>NW_024881320.1:7260000-8510000 GCF_018691265.1 Tyto alba
TTGTGTCAGGAAACTGAAGGAGTCAAAATATATGGGCCTTAAGGAAAAAAAAAAAAAAAAAAAGGCAAAACAAACCTGGTCTGATTAAATGTATCCAATTTACCAGATGGATTTCAGCTCTGCTGTTCAGGATGGTCTGTTCCAGGAGTTTCTCTGCATTTCATATTCTGCTTATGTAGGAATGTGAAACCTCTCCATTTAATGAGTTTGATCAGTATCAAAAGTTAGTCTGCAACGTTCCTGCTGGAATAGGTCTCAGGAAGGGGCCAGAGGATGAATTTTTGCATAAATCTCATGACACAGAGCAGTGGCTGCCCATAACAGGAGCCATCAGCCTCATCCTGCCATCACCATCAACACCCACAACACTCACAGAGGGGAAAACATACTTTCAGTAAAGCTTTAGCAAGATGAAAACGTCCATCTTCCTTTATTTCTTATGCTATAGGGGTTACAGTGCAAGAAGCAAACCAAGCCTCGAGGGCAGGGGAGTGTGGCTGAGGGTTAAGGCGACCAGCAGTAGCTGGAGCAGTTAGATGGGATCCTTCTGCCTGGGTCTCAGCATGGGGTATATGGCTGGGAAGCTGAAACCCCTTAATCTCAATATCTGTCTGCACTGCAAATAGACCTAATAGGTATATAAAATCTGGCTGTTTACACGTAGAAAGGTGAAGGATGCCTCCAGCTGTGTCAGACTGTGTCAACACCATAGAGAGGCCACAGAAGATTGGGGATATTTTCCCATTAGAGCTTTTTCAAATATGTAAGTTTTATAATCTTTTTATTTCATCATTTGCTGCCCAGTGGGGGAGAGATGATCCTTGCATAAATGTGCCTGTTGCCAGCCGTGCTGGGAAGGGGAGTGGCTTTTGATGTGTAAAATTGCAGGCACTGACTTTAATTTGCACATCCCACATTGGTGCGATCAGGACCGCAGTGAGCAAAGAGATGCTGTTGTAATTAAGACCAGGGTTGGATCTGAGGCGCTGTGCACAGCTGTGATCATGCAGATGGCCATTGAGTTGCTAAAAGACCTGTCCCTGCCTAACGGTTTTGGGGTGCTGCTGGACTCCACTCCACATGAAAAATAGTGCAGGGTTTTGAGGTCTGCAGGTTGATGAGAAGACGGAGGCAGCGAGGTGATCCTGTGGCCATGGGCATGTGGCTCTGAGCCAGAGGCAGAAACCTGGGGTTAGGGTGCCCAGCAGGCACCCCAGGGGTGCCGGTGTCCCCAGGGGACCAGCCTCCTAAAGGGGTTATTTGAAGCTCTGTGGGGGTACATCAGGACAGTCTGTCCTTCGGCACATGGATACCCACTTCTCTGTCCTTTCAAATAGACATGAGTCACACCACCACCCCCACTTTGTACCATTCCAGGGAACATTAAAAGCCACCCCAATATTATTTATTATCTGCAGCCTGTGCATAAAGCATTGCCTCTGACCGAATGACTGCCATGCTGCCGCGGCCAGGACCATCAGTCACAGCAGGCACTTCCAATGCTTCTTGCTGTTCCTGGTCAGAGCTGGGAATGAGGACTCCTAATTAGGGACATGGTTGTCCACAGATCATGCTCAGCCAAGCCTGGCCTCTGCCTGCCAAGCCTCAGTTTTGGGGGGACACTGTGCAGAATGAGGAGCCCCTTCCTCTGGCATCTCCCTGAAGCCCCCTGGCTTCAGCCTCACTTGTAGGAGCCTAGAGATGATCCTGAGCACCCAAAATATCTGTGCTTAATGAAGTGCCCTTGGTACAGCCCATAGCTGGCACACGGCTTCCCTCTCCCTTTCAATACATGGTCCTGAGCTGCTCTAAGCAGCTCAGCTAAGGGTCTGGAAAACTGGAAGATTTGGGCAAAATGGAAGACTTTACAAATGGGCAATTTGTTGGTAATATTTCAACCAGAGACACTTCCAGTCTTGGTTCGGTTTGGATCCAACTGGCCGGCCCCCTGTTGTAAAATACACCAAATCTGGTGGGACCTTCTGGGGATGTTTCCAAAGCTATGATGTGATGAGTGTTGGAGAGACAGAAGTTTTCATTACTGCAAGTGAGATGTGGGGTTTGGATCTCATTTTCCTCTGAGCGACCTGGGTAGGACCTTGATGACAGTCCTCTCATCCTTCCATCTGCAGGGTCTCCATGTCCCAGGGACGGGTAGTGCGGGGACAGCAGCCAAAAACCCCTCACACCACTGTCTGCAAAGCGTGGCTGTGTGCTGCCGAGGGTGACCCAGTACTCACCTCCCTTTGCTGCCCCTGCCTCAGTTTCCCCATTGGTAAACGGGACCTGTGTGAGGCTCCTGTGCTATGAAAATGGTCCTGATAGCAGCCATGGAGTAAAAGGGGTGCATCTTCTGGATGTATGAATTTTCCCTTCTACCGTGCCACGTGAGCAAGAACAGTTGTGTGCTGGCTTCTGATGCCTTACATAGCCCCAACCGCGTACGGGCTCAGGAGGGAGCGCTGAGTATCTCCCCTGGAGAGCTGCAGTCCTGGCAGGGCAGGAAAGGCAATTCTCCCTGCCAGCAGCAGGAAAGAGCTGTGTTACAAACAGCAACCTGTCTCTTAGCAAGGAGGAAAAAAAAACCCTACTTTTCCAATATCCCATCAGCTTCCACTTGACTAGGATGACGCTGTGCACAACCGGCCCAGGGCAAAGCCTGGAAGCAGCTGGGAGCAGGTGAGCAAAGGCAAACAAAACTGGTAGTACATGCACAAACCGTAGCCTGTACCCATGTTTCTGTTGGATAAAACATTGCAAAAACGCTGCTCTCAGCCCATCTTTTGATATGGCAGAGCAGCAGGGGCCAGGGGTACTCGCTGTTCCTGGGGAGGAGAGCCGGGAGCGGCGGGGCGGTTTGCAGGAGGGGATGTCAGCTGTGCACGGCTGGACGGATGCGCGGGTGCTCGGCAGCAGAAAGGCTTGGGCACCACGGCCTTGGCTCTCGCTCTCGGGCAGGAGCGAGTCACTGCTTTTTGCCCAGCCGCAGTGTTCTGGGACATACACAAGTTGTGCTGCATAATTTGGTATGGCTTGCAATGCCTGAAGAGATAACAGTGTGTATAGACATGCAGCTTTATTATTATTTAAATTAGCATTTGGCACTGGGGAAGTACTGGTAAAATCAAGTTCTGCGTTGCATGGTTCAGCTCGTTTGCCAGAATCAGGTGCCGTATAACTTGCATCCCTCTGGGGAGGAGTATAATCTGTGATTTTGTTTGGTTTCTGCTTTGTTCTGATTGTTTTTTGCAAAACTGCTTTGGTCCCAGGTCATGATTAACAGCAGTTGTCACTGAAAGCAGAGTTATCCTGGTAGCTGCAGGAAAATGCCCTGGACTAGTCAGATCAGGTTAAATTATTAATTTCAGTTAATTTGTTTTAATAATTAAAGAAACTCTGTCATGTTTTGCAAATTGTCCAACACTTTGTGGTGATGCAGGGCTCTTTCCTTTTTTTTTCTTTTTTCTTTCATTTGACACTGTGTCGTGGGTAATTTCTCCCAGCTTATACAGCCTGTGGGGTGCTCCTGAAGTACTTCTGCAGAGTTCCTGGTGTTTGCACCTGAGGGCTGGTCACCTGAGAACTGTGATATTATTGCTTCCTTTGATTTAATAGCCTTGCTGGTGAGCAGACGGCTCCTTTTTTTTCTGTTCGCCAGTTGCCCACAGCATCAATAATTGTTCAGGACACTTGTACAGCTAATAGAAAGAGCCTGTCAACAAGAAAAGCTCATTGTAATACTGCTGTTTTAAAGAGATTGGGGGAAGCATCAAAGCCAACCAGGTAGCAAATGTGTTGTTCCTGTAGTCACATAGATCCAGGGACAGGAGACATAAGTGGGGCTTAATTCTCTCCCAAATGGATGCTTTATTTCACACCCCAGCACAGATTCTGATTTATGGATTTCTTAACATTACAAGATTTTCATTACTAAAAACCAAATGGGAGGATGCAGCTCAGACCCTATCTAAAAGCTGCTGAGGTAAATACAGGAACTGCAGCTGTTGTTAGCAGCCTGTGGACCAGTCCTATCACAGAGCACTGTGATAACTGTGTTTGAATTCCCAGTTTGTGGAGGACTAGAGAATTTCTTCAGTCTCTTGAAAAGGGATATTGAGCCACGCTGTGAGCATATTTAAACAGGCAGTCTGTGTCCTGAGGTTATCTTGAAAACCAAGTCTACCTAGCTGGCAGGAAGTGTGATGCTACAAGGGGGAGGAAGGAAGCCACGATCTCTGAGCTAATGAGTGGATATGTGCAGCTGAGCTGATTTACCAAGGTAAAATGTTGTTGGCTGTTGTAAATGGGGAAACAGTTAAGCCATGATGCAGGGTCAGCTCAAGCCTGGGATGGAGACTGAGAGCTGTGAATGAGGACATGGACGGGCCAGGGCAAACTCTGGTGTTACTGGTTGTGCTGCAGAGAGAAAGTCAGGTCTGGAGCCCATCCTGGAGAAGACACTGCCCTAATAAAAGATCCAATAAATGGACTTAGCAAGAGATTTGTTTTGATGTATAGCAGTCCGTTCAGTTAGCTACCAGAAGTGGTTTGTTTAATGACTGAAACCAAAAGAGTAGGAGCTCATCTCGGTGAGACTAGGAGAGAATATAGATTAACACCATTGTGTTCTCAATGCATCATTGACTTTCCCTACGTACGATGAGCAAACGTGCTGTTCGGGTCCAATGAGATGGACAGGCTCATTAAGCAAAGCCAGGACCTCTAAAGTCACCCCCTAGGAGAGCCTTGCTGCTTATTCTCACTTTGGTAACGAGCAATTTGTACTACTTCTAAACGAATTCATCATTTTCTTGCTCATCTTGGTCCCAATCCAGCTGGAAGACGGGAATGTTTGGAAGTTCTCTGCACAGTCTGCTTGGGTGATGTCAACAGCCCCGTGTCGGATACTCAGGAGGCTGGGAGATTGTAATTGAATGTCCTAACATCTGTGTGCTGAGATGAACCAAACCCCCAGAGAGCCCATCTTGCAGAACCTCCTGCTGTGTGCGGGGCAGGTGTCCCAGCTCCTGTGGTGTAGAGGACTCAGGGAGCCTCCAGACACAGGATTCCTCTTGGGCGAGGAGTAGCAGGTGCCCTCCCTGCCCACCCTCCTGCTGTTCTGGATAAGACAAGGTGGAGGAGTGTGGGGAGAGGAGTGTCAAGGCGTGCTCTATTCCCTCGGTCCATTTCTAGCAGATGTTTCCTGAGGAGCACTGTCCAGCTGGCTCTGCTCACAGCAGCCCCCCGGCAGCTTTGGACTCCGGTGAGCCTTGTGCAAAATCATCCAGGAAACCACAGACATTCCTGTGTCCTGTGCCCAGAAAACCCTGAATTCACAAAGTCTTGGCTCTGATTTTTCTTCATACAGAGAGGATGTGACTTCAGGGATGAGGCAACCTCTCACCATGATTTATTGTGCTGTGTTGAGCAGGGAAACCTCTTCCCTGGCTACGTGTGGACAGCAGCCGGGTACACGGGGAGGAGAGTTCTCCTGGGCTTACATATGCTGTAAGAAATGTATCTGGTGATGTTTAATTTAACCCTGTCACACAAAATCTGAGGTTAGATTTGACCCAATCATACCTGCAGGTGTCCTCAGAACACACTAGGGGGTGATGCTGGTGGAGAAGCGGGGTGCCGGGAGGACATGCTCCCTGGCTCTGGGTGCCTGCTGGCTGCCGAGCTCCAGCACAGAGGCATCCAGAAGAAACGCCTATCCTGGGGTTTGTATGAGCTGGGAACACTGCAGGTCATCATCTGCAGCTGCTTCAAGAGCGGTGGGTGGTAGGTCTCATGGATTCCAGCTGCTCAATCTCTCACACTGGAGCTGGGTTTTTTGCTCTACCCTGCTTAGCCACTGTCCATCCTATCGGGGCTCATGGGTCAAGGCTGTACTCTGCTCTGTCCTGTGTAAATGGAGCCGGAGCGAGCCTGTGAATGAACCCAACAGCCACCACGCTGCAGGATGCGGACTAAGCCGGGCACAGGCCGGGTACCAGCAGCACAGATGCTCTAAAGTGGTTTTTAAAGCACATCAAACTCTGCTGCCGGTATTTATGTGCCATATGCTGCAATGGTAATTACTTCTTGTGCTTCTCAATGGAATAGAGTGTTGGGGGTGTTTAGATCCTCCCAGTGATGTTATTGGCCTCTGGGCCCACCAGAGGACTAGAACTCATTGCATTTTTATTTTAATGCAAGCACTGGCAGTTTCCTCTGTAGTGAGCAGGGCTGGGGGTATTCAGGGAGAGCCAAAGTCCCAAGTTTGTTGTTCAGCACAGATGCGGCCGGTGGCATCCGTCACCAGGCCACGGTGCTGCCGGGGAGAGCCTCCTGCACCCACTGCAAACAGTCTTCAACTACACCCACACAATAGGAGCAGGGTTATTTTCATAAACCATGCTAAGCAATGAGTTACATGGTTTAGAGCTATTTTTGTAGCAAGATAAAAGAATGCTAATTTCCTCATTTACCTAACTTCCCATCACAGTTCAACAGACTATTATACTCTAGGACTTTCTTCTTTTTCTTCCTAAATAACACATTCATGACAAAGGATGCTTCCCTGCGACAGGCAACATTATGCAAAACTAGGCTGATTTAAAAACAAAACACTATTCCCGTTGAAACTCCTTTTTGATGGTCATGTGGAGTTTCAATTACACACATTTTTTTTTTTTTTTTTTTGTATCGTTCATTGCCTTCAAGTGGAAATTTTCAGGATCTGCTGAAAAACCTCCAGTGATGGAAGGCGTCCCTAAAGCCCGCTTGTATTAAATCTCCACCAAGAAAAATACACGTTTATGTTGAAAATACAGAATAAACTGTACCTTGTTTATATGTTTTGTCACTTTTTCTTACTCTGAAAAGAAACCTAAACCAACTGTAGTAAACATTGTTCTGCATTGTTCTGCCTGCCTTCTATGGGTGGGAATTGATTCTTTGATCTTCAGTTCAAAGAGGTTGAGAAGGCTGTTTCTGCAGTCTGCAGAGAATTTCCTTTTGCTTTTACATCTCCTCTTGATTAACTCTGTGTTTCTGGGAAGGCTCTCTGTATCCATTCAACCAAAGAGACGCTTACACCTTGTGTAACATCTACTGCGGAGTGGATGAAATTTGCTTCCAAACCACAACAGCCTTCTTCTGTGGCCACCTTCCCCGGTGGAGGATGACACCCCCCGGCGCCCAGGAGAGCGGTAACACGAGCAGAGCCCTGCAGACGAGTGGTGAGGCTACAGGCAAGACCTGGTCACGTCCAACAAGACCTGCAGGCAGCCAAGTTGGCATCCAGTCACTGGCTGGGAAGTGAGCCGTGCCGGAGCAGAGGTGCTCTGGCCACCTGGATCTTTAGTGACCTGGATGTCCCAGGTCTAATGTCATAGAGTAGTGTGAGCTGTCCCTTGCCAAAGGACCCGCTGTCTTGAGGACTTGTAGGTTGTGGCCTTTTGCAACGCCGCTGTTGTTAACCTAATCAAACATTTGAAGCAAGGGGGAGGGAGGGGAAATCATTAGCAGCTGCATTAACTTCTACGCTGGATTCTGTGCACAGCATTTGCTCAAATTAAATAGCTGTTTGGATTCAAGCGACTCCTCCGGCGTGAGCTAATGAAACCGGTCCTGCAGTTCAGCGGTGGCATCAACCAAAATCCTGGTTGTAATCCAAACTGCAGTTTTTTCTCCTAATGAATTAATCAGCTGATTACGTGTGTGCGACAGCTCATTAGAGAGGTGCGTGGCAACCTTTGGAAGGAGATTATTGGCTTTGCGTGGCCCGGAGGCCGTTACATTGCAGGAGCGCGCTCCTCGGAGTACTGCAGCACCATATGTGTTGCTCTAATTAATGGGTGTTGTTCCTGGGGTCGTTTGATCTCAGGAAAGTGGCTGTAAAAATGTTAATACTGTAAACCTTCGAAAACTTGGTAGAAAAATTCGAACAGCCAAAAGCAATTTCCCTTTAATCTAGCTTGTGGTGGTGGTAATTTTTTAATTTTTGTTTTTCTGTTTTTTTTTTTTTTTTAATTTTAAAAGTTTCCACCCTATTTAATGTTAGCTGCAGAGATAAAGTGAAGTGTAATTTGGAAATTAGTTCTGGATGTTTGAGTTGTAGCTTTATTTTAGTAATCTGGGTCATTAATTTTGTTGAATAGTGGTTTTGGATTTTCCTTCCCTGTGTGTGCAAAGCATGACTGCACCCAGGGTATAAAGGGACTTCCAGCAGAAAAGGGAGCTTTCAAAGTCCTCTCCCCGCTGGGTGACCCTACAAAAACAAAGCCCATTTCTCTGTGGTTACCTGGTGTGGACAGCAGAAGATGAGTGGTGAAGATGAGCTCTGGGGTGGTTTGTGCTCCTGCTGCAGCCAGGGACATTGGGCACAGGGGGGAGGGACCTCACTGGGGCTGCCCCCACCAGAAAGCCAAGGGTCAGATTCAGGTCAGGGTAAGGGTTTAAGCTCTCAGCCATGACAGGAGCCTTTTTAAACCAATAAAAGCAACGTGTAGCTTGATTAATGGGCAAAGGTGCAATTTGGTAAAGCATTTCGAGGAATACTAATGAAAGGGATCTTTTGAGTGAAAAAACATGCTTCTGCTCAAGCCTAGGACTACCCTGAACATTTGGAAAGTAGGCTGTACCAGCGTCCTCTCTGTGCATGTTGCACATCCAGAGAGGCTCTGGAGGTGTGTTGCGAGTCACGGTGAGCTCGGCTCCCCGCTGCAAAGAGGCATCTGGAGCAACGCTGGTGCCCGGGGGTGTCACAACTGATAGCCCCTAGGCAGAGCGTTGTGGGTGCTGCTTGCACCCCTGTCAATGGGAGCATGAATTTAAAGCCAGTTTCCTCCTCCGGTGTTGATGGGATGGAGATGGAGCCAGTCTGGGAATCCAGGATGCTAGTGCAAAGCTCAGGGTCCAGTCTAGGAATCTGCAGAGGAGCCAGGGTCTGGTGGCAAAGCTCTGCTCTTCGCTGGGCAATGTGTCAGGTAAAATGACAGTAACTATCTACATCCCTGAGCAAAGTGAGTGTTACAAACGCTGAAGGATTAAGGCTGTTTTTTCCCCCCGTATGTTTATGCAACATCAAGGAAAAGGAAAAAGACCCTGATTTTTTGGGGCTAAGCTTTAGAAACATTGTCATTATAATAATACAAGAGCAGGCAGAAGCGTGGGACTGGCTTAGGTAGAGTTTTTCTGCTTATCCTGATTTCTGTTTTGCTGTTCACCCTGTTTATCCTCTCCTTGTTATCCTGAACTAGTTTGTCATCTTGTAAATGCCAACCTACGACCCTTAAAAAGAATCATCAGGAAGAAAACTTGCTGTGTTGTCTTTTTGCCTGTAGCAGTTGAATAAGCTCATCAGCTTATATAATATTAATATTTGTAAAAGCAAACCTACAGAGCTCATAAATCTTCCATAAAAGAGGGACAATATCTCCATCTATTTTAAAATGAAGCAGGTAAGTAGGTTCTAGGACAAAAAGGGTATTGATACAAAGGAAGTAGGTAGATGAAAGAAATGAAATTGCCATTTTAATCTGAAAATTTGCTCTGCATAAGTGATACCAGAGGCTTCACTGCTGCTGGGGCCAGTGCTTTGCTCTGGGTCATCACTTGGCCCTAGAAGGCTCCAGTCCCTGGCTGCTGCCACAGCAGCATTGCTTCCTGGTATTCCATTCAAGTGGGTTAAGGAGCAAAAAAAATTCCAAAATTGAGGCAGGGCTTGTTTACAGGGGAGAAGAGGACTTAATTAGCATTTTTCCTAACTTTGTGCCTTCTCCAAAATAATAATTAAAAAAAAAAAAAAAAGAAAATAAATTCTGCAGTTTTAGATTCTGTTTACCATTTTTTAAGGCAAGAAGTAGGCTTTTCCCCATTATGCTATGCCACAGCAGTGTGGGAACCCAGACGAGAAAAACAATGTAGCTTATTTTTAGCCAACCAAGTGAGCGATCTGTCTCCAAAGACACACACGGAGCCGCTCGATGGAGGAACAGCGCTGCTGCATCACCACTAACGCAGTCTTTTTTCAAAGAAAAACCGCTTTGAAGCAGTTGCCTTAAGACATCTTTTATGGAGTAGCACCTGCAGTGGGATGGGAGGGGTAAAATCAAACTGTTGAAAGATGGTAGGGATACCAGGGAGGGAAAAACTCCCACCCCCACCCCCCAATTTTTCATCATTTCTTGAGTTGTGTTGCGGATGGCTAGTGCCATGAGACCCCAGGGGATGTGGCATGAGCATCACCTGGGGACTGTCTGTTCCTGGTGCCTTGGTCCTGAGAGGTGAACATGTCGTGATGGCTTTTCCCTGCTGCCCGGGACACGGCGTGAGTCCTGCCATCCCCTGTGGGGCAGGGTGGGGTCTCCAGCCCCATGCAGCAATTGTGTTTTCCCAATAAACATCCTAGCTGTGGTTTTTAATTGGTACGTATGTGCTGCTGAGCAGCGTGAAGGCTCTCGCTGGCAGCTGTGTTTATCTGGTGCAGTGGAGGGGAGGTGCAGATGGATGGGTGTCTTTCGATGCTTTTGCCAGGCTTGCAGCTCTTCCTATTTTCTTTTTTTTTCTTTTTTTTTTCTTTTTTTTTTTAATTTATTTTATTTTATTTCCCTGGACTTGAACACAGTGGGAAACCTTTCATTCTGTATTGTTCGTTGGTGGAGCTGGATCAGAAAATTAATCATGGACTGGGCTTGGTCCCTCCAGCTTTCCCCAGAACCAGAGGATTCCATCGTGCGGGTCAGCTTTTGGCCATGGCAGTGAAATATGTTGGCTGGGTCTGGTCCAGCAGCCCCCCACGGTTGAGAATGGAGTTCCCAGTGTGAGCAGACAGGACCAATAGATGGGAAACCAGGGAAGTCTATTGCAAGTATTTTATAGATGAGGAACCGGGGACCAGGGACACAATGAGGTGATTGCCACAAAAACTGAGCTGGTATCCCATGAGCCCCAGACCAAGGTGCATACCCCAGGCCATGGCATGAGCTGTGTAGCGCAGCCACACTCATTCCCAGCTCATCTCACAGATGAAGATGGTCAGACATTGGCTCAATCTGAATTTTTTTTGTGAAAGAATTTTTTTTCCTTTAAAATAGGGAGTTGCTGAAGCTAAACCTTCTAATGGGCTTAGGTCAATTCATTTAGCACAGCACATTTTTAAGGAAAAATTTTTATCATGCCAACTCAGGCAAGAAATATGTTCAAAGAATTTTATCATTCAGCTCAAATCACTGTTTCATTTAAACATTTTAAGCTAATGAGAGTTGGGAAAAAAAGCTTTTATTATTAAAAAAAAAATGTGGAAATAAGGACAGAACGTGTTGAAGTTCTCTCAGTGGAAAATATTTTCATATTTTTTGTTTATGGAAGTTTATGAGTTTAACTTTTGTCCTAATTAAGGACAAGAAAATATCTGAAAAGTTTTTACAGGGCACACAGATAATTAGCCAGACAATTCCTGCTGGTGTTTTGCATTTTCAAATCCAGCTGCATTTTCCCTAATGAAATTTTCTGCCACAGTGAGGGTGGAATGTGAAAGTTCAATATTATGGATCAGCTTTGCTTACGAGGAGAGAGGAAACAGGCCAGAACCCATATACTGGAAGAGATGAACGAGAGAATATCACAGAGGTCTGTAAAATTATGGAGAACATGAGAATGGCATGATAAACATAATGGCCTACATAAAAAATCACATGCAGGTAAATCAGTGCTTGCAAGGTGAATCAAGTGAAGGGCTTGTGATATCCTCCTGTTCCGTTCATCTTTTCTTTAGGGACCCCCCATTTGCTCTGGGGTGTCCAGTTGTGTTTGTGCTCTTTCTGTCCCTTTGGGTTAAGAAAGAAGATCTGCAGGACCTGTGCTAGACCTCACTGTGCCTCTGCTATTCCCAGCCTTTTGCTGCCACCTCCATCTCCAGAAGGACCTGAGAAAAGCTGAGTTATGTACATCTCTGGCGCAGCACCAGCTCCGCTGTCATTAGAGAATAAACGACACTGTCTCCATGGCCAGGGAAGAAACCAAATTAAACCCCACCATCCTTGGCAATTGATGGGCTGGCTGCCAAGCTCTGTGCCAAAGCTGATTTCTCATAAACAATCAAGGGCAAATTGTGTCTCTAAATTCTGTCACAAATGTTTTTGCTATGCAAAGGGACAAATAGGAGCAGGGAGAAGAGGAGAGAGCGCTTGGCCTGGCCTTCAGCCTGACGGCAAGGGAAAGCTGCGACGATGCTAACACACTCCTGGCAAGGTGGTGGCTACTGGAGCTGCATTAAGCAACAAGAAATGGTCATATGAGCTGCTTCGTCTGCCTGTAGTAACACACCACCCTGTTAACATAACCATCTGTGAAGGAAGGTGAAGAGGGAACCGAATTGCTGGTGAGGAACCCAGCACAGGAGGCCACATTCCCCAGTGGAGAGCCATGCCAAGCATGGGGAGATCTGTCGTAAAGCTCTAAGTGTGAAATTGTTTAATTGGGCTTGCCAGAGAGGGGCTGGGGATGCTGTGGCATTCAAAGTGGCCACTGCAGGTGACACCAAGTTATGAGACATTCAGATTGTAGCGATATACAAGTACTGACTTTTGGCACTAATCTGACTACAATAAATTTGTGGCATATTGACCGCAGTAGAAGTCTAGATCAATATCAGTCTTCAGAAGTCTCAATAGATCAATGTTTCTTTGATACTGATAAAGAAAAGAGAGGATAGGTGTTTGTGGCATTCCCTGCATGCGGTATTATTATTCTTTGCTGATTCTTCTGTTGAGGTTAGGGGAGGAGGGAGTGAGAAGGAAGGTAAGAAAGGATTTAGAAAGATAATTCACCAGACATTTAAAAAGCAGTTGTAAGAAGGAGATTTATGGCAATTTTTTTTCATAAGTTTTAGGCTGAAAAGAGGAATAGAAAGATCCTCATAAAAATGTATTGTCCTTTGAGAGACAAACTCCTATCAGATAGTGGTCTTGGGTTTAATGAGGCGCTTGTGGCAGGGGAGACACTGGCATGCGGATGTGCTTGCTTAGGCTTTGGCAAAGAGGGCCATGCAGGTTACTCACAGATCCCCACTGTTGTCTGGTGGTAGAGATTACCCGTGCCTGGCTCTAAATGCTTTAAGGCAACTGGTGCGGAGATGGTTAAACCAGGGCATATGGAAATGCTGGAGAGGAGGGCACAAGGAGAAAATCCATTTATGTCTCTTATTAAATAAATGTTGGCCCTGTTGGGGGCTGTGGATGACTGAGGTTGCAGCTTCACCAATAAGCCAGTTCTGGCACTTCTGGTGCTGCTGGGGTGAGCATGACTCAGCTTTGGATTATTTGTTCAGGGGGATAAATCAGTAGAGAAACCTGTTGCCATCATCAACAGGATTTTCTTACAGTGGTTTTTTTTTTTTTTTTTAATCCATTTATGGGTTGTTTTGTTGTTTGGGTTTTTTTTTTAAATGACAAGGACCATAATTTGTGGGGGGACATGGGTGGACTTGCAAAGCACTTGGTCGTGGAGGTGTTCCCTGCGCTGGCAGGGAGAAGGAAAGGTCCCCACCTCTCCCCTTTCATGGGAAGCTGTGGCCTGTTCCCTGCGAGTGCCACAGTAAGCAGAAAGTTTAAAGCCCAGCACATACGGTCAGAGAGGCCCGATCGAGACACAGTTAAACAAAACCTAGCTGCTCTGCAGCCTCGGCTGGAGGCCACTGAGGTTCCTCCATCAGACCCAGGGACCTTCCCCAGGACCCCCGTGGGGTCCCACTGGAGTGATGTCCTGAGGGAGATGACATTGCCTGGCCCTCATCATGGGTAGTCTTCCTCCCCTCACTGTGCTCACCCTGCAACAAGTTTCCAGTAAGAGCTGCCAGTGTCTGAGGGGAGAATCAAAGGCGCCTGTGTAACCCTCGGGCTGGGGCTGCGCTGCCGCCGCTATCAGAGATGGTCTGCAGCTGGGTGGGAAAATGAGATGTCACCCTTGGAATGTGTGAAGGTCACCGGATCCTATTACTGAAGTGATGTGTACAGATCCATCCTGACACATCCATTTGTTAGCAGGGACCACGCAATTCCATGGGGAAGTCAGATATAAACATGTAAATGGGAAAAGGATTTCCAAGCAGAACAGACAGGACCTTCTGAGCACCTTTCCCTGTGTATATATTTCCTTCCTTTCCTTTCCTCATCCCGCCCCCGCCACCTTCTCCTTGTTTCACAGGACTGGCTGATGAAATTTGGGTATCTGCCTCCTCCGGATCCTGTCACAGGACAACTGCAGACGCAGGAGGAACTCACCAAGGCCATCACTGCCATGCAGCGGTTCGGGGGGCTCGAGACAACGGGGGTCCTAGGTCAGTGGCTCATGGTCCCTCCTCCCTCCAGCACAGAGGGATGCACGGATAGCTGCTTGTGGGTCCTGGGAGAAGGGACTTGGTGCTGAGTTGTGGAGTAACATCACCTCCAGGAAAAGCTCACATGGGTGTAACATATGGCCCAGTTTACAGCTGTAAGAGTAATTACATGGCTCAGGTGCTTTGTTGCCTTGTGCTTTTAAGAACCTGAGGCAAGCAATTATTTCATCAGATCCACACACCCTTGGGGTTCCCATTGTGCTTAAAATAGCTCTTGGTGTGTTCAGAAAAAAAAAAAAAAAGGAGCAAAAAAATATGGAGAAACTAAGACAGATAGGCTGTCCTGTTCAAAGCTTTAATTTCAGCATCAAAGTGAAGAAAAATCCTGATTAAGCCTCCCAATTTGTATACGCAGATATCCCAGCTTCTTCACCACTGGGGTCTGGTGCAGGGGAGGGAGGAAGATGGTGTCACATCAGCCCAGTGCTGCTATCTCCTGCCCCTAACACTCAGAGCACAAGGTGCCTGTGGAGCTGGCGGGGGTCACTTTGGCTCTTGCTGAGCCGTAGCAGCTCCAGGCACCCCTCAGTCACCCCCGGCTATCCGAGCCCCCATCATCTGCCCCAGTAGCTCCACCAGCCAGCAGGGACAGGGCGAAGAGTGGCTTCTGCATGATGTGGCAGGCACATCTGGCTGGGGGTGGAGCAGTCCGAGGCCAGGCTGAAGCAACACAAGTTCCCCAGTGTGGCCAGGGTTATTCCTCTCAATGTCCTCATTGAGGGAAGGAGAAAGCCAGCATTATCTCAGCCCTCAGAAGGGCACCCATCCGCTCTCCTCCCCTCCCTGATGCATGGCCACGACCTCCCGCCACGTGTCCAGCTTGCTTCCGGTGCTTGGGACAAAATTAACAAGAAGCTGCTAATTACTAGACTGGTCTCCATCCATGCCAGTGCCCTGGCAGCCCTCCACTGGTCTCCTGGAGCAGCTGCTGCCTGATCCAGCTTCTGGTCTCATTGCTGGGATTTTCCTCCTCTGCTCTTAATTGAGCATGAGTGATAAATTCCCTTCCACCTTATCCCGAACTACAGGAGGCCCAGGAGCAAGGATGGCCTTTCAAATGCATCTGCACTTTGATTTTTGGAGTTGTTTTAAAAAGGCCTGGGGGGTTGCCCTGGGTAAGTGGTGGACATGGGCTTGCATCTGAAAACAAATTAAGAGGTAAAGCCAACATGGAAAATGGGTGAATGAACAACTCGTCTGCCTTTCAGTAGATGCATCCACAGCACTCCCATTTTTCCTGTCCCCCTGGGATTTCTTAACCCAACATTCTGAGGATTTCTGTTACATTTTTCCTAACCCTAGATGAAGCCACACTGGAGCTGATGAAGACCCCTCGCTGCTCTCTGCCCGACCTCGCTGCCACAGAGACAAGGAGGAAGCGATCTGCACAGACTGTCACCAAGTGGAGCAAAAGGAATTTGTCTTGGAGGTAGGAATTCATCCTCCCCTACCAAAATGTTGCAGAAAAGGGTTGATACCATGCAGACCTGGGCTAAATATGGCTTTGTGACGAGTTCCAGGGTGATGTGCTAAAACGTGTTCCTCTGTGCTCCCAGAACTCCAGACTATCTATTTAAACACTTCTTCTGATCCCAGCCTTGACTTCTTGGACTCACTTGGCCACCAGCTGGGAATGGTGCAGACTTGGCCAGTGGATCAGCTGGGAGCTTTTTGCTGTGTTGCAATAGTTAGAGCATTATTTCTCTTGATTTCATTGGGACTTTGCACTTTCTCAAGCAGCTGCAACAGACTTGGCTCAGCAAAGGTGGGGCTGCTTCTCTTGTCCAAGCTGAGCCCAAGGGTTGGGAGCATATTCTGGGTAATAGTCACTTTTTTTCTCCTAGTCTTTGCTACAGGGGAGTATTTTTCCCTTGATATCAGGGAGCAACACGTTGAGTCACGCTGAACCTGCAACACACATAAGTTCAGGTCCAAATTCAAGAGACCCTGCAGACACACTGCTGGTCAGGGCTGGCAAACAAGCTGATCCCTGTCCCACCAAGACTTGTGCTTTCTGGGACCCATTCTTCATCCCTCAAAGACCATGTACTGCAGTGATTGTTCCTCCAAGAAAGGTGAGCACCATGAGGTGCTCGTACTACCCTGAAAAATCATGTGGATGCTATGGAGGGATCTCCTTATTAACAATAAACTTCTCTTTGATCCTGACATTGTCCCTAGAGTGAGTCCAGCTCCCACTGCAGTAGCAAATCTCAACTTGGCTGTCACTGTTGACACATGTGGCCTTACCAGGGATTTGGTCCATGTTCCAGCATATCCCTCTGAGACCTTATTTTAAGAAAATTAAAATATAATTCAGCTTCAGTAAGAAACTATTTTGGCTCATGGATGGCTTCTCGTAGTGAAGTGACCCACATTATAAAAGCTCAGCCTGTCCCACTGTCAACCAGCCCTGTCTTGATGAGTAAGAAGAATAAACTCTGTATTGCAGAGAGGAAAAAATATCCTCTTGGGTGAAATAATACAACCTGCACCGATGTCCTGCGAGATGGCAGAGCCAGCAGAGGGGACATGGCTTGTGCACAGCCCTGGCCTCGGCAGTTCCTCTGAGCAAAGCTGGGCTGGACAAAGCCGAGCTGGGTCCCACGGTGGGTCAGGAGCCCGGCCGGGCCGGCACAGTGGCCGCAGTCGCAGGCTGGAGCGAAGCATGGAGGGGGAGTGGGGTCAGGCTGTTCTGCTGGACACAGCCCCGGGATACCCCCTGCCCCCCATCCCCTTGGAAGCTGGGATGCTGCAGTAAAGATTGCCATTAAAAAGAGGTTTAGGTCTGAGATGATTTTATATGTATGACATAAAAAAATCCATCTCCTGACAAACTCATTTCTGCTTTTTATTCTTTGATCTTTTCCAAGATCTTGGCTTTTGTTCAAAAAAGGGCTGTATTTTATAACTGGAGATTGTATAAGCCAACAGAAGGCTATAGCATTATAGAAACTCCAATATAGTATTTACATCCAACACTTGAGATTAAAATAGCTTTTTTGAAACTGCTATGAAAATCTGTCAATAGAGGCATAAAGTTTTACATGCTTACCTTTTACACATTGATTGAAGATTTTTTAAAAAGAAAACAAAACCAAATTCTACGATGGCATGCATTTAAAAATTGAAGAAAAATCTGAACAAGCGTGAGGCTGGAATAAACGGGTAAGAAACCTGTACAAAAGGATGATCTCAGGATAGGCATCTGCTCTGATAGAGAGGGCAGTGTCTGGCATGCAGGTTACTCAGGTTTCTTCTTTATAACCTTGAGTACAGCCAGCCTGTGGGACTGGAGGGCTCAGGGGGTAAAACAGTAGAGGCTGCATCCCTCACAGCCCACGGTACAGACTCAGAGCATCCCAGCCCAGTGTCAGTCACACACGATATTCTGTGCCTCATCTCCACGGGAAACTTCCAGGATATTACAGCATATAAATCTTCTTTTCATGGGACTTTTTTTTTTTTTTTAATTTTTTTTTTTTCCTGCCTTCTATGTAGGTATACCAAGGCGCTCAGTAGGCTGATGAGGTGGCAGTGGGAGATATTTGGGATGTGGCTGGAGCAGGGCGCGGGGAGCAGTGTGCTGTGGATGCCCTCTGCTGGCATCGGCACCGGGAGCTGCCCGCGAGGAGTTCCCCCTCATGTTTGCAGCATGGTTTTTCTTTTGCTAATTTTACTTTATTCCTTCTGGTTACGTCCCAAAGAAGGAGAGTTCATGGCTGGTATCTCCGTCTCTTCCCAGGTGCTCACAATCTCCTCGCAGTCATGGGAAATGCAGTGTCAGGGCCATGCCCCCTCTCTGCATGCTCTGAACTCCCTGGGGCAGGGGGAAGTCGCTGAAGCCCAGCTTTCTAAATTTCCCAGGTTTTCTAATGCTGAAATCTCAGCCCAGTGCTGAACTGAGCTGACTTTTGTCCATCTTTAGTTAAGGACAAGTCCTTGGTGGCACTTCAGCAAAGCTGCAGTCTTTGAAACTGCGATGCTCAGGACATGGGGTGCTGGAGCTGGAGCAACCGCAGGTGGCAAGGGAGCAGTGATGTCTGCTAGTCGCTGCCCACAATCACTGTGAGCATCCTGAGCCCACCCACAGCAGAAGTATGGCACTGCCTGAGCCAACATGGGGATTTACCGAGGCATGGAAGGGCAGCTGCTGGGCAGATAGCACGGGGTAAAGGTATACAACCAGGGTAACCGCTCCCATTCCCACAACAGTCCTGATCCTCTTGCTTTCCTCTTCTAATCAGTGGCATCCCACCATGGGGACCTCCCAACCCAAGCCCAGCTGGTCACAGGCAGCTGAGCCCTCTCTTGCCTGGGGGTGACATGCCCAAGGGGCAGGAGTGTCACCCCCCAGTGCAGAGCTGGTTTAGGGCTGTCATAACACTCCCATTGCAACTGGGACCCTTGTAGGAAAAGCTCCAAGTGGCTGGAGCAGACTGCAGGCAGCTGCCACGATGGCAACTGCCGCCAGCACCGGGGTATGATGGCAGGGCGGGCAGTGAAGTGCAGCTGCCCCCACACCGGCAGCCCCCTTGGAGCAGCTGCTCCTCTCAGCCTGAGAAGCCAGCTGTGAAATTTGATTTCACCCACCTCTTCTCCCAGAGACGGATTACTCCTGTGCCAGCACCCATTGCTGGGCTGTAGGGAGCTGCCTGGCTTTGTGTGCATTTTAAAGAGCAAGAGAAGGATTATCGCCCCAAAATGTTCAGTAATTTTTGCAGAGTGCTGGGAGAGAGGTGATGGATGGTGCAGGCACCTGCACTGCTTTCCTCTTGTGGCATTGGGATGTTGTGGCAGTGCTGGGGTAGCACCAGATCAGAGCTGCCGTGCCACGGCTTGTGCTGCGGCTGGCTCCGGGTGTCTGGGAAAGCACCTTTCCCACACCAGCAAGCACCCACCCTTTCAACTGTCCCTTCTTCCTTCCCACCCCAAAAAATCAATTTGGGTTTGTCAGGTAATCCTTAGCCTGCTGTGTTTGGTAGTTATCAGCATTTATTTTGTTACTCTGTGGTTTCAGGGCTGCAGAAGGTGAAGGAGTGCTTTCATTAACAAGCAACTGATTCCTCATACATCACTAATACTCTTATACTGTTATATTTGGGAGGACAAAATTCAGAAAGGAACCCAGAAATCAAAATAACCACTGGTGTGGATGCTCCTCAATAGTGAACAGGGGTCGATCAGCCATTTCTGGCCTCCACTTATTAATCAGCTCGGACCCAAAATCTCTTTGGGATGGGTCAAGCAAAGGAGGGAACTCAGGAGACCTGTGAAGGACTGGCAGCAGCCAGGTGAAAGTCAGCTTTCACTTGTCTGCATGGCAGTGCTGCTGCCTGGGTGAGCACTAGAAGCAGGGCAGAGATGTTGTTCTTGGCATCCAGTTGTGCCGCTCACAGCCACGTACAGCTCGGCAGCCGCTGCTCTAAGTGCCGTGGCCGTGGCTGCCTCGCGCAGCCCCATCCGCTGTGGGCACAGGTGCTCCTCGAGGTGTCCCCACGCGTGGCTCTGCACAGGGCTGCAGGTGACCCCGGGGCTGAGCTGGTGGGGTGGCCGGGGGGGACTGAGCGGCACAGTCCTCATCGCCCTCCCAGCAGCTTGGCAGGGACCAAGCTTTCTTTCTAGTTGCTCACACCAGGCTTTTCCCTGAGATTGGAGCTCTGTAAGGGGAGTCTCAGGAAGGATTAACATCTAAGAAGAAGGAGCATTGCTCTCTGCTGGGTACTAAGCACCATTTACTACAAATAGTAATAATAATCAAGGTAGGAGGAAGCTTATTTAGTCCTGTCTGCATCTGCATGACGTTAGAAATGTGCCTCCTTTTCAGTGGAACTGGGTAATGCAATGCCAATGAACTTCCTATCGGCATAATAGTCTTTTCCTAATCTCATTGAAAACAATTAGCAGAGCTCCGGCAATCAAATCAGATGCTGAACTGAAAAACCCTGTTGGGATTCTCTTGAAAAATAAAGGTAGTAATGAATAAAAGATGGGGGATTTTTCACTTACACCTGCAGCATGTTAATAAAACGTGGGTCAGCTCAGAGGTGCAGGACCTTTTATAAGAAGCAAAACAAGTATTGATACTGTTTCTGCCTTAATCTAATGTTTCTAGAGTCAGGGGTTGGGATTAATATTAAAAATGTTTGTCTCTCTTCATCCACTGTCCTCTTACAAGGGAGATCGGATTTATTACCCTCAGTCTATAGCTGGAATGAAAGGGAAAGGAAAGCGTCTCATGCAGTTCAGCAGGACTTGAGGAGGGAAGAGCAGATAATGTCCCCAAATGTGAGTCTGTGCCTTACACACCATGATCTTGGTGATAGGTCATAATTCCTGGGTGAAACATGATGTGTTTTACATGTATAATTACTTGCTTGGTAGAGACTAAAGCAGCAAAGGGTTTACCTAAGTCCAGAGGAGTGTTGTGGAAGATGAAGGCACTTAGTTAAAGAATATCTGGAAACCAGGTGGCCCTTTTTTTGTACTCTAGAGGTTTACATCCAGCCACAGTCTCTTCTATAAATTAAAAATTGCCTGAAAATTGTCTTTTCTAATCCCATGCTCATACTGTTTGTACATCATGCTGTCTTCTTTACCAATGTGGGTTTTCTGAAGACCTATGATTATCTGATCCTACCTGTATGCTAACTCATTTAGTTTAGTAGATAAGATCTTTCTTTGCACAGAATAGTTTAGGGACAGCAAAAGTGTAGGTAGGACTGATTTTTGCTCATCTGGCTGTGATGTGTTTTGCCTGATTCACCCATGTCATTCCCACCATCTCTAGCATGGGGGTCCCAAGCTCTTCAGAGAAACTCTTAGTGAGATTTCTGCTTGTTTTCGTGAGTCCCTTTTTGTTCTGTCCTGGATTTAACCCTCACTAGTTTTGCCCAGGTAGCAAGGTGCCCACCTTGGGCTGCATGTCACTGAGGGCATGGGATATATGAAAACATTTGTGAAAGCAAGAGCATGCCAACCTCAGTCAACAAGTTGTTCCTACTCCCTTTGTTGATTCATGGTGTCTCTCAGTACCCTGATCGCTGCCTGTAGGAAGAGCTTGAGTGACGAGGCCCTTTCAGACACCTTGTATTTATTGGGTTTGTATGGCAAGGTTTTGGTAGCAGGGGGCTACAGGGGTGCCTTCTGTGAGAAGCTGCTAGAAGTTTCCCTGATGACCCACAGAGCCAATGCCAGCCGGCTCCAAGACAGGCCTGCTGCTGGCCAAGGCTGAGCCCGTCAGCAGTGGTGGTAGTGCCTCTGGGATAATGCATTTAAGAAAGGGGGGGGCGGAAACCTGTGTGACAGCAATTGCAGCTGGAGAGAGGAGTGAGAATATGTGTGAGAAACAACTCTGCAGACACCAAAGACAGTGCAGAAGGAGAGGGAGGAGGTGGTCCAGGCACTGGAGCAGAGGTTCCCCTGCAGCCCGAGGTGCAGCCCACGGTGAGGCAGGCTGTGCCCTGCAGCCCATGGAGCTCCACAGTAGAGCAGATCTCCACCTGCAGCCCATGGAGAACCCCACGCCAGAGCAGGGGGATGCCCAAAGGAAGCTGTGACCCCACAGAAAGCTCACAGAGGAGCAGGCTCCTGGCAGGACCTGCGGCCCCGTGCAGAGAGGAGCCCACGCTGGAGCAGGTTTTCTGGCAGGACTTGTGACCCCATGGGGGACCCACGCAGGAGCAGCCTGTTCCTGAAGGACTGCACCCCATGGGAGGGACCCACGCTGAAGCAGTTTGTGAAGAACTGTAGCTTGTGGAGGACTGTCTCCCATGGGAGGGACCCCACGCTGAAGTAGGGGAACAGTGTGAGGAGTCCTCCCCCTGAGGAGGAAGGAGCAGCAGAAACAACAGGTGATGAACTGACCACAACCCCCATGAGGAAGGAAACTGTGAGTAAAGTTAAGCCCGAGAAGAAAGGGCAGGTGGGGAAGCTGTTTTTAAGATTTGGTTTTATTTATCATTATCCTACTCTGATTTGATTGGTAATAAATTAATTTTTTTTTTTTTTCAACCAAGTCAAGTCTGGTTTACCCATGGCAGTAATTGGTGAGTGATCTGCCTGTCCTTATCTCAACTCAGGAGCCTTTCATTATATTTTCTCTCCCCTGTTCAGCTGAGGAGAGTGGTGATAGAGTGGCTTTAGTGGGTACCTGGCATCCAGCCAGGATCAACTCACTGCATACCTGTAATTATCTCTAGAGGTTTAGTTGGGTCATTACTTCACATTGGTGCTGGGGAGTGGTGTAATACTGAACGATGCCCTCCAAGCTATATTATGCAGGAGGGCAAGTGAGGTGATCATAATTGTTGCTTCAGCCTTTAAAAATCTGTTAACCTATGAATATTTCATGAACACTTTGGTTGATGTGCTGGTACACAAGAAATAAAGTATCCATTATTATTGGGTAGAGCTGGCCAGAAATTTTCCAGCAGAATTGGGTTTTGTCAATAATTACTCAGTCAACAGTACATTTTCCTGGAGTGTGTTTATTTTTGTCAAAATTGTCAATGAAAGATTATCTAAACATACTCTTTTAGAAGCCAAGGTGCCTTGTTGCATCTTTGTCTTTTCACCTCCTCTATTAAATCAACAATATTAGGAATTGTTTTCCAAGGGTTGGTTATAGAGGAAACATCGACTTGTCTTCATTCCAGCTCAGACCAAAAGGGAGGCTTGAATTGCTCAGCTGCAGGGCAAACACCAGCACACGGCTTGTCCCACCTGGCTTCTCTTCCAGTGCAAGGCAGAGCTGGGGACCAAGTACTGATACACCGGAACTATAACAGCCCTGTGATGTGTGCAGTAGTGTTGTAAGCCCCTGCTCAGCAATGCTTTTTCAACCAAGAAGCAAGGTAAGAGCTTCTCAACTACAGTGCTCCATCAGATAGCCCGTCTCCTGCAGACAGTAGGCTGGGGGCATTTTGAATGCGATTTACATAAAATGCATCCTTTCCTCTTCCTCCTTGTTATGGATTGCAGTCTCGGAGATTGCTGGCAGTGTACTGGTTTCAGAGTATATTTTATACCTCCAGCAGACATGCTGGGAAATATATGGAGGCAGCAAATGCGTACTGGATTTCTCTGTGTGTCTAATAAGAATGAGCAATGACCTGCTGTTTGTTGCAGGAAAACTGATGGGCCTGTGTGTGGTGCAAAGGCTTCAGAAGTCAATAATGTTTGCATATTTGGGTTGCATTTGGAACAAACAAGTGGTGAGAAAATAATTGTCAATAGTTTTGAAAGGGAGCTTGAAAAAAAAAAAAATGGGCAAGCTCTGGAAAGGGGCTCATGGTGTATTGGCGTTTCCACGGCTGGGCAAGGGCAGTAATCCTGGGCATTAACAGCAGTTTGTGCGTGAAGCGCGGCTCTGAGGCTGGCTGCCAGCTGGTACAGCAGGATCAGGAGGTATCAGGATTCAAATCCTGGTTGTGTTTCACATAAGTGGGATGTTTCACACTCTGGTGGGCAAGACTGACTCAGTATTTGCAGAGGACCCAAACTCAGGAGGAGCGTTAAGAGCTCTGGAGGCCTCACTAAGCCGCTGCAATGCAGCAGGCACCTGCAGAGCCCTTCCTGGTGGTCCTCAGGGGAGGTCTTC
The DNA here is from genome assembly GCF_018691265.1 of Tyto alba. NCBI lineage: Eukaryota > Metazoa > Chordata > Aves > Strigiformes > Tytonidae > Tyto > Tyto alba. The sequence goes on from NW_024881320.1 coordinate 7,283,988, forward strand.
CATGCTACTGACCCATCCTCTTTTTTGTCCTCTTTACGTTAGGGTTCGCACCTTCCCAAAGGAGTCCCACCTGGGCCATGACACAGTCCGAGCCCTGATGTACTACGCCCTGAAGGTCTGGAGCGACATTACCCCGCTGAATTTCCATGAGGTGGCAGGTAACAATGCTGACATCCAGATAGACTTCTCCAAGTCAGATCACAATGATGGCTATCCCTTTGACGGGCCTGGTGGGACAGTAGCACATGCTTTCTTCCCTGGAGACCATCATACGGCAGGAGACACTCATTTTGACGATGATGAGTATTGGACCTTCAGATCATCAGGTAAGTCAGGGTGGGAGAGCTGCAGTCAAATGCAAGGGCTCCCAGTTTCCCTCTTCTGCTCTGGTGGTTAGAGTGGTTTAGTCTCTGCTATGCCTTCACCCCAGGATTGGGAATCCCAACACCTTCTTCTGGTCCTCCCCCTCAGTCTTGTTGGTGAAATGACAACAGATAGCACTGAGGACCTTCTGTGCTCCTGGAAGCCTTAATGGCATCTCTGTGTTTCTCCTCTTTGTATTGGCGGTTGAAGAGCTCCCCGTCACCCACCCCTAGTCCTCATCTCTTCCGGGACCTGGAAGGTTGCAGATTGGGTGCGTGACTGTTGGAGCTCTTGGATGGGGACTGCATCCTCTGACTTGGGAGTATTTGGGTGGCTTCACAGCCACGTGTCCCAGCTCCCTATTTTTAAAGCATATTTATAAGCTGACCTGCCTGGAAATGTCTCACTGGTCTGCAGGGTAAAAGTCCCCTGTGAACACTAGGTTTTTCCTGCCATCTCATGTCTGTTACCTGACACGAGGATGGTTATAAGTTACAGGTTTATTCTTATTTTTCTTTTATTTCATCTCTGGCTAGAGCACAGTTTTAATAAGCAGAGGGACTTTCAGAAGCAAGTGTTCCTCAGCTGCGCGAGCCATCTGTGGGGATCAGGTCCCCAACCTTTGTGTCAGGCACGTTTTGACAGATCGTCTCCTCTGCAGTCACCAGCTGCTAATTTACTTGTCACGCAACCTCCTCCGCCAGACTCCCAGTGGGCTCCTGCTGCCTCAGCTTATTGATTTCATTTAGACCTAATCGTCTTCTCTGAAACCAGCTAATACCTTCCTTCTCCCCACCTCTCTCCTCCCTACCCACCCGTTGACCTCCGTCCATCCCCACTGAGTGTTCGTGGGCAGAAGCGTTCACCTTATGTGCTGGAGGAGGTCTGGCATTAAGGCTAAAGGTCTGGATGGGCTGATTCTTCAGGATTCAACCCACTTCTTGGTTCATGCCACTGTGCAACCCCAACCGGTGTCTCTTCTAGGGAATTAAAAAAGCAGCAGCTCCACTCTGCAGACATACAGGGCAGAGGCAAGCGCCGAGCTCTGGTAGCTTGCCAGAGCAGGTGTGTTATGTGATGAAGTAAGGAGTGGTGCCCCTTTTGTTGGGAGCCCTCGTTGTGAAACAGACTCACAGGGAGGAACAAGCTCAGGGCCAGCAGCCCCGCAGGGAGAATGCCTCCAAGCACCGCCAAGGGATGAGGGGATGAGCCTGACACAGAGAAAGCTGCCCTCTGTTTTGAAGGTCTTGGAGTTATCTGAGCTTCATCTTTTATTTATTTTGTTCTCCCTAGTGATTCAAAAATAACAACTCGGTAGGTGATATAAAAATATCCCCAAGGTTGTCAGTTTGGCATTAAAATGTCAGAAAGCATATGTCTTGTTCTTTCCTAGTGCTGGGGAAAACAGCATAGGTTATAAAAATCTTGGCTGTTTACAGACACTGTAAATAATAGTCATCAAGGAAAAAGTAGAATTCAGCAAAAATATCACCCCAAACACCCCAAGCCCAGTGGGGAGCACTAAGGACTGTGCAGGATCAGCCATGGCTGCTTTGGCATGACATCTCCTTTGGTCCCAACCATGACTCAGGGAACATGGGGCTCCCCTGAGCTCTGTGGAGACCTTTCCAACCTCATCACCTTTTTATTACAATACTTGCAGTCCTGGTCTTTGTAAGAACCATACCTAAAATCATTACTGCCCTCTGGTATTGCTCTGCAGGGCATTGCTGTGCAGCAAGGGACAGAAATTGCATGGGTGCTTGGCCCAGCTGGTCTGTGGCAGGGTGATGGGAATGCCCCAAGCAGGATCAGTCCCATATGGATGCTGGGAGCAATTCCTCCTTTGCTCTGGCAGTGGTGGTGTAGGTTTGGAAGCAGACATTAACGCCCGTTGAGATCTGGCCTGAGTGTCTGAGGCTCTGGAGAGTATGGGATGGGTCTGTGTGTGGGTAAGGTGTGAGGCACTGGGGGTTAGATTGCAAAGAAGGAAATCTGGGGAAACAGAATAGAGTAGCTATAGCCCAGACAGAGGAAAAAGTCATCACAGGATGTATCGATGTTCAGTGAAGTATCCCTGATATCCAGTGTGGTGTGTGAAGATCAAAGTGTTTGCCTAAGGGAGCAGACCCCAGAGCTGCAGCCCCCCCCCCAGCACAAGGTGTGGAAGCTGAGAAGAGAGGCAAGTCCTCTGGAAACAAGCTGGACATGGTCACCTGCCCCTTCTTCCGTTTCTATCAGGACACCCATTAGATGAGCAGGGTTGGTGGCCGATGAGCAGGTGAACAGCTCTGTGTTTGTATGCGTGCAGGAGGGACCTGGCCAGGGCAGCAGCGTGCAATGCCAGCATTGTGCATGGAGGGAAAGCCCAGCAGAGCACCATGGGCAGGCGGGCGCTCACCAGGTCCTTGGCACACATGGCTTTGCTCATTATCACAGGTTTTGACGAGCTTCTGGCTAGTGGCTGCAGACATTTTGTATTCTGAGATTGTTGTATTCTAAGACCATTGGCGGCTGCTGCAGGGCAGGCATGAGATATGGGAGAAGACTTCTCTGGCCCAGTTCCTGCAGTGCCAGTTAACAGGGGTGATGGATGGTTGTGTCGAGGCTGCTCTCTCAGCCGTTTTGTCTAGCTCTCTCTCAGGTGCCATCAGTGATCTGGGAATAAGGGGGATGATCCCCAGGCTTGTGTGAGGCTGAGGACTCATGCTGTGGGCTGATGTCTGGCTTGCTTTCCATTTTCATATGATACATGTCAATCTCCTTTCTCCAGCTGGAGAAAAATGTCTTTTTCAAACTTCACCAAAGCTCTTCCTTCCAGTTTATCCAACATATACTTATACTTTCTCTTGCAGCCCTTACAGCCCACCCAAACCCCAAAAATACAATCAACATTTCATTTCAATCTTGTCTTTATTTCCAGACGCTCATGGGATGGACCTATTTGCTGTAGCTGTCCACGAGTTTGGCCACGCCATTGGCTTGACCCACATCTCTGCCATAGAGTCTATCATGAGACCCTACTACCAAGGTCCGGTGGGGGATCCTCTGAAGTACGACCTACCTTATGAGGACAAAGTCCGAATCTGGCAACTCTACGGTAAATTTGTGTCCCTCACCTGGCTACGGCCTGTTCTGCCATGGGACATGCTGGAATAACTGTTTTCTGGGGTGATTGGAGCTAGTGGGGAGGATGGTGTACTCCTCTACTGCTTCTCTTGTCTTTATGCCTAGGAGTCAGGGAATCTGTGTCCCCCACAGCCAAGCCTGAAGTGAGCAAAACTGATGACCATCCTATGCTGCCAGAGCTGCCAGAGAACCGCTCCACTGTCCCGTAAGTCAAGGTTGTTTCTTTTCAACTGTCGCTGATGTTCCTGAAAAGGACATCTAGTAGTGAAACTGCACTCAGGCACTAGTATCTTGCCTGCTCACTCTGGCTTCGGTATTTCCCTCTGGACCTCTTGTCTTCTGGAAAACATGCACACACAAAAAGTGCCCCTTTTTCCTCATGGCTCCTGATCATCTCCTGCATACACTGTTGCTTTTTTCAAGCAGTATGTGTACAGATGGACCAACCAGCCCACAACTGAAGTGGTTAAGAGCAGGAACAAGTGACAGGTGCTATCTATCCCTTAGATAATTTTTATCATTCAAGGCACATCCAGAAATTCTGTATCATCTTGGAATGCTTTGCATTTCCCTCAGACACAAAATTTTACTCATGTTAATGGAAATTTGTCCCCATCACCCTTAGGTGAACTCATCCTTGCTGAAATTTTAATCAAACTTCCTCTGCAGTATCTTGATTTGTGCAAGCATAACTTACCTAAATCTTTCCACTGTGAGCAACTCCCTAATGTACCTGTGGGGGTGAATATTGGAACAAGTGGACCGATAACCTGACTCCAACGCAGGTTTGAATTGGCAAAGAGCTGCTTATACTGAGTATCATCAGGCAACCAGCATGCCCTCATTAAGGGAAGTTTTAGATCTAGCTCATTAATAAACGTTGGAGTTACCAAATTGTTTTACTATCAGGGCAGCAGGACAGTTAAAAGAGGCAGGGACACTGATCAAAAAGGCAGGAAATCATGGTCACACGTATTTTTGCCAGATACCAGCAGCACCCCAGGTGAGAGCAGAGATGGAGCAGGTCAACTTCACCTCCTGGTCTGACCACATCTGGGGTTTGACCTTGAGGAAGTCACTTCACCTCACTGTGCCTCAATGCCCCATCTGCATAGAGGGGATAACAGCACTGAAGCATGAAAAACTGGATTATTACTACAGTAATAGGACCAAGAAGACTATAATCTTGAAAAAATATCCCTGTGCTGCAGTTACTTTTCCCACCTCGGCACCTGTTCACCCCACTTTGCCCTGCTTGGTGTGATGCCCACAGCACAGAGGTGCTGAGCACCTACTCTTGGTGGAGATGTCCAGCATCCAGGGGTTGCAGAAAGGCCAGGAGGGTCCTAAGGGACCCTTTTCTTTGAATATGCTGAATGCCATTAGTTATCTTTCTTCCCAGGTAGCTTCTAATGGAGCTTGTCCACAAGGCTCTGTATGGCTGTGTTTTGACCTAGAAACAAGAGCATTTCTCCCTGCTGCTGTCGGAAGCCATCGTCTTGCACCAGCAGCAGTAGGGGCAGAACACTTGTTCGTGCCAACCCCTTCTTCCTGCCCCATGTATGACTGGGAGGGTGGATGAGGTTCACCTCCGCGCCTGTCATTTTGTGCCCAAAGAGGGCTGTGAAGTTGGTGCTGGCAGCCCAGCACAACTGCTTCTATCAGGAAATTAGATTTATGCTTCCCTGTCACCCACAGCATTTTTTCTGTGCATATTCTCAGCATCCCCTCCGTGTCCTCCATCAATCATCATTTCTCACATGGGCTTCACAGCACTTTCAGTCCTTCGTACCTTGTGCCTTTTCCACCCACCTTGTTAAAAGCAGCTCAGCATCTCCGCAGTGACTCGCCAGATGGCTTTCACCACATATCACATGGCATTGTCTCGCATGTAGCATCGTATCCGTGTTTGGTCTTGTCTGCTTTCTGCTTTGCAGCTCTGTCACCTCCCACTGGCATTTCAGAGGTCAGCTTTGGGGCAGCGATGTCCCCAGCCGCTGAAGCGAGGTGCTGTTTGGCTCTTACCCACCATGTGTGCTGCTGCCCGGGGGCAGCCAGCCCAGCCGGTGCCACTGGGGAGAGGCAAGCCACCTCTGTCCTTACCAGTTACGTGAGCTGGTAGATGTAGAGCATGTCCCTGCTTGACTCCCGGTGATGGTCTCTGGTGGCCCAGGGAGCGTGTCTGCCACAAAGCGGTCTGCAGGCTGAGGGTTTCCCAAGCTTGCCTTGGAAATTCCCGTGCACATGGCTGGGTTTGAGCATGAGGAGCGACAGATGGATGCAGGTTTTCTGCTGGGGGGTTGGAGACAGGGGAGATGTGATCCATGGGATGGGGAACACCAGGGAGAACATGGCCCCTTGCTGCCCACCTGGGCTGTGCTCACCTGGGCATCTCTCTGCAGGCTTAGGCGGGACGTGCCCAACAGATGCAACACCCACTTCGATGCAGTAGCCCAGATCAGGGGAGAGGCTTTCTTCTTCAAAGGTAAGTGCCCACTGCTGGTGGTTTTTGTGTGTGTCACCCTGCGGTGACACTGGTGTGACAGCGCAACACTGCAGCAGCAGTGTCGGACAGGCTGGGGCAGGTGATGAGGATAAGCAGGCTCGGGGTTTGCAGGCTGCAGGGCTCACAGACCCACAGAAGTGTCTCGCATGCCAGTGACTCCTTTTGTCTCAATTCAAAGGGTTTAGACCTTTAATCAGCCCACTGAGGCTGAGGATGGATGATAAGGACATTCTGGTGTCAATTCAAATCCTGTCTCCAGTGCAGAGTGAAACTGCCTGGCTCCTGCCCGGTCTGTCACAGTGCAGGGGAGGAGGTGCCCCCGCAGCCGATGGCTGGGGACATGCAGTGGCACTGCTGGGGGATGGGCAGAGATCACAGCTAAACAGGGACTGTGAGGGAGGAGGAGAGAAGGGATGTGCTAGAGGTATCCAAAAGACTGCACAGGAAATTGACCATTTCTTTTATCCAAAAGGGAGAAAGTCAGTGAAACTGAAACACAGTTTATTTTAAAATTATAAAAATTGATATTTTTGAGCCCAGCAAGTAATTAACCTGTAGGACCCGCAGACAAGAGCTGTTGGGGGTCTGTCTGGTGGGTGGTTGGGAAGGAGAGAGCAAAGGAGCACCTGCAAGCTGTGCCGCTGGCGGCAAACCCTCCTGCACACCGCAGTGCACAGCTGGTGCAGCGCCCGCAGAGACGTGTGTCCTAACAAACACCAGGGCAGGCGTGTGTCCTAACACCAGGGCAGGCGTGTGTCCACATGGCATGTCCCGGGATTTTAACGCTTCCCTCTGAAGGGGCCAGGCTGGTGACAATCCAGCGCAGCACTTTGTACCACACTCTGGCCCATCACGCTGCCCAAGTGAAGAACTAAAATCTGATATTTGCACTATCAAAGTTGAAATTTGGGTCGAACCGAGGACGAGCAGAGCAACAACAGCTCTCCACTGCTTTTTTCCTGGATGCCTCCAACTTTCCTTTCCTCCCACGCTTCACCTTCCCTAATTCTGCTTGCTGTGCATTGCTCAAAGACAGCATGCACACAATTGCAGAGCCATCTGGTTCCGTGTCAGCAAACACTTGCTGGCAGTGTGTCCCTGGGGTGCCCGGCTGTTGATGAGGATCCCATCAGTGCCTTCTCAGCTGTACAGAGCCTATGTAGGCTCAAGTCTCTGGGCTTTCTTTCCCATCTTTCCAAGATAGAAACATGCCCACTGGGCACTTCCTTTCATCCCTGGACACCATTTGGCCACCCCAAAGCCATCCAGCAGGGAAGCAGAAGCATCTCCCCCAGGGATCAGGAGCAGTGTCCAGGTGTGTATAACACACAGCGTGAGTCTCGGGTCACCAGCAAGAACAGCAAAAGGGTGCCGGAGAACCCAGTGTTGTCTGTGCCCTCGGAGGAGTACAATATGGAGGCTGTTCCTCTGCAGTATTTGTTCAGATGCCAGCTCCAAAAAGCCACAGTGAAGAAGAGAAAATAAGAGGCAAGAACTGGCGTCCAAGATAAATGGCTGTCTGTCTTTCAGAGGGGAAAAAAAAAAAGATGAAAAGTAAAGAGAAATCCATCTCAGTGTCTATTTTTGGATATATTTATTGTGGGCCAAAATGCAAATGTAAAGAGCACAGTGTCAGTAAGTTCCAGCTGCATGGCTGCCTCCAGAGCCCAGCACCTCCCCTGGAGCCCCATCTCTGCCACCAAACTGTCCTGGGCATGGAGAAGCAGGGATATCACCTCTGGGGAAGGATTTTAATGGCCTCCAGTGATGAGCTCCCTCCATCGATGGACATTTTGTTCTGAGCTGGTCTGGCTGGTTCCCTAGCTGGAGGGCATCCTCTCCCACCACAAAGGCACGAGCACAGGAGCTCCCCAGGGCTCCCAGGCGTGTCTCATGGAAGGCAATGGTGGGTTCTCTGCACTATGGAAGCATCACTTGCTTTGATTTAGGTGCCTCACTACGGACTCCTGAAGTTTTAAAACAACTTTGGCCTGTGTGTGTGTCTGCACAGTGTGTGCAGCAGTCTTGCCAGAGGCAGCCAAAGTACAGAGAGCGTGGTACACAGCTGGGATCAAAATCACCTGGTATTAAAGAAAGCAATTGCCTCAACCCATCATCCATATAAAATGAGACGCTCGGGACAGCAGGACTTTACACTTGGCTTTCATCCTGCTCAGTTTGCCAGCTCAGCGGGTGGTTTTAAACCAAGCTTTTTAAACACACATGGGGTTGGGATTTTTTTTTTTTTTTTTTGATTATATTTCTGCATGCTAATTCCCCCATGGATCTGGCTTTGGCTGATGATCGCCCAAGCAACCGCAGCACTTTGGCGAGCAGACTTGGCTGTAACAAAACATAAGCACGGGCAGACTGTGGCCATCACATTAGGAATTCCTTGCTACTTAATTGATATATATTCTTTTTCTTTTTGCTGATAGCTTATCAAAAAACCCAACCAAATTAACCAACAGTCCAGGCTATGCCTGACTTTGAGGGTAGATTTAAAGCTTGCTTGCTGCAGTTATGCACCTGCTGAGCCCATTGCTGACAAAAGGTTGAAAAGTCAAAAGCACTGAGGCTTCCCTCCTTGTCTCAAATGAGTCTGGGGTGCTCCAAAGTTCAGCTACTTATCTGATAAAGAAGTAATTATGTCAAGTTGTATTTCTTGTTAAAAAAGTGAAAATCTGGCTTTGTCTAGTGCCTCACTAATTAGAGATGCAGAGATCATCTTTATTTAATTACATGTGTTTCCATCGATGTACAATGGGCCACCAAATTTGAATCCTACTTTTTTTAACATTCTTAAAAAGGATCTGTAATTATGGCAATTCTTACCACATTTGAATGTATTATTCATTTGTGGGTTTCAGTCAGATAGAGCAAATATGCAAACTGGAGCAGAAGAACAAGAATATGATATAAATCCTTATAATTAGACTAAAACCCCCCCTCTGCAGATGTTTAAGTGTTAGAGTTTCGCCTCCTGCATTATTAGGCTAAGATCCAATTTCCATAAAATTTTAAAAGACAGTGTCACAATCTGCCGGCTCTGGAGAAGCGGCTGAATGTCGTGAATACAAATCTGAAGATGCATCTTTGGTTTCTGTTGCTTATCCCCCCTTGGGAATCCATGCAAGAGCAGATGTAAATAACATGCAATAATTTCTAACAGGCAATAACAAATATGAGACAAAGTTGAGAGTTGGCTCTTAGACATCTTGTGCCAGCTCAGATCTCGCTGTGTGGAGCTCTCTGGGGAACACGCAGCATGAAGCTTGCTGCAAGAACTCAGGCTGAGAATCCCAGAGCCAGTGCAGAGTACGGTTTTGAGTTGCCCCTGAAATCATTAAGACTCATCCAAAAATCCTTAGGCAGGAGAAAGTTTAGCATTCTTCCCACAGAGGACAAACCTCTTTCCTTTTCCGTTACCCAAAATGTTCCAGAAATACCCCAAGCCAAACTCTCTTCTAGCTGGGGCAGTGTTGCTGCAGGTGCTGGAAGTGTGTTTGCTTACACCACTGGTACCTTCATCCCCTGGGAGCACAGCAGGACTGAGATCCACTGCTTATCCTACACCTCTAGATGGTACCAGACTCCTTAATTGTGCCTCCTTCCCCACTTCAACCCTTTCCAGTTTTGTTAATATAGTTTCATTCCCCTCTATTTTCTTAGCCCCTTTCTTCATTAGAAAAAACCCCTCTGATATTTCTGTTTCATTGTAACATCATACACATTTCTAAATATGAAAGCAGCTGGGCACCCTGTGTGTGGGAAGCTGGGGGTGCTCCGGGGGAGCAGAAATAGGGATGTTTCTTTGGAGTCTCTGGCTGAAGGCGCCCAGGCTCCCAGGAGATCCTGTGCAGAGCAGAAAGGGAGGAGATGAAAGGCTCTTCTCACCGGCTCAGCGGTGCAGCTTCACACCGTGGCCAGGACTATAGCAACTCCAGTGTGATGTCCGAAGGATTATTTTGATCCCAAAAAGGGGTTTTCTTCTAATGGCTCACAGAAATAGAAAGAGCTAGCAGCTGCTGCTGGAAAGCAGGATGCCTCTAATCCATAGCTCCCATCTCATGCACTTGGCTTTCTGCTGCTGCCGTGTGTCTGGCACTCGTGTCCCCCGGCGAAGGTGGGTTGCAGTGTGGTTCAGTAATGTCCAGTCTGTCCCTCCAGGCAAGTACTTCTGGAGACTGACTCGCAATAAGCACTTGGTCTCCCTCCAGCCGGCTCAGATCCACCGTTTCTGGCGGGGCTTGCCGCTCAACCTGGACAGCCTGGACGCGGTCTATGAGAGAACCAGCGACCACAAGATCGTCTTCTTCAAAGGTGAGAGCGAACGCGGTGCTGGAGGTAGCACATGTGTCTCCCTGGTGTCGAGCGTGGTGCTGAGGTACCTTGGCAGCGTTCTGACCTCTCCTGCAGGCAGGAGACACCAGTGTCAGCCGCTGAGCATCTCCCGGGGCAGGTCCAAGACCTTCTGTCCGTGAGCAACCCCAGGAGAAACCAGCTCGTAGGGAGGGCAGGCAAAAAGTAGCAGTCATGTTCCCCGGAAAATGAGGGAAACGTCATTGAAGAAAAAGTTCAGCCAAGTATAACTGAAATCTAACTTTTCAGAAATTAAATAAAAGTAGGAACCACCCACGTACACACTTTACACATTTTGTGTTCCTTCTTTGGATTTTTCTCTTTTTAGTATTTATTGCCAAGAAGAGAAGCAGCAGCAAAGGGGACAAAAATGAAACCTGAAGAGCATGGTTTTGCTAATTATATTTCTGTTGCTTTTTCTTTTTTTTTTTTTTTCTTAAAATAAGTGGTATAATCCTCTATTTTTATTTAAAACAACTTACAAGTTTATTTCAGAAGAGATGGAAAAAGGAGATTAGCTCTTGGTTCCTACACAAATGTCCGCATCCCCCACAAAGTGTCTGTCCGTGCTAGTTAGATGTTAACCCAGTGAATGTCACTCAAGCGCCTGGCAGGCACCGGCTCTTGTTTTGGAAAGGTTGTGCGCTTGACAAGCTAAATACATCCCGACCCTCTGCACTCCCCGCCTAGAAATTGCTTTTTTGTCTCCCAACCATTCTGCTCCGAGCACGGTGCAATTATCAGTTTCAGATGTGCTGAACCAAGCACTTCTGAAAGCAATAATTTGGTTTCAGTTCCTCCAGCGAGGCTGAGGAGCGGCTTACATCCCGCACGAGCCTCTACGCTCGCAGCGGCGTTTCCAAGCGCAGCCGAAGCCCTGCCGGGCTGCCCGCGCGCCCCAGAGCCGGCCAGGCCCTGCGTGTCCCCAAGGAACAGCACGCAAAAGGCTCCTCCGTGTTCCCAGCTGCCCGCCCCGCTCTGCCTCTCCGCTCATCTGGCAGGAAGGGGGCCAGCTGGAGCGGGGCAGCCCGTACGCCTGGCACCAGACCCTCCCAGTCAGGGCTTCAGACCACAGCGGCCCTCGCTCGCTTCCTTCCCGGCTTCTCTTCGCTCCCTGCTGGGGACGGACGGACCTCCAGCAGCTCGGACAGACCTGCAGCACCCTGGGTTCAGGGGCTCCTCCTGAGTGCTTGCGAGGCCAGGATTACAGCTGTGCCACAGCTGGGGTCTCACCCCCCTGCAAGGCACAGCACTCCGTGGTCGTGCATGATGTGTGTGTTAGTCTTGCCTAGCTCCTAAGATTAAACTCAAGATTTTCTTTCCAGCTATAAAATACTGTCTCATTCTCTCTCTCCAGCGCTGTTTCATTGATCCCTGGACAGAAACCAAAGCACACAAATTACCCCAGCTTCTAAAGTCCTGCTGCTGATACATGGACACGTATTTAAGTGCCTCTTCATATTTTCTAGAAAACTGAGGGAGGAAAAAGCCTGATCTTTAAAATGGGTTGTGTGATACCTAAAAGGACGCTGCGGGTTCCCAAAGAGACATTGTGCAAACAGAAAGACTGTCCCAGTGGTTAGAGGATTATGTAGGGATTGAGAGGTCTGGGTTCATTTTCTTGTACTGCCACAGACCAGAGGCCAGTCATGTCGTGCTTCATTTTTATCAGAAAAAAAAACATATTAACAGTTCCCTCCTGCCCAGGGTAGGGCCAGGGGGATTGGCTGTGTAGGACATTTCAAGGGCAGTGAGCTGCTCAGATGGGATTTGTCCAGCCCCTGTTCATTCTCCTTACATCCCTTAAAATTCACAGGTCATTCAGCCTGGCTGTCCCTAAAAAGAGTGGTGATTTCTCTTCCAAAGCAGGACTACACTTTGCTTCTCAGGAGTCAAGTACCAGGCAGAACATTCCCAATTTGCACACAAAAGCTGCCTGTAACTTTCTGTTTCTTGCAGCTCAATATCAGGCAGAAATCAAAGGGGCAGAAAACCAAATTCCAACACCAAATACATAAAAGTGACAACTGCACTAACGCTGCCGGTGTGTTCCATGGCCCAGGACTGTCATGCTTGCAGTGGTTCAGGAGCAAATGGGGACCTGACAACAAAAAAAAAGCATCTATTCAAAGACTGAGGTTCTCCACTGGTCTGCTGCCTTCCCATCCCCATCCTTAAATGCCAAGAGCTCAGTCCTGTCGATTGTCACGGCAACAGATATGAAACATCAGCTCATCTGCGGGGGAACGCTGGTTTCAGCTGTGAAACAAATGTGATTTTGCTCTGTGCTTCTTTCCTTTCCACAGGAGACAGATACTGGGTCTTCAAAGACAATAATGTGGAGGAAGGATACCCACGGCCGATCTCAGACTTTGGTCTGCCACTGGGAGGAATCGACGCTGCTTTCTCCTGGGCTCACAATGACAAGACTTATTTCTTTAAGGACAATCTCTACTGGTGCTACGACGACCACGAGCGGAGGATGGATCCTGGGTACCCTTCAGAGACCATCCTATGGAAGGGAATACCAAGCCCTTTAGATGATGCCATGAGGTGGTCAGATGGTAAGTCCATATGCTGGTTCAAAAAACACAAGAAAAAAAATCAGTGCTTCATTAGCACTCTAGCTACAGCCCCTTCTACCATGCCTGCCGACATGAAGTGCTAAGTCCCAGATGGGACAACAGTTCCCGGTGTCTGGAAGCTGAAGGGGGAGGTAGGCTTCCAGCCAGAGCTCCCTGTGCTGCTCACTAAAAGACTTTGTAATTTCAAGCAGGCAACAAAAATATCCTGGGGGTCTAACAATTTGATTTTATTAAAAGAACACAGTTGATGTTGTTTTGCAGTGATTTTTATTGTAATATGTGCTGATTTGCTCCTCACTGAATTTGTTGTCATTGGATTTTTAGCGAGATATATGAGGATGCAGACAGAAAATATTTTTAAAGGAGATGTTTTCCCCAGAGTTACAACTTATTTTCCAGGGATGAGATTTCTCAGTGGTTTCTTCCCCTTGAAAAGACCACAAAAATTTTGTCAGAGGAGATGTTTAATAACAGCTATTCACTCACAACAAAGTGGCACTTCCAGGTTTTATTTACCAGCAACCTAACGATGTAATAGCAACCATTAAACCAGGCAGAGGGGAGGGACATTTCCAGAGACTTTTCAAGATGAATTTCCAAAGCTGTTGAGATCAACCGACTGTTCACGTGGGTAGGAGCCCTTCATGAGTGTGGGAGCTGCTTAAAGAATTCACAATGCCCTGGTTCAGGATGGAAACAAAATGCACCTGAGAGCAGTATGTTCCCAGGGCCCTGCCAGGCTCAGGTTATTTATCTGAGCCATGGATTTACTAGAAGTTTGACCCTGCACACCCTCAGTACCAGCAGGGTGCATCTGCTCTAGGACCCACCATAGAAAAGCCGACATCTCATCACCCATCTCCCATCTGTCTGGTGGCTCCTGGCTGGTGTGAGAGATCCCAACCGGGTGTAGCATCATCTTTTTGAGCGTCTTCCCAGCAGCCGCTGTGCTCCTGCAGTGGGAGAGGGTATTGGCAACAAACAGTGGTATATGCACATGCCTCTGCTCCCCGGGGCTCAGCTGGGGTGGGAGAGCTCCTCTGCTGCTCCTGTCCCCTTTCCACCAGGAGAGCGCCCATCACCACTTATCTTGCCTTTGGGTTTTGGTCTCTTTGCAGGTGCAAGTTACTTCTTCAGGGGCAAGGAGTACTGGAAAGTGCTGGACAGTGACCTGGAAGCCCAGCCTGGTTATCCCCAGTCCATCGCTAGAGACTGGCTGGTGTGCAGCGACATGCAGTCCGACTCCCCGGGAGCAGCGGGGAGCAGCAGGACGGGGGCACGCTCCAAACCGGGGCAGCATGATGAGAGCCGCTCAGAAAACGGCTATGAGGTCTGCTCCTGCACCTCGGCCTCCCCAGCCCTGCGGGCTTGCCCTGTGCTCAGACTGTCAGCCAGCCTCATGCTGACGAGCGTGTGGACAGCAACACTGATGTGTGCAACCCTATGACATCTCATCCCACTGACGAGATAACGCCATGGTGCTCCAGGGAGGGGAAGTGGACACAATCCCATGACGCTAACTGTTGCAAGCAGAAAAACATTCCTAGGAACATGCTGGTGAAGGGTTTGAATTCTCCATGAGAAATGAACAGTGGTTTTTTGTTTTGTTTTTTTTTTTTTTTCTTTTTACTTTAGTTGAAAGGTCTAATAACAGATTTTGAGCTCTGCACCTTCTTATTCCCCCATCCGGTTAAAGCTGAGAGCAGCCTGACATTGAATTTAGAAATGTTCCATAGAGATGTGTTGCTTCGGATGTTTAAACATGGCAAACAAGGGAGGGGAGAGCTACTGTGATTGAATGGGAACCGAAGAGATCCTTCTGAGACAGACGGCAACATCCCGGAGGAAAGGCAGCAAGGCTATATGTGAGAGGCGGTAGTTATACCCTGACACAATGTACACATCCTATTGGATGTACTAGGTAGAAAGAAACTTTGACTCCACTAAGATTAACTGCAAGGTGATCATTTTACTGTCAAACCTGCTGTGGTCACTGATGTCTCGGTAACCTGTATCAGTTTCTACAAGTCAGAAGCACCTTTGCCTTTCAGGAGGCAGTGCAGCTTCTCTTTGTATCCGAGTCATTTGAGTTTAACAGTTTCTCTAATAAACCTTGGCTGCCTACACCGAGCTCTCCCAGTCCTCTGCCAGACCAAGCCTGCCACCTGCAGTAAGGTGCCGACTACTGAGGCTCAGGCACAGCCTCGGCTCTGTGCAAGGAGCAACCCTGCTGCGTGCAGCCAAATGCGATGCAATTACACCCGCCATGCCAGCCTAATCTGTGCACATGAACTCCTGCTTTTGGAGTTCCTGTTTCAGGTTGTTTTACATTTTGGGAGGGATCAAGATGTATCGCATTCATTTGTGACTGTCATACCCGGCTGCGCTGCGGAGGATGGGCTGGAGTGGGGAGGGATGCTGCACAGTCTGCCTCAAATTCTTCTTGATGCCTCTGCCAGGAGTTTGGAGCGACAGAAGCATGGTCAAGTGATGCATTAGGAGGTTCCGGGGGGGGGGGGGTTCTCACTACTAATCCATTTTCTGAGGTATAATTTGGGCATCTGAGAGTCCTTGAAAATGGGGAGTGAGAACCTGCGTTAGGAACTGCAATAGAGATGCCAGGAAGGCCAGGGTCCTCCAGCCTGATGTTGTCAAGGAGCACTGAAGGAGAGAAATGGGCAGCAGCCACTGTAATGTGCTGTTCTTTTCTGTAAGGCTCCTACAGAAATGCCTCTTGCTGCTTCTGCCAGGGCCAGCTCCTGGGAGCCCCAGCAGTGGGCAATTAGCCACGGGCAGTGTCGTTGTGGGCCCCAGGGCTGTGCCACTGGCCCTGGTGCCAGCCAGGGCTTTTGCCATGGGGCTGGGCATAAGGCAAGGCCCTTCATGGCACAGTGGGAAAGGCAGAGGAGCACAGCTGCCTCCTGATAGAAAAAAGGGGTCACTTTGAGTTTCTCTCTTTGCTGTTTGCATTTTCTAACAGTCCCAATCATTCACAGGGTGCAGCTATTTTCAGGACAATGTGCTACAATGTGATTCTATGGGCCATGAGTCAATGGAAACCTCCCATTAAACCATTAAATATCCTTTTAAAAAATAAATAAATAAATAAATAACATTTAAAAAAAAAAAAAAAAAAACACAAAAAACTCATGCATAGCAGCTTCCTCTGCTGACTAAAGCTGCCCCTGTTGTTCCCAGTGCGTTATTCTTGCTCTGCTCAGAGCAGCTCCCCATCCCACCTCTACCTGCTGGGCCAAGCAGAGGCCACAGGGGCAGGGCACTGTGGGTTGCCCTTGTGGGATGGGGAATTTTCCTTTGGTTCACATCGCTTTTCTTCCTCTCCCCTCTCATGTCAAGAAGACATGGCTTTTAGTCTTTGCTGGGGTGATCTAAATGTTGTCATGTTATAGATTCCTCTTGGAAATGGGACCAGGCCGGAATACAGCATCTCAGGGAAGACACTGTCTTTCTTTTTTTTCCTTTTTTTTTTCTGTCTTCCTCCACAAAAGGACTATCCGGAGGTTGCACCTGAAGGATCAGAGGAGGCAGGGACCTGGGTAGCACCACTTCCACGGCTTCTCCAGCCCAACCCAGGAGCCTGTTGTGGTGGCAAGGACTGCTGGCCCCACAGCCATGCCGATGTGGTCACAGTGGTGCTGGGACCCACACTAATGGGACATCAAGTTAAATTATTTAACATGGGAGGGACTGTGATTTAAAAATAAAGCCTGTGGAAAGGCTTTCAATACATTCTACTGCAAATTATGCATTCTGATGATCAGGAATGGAGCAGGAATCTGGGCTCTGCTGCTGCTGAACAACCTTCGGGGAGGATGGAGAAACACTGCTGTCTCCTCCCGGCGTGTGGCTTTCCTGGCCGTTCCCCCGGCCACTGGCAAAGCTGCCGTGATGTTGCCGTTGGCTCCGGATGCGGCCACAGGAGGCTCGAGCTCCCCTGGGATGGAGACAGGAGCTGGAGCGTTTCCCATCGAGGTCACCGGTGCAGAGTGGGGCCGGCAGGGTCGGCTGGGCTGGGGCATCGGGAGCAGATGTCTGCGGCACAAAGACGCTGTTATAGCGAGCGTGCTGGTCCTCGGCGTGCTGCATTGCATTGTTCTCCCACGGGGACACAGCAGTTCTGTGTGGGTGAAGCAGTGTGGATCCATCCGTGAAAGTGTTTCATGCTTTATAGACCCAAAGGGGGGGGGGGGGGGGGGGGTGGTGGTGAGGTCCTGTGCAGTGCCATGGCAGCCACCCCTCTGGGCACTGTGTATTTGGAAATCCCCAGCCTGTTCCAAGGGCATTTGCAGGGTAGAGGCAATAGGTGCAAATCACAGCATGACCCTGGTACTTGGGGATCTTGTTCTCTTGGGTTTTCCTCTAAAGCCAGGCTCACTGCCAGTTCTTCTGGGTGTGGGGAGGCTGGGCACTGTCTCCAAGAGGGGCTGAGCGGGTGCACAGCCAACCAACAGCAAATGTGCGGGGGCTGGGGGATGTGCCGCTGCTGCTGTGGGGTGCAGACCCCTCTCCCGGGGTCACAGAGGAGGTCGGGGGCAGCAGGTTGGGTTTGGGTGAGCGGCAGCACAGGCGTCCCCGATGCAGCCGCAGGAGGACAGCAGAGACAGCCGCAGGCACCCGCTCCTGGCCCCCAAGTTCTGCCTCCAGGGGCATAGTCGTGCTTCCTAGCGGCTTAAAATTAAGACTGTAACATAAATGCGGTCTCTGTACTCCAAAACATTGCTGACTCTCTGCTGCCGGGCTCCCTGGAACTGTCTCTGTGCCTGGATTCCTCCGGCCCTACCCTGGGCTGGCTCTCCTCCACAACAACATCCTTAGTCTTAGCTGGAAAAGCCACCTCCACCCTCCAAAAAAATAACCTGAGCATCATATTCCTATTGCATATTGCCCAGTCTGGATTTTCCGACTATTTAAATTCTCAGAGGATTTTGTGAGGTCATTTCAGGGTTGAAATACTTCTCCTATGTAATAGCAGGGATGGGAATTTAAAAGAGGGAGCACTGGTCATCTGAACCCATGAGTATTTAAAGCTGAAAACCTGAGTTTATGGCAGCTATGCTTGCTGCAGCTGGCTCCAAGGTCCCAGTCAGGGTTTTTCCTGGCTCTCACTCCCACCCATCCCCATGCTCAGCCAGCCCTCTAGGCCTTTTCTGTTTTGCTATCATAAAGAAAAGCAGAAAGGGAAAAAAAAAAAAAGAGTGAGGTGGGAAGGAGCAGTTTGAAAATGGCAAAGTCATGACAACGCCTAGATTTTAAAAAAAATAATAACAAGTCATCACAGACAAGACCTGAGATTTAACAGCTTGAGAAACACAATAAAGTTATTGAGAAGAGACTCATCTTTACTTGCTGATTCAAATCATAAGACAGGCATATGTGCTATAAAAGGTTCCTCACTCCCATAGCCCCCCTTATAGCTGAAAGGAAGACTCTCAGCCCTCAGCCCAGAGGGCTTTTCTAAAATGGGATTTTCTGCTTTATTGAGATTTCTCCCCTCAACCCCCAATTTAGTCAGAAAAGGTCCTTGCACACCTGTGGGACAGGAGGGCAGGTGGTGGGGACCAGCCCCATAGCTCAGGTGGAGCTGCTCTGGATGATGCCCTGTATCAGCAGGTGGGTACCTGCTCCTGAAACCTTCCTGCTTTGCTACAGTTCTTAGAGATGGAGCTTTTTTGCTTCTCAGGTGGCAGTTTGGGAGAGGGCAAATATTAGAGCTGCCTCCAGCCCTGCTACTTTGCTTTTTCCATCCCCTCTGCCAGGTGAGTGTGGTGTCCAAGCCAGGTCTGAACCTGATGCCGCTGTGAGAAGCAGAAGTGAGCCCAAGGAATGTTTTGTCCAGGGGAAGGGGATTTGTTCTGGCTCTCTGTGTCCTAGTGGTTCCTGGTAAGCTCAGTTCTATGGATCAATTACTTGCTTTTCTCTGAAATTTCTAGACAGGGGGAGTTGGCTGGCCTTGTGGGGCTGGAACAGGCCAGGGGACGGATATAGAACAGCCAAAACCAGAGTACATAGCTGAGTAATAGCCTATAAGAAGTCTAGCTTGGGCTAAGAATAGGAGAGGGTATTAAAGCTGGATGGTATGTGGAAGATTTCTGTAGGCATGTGCTAGGGCTGTAAATGGGGTAGCAGAGGGGCTATCTCTGGATCTTCTGCAGTACAAGTGATTACTGACCTTGTGGCACTAACAAAATTACTACAAGAGCTGCCAGAGCAGTTCCCTGTCCTCCACCCAAATTTCTGGTCCCTGGCTTAAAAAAAAAAAAAAAAACAAATCCCAAACCTCTGGGATTTATGATCCTGTCAGCAGTGAAACCCTAACTCAGCATTAGGTTGCCAGCTCCTGTGGGCTTATTTCTCAACGGAAGGATGGGGGTTTCTCTCTCTCTTTTTTTTTTTTTTTTTTTAAAAAAAAAAAAAAAAAAAGGCTTTGAGCTTGATTGTACACCCAAACCAGTCAAATAAAATGAGACCCAGGCCAGGCTTTCACCAGGACAGTAATCAGTCTGCTCCAAGCAGCTTTCAGCAAGAATGGCTTGGCAGGGGAAGAGCTGCATTGACAACAGGACCACTTTGTTGTGGTGAGGACAAGACTTCACAAGCTTCCCAAGGAACTGCATTGAGATTTATGGGTTGTGCTGCTTGGGTTGTGGCAACTTGTCTTTGGGCTTCATGTGAGGAAATGCACATCCTGAGGAGAGGCCTTCCCACCCCCATCTGAAAAGCCAAACCAAGCCAATGTGTGGTGCAGCTGGAAACCTTGGGAGCAAGAGGGTCTCTTGCTCCAGATCAAACATTTGCTCTGTCCTTCTCTGTCAGAACAAGAGGTGGGTTTTGGAGGGGAGCACAGGTGATGACTGCGGAAGCCTGGTTATATGCAGGGCCCCTCCACTAAATTTCAAAGGGCAGAAATGCCCTGTTTTGCTTCCCACCCTGTCTGTACTGCAGAAATAGCCAACCCAGGATGGCCCCTGGCATGTTTTCCTTGTGGAGCAGGGCAGGGAGCTGCTTGGTTACAGGGCAACTCAGTGAAAATGTCTCCTTCCTCCTCCCAGCCTGAGAAATTGATGGTTATTCTGGATCTGAAGCTGGGTTTGTCTGGGGAATAGAAAATTATAGTGCTGGGTGGTCTTTATGTGGCAATTGCCCATTAGCAGCAGTCTTATAGCACCATGGCCATCTCCTATCCTGCAACTCCTCTGCTCCCGGGGACCCACCCTGCTACTCCATGTTTACTTGGATGACAGCTATACACTGCACGCATTGGCTCCTGCGTGCCAGCAAGGAGGCAGTGCTGTGGGGTGGGTTTGCTTGTTTCCAGAGTTGCCAGGTAATGAAGTAACTGTGCCCAGTGAGGGCTTGTGATGAAACTGTGCTCCTGCCTTGCAACCCTGCCTCTGAGCAGAGCTCACAGGGAGGGGTTTCCACACAACCAGTGGTAATTCTTTGCCCCGCTTATTTGCATAGCTGTGCTTGAACTTATCTGAAATGTCATTATTAATGTTCAAGCCAGGCTCTTAACTGCTCTAATTTCCTGAGAATGGCCAGAAGCAAAGGGCTCAGTGGTTTACAGCAACTGTCTGCTTTCACCCTCCCTTTTTCCACTGCTGTGTTCATCCTCCTTTTTTCCTTTTGCCATGAAGTTCCCCCTCCCCATTGAAGAAATGCACAGGTCAGGCTGGAGTTGATGGTTTCTTAGGAAAGAAGATCCTGGAGCTCTGCAGGCACCAGCGGTTAGAGAGCTTCCAGTATCTCTGTACAATGGGTGACCATCACCCATTAGACAATAGCATGACTTCAGCCCAGGGCCATGAGGATCAGAAACATCACATCATATTTGGTGAATTTCCAAGAGTCTGACCAGGGAATATGAACCTGGGAGAAAGCAAGACTGGAGTGACCTGAGAACAAATATGGAAGGGAGACTTGCACGATGGGATTTGACAGATGTCTGTGGTGCTGCTTTAAAACATCTGTCCAGATGTGCCTGCTCAGCAGCAGCAGAGTTCCCAGGCTGCAAGTATGTGTGTAGAGAGACCATGAAGAAGAGTGGAGCAATTTGGCTGTAACTGGATGCTCAACTGGCTCTTTCTCCTGCGGTACCTCAGCAAACAAGTGAATTCCTGCTTCTTCCAGCCCTGTGCCTCAGAGAGATGTAGATATTTGATTTCCCAGGGAGGAAAGAGCATTTCTAGTACTCAGCAAGAGGTTGCACAGTTCTCCTATGCCTAGTCTCCCTCATAGCCTCCCTTCTGTCATGGGGGATGTGAGAGGGGGACTCTGAGGTGTCCTTGTCACATGAGTGCAGTTTGCAGTAGGTCTTGTCCAGAAACAGGACATGGATCCTATTCTAGTCTCATCAAAAACACAATGCCTTGTGTAGGCTGCTGAGTCTTCTACTGAAAAAGAGGAGGCTGACTTGGAAGGGAGTAGCTCATCAGGAATGCACTTCCTTCATTTCTGTTGGCTCTGGAAGGCTTTCATGATCATGTACAACCAGGATAAACGAGTGAGATCAAAAACCCCCTGAGCAAAAGCCATGCTCAGGCAAGTAGAGCTTTGCAAGGCCCATGCTAATCCTATTCTGCAAAGCACATGACAACCACTTGGCACCTCTTGCATTTATAGGAATGAAGTCATGTCCCTACTGGCCTCCATCTCCTTTGGGGGTACCGATGGGCCCTACCTCTCAAAGCTCTTCTCCCTGCAAGCCTGCCAGGGGAGCAAGATCGCAGGCTGCCCTAGGAAGCCTATCTCTAAATAGTTTCATTCTGGCAGCATGAGGCAGTGAAGCCTGATTGTTATTCTCAACCCTTGGGTCAAGCAAGGTAGCAGTGACGTAATGGAAGAACTTTGCTCTGCACACTCTGTCACGGCAGGTCTGAAGTATGGCTCATCCATCAGCCACCCCACTGTGATCTGCTTCGGAACTTGTGTCGTTCCGTTGGTTGCTGCAAAGGGGGGTGGCTCCAGTGCTCCTCTTCCACTGGCATAAGCCATTTCTCACTGGCAAAGTGAAACACTCCTCTCTACGCTGCCAAAGGCAATCTGCTTATTTACTGTTGTCCACCCTGCTGGGAGCCAGCACAGGCTCCCTTGCCTCCCACGTTACCATAAGTGCAGGGCTTTGCGCTTTGCCCTGTTCTACCAGTCCCTTTGGTGTGGGCAGGATGAGGTGACTGTAGCTGGGTGAGCCAGCACCTCTGCAGATCCTGAACACAACCATTCAGGGATAATCTCTCCTTCCATGAGTGCCTGAAGAATGATACGGGCTGTACAGGCTGACTCAGCAAGTGCTTGCCCAGGAGATGTTGATCCCTTAGTAATCCTGTTTCCTTGGGTCTCAACACAAGGTTGCCAAAGAAATGGGCTTGGCTAATATCTGAAGGGGCTGCTTTAACAGCTCCTAAGAAGTATCCCTCTCTGCTGTGCTCCCAAAGCATAGGAAGTGCTCTAATGTTTTCCTGAGCATTGAAAACACAATTAAGGTTTGAGTTTTAATTCAACTCTGCTTCCTACTTGCTTGTCTGTGTCGCTAAGGGTGAGCAAACAAATACTTGCCAACAGACTCCACCAAAGGCATAGCTGTGTGACTGCCTGTCTGTCTGTCCTTGCAACGCGTATGTGTTTATGTACATGCTATCTCCAGCTTTGTTTGGACTGGGCAGGTGTGCCCAGTGGAGCTCCTGGGGGTGTAATCATGTTGCAGATAGAGAGAAAGTGTGGTATTGTTCTCTGCCTGGTGTCAGGGCTCTCACCTCACTTGAACCCAGCTTCTGAAGTGTATTGGCATAGATGGATGTGAAGAGCTTTGAAAAATGTTAAGAAATAATTCAAACACGTATCAGTGAATATCTATCATAGCACCAAACTTCTGAAGGCTGATATTTTGGGTTGCTGTTCCCAGCACTGCAGAGGAAGCTGAGCTGCAGAAGACAACTGGTTTGTGCAGCTGCTGTGTCCAGTTGAGCCCATCTTCACAGGCAGAGCAGCACCGACAGCATTGTTATTCTACTTTCTCCTATACTTCTTTCCTCTTGAAGCCATGACTACAGAGCAGGATTTTTTTTTTTTTTTTAATGTCAGAACAAAAGCCTAAATGCAGTATTTAGCAAACCATGCTGAATTAGGGCAGGATGAGCAGTAGGAGAAGTATTAGAAGCTAATGCTAATCTTGCCTTTTATATTGATTACAAGTGATGTCACTAGGGACTCATATTCTGAACTGGAGACAAGCAGCCCCTTGTGATTGCTGGTGAAATCCAGCACCAGGAGGGAGTAGAGCAGCAAGCAGCTGGGGAGACGGTGCCTTCACCGACGCTCCTCAGCTCAGTCCTTGTCCCCTCTGCAAGTGCAGGCCACTGATCACTATCCTCTGGTGAGTGTTTGACTCAAGGGCTGTCTTCTGAATCTTCTGCTCAGTGCTCTTGAGCTTCCTCCCTTGGGCCATGAGCCAGGGAATCAGGCCTATCAACTGATGGGCTGTTTGTTTTTCCACAGACTGTTTAAATTGTACCAGTGCTATCAGTGAAGCCAGGTCTGCTCATGGCCTCTTGGTCTACAGGTGGAGGAGGCCTCTTATCTCCTGCTCCTGTGCTTTCTGAGGATGGAAGAACATCTTACATGAGTTTCCACAGCACCAGGCACAAGGCGACCAGACTTGTGACTATTTGTAAAGACAAACTAGCCCTACGACAGCAGTGCTGTGTATTTGGACTTGTAGCAGATATAAAAAGAGGAGGGAACAAGAGGATTGTCATGAAGCCAGGGTCATTGAGCTCTCCAGTAGTCCTGCCCTCTCTCTGAAGTAGACAGGAAAATACTGTTATTCTGAAGGCTGCTGTTCATCTGGTTAATGCTATGCTCTGCTCAAGTGGGATGTGACCAAGCTGAAGCAGTTTTGAAGGTTCTGGTTTGGACCACCTGGATTTTTGCTCAGATCTGGGGTCTTCTGGTGGTTGGTTCAGTTCTATTCATACCCGCCCTAGGCAGAGGATTTACCCACTGGAGTTTGTTCTGTGCTGCTCTTCATGATCAACAACCATCCTTGATCTATACCCTGATAAGGCTCCAGGAATAAACTCGCCCTGCCTTGATAAAACTATCCATGTTGGTACTCCAGCCCTGTGCACGTGGGAACAGCATCTGCCTTGCCTTTATGCCGGATTCGGCTCGTACCCAGCTCTGTCTCTATTGCTTTTCCCATCCCAGCAAAAACAAATGCAATCTGCTAGCGTGTTCTGCAAGAGCCCTGCCAGGAACAAAGACGTTCAAATATTTGCGTTGGGTTGTTACTCTTTCCATTCAGGTGATAAATGACAGGCTTCAACAGAGTCCTTTGGTTCTGAGTGCAGGATTTCCACTGTAGTGGTTTCAGCTTCACAACCTCACCAAGATGAAACCCCTACAATTAACCATGGGGTTTTAATGACTGAGGGTGATTGAAACATGGCCTTTAAAAAAAAAAATGCTGAAAAAAATCATCAGACTTTTCTTGTGTCAAATGAAAAACGTCTGGTCTTTGTGTGCAGTTTCACACAGAATAGCATTTTCACCATGAACTCTGGAGTTCTGTTACTGATTTCTGTCCTAGTGCCTGGCATGCAAGCTGTCAGTCTGCACGCAAATACTTCAGAGCTGCCTTTCTTTGGAAAGTCCCAAGCTCAAAGCCACATGGAGGCCTGAATTTCTCTGAGACTGGAGCTCTTATTTCCACTTGGCTGAGCTAGTCAAGAAGCCAAATATGCTTGCCAGCATTAATTAATTAATGCTTAAATCTCTACATCTTGGTATCTGGGAAGCTGCTGTGCTTCAGCACTTGGTAAACCTAGGAACAGAATGGTGAAACAGCCCAGGTATGAGCTAGCTCAGAAAATAAGCTAATTTGGTGTCACTGGGCCTGTTCAAAACTTGGAGGATAAACAAAAGAAAGCCATAACCCAGCCTTATGGGATTTCACATGACAGCATGCCAGATCAGTAGCAAAGCTTTGCAGGGAGTGCAACCACTCAGTGCTCTGGCTACCGCAATACAGAAATGTTATGTAGGTTAAATTTTGTCTTAACACAAAAAGACAAGGTAATCGGCCATCAGGTCTATGAGTGAGATTTTTTTTTTTTTTCTCTATCATACTAAAATAGATTTTACACGAGGTACATGAGTTCAAAAGGTTTGCAGTTTAAAAAGTTCCAAGGAATCCCACACTGCTCTGCCTGGTGGGGTCTGCTTGGCTCCATGCAGCTCACAGTGTTAGTCCAAGAGCAGGGCTCCAAGACAGAGGAGGTTTCTGCCCTGAGACACTTCTCAATTGGGCTCAGTTCAGAGGGATAGGAATGATGTGCTGGTGGCACTTTGGCTGTAAAGTGAACTGGGAATGTCTCTGGGGTTTCGTTGGTAGGCTGTGCAAGCAGTTTTTGCTAATTCTTGCAAGAAATTACGTGTGGCAAGGCTTGGTCTCTAACCAGATGGCATTTCTCAGCCCACACCTGGAGATCTTTGTGAATTCTACCCTCTTTCTTCCCCTCCTCCTCTCCTTAATCTCTTTCTCTGTATTACTTTGTACCTTCCATCATGCCCAGAGAGTCACAGTGCTGCCAGCCTTCCTAGCATCAGTCTGGTCTGGATAACTACCTGTGCTTGACAAATCCTGATTGCCATCTCAACTTAATTTGGTATTTTCCATTAGTCCCACCGTGAGTTTTCTGGCTCAGAAATTTCTTATCAGGAATTCATTAGCCCTGAAACTTAAAGGACTGACTCTTCAGGCTTAAATACCATCTATAATTACCTTCTCTTTGTGTTGTACTTTGGAAGATATCTCTAGTGTTTCATTTTACACAGCAGGCAGTACTCCCCTAATATTATAACATGAAGTTAAATCATCTCTACCTCGGGTAACTGAAAAACTACCAAAAATCTCAAGAGCTTCAGAAAAAAACTAGTGTCAGAGATTAAGCTTTTACTGGCTTCCTTTTTTTTTGTCCTATTTGTTATACACAACAGAAACAAGAAGCACTGTTTGAGTCTGCTTCAGCTGCTGTCAGTATTTCCAAAAAGAATCTATTTTGGCAGGCTCTTTAAGCTCCCCTCTCCTTACTTGGGTCACTTCTGGGATCATATAAGAGCGGAGGAATCTCCCAGTAGACTGCTTCTCTAAGTGCTCTGTCCTGTTTTGCTTCTAGGCTCAGCCTGACACTTGACAGTCATGCCTATCGGGGCTGTAATAAAAGTAAGTATGAAAATGTAGATGTTCAAGGCAGAGAGTAGAAGGTGGCTAGACACTATATTGTCCACATTAGACATGCTGAAATTCAACTTGTTAGCATAGTCTGACCCTAACCTTCACTGACTGACACCTTTGAGGAGTTAGTAGCAGAGAGCTAAATCTACTGCCTTTGGGTCTTTAGCACTGGCAGTGGGTAAGGGCCAAAGACATAAGGGCACAGGGAGATAACTTTCCCAAACATATTTCCTTTTTCAAGATAAATGAAATACAGATTTAAACAAAACACTTTGGAGAGGCTATGTATGCATCATCATCTATTTAAAAACAGTTGATTGATAACAGTTCTTGCAATCAGTACAAGGAGTACCATTGGAAACTTCCTGGAAAACACATGTACACAGTAAATCTGTTACAATGAGCTGCACAATAAGAGGTATTGCACTTTAATTAAGTTAATGGGTAAAGAGTAGAAGAGGCCTTGGTTTCTTGGACAACAGGAGAAAGTAAAAAAAAAAAGGCAGATGTTGTGTAAGTGAGCAATGTATAAACCAGACATTTTGTGTAGATACATAACAGGTTTAATGCTGGCTTTAACTATCACACACTGTGAACCTGGAACATCTTCATAACTTATGTTTGCCTGAAATTTTTCACCTCTTCTCACCTGCTAGAAGTAATCAGGTACGTATCCTGGCAGCCTAGCAGCCTGGTGGTTCTCCATTCTCACTTGCACCCTCTGGGCCCCAGTGAGGAGGCGTTTGTATTGAAATAGCCTCAGGTTGCCAAGTGTGTTCTTAAAAGCTAAAGAGTTGGCAAGAACTTTGCTGAAGAAAAGCAGTGACTGGCTAGCCTAAATCCAGAATACGGGGTGCTATTCAGTACCTGTCAGCAGGGATGCCAAATAACTTGCTGCTGCTGTGATGCATAGTGATGTCTTTACCTGGCTGATGCCATGCTGACGGCCAGGGACAGGTAGGACATTTCCTGTGTGATGGAGAAATCCTGTCTGTGCCTTCTCTGTATCATGAGGGAACCGGCTAAATGATTACAAGGAGGACACTTGATTCATTTTGCAATCCTCTATGATTCAGATAAGAGTATATTTACATTGTTAAAGTGGTATAATTTGCTCCAGGGCCTATTTGTGCATGGTCTTTCTAACTGAATTCAAACACAAAGAATTTCTCTGATCAAATTAGGCAGGTTGATTTGATGTGGGTGGGTCTGTGGGTGGCAATTCTCATCCTCAGTGACAGTGCTGACTTTCAGTGCTTGGCAATATTTGTGTTTTGATTGTTTCTGGTATATTTTCTTTTTAAAAATATTTCTTTAAATGCTGTTGAGGTGTTCTATTTAGATATGAGGAACCCTTCCTCTGAAGCTCACTGTAAGAAAAACTAAACCTCCCATTTACTAATCCTCCCAGCTCTCACTCACATGCAATGATCAGAATGAATATACATGCATGAGAGAAAATGAGTGTGCATCTTGCTATGGCTATTTTCCTACTCAGGTACAACGGCTTTTTCTGTGTCAGAGTCACAGGGATAGCCCTTATATGTCTTATGCAACAGTCTGTACCCATATAGGTATCAGCAGATTTTGCTTTATCATGGCCTTAATTTGATGTCCTGTGACACATTAAACTCATGCCACAGTGGTTACACATGTCTTTCAAGTTGATTCTCTCCCTAAGCATGTTGGCTGGTGTTAGCCAGCTCCTCTGCTGGTGCATGTCAATATAATTATTAGAATTGTTTCATCTGGCTGAGGCTCTAGGCTCCCATAAGAGTGTGACATTAAATTGAGAATGGTTGAGTATAGTCTTAAAACATACAACCTGGGGACTATGAAGCAACTGGAGTTTTTCATGAAAGGTACTGTATTAGTTTAAAATATTAAGACCGTTGACAGAAAAATCTGATTCCCAGTGTAAACCCTGAGATCTGAAGGAAGTTATGCCAAGCAAACCTAGTCTTATAAACTACAGGATAATGTCATCAAAAAATAAACAAGTTCTCTTAAATAGCTTCAGTTTTCCTCTTTCCTCTAGACACCATTTAAACTCTATTCTTCTAGCTATTTTTTTTTCTTTATCCATCATATATAGCTTCTGAAGGAGAAAATCTGTAACTTATAATCAGTATTGTTGGAATGATATGTTATTTAAACCAAACTGACTGTGATACTTTAAATGCAAAATGTATTGCTCCCTAGACTTAGGTCTGTAGTATTATGCCAATAGAGGAGAATTCAAACAGGCCATTAGGATCCCAGACATGGTAAGTATCAGGGTGAGATTGAATGCCTAATTAAAAATAATGGGGCACTTTCTATTCCCTGTAAGTTCCATGGCGCACAAGCTTTTCACTGCCAATCCCTTTGGTTCCTCTGGAATTTATACCTGTTCGATCAGCAGCATCCCAGGCCTTTCTATGGCCTCTCTTACTGCTATCGATCACTTGCCCCACAATATTTAATGGACTTCATCCTCTCTACTCTGCAATTCCACACACCCTATTTTACAGAGAGGAGAGGTATAGTGGGGTTAGAGAGGTTTGTGTGCACTATTTAATTTACCAGCATGATTATCGTCTTGTAGTTGCAGAGGTGTCCAGAGCTTCCCAGGAAATTAATTTCAAAGCAGGGAGCATGAATGCACACAGGACTCTGAAAATGTATGTTCAGACTCTTCTTCCATGACCTGTCCATGGGGTCAGACTACTCTTGTTACAGTGTTAAGCAAGTGCATAACACTTTGCCAGAAGGGGAGACAGTTAACCTTGTTTACTGTATTTTATCTTGTGGTTCATTTATGGCTACATTCTGGTTTCTGTGTATTTGTCTGATAGATTTTGTTCATTTGCACTAGAATGGGAGGGAACTGCATTTAAATATAAGCTAGCATTAATAGCTTGTTGCATGTGGTCATGCTTTCTGTAACTGGATTATATAAATAATGCTATTCAAGCCTCAAAGCTGCAAAAACTGTCCCATCCTAATTACATAACCTCAGCTGAGGTCCCTTGGTAATAAGTGAGTGGATAAAACTCTTCCTTACGAGTTTCTCAAGAGTCAGAAAGGGGATATTGGTATACTGCTTGTTATGCCATGTTAATTTTAAAAGGCTCTTGTCAACCAATAACTCAGTAGCTTTTCTTCCCTCTGGGTTTTGTTAGGTTAATCCATGAGTCATGGAATATTTGACTACAATTTCATGAGTCATGGGAAAGCTCCATAGCCCTCATAGTTCTGGATGATTTTGCTGTCCAGTACTGGCAGGTCATGTGTCTTCCCAATGCCTGCATGTACATTGCAAATGCATCCTGCAACATTTTATAGTGTCAATAAAAACAAAATCCTCTACTGGGAAACATTAGAGTTAACCTGGCTTATTAGCAGAACAGCTCTTACAGCTTGTACCTAGCCCTGGGGAGAGCATTAGCTATGGAGAGAGAATCCCTAAATCAGGGTTAGCCTTTTTCCTCTTGCTTTTGTTCAGGTATTTGTTTTTATTAGTGATTGTACCTTGTTGCATTTGACAAAGGGCAAATGACAGATGCTGACATGTGTACACTACTGATCATTAATTGGATGTAACCATTACTGCATTACAGTTGCTACCAAAATCAAAGTAGTACAGAAATAATTATGAGAAATTAGGTTTTCAAAGACCTTGCCATTTACACAGATGAGGGAAAGGAAGAGGCAGAAATCTAGAGGACTTAAGTACCTAAATATCTCTCAAATGCATCTCTGATTTGTCAGGCAGGAAATCAGCAGCTAGAGATCTTCAGTCCCAGCCAAGTGCTTCACCTACACTGCATTTCTGGGCAATTGCTATGTGAATTCATGGAGCAGAGAGCTTGGATGTGCAAAAACAAATGCAGAAATTTTTTTAAAAAATCAGATTAAAAATAACTCTAACTTCATGATCTCCTTGTCCTTAGGTCTTTCTCTTTGCTTTGGGGCAATAAATGCTGGGGTACAGATATGGGTGGGTCTGACATCTTAGTAGATCAATGATCTGTTTGGTTCGGGGTGGGTTTTTTTGTTTGTTATTTTTGATGGAGGAGGGGTTCATTTTTTTTTATAGTTTGAAAGCACTAAACACTACAGAAACTCTTCTGATGCTCCACTGAAAACCTTTCCTCCACGTCACTCATTTCTTCAGACTTTTGTGCTGGAGAATTGTCCCTCTGGTTTCCTAGAAATGTGCAAGGCCGAGGGATCATTGCTTTGGAGTGTTGCAACACGGGTACTGATCCCAGCTGCTTGCTGCTGCAAACAGGAATGTCTGGACTAGCTGCAGGGTGCATCTGTGCCGAATTTTACATTTCTGTGAGGCAACCCGTTCTTGTCAGTTGAAAAAGCTGGCTGATAATAGCTCCAGAGGAAGAGCCTGAAGTTTCTTTTTCCCAAAGTGCTCTTTCTTTCTGCCTGTAGGCATGGGACTAGGATGATAACTCCCAAGGCCTGAGTTAGGAGTAACTGTTCATCTTGGACTTTTAGGGAGAGAAACTCTCAGCCTCTGCCCAAAACCAGAACACTGAAAACAAACCACCAAAAGGGAGAGAGAGGTGGGTATGACATGGCTTGCTCGTCCAAGGCTGCAGTTAGACCTTGCCTGTATCGTTCCTGCCAGATGTTTGCCCACCCTGTCCCAGGAAGGCTCCAGCTGTGACAGTTCTCTGCTGCCTGGGCAGCCTGTTCCCTCTTGAACACATCAGCAGGGGAAGAGATCCCCTTTATTGCTGTTGAAGCTCATTATGTCTCGTCCTATCTCCCATAGACATTCCTCTCTGTTACAGCTGTTATTTACATATGTCTGTAAATAAAGAAAACTATAATTTCTGCCCTGGCCTTCTATAGGATGAGTAAGGCCTTGGCTGGACCAATGCCTGCTTTAAATTTTACGTGCTACCAGTCTACCAGAAAACATAGACACCTGCAAGCCAGTTAGTCATAAAGAGGAAAGTTTCATTAACAGTCCCTTCCCAAGGCAAAGCTGAAAGCTTGCTGGAAGCAGTCAGCCATCCTGAGTGAGCTGGTCCCAGGCATGGGGAGCTCCTGGCCATGCCTTCCTTCCCCAGAGGCAGTGGTGCTAATGCACCAAACCCCAGAAAGAGCCTAGATGCAAAAAAAAAAAAAAAAAAAAAAACAAAAAAAACTGAGAACCCCATTTTTAAGCTGTTACAGGTCTCGGACTTCCCAGGTTTGCAAAGGAGAGGAAGAGGTGACTGTTTCTATAAGTATGCACACTTCTGCAGTTCTTTGCTGTAAACCAGTAGGGAAAGGGTGTTAAACCTGCTCTCAGATGGGCAGGTTTTGGAGCAGGAAAAACAAGGGAGCCTCTGATTCATAACAGGAGAGACACAGGCTTCTCTGGGAAGTAAATTCTGGCTTTTAATATTTTAGCTTTCATAGGTCATTTTTGTCTTAAGGCTGCTTTTGAGAAGGTCAAAGGTGATAAGTGTGACTTCACTGTCCACTTGGACTTCTCTGGAAAGACTTTCTTGTGCTGAGAGGTTCTTTCTGGCCATGATTTTCAGCTCTCTCCTGGAGAAGGAGGTGGTCCTAAAACCTGGAGGATTCCCCTCTATGAGCCATTCCCTGCTCCTCACCTCATGTTGGCCCTGCCCTATCTGGAGAAAAGCCCAGGATGAAGGCTGAGCAACCTTCTTCTGGCCTCCTAAATGGATGACTCCCTAGACGTGAAAGATAAGGGATGTGACACTCCTACTCCTCCCCCCATGAGGTAAGTGGTTATTTTTAACACAGAGGTCACCAAAGCAAGGGCTAGTGCTGAAGCCTGTTTGAGCTTCTGCAGAGGATCCTACTGACATGAGTGAGCATTGCGGGGGGGTCTCAGAGGACCAGGGTCCTGGCTGAAGAGCAGCCTGGATCCCCTCCCAACAAACCTTGGCTTTCCCAGGACTGATGTGAGGGGCTCCATAGATGGCACAGACCAAACTGTGTGTGCAGATACAGAGAGAGAATGAGAGTGAATCTGTTCTCATCCATGAGGTCTTGTAAGGAACTGTGTGATGATACCTGCTGATTTATGGACAAGCAGTGTTCTGGCAAGAAATAGCTTCTAATTATCCTGAAAACAGAGTGTTCTGGGTAGAGGATTTCCAGACTCTCTTATTTATTGGCAAACCTCATCTTAATATAATCAGCTGCTTGACAGGCAGGTTAGGTAATGATCCTTGATGTGAGCACTAACAGATTTGAACACTGAGTACAGCCTTTAGTGCCCAGAGCCCTCTGCCAGTAGCTGAAATGCATCTGATATTAAAATGCAAGGGGAACCCAGGAAGCCCCTTGCCAGAGCACCTTGCTGAGTACATTAAAACGCTGCCTTCAATAATTCATAAAATCTGTTCAGTGAGCTGGTGTATGTGTGTGCAGAGAGGGGTAATAAAACATCTCAGACCTGGCCTGCCAGGATAATTGAGTGGCTAGTTAAATCTCTCAACAGTATTAATCAATAAACGGGCCCACAGCATAAATAAATCCAGAATGTAACATGACAGGGCTATGGAAGTGCATGGAAAGTGGTTCTTCCTCTCTCGTGCATGATCTAGGTGCCATACTGCTCGAGTAACTGGTATTTGAATAACCTCAATTCTCTGATAGTTCAAACATCCAGTCTTTCCAGCTGTGTTATCCTATATTTAGATGCCACCTAAATGTCTTCCAATTCAGCTGTGCATGCAACGGAGGGAGCAGCTGGCTGTGAAACGTAGGGAGCAGATTGTAAACTCTGTCCCTTAATTGAGTGTCTCTAGTTTCACTGATTAAGAGCTGATGTAATAAGTGGGGGATCACTCCCTTTCTAAGATAAAAGCATTTTAGCAGAGTTGGAACACTGTTTCTGCAGATCCCTAGTGAGGTATGAACAATTACTCTTGACATAACTTATACGGCTGTTGTAAATTTACAGATGTTTTCAGGGCTCCAAATTTATCTACTCATTCAACTTCTCCAGGAATGCAACAAAACATGGCTGTGTTCAAAACTCACTTATCCTGGTCACTTTGATGCAATTCTACTGTAGTCCGTGTCTTGTCCTTACTGTAACTGAGCCAGAATCTAATCTACTAACAGACATTTAAAATGAGTATGATTAAAAGATGTCATTTTAATTTTTCATTAAATTCAGCCTGCAATTTGCCCTCTATTCCATCAATGTTAGGCTAATATTTACTTTTACCATTTACAGATACTTGTGGACCTTGCACATATTTCTTCCACCAAACTGATTTTCAGCCAAGCACTGCATATTCAGTTTCTTCACTCCTTCCTGATGAGTGAGGAAAAAATTCCAGCATTCAGGTTAGTGTTGGCTCTGCCCACATACGGGTGATTATGCTCAGTTATTAGGATGTTTGTGGAAAGCGGATGTGTAACTGTCTTAACGTGTCTGAATTTGAATCAGATTTTGAATCCGCACGAATACAGTGTCTGCTTTTCATCTAGATGTACTCTGAATGTAAGCCATACCTGATCTTTCCTCTTGTGCTACTCTCTCCATCTGTTTTGACTATGAAGTACCCAGAATAAGTTTCAAGCACCCATTTCTGAGAAGAAGGGCAGCAGTAGTACCCACAGCTATACACCTACAACTGTGCTACTTGTAACTTGTTCAGTCACATCTTGCTCATGTGCTTAAGCCTCATAGTTCGGCATTTCCCTTCCTCCAGAAACACTGATTTGTTTTCCTGGCCCCTAGTGCCTCTGTCTGTGAGGCAATTGCTGTAATGAAAAGATTACACAGGAGGGTCTTGGAGATTCCCTCCACATTGAGCAGAACTTGTATATCTCTATTTTGAAATCAAGCAGGGGAAATAACATATTCTTTGTGATTGTATCTGGCCAAGGATTCCCTCGCGCCGTCCGGATACAGTGGTTCAACTTCGTGGGTGTCCGCTGTGAGGCTTCTGATCTCTCATGGAACAGTGTGGGGAACACCGGGAGGGAGTTGCTGAACTAGAAAAGTGAAAACATTAGGATCTTGGGAAAGATAGCTGTCTGGTCCACAGAGGATGCCTGTAGTAAGTAGCTAGAACTGCCCAGAAAGGCATCAAGAAACATGTCACACGTTTGATGTGGGTTCTTTGGGATATGTGAATGAAGGTCTTTGCTATATAGGAGCAAAAGTAAAATGTCACCTGCCATAGAAGACATAGTCAAATGGATACATCTTGCTCTATGGGTATATCAGGATGGGACTGAAGTCTCATGTAAGTGTTCTCGGAAGCTCTGGTACCTACAGCAAAGCACACATAGCAGCCAGCAGCTGAGTAAGCACCACCCCTACACTCAGCTTCCAAGGCAGGCTTTGCAGTCCAAAATTAAGTCTATGTTGCTCCAAGTTACTGGTAAGAGTTAGCTTGTTTAAAACTAGTGTAGTTGTACCTACATGAGCTTCAGTCACACCTTGAGCTACTGGTTAGGTACATACATAATTTATTCCATAGGCTGGACTATGATGAGAACAATTTAGCCCTAGATGGAATTCCTTATTCTGTCTTTGTTCTAAATCTTAATCCTCTTGTTTGTTCTTGTTCTTGAAGAATTCCTTCATACTTCTTCTGTAGCTTTAACCAATTCCACAGCATAGAGGTAGTGTCAGAGACAATTCTATTGTACTTCTGCAGCACAGAGGTAAGGATGGCACTCTTGGATTCTGGCAGGTAGAAACAGCTATATTTATGACTACTGATTAAAACATGGTATTGGAAAAGAGTATCATCTGAGTCACCAGGATATCAGTTGTCTGTTGCTTTCCTTCACATGTGAATTAGAAAAAAGAATAAAGTTGCATTAAAATAAAAAAAGAATTTCAAGAAAATATTCAAAGGTTTCCCACAGTTGGGTGTATGCTTATATTTTTCTCCACCCATCATAAATCACAGCAGTAGATCTTCCCCCACTCATGTTTTGCATTAGTAAATTGAACTATATACTCTGTCCGCTCAAAGATTAATGCCTCCATCTGAGGAAGTAGTTGAATACGTGCTGGTGGTAGTACTTTCATCATTAGCAAATGGGGGACGGTGGGAGGAGAACAGAATTTGCATGTGTTGGATGTTGGCCTAAACACACTCTCACTGAATTCTGGACATCAGGGGAGAACTGATAGAGCATAAGCATTTAATCAACACACCACAGAAAAAAAAAAAAAAAAAAAAAAAAAAAGGAGGAATCCTACTTTTAATTAACAAGCTTTTTCAGCCTTCTTTGTTCCAAAATGAACAAATGTTTTGCTAACACCATGTGTCTGCAGAGTACACTCCAAATATCTCAAAACTGTATTTGCTGTCAAGTGGCATTACGTTTTACTAGTTGTCTTTGGGTATGTTTTTAAACCTCTGTAGAAGTTTGTAAGTTTTACATTAGTCTGTATTTGGAAGACACATTTGAGAGACACTCAACTGCTACAAATGTTAAGCTGTCAGTTCAAGGAAAATGTTGTGCCAGGTGTGTGCACAGCATCCAGCAAAACTTGGTTCTGGTCCTTGTAGAGACCTCTGAGCACCTTCACAATTCTTATGCTGCTTTGAAGTTCCACAAACTCACTAGAAAGCTACCCAGCAAGTCTGCTTAAAAGCAAACCCAGTCTGCTTAGAATAAAAATAAAATGTCAACAGAGAGATGGCTGACTTTGCCACCTGGCTTTGCATATAGCTGCATGCAGAAAGCTACCTTAGAACCCACGTTTAATCAAAACCAATTTAAGTTAAACATTTTTTTTTCACAACCAACAGCACGTGAAGGAACAAATAAGCACACAGAGTACAGAACAAAGAACATTCATCACTGATATTTTGGCCTCTACTTCAACAGCAGTCTATCAACTTCCTCCTTCGCCCAGCACCAGGACTGCGTGTCTTTGCTGTGCTAGGAAAGTAAAGGCAGAAACACCTGTGGTCACTAGAGATTTTACCACAGTTCTTGCAAGAGTATGCTTGCTAACCATGGTGCCCTGGCTATTTTCCAGTGAAGGGGGATACAAGATTTTGCCTGCCTAGAAATCATCTAAGACGTTTCAAAACATTTTCTTCACTTCCTGCCTTAAACTTTTGCAACTGATATCTTCTGCATTAGCGACAGCAGCTTTTAACAACTGGTAAAATAAGTTCCTGTGTCTGTCATTCACAAAGTAGCTTGTTTTTTTTTTCAAGTTTGATGATGTTTGCCATTTTTTCTGCTTTCTGTGTTAATTTTTGAATTAAGCCCCCTGTGATCATTAACAAAATCCTGAAATTGTAGACCTTGTAGATGGCACAGGCCTAGAAATGAGAAAGAAAACAAGTAGGTAATTATATATTGTATTTTTTTAAAAAAGTGATTTTAAAATTCATTTCTGTTGAAATCACAAAGTCCTGTTTCGGTTTAAAGGCTACTTCAACAGACGCTGTTATCAAATTCCCATTGAAGAATACCTTTATCACTCCTGCAGTTCCCACCAAGCACTAAACTGCTGGAATCTGAGACGCAAATTATTACTCATCAGGCAGCGCTGCTTTTATATTGGCATTTGGTATACACTGTTATTTTTCCACCAAAATTTTAAGAGCAGGATGGCACCTGAACATGAGTTATCTGGCAACTAAGAGCAACAGACCACAGGCCAGAGCTTGTATCAGTCAACCACTGCTTTTGTGTAGAAAACAAGGCCTGACACTGAGGTGCTGCTTGTTCCTAATTTTTGCAGAAAACAGTGATAACGGTGGACAGTCAGCATCACAATGCTGAGCACCCTCCACGCTGGGTATCTGCAGAAGCTGCCAGCGGAGTAAGAGCAGCCTGTGTTTGGTGTTGCAGTGCTGATACAGGTCGGTACCACGCAACTGTGGGAAAAGCCAACTTCAGAGTGGAGCGTGTGAGCAGGGGTGCTGCTCATGAGGTGCCTCGTTTTCTCTGCAGCCGGAGTATGATGTTTCACTTTGGACAGTTTGGTAAGGATGCGGATGAACTGGAGCGAGTGCACAAGTGTTCTAGATGCCACCGCGGGCTGGCGGGAGCGGGTTTGGGCAGCCTGGAGCGGGGATGGTTCAAATCTGTGAGATGTTCCTGCAACAGAGGGAACAACCTGTGGGCCCACACCTGCAGGGAAAAGCTCGTGGGTTACTGTGCAGCGAGAGATTGATGATGGCCAAAACTGAGCAGCTGGTTTAGGCTAGGAAAAGCTTTTCCCAACAGCAACAGCACATTGAGCTCTGGAGTAGGGTGTCTGGAAAGGTTTCTCTGAGGAGAGCTTGGTGGAGGCATCCTCCATCACTCCTCAGGGTGAGCTGGAGGCCTGGTTTGCTCCCCTCTGGGACGGCGGGGATGGAGCGGGTCTGGACCCCCAGCTCAGGATCTGGGCCAATCTGTGGGAGAATGCGGGCAGTGGGACCGGGGCCCGCCTGTGCCCCCCGCTCCCGCCTGGGCCCGGTCACAGCTCCTGTGGTAAATTTTTAAAGCTTCACCGGAGTGGACCCCATTTCTCTAACTGTGGGAGCCGTCTCCCAAAGGCTCGGGGCGGGGGGGCCGGCAGCAGCCCGCTCGTTCCCGGTGCGGAGGCGCTGCGCCGCTGACTCAGGGCCGGCGGCGGGCGGCGCCTTTAAATGTGCCGGGCTCGGCCCCCTCCGCCTCAGGTGGCCGCCGCCGCCGCCGCCTCCCCCGCTGCCGCGCACCGCGCCTGCGCCGCGGCCGGCACTCTGCTCCGCGCCGATCCGCGGAGCTTTGTCTGGGCCCGAGCGGGCGGCGTAGCGCGGGCGGGCGGGCGGCGCGACCCGGGGGGTGACCCCGGCCCCGCTGTGCATAAGGAGTCGGGGCGGGGGAGGTGGGGGGGGGGGGGCGCAGGCGGCATTTAAGGTGGATTCGCGCTTTTAAGGTGGACCGCTCCCCGTAAGGTGGACTGGGAGTTAAGGTGGATCGCGCTTAAGGTGGACTCTCGGCGAAGCCGCGCCTGCGAGGCGGGGAGGGCCGGGGCTCGGCATGGGGAGCCCCGCCTGAAGCGGCAGCCGGAGGAGCCGCGCCGGTCTGTCCTGGGGAAGAGATGGGGGAGGCCCGCTGCTGAGGAGCCGACTTCTCCCCGGCCTCTAACAATGACCAGCTCCCGGCCGCTCTGCAGGAGGAGGCAGCCCATGGACGAGGGCGAGGTGGGGGAGCGGAGCCTGGCGCCGAGCTGTCGGGGGGGTTGCCGGGCGAGAGGCTTCCCCCCGCCCGTGGGTCCCCGGCTCCTGACTGCTTTTCGGGGGGGGGCGGTGGGGAGGGAGTGCTCCGTTAGGTTTGGTTTGGGAGAGGTTTAATTTTCTTTAAAGGCAGCTCCTTCGCCACCGCCATCCTCCTCCTCCTCGTCCCTTTGCAGCTCTGAAGCCGTCCCGGCCGCAGTCTCCCCGCCGGCTCCGGGGACCCCCCGGCGCAGCGCCATGGAGACGGTGGGAAAGTTTGAGTTCAGCAGGAAGGACCTGATCGGGCACGGAGCCTTCGCCGTCGTCTTCAAAGGCAGGCACAAAGAGGTGAATAGTCTCTTCTTTTTGTTGTGGGTTTTTTTTTTTGTTTTTTTTGTTTTTTTTTTTTTTTTTGTCCGTGCTTTTTACTTATTGATTGGTTTGGGCCGAGCTCGGCACTGCGTCCCGGTCATCCTGTCCCCGCTGGTCTGCGGTGGCTATTCTTAGCCTGGGCATCAGCCCCGTGCTCTGGGGCAGCTCTAGTGATGGTAGACATATTTATTATTATTTGTTATTGTTATTTTTGAAGTTTTTTTTCGGGAGGCAGGCATGTGTCCTGGCAGGTGGCTTCACCTTGAGGCTGGGCAGAGCAGGGCTGGAGGCCGGCAGCCTGCTGCAGGAGGGTCCCCGGAGACGTCCTGCTCGCCAGAAGTGGCCTTTACCTTGAAAATGAGCAAAAAAAGCAAATCCCCCCCCCCACTGTCTGTGAAGTGTGTAGAAGGTTCTTGCTTTGGTTTTGGTTTGGTTTTTTGTTGGTTTTGGTTTTGGGTTTTTTTTTTTTTTTGCGTCTGTGAAGTTTTGTCCTCCTCCGCTTAATTTTTCCAAGAGGAGGTGAAATCGCTCACTGGTAAATAAAAGGAAACCAATCCGGCAGTGGATTTTCCATAGTTAGAGCTTGGGATAAGCCACGGCTCCCACAGTGCGTTTGTTTCTAGTGATTAAATAAAAGGGTAATCATTGTACAAAGTAGCAACAAAAACCCAAACCTTGGGGTTTTCTCCTTGGGTTGACAAACCTAATTTGGGAAAGGGCAAGTCTGGACAAGCAAGGGAAAAGCATTAGGATATAAAGTGAGAGGCCTTTACCGGTGCTGCAAGACACTTCTTTCAGTAGTATTTACAATCTGTTAAGAGGCTGCTTATCCTAATGTAAATTAATGGTAAAATTTACATTTATCTTTGAATTACATATGCACTCTTTCAGAAACCTGAGCTGGAAGTAGCAGTGAAATGCATTAACAAGAAGAACCTTGCAAAATCTCAAACTCTGCTGGGCAAGGAAATAAAAATACTTAAGGTAAAGGGAGACTGACTTGTTTTCTTCAGTCTTTGTTCTGTATGCCTGTTGTTGCTCCTAGCTTATGGTCTTTGTTTTACTTTTTCTAGGAATTGAAACATGAAAACATCGTTGCTTTGTATGACTTCCAGGTAAATACATTCAATTATGGCAAAGCATTCTGGATTTGGGAGAGGTTGAATGGAGTTTGTGGAATTTCAGGGTTTAACAGATGTTTTGTAATCAAGCATGTATTTTGGGGAAAAAAAGACTCCTTAGGGAAGATAATACATGATTTGCTCAACTGTGTTTAATTGTTGTCTGGACCACAGAACTCTTATGCAGTTGGGAGTTGAGGTGGGAGCTCCTGCTCCCAGGATGTTATGCAGTGAAATGCAGTGTGTGGTGAATATGTGTTGGAAGCTCATAAGTTCTCAAAATGTTAGAAATAAAATCACAGTAGTTATTCTTGGCATGCCTACCTTTTATTTTCTTTCTCTGGTCTGGATACACTCCCTAAGAAAATTTATTTTTCCTAGGTGATGTAAAAATAGTGTGAGCATGACTTTGTAGCATATGATTGTCTTCAGTTCCAGAGGATTTTCATTTGCATTTTTCTGTTGTCCTTGTGGCAATCACTAAGTGTTAAAAATTGCAGCAGACATTTTTAGATTATTGTGGTTTCCCGCAGTTACCTTTTCCTCCAAAGTCAACTCTTACGATCTAATCTAAGGGGCTAAAACCGATGCACTCTGAAACCCAGGTTATCCAGTGGCTATGTGTGTTGGGGTTTTTTTTTCCTTGAATTTTTAGTTAAAAAACCGTGCTGGGTCACAGCACAAGTTTTCTGATATTAGTGATGCTTTTTTTAAAAAACACCAGGGGATCTAGAAGCCTAAAATGGAGCCCTTCTGTTTGGATGGAGCGGCTGGCGGGCGGTATGTCAGTACAGCCTGTGCCGCCCTAAGGTCTGATATTTGGGAGCGATGGCTGCGTGACTGCTGGCTCTGCCGGACCCCCGGGGGTGGCTTATCTGGAGCTGCCTGCCCTGTCCCTGATATCACGTGTCCCGCAGGCTGCCGTGTTTGTTGACATTCCTCCTTCTCCCGTGGATTGGCTCCGGTGGCCTCCACGTCACCCCAGACACGAGTCCCGGCCTGTCGGTGCAGCCTGTTTGCGATGCCTTCTGGGTGCTGTAGTCTGCCCACGTCACCCCGGCCCCCCGGCTGTGTCACCCACCGTGTCCCCCTCTGCCCGGGCAGGGGGTTATGGCCGGGTGCTGCAGGGGACCGGTCCCTGGAAAGCATTTCATGCCTGGCGTTGTTTTGGTGAGGGGTGGATTTCAGGCTGCTCTGGGACGGAGGCAAGGCTGCTGAGAACAGGATTGCTTCTTGGAGATACCCTTTGGGTAAGAGGCCAGCTGTGCGTTGCTCCTGAGCCACCCTTTAGATCTGGTCTTGCAAAGCAGTGACTGCCTTTGGCCTGCTGCATGCGGCAGAGAGTAGCTCAGAGAGCTGGGGAAGTTTCCTCTGGGCACTTTGGGCATTAAATCGCGTGTTTTTTTGTTTTTCCTCCGCACCCTCTACATTTACTCAATAAATTTTCAGCTGAGGGAGTGAGTGGCTGCTCCTGCACTTCCTTTGTAGTCTGCATTTTTATGAAGTATTATGCTGCTGGATTTGCTTATTGCAGATCTTTCAAAACCTTTGTTTGTGTTCTGTTCCTTGCCTTGCTTCAAATAACTGCCGGGTAGGAAGCAGCTCAAAGCCATTTCCTGCAAAAGGAGTGATTTCATCACTGTTACAACTGCAGCAGTGCATTTTTCTCCTTATATGATGGTAAATGAGCTTTAGTTAAAATCTCTGTGTAGCAGCGTAGCCCGGTGAGATATTAGCAAGAAGCTGTGTAAGATACCACAAAACAGGAACTTGAGAATGGTCCTGCGCTCAAGGCATGCCCAGGTATATGTTTAGTTACCAGCTTTGTCAGAGAGTCCTAGTATGACCTGGGTAATTTGATTTCTTGGACAAAATGAGATGACTTAGGTGGCATTGGATGTTACATAGTGCTACTAGGGTGTGGAGTCTCCTGTGGTGTAAGGTGATCAGTCATCAGACATGGTCTGATGCGGTCCACCCGCAGAGGTTGTGTGTGTAATATGTCTGAGTGTTTGGCCTTGCTTTGTGTCTGCTTAGGAGTTATAAGAGTAAATTATCTGCAAAGGTAAAAGTGCAGGTCTGTAGAAGGCTGGCTGCTGCCTACATTTCCTTACTTTGTGGAAAAGACTACTCTGTTCCTCCAATACAAGATGGGTTGCCTCAATCATAGCTGTATATATGTTTACCCTTGAAAATGTCATAGTTGCAGTTAATTGAGCCCTTACTTTTAGGCTTTCTAAAAACTGAAGAGGTTTATTCTTGTAATACAACATCATAGAGCAAAAATTAAAAAATACTTCCTGTGAATCTTAATGTTGCCCTGAAGCTTTGTCTATTGTTGCATTTTGTGTCATCCCTTCCTCTGCACCTCCTGTCAACAGTGACTTTAACTTTTACTGGTGTGCTCCTTACACATAAGGAAATGGTTGCCAAAACCACACTGGCTGTTAGCAAGTGATTACACCCAACGATGCTTTCGTTTGCATTTTCCTGGTTAAAAGCTAATGCTAACCAGGCCTCATACAACTCAAGATTTTTGATGTAATGCCAGATTTTCCCCAGACAGACACTTGCAGTGCTGATATTTAATACTGACAGTAGCTCTCACCCTGGCACACTTATTTATCCTTCAAATCCAGGAAAATTGCTGTGTTCCTTCTTGTTTCATAGATCTTTGTGATATTGGTTCATAAATAATGACAAAATAAGAAGCTTCCTAGGAATAAATTATATTGGTGAATGTTTAATGCATAAAAGTGCAGTGTCTGGACTTTTATAGATCCCCTCACTGGAGTTCTAAGAGCAGCATCATTACGTGAGAATGGCTCACAAAATGAAATATGTATATTCCCATTATTATATGCTCATGTATTAATGAGAGGTGCTGTGAATAGTCTAGGAGCATAATGCAAAAACCCCTGCTCAAAAAGAGGATAAATCTTACTGTATTGCGTTTCTAAAAGTACTGCCTATTTAGTGTCTGAATGGAGTTATGTGGCGCTCTCCTAGGCACAGGAAATGTTTGGCATAAAGTAAAAACTGTATTCCACCATATGTGGAGTGCTGCATTAGTTGCTACTGAACAATCCCTGGCTCCTCAGCTGGCTTGCAGAGGGGCTGGAGTTGGGGTCTTCAGCCTGCAGCAATCTGGAGGGACATCTGGATACCAGAAGTCTTTATACACTGAAGACAGCCAAATGAGCTCTTGTTCCTTAAGGTGGAAATTAGTGACAACAAGGATACAGATGATGGTTTCTGCTGGAAATGAGGTTTCTTGGAAAATGGATTTCCAAAACTCTGAGGATCAGCTCAACTATTCATACATGTTGACAATGAAAGCTTAGCAGCATGTGGTCTGGCGTATGGAACTGGCTTTTTTTTTTTTTTTGTGACCCAGGACATTGAACCCGAGTCTGTGATCAGAGACCACTTGATTAGCTAAAGGAATTCCATGGTAGGAAGGTAACTGTTGAACTTGTCAGATCCTGGGAGCACTGTGTGCTAGGCAGCTCCTTCCAGCACTAGTGAGAAGTAGGTTCTTACATGTAACTGAGATCTTGGGGGCAATGGGAGGGCATGGGTATATTTTCTTCCCTGGGCTATGCCAGCCAGAAGGTTGGTTGACTATGTGTTGACTGAAGATCTCACATGTGGCTGTGTTGGTGCTAGGGCAGAAAATCTGCTATTCCTGGACATTAATCATGCTTTGAATATTAGAAGGCATTTTCCTGCATGAAATAGGAAGAAGGATTATTTTACTGGCACGTTTTCTCTAGCTGTGTGCTGTCATCTGAGCTTGCTTCTAAAGCAGCCTAGCTATGACACTGCTTGTGTGGCTATTTGGTATTTTTTGGTTTCTTTTTTCTAATTTTTGCATGGGTGGGATGGACTGGTTGCGGAAACAGCAGTTAACATCATGCGGGGCACTGCACTACTAAGTTCCTGGTTCAGCCTAGGTTACCTGAGGGTCAGCTTTCCATAATTTTGTCAGGTTGGCTTATTGTACTCACCAGCTCAGGACGATCTGAAAGTAATGCTTAACTGACTTGTGCAGTAGAGACTCACCA
Organism: Tyto alba; assembly: GCF_018691265.1. Lineage (NCBI taxonomy): Eukaryota > Metazoa > Chordata > Aves > Strigiformes > Tytonidae > Tyto > Tyto alba. The sequence continues at coordinate 7,327,903 of NW_024881320.1, forward strand.
AAAATATTTCTGCTGGGGTGACTATCACCTGGAGCTCCTGGAGACAAAGAACATGGAGTCCTTGCAGTGCAGTTTTTCTTGGGCACGTGTGTTAGGGTATGGGTGGCAGAACAAACACTTTTCAGCTTAATGATCAGTCACCCTGGGCCGGTCTTGAGAGCCAAGTAATAACAGTCTTGTTCTGTGTAGAAAGTCCTTGTGATCAGTAGGACCATGGCTGCTGGGCTGTGATGTTCTGTTGTGCTGTCTGCAACATCATGCTTTTCTGACATGGAGCCTTTAGCTGCTAGTCCACATCTTGTGTACGTGCCTCCTGCTGCCCCTGGGACCTCTGGATCTCCGGCTCCAGCAGTGCCTTTGGTGTGCCCTCCAGCACCGCTCGCTTCTGCTGCAGCGCTTCGCTGGTGTGTGTGATGTTGGATGAATCAGTGTTGCTGCAGTGCCACCTCCTTGCCGCGCCACCTCTCGTGCCACCTAATGCAGGATCTTCTGTTCCTCAGGCACTGCTGTTTGGGTTCCCTGTCCTGGGAGATGGGGCTCCACTGTGACACTTGGAATGACTAAGGAGGCACTCTGTGTCTGGGAGATCACACTCCTGAGGTCAGGCTGCCAGCCTGGTTAAATCCTGTTTTAATTCCATCCCCGAGTGAAGCTGGCGAGTTGCCTGGTGCGTGGGTGTGAAGTGCAGACTTCTCTGAACTGCCAAGCAGTTCTTTCTGTTTGCACTGCGGACAAGAGTGGGGTGTCTGCTATCCTGCTCCATCAGCATCCTTGCATCTGTTAAGGGGAGTCACTCTGTTACTGAAAGTTGGTTCTGGCTTAATTTAGAGCTAGAAGGAGAAAGGAACAAAAAACCAACCACCCTCTGCCAGTAGTTTCGCAGCATGAGGCTTGGGAGTTTAGTGGACCAAAATGGCTATGTTTATGGAGAGTAGAGAATTTTATAGTCTTGAAAGTCTATTTAATGTTGGCTTCACTAGCTGAGTAGCTCACTGTGCAGGTCACAGAAACATCTAGCAAGTGTTGACCACTAAATATAGACTTCAGAGGACTCATGGGCTTTTTTTAGAGGGAGTGGTCTTGTTGCATTTCAGAAATTATGATCACTGTTTTACTCACCCTGTGTGTAAAGCACATACTTTGTGTTCCTCTCACATGATTAAGATGTCATGGAATAGCCAGTGACGTGGAAGCTAATAGCCTCTAAAGCTCCTGTGGAAGGTAGTATTACTCAGACTATAATGACAGATTAAGGAATGTTTCCCAGGAGTAATAGGAAACTGGTAGGCTGTTGTGTTCACAGTTTGACAGCAAAGCTCTGATAACGGCTGAGGTGCTATTCGTGCTGCTTTTCTTGAAGCTCCATCAGTGTTGCCATTATGAAAATTTTCACTGTTTAAATCCTTGTGATGATTGAATTCATTTGGTTGGAGTGAGCAAAGCAAGGAGGTGGAGATTTGGAAGATGGAGGGGAAGAGGTGCTTCCTAATCAGTGGCTAGGTGGGATTGAGTTCTGATGGAGACCCGCTGTTTGAATTTCTTTAAAATACTTACAGGTCCAAACCAAAGTCCAGTTAAAAGACTTGATTTTGTGGCTGGGCTGGACTTGACCCTAAACTGTGAAACTGCAATAAAATGTGTATTTCAAAAACTCACCTTAATGCTCAAACACGTGTAGAGAATTGAGGATACAGTTCACTTTCATGTGTCTTCGTTTTCCTCTCCCTTTCCTGTACACCCTGACTTCCCACCTGTTGATACTAACTGAAAAGCTTTTGGACAGCAGGCAGGCTAGCAAACAACAAACATCTGGTTGGCGTTGGTGGTAGGAGTCTGAGCTGGGTGCCTCTCGTTTGTTTTGGGGAAAGTGTTGGAGAAGCTCTGGTCCTCTGAAGTGTCTTCCATGAGGTGGACTGCCTTCATCACACGGCACGCAGCGAGATACAGTGGGAAATGAAAAGCTAAGCACAGGGGTGGTCAGCGGAGGTGGTGGTCTTTGATCTGTGAAGTCAAAAAGAGGGTTTTAATTTTGTTTTCAAAATAAGTATCTGCTTTTTTGCTTGTTTTCTATTGGTTGGGTGGTTTTATGGGTTGATGTTTTGGTTTTTTTTTTTGCTGTTGCTGATGTTCATGTAGCAATAGTAAATGGCAAACTTGATGGAAAATGAATATGGGTGAGGTGGTCTTCCGAGGCAATGTTTCTCAGGTAGACCTACACATACTTTAAGAGAAGCCATCTTAATTGTCTTCAGGTCTTATGGTTCTTCTCTGAGAAATTTAATAATAAATGGTAGCCTTGCCAACAGAGCGCTCTAGAACCTCTTCTGTGCTTAGTGTACAGCCAAGGGGTGCTTTAACTGTGGAGTATCTTCTACTTTATGATGTGCAGGCCTTAAATGCCACCGTAAACATAGAAATGCTCTCAAAATGCAAACTGAGGATCTCAAAGCTGCATTTGTTTATTAAGCAAGGTTGTTTCAAGGGGGGCTGATAGAAATGAATCAAATTCTGCATCACTGGTTGCTTAGGGCAATAATGTTCTGTCTGGCTGCAGGAGCACCTGGCTTGTCTCCTAGCATCAGAATAACAGGAGGAATTAGGTCAGCTGAGCTGGCATACTAGAGATCAACCAGACAGCGTGGTTCTGGTGGGGGGAATGAAAGATGCAGAATTTGAAGTCATTAGACATCCTATTCAGCAAAGTGCCTTGCATCTCCAGGAGGGGAAGGGCTCCCAGCCAGCTCGGTACGTGCTGGTGGCCCAGAGCAAGAGCGGTGCTGGCACGGTGGGCGACCCCAGGGGTGGCGGCGATGGGTGCGGTGGTGCCAGGCAGGGCTGCGGGACGGGGCTGGGGCTGTGCGATCCCCAGGGGCTGCGCTGCTTCACGTCGCTGTGTGCACAACTGGGCAGCTGGCTACTTTCTCTCCAGAGGCTTCTTCATTTGAATTTCACTGATATTTTTTTATGTAGTTGGCAGTTATAGCCAGCATGTTAAATATGTTAAAACATATGCAGTTCTCTTTATTTTTTAAATACGGCAGATCCAAGTCTATGTTACTCTACCTTCCAGTAATTGGATTTTTTCCCCTCTTAAATTAAGACTTTTTATTTGAAAGAAAACCCATGCTTTTTTTTCTTTAAACTCCTTGTTACAACACTTGTGCCATGTGTTTATTTTCTTAAATCTGATAAATGAAGTATGAAATAAATGTATGTAAAACAAGACTTGCAAAGGCCAGTCAGTCATGCAGCTATCATAGAAAACCCTGTGGAGGTTGGGCCTCTAATTTCCAGAGTTGCATTAAAAAAATCTCCTGCAAGGTATCAGATTGTGTTTGGGATATACTGTTAAAAAAACAAGCTGTTCCCAACTTACTAGTAGAATTAAATTAATTGGTTCTAAAATCAAACTTCCAGACTGAGTCACATTGCTTGTGTTTGCATATATCTCAGTACATGAATATGTCTCAGTGAGTGTGTGATTGAAACATTCACTCTTGTAGCTGGCCCTTCTGTTCTACCTTGACCCACAGCACTCCCTCCCACTATTCCTGCTCTTTAGGCAGACTCATAAAGTGCAACTTTATGGTATGCAAGGATTTTGTTCCGGTACATGTGACTGACCTTAAGGTAATGAGGAATTAAACCTTAAATGTTCATTTTATAATATGGCTGTGGTACATAAAGAAGATGAGGAATAAATATAGAAAAGCACATCAGATCTTCAATATTTTTATCATTGTTTGTAGAATTCTGAAGTTTTTTGTCTTGATAACATTAACATAATGCATTGCCATTTGCAAAAAGCAGCTTGTTTTTGTTTAAAGAAGCTTCTAGGTCTTATTCTGCCTGTTGGCAAAGGGGTAGCTACTTCTTTCCATTCCATGTTCAGGACTCTGTTGCTTTTTTCCTCTGTAATCTCTTATCCTTGCTGGACTGTTGCATACAGATGTGACCTGCGCTGCATGCTCTTGGGCAGCAATGCCTCCCGACGGGCTGGCCAGCTGGGGCACAAACTGGTGTGGGTGGTGCAGCAGTACCCGCAGATGAACATGACTGCCCTAAGAAGCTCTTGCTTTTCAGTGTCCCAGCAGCATGAATCTAAAGTTTGCTCTGATGCATGTTTTTGGTTTTGCCTTGAAGCTCTGTGACTTGTGGAACCTGCCACGTTGTCTCTATACTCTTATTATGGTATTAATCCTATATTTTGGTTTCTGTGGTTAGGCTCAGATGCAGCTCTCACCTTTGACTTGCTGTATGTAGCGTGTTGCTCTGTGGAGGCCAGTCTGCCTCCGAAGGAGAGTCATGTTTTCCTGTTTGAGCTCTCTGCAAGCACTGTAGCCATCAGTCATCCAGCAAGTGCATTGAATCTCAGGGCTTTGCTGAAGGCCTGCAGTGAGCTAGGGTGAAGCTGACCGCAGAGTGCCCAGTCAGCGGGGCTGTGAGAGGCCCCGCAGCCTGCCACTGCCGGGAGCTGGAGGTGGAGAGGAGAGAGCTGGGGTGGGTTTCAACAAACCTGGAGAAAGCTCCTGTCCAGTGGAAAAGATGGTGAAGTTTTTTCAGGTCATTTGAAGATCAAGCTGTCTTACCAGCTATCCTACCATTTGTCTGTGGTGGTACTGGCTGCCTGGCCAGCTGTAGCTCCACAGGTATGATGTCTTGTTTGTTTTTTAGTATTACACAGTCAGACTTTAGGACTGCTGCCAGAGGGATAGGAAGTACTTTCCTTGCCTTCCTGAAGCCTATGTAGAACCAGAGGATAGTTTTCCTGCTGTTTTTAATCTGCCCTGAAGTACAACCTGTTCTGAAACAACTCATTTGTTTTATAATCAGAGCATACCGTAGTGCCTGGAATAGGGTAACACTGGTCCTTGGCGTCATTGTTGTTCTGGTCCTACAGAAATCTGCCTGATGCAAGGCTGGCTATAAGCCACTTCTGTGCTGCATAAGATACTTCTGTGTCTGCCTGCCTTCTGCTTGCCCCAAGCCTCCCCTCCACTGGTGCTCCATATCCTGGAGAAAGCTGACATGTCTGTAGGAAGCAGAATGATGTCAAGAGCCGACGTGGGAGTCTCTAGGTCTTGCTGCTTATGCTTATTCCCTGGGATCTACACAAAGAAATTAGGAGCCTTCATTCTTTTGGGAAGTCAGAGATCTGCTGACTCTGGTAATAATGCTTTCCAGTCAGTAGCAGTAGGTTTTATTGCTGAACCTGGATGTGCCAAAATGGGCAAAGATATGGATGATGGTGTTTGTTGCTTGCGTATCATCTCCTGGACTGTGCTTATGTGTGACTGCTACTGTAGCTCAAAATTTATCACTTCCAATGTAGTCCATACACAAGAGGAAAGTGGTTGCTCATTCCTTAGAACATGTTAACTCTTGGTGCAGGACCTTGCTGGCTGTACAACTTGAATCCCAAAAGTCTGTCCTAAAATGTGCTTTTGTCTGGCTGTGAAGCTGTCTGGATTTGAGAAACACTTTGTGGTATTGTACGTCTGTGCAGAGAGGAGATTATATTGCAGTGAATGAGTACTTTCCTCTTCTTTCCTCCTTTTCTTCCTTCATTTGACTTAATTGTTGTCTCCTGAATTGGAAACCTTGAAATGTTCCTGAGTTCCTTATTGGTAAGGTTCAGAAGGAGAGAACGACCAGGGCCAGAGAACAAAGAAACACAGTAGGCTCCGAGACATGTTTTTCTTTCCATGTGAGGTCAAAATGCATATGAATATCTTCCAGCTATTTACTTTATATCTATTTTCCAAAGAAAGAGCATTGGTAGGTGCTCCCACAATTCAGATTGATTGTTACTCTTGTCTTCTATCTTGTTTCTGTTCAAATAGTTGTGTCGAGATAATCTTTGCAAAGCATGATGGTTTTCCTTTCCCTCTAGAGGTTAGGCTGCTTAACCCAGAGTGAAATAATACCAAGAGATTTTACTGTTTGGAAAGTCTCTTCCCGCTCTTGAGAACAGTGGGTTCTGTTTCCTGAGCCCAGTTTGGGAGCCCCTGCCTTAGCTAGAGGCTTTCTAGGTGCCACTGGCCAAGGAATTGGTTTCTGTAAAGCAAAGTTGTGTTCGTTACAGCCCATGTTTGTGACTCCAGTGCCACTATGCAAAGAACAATAACTAGAGACCATAGGCCAAAAGGGCACTGGCTCCATGAGATCTTCCTGGCAAAGCAGGAGGATGCGGTATTCTATGGTTCTGCTGCCATGAGTGAGCATTAAAAAAACCCAAAATAAAACAGAGCAGAAAAGCTTAGCTTTCAGTTGATGTCAAGTTTTATCTTTCACTGTCAGACCCTCAGCTTTATTTTATGCTTCTGTTGTGTTGGTACAATTGACGAGTCCTAGCCCTGTTTAGAGATGTGTGTGCTGCAATTATCTTTGCTTGGCAGCTGCCTTGGGTGCTGTTTGAGGCACATGGTAGATACCTTCTGAGAGGTACAAAACTGGAACTTTTGTCATCAGAGGGAGACCAACAAACAGGTGGTGGTACTCTGTTCTTCAGGAGAGTAACAAAATGAGTTTTGAGGATGTGAGTCTCCTGTGGGCAGTAGGAGCCCTGTCAGACGCAGAGTGCTCGGCACATGGGCATAACAGTGGAGCTACATTCATCTTTGAAGTGTTCCTCCTGCATCCTCCAGTCTTCCTAGAAAAAAGGATTTGTGTGAAGTGGAAGCCATTCTTTTCTGGTTTTACCCCAGTGTCTATTACAACACTGGTACCACACAGGTTGGTGAGAACAGTGCACTGCTAAGAGAGTTTTGGAGTGTCATGTAATTAAATTTCAACTTTTTTCCCTTCCTAAACATCTTTCTAAATTGGTGGCAGGCTAGGCTCAGGGGTAGCGTTCAGAGGAGGATTCCTCTGAGGAAGTTTCCTCCTGCAGACTTTTTAAGCTGTGCTAGGACGATGACTAACTGTGGGTACACCCAGACATTTCCCTTTGGACACACCTAAACACACACTTTCCAAGAAGATGATCATGCCACCTTCCAGTATGGGTGGAGAGAAAATTTAAAGGGAGACAGGACTGCTGGGGCTTGATGTCTGTAACACCATCCCTCCAAGTGTCCCAGTGAGGATTTTTAACATAGCACTGTCCTGGGGTAATTTATGCTATACTGCTAAATGAAGTTTCTTCAGTTCTTTGTCCTCTGTCAGCAGATGTGTGTTATTTGTAGACAGTAGAGGCTCTTGCCTATTTTTACACTCAATTAAATTGTAACTTCATCGCTGGGGCCTCTGCTTCGACAACTATGGGTCAGGCAATGATCCAGACTGATTAATTATCAGCTTAATGTCTTTGGCAGAGGCCTTTTGGTGCTGTTCTGGAGCATGATCAGGGTACTGCTGCACTTTGTGATGAAAGGAGAAGTTAAAGGGTTGCCTCTGTGCTGTTCCCTTTGTCATGCTTTTTTAGTGACAGGATTAGCCTTGGCTGCATGGACTGTCATATGTGAGTAAGAGGTCCAGAGTAAATTATCTGTAGCTCCTCTTGGACATAAGCCTCTGGAGAAATACAACAAACTGTAATATTATTCTTGTTACTGATGTGGAAATTAGTGGGTTGGGCATTTTGTTTCTTTTCAGAGAAACTGGTAGCCTGCAAAATTTGGCTTGTAGTACTTTTTCCTTGTTATGTTAATGAACAAATCATAAATACTGTGGAAGGGTAAAAATGGAAAAGAAACAGTTTTTGCTGCTGAATCAGCTTGAGAGAAGTCCATCAGTCCATCTGAGAAACCAGGAGTCTCTTTAGACAGTTGTATCCCTTGTTAACTACAGTAAGCTCAATGGCTGAAGTCTTTTTCCAAACAAGAGCTTGTTTCCAGGGCCCTTCCTGAAATAAATGTTTAATTCTGTTGGCAAAATTCCTACAAATCTCTTTCTGGTAAGTGGGTCTTGAAATGCTGAAATTGTAAATGTGGAAGTTGTGTCATCCCTGCTACAGGCGTCTGCGATCTGAAAATACACTTGCTAAATGTTCCTCTGCTGCGGTGGTGTGTGTGCAGCAGGGTGGAGAGTGCTTCCTAGTAAGGCTTGAATGTTCAGAGGGTGCTGTTGCCAGTGAATGGTTGGGGAGCCTCCTACTTCTCTCCTAGAAGTCTTTCAGGCATTGCCCTCTTACCTCTTTACCATGTGTTGGTGGGATAAAGCCACCAACCACCAAGGTCACGTTGCTGGGGAAGTCGAGCAGTGCATCTCCCTTTCCTGTGTAGGTCCTTATTTAACCCTAGTCACTGTACACTCTGGCTGCCAAAAATCAATTATTTGCTTGATGATGTTTGTTTGCAAAGTCTTTAAATAACATACAGTGGAAAAACAATCAAACTGTACAGTGTACATTAGCTATTGGCTAATAACATATTACAAATAGCTTTTGGACTTAGTTTGTGTAAGCTAGACTTCCTCTTCATTTTTTATACAGGTAATAATATATTAAGCTTCCCCAAACCCTTCTGTCACTATACATATTAATGTGTTATTGAGCTGCAGTGATCATGGTGTGTTTAGATAAGAAGTGTCTATCAAAAATGTTGCTGTGGCAGTGCTGAACTCGGTGTGAGCTACAAAAACCCCTTTGGATGGTTCCTCTGTGCCCAGCAGTTGCCCCATAGTGAGCTCCCTGGCCTGCAGCACCTGCACCGCACTTCTGGTGTGTCCTCGTGTCTTCTGGTACATCTGTGGCTGGAGTTCCCAGAGAAGAGAGAGGCCTGGGTGTCTTTCCTAAGGACAGCAGGAGCTAGTGGGCTTTGAACACTTCTGAAAATTTTCCCCCAGCGCTTTGTCACATGCAAAGCTTGTGATGATGCCTGAGGTTTTCTTCTTGCTCTGCTTCCCTGGGCTAGTGCTTCTAACCACAGACTGGTTTCCCACTGCATCTGAAGAGTGTGTGAAAGTAGATGACTTAATGTGTGTTGCTTTTAAATGCAGAGATTGGAAAACAAGGCATGTTTGAAGCAGTACTCATCGTGCAAGGAAATGCAACAAATGCCTTCTTGAGTATCACAGATTTGCTTTTTGGACAAACAAGGAGATCTTCAAAAATCTCAGCTGGGCTTGGCAGTGAGAACAGCTGGGGCTGGGCAGCCCCGGGGTCTGGGGAATGCTGAAACCAGGGGTGCCACGTGAGCTGAGGGTGCTGGGCTGCCCAGTGCCTTGAGCCTCTCCGGGGTACAGTGGACCATGCTGCGTGCAGCTGTAGATTGAGTCTCTCAAATTGCAGGTAGTTCAGCTTCCTCCCCTCTGCCTCGTGTCCTCCAACCGGTCTTCCAGCAAGCATCTGGAAACTTGGATTTCACGTTGTGAGGTTAAAAGAGGACTGCAAGATAAACAGTGGGAGGTGCTGAGGACTCGGGGCATTGATAAAGGCAGTCAGTTTGGTGTGGGCTTGCTGGGAAGGCAGAGTCCTGTGGGCAGGCCAAGATGAAAGGGGCTGAGGGCAGACAGTAGAGATTTGTTGGAAACTAGAAGGCTGGTAGAGTAGATGCTGGGGCTTTTTGAAAATGTAGTCAGGCTCTGAAGAGGAATCAGGCAGGCAGGTGTCTAAACAGCCTGTAAGGAAAGGCATGCTGCCCTGGAGCTATGGAAATGAAGTCTCTTGCTCTGCTGATGCTTTCAGAGCTTCTCCACTCACCCGGCTAGTTGTTGCCTGCGCTTGTCCAGGACTGGGCCTTGAGTTTAGGAGTGACTTCTAGCATACCAGCTTTTAAGTAGTAGGTCTGCTTCTGTCTGATCCCTCTTTCAACAAGAGTATTTAGAGTCATTCACCCTTCTGAGTCTACCCAGGGCTGAAACATCTGGCTGTTTTCATGTTTGTTCTCTGCTAGTGGCTTGGCGGCCCTGCTAAACAAGTGCCAGGGAGCCGCTGGTGTCAGCGTGCGTGTTGCACAGCCGTTGAAGTTCCCAATGTGGCTTCCTGGTGCTGTGTGCTTGTGGGGCACTTCTCCGCAGTATCTTGTTCTTGTACGGTGTATGTGCTGCTTCATACATGCCTCCTAAGGCCAGAGAGACAGTGGAGGAGATCAGCTAAGGCTGGAGGTAACCTCTCAAGACTGTGAGAGGTATCACAGTGCAGCAGCTATAGAAGGTTTAGGAAGATGAGCATTTGGCCTGGACTTTGCTGGTGTTGACCCTCATGGTAATCCAGAAAGCTTTAGCCACCCAGTAACAGCACTCTGTTAATGCATGTGTAGAAATCGATTGGCCAAAATTGCATTTTTGACCTGAGATCTTCCCTTTTTGCCCTCAAATCAAAAGTGAGTCTCTTGGGCACTTTCAGCTGTGGGGTTGAACTGCAAGTCCCAAAGTTGGGTTGCTCTTATCTCTCTGTTCAGACTAGTGCTGCTCATGTGGTCATAGCTGCTATAAAGGGCCAAGTTAAATGTAGAAATGATTAAGGCTCTGAGATAATAATGTGCCAGCATCTGCACTGCATGCCACAGTTAATCCTAAAAGCCAGAAAGGAACATGAAGACTCAAGTCACGGCACAGATTTTCTTGGTTAAATAGGTGCACGCAGAGTAAGGAATAAAATGCTTAAATACCTGACACTTTCAAAGTAAGCAATCCTCAAGGAATTAATCTGTGATGAAGTTTTTCCCCTCTCTTCAGTCTGAATCATACAGGGCACAATTTACCTGTTTAAAAAGAAATACAGCAGCTGTAATGCATGTGAAATATTTCAGTGCTTAAATCTTTTATTTTTCCATTTTCTCTTTCCCCAGGAACTGGCAAACTCTGTCTACTTGGTTATGGAGGTGAGTGTTCCTGGTTTTTTATTATTATTTTCTCCTTATTTCCCCCCCCCCCCTCATTTTTGCTCTTTTTTTTGTTATTTTTTATTTTAAACTTGTGTAACAAGCTGGTCTGTTTAAACCAAGTAGTGATTTCTGCTCACAGTCTCACCTGTGATGCTTTTTCTAATCTAATCTGCAGCTGTGTGCCTTTGAAAACTGGAGCTGTGTGGGTGAAGATAGCAGCCAGGGGGATTTTTCATACTGCTGCTGTCAGGAGGTCATGCTGGCACAGGTTTAATTAGTCAGACATCTTACCTTGAGGGTCAGTTGAGTGTTACTGGGTAGTATCTGCTTCAAAGATACATGGATAGCAAATTTTCTCCAAACAGCTTAGCTGCAAAAGCTTTTGAACGTTTTCTTTCCTCTACAGTTTTCACTCTGAGGTCTTGGTGACTTTTCCTTAATGATAGGAAATGTGATGTGGGGAATTTCAGTTTTCAGCTGTAGCTGCTCCCAGGCTTTGCTGAACCAGCTTTTCTGGTGGTGTCTCCAGTGGTGACCCTTCTGATTTGTTCCGGTTTTATCTGTCTCACTGATGTGCATGCACACAGATGTGCACGTGCACGAAAGCTAGTTAATGCTGGTGTATCATAATGCAACATAACGTGTAGGGGAAATAGGACAGAAGAGGAACCTCCTGGAATGTTGTGGGGTTTTTTTCTTGCCAACTTCTGAATACATATTTTGACATATGTGTGATTATTTATGTTTAAATATAAGTCTGCCATCCTAGTGAAGTTTACTGCTTTTCTTTTTAATCTTTGATTTTTCTTGCATTAACTGAGCTTTCTCTTCTGATTGCAGTATTGTAATGGTGGTGATCTGGCAGACTATCTTCACAGTAAGTAGAACAATATGGAGAATATTCTCTGAATTCATAAGAAAACACTGACTGTTTTAGCTCATTAAAGTTCCTGGGGTTTGTGGAAGGTCTAAGTAAGCAGATGGTATTTTTTTTTTTTTAAATTCCTGCAAAATAAACAGAGTATCACTGCTCCTATCCTAAGAGGTTCACCCTTGATAATCATTTGAAAACTGAGAATCCATGACAATAAAAGCTAGTCTTGTAGTCTTTCCTATGTAGGTCAGTGGTGACTGTTGTCAGTAGTTACGTATTTTAGTTACAATAGCCTTATAGATTAAACATGTTTTAACACTTCTAGGGACATGGTTTGTCTTTTTCTTGGTCACTGGAAAAAAAACTATTAATAGTGAAGCCTTGCAGTTCTGTAGGGTTGGATTCAAATAAGATCCCAAGAGTATATTTCACTCTCCTTGTTTTCCCCTAAGGGTATTCCCACATCTAGGACAGAACACATTTCTTTCTTCAGTATAATGAGAGTGACTTTAGTGTAGCCAGTAGCGTTGTGAGGGTGATGAAAACTACTAACTTCAGGGTCTTTTGGAAAATATAGCACAGGTATCTGCAACTGTAGTGCCCTGAAGAGCCTTTTGGTGAGACTGAAGTGTGTCTTTGCCATCAAACCATATGAAACACACTTTGTGTGTTATCCAGCAGTATTGCGGGGACTCGGGCTTCAATCTCCCAAGCTATTTTTCAGTGCAGCCCACTGCACAGGTACAGGATCGTGGTCTATGTGAAAATCATATTGCACCTGAGCACCTAAGTGGTAGGAGAGTAACATGTTGAACAAGTTGCTTAGCTGCAGTCAGACACAGCCCTTATTTTCTGTTGGCCTGACTGTATTTTTTTTCTTTAAAGCAGCTTTCTTGTTGTTTTGCATGTTAACTAGAAGACTACTAAATGTGAAAACACAACTTTAATCTCATTTCATGTGTGGCTCTGGGTCATGGTTAAACAAAGTTTGTTCGCTTTGTTCAAATTAAAAGCTAGTCAGCTGGATAGTGCTTCAGGCTCCATATTTGAGGTACATAATGCTTGGAAATGGCCAAGATTGAAGGATTAAAAGCTGAATTTACATTTGCCCTACAGCTAGTGTTGGTATCCCTAGAATGATTATTTGGGGCTTGATGCTAGTATGTTGCACTCTATTCATACAGCGTAATGAATTATGTTTGTGAACTTCAATTTTCAGAAAGGATTTAGTATTTGAAGGAAAATGAAGGAATGTTTGCCCTTCATGTGCTTTGTTTGTTTAAAATGTGGGTGACAAGTGACGGGCATTTGTTTTTTAAAATCCAAGTTTAGTGTGCTTTGTTTTAGGTAAGTGATGGTGGTTTGCATCTGTTGGGTATTGCTGTGCTTTAAAAGGAGGATCTTTGGTCGTGGAACACTGTTACAAATACCAAGTGAAAATGGTTTTGTATTTGGTACCTTCTTTTTCTCCTTGAATACAAGTGCATATTTTAATAATGAAATCTTTTATAAAACAGTCAAACTTCAGTTTTACCAATACATGGGCTTTGAAAGCTAAAGTTTTTGGCTTTCAGACACATGAAATGAACATTGATGTTAAATCACTGGGCTGTGCACTCTTGTTGGCAAAGCTGTGTATGTAAACAAGAACACAGCTTCTGGCTGAATGGGTTTATAGAAAATCTTCCTGTTCATTCTATTGCTTCTATGTGTACATTGTTGTCTTCTCCCTTCCACCACCCCACCAAGAAAAAAAAGTGAAGCATACTGTGCAATTAGCTAGGCTGTTAATACAACTCACTTCCTTGTTTATCAAATGAGACCACTTGGGGCTAGTTTGAGAAAGTGACAATAAATTATATTTAAAAAAAATAAATCAGTTTTACCCCAGTTTGGTTGGTTTGAGTGTTGCCTGGAGTAAGGTTTGATCCTTCTTTCCCTGAGTTAATTTGAAAAAGTTACCTCTAGCTCTGTTTTTGCCAATAAAATATTTTACCTTGACAACTGTAAAGAGCAGCTGTTGTGACTGGGAAATTGGTGCTTACTTTTATTTTAACTCTTAACATCTGTGTGCTGGTTGCCAGTAAAGAAAGCCCAGCAGGCACAGTTTTCCAGAGGGGAGTAGTCAGTAAGGGACTGCATCAAGAAAGTTAGGCATTCCCATCACTGTAGCAGAGATCTGGCTCTTCCAGATCTCGGAGCCTAGATACAAGTGCCAGCTTTTGCATCACGTGGCTTTCTCTGTTCCACCACATACTCCTTTGGGGTATCTCCTCTCCCAGCTTCTGCAGGTCCTCAGGGTACTTTTGACAATAATGATTTTTGTCCTGAAAGCTTATCTTGGAAGGTTCAGATTTCATCCAGGGTATTTCACTGGTGTACATGAGTCTCATCTCTGTTGAGCAGCTATTGTGCTGCTTCAGTTATTTTAATAATTTTGTGATGGTTTTTAATTGCAACGTTTACTTTCCCACTGACTCCTCAGACGTTTTTGCTGGGAGTTCCTGTAACACTTATGCAAGCTGAGCATGCAAATCCCCTGTTTCTCATTGAACGAGATGCTTGTAAGCTTCCCAATCCATTCTGCCCTCTAATTACAAGCATTAGGCAATATGGTAATTCTGTGTTGAATCCAAGGGTGCTCTAATTCTCCTTGTCTTCATAACTGGAGGACGTGCATATGTGCACGTTTCAGTGCAGTATGCATTTAAGCTGGGTTACGCTGTTGATCAGGCCAGTCTGATACAACCCAAGGTTGTGTGTTCTGCTAAGCACAACTTCTATGTTGTTGTTGTTCTTTAATGGTACAATGCCATTTGCTGTCTGATAGATCTCTGTGGATGTTGCTTTCATTTAAAGCCCACCATAGGGTGTGTTTTGAGCTGAGTGTGGCAGATTGCCTCTACATGTGGCAGAGCTATGGAAAGTGTGACAAAAGTGACTCCTCTGTACAGGAGTAACTGGAATTCTGTGGCCTAAGGTACTCAGGAGGTCAGAGCAGGCTGATCTAAAATATCTTCTTAAATTCTGTGAGTTGGCATTGACACAGATTGTTGTGGACAGTTCATAAGTGTGTATTTATGACCTTTCCTAAAGCTGCTTCTTTCCTCTGTGAGGAAAACTTCCTCTGAGAGCAGGGCAGTTCTTGGTTTGACCACGACACGCACAAGGAGTTATTACCTTCCTAGTTCATCCCAAGTGGTGCGGGGACCCTTTTGCAAACAAGAGGTGTGAGGCACTGCTGGGTAACTTTCTACCCTCTACAGCTAGGTAATTAAGAAATATCTATGATAAGACTAGACTTATCTGGAATAAGTCTTCTCACTTGTACAGAAGTCTCACTGGCTGTATTCTGCACAGGTGGAACCAGGGTTGTTATGAGATGGGCCCCAAATAAGCCAGGTTGGTCTCTTAGACTTTGGTGTGATTTGAACTGGGCCCATGTTAGAGATACTTATGGCACCTGTGGGTAAGAGGAGAAGTTCTTGTTCCTAAATAACTTTTCCAAAATGACACAGTCATGTAACATCAGCAAGTGTACTCCAATGCATCTACCCTTGGGTCAGCCAACAAGGGCTGTTTGCTACAGTTCACTTCTCAGCCTCTTGGCAGGTTGAATATCTCGGCACAGGCTGAGTAGGGCACTTTTTAGGTGGTTTCATCCTTTTCCTACACCTCAAGAGCTACGAGGCATGTGGGCCCCACACTGACCCACAGTAAATATTTGCTCTGATCTACTGACCTGTGTAGCTGCTGTTCCCAAGGCAGTAAGCAGAGTGCCTCGTCACTGAAGTGGAGCCCATGAAAATAAACACATGGATATTATTACTTCTCAGTAACGGCAAAGTAAGGGTTGTGAAACAGCATTCTCAGCAAGAACGTGTTGCTCACCACAGGCATCTACAGGGATGCCCAGACTTTAGTGCGGGCTTAGTGTTTTGCCAGCAGTTTCTGGTGAAGATGAGTATATTTCCTTTTTACAGGGATAGAAGTACAAGTTCCCTATTTGGGATGTAGCAAAAAAAAAGTTTTGTTCTCCATGTTTGTTGTTTTTTTTTTTGTGGCATATAAATTGAATGAGTCTTCTAGATCTTCTCCCTCCTGTAGCTGTTCTAGAAGATCCCTTGTGGACTAATATCCTGAAGTTGCTGAAAGTGTCAGTTGTATTTATGTCTGTCCTTCAGTTAGAGATTGCTGCTGTCATGCAGTAGACTGATGGGCTGAGTATTAGAGATAAGGACTTTGGTTTTTCTGTGTTACAGCCTACAGTATTAATGGAGAGAGGCAAAAGTTTATGCCTCTACACCCCCCAAGTAACCGACTGTCCCTTCTCTGTTACTGAGGGCGGCGTCTCAATTTCACAGTCCTGTCTTGCTGCACTACCTGGATTTGTGAGACTTAATGCTGCCAGAGGATCCAACAGACCTCTGTCTAATTTTGCTGTGCTGCAGCACAGTAGTTCCACTGTGGCACAGCAACTGCACTGGGGGAGTCTGTCTGCAGGCTCAAGACAGCAGCTTAGATTGTGCATGTGTCAGGAAAACAGAACTTTTGCAGGGCTGAGAGCTTTGTGCAGACTTACGTGGAGTGGAAAAGCTGAAATTCTGCAGAAATTAGTAGCTTAGAGGCCCTGTTTTCTTTGAGTGAATGGATTTTTCTGATCTTGTTAGCAGTGGTGTTGTTTTCAACATAAGGAGTTAGAACCCACATTAGGGAGGATTAGTTGGCTTGCTGAGGGATGGTAGCTAGTACTGTGTTAGCCTTATAGCCACCAAATTATCTGAAGGACAAGGTAACACCTTAAAGATGTGGCATGCTGTTGGGACTGCAGGTCAGAACAAGGCTCTCACCAACACAGTTTTTCTGCTAGAGGCAGAGTGTGTTTAGCCAGGAGTTTGTAATTGCCTGCTGGCTTAATAATGTTAAGAACTGCCAAGTTTCAAGTCTTGCTTCATGTTTGGGGGATGATGAGACAGCCTGTCCTTTCCTGGGCTTGAGCTAAATTGGGAAAAAAAACTTTGTCATTCTTGCTGTTTTATTTAAGGATGGTGTTTTAACCATTTGAATAGATTTCCTTGAATAGGAATTGTAAAAATATTGCAGAGACCTTTTGTTGGAGAGAAGATTGAGCACATCTAAAGTGCTGGACCTTAATAGACAGAAAATGATACAGGACTGAGTATACTGATGTACTTCAGCAGGAGGTCAGGGAAAGCCTTGTTAAAGATGAGGCAGTGCTTTTTTCAGAAGATGCAAGTGGGTTTGGAATACTTACATCTAGGCTGCCTCTTATCCTTAAAATCCCTTCACAGAATCTCCCCTTCTTGCAGAGGAGTCTCTTGAATTCCAGCTGAGTGCCAGTTCATGAGGAAAAAGGCCCAGGGAGGGGAGGGAAACTCTATATACATGTGCACTGGTCTCACGTGTATGTGTCCAGGACCAGCTGATAGCCGTGGTGACATTTCATCTCTGCTTGTGTCACCTTCTAGAACAGTGAGGTTTGGGAGTGGTGGAAGTTTATTTTTTATTCTAAGTACTGTTTACCCTATCTGTGTCTCTTGCTGTTTCCCATGCACGTATTTTAGAAGTTAGATTTTTAATTTCCTGTGTTGTGTTAAAGCTGTGTGCAACCTCATCTGTGTTTTTATAAGGATTCCTCCCTTCTAGCTGACTGGAGGGAGTAGCATTTTGAAGCTCCTGCCAGCTTGTTTTAATGTCTTGCTAGAGAACAGCTGGAAAAACACTAATGAAGTCCCAAGTAATTTACAGGAACCTTTTACAAAAGAAATTATTTTATTCAAGTGGAATGGTGCTTTCTTTAAGCCTTGACTTGCTTAGTGACTGACAAAGAGGCAGGCTGGTAGTACTGTTGATCCTGGGGTTTGTTCAGCAGGCTGCTCCCAGCTTTGGCAAGAGTTTCGTATGTATAGTTCTTAAAATAATGAAAGCTAATGTCACATTGCTCTGATTAGAAGAGCCATTTGAACATTATTCTAATGCCTTCGATATTTATTTTCACATTGCAGTTCTTGGGAAGTCCATATCTCAGGATAATGCAGTTCAGAACATCTGTATTTGCAGATTTTTATTATTATTTGCTGATAAAAGCTTTCTGAGATGGTTTTGTTGCTCTTTCCTACCTATGGATACGAGATAGAGGGTGTCAGATGACAGTTCGCAGGGACCATTTTTTAGGGGTACATTGTTAGCTGTTGGACTGTTCTTCATCCTAACACAGGTTTGGGATTAGAATTATGGTTTGATCTAATGAGTGATGATGCACAAGGGTTAGGCCTAGACTTGGACTCCTATTTTTAAACTGCTGGCCGTGTACCCTGACTGACTGTCTGAACTTAACCTTCCAACCTTCTCCAGGCCTAGCCTGGGCTGTAATGATGCTTGCAGGTGTAAAGCCTAATCCTAACTGCCTTTCCTCCTAGCTCCAGGTTTAAACATAGTCTTTGATAAATCTCTGAATTTATTGACCATAGCTTGAAGGTAGTGACCCACCCAGTCCGTGGGCTGCAAGCCCTGCCTAGTCCATGCCCAGAGCTGCCTGGAAGCTCTTGCTGAGGAAAGCCAGAAATGTCACCAAATGTTAATTTTTGGACCCAGCTGATAAGCCAAATTCAGCACCCACTGCTGGCATGAGTTCACCATGAGAGGCTCGGGGCTGAAAACACCACTGACCACAGAATAAACTGGGAATGCAAATACCCTCCCTTGTTGCCTGAAGGAAACATTCAGAAGTAGTGTGTGGAATAAAAATGCCATACATGGAAGTAAAAATGCCAAATTATGGTTAATTGCTGTGGAGAATATGCCTTCTGGGCTCTTCGGAGAACTGTGAGTGTAGTTTTTTCATCTGCATTTTTTTTTCCCCTCCTCCCTAGCTATGAGGACACTTAGTGAAGACACCATCAGGCTCTTTCTCCAGCAGATAGCGGGTGCCATGAAAATGCTGCACAGCAAAGGCATCATCCATCGGGACCTGAAACCACAGAATATCCTCCTTTCCTATGCAGGAGGCAGGAAATCAAATCCCAACAACATTCGCATAAAGATCGGTAAGACCCTGTTAGAAACATCACCCTAAGCGCTCTCAGGAGAGTTTGGTGATGGATAAGTGGCAAGCCTCAGTCTTTCTTTGGGGAACTGTCTAGTGGGAGGAAAGAATTGCTGCACTTCTTAAAACTCCCTAATGTTTTTCATCTTCCTTGCTTAGTACCTCTGCTAGGCATAACCATCAGTTGGCTCCAAGCAGTAAGAGCAAGAACAACTTTCTGCTCTGCCACGACACAGACTAACACAAAAGAAACCGGACAGGCTCTCCTCCACTTCCAAGCTGAACTAGTGCCTCCCTTAGTAAAAACAAATACCAGCCTGCCCCAGTTGACAAGTAGTCTCCAGGCTTACGAAGAAGTGAGCAGCTGTTGTGACTTGAGCTTTTAATAGAATTGAAGTAGATGTTGCTGTCTTAAGGCATGAAACTAACTGCTCTCCTGGCTGGCCTCAGAGCATGGTGGGAGTCAGGCACACCTAAAAGCAGGTGTTTCCACACTCTGAATTAGGGGCAGGATTCTCAGCTACATCTTGAAGAAATTAACTTTTTGCACATTAGGCAAGTGGCACAGATGGACTGGTAGTTGGGAGAAATGCTCCAGAAATCCAGTTACAGAGCACACATATCCCCTGTGGTTCCTCCAAAATGAATGCTGGGTGGTATCACCCTCAACACTTATGTTACAGTTCATGAGCTGAAGGCGACACCAATTTAGATAAAACTGTTCCTTGCCTGAACCCTGTGAAGTGCAGAAAGTGTTAATACTTTCATTCAGCTGAGAAATGAGGTCCAGTGTAAAAGTTTGAAATGTTGCTGCCCATTTGGCTGAAGCATTTTTTTGTGAGGTGCAAAGTTATCTGGAAGGTGGAAATGCCTGGTAGCCACAAACACAGGCGGAAGGGCTGCGGGCATGGCTGCTCTTGGGGGTGATGTACCCCGCATCCCCTTCCTCCTGCTCCCCAGAGAAGTACATGGTCCAGGGAATAGCTAGCCATACCAATTCTTTAGTGACAGATGACAGTGTAAACAGCTGTGTCAATCTCCGAGCTTGAAATATCTGGTAACCTTGAGAGAATCTCTTAAGTATCATATGATCAGATGCTGAGTAACCTGCAGAGTTAATTCATCTTGGTATTCCTTGGCTTTTCTAGCCACCAGGTGAAGTATGGCTCAGCTTTCTGTCCTCGTGCGGGGGTTAGCACAGTTGAAACCCTTCTAAAGGAACAGAGCTAGATTGTTTTCAGTAGGACTTGTCTAGAGATGTGGGTGGTGGCAAGTAGCGGTTTCTCTTGGATGGCTGTTACATCGCAGCCTTTTCAATAGAAGGGCACTTTCCCCAAACTAAAAGTTGAGGCAGCAGCAGATGAACTAGTTAGCATGAACTGGCACATTCTCATTGAGCTTGAGAGCTTTACCAGGTTCCAGCAGCTGACAGTTTGGAGTGCAGGCAAATGGGTACAGGAAAAAGTAACTGTTGATCTCTGAAAAACGGATGGGAGTTTGTTCTTCTGAATACTTGTTTTGTGGCTTAGTCTAGCCTTTTCTAGTGTCTGTAGTGTGCATTAATAACTAGCACTAGGATGTTGCTGCTCGAGAAGAGAGATATCAAAGTGTTGTTAAGATGGGGTACTTCACGTGCTGCAAAGATTCATGAGAAGTGAAAGGAAAGTAGGAGAAATCAACTGGAGAAGGTGCAGGCTCTCTAGAACTCGTGTCTGATCCAGACCTACCTCTGCTTCTCTTTGTAGCTGACTTTGGGTTTGCCCGATATCTGCAGAATAATATGATGGCAGCAACATTGTGTGGCTCACCAATGTACATGGTAAGTGTGCTTTGCCTACAGGTTTTTCTGTATTGTTCTTGCTTTGCCACCCCAGAAGCAAGGCTTTATTTTTCACTAGTCTTTCCCCCAATGGTGAAATTTTATTTACTTGTCAGAAACCAGCTATTACACAGGGAGACTTCATAAAGTTATAGCTACTGTTAATGTTGGACAACAGGTGCCTGTGTTGTCATCAAACTTTCAGGTGAGCTGTGGATACATAAAACAGAACAAAACAGACTATTGATTGCTGTCTGCTCCCAGAAACTGCACCTTCCAGATGGACCAGGGCCTTTCCACTGGAGGCGTTGAGAAATTAAATCTGTTTCCTCTGCTGAGAGCAAAGCAACAACAAAAGTGAGTGAGGGCTGGGGTGATATTTCACACATCTGGCTATATTTGAGGTGTCGCTTCCTTGGAGAGGAACCTCAGTAAATCCGTAAATTCAGCAGGCACTTTTGAGACAGAGTGGTTCCACAAGCCTGCTGTCACCTCAGGCTTTGCAGCTGTTTTTGCTAAGGCCACAGCATCAGGAGCAAGGTCCCTGTTTAACAGCAGTTTTGTAAAATCTCCAACTGTTTTTAGCATTTTGGTCTTGCAAATCCCTTCAGATCTATAGATCTACCCAGGCAGAGATTTTTCCATTATGGCTAACTTACTCATAAGTATGCTTTGCTGTATGACTCAGCAGATGGATGTAGATGAAGCTCACCTGCTTCTGTTTGCAATTTGGTTTGTGCATTCCCACTCTCTAACCTGCTCCCCTTCTGACCCTCCTGACCCCCCAATTCTTCTCACCAAACCAGCTGCTTCTAGGATGACTTCTTAGCTTGTGAAACGTATTTAAGAACAAAATTGATCCCTTTCACCCCCTCTGTACTTTCCACTTTGGGACCAGGATGTGAGGAGGTGATGTCTTGTTTGTGCTTATGGAAGCAGTCAGGATCTTGGTGTCACATCAAGTCAGTGAAATTAAAAATGACAAAAACAGGCCAGAAATAAAAATGTCAAAGCCAGCAATGTAATACTTCCGGGGGATGTGGGTGTCTGAGCTCAAAGTACAAAGATGATGTGGATCAATTTAGGTTGAATTTTTTAAAAGTGCCCTGGGGGCAGTAGGCACCTGATTTTGAACATGATCTAATCCACTCTAAATTGTATTTTTTTTTTGTCTGTACTCTTTGGGCAGAGTTAGGCTGGACTGTGCTGCACTGCACAGGGGTAGTGTGTTTGGTAGTCTGTTCCATAGACTTCCTTTCTCTCCCTTTTTTTGATGCCTGATGTTTATTTGAACTATGCTATATATGTGAAGATGATGTCATTTTTTTTTTTTGTCTCCTGTGAGAGTTTCCTAAATTGTCTATTTTTAATGATACTTTTGGAGTCTCTTGTGAAAGTAAATGAAAACACACAGTTTTTGTTTGTTTTTTTTTAAAAAAAGGGTTGGAGGAAGCTAGTGATGAACTATTTTATTTTTTAATTTTAAACAGCTCTGCACCTTACAGGGAATCTCAGAATGTTTCATACTGGTCTCTGTTTACTGATGGATTTGAAGGAAGATGTGGAGGGGAGGGTTCAGCTGGGATTTAGGGGGTGTTTGAAGTCTGTCCCTACTGCCATTGTGGATTTTGTGTGTTAGCCTGAGCAGCATCTGCTGGCAAGGCAGGCCCTTATTCCTTGCTTTAGCTCATGGCCTATTGCTGTTATTTTCATTTTGCTCTTTGAAAAAAGAAAGGCATTTTACCTACACCAGCATGAGCTTTCTGTCTGAACCCTGATGTGATTCATGTCACGTGAGACTTCAAACCTCCTTGTGCAGTTCTTGTCCTGTTTCCTCAGCTTGCTTTGGTGCCGCGCCTGCTTCACGTAGGGACAGACTGAGCTGCCCACAACTTGTTTGCTGCCATTTTTTTTCCATTACATGTGGCCCTTACTTCTAACAGAGCTACAGCATTGATCCTGTTCCATGCTGGCAGCACCGTGATGAAGTCTGTTGTTATAAACACATGGGATTAGCAAGCCTGCTTTTTTGTCCCTCTTCTGCTGCCGCTCCTAAGGCATGCTGCCTCCTGAGCCACGGGGCTTTGTGGGCTTGCACCATCTCCAGCTTCTGGAATGAGCCTGGGAGGGAGCAGCTGAGGGCATGGTGAGAGATTAGAAACCAGAGTCTGAGGCACAGCAGGGCTCAGGCTCTTGGACTGAAATGCACAGATCTGCCTTTGAACCCAAACTGTGACCTTGGCAGCAGGCTCTGGAGCATAATTAATATGCTGCCATCTTAGGCTAAATGAGAAAAGTGCATAAGTGACGTAGATCAGGATGGAGGCTGAGGCTTACCTGTGCAGTGTCAGCCTTTGGGTTTTTTTGATCCTTTACCTGTAACTTGCTTTGGTTTAGAAGACCTATCCGTGCGATTTCAGTGAGACTTCTTCTGAGTACAGGTGGATTCAGTAGAAAATGGTACACTGAGAAGGGAAAGTACCGAGTTTGCCCAAAGTAGTGGAACAGCATCTGGTATTGTTTTTGTGTGACTGAGCAAAAGTCTCTGCTTCCCCCATTTAGCTAGGGAATTGGCTCTTTCAGGGTAGTGCTACAGTCATCTTGGGAGCAAATCTTTCATGGTTATTAGGGAATCGAGCTCGGGGGTTTTTAAAGCATAATAGTGACTTCTGTTTCTTTCTTGCAGCTGCCAAAAAAAAAAAAAAAAAACTACATCTTTTTATAAAACAGATTTCTGTTCTCTCCCCAAAAAGGCACCAGAAGTCATCATGTCTCAACACTACGATGCCAAAGCTGACCTCTGGAGTATAGGAACCATCATTTATCAGTGTCTGACAGGAAAGGCTCCTTTTCAGGTGAGTTGCTTAGATCTAATGTTTCTGACTCTCTCTTGCTTTTTTGTTTGTGGTTTGTTGGGTTTTTTGTTTTTTTTTTTTTTTTTTGGTTTTTTTTTTTCCTTTAATCTGCTTACTGTAAGCCTTCTGTTATCTAGGATATTAACTCCCATAGATCCAGCCTTGTGGAGGTCTGTCTGTACAACACCTTGGCAATGTGGCGCCTATATGTTTTAATACTGGACATGTTACTAAAATATGACTCTCCTCTGGGCTGTGTCTCAGTGAAATGTATTTCCTGGTTATAAATTATTAGGAAGGGTCATCACTTCAGCAAATTATCATGAATCGGATAAAGCAGTGTTTCCTTTTCCAGGGCCACACTTAAAAATTCAGTTTCTATTTACAACTGTATTCAGTGTATAATTTATAATTATAATTCTGTTTGGTATGGAAGGACAATATGTAATTGCAAGTTAATGTTCGGGATGATTTGCTAGTAGCTGGTATATTGCAGTTAAATTGTCTTTGTTTTTAGAGCAGTTAAGTAGGATCTTATCAAAAGGATCTTATCTGTCATCTCACAGCAATCCCTTCCAGCCTGAAATGTTTATGTTCATCAAGTCCAAACCCCTCCAAATATAACACACTTCAGTAAAACTCCACCCTGTAATTTATGCCATAACTTCTGGATGAGCTAGAGCATATCTTTTGTGAAAGGCATTCTCTGACTTCTAAATTTCTGAATTATGGAGAATTCATCACAGCCTTATGCAAGTTTTATCAGGATTGCTTCGTGTATTTTTAATCTTATATATAGCTGGAGTTCATCTAGACTCAGTGCAATTTTCTTGTTCCAAATCATTAGTGTGCCACACTGTGTATTGCTTTTCTTCCATGCTAAATGAGATCTGCAGACTCTCCTTTGCAACCACTATTTTAAAGTACTGTACTTTCAGGTTTTGTTCCTTGCTGTCTTACAGTATGGCAGAGAGATGCTTGAATTGCTGATACTTCTTTGCTTCTCTAATGTGTGCGCCCTGTAGACCTCCTTTCTAATCCGTGGAAAAAGACCAGACCTCAAATTTGCTTGCTGATGTGTCAGCCAAATGCCAACTCTTCAGCTTCTTAGATCAGTTAGGACAAATGTGAACTATGGCCCTCTTTTCTCATATCCTGGCATCTCTTTGTCCTGACTCCCTAACAAAAAACCAAAAGCAAAACAAAAAACATCAAAAAAAACCCACAAACCCAAACAAACCAAACAACAACAAAAAAAGACAGTTGGGAGGGGAAATCTATGCTCATGTAAGAAGTCAAATTTTATGAACCGCAGGACTTTCTGAGCTTTAATTCCACAGCTCTTTAGAATTTCACACAAGACCTTGAATGTTTATGCAGTTACATCATTGGGAAGGATAAAGTGAATTCAGAATCTGCTGGAGGAAAGAGTGGGCAAATACAGAAGTAAACTAGTGGTATGTTTTGGTTTTGTCTAGAGCCAAGACCACTTTTCCCCTTCAGGGTAATTTTTTCCCTGTTGCTGTAAGAATCTTTCATCCCAGTGCTTTATATTCTGTCCACCAGCTTGCTCTGTATTTAGAGCAAGACTTCATTTCCTTTGCCTATTTCTTTTTTTATAAACACCCCTACAAAGTACACTGAAACTCCTGAATGGCTCCTGTTTACTGGCTTCATCCCCTTGTTGTCAGTGTTGGTATCTTTGAGAAGAGAAAGTGACTGTTAGGATAAAAGAAAATAAATAGTTGTGCATTAAAAGAAAGTGTGGGGGTGGAGAAAGCAATCTCTTTGTGCATAGGAGAGCCTTGCACTTGTTCTGTCTTGTAACTTGGTGCCTTTTAGTCTCTAAAAGGCACCTTGATACTGTACTCATTCAAATGATTTAGTTATCATTTAACATGGTGACTTTATCATAGGTGTTCTTTGCTTAGTAACTCACACACAACCTTGGGGCATCTGATTGCCTTGAAAAGAATTAGGTGGCTTTTATCATTGATCATTGAAGCATGTCGTAGAAATGTTCTTCGGAAAACATTTGTTCTCATAGGGAAGATTTTTTCATAGGAAATAAAATTGAATACCAGTCAGCTTCATTCATCTCTCCAGCCAAGGTTTTGAAAGGGCAGGTGGCCAGAACGCCATCAGCACTCTGCCTGTATGTGTGTCCTCCAGCTCACGCAGAGGTGAGAGCAGTCCTGTGTGCCTGTGTCCCTCTGGTTGAGGCATGGCAATACTCTGTCTTGTGGTGGACAATGAAGGGACATTTCAGTCCCTGCCCAGCAGGTTCCGATCCTTGCTTTGTGCTTGCCTGACTGGATAATTGCCCTTTCCCATAAACATCCCACATCTGTTGGTCTGGGGACCGGGGTCATTTGTTTCTGTATTTTAATTTTTCCCCATGCCCATTCCTCTTTTGTGGCTTGTATTTTGAAGCAAAATGCCAGGCCCCATTTGTTACTGTAGTAGCAGCTGTGGATTTGTTTGATCAGGGAGAGAGAAGAGCTCAACCCAGATGGTTTTCTGTGCACCATCTATTTGTTTTGACCATGTGTGTCACAAATTGCCTTCTAGCTGTGAGTTTCAGGTGAAAGAAGCCTGTCTTGGGCAGATGTTGGAAAACTAGTTAAAGGTTAACTGGCTTTATTTCTTTGTTGTTGTGGCTGTTGTAAGAATGTGCTGATGGTCACTGAGCAGGCGAGAAGCTATTGTTTACAGGGCTTTTAAGAGAAGAGAGGGGTAGTGGACAGAGGTGATGGGGAGACCATGAGTAGGAAGAAGTCCTTTTGGGAGGGACATCTACAAATGGGTGGGGAGATAACAGGTTGATTCCACGTAGTGCCACCAGCAGACCCAGTTGTACAGGGCAGCCAGGAACTGGATTTCTGACATTAACCTCTTCTGGTAAATCCTTACCATGCCTTGCCTCCCAGGCTGGCAAGGACAGCCCCTCACTTCTGTCTAGCTGAGATTCCCATGGGAACCTGGAGCACGGTGGCATGAAACGTGCTGCATTTGTGCACTCTAGCTGTTCGCTGCATGAGCCAGTTAAGCACCTTCACGGGGATGCAAACCAAAAGGACTCCAGTGTTATCTGCAGTGAGGAGGAATGAGCTGTCTAAAAATAAAGCAGGGCTTCAGGGAGCTGAGTTAGATGGAGAAAAGATCAAATGTATGGAAAGGCTGCGGCAGCTGTCAATCCAGAAAGTGCTCATAAGTCAAGACAGAGATGTGTGTGTGTGCGTGAATGTGATTTCTAGTTGTCTCAAAGTTAATTTTAACTGTAGCTGGGTCACCCAAGGCAACTTCCCAGGGCCATTTCTGTCCCTTCTCTGCCTCACTGCACACAGACAAGAAAAGCTGCTGATGCTCAGATGTGAACAGTTGGTAGGATGGCTAGTGAAGCTGTCTTAAGGAGCTTTTTGTATTAAAAATGCCCACAAAACAAAACAGTGAGACTGCCATAGGGATGAGATTAATGACATTCATAATCCCTATAAACAGACTTGATGAGCACTGTATTAATATGGAATTGTTAATTTACCTTGCCTAATAAGTGGTCTTGCATCTCTTAATTTCTCTTGCCGAGGACAGGACTTGAATAGTACATATCTTGGTCTTGCTGACTGTTACTGAGAAGTGAATTGATAGTGCAGTGGTTTTCTCTTGTCCTTACCTGATCTGAAGAGATTGGGACCCAGTGCCCACCATGAGGTGATGTGGACTGTGTAGACAAGTGACAACGAGAAGCAAAACTGGGGACAGAGAAGAAAAATATTTATACGAGGTCTAAAATATCTTCCAAAAACAACCTAGTCCTTGTCAGATGGTGTTTCAAATATGATTAGAATTAAATTACCTCAATTTAATTGGGGGGGGGGGGGGGGGGGGGGCAGGGAGAAGAGTCACACTAATGTTCCTGGTGGTTTCTGTTGTGTGACCCCGTTAAAAACTGGGCAGCTCTTGGTAAGCAGATGCACCGCTAAGCACATGCACTTTGTGTCAGAGCTGTCTCTGGCAGTAGCATGGGTCCACTTGGATGATCCTGCTAGGGGCCATGAAGCCTGGTTGTCTGCTGTCTGAGCCATAGCCTGAATCCTCTCCTAGCTGCTTTACGGACACGGTGTGCTGAGTCCATGGGAGAGTAAGCCAGGGAGTGGGGAAGTGACAAGAGAGGTAATGCACATTTTGCTGCCTGGTCTGGCAGCTCTGAAAGAGCTAACCTGTCTGTGTATGTTCTCATCCCACCCAGCTGCTAGATGAAAAATTAATTTTAAGTCTGGTGTACCAAGTCCACTGCTTTGATTCTGGGTTAATTCTGCCTGCATAAGTGCTAGGATTATGTATCACTTACAACAACTGCTATGTTGTGAAATGGGCCTTGAGGAAGACTAGGGAAGGGAGGATTTTCTACCTAGAATTTGAACTCCTGCTTTATTTGTTAGGCAAGCTGCTCTTCTGATCCCAGAGCTGTTTCTCTGGACTGTCCTGTGTCAATGGGGGACAGGCATTCCTGACAGTGGTAGGCTATTCTGCTGGGACTGGGTGCAGTGATTGAATTGTTGCTGTAGTCAGGGAGCCATTGGCTTTTGGACACGCGTTTGTGGGTCTGCTCCTGCTCTGTTTGGAGTAGAGAGAAAAACATCCATGAACAGCTGAAGAAAAACATTTAGGGTTTTTGTTTGTTTGCTTGTTTCTAGTTTTTGAGCTTTCAGGTTCCCCCAGGTGCCAGCCACTTAGTTGTGGGAGTCTTAAAATATCAACTGTTAAGACTGCACAAGCAGAAGGTATTTGCAGCAGGTTTTCAAGCTTCGCCCTAGAACTAGAGCCAGAAATGTTACTTCCTTTTTTTTTTTTTTCTGATGTATCTGAATCCCCTATGTACCTCCAAATCCCCAGGAATGCCAAAGGAAAAGACTTGGAGAGCAGGGCAGATAACATACACCTGCTGTGAGGTGTTGACTAGACCGTGCTGTTCACTGACGGTGTGAATGTCTCTGGCCCTCTTCTGAGTGCTGGGCATTTAAATCCAGCCTTTGCCCAAGTGCAACAAATCCAGTGCTGAGTGCTTTTGGAAACACCACCCTGCATGCTTTTCACGTGCAATTCGCTTGCGGGCAGCCAGCACTGAATGGCATTTGGCAGAGTTACGCTGAATGCCTTTGTTGGCTCAACATATTTCCACTGGTGCTCAGGACAAAGTAACCGAGTGGCAGGATTGAATTTGTCCAATTGTCTTTATATATAGAAAAGACAGACAAAACCAGAGCCAGTTACACTAATGCAGCTGCTCCGTAGTAACATGAGAGGGGGGAACAAGGGCATGAATTGGCCTGCTGCTGTGTCTCCTGTTCTTGGGGAAAACTGAGCTGTCCATGCTGCATCCGTTTCTGACAGATGGATGCTGTACTACAGGTAGCAGCTGGCTCTGTGTACCTTGAATGGTCTAGTTGTTAGGTGCCTAAAATGTGCTTTTTCTGGTGATTTTCTTGGGTAGGATGTATCTGCCTGTAAGATAGATCTCAAATTCAGTCCTTAGCTTCCTAGAAGAAAGAACTCAAGTAGCATTTTTAGTCTTACAAACGTTTCTGAATTTTTCTCCATCATTCTCAGAGAGGCACTATTTATTGAAGGAAGAGGTGAGCAAAGTGTCGTCTGGTACCAGTGCTTTATGAAATGAATGCTAACAGCAGGAGAACAGTGAGCATGTTACTGCGAGCCTGGGAACCTGCTTCTAGGAGTGGAACTCTGTGACTCACTTGATTAATAATGAAGTTATGTGAAGGTGCAGTTGGTTTTACCAAATTAATGGTGATCCATAGTTGTCTGTGCTGGGCACTTACTAAAATGACTCTATTCCCCAGCAGGCAGCTACCTATATCAGAAACCAGTGTTGAAGATCCAGCCCTAGTGAGGATGCATGGTCTGGGTGGGTACAAGCCTGACACCCAGGATATGGTCCTTGCAGAACAAGTGGGGATTGTACTGAGACAGCAGCATGTGGAGAAACAGCAACCCTACAGGGATGTGTCTCTAATTTGTACAAAGATGATGGGAACTTTGTTTGAGAATTTTCTTTCTATCCAAGATAGCACTTAGAAAACCCTCTCTAATGAACTGGCTTTGCATGTGTGCTGCTTTTAATATACTCTGTCTTTATTGCCAGGAAAATTTCTGACAAAACAGTGTTTGAAATAGATCAGAGCTTCATTGTGTTTGTGAAACAATTGAGTTGTTGGGACAGGAAATGAACAGAGCAAACAGCCAAGGCTTGTATCTCTCTGATGTGAGCAAGCACTTTGCTTCCCTGCCGTGGAGTTCTGTTCTTCCTTGTACATTAGGTCTGTCAGGCATATTTTACATCATGCAGAGCATTGTGGCCGAGCCATTTGGTGCAGTGTGTACGCTTGCCTTGTTAAAGTTTGCCAAATAATAAGAATCAAATTACAGGACAAGATCTGCAAAGGGAAAGGTGTACAATGGAGTTTTACTGAACCAAATCGAGTGGCAGTAATTGGAAATTTTGATGCATTTTGGCATCTATGTAGCAAGGTGCTAAGCTAAATAACATTCATTTTAATGATTTGTGAAGAAAGTATTTTTACATCTCCTGTTTGGGTCCCTGCTGTGTCTGTGAACAGCAAAGGATATGTTATTGAAGAAAAGACAACCAGGAAATCTTTCTGATTTCCTTCTTTTAGGAATCCAGGAGCTCTAACTGGTAAAATTTTACAGGAGAACTGTGAAGCTTGGGTTGCTAAGAGTACGCAAGAAATACTGTCCTGATGAGTACTACATGAGTCTAATGATATTAGCAGCTTTTGAGACTCTCCCTTTGGTTTCTCTTGAGGTTTTGTACTGAGCTCTGTTATCCTTAATTTTCATCTTCAGCCAGATGGAGTAGGTGATATTGAAACAGCATCTTATGTGTCTGCTTTTCCAGCCATGCTGTGTTAGTGGTATTTTGATGGCCATCTGCAGATTGGCTTGTCTGATTTGCCGTTTTAAGCATCTTAATTGACCTTAAATACTTCTAATTTAGAAATGGAACTAGGTGGAAGACTCGAGGGTTTTTTGAGCCTGCCCTGAACATCGTGAGAAGCTGCCTGTTGCCTCCTCATTCACACTTTCCTACATACTCTGCTGCACCAATAATTGATTGCAGATGAATCTCTCTGATCTTTCTTCCCTGTTTATATGTCTTCCTGTCTGTCACACCAGCCAGCCTGCTCTGCCTTTAATAAATAGACTTTGCCTAAGTAGAAAAGCTTGAGACACTAGGGTTAATTTACTGGCCTGTATTATTCATTGTATAAAAACAAATGGAGGAATGACGTTGGGAGATTTTTATGTGTGTGTGCTTCTATACTGGTGATTTTATTTTTAACCTGAGCTGTAAAACTCTTGTGCCTAGCCCTTTTTTTTTTTTTTTTTTTTTTTTTTTTTAAATCCCATCTCTCTGAATTTGGAATCTTGTTGTCAACATCCCCAGCAGTTGTGTATATTACCACACAAATAGGAGCTGTGGCTTGAGACCTTCTAGCTTCCTGGAATTAAAGTAGAAAATCCCAATTCAGTTGCTGTTTCCCCATGTTCCTGGTCTCTTCACAGTTCCCTTCCCTATCAACAGGCTTCCTGCCCCTTTTCTAAATGCCCTGCAGCATTAATCCATGTTCTCAGCAGGATCTACCATTCATCATTTGGGATTCCTCACGTCTGCAATTATTTAGCCTCCTGGGTGAGGCTATTAGGCCAGCTCAGACCTGAGCATCAGAGCCCTCTGCAATGAAGCTGAGCTCTCTGCAATGAAGCTCAGCCCTTGGAAGGGGAGAGCAGGACAGAACAAGGTCAGGGACAAAAAGAGTGGGCTGAAATACTGTATTTTCACTCTGGCACAGTGCTGGCTTTTCAGTCAAAAGCAAGCTGTAGGTTCTTATTGTCTGCGAGGGTTCAGGAATTGAAAAGTGCCTCTCTACTCTTAAGAGTAGCTGTGAAATAGAAATGCTAATCCCTCTCCTTCACTGACAACTGCTTCATGCACTGGTTTTCTTTCTCCTCTACAGGCCAGCAGCCCACAGGATCTTCGCCTCTTCTATGAGAAAAACAAGATGCTGATGCCGAAGTAAGCATTTTTCCAGTGTTGCCATTTGTATGCACTTGTTTACTCTCTATTTCCACCTGTCCTTGTATGCTCCCAGCCTGTCACTCAGGGAGGTGACTGTAATATATTTGGCCACCTGCCTTCTCCCATTCCTTAAACAAGCAGTGTTGTGGCCCAGAGAAAGTCAGACATCAGTGGATTGCCACAGTTGGTGTTCTCTCTTTCCACAGATACTACTTCTCTCCTACGTTGCAAAAATTCAGGATCATTAGTGATTTCAAGAGCCAGCTAGTGGTCCTGTCCCACATACGGCTTCCCTGAGTCTGGGAGCCTTGGGGAGAAATCACAACAATTCTTTAATCATTTGATCAGCCAAACTGCAGTCTCTCCTGTAACCTGCCATACCTGGCTGCAGATTACACTCCCATTTCTCAGGTGTCAGGGCAGCAACTGCTTGTGTCCATCCTGCTTATTAAGAGGAAATATCATAACCTCAATGGAAATGGACACTGCTGCATTTCCAAGGAGAAGATAACTGCTTTCGTCCCACCACCGTGTATGTTACCTAGCTGCTTAGTGCTGTGATTTGTCAGTGTATTTTGGTTTTGTTGTTGTGGTCTTTCCTTTTGATCTCTGAGCTCTTAAAGCAGAACCTCATGCCTGCTCTGAAAACCTCAGCCTGGTATAGAGATAGGACTGAAGTTCCAGGTTATACACCCTAAAATTGGAAGGTCTCTTTTAAACAGAAACTTAGTTTCCATTTGGCAGAGCTGCTAATATGGAGCCACATATACAGGAAGTTCATTAGTTTGCTGTATATGAGGGGGTTTTTTCCTTATTAGTTTAGACAGCTCCAAGAGATAACAGAAGGAACTGTCAAGAGCTAGAGATCTTATCAATAACTTGCTCTATGCATTTACTTTCGCTTTAGATACTTCCTTTTTTGATTTGGGGAGAAGGGACAGACTTCTACCAGGATTAAATCTGGGGCATCTACATTCTCTCCTGGATTGAACCAGGGAGCGTGATAGAGTAAAACACCTAAACAGAACAATTCAAAGCAAAAACACCGCTGCATAGTTGGAGCCAGATAGTCTGTGTGAGCAGGAAGTAGAGCTTCTGTTTTCTCTACACAGCCTAAACCATGGCTGCTCACCTTTGAGATAGTCCCCCTTACTAGGGGAGAAATTATTCCCTATGATTAATAAGCTTCCTTGTGTTGATCATGCTGCCCTGCTGCTGCTTTGGCTAGTGGGCCATGCAGTAGGAGACAGTCAAGGGGAGAAATGAAACTCAGCTGTAAAGAGGAGAGCATGTCTGCTCCTGTAGGGATTAGTCCTTCTCCTTTGTTGTGAGTCCTATATGTGGTCTGCGTTTACCATTTCCATTTATCTCCACTTTTTAACTACCAAATTCCTCCAAAATTTAAATTCAAGCCCACTATCTTTTTATCACTATAGAAGTCAGATCTGAAGTGGCCTTTGTGTAAATGCCAATTCCGTTCTTTCCAAAGTCAGTTTGTCACTTTAACGTGAGCTGCAATCTGTGCTATTTCCTGAGCAAACATGAATAAACTGCCTCTGCCAGCCCTGCCAACACAGGATGAAACACAAAACCACTCCAGAGACCTCGTTCTCGGATGGCAGCAATGCCAGGATTTGGTTTCATTCTCCTTGGGGCTAGGCAGGCAGGCACCCACCTCCCCATCATCACCATGGAAAGTGCTGTGTTTTGGCTTGGGAATGGGATGGGGAAGAAAAGCTCATTAAATGCTCACCAGCGATCTCTGCCTGCTGGGCTGATGCTGCTGCTGACAGGTGAAAAGCCATTCTGAGGTGGGGAGCCCATGTCAGTAGAAGAAATCCCAAAGGCCTCTCAGTTTTAATAGCACTGATCTAAGCAGCTAATATTCATTGTGCTGATTTGCATGGCAAAGTACATTCTAGATCATGGGGGGACGTAGGCAGTTTTGTTGCTTCTGCTTGAAAATATGGCCTTGGAAAATAATACTGTAGCATAGCAAAGCTTGATGTTTTAGACATGAAAGATAAGAGCAGGCAATCAGGCTGTTAATCTACACTGTCTTCAAGTCTGTGTTGTGGCATCTGAGGTCTACTACCCATTTCTTGGCTTTGAAACCATACAAAAGCTAAAGTCATTGCTGGGAAAGGGACTCATTTTGGATGAGTGCTTTGTGTCATAGATAAATAAATTAGGATAACAACACTGGCGGACTGCAGGTCTCCAGTGCTGATGTATTTTTCAGGAGACCCTGCTAGCTGTGGTTATCTCAGGTTATTCTGTTACTCAGTGTGCTTCTAAGGCACACCTGTTTTGACAAGATGGTGTTTTTACTTGGCTCAGACTGAGTCTTAGTTTAACTGCATCCCTTCCTGGTGGCCACCTCCTTTGTTGGCTTGGGAGGCGCATGAAACCATTCTAGTGTCAGGGATGGAAAAGCAACTCCTACAGTACAAACAAGGATGAGGGATGCTTGACATCATTCTCTGTTCTAGGAATCGCTGGGCTCAGATTCCTGCACCAACGAGGCCTTAGGGCTTCGCAGAGAAATACCTGGGTCGTACTGAAACCTATAAATACATAACTTGCCTCACATCTCTAGTTTCACTGAACAGGAGTCTGTTAGTGCTAACTAGCACCTCCTTTCCCCTCACTATTTTTGTCCTAGCTTTTTTTTTGTTGTTGTTGTTTTTTTACCCTGACTGTGGCAGGGGTAGAGTTGGTGGAAATGGTGTAGGAAGGGTTGTTTCTCCCAGCATCAGTTGGGCTTGGCTTCGGGGCAGTGTGTGATGCCCTGCCCAAGGGAGCCACGTACTGTGCTACTGAGCAGGCTGGGGCTCCGCACAGTTAAAATTACTGTGCTGAGCACACATGCCATTACCTTAGCTGACCCGCACATGGGGAGAGGGGAAAGCCTGGCAGACCGTGGGGGCCATGCTGGGCACAGCCGTGATAAACAGAGGCAATACCAAAAGGAGTTGCAGCCACCTATGCTTAATTTGGAGAGCTGTGCTCTGGCTGCAGGCAGGGCTGAGCTGCTCCTGCCCCTAACAGTGCTTCTAGTTACAGAGGAAAGACAGCAGAGCTGAATCCACTTATGCAAGAGCTGAACTCTGCTTCCCCTACCTTAATCTGCTCATTTATTCCCTGCTTCTTGCGATCTGCTGGGGTTGTGAAGAACTGTTGGGTGGGGGGGAGCACAGTGATTTACTAGCTCTTGTGTGCTGTAATGGTCATTGAAAAGAATGTTTTCTTCCTAGCTATACTGGAAAGTGAGGTAACAGCTGCACTAATTTTAGCTTGCTCGGGTGGCAGTTGCTCACCATCTTAGTGGCCTTCGATTAATAAATGCTGTATATCAAGCAAGCAAGAGACAGAGGTTACTTGCTAGTCTTCTATAAGCTGCATTGAAAAAGAAATGCTGTAATAAAATGGTGGTAATTGGTGATACATTTCACTACAGTGTCTTAATTGGAAGCTTCCCCTTGGTAACTGATTCATGTTAATGACCTCCTTATTCCCATTAGAGCAAGTAGAAGAGATTTTATTTATCATGTGCAAAATTTTTCATGTTGAATGGATTTATCTGGGAACCAGGGGGGTGACATTGGCACCACTGTGGAAGGGAAGGATCTGCAGGTGCTCATGGGAGAGGCCACTAAAGCTAGATTAGCTGTAGCCTTAATAATGACAAGGGGGAGTAAAAGCCACACAGAGATGCAAATAGAGATGCATATGTTCAGGCTTTCTCGAGTGAGCTCCTCTTATGTTCCTAGCCCAGCAGGCACAAAGTGAGTTTGCATTTGCAGGTTGCCTTCCTGAATATGTAAAAGCAGTTTAAGTAGACTGCGAGTCTCTCTTATTTTGCTTTTGTTTTCAATCCTAGCATCCCCAGGGAGACATCAAGCCACCTGAGGCAGCTGCTGCTGGGCCTCTTGCAGCGTAATCATAAGGACCGCATGGACTTTGGTAAGACCTCCTTCCAGTTTTAGTTACGCTGCCTGTCTGTGTCTTTTGTGCCATGGCACTGCATAAACCTTTGTACTTTTGCCTGGTGCTAGGATAAGCATCCAGACACCTGGATTTCACCTGTACCTGGAAGACTGCATAATCTTAGGGTTTTTAGTATATGTGCTGGAAAGGTCGGTGCTGATTCCAGTACACTTTTGTAAACTCAGAGATTCAGCAAATGTTTCTGTGGTGAGTGGACCTTTCACTGATTACCATCACAGACACAACAGACTTGACTTGGGGAAAAGATTAATTTAATTTGTTACCCATCAAATCAGAGTAGGCTAATGAGAAATAAAACCAAATCTTAAAAACACCTTCCCCGCACCCCTCCCTTCTTCTTGAGCTTAACATTACTCCTGATTTTTCTCTACTACTTCCCCTCCAGCAGCACAGAGGGACGAGGAATGGGGGTTGCAGTCAGTTCATCACAGGTTGTCTCTGCCGCTCCTTCCTCCTCAGGGGGAGGACTCCTCACACTCTTCCCCTGCTCTAGCGTGGGGTCCCTCCCACAGGAAAGACAGCCCTCCACAAACTTCTCCAACATGAGTCCTTCCCACAGGCTACAGTTCATGAACTGCTGCAGCGTGGGTCTCTCCCACAGGCTACAGTCCCTCAGGAACAGGCTGCTCCAGCGTAGGTCCCCCCATGGGGTCGCATGTCCTGCCAGCAAACCAGCTCTAATCAAGTGGGTTTCCTGAAACAAGGCTGTGGGGCCAAAGCCCACGGATTTGTGTTTAAGTATCAGGTGGGCGGTATCACAGCAAGTCATAGAGCTTTGGTTTTTTTCATAGACATTACCTTTTTTTTTTACCTGAAAATAAAGTGTGTTGCTGTGTGTTTTCAGGATATTGCTTTTTTTAGTCAGGCTTGGAGTAGAAGTGTTTGATATTACTGTCTTTTGGGGGCTGGTTTTCTGTTGGGTTTTTGTTGTTTGCTCAGGTGGATTGTTTCCTTCTGGGCAGCATATGCTAGTTGATGAGAAATTGTTTTGCAGCCTCTGTTATTCTTTTGGATTAGAGATACCAAGAAAGCCTTTCTGGGGACAGTGTTGCCTGAGTGAAGCAAGCATGTGGATTAACCAAGGCTGATCATAATTATCCAGTGCTGAATGTAAAGAACTGGTTACTAGGGTGCAGAAGTGAGAAAACAAGCCTTTTTAAAAGCGAGTTGTTGAAGCTACTGACAGACTGGCTTGGATATAAGCACCGCTCAGTATTATTCCCTGCAGATCTTCTATCTGGGCTGTGGATCTCTGCCTCTTCTATCATGCTGCTGTGCATTTCAAAAGAAAATATCTTTGAGGTTCCTGTTTCCCTGCTGTCAAGAAATTGAGTCTGGTAAACCTTTTTAGCCCCCCCATAAACTGTTACTGTACCTCTTGGGAGTAGACTGCATGAGTCAGTGTCTAACACTTGGAAATTTGAGATAATAGACTTTGATTTCACTCAGGGACAACAGTTAACAGCACATCTTGCTGCATTGAGATTGTTGCCTGCCCTTAATCACATGCGGGATCATTTTCTCTACAAATTGGCACATCCTTTTAAGATGTAATTGTTTCTAGGGGAGGGTTTGTGAATATATTCTGTACAGAAACCTATATTTGAGATATTCCTTGTGTTTATAGAAGGCAGATCTCAGTGGCTCTGGCATCCCATGCTGTATTCTAATATCTCCTGTCAGTTGAGAGGAAAGCAAGTACCAGAGCCATGATTTATTTAGACCAATACATTTCCTCAGCATCCAGTTATATTCTTGGTCTCATCCACCTCTGCCTCCTCTTCTCCGACTCTCTGCCAAAGCATCTGAGCTTCCTCCCTGCTCGTGACACAACGGTTTTCCTTTCCCGGCTGTCTGCTGGTGCTGTCTTCAGTGCCTCTATGTTCCTGAGGGCTCAGAGGTTCTCTGACCTACACCTACCGAATGGACCTTTCTTCCTTTCCTTAAAGTGTCAGCTCAGGAGACCTCCAGATGATGCCCCTTGCCAAAATAGTAACAATACTTAAATGAGAGCACTTCCCTGTGCCCAACTATTGTCATGTTTTTAGGTGCTGTCTGTGCCCAGCTGTGCACAAAACATTAATGTCTCACAGCTCCAGCTCATGTCCAAAGCAGATCTTCCCCATCCCTTAGACAGCTCCCAGTAGAAAGGTGCTTTGTCCTCCTGCTGGCAAACTGACCGTAGGCTGCTCTCTTCGCCTACACAATTTATAAAAGGTCTACTTTGGCTGATGGTTGGTGCCTTTGTTCACTGTTCCTTTACCCTCCTGCACTCTGTAAGGTCCAGATCAGTGTGTTGTGCCGGGTCAGGGATGATTCCGGAGCTATCCTCCACAGAGGAGTAGGGTGTCCTGCTGCTCCTTCTTCCCCGGGGCCCTCTATATTCTGCCTGGAGATGTGCACAGTGCCCTCTGTGGAGCTCCCCCAGGGTTTAGCCGATTCACACAGCAGCAAAGCATAAGCTTGAAATGGTCTCAGCTGCTCTTCTACCAGGAACTGATGGTCTTTGTAATCTCAAGATTATCTAGAGGAAAGCCAGGAGGGTTTCAAGTTGCAAGTTTCCTGCTGATGATTACGAGTAGAGTTGTTTAAATTTTGGTTTGCAAGCACAACTAATAAGCAGTTTGGAGGGGGGAGAGGGAAAATTGAAAGAAATAATCTTTTCCACCCCCTCAGTTGAATCAGCTCAGCTGAGGGATGGTACCCTCTAGAGGAGCAGGCTGAAGAAGCACAAAACTCCAGCAGCTGAGCAGCTCTGGCAGGATAGGGTTGTTCTCCATCCACAGCAGATCTAATCTGTGAGATTCCAGTTTTCCCTGCCAGAGACTTCCACCACTTCTATTGTACTAAGCTTCAAACCAATGCACTCTGGCATGGCAGTGGCAATGAAGGGCTGGGGAGAGAGGGATTGTTTTATGTTTAAAAAGCAAACAAAAAAACCTGTTGCTACTTTCTGGAAAGCTACTGACCAAAGAGGACCTGTTTACAGAAAGCAGAAATTTGTAAACCTTGGGTGTTGCAACAGGAAATTCACACTGGGAAAACAAGTTGAACTGCCTGCAGTTAGACAAATAATTGGTGTTGATCCATGACTAACGCTTCTGAAAGGCTGAGTTGCTGACTGTGATAGGTGAGGACTCTGGTATAGAGCTGCAGTGGATCAGAGACAAAGGAGTCAGGGGGGGTGGCTACTTGTGAGGACAGGCAAATACATAAAGGGTCTTCAGCAAGCCAGGGCAGAAGCTTTTCTTGGCCTGGATCTGTAGAATATCCTCCCATAATGAGTGAAGAAAGCAGCAGTTCTGTGTGGTGTGAAAGGAAGGGAGTTCTGGGCTGTTGTTCTGTGGTAGCCTTTTAGAAAATGTATTTTTGCCTTCAGTGCATGATGGGTTTGGGTCTGTGTGTGATGGAAGATCACTCAGTGGAAGTCCTTTTGTCTATCATTCCTATTCTTCGGAATGAGTAGTAGTGCAGTGTGATAAATATAGCTCCCCTGGATACCTCTAATTAGGGTAATTTGCCGTCCTAATCAGCCAGGGACTTTGTCTTTTAGGGCTACTTTGCGCCTTAAGATTTCTCTCTTCTTGCTGATAGGAGCTTTTAATGCACATGCACAGATGTGGCCATAGTCACACAGTCTGGCCCTCAATAACTGACTCTTATTTCTACAAGTGTAAGAGCTGTTACAAGACACAGGAGCATTAACAATTAATTTACTGCGTTCTGCCCAGCAGCCCAGGGTTGTAGCTTGCAGCAAAACCTTACTAAGTTCTTTAATGCCCTGTGGGAAAGGAAAATCCATTTGTACTGATGGTGAGTCCCAAGGTATCCTCATGTCCTTTGGCCATGCTTTTGGCAAAGATTCTGGTTTTTTTTTCCCCCTTCCTTTCTTCATTCATGTAGTTCCCCAGCTGATTTCCCTTCTTCACCCTTCCAGCTGATTTTGCAGAGATGGCTGGTAGCAGAGGAGCCACTTCTTAGATTTTATTTTCATACTTACATAACAATCCCTGAATCCAAATAATTTCCAGTCCTTTTTTTATGAGTAGGTTCTGCATCCAGTCCCTGGTCTGCGTTCTTGACCACTACTATATGCAACTGCAGTCAGTCAACTTCCACGGTTGACTGGATTGAATGGAAAAATCACCATAAAATACTGTAACTTGCTATGCTTTAACTGCTTTGTAAACTTCTTACAGTCATTTCCTTTCACTGAGTCACTGTTCTTGATTTTTTTCAGATGAATTTTTCCATCACCCGTTCTTGGATGCAAGTGCCTCTATGAAAAAATGTAAGTGTTGCATTTTTGATTACAACTCTTTTTGAACCATGACATGACTTCCTTTGCTGCTAGTTCAAAAGGAAATAAAAAGGCTGTTTTATGTTTTCTTAGGTATTTAGGCAGGGATTCAACATTTGTTAGTGTGTCATGTCCAGATTTTGCCATCAAAATGTATTTAATTTTTCTGAGTTATCTTCAAAGGCATGATTAGGCGGCTATTTAGAAACCTAAAGTAGAAGTAAATGTAGCTTTGAAATGTATTCAGCTGCTTTGTATGAAGTGCTTGGCCAGTGGGGATGCTTGCAGGTAAACAGGATTGT
This sequence comes from Tyto alba, assembly GCF_018691265.1. Lineage (NCBI taxonomy): Eukaryota > Metazoa > Chordata > Aves > Strigiformes > Tytonidae > Tyto > Tyto alba. The sequence goes on from NW_024881320.1 coordinate 7,368,021, forward strand.
GCAGTATGATCTTGCTTTTCATCCACATCTATAGGACAATTCAAGATAGTGAATGGTAGAAACTGGCTCTTGTGTCCCTGCTTGCCAGATGATACCTTATGTTGGCTGTGCCAAAAGACAGGCTCTGGTTACCAAGTCTTGTTTCAGCATTTACTCCAAATTCTTAATAAATCTAGTTTTAGAAGGGTTAAATTGGGTGCTCTGTGAGAACTGCCCAAAACAAAGACAGATTTCCATTGAAAGTTCTTTCTTTCCTCATTTGATTCAAAACTTTTGGAAATTTCCAACAACACGTATTCAGAGGGCTTTTCTCAGTGGAAAACAATTCAGAATTGCTTCTAGTGTATGAGATATAATAGTTCTCTGGCCAAGAGATTTGGTTTAGTGGAATTCTGTATGGTTGTCTTCTGGAAGGATCCTCCTCAGCCTTTGGTCTCTTGAGTAAATGATAGAGCCAAGAATTTTCATGAGTGATTGATTTGGGGTGCCCAATACAAGAGCTGGAAGTTTTGGAGGAATCATGTCCAATTCTTTCTGAACACGGAGCCCCTCTTAGATGTATTCGGTGGGAGGATGCCCCTTGCCTGATGTCCACGTCACTCCTGACAGTCTCTTGCTTTCCTGGTTCCAAAAGAGGACTTCTCAGTTGTTCCTGATACAGATTTTAACTGTGTACTTAGGTGATCATCCTGCAGGCAAGAAAAGACGCTTCTGGTTTAGGGGAGCTTCCAAGCCAGCCAGGCCCCTGTCTCCATCTGTGCCAGCAAGATGTGGGGCGAGTCCTGTAAAGCAGGGCTGCTCTGCAGGCAGGAAAGGACTCTGCCTGTGTAAGACTGCTCCTAAGCCAGCTCAGCTCTCAGCACCTGCTATACCACTGCCGGGTGGGAAAAGCCCTTCAAAGTCTGATCCCACTGTGGGCAGAGTAATTCCCCCTCGGGACGCTCTTGCATGCCCACCAGCTCATCTCTTACCTCTGGCAGTTCCATTGCTTCGTTGGCCAGGGGAGCAGAAAACTCCATGCAAACAAGAGAGGGTTCTTCTGACTTGGCCTCAGTTTCCAACGTCTGTGCATTTGCTGTGCAGAAACCAAAAGCACCATTATGTGCAGGAGACTGTAGCTCAGCCTTTGCCCGCAGCTGCACCAAAGTTAATGGTGTGGGGTCAAGGCCCAATAAAAAGAGCACCTTTACAGACAGTTAAGGACTATATGAACTCCAGACCTCTCTGCTGCCCTGCTGGTCCTCACCTCCAGGCATATGTCCACAGCCTGGAGTCTTCTCCAGGCAAGAGACACCACTACTGGTTTTGAAAAGATGAGGGGAAAGATATCTCCCCATTGCTGGAGGTCTTCAAGTTGTTGTGCACAGAAAGCTGTTAGTGGAGAAGATGGTTCTTGCAGTCTGCTACAGAGGTATCTGCTACTGCCAGATGGCAGTGATGGATGAAGGCCTCAGGGAAGTGCAGTGAAGAGCCTGGGTGAGAAAGTCTGGATGTGGGAATGGTAGTCCTTGGGATTGCTGAATAGGTGAGAGTGCCAGTGTGTCAGCAAAGGTCTGGGTTATGGTGATCTCAGTAAGCAAAACTCACCTGAAATATATGGAATGCTGTTTAACATGGTAGCATGCCTAAAATTTTCACAGTTTTAGCTGAAGTAGAAGACTTAGCAATGTTGCAGTTGCTCAGGGGCTAACTCCCCTGGCTTTGCATGTAGAACTAAGATAAGTCCAAAAGATCATTGTGCTACTTCATCTCAACATGTGGCTCATCATAGTGAGTGTAGGAAGTATCAAAGAGATGTGGCTGCGTCTGAATCACAGTGGTCGTGTTCAGGCTGAATTAGAATCGTCATGCCTGCAGTGGAGAACTGGGGGAAGGAACAGTGTGCCCTCATGTTTTTGTTCTCCTTGGAAGCTGATAATTAGGCTACCACTGATTTTGGTGGAAGCAGGACCAAGTCATTCACATTTGAGTGTGCAAGTGTCTCTTAGGAGAGTTTGTTGGATGATCTATACTCTGTTTTGGAGTAGTAGTAGTTGTGTGGTGAACACACCGAGACCTTGGCTAAGCTCAGGGACCCACTGAGCAGCCTTTACCTAAAGGACCTTCGAGTTCAGAGGTGCATCAACCGTGCATCCATTTAGGTCCCAAACCAATTTTAAGGTGAGACACTTCATCTCCATATGACAGTATTTTTCAGTCTGAGCAGAGCGTGGTGGTCTCCATACCCCTGCAGGCAAGTATGCTTTCAGGTGGCAAGGGCAGGACAGGATTGCTGCCACCAGCACGCAGAGCTGAGCACATCACCCGGGCTCCTGAACCCTGCCAAGGCTGGTCCAGAGCTGATCACACAATGATTAAAAATAAAGTGAAAGCCATCGGCTGTTCATTCTGTGTGGATGCATGTTTGTACACCATCTCATGAAATTATAAAGAAATTTTTTTAATGTAATGTGATTTTGGAATTCCATAAAATTGGGGAATCCTCAAACGTGTATAATTTTGAAGTTGGATAGTTTTGAACTTTAAATAAATTTGCTTGTTTTTCATGACACTTCAGCAAAATTAACATTTCTGATGAGCTCATCCTCTGATGAGCAGTTTCAAGAGATTGTTGTTCTCATGTCCCTCCTCTCATCTCGCTCCTTTAGTGAAGCAAGGACGCGAGTCTGCTGCCATCCCAGGTGTACCACAAAGCTCTGTTTGCCACAGGCTTTAGCCTGGAAGAATGAGTTCAGGGCCTTGGGCTTTGTTAACTAAAACATGTACTTTATTTTTTGTTTGTTTATTTATATTTTATTTTATATTGTGGGGTTTGTACCTGTGACTAAGCATGTACTTCATATGAGTAAAAATTTATTAATAAAGTCTTCAAAATACTGTGTCTAGTCAGAATGTCGTCTGTCTGTAGCCAGGTCTGATCAGTATATGGTATGGGGCAGTGTGTTACGGTAATAATGCATGAGAAGGCATAATTAGACACTTGTGCAAGTCTTCTCTCAGTAAACACATTGTAATTGGTACCCGTGCAGAATACTTTGGAGGTTTTTTTTGCTCCTGCCTTTAATGAATGGTAAGCTGGTACCTCCTTTACTCTGAGTTAAGAGAGCATGAAATGTGAGCAGTTATGGTTCAGAAGTGTACAGGTGGTTCAGTGTCTGGAATATCTGTCAGGCTTGACTTTTACCATCTTTATAATCTTATTGTAATAAAACACTTGGGTAAAAACTAACAAAAAATTGCCATGACTTTTGTGTACAAAAGATTTTAATGGTGCAAATTTTTAAACTCTAAAATGCAGCTTATTCATTGATCAAGTCCTTTCAGTTTTTGCACTCCAATTATTGCCCTGTCAGAGACTGCAATTAAACAATTTTTTGATAACTGGTTTTAACTGAATCCAGATAATCACAAAAATGCATCTCTCCAGGATGTGTAAAAACTTGGATTCCAAGTAAAGCTTTTATATAAAGCTTGAGGCTTGGATATTTTAAGGACAACGAAGCCCCTGCTAGGATGATTGTCAGAAGTGATTTTTGCAGGTGTAGGATCCAGTATCAAGATCCACACAGCTGGAGCACAGACTTGCCTTTATGGCTTCCAGCTCTCCCATTTTGAAACCGGTTGGCATTGGTTACGCAACATACAGAATGACTGTTTTGTTGCTGGAACAAGTTGGAGAGGACAATTATGAAAACAGACTTATTTACATTACAATTACAATCCAGCAATTTCTGGATTTGGGTGGGGGCCTACAATCCATGTTAACATTCCCTGCATTCAGACTTGAGCTGAAAACATGATGAGCCAAGTGTTTGCACCCTTTTTAATTTTAAACTGGGAGTGCCTGGGCGTGTGGGGGAGATGGAAGCAAGCATCTTGCTTTCAAGCTGTCCTACGTGTCTGACGCTGAAAAATGCACCAACAGGGATGTGGTGGTCAGAGAGGGTTTGTCAGAGCCAAACCTTGTGGTTCTACATGCATGAAAGTCCGTTTTTAGCGCCAGGACCTTTTGAGTTGGACCTCACAGCATTACGGTAGGGATTTGAGGAGTTTACAGGGTTTAAAATAAGAACCATGATTAATAGAGGCTATATCTAAAGGTGTACTTCATGCAGATAGAGTTTTAACTTGAGTTTCAGATGATAGTGGCAAAGTCTGCCTGCATGTCTTCCTTCCTAGATTAATGGAAAGCTGTCCAAAGCAAATAGACGAAAATAGAAAAGTCTCAATTCCATCCAGGTTTAAATCGATAATAAACACAGAATCAAAATAGAGTGGAGGGGACCTTGAGAGTGAACTGAAATTACTCTAACAAAAATACTAATTCCAGGAAAAATTAACAGTGATGCAAGTCTTGCAGGAGGCACGTGTGGATACAGGTCAGAAATCACTTACCTTTTCTTAAAAGTGCCTTTCCGTAATAGGAAGGTCTGTCTGTACAAGGGTGAATTGTTCTCTAACAGTTGGCAGGATAAAAACAGGGAGACTTTTCCCCCCTTTCAGATTTCTGGTATTAAATATATAGAGAAGGCAGTAGGAATTGCTCTGCAGGCTTTGTGGGAAGATTGTGGAGATCAAAAGCAGTGTGGTGTAGGCAGGACAGAGCTTCTCTATTATGCAGGCAAGTTCTCAGACCTCTGTGTGTGTTCCCTGAACGTGGGGAGTGGGAACCAGCTGTGCTGGAAGAGCGTGTGGGGTGCGGGCGGTGCAGCTCTGGGTGCCAAGCCCCTGACCGACCTCCCAGAATAGCCATCGTCGGGGTACCGCGCTCCCCGTTCCTTTACTGGGGCCAGGGCAGCACCTCTTAACTGCACAGCCCAGCAAGGGCTCAAAACCAAGTGTAGAATGATGCGGAGGCTGAAAAGTAGCCTCTCACAAAGCTTTGGAAAGATTGAACTATGGCCCTAACCCTCAGAACGCAGGCAGGGTGAGCACTGCCCGCGTGGCCCAGCACACGCAGGACAGGCGTGTGTGTGTGTCACTGCAGGCCGGCCCCACGCAGCCGTCCCGCTACGGCTGCCTATTGCACAAGCCCCGGGACTCTGCTGAATCAGTCTCTGTTTGCAGTATAACTCAACATCTTTGGAACAGCATTTGATTTTCATTAATGTTAACAAAGGGTGGGGGAGATCGCTGTGACCCTCGTTAAGCTGTTACAGTGGTTGATTACTTATGTGAAAACATATATTTTAAGTCTACACTATTTGGCTTCATTTTTCTGTTGAGTCTTGTTACATCTCTGTCTGACTGAGGAATTCAGCACCTAAGCAATTGTTCTCTTTGTGCTTGGAGACACTGGTCCAGTCATCCTTTAACCTTCTTTGATAGGCTTCTTAAAGCGTTTTATTTAGAGGCATATTTTCCCATTCTTTTATCATTAGAACACTGTTTCAATGGTTAATTGCTGAGAGATGTACTTTTATTTTTCTAGCTGGTTGAATAGATTAAGCACTTTGTAGTATCTAATGTGATTAATGACAGAGGTAGTTTTACTTCAAACAGAAGCATTCTTCTTCTAGGTGTTCTTAACCTTCCTTGTATTAAGTATGGAGTCATTAGCACAGATCGTGTAAAGGTAGAAATCTGATACAAGGTACTAATTCTCTGCCAGCACAATGGAAAAAAAGCATTGTTCTTCTCCTCACTTAAGCACTGCTTCTGATCTCTATCCTAAGTCATTCAAAAACCATAATGCTTGCAGAATAAAATCTGACTTCAGGCTGCCTTGAAGTGAGGATGTTGGGATTCTTCTGCAGCTTCTGCACTGTTCAGTCTTGTGCAGGTGGTCTGGGGAATTTGAACCATTCAATACTTCAAAGGACTTTAAAAAGACAGTGTTACCCTTGACTTGTCTCCCTCCTCAGCTGGGCTGAGCTCTTCTAAGTTATTTACAGAACCTCACTTGCATAAGTCATTGGAGTTAAATATTCTTTTCTCCTGTGATGCCTTAATCATATTTTCTGCCTGAAGGTCAATGCTAACTAGTCCTTTCAGTGTGAGCTTTATGCATCTGTGAGGGATACAAAAGTTCAAGAGTGAAGTGAATAAAATGGGCAATTCTGATATTGAACAATAAAACGTAAAAGGAAGGGATGCAAGAACAGCCAGTGCTGTCAAACAATTTCTCTATGAAGAGATTAAATAAGCAAAACCTCTATAACTTGCAGGAGTAACTGTGGGAGAACACGTTGAGGTATAGGGAGCAATGGACTATTTCCTTGTGGAATGATTAGTTCTGTGAGGCTTGGGGTTTTTTTATAACGTGTTCTGGGATGCCCAAACAGTCATTTGGGCAGCAAGCACATAGGGCTTAAGCAGATGTGTTTAACTGAGCACAGGCCTCCTAACGTGTGATGTATGTGTGCTAAGCCACAAGGTCTGATGAAGAAGAAACTGTAACGGTCTGGTCTAGCTTCTAACCTCTGCCACTGACATGAATAAGTCAGTCCACTTTTCTGTTTATCTTTCTCATCATTTGCAAAGATGCTTTGGAGGTTTTTTAGGGCAGAAACCATCTTGGTACCTGTGTAGGTCAGCTGTCAAGTGGGCATCTGACCTTAGTCAGATGTTTTGAGATCTTCCACCCCAAGAGCTGTAACTGTGAAGTAGCGTGCAGAGGAGTGGATGGGAGTGAATCATACAACAGAACAGAATGCTAATTTTTCTTTTGTTCTCCTTTAATTGGCCACATCTGATTCATGAAGTGCATGATGGTACATGAGATAAACCTGATGGGAAAAGAATAAAAAGACCTTTTGCTATTCACCAAACTTAGTTTGACAACTTACTTTGATTTTGTTGTCTTCTGATTTTAGCTGCTTCCGTGCCAATGCCTTCTTACCCCAGTTCAGGCTCTGGTAGTTCTTCCAGCAGCTCTTCTACTTCCCACCTGGCATCACCTCCGGTAAGTACAGCCCAGAGGATGCACTGCTTGTGTTAATGGTATCCCTGCTTCTCTGAAACAAGGTCTCTCTCTGCTTGTGCTGTCTTCTGGTGCAAGTCACTGAACACTTTAGTTTTGCCTGAGTTGGGCTCAGTGTCTTCAGTCTGTTTCAAGTTTGGATCTTGAAGGTTGTCTTTCTCTCTACAAGAAATATTTCAACTTGCCATAGCCTATTATATGAAAAGCTGTTATGAAAGAAGTTAGTATTAATGACACTAGCTTGTCTTGGCAGAGATGGAAAGCTCCTTGGAGCCAAAAAACAGTCACTAATTCAGGGTATAGCACTGCTTACTTGGCTGCAAGTTTTCTGTTTTCATGCAAAGTCTCTGCAGCTTAACAGTGTATTCACCCTTCGTTGTAAGGTGACCCTCCTCCTTTCTGACCAGCGTTCCCAGATGCCACAGAGAGACATTCAGCAAAGCTGTTTGCTCAGACCAGACCTGCTACAGTCCAGTGGTCTTACGAGAGATGATCCGAGCTGACGTTTTTTCTCTCTGATTACCTGAAATGAACAAAACTTTTCTGGAGGGCAGAGTATTAACTGACTAGTGAAGTAACATTCCTCCAGCTCACTGAACTGAAAGCTTGCTTTTGGAGGCTCTTGGTGAAAGCTGCCTTTTGACTTTGAACTCAGGAATGCTGGTGGTGTGATGAGTAGGGGAAGAAAGAAGGATTGAATTTTTTCCCTCCCTGGCATTACTGGTTTTTTGTTTGGTTCTGTGAATTTCCCTGGGCCAAGGCATCTCAACTTGATGTGAGAAAGGCTGAAAAGCGCTATCAGAAATTGATGTAGGTATTCATGATGTGGCCTGGGCAGGGAGGAGAAGCCTGCTTTCCTCTGAATGTTGCATAACTGTATCCCTGAAAGCTTCTTCCCCCCAACACCCCGCAGCCTTAAGTAGGCTGAGGCCCTCCTGACCTTAAGACTCCAGGAATGGGTAGATGGTGTGAAAAGCAGACTCTGCCCCTGAGCTTTCCTGGTTTGGAAAGCTTGGGGTTGGTAGAGACTTGCTGCCAGACTAGGAGGGGGTCCCAGGTTAGAAGTGTACTGCACTGGCCGCACTCTGCGTTTTGGAGTTTTGCTGATGGAGGTGTGCTGGCCCAGCATGGAAAAAATGCCACGTCTGCAGGGCAGAGCTAGCAGGTTGGGTAGAAAAGACCCAACTCTGACACCTGGATAATTCCTTCTGCTTGTATGTTCTGCATGTATAGTGAGAAAGAGTCCCCACTGGTACAGCAGGAGAGTCTTTGAAGGGTGAATAAGGTCTTAATAGGGTCCATGCGAAAGCTCATTCAAGCCTTTCGCAGCCTAAAAATGCATTAGGATAAAGACTGGGAACTGCTCTGTGGGCAGTTCCAGCTGCCTTAAAGCTTTTGTAAACCATCCAGCCGCCTCCATATGTCTGCAAAACATGAGGATTGTGGGGGTCCTCATTGTTTGGCTGAAGGAAGTGGAAAAATGGGACTTTTTAGGGTCTGTTCTGCTGTGAGGTGTTCATCTATTGAATGCTTAGCCTCCTTCGGGCCTTGCCTTAGCTTGTTATCGCACCACAGCAAAACAGGGTAGTCCTGAAAGTGCAAGGACACTTACATACAAGTTCCTGAGTGCTGCTTACTGCAAAAGCATAAGTAGAGACCAGATATTTAATGTTTAACAACAAAACAAAAAAAATAACCCAAAAGAACAACCAAAACTATCTCTGAAAGCTCTTCCCTGTTTCACAGCCATACTAAATTGAGTTGATAGAAAATGTGTGGTTGATCCAGAAAGCCTTAGCGGAGGGATGCAATACTTCAAGTGAATTTTTCTTGTCTGGGGATGATCAGACATGCTGGTAGTATGTTTTGTGAAACAAAAGATGTACTGTTCTGACATGGGCTTAAAAGTCTGTTCCTTTTCAGTAAACTAAACAGCTGCTTCTGGCAAACTATCAGCCCTGGTTTATCAGCAAAATGTTGTTTGTAGCATTGTACATCTCAGTTTAAAGGATCGAGCAGAATGATGAAGTAACTGTGCTGAAGCCAGTGTTTGTTCTCTTCTTGAATTAGCAGTCCCTTGGAGAGATGCAGCAGCAGCTGCAGGAGAAGGCGCTGGCATCTCCTACCCAGGATTCTCCCAGATTTCTGCATGGATCTAAGGACTCTGCTGGAAGCAGCAGTAAGAATTCGTCCTGTGACACAGATGACTTTGTTATGGTCCCAGCACAGTTCTCAAGTAAGGTGGTTTCTGGAAATGCAGAAGTTCTAAGCAGAGGGGGTTGTGGATGTTAAGGATAGTTACTAAAAGTTGAAAGGGCGATTAAACCTGTCAGTTTTGACTGAATAACAGGAATGTTTTTGTTCTCAAGCTGGAAGAGACATCTGTCTCACTGACTAGTTTCATAGGATATTTTGTAATTACCTTCAAAGACAGGATTTGAGAGTAAAGATTACTCAGGGACCTCAATAAGAGATTGAACCTGGAAATCCAACTGGAAAAGAAGATAAATAGGCTCACAGGGAAATGTCTTTCCCTCCCAGAAGCCGTTCCCATGTCATCCTGTCTTCAGTTACACTCAACATCACAGTCCAAGACAGGATTGCAGCTAGCAAGCTGAACTTTACACTTGAAAAAGTCCCTGAGAAAAACTAAAATATGTTGGATTTTTCTTCGAACATTTTGTATTTTATTTTAGCACCTCTACATGTTTATACTATGATAGGAATTGCTTGAAAATATATATATACATAGAGGCTAGGGTCCCAGTTCAGCCACATGCCTAAGTATGCCTATGCATGAGTCCTTGCTTTACCAGCAGAAGGCTATTATTCAACCTTGACAGTATATGATGCTCTGCTGAGTTGGAACTTGGTGATAACTGCTGTGATTCCTCCTTTCACAGTTGCTCTACTTGTATTAAAACAGAAATTTGAAGAGGTAGAACTGGAATCTGTGAAGGGTCACTGCTGTACAATCCTTATGAAAAGGAAGAGCTCAGTGTTGCGTGTATTCTTCCTGGGAACAGCAATGGGACCAGTACAGACTTGTCTTGTGCTAGTCATGTTTCCAGTGTTCAGATGTTTTGGCAAAGGCACAAACTCCCCTGTATTGTGTATTCAGCTGCCAGCTGGATTTAGGACATGGATGTTCTGAAGCGCTACATGCAACATAAACCACTGTCTTTTTGCACAGCAGCTAATTGCTTGCACCAAGTGGACATATACCTATTGCCACAAGTGATTCTGTCAGGTTTGGCTCCCTTCCAAAAGTACTTCCCTTCAACCTAAATTTTCTAAACCTTCAGGGTATAAGGATCAGCAGCATCCACATCAGCTTCAGCCCACATGTATTTTGCAAAATGCTAACTTGAGAAGCAACTCAGCAGGTCTTGGAGGAGCAGGAAATTCTACCCAAAATCTCAGTTGCTCTGAATATATAAAGATTTTTAAGAAAATTATCTCAAATTAATCTGTTTCTGCACTTCCTTGTTCATCAGGTGATTTAACTGCTGAGGCTGCAGGAGGGAAACCAATCCAAGACAGCCTGATGTACAGCGGGTAAGACCACCAAGGCAACTGAAATTGTTTAGCCACTGGAGCATACTGTGCATTAGGGACTTTTGGATTCTGGTGGATGGGAGTATGTTGCTGAGTTAACTTTTGTTTCAGGGATAACTGTCACGTGCCTGATTCTGACCATTTTCAGTTTGATCATCAGTATGTGGCACCTGAATACCAGAGTGTATGTAGGGCAGCATGACGGTCCCCAGGGCTCCTGCGACTAGACTCAGCAGAGGGTGCTGGGCAGACACAGCTCTCTTGCTGTGCTTCGTAGGGGGGGAGCAGGATTAGCTCCCAGGCTCTAACAGCTGGATGATTTCTGTCCTTCAGGAGTTCTCTGGTGACTTCAGCAGGCTTGGAAAGTCAGGGAAGGACACCATCTCCTTCACCCCCATACAGCGGTTCTCCTAGCCCATCCAGGTAAGAAAAACTGTTCAGTGGTGACTATGCAACATTGATTAACTGAGCACCCATTGACTTCCAGAAGGGGATTTCACAGATGCTGGTGCTGGGCAAGATCCACATCTCTCCTTTAATTATAGGGTAAGGAGAAACACCCAGGAGAAACTCCCCAGCCTTGGGCACTGATCAGTCCCAACTACAGAGCCTATCTCTTCTGGCCCTCAGGAGGGTCTAGGAGAGAATGCAGCAGAGCTGGAATTAACTCTGTTCCCTGGGGGGCTGGGTGTTACTCTCAAGCAGAAAGTAAATATAGTCCACTGATCTGTATGTGCTACTCATCCCCTCTGTGCTCAGCCTGCAGAGGCAATGAGTATACCAGCTAAAGACCCTTGTTTCTAAGTTCATGCAGTGAATTAGAACAGAACGCTCTAGCCAAGGCTGAAATTACGATGAACTGGAGTTACTGGACACATGTGGAGGAGTGTTGCTCGTCTCCCCTTGCTGTTGAAGGACAGATCTAGGCCTGCTTAGTTGTTAGTAGTTTGCTTGAAGATCTGAAAAGCTCCTTGCACTCTGTCTGTACGAAGTAATGCTGCTACACGGGCCTTGTTTACTAACAGAGGATTCAGGAGTAGGAGTTACAAGTGCAAAGAGGCGTGGTCATAGGTTTAGTTCCAACTAAACAAGTTGCTATAAACTCAGCTTTGGCCTTTAGATATGTTGTGGGTGACAGCTGCCCACACACAACTGCACCAGGTGCCCAGCATCGCCAGCAGGTACAGACATACCTGTGTTCAGAAGATGCTAATGATCTGTGGAAGGTAATCCCATTGGCTCTAGAGCTTGAAGCATTAGGGTACGTGCTTAGCTTACAGGGAACTGGTGGTGTTGCTTCCCGTCTCATTCTTGTCAACTGGGGAAGCAGGATGATGTTCATCTTTTATTCTGACAATATGGCACTTGTTGGAGAAGGACTTGGAGGGGATTGGAGGGAGTTGGAGGGGATTTCACACTGGGAGATGGATGACCCTAAAATCTTTCTTAAGAAGAAACTGTAGTCCCAGACTGTGTTGAACACACTCGTCACATAAACGGAGACCAGAAAATGACAAAACATAGCCTCAAAGCATACAGATTTAAAGGAGAAGAATATAGCTCAAAGCCTTGCTGACGTGATCAGATTAATTGGCAAACATACCACAGTGTGGAGTTTAATTGCATGAGGCTTCTTATGCCATCGCCTGCTAAGCTTTTTAACAGCTTATTCCTTAACTGATTCCTTTGCATTCTGGGGATCAGTCTTTTAATAAAGGATTTGGCCTTGTCTCTGAACAGCAGTGAGTGGAAATTCATGGAAGTTGACTACAAATGCTGCTTACTTTTTGCTGTTCACTGCTGTCTTCATCAAACTGGCCTCATTGTATTCTACTGGATCACAAGGTGGCAAGTCGATGCCAGTGGCTATGGTCTAAACATGTTTCTGCTCTCGCTGTCTTTCCCACTCATTCCCAGTAGCTTCTGTGGAGGAGATTCCAAACCCTTTAGTGCTACTTCCTGCTTTTCTATCTGCTTTGAAGAAACACTGAAAAGTTACTTCCTACCCTCTCCAGGATGGGGAATAAAACATAAGTAACAAAATACTGGAGCAGTCACTCTGAATCCAGAGTGTAAAGCATGATCTTTGATCTGTCCCCTGGAAGTGGTTTGTACTGGTGCCACCAGGTATGCCCTTACCATTGACATGGGTTTCAGTGCCCTTCATGGTAGATGTCATGATGCCCGCTGGTTCAGCACTTGGCTTCACTGGTGCAGAGCACTCCTGATTTTCTTTCTACCTTTGCTTGCTCAGAAGCAGCAGTTCTCCCTTTCATGTGTGGCTCTAGGCTAGCAAGCAGTGCTGGATGCAGTCCAACTAGGACAGAAGGCAGAGGCTATTTTAGAGTGGCCAGCAGTGGGTTTTCCTCAGGATGCCATGGTACAATCTGTAGCAGCTCTCCTTGTTTTTAACTAAGAGCATAAGGACTAGGCAGAATTAAAATATGCTGACAGATGATTTTTTTTTTTTTTCCCCTTGTTGAAGGTGCCTAAGTCTAACAAAAAGTACTTCCTTGGATGTATCCCACAGCAATGGATTTAATACCATTTTCAAAGAGCTTTTAATTACTGCCAAGTAATTAAACTCTCTGTCCCAGCTTTATCTCTTGATCTTTGCAAATTTATGGTCAATTGTACTCTTTAAGGCTTGAGGCCAATTGGCAGGTTTAGTATATGTCATCTCATTTGGACGCTTTCTTTTGCAACATGCACTTTGTGTAGAAACCTGGCTCTTATAAGGACTTGCTGTAACTCTTGGAAAGTGGGGGGGATCATTTCACCAGATAACTTCTTTTTCCCCAAAGGATTCTGGTCAGATGGAAGAGATAGTGTTTGAAGTTTATGTTGAAAGTCAGGATATGTATAAAGTTTTATGTTAACCCTCAGATTTATTGGTTAAATCTCTATTCACTTTATCTCTGTCTGACTCCATGTCTTACACTGGAAGGCAGAGACACCAAAGCCTCACCTTTTCACTGAGCAATCAGAAACTTTGAATGCCTTTATTTTACTATATGTCAATGAAGAATCAAGGCTTCTGTGCTGCCTTTTAGAGACAGACGTCAGATTAAAAAGCTGTTCTCTTGATGGAAGGAATAATGAAGAATATAGAGAACTTAAAAAATTAGTAGACCTCTTGAGAGAGGAACAAAGAAATCAGAATCATGTTTTGATCTTTAAGCCTTGATAAAAGACCTCTTTCGGTTATTTGGCTCCGTTGTGATAGAAAAGTGTCTTCATGTGCACTGTGTGGCAATCTGCAGACACATGCCTGCAGATCAGCTTTGTTCAACACCATCACCATAAACCACAGAGCACTGCTGATCTGCCCCAAAAAAGAAACTCTGGTAGTGGGATGCTTTTCTAAATAAGACACAAACTATTCACTTTTCCCCTGTGCACACATGTACGTTCTTGATGAATTATATATCTCCTTTTAGCTTATGTAAAATTCTTCCACTCCAAGTGTTAGACCTGAAGAAGTGATGCTTCCCTGCTTCTCAGGGGCAGACCCAGGTGTGCGTCCTCAATTGACAACAAGGAAGACTGCAGAAGCCTTCATTACCAATAAGATCTTTCTGTAATTGTGCAACATCTCTGCAATTGGCGTTGGCAGTTGTAAATAGCATTGCCATGGCAATTAATCCTAGATTTCTGAAGCCTTTGGGAAAATACTTCAGGCGGCTACTTAGTTAAACACAGTGTTTGCATGGTTTTTGTATAGCATGGTTTGTGTATAGCGTGCTGTACAGACTAAGAGTAGCAGCGGAAACTGTCACCCAAGGGAATAGATATCAGACATGAGCTGATTAACTTGCTTGGATGGAATTAGAAAAAAGTCTGAAGTTTGCAGAATGTGTCTGTCCCATTTTGTGTACGTGATATTCTGGCTGACCTTGATGGGTATATAGATACCAGCTCCTGTCCCCCAAATTTATTCTTTCCCAAGTTGCCTTCTCCACCCTGTAGTTAACTTGCTAATACTCTGATATACACCACAAGTTTGTATTTTCTTTGTGGCATGCTGAGACTTCTGTGGAGATACCATTGCTGCAGCAGTGCCTCTACATGAATTGCAAGTAGCTCTTGGCAGCAAAATCTTTGCCGGTGTCCTTTGTGAGCCACGAATGTTTAGCTCCTGTTCAGTGATGTGCTCTTTGGCTGTGGATCTGAGCTGTTGGAAACGAGGCCAGTTGTGGCCTGAAATAGCAGGGCTCCAGTTTTCCTGGAGGGAGTGGTGTACTTGGGTGTATGTTTTAACTTCAGTCTGTGGGTGGGAATCGTGCTGGAAGAAAGGTGCCTGTTTTCAGGAGTCGTGTGGTGCCACTTCCCTTTGATATGACTTTGAACCACCTCCCAGTATAAACCCACAACCCGAGAGCAGCCAAGGGGACACTCCCTGTGTACGGTTGCTTTATGAAGATAAAACCTCCAATTACCTGGCTGAAGGCCCACCCCTTACAAGATGCTTTCTTTCTGTGTCTCCTTTCCACAGCCGGCCAGGTCAGTTTTCTAGCAGCAAGTACGGACACTCCGTGCCCATTCCAGTCCCAACACAAATTCATAACTACCGGCGGATTGAGCAGAACCTGCAGTCTCCCAATCAGTACGCCTCCCCGCGGTAAGTGCTGGGGCAACGTCAGTGTTGGGGCTTCTGTAATACAGCTTGAGGGTTGTAAAACAAACTGTTTCACAGTTGGTTCTCTGTATCTCTCAAAATTTCCCCGTGTGATGGGCTCTCCCCCTTCCTGTAGGGAGCCAATGTGGTATGCATTATGTGGTAACATAGTTTTGGGGTATTTTTGTAGTGATGTTGAGATTATTTGTTAACAAGTACTGTAAATTTTATCTGTGTATGTGTGTATGCAAGACAGCTCCTGTCAACTTCCAGCGCAGGCTGAGCCCCTTTGAGTCTGATAGCTTTTCCCATGCCAGCAATGGTTTGAGTGTCTGAGCCAAGAACCATCCATCTGGCAGATGCCTTTATAAGAGGAAAAAGTTGAGATAAACAACTAAAATAGATGGGGCTGCAAAACTTACCTGACTTTACCTTAATTAGTTCCTGTAGCTAGTCACACCATAGATGATGTGTCTTACACGAGTTGCATATTAATGTGATTATGCAGCCAGGACTGATTAAATCATGAGCAATTCATGCCTGTGAGGCAGAGCATGTTTTCTGAAGGCCGTCAGGAAGACCTGGATGCCAGCTTTCAGCCATACAGCTGACCTTCTGAATTTAGTGGTAATGCCTTGTATATCCAAGACACATAGGGCTTCTATCTCTTCTCCTATATAACTTCTGATTCTTGCAGGTGTGAAATCAGGGTTGACAGTGGCAGCCCAGGTCGTAGTCTGGTTGGAGGGAGGCTCATACAGGGTCTTAAGGAGTTTGTGCAGCAGAGGCATTCAAACAGAAGTGTCTATGAGGTGTCGTGTCTTTTTTGGATGAGTTGCATTAGTATTTGGATTAGTTTAAATTTAGATTTCAGAAGTAGGATAATACCTATGTCAGCCTAAGTTTGGGCTTCAGCCAGCCTAATTCAGGATAAGGTTTACTCAAAGTAGACCCAGAAGTAGGGACACAGTATGTTGATGCTAATCAAGGATCAGCGGAGGTTGTTTTGTGCCGGTGTTACTTTAATACTATTTTATGTTCACTTCTTTGAGTGTGTGGCAGGTTTTGTGGTAAGCTTGTCGTTGTTTCCTACATGCCTTGGTATTTTTTACAGCACAGTTTGTGGACCCTGTTAGTGTTGGAACTCACAAAAGAGTCCTGGTTATCCATGTGATGTGTAAAGTGCAGAGGATGCACTGAGGCACACCGTGCCTACCCCAAGGGCTGCTGAGTTCAGGTTCACAGCCTGCAGCTACCAGTCAGGGATCAAACTGTCATGCTTTGCTCCTTTTAGTCACCACTGTGTAATGATGAGATTAGCATTGTCCCTGCAGAGGAACTTGAGGAATGGACACAATCAGGATGATTCACACTCTGCTTTTAGCTTCTCAAAATCTTTGGCGTCATGGTTTTTTTCTGCCCCGGGAAGCCATATTTACCTCTCCCCATCACTTCCTCTAATCAGCAAATTCAGTAGACACCCTTCAGGAATGGAAGGAGAAATCTTCATCGAGCATTTAGTATGTGCTTCCACTTTTCCATCAGGTGTATCAAATAGGCCATTACAGCCAAGTGCCTCGTCATGTTTGCCAGGTCATTTGACTACAAACCTTGACGTACACTCTTGTTTCTGAAAAATCAGCCGCTGTCATCTGACTGGCTGGTGTATGCCTGTGTAATGTAGCTTGTTTGTGGGTAGATATGTTGCTTGTTGAGGTGGTAATTATGTGTGCATACTTTTGGTCACATCACCTGTCCTGCTCGTCTGTTTGCTTGCTTATCCCATGTCTAGTAGGGTGACATTTGACATTCCACATCTTTCAGCAGCAGCAGTCAGCTGGTGGGGTTTGGGTTTTTTTTGCAAGTTCTTGATAGATAATATTTAGCCTTCTGAATGGCTCATGTTATAGAGAGTTAAAAACATGGGGGAGCAATACTTTCTGCCACTGAATGTCTAGATATGTTTTCATCTTGGCAGGTGTCCATTTCCTTGTTGTGTATTTGTTTTGCTTCAGGGATAGGCACTTGATGAGCGTTAGGCCTCTGAATTTGGAGCTACCTGAAGAGAAGTGATTTTTAGGTTAAAATTTTAAAGGATTTCCTTTTTTCCAAGCACGTGAATATAGCATAGATCCATTTGGCTGAGAAATGTAGTAACGTATTGAAAAGGGGGGTGGGGAAGTGGCAGATCAAATTCTCAACTACTGAAATATATTATTATTAGTAGTAGTAGTAGTAATAATAATAATATTTTATTTTCTGAAACATGGCATAAAGTAATACATACACCTAGTAGTGTTGTTGAGTAGATGTGCTGACACGTCATCAAGATGACTTTGCCATTCCTGGGTAATGTATCTAGCTCTGCTTGCACTGCTGAAGCCCATATGCCTCTGTTCCATCTGTTCAGATACGTACGGACAGCTTAATGCAGTGGTACTGGGAGAGAAGGCAGGATACCTTAGTGATAGCATCTTTCAGTGGCTTGAGCACAGAGTGTTTTTTTCAGCATATTAATTGATTCTTGTCCAGAAAACCGCCTACTGGCTGAGACTAATGTTCTTTTAACAAGGGAAAAAATGTTTCCAAATTGAGAGTAGAATGAAGGATTTAATGAAAAGGCTGTTTTCTCAGACAGAGGAGTGCAATGGGAATCTTGGTGAAGGAGCCTGCAGGGGCAGAATGGCATTTCAGTACATAGAGTTTGGCCTGTGTGTTCTTAACGAGTGGTGAAAACAGAAAAAATATTGAGAAATAATTAATTAGTGTATAATAATCCCATCTCTCTCCAGAGTGATGGTGTGGCTGTACGCACTTCCCCGGTAGTGTAGTTTCCTCTTTTGTTTCATTTTAGAAGCTCGGTAATACTTGAGGTTCCTGCATGTGTGGACTGTACAAATTAGTTTTAACTCCCTAAGGTGAGGCTTCACAAGGAGGTAGAGGAGGTTAGAGCCCAGGCAATTCTGCCTATCCATCCCAAAGAGAAATTTCTCTGGGTAGTACTGAACTGTTTCAGATCTGACAGCCACACACTGCCCTGTTTTGCTCTGTACCTGCTGATGTGAGTCAAAGCTGTGTTGCAGAGCAGTGCCTTTGGCACAGCTTACCTCCGCATCATACAACCAGCACTCACAGAGCTTTCTACCTGAACAGCTGTTCTGGCAAAAGAATGAGTGGCTCGGCACAGGAGGGACACTTGAAGAAAGCCCTCTCAGGGCATTCTGGAGACCCTGCCTAAAATAAACACATTGGACATGGCAAGATAGGAAAACGTCTCATTCAGGATTGATTTTGGTACCTGAAAGCACCTAAAAGTGACTTCTGAAACGTGGCAAGCTTTCCTGCTTAGAGATAAACTGATCTTGTTTGTTCTTTTCATTTGTTTTGCAAAATTTAGTTTGGATTGAAACTCTTGAAAACAAGGATTATCATCCTAATCTGTATTGGTGTAGTTTTAGAACAGTGGGATTTTGATCCAGAATAAACAGCCATGAAGCTCTGCTTCTGTGAAAGTAGCTGAGTGTGTGTGAGTGTTTGGTGATGCTGTTCTTGCTCTTCGTTGCTGGCACCTGGAGTAACGTGTGTGCTTCTGTTGTTTCCTGTAAGGTCTGGTACGGTCCGGAGGTCTAGCAGTACGAGTCCTCTTGGTTTTCCTAAAACTGGTGCTTCCCCTCCTTATTCTGGAGAGCATGGATCTGTGCCCAGCTCTAGAAAGCTCTCCTTTGGCGGTGCCAAGCCGTTTATGCCATCACCGCAAGGTAAGATGTCAGATGGCACATTGCTGTCCTAATAAAATCATGTGCCTCTTTCCTGTAAAGAGGGAGGTTATGACTAGCTGTAGCTGCCAGGTAATGGGGAATTTGGGTTGCTGTATTCTCCCATGGCTTTTCTCAATAGGTTATTTGACAAGTGTTTTGGCCTCAGTAAAATGGAGAGGAAAATACCTATTAGCCCCAGGAGAGGCAAGCTTTGTTTTGGTGTCTGCGTCAAACATTTTGCTGCCCTCTGAAGAGGGCTTCTGTAAGCGCTAAGTATCTTTTTTCTAGCTCAGACTGGGGTGAGAAAACATGTAAGCCAGTCAAAATTCTGAGCAGCTTTGGAAGGGCTTGAATTTCACTGTTCAAACTGAAAAGTAGTTGTCTGGGTATCTGGTAGTCTGATCCAGATGCTAACAAGCAATTCAAGTGAAAAGGGATAAGAAAAACCCCAGTGTGCAACTCATGCAATCTGCTGTTTTCTATAAAGAAACAGACTCTGATGTAACTAACTATTCTATATCCCTAGTGTCTTCAATCCTATATTTATTAGTCTCTGCTGATGGGGAAATGTAGCATATTCATATTCTATTCCTCTGAATTAATATCACTGCAAAGTCAGACTAAAACTTGCTAAACTAATATCAGACAGAGGTTTTTCTCCTCCCTTTACAGGAGTCGTTGATCTTCTCAGTTCTAGCTATGTAGGGAAAAGATGGAAGAGATAACTAGAATCTTTCTATAAAACACACAGTACATAGTGTTGTTATTGCCAATGGAAACTTAATTCTGAATAACCTTTTTTTTATTATGTTTCCTCAAAGTTGGAACAATCCCAGAGCAGCCCAGCCAGACTGTTATCCCATCTTCTCTTGGAGCAGAAGTGAGAAGCCGGATTCCTGTCACTGGTGCGTTGGCCCTTGCCTTCCTTTCTTACTCCTATGGATAAGGCTAGAACCATAGTCTCAGGGCATTCAAGGTTGGGTATGTTCCTTCAGCAGCTTCTGTTGATGCTTGGCCAGCCAGGATTTCTGTGTGCTGGTAGGAGTTGGGGTTGATCCATTCACATCCCGTCAGCCACCATCTTCCAGTGTTGACAGACCCTGTCTCACAGAAATTCAAATTTGGGACTTTGAAGTCAAAGGATTGAATGAAGGAAAAGCATCTCAAAACCCCCAACACACCCCTTCTGCCAAGCGGCCTGTTCGATGTGTAATTTCCTTGCTGCCAAGCTCTGACAGTCAGGGTCCTTTTCTCTGTAAGGGCTGCAACGAAGGAAAGAAGCTACACTTTTATTTCCCTGTTATTTGTATCTCTTCCTTCTGCGGAGCCAAAACCCAATCAGGCCTAGCAATTTTGTGGCACTGATTAGAGTGCCTTCCCTAGCCATCCACTGAAGGTTTTAATCTGTAGATGTTTGAGCAGTGGATTCTGGGATCAGGCTGGCTTTTTTTGTTAGAACTAGAAAATGATGTGGTTTGTCACTCTTGGCCTTCCAGGTTCCTCGGTGCCTGACCACTCTCCTCGAGGGATGGGCTCCCGGCTCCACAGTGCTCCCAACCTGTCAGATTTGCATTCCTGCAGGCAGAAGATAACCAAGCAGCACTCTGATCCTCTTGTTGCTCACTTTGGTCATACCCCAGGCAGCCAGCCTCTGCAGATTCATGGCTTGCAGCACTGCCGGCAGCTCAGATCCTCACCGAAGCTGTCTGAGTTCATACAGAGAAGCCCTTTGCCAACTATAATGGGCTCCCCTACAAAGGTACGTCAGGGAGTTCACTTTTGGGTTTCTCATGGCTCAATCTTTTGGTTTTTTGGGGGGCTGAACCACTGCATGATCAGATAACTCTGACCTGGATTTATCACTGTTGCTTCACTTTTCTTCAAGGGCTGTTCAGTGATCTGTGTGAAATGGAGTAGTGTCCTACTTCTTAGTGGACAGATCTCATTTGGCAGCAATGTTCACCATCTGAGCAGAGCCCAGAGTTTTAAACGGGCCATGAAAAGGAGCTGCCCAGATTAGGCAGAAGCGCATTAGTGCACAGCGGTGCCTGGGCTGGTTTGTGCACAGCGGCTCGGCTTGTGATGCAAGTGTGTGTCCAGTGGGAATCCCCAGCAGAGACGGCAGACAGTGAAGCCAGTGACAGCCCTGGTGTCTCATGGGTAGCTGGCACTGTGACAGCATTTTCTCTGGTTATGCTAGGCTCCCACAAATTTTCAGCAGCTTGTTGTCTTTTCATTTTGGTCTTTCTGGGACTGGGGACAAGTAACTGTGTGGGGTGGGATTTTACCTCTTTATTTCAGACAGGTTATTAAGCATACAATTTAATTTGGATAAATTTGGAGGTGAGGTGAACATTCCTCCTTTGTTTTAAAGACAGATCTCTGTTTTTTTCTGGTTTTAGGCTGTGTCCCCATTTGAGTTTCCCAAAACCCCAAGTTCCCAGAATCTCCTCACCCTCTTGGCCCATCAGGGGGTCATGATGACTCCAACACGGAACAAGACCTTGCCAGATCTGAAGGAGATGGGTCATTTCCACTGCCAGCAAACTGGCTTGGGATTGAGGCCTGTGGAAGAGATCAAGGGCAGGTGAGCCATAGTTTGCTTTCTACAGTGGTGCTTCGTTCCCTAATACAGGGTGGATGGGGCAAATTTCAAATACCAGCTGAAACTGAATTGTAATGTAGCATCTGTAAATTCTGAAGTTACCTGCTAGCACCCTTGGTTTGCAAGCCGATGTGGTGCAGATTTTTAAAGTCTTCCTCTACAGGGACAGGCCATGGCCTAGATTTTATAAAATAAAAGATTGTCTGCAGCTTCACACTGTACTTAGTGTCCAGGGTTTCATCAAGTGGGGGTGCAGGATTTTGTTATTAGACCAGACTCCCTGCAATTATGCAGATGCGTGCCTTGCTCTTTGTGGAGTTTGTTCCTGTTGTGGATGAGGTGTTGTGGGTGTTCCTTGTCAATCGAACAGTAGGCACAGGTCTTCAGACCAGAGATCTGTTTGAAAGCCATGTGCTGACTGTCATGATCATTGCAGGATACAAAGTCATTCAAGTGTTAGTGTTAAGTTTTTCTTACATGCTGCTCTGCAGACTGCAGCTTTCTCCAGTGATCTGGAGGAGTTCTCTGATACTAATTTCCGTATATTCCATCAAAGAAAAACTGTGTTGTAATAATGCTGTAGTCAATACTTGCACTGCTGCAGTTAGTCACAGTAGTTGTATGCTTTCTACAAGCAGCACGAAGTGCTTCAGGTGCTCTGTTGAAAGAGGAGGAGTGGTTATTTCAGCTCCAGACTGTTTGCTGTGTAGTGTTAAGTGGTTGTGGACCAGGAATGGCACAAACTGGAGTGGAAATTAGCTGAAAAATCGCACCTGTTGACTTTCTTCCATTATGTTGTATGTCTTCTTTTTAGATCTCTGAGCACAGGCAGGCTCACTGACCTGCTTCTGAAGGCAGCCTTTGGGGCACAGATCTCAGAAGCTGGCAGCAATGACAGCCTGAACAATGAGAAGCCAATGGAAATCGCAGGTAGGTGGGGAGGCCAGGCAGATCTGGCAGGATGTCCTGGGTCAGGGCGAACAGTTTCCTACATGCCTCCTACAGATGGGAGGCTGCTTTTCTGATGGCTTTTGGCAAAGGAGGTGACTGCCGTGTGTGAGGAGTGTAACGATGTTTGCATTCTTTTGCGGAGCGCTCGAAGGTCTGTGGGCTACGCGTGCTGTGTAATTGCTGGCTAGTGGTGTGATTTTTGTAGGCAGGGCTTCCTCTTTTGGCCCCTTCTGAATGTGATGATGTGGAAGTGGGGACTTTCTGCCAGGCGGCTCGACTATGAATGGCTCTGCAAGGGTGGGTCTTCCTGGGCTTGCAGGTTGGGAAGCGAGGAGGGGAGAACAGCTGCTGCAACACGTAACGCTGCCCAGGCTCGTGTCCTGTAGCCCAGGCCAGCCTGGCCCAGTCGTGTTCTCAGGGGCTGCCTCCAAAGGGAGCCCTGGCCTGTGCTGGTAACCACTGTCTCCCAGGAGAGTCTGCAGGAACATAAAACTGCTGGATGAGGCACACCATGCTCTGAGTAACTTTCCTGTAATGCCAGTCTGCACCTTTCAACTGTCTCCCCAGCTCCCTCAGGTGCTTACGGAGGGACCCTGCACTCTGGTGCCCGGGCTGGGGGCTCTGCCAGCCCATCCCCAGTGATTTTTACTGTTGGATCCCCTCCCAGTGGAACAACCCCCCCACAGACCACGAGGACCAGGATGTTTTCAGGTAAAGGGCTGATACCTACCTGCCTGTTCCAGTGGGAATGCCTGGGGGCAGAGCGGTGCGTTGAATTCCTTGCTGCTGAACGCTGGTGGTGGCAGAGGGCTGCTCAGAGCACAGTCCATAGAGCTCAGCTGGTCTAAATGCCTTTGAGGTTCTCCTGCTGACTCCTGCTGACCCCAGTTATTGCTGATGACTGTTTGCACTGGCACAAGGATTAATGCCAGATAGTGGTTTTCCAGTACTGGAAGAGACAGGCAAACTTTTCTTTTACTTAATTGCTCTCTACTTCAGGAATAATGCTTGCAGCTGTTCATAGACCTACTGTTGCTGATAGGTCAACAAACGTAAAGGTTGTGTTTTATTCTGATTGTTTTCCCCTTGAATTTTGGATGAGCTATAAAAGATGAGCGTGACCATTCGTGTCCAACAATTTCAGTGCACAAGTACCACTAGGAAAGGGCCAGGGTGGCTCTGTATGCAAAATTATTGGTGGTGTTACTTATGCTCTGAGTTGCTTAAGTACGAAATGAGGAAATGCACTCCTGCTTGACAGATACTTCTTTTAAGACACCAGTGCTCTGGCCTCATCAGCCAGCAGTTGAGACTGTGGTAACAGGCCCTTTTGGAATAGTGTGTCTTGGAGCTGGAGTTTATGTTCAGTTTAAGAAAATATTTGGACGCTTTTATCTGCATTTTTGGCTTGTTTGGGTTCTTGTCTTGACTGTTCCTCATCTGAACGTAGTCAGCTCTGTTGTTCTTAATTACTGCAGGGAAGGTTTGGATGTAACCATGGATAAGCTGCTTGACTGGTATGGGGGTGACACATGGGCTCAGTTCCTGGGTATAGGTTGCATTTCCATCATAACTAAAAGCACTCACATCCTTGAATGTCTGGAAAGTTGGGAGCATAATCCTTTCTTTGTCTTGTCTGCTTAGAGGGTAGGCACTGGGCAGAGACTCTTACCAAGTGTCTGACAAGCCTGTAGCACAATGGGGTTACTATCCTGGCTACAGCCTCTAGCTACTACTGAAATGTTATGAATAGAGAATTCAGAATTCCTGGATTGCTTTTGATGGGGATAATAGCAATTTGCAAGCAGATCCAAGCACCAGTTTTTAGTGGGTTGATATTTGGATGCTTAAGGGTCTGCCAAACAGTCAAGATCTCAGATGGGATGCCTGGAAGAGAAGGCTGCTGAGTAGTGAACCTACGATACATACACAGTATTAGGTCAAGGCTGCCAAAGCAATGCTGCTTGACAAGCTTTGTTTATTAGGTCTGTGCAGTAGTAACTCCTTATGTTACAGTTAATACACAAAGTTAATGGTGAAAAGGGGAGCTTTGCAAGCTGAAACTCTGCACCCTAAGTGCTTGGACAAGCCATGAGTAAGATCACTTGGCAGATATAAAGGCTGAGCCTTTTCATGATTCATCATAACAATTTCTGCAAACAGCCTGTTGGAATTACAGGGTATCCAGAATGTGATATTGTTGGTCCTTTCCTCTCTCTGAAAGATCTGGAAAATACCCTGCTAGTCTTTGATGATCCACTTAGCTTTGAAGCATAGCTGTCAACAGGGAGAGAGCTTTGGGAGGAGAGGAGACTGCCTCTCTGCAGATCAGTTGTGCATTATTGTATTGCTGAACCTTTTGAAGGCAGGGTAGGGCAGCAAATTAAATTCGTGGGTAGAAGAAAAACATCTCCCTCCAAAGGATCAGTGACAGTGGAGAATATTGCCTTGGTAGAATTAGCAGAGTATTGTAGCTGGTATTGGCATCCCCCCATCAGAATGTATCCCTCTATGTCAGTGTGTCAGGGGATATGAAGCCCTCTGGAAGTGGTGAATCTATTATGAATACTCTGAGACAGAAACTCCTTTTGAAGTGTCCATCTTTTATATGAAATGTGCTCTTAGGGTGGATTTAGTGATCAAGAAGGGGAAAAGATGATGATGAGGGAATTGTGTGATGGATGCTATACTTACAGGGTCTCCTGAATCCTGAGGTTAGGGTCTTGACTCAGCTGAAGTCACTTACTCTCTGCCAAGCCTCCTATTTGTAAAGAGGGGGAAGCAGAAATGCATGGCATGTAATGGAAGGCTCTTCTGGTTTGCATGTAAGTGGTTAATGTTTTAAAACTATGATAAAAACCTCACTTATCAGAGGTGCTCCTTCAGTGATAGTGATAGTGTAACAGATAGGGAACCAGGGTTCAAACTATCCTGATCCATGATGGGAAAGTTGGCTGTGGTGGTGTATGATAAACATCAGCCCACGATATTGTGGCAGGATTCAGAAAGGGTTTGGACAAAAGAGAAGAAAAGAGTACTTCTGAATTGTCTCCATAAATGACAGACATTCTGGAAGGTGCATTAAATCTGCTTGAGCTTGTAAACTGGTCTACCTGAGTCGCTAAGGAGCTTATGTTGAGGAGTGGTTATTCTACATCAAGAGTCCTTGCATCTTCCTCCAAAGTATCCGTTGCTGGCTCCTATCAGATCCAGGATCCTGGATCCTACAGAACTGTCCCCTCTGGGTGAGGAATATCTGGCCTACTATTAATATGTTCAGTAATTCCTTTGCCTATTTTTCTTCTCAGTAGGGTCCTCCAGCTCTCTCAGTTCCGGAGGCTCATTCACCGGCAGGCACTTGGCAGTGGGAACTGGTGGGGATGCTGTGGAAGGCCCCTCAAGTCTCCGGTATGCTTTTGCTGATCCAATCACTGCTAACCTGGAAGGTGTTGTCACATTTGAGGCACCAGAGTTGCCTGAAGAGACACTCATGGAGGTGAGTATTTCCCAGGGATTTGTTAGGGACAAAGGGCGGGGGAATGAAAGTAAAGCAAATTCAGAGGTCAGATGATTCCATGTTTGCAGCCAAGGGGTTACTTCCAAGGATGAAGCAAACTGCTTTCAAGAGAGCAAGGCCAGTGCAGTGCTCAGAAAGCCCAGAGCATATTTAGCACAGTGACTTTGAGCCTGCTACCAAGCTCTTTCATCCATGAGACAGCCCATGACCAGGGTTAAAATTCACCATTTCCAAAGCTGAAATTGCAGGTTGGAAACATCAGTTATCTGAGGTGTTCTGTATTTATGGTTTCTGAAGGGAACCTGGGTACTTTGGGCCTTTTCCCTTCTGAAAGGCTCAACGTTAGTAATAGCTGACTTGAGAGCATGAGTAGCTTAGTGTATCAAATGAGTCCCTGTTGCATGCACTCGGGGAGTCAGGCAGTGATACAGCCTCTGCTGAAAGGATCTGAAAAAAAGTAAACCTGACACTTGTGCTACTGGTGGGGGCTGGTGGACGCCACGTTCTGCACCAGAACAGCTGAACCAGATTGCTGAGCTGAAAGGCTGCCAGGCTCCCCTTCTCTGCAGGCTGAAGACAAGCTGAAGCAGAGCAAATGCTTTTGTAGCTGAGATATATTTGAAATGTAGGTCAGGCTGTCCATTTGCAGTAGGCAGGTTCAGTCACGGTTTCAGCTCTGTTTGTGATACCTCCTTGGGCTGTCTGGGACTGAGGAAAGCTCTTTGTATCTCAATTTTGCTGGTGTTGCTAAAAATGCCTAGATACCTGCAAAGATATGCATACATTGTTTTAAGGATGTGGGTTTGCTCTTCTACTTCAGATTTTATTTTAATTTTTGTCTATTATGCATTGAATTGCATTTGTTTACTTAATTATCTGCAGAGCCACAGGGCTAGGACTTTCAGCACTGATGTGATCACAATAGTAGTGAGTTTAATTGAGCATCCTACCTGTGCAAGGTCCCAGAAGTACGGGGCCCGGCCAGCTGCCACAACTTCTGACACTGGTCTGAAGAGAGGTGTCCTAAGGAAGTACCAGTGTGATCTTGTTAATGCGCTCAGATAGCTTCTGTGTCTGTAATGAGTCATTTGGGTTCGGTCATCAATTCTGCTGAGCACAGTAATCCATTTTCATGTCACAAAACCTTTACACCATATTTTGAGACCCCATTGTGCTCTGTGGAGTTGGCCAGAACACAAACCTGGCAGACTTTCTGATCTCTGATGATACTTTCAAGGCATTGAAATCTTACTGTTTAAGCACCCTTGTTTATCTTGAGCAAAGCTATTGCATTTAGATGGGTGGTTCTTCCATCTTTCATAAAAGTTTATTTAGGTGCAGACAAGGCAAACTGAAGGCTAGGTTTTAGTTTATTTTGCAGTGCTTGAAAAACACAATACAGAATGGCTACAGAAAGAAAGACTCTTATGATGCCAAATGAAGCCACGAGTGCCAGCATAAGTAATAGAAGCTGACCATATAAGCAGAAGGAAGGACTGTGCATTGGTTAGAAATAACAGGCTGAGACCTGCAAGATCTCAGCAGTTTCCTGCTCTGCCACTAACTTCATGTATGACTTGGCAATTAGTTAATTTCCAAGTTCCTCCTCTGCTTTTCTTTTAAAGAAAACAGAGGAAGATGGAGATAACACTTCCTTTACTTTCTGGACTGTCCAGATAGCAAGATAGTGAGAGGAGAGATTCACATTTCAGATAGTCAAAGCTGCCTTAGCAGCCAAGTACCTGAATCAGTGAATGAAAAACAAAAGCTTGCAGAATTTAAGCATGGGGATTTTTTGATAAATTAATGTAGGAAACATCCTTACCAGCCCCCTTTGAGAGAACTGAGCCACTGAATATTTGAAGATCAAGCAGGTTAGCCACTTCTCTATAGAGAGAGTACAAATAATGGAGTTGCATCTGATCCAGGCAGCAATTAATTTTCTAGGACCCACAGTCATTCAGTTTTTCCACAAATACTAACTTCCCAAAAGTGTTTTCAGTGACTTAAGCAATACAGCTTCCCAGAAATGGGACAATCTCCTTTGATCTATAATAGCAGAGGAAAATCTGCTTTGAAATGAATGCAGCACTTGATTCATATGCCACTCGCTAAGTAGCAAGGAGTTGCAGATAAAATGTTGTCCTTGCTGTCCCTTCAGAGGACCTCACTCAGGGCTCACTGCACTGAACGGGGAGGATATAAAGGCTAAGTGAAGGCTGGGCTGGGGAGTGGGACACACTGTGTTTGCAGTTTTCTGTGCTGTAGGTGGTTGTCACTCATGAAATCCACACTGGCTTTCAGTTTTGTACCAGCATTGCTGTGGTGGGGACCACAGCTAGGCCTGTGGTTCAGATGGCCTCTCCCCTTTACTGGCTGACTTCTGAAAGAGTCCCACAGAGCTGGGATCCTCCTGGGGAAGGGGGTGTGTAATTTTGTTGGAAGTCTCACCAGCTTCTCCAGGGAGCTGCCTGGAAATTTCTGGCCTGGGGCTGTCACTTGCTGCTGTTACTGTGGAGGAGGAACTGGTGTGGTGGGTGGGCTCGGGGCTGGGTTTGGCTGCCCCTGCTCAAAGCAGAGGCGTAGCGGGGTTTGGGGCCCACATGCTATTTGTGTAAGCTGGGATGAGTCGCTGGCACAGCTCTAGGTGAGCAGCTCTTCCTGGCATGCCAGCTTTCCCTCTGTAACCCCCACCTTGGCATCCCTTCAACAGCAAGAGCACACTGACATCCTGCGCAGCCTCCGCTTCACGCTGGCCTTTGTCCACTACGTGATGGAAATTGCCGCCCTTAAAGGCAGCTCCAGCGAGATGAGCAGTTCAGTGACATCCGAGTACCAGCTCCAGGAGAGCGTGGTGGCCGACCAGATCAGCCTCCTCAGCCGGGAGTGGAGGTAAGGACCGAGAGCATTGCACAGTTCCCAAGGCTTCTGTCACTCCCTCCCACCCCTCATGTATGTACCAGAAGTCCTGCGGGACACATACCACCGTGCCATTAATCCACCTGCATCACAATGTGCTTTCTTTGCAGCTATGCAGAGCAGCTTGTGCTGTACTTGAAAGTAGCAGAGCTTCTGTCCTCAGGGCTGCAGATGGCTATCGAGCAGATCAAAGCTGGCAAGCTGTGCCTCTCCTCCACCGTCAAGCAAGGTAAGGGGCCGCTGGGCACACGGGGCAAAGGACTCACCTGGAATGGAGGTATTAAAAGTATCACAAAGGGTATGGAGGGGGTTGAGTGAGTGTGAACCCCCACCGGTTTGTTGAGGGGCTTATTTCTTACTGTCCCCTTCCATAGCCAGGTCTTTTTTTGTTTGAGGTGAGGGGAATGTTCCTCTCTTCACATTGGCCATATGTCTCAAAGCTTTTGTTCATGCTCCTGTGAGAATCTTCAGCACTTATTAGTAAGAGGGGAATGTACCTTATCTGATTCCTTGCACATCTCTATCTCAGGTGCTTATTTGTACTTGACGTAAGTCCAACTTAATTACACAGTGCATGTCCTAGGAAGTGCTTACTTGGCAAATGGACGCCTGTCTTGGCAGTGATGATTTTTCAAGTGAAACAGAAAAACAGGAAGTAAAATACTGGTAATGCCAGAGACACTTCTTTGCTAGTGTTATGGCCTTACATTTGCATCTGACTGGCTGGCTTGTGTTGTGAGCTGGCTGTGATTCAGTGATTAGAAAAAATAATTTTAAAACTACCATTGTAATATTACCAAGGGAGCTTTTTGAAGTGCTTGACCCACCAGCCACTCTCCCCAAGAATTTAGTCTTAGAAAGTATTTGTGCTGCCTTTGGATGGGTGTATTAGACATTAAATACAGTAAGCACAAATACGTTGTAGCAGGCAGTATGGAGCAAGACACGCAGGTTTAGCTACACAGCTTCCACAAGTTGAGGCTAACAGAAAGGTTGTCATAATCCAAACATATTACTCCTTTCAGGGCAGTTTGCAACTTCTAGATTTGTAGTGTAATTTGTCCTTCAGTGTGTGGGAATTAGGCAGGACTGTCTTTTCTTGTTTCTCTTGCCACAAAATACTGCTCCCTTGACATTTTTCAGGGCGCAGTGAGGACAAGAGGGCTTTCAAGGTACTTGTGTCCCATGTATATGGAAAAAGCAGGGAAGCATGACACAATAGTCTTGGAGTGTCCTTGGGCAGTGTGTGCCGGGCAGGGTTCCTACCCACAGCCATCTTCTTTTTCCTGATAATTTGGTCACAGCTCAGAACACTGAATTCCATGGAGGAGGATATTGCTGTATTTGTGTGTTGGTTTGTTTTTTAAATAGTTTCTCGACTCTCTTCTCATGGAGTTTTTCATTTCGTCCTCCTGATGTGACCCACGAGCGTTGGGGTTCCCAATCCCTCACAAATTCCTTCTAAGCAAGGGTAATCTGACAGCCTGGGCCTGACAGGGTTATGTTCTTGTGCCTCAGTCCTTTTCTCTGATCAAGAGTTACAGCACCCTTTCTTCCTGGAGGCAGTCGCTGGCTCTCCACTGTCATATCTCTGCCTGGGAAGGCTGGATTTAGTCGCAAGGCTTGGCTGTCATATGAGGTTGCCCCTCTGCATCATAGCTGAGAGAGACTGGTTCATGGTATTGGTTAATTTGCTTCCCCCAGGAGCAAATCGTGGGGCATGAGAATTTTCAGATGTGCATGTAGCAGTTAATACTCCTCAGATGTTGTTGGGAATTCAATCCAGTACTTTGTGTAGATCATATCATGCAGCTTGGGAGACTTAAGCCTATGACATCACTTACTGGTTTGGATTGTTACTTAATCCCTCATAATCGTTTTTGATTCCAAATTCTCTGTTCCATAACCTTCCTGTATGAGCTGCCATGGTAAAGAAAAGGAGGTGGCCCTTCGCAGGCATTGATGTCTTTTCTTTCTGGGACAGCAGAGTCCCAAGAGAGATTCCCTTGCTTAGACAGTGTTGCTCATCCACACTGAGCTCCAACAGCTACCACACACAAGTCACGTACTTCTTCGTGGCATGTCATCACCCATCAAGTAGCAGAAGCTTTGTAACTGGCACATCTGTTGCTTCTGGTGGTGCGTGAGACATCTTGCACAGTGCAGACGGCTCCCTGCCTTGTGGCAGCTGAAGAAAACAAAAATAGACCTGGCCTCGGGTGAACTAAGCATATATGTAGGTGTTGCCACATGCAAGCTTATAACTGGTGAAGGTGACAAAGGAAAAAGACCCTGTTGGTGCAGCAAGTACTCTCCTGCCAGTCTTTTGGCTTTAACGTAACCCCGTTGTCTTGAAGTTCCTCATTTGGGGTCCTCTACATAGAAATTGGGAGGCACAGGGTGAACTGAAAGTAGCATCTAAAGCATTTCTTTACTTTACTCTAGTTGTGAAGAAGCTGAATGAGCTTTATAAATCCAGTGTATCATCCTGCCACTGCCTCAACATGAGACTCCAGAGGTTCTTCTTGGACAAACAGAAACTCATGGATCGGATCAACAGCATCACTGCAGAGAAGCTCATCTTTAGCTATGCTGTACAAATGGTAATAACCATACAGTGCCGGGGAACAGGGTTAGCACAGAGCGAGTGTCAGG
This sequence comes from Tyto alba, assembly GCF_018691265.1. Taxonomy (NCBI): domain Eukaryota; kingdom Metazoa; phylum Chordata; class Aves; order Strigiformes; family Tytonidae; genus Tyto; species Tyto alba. Next base: position 7,399,524 of record NW_024881320.1, read on the forward strand.
CAGGAACAGTTCCTGCTGGTGGCCTCAGCAGATGGTTTCACTCATGATGCTGTGTGCAGCCTCTGGAGGCTGGGCGAGGGAGGTGTTCACGCAGCTGAGGAGCCATGCTGGGTCTGCTCTGGGAGTAACCTCTTGGCACGGGGTTGATGCCTGCAGGTGCAGTCTGCGGCCCTGGATGAGATGTTCCACCACAGAGAGGACTGCGCACAGAGGTACCACAAGGCTCTGCTGCTGATGGAGGGGCTTCTGAACATCATCACTGAACAGGGAGACATAGAAAACATCAGTAAATGTGAGTGTTCGGTGGCTTTTTTTTTTCTCCAACTAGAACATGTGTTTTTCTAGCTGCATGGATCAGAAATTTGAGTACCTAGCATCCTTTTTTCCTTTGGCTACATCTTGGTGGACATAGCAGAGATCTCTTGGCTTGTTATAGCAGCCTGGTCTCCTGCTTTCCCAGTAGGAAAACTGTTAGAAATGCAGGTCCTTGTTCTGAGCCATATTTTGAGAGCTTCCCATGCAGAGCAATTGCCAGGGCTTTGTTGGAGCTTTTGATGTGTGAAAGAACTTGCTGAAGGAAGTGGTTTGGCAACAGCAGGGGCCTGGGTTTGGTTTCCAGCCGGAACCATCCCTCTGATTGCACAGAGCACTTGGGAACATGAAACTGCCGCGGCTGTCGGGCAGAGATGGCCGATCAGCACAGCAAGGGCTCCTTCCAACATGCCTGCTGAAACAGGACTGCTTGTCTGTCTGGTTTCCCAGCCCCAGGCTTGGCTGAGAAGGCAGCAGACCAATATTTTTCTCATCAGCAAGTGCTTGCTGTAGCAGTGAAAGCTGAACTCCTACCTGCTTGCTATAGTTTGGCTTCCTCTCCCAGGGACAGATGGACTTCTCTGTCTGCTGCTCCGAGCTGTTGCCTCTTGCACTCTCCCTTTGTTGTGAGGGGAGTTACTCTGCTGCTGCAGGCCCTGCAGCTAACACATACGGAGTGGAAAGGGCTGAACTCACTTGCTCTGAGCGCGCTTTCGCTGCCCTTATGGCTGGAGTTTAATCACCTCTGTCGTCTCTCTCTGCGGGAGGCGGGCCGAGGGGATGGGGAATAGCCATCAGCTGTTAGAGCAGCTTGACTTGGCCTCGGCTCTGCTTGGCCACAGCTAAGCCAGCCCGTCCGCAGCGGTCCCTGCCGACGTCGCTACGGCTGGAGGGAGAGGCCGCAGCTGGCAATCCGTGCCTCTCCCCGCCGCTGGCTACCGAAGGCCTTTCTTGGGCCGGCGCCCAGAGTGCTGCCAGGCTGCTCTAGTTGTCCGTGTAGGCAGAGCTCTTGGATGGGTAATGAGAGAAGAGATTTCTGGCTCACAGGCAATCAGTCAGTTAATTATCACCAACTTTCACAGTTGACATGAGGCTCACTGAAGGAGAGCAAAGGGAGATTGGCAGGTGGTGTGTGGTACTGGAGGGATAAGTGAACAGGGAGTACTAAGTAGTTTCTATTGTACCGTTCCTTATCAGACCTAAATCACATCTTTTGTCCAGAGATACAGTTAATGCCTCTAATAGATTTCTTTTCCCAGTTGATACTCTGGTATTCCCTGTTTTACCCTATGTTCCAGCTTCCTGATTGAGCTATTCTCTGGTAGGCTGTAGTGGGTATGCATTTCATTTTCCACCTGAGGTATATGATTACTTATTTCTGAAAAGTAAAATAATGAATCTAGAAATACAGCAAGTCTTCCTGTGAGAGGAATGAATTCCACCAAACATTTAGCTTTTGAGAGAGTCTTGGCCTCAGACAGTGAGAATCTGGCACTGACCATGCTGGGCCGGGCTCAGTCTCTCAGCTGTAAGCCATGACAAATGGCATTGGAGACCTTGAGTCATCTTGCCTGCTGGCAAAAGCCACTCTAATAACTAAAAGTGAATAAATTGTTCCCAGAGGATGGTGCTTCTTTAAAACATCTTGATTCCTCTGTCAGAACTGCTGCCTCCTGGCTTTCATTGTTGAATTTCTGATTGTTCACCCCTTCAACCTGTCCCTTCCCAGCACGGTGTTTGCAGTCACGTTCTCACCTACTCTAAATCACTGTGTGGTAATGATTCTCATGGGTCTGCTTAGATTTGCTGAGGTTCTACTTCTCTTATTTTTTCAATCTCCAGCATGTTTTGGTAGTCTTTATATTGTCAGGAAAATTAGAAGTTGATTTCTTTTGTTGTTCTTTTTCTCTCTCAGGTAAACTGTGCATCGAGCGCAGGCTGTCAGCTCTGCTGTCAGGGTTCTGTGCCTGATTTCAGTGTTGTTCTTCTTCACGCACCTCGCCTCAGCTGATCACTTTTCCAGTGGGGACTGCTGCTGTGATGGGAAACGATTTTGGTAGTAGGAGACCCGGAGGACAAACTGCTCAATGGTTTGTATTTTGACATTTTGGGAAGTTGTTCCACAGACTCAGATTCCTCTGTGGGGATGTGTGACTGCAGCAAGCACAAATACTTCCCAGCCCAAAGGCCTGGGTGAAGATGTAGCCGATGTGAAAAGGTTTCCCTCGTTGGCAGAGGGGATGAAGGATAGAAGTCTGCTTCTTCCCAGCACTTTGAAGGATAAGACTGCTGCCTATCCCTCTTGCTTAAGAACGGGGTGTTCCAGTGCTGTGTCCATTGCAGGCAATGGATGTGCTGAAACTGCTGGCTTCAGTTAACGTTGGAGGGTGTCATTCAGATATCAAGGCCAGTTTGTGTACTTTCCCCTATCCCAGCTGAGAGCCAGGCATCTCTAAGCTTCAAGGGGACCCGAGGCTCCCTTCCTTTCTCTCCTTCGTCCCTTCTCATACATATTTATGCCTCGGAGTGCTTACTGAATGGCAGAGAGGAGGGAGTCGGCTCCCTTTTGCCTGAGCGTTGCTGAAGCAGCTCCCACCTCTACAGACTCACCGAGCGAGGCAGAGGGCACGCTGCTGCTGGGGCAGTTGGCATCTCCCGTGGCTGCCGCGTGGGCTCCTCTCTGCCTGGATGGGTGAACGACACAGGGAAAGAGACTCTGCGCAGGAAACAGGACGACAGAAAGCGTAACGCTCCTGTGTTTGTTAGAAGCCAAAATGAATCCGATCCTCCGTTGGTCCCCAAGCTCAGCGGGGCCAAAGTGAAAGACTCCTGGCTGTTCGGCTCGGCCTGTCAGTACATATCTGCCAGGAGGAAGCACTGGCACTGTCCTGCTTTCAGCTGTTGGCTGGATAACCCCTTTCCTGGAGCCCCCACCCCACCCCCAAACTGAAAACACTAGCTTTGTGAATCAAAGGAGCACTTTACACACTATGGGAACTTTGAGAAGTTGACTTTGCATCACACAACAACCCAGGAACATCACGACTGTTAGGAATGCTGTTCTTTTTATTCCTTTCCTTGCTTCCTGGTTGGTTTATTGCACTACGTGTGTGCGTATATTAATATGTATTCCTAAGGGTGAATATATATTGATATATATATATATGTAAGGTTTGTGTGTAACTGTATGTATTTAACTGTACTGTATCTTGTGAGTGTGAGGCAAAAAGCACTGCAGAGTCTGTGCTGTTCCTCCTCCACACCAGGCAAAGCTGACTTGCAGTCTGGCAGTACCAAGATTTGTTTTCTTTTGGGTTTTTTTATTTAAATGTTCTTTTAAGGACAGTCGGTATAAAGCTCCGTGCTTTTTAAGAGCTCAAGAACAGGTGTTAAGATCCTACACACTTAAAATTGGAAATGCGTTTTTTAAGAAGTTTTATTTGCTGCTTCATTTTTTTATAAAGAAATCTCGTAGTGTTCAGTTTTATGTTGAGCATTTCTTTTAAGGAGACTCTGTAGCCAAATGAGACTGCGGAGGTGCGAGTGGCTGGAGTTCTGGTTGAGGCTTCGGATGCTGTGAGCATGTGCGTGAGAGGGGAGCTGGCTGCCTTTCCGTCTGTCTGCGTGCGCATGTGTGTGTCTTAATTTATCAGAGTCGTGGCAGTATTTTGTTAGCGCTGGGCAGAAAAGTATCTTTGAAAGCAACTCGAAACCTCAGGCTTTGTTTTTGGGGATCTAAAAATATTTTGCACATGGTGGTTAAGTCCTCATTGCTTTTTTTCTCTCAATATTGGCACGTTCGGTGTGATACTTTACAAGGGTTTCAGGAGCAACTTAATTGACTTTGGAGCTGGCATCATCTTTGGCAACATGCCTGTTTCTGATCACAGAGCAGAAATGCCAATAAATAAATCTAAAAATATTTCCAACCGCCCTGACCAGGGAAGTTGCAAGTGTAGCTTTCACAAATGTTTCAGCATTGGGCCGCTGTTAGATCATACGTTCACAGCCTGCTGCTTCTGTGGCCGTTTGTGCTTGTTCCTGGGGAAAAAAAGAGGGGGAGAAAAAAAAAAAAAAAACAAAACACAGCAAAACCCAACCAACCAACCCCCCCAGCCTGTGGACAGAAATACCAAGGAGGCTCAGACTGCTTCCGAAAGGCTTTTACCAGTTCTGCAAAGGGCTTTGCTGCAGGCGGGAGCGGTGCACCGGGAGGCAGCACGAAAACATCAAGCCAGGACTGACTCTGCAGCCCCGAGCGTACCGGGCTGGTGTGTGGTGAGCTCAGCACTAACCTTCCAGCTGTACTTCATTACTTGAATGTATCAAAATTGTCCACATTCAATGTATACAAGTATCTATTGCTCCAAAAAATTGTGGTTTACAGACCTGCAACCAATATATATGTATGTGTTTGTGTATATACATACAAGGAGATGTGTGTGTGTGTGTATGTATATAGTTACACATGCAAACACAAACGTGTATATATGTTTTCTCTCAATACTTGAAACTTAGCCACTGTGCTTGAATCAAAAAAAAAAAAAAAAAAAGAAAAAGAAAAGAAAACACCCACAAAAAACCCACAGAAAAAAAGCCCCAAAAATGGGGGGGGAGAAAAATCAGACAAGTGATTTATTTTGCCATCACTTTGGCGACTTTCTTTTTTTATCTAACTGCATGTAGCGTGAAACCAACTTTTTTGGTGAAAAATATTTATTGCTTTGTAGACAATAAGGTATGCAAAAAATAAATAAATAAAAAAACATAAAAACAACAAAACACCCCAAAAACCAACCCCCCAAGCATTGTTGAAGTTGCTAGTGTAGTCCACCCGCTATTGTCACGGCTTTGTTACTGTTGCAGCGTTTGTGTCTAGTGTCTTTAATAGATTTCAAGAAACCTCAGTCTAATAAACGTGTATCTTCAGGTTTGTGAGAGTGTATGATGATGTTCTTTATAAGGTAATGCCTGATACTTTGTCAACATTTTTTTATTTGTGTTTTGTGTGACCTTTTTTTGGCTTTAAATTGTACACCACCAATTTAAGAAAATAAAATTGATTTGAAATTGTTAGTGCCCTGTTTTCAGTACTTTATAATTCCAGTTAGTGCAGTATCTGAGCAAGGTATTTAATGTGTTTGGTTCTACCAGCCTTGACTTTCAGGTGAAAAAGTGGTGCCATTACCCCATTTTCACAGAGGGTGAAGCTTGCGACAGAAAAGCTTTGTTGCCTGAAGCCACACATGAAGCCTTTGAATTTGGAAAAGCTGAAGCCAGTTTCTGGGTGGGAGCTGTGATTGCAGGTTCATCTCTCCTTATTACCTGGCCGTGCTCTGGTCCTGCTACGGTTAGAAACTCTGTCATGAGTCGATAGCAGACCCCTGCCCATCCAGTTAGATGCTTAAATTTTGTCCATGTTTCAGTATTTGCAAGAACAGCCTGTTGGAGCTATTTATTACGTGGCACTCCAGAGCAAAGCACACTGGAGTGGGGGTGTCTGATGGCCACATGGAAGGGTGGGGACCAAGCGTAGGTTCCTGGTGGTGTTTTTATGAGATCTAGTAGTTATGCATTATTTTACATTCTAGCTTTTTTTAATCGATATAGTCAGAAAGCTTGTTGCTGTACAAGAAAGGTACTTGAAGTCTGAGTGCAGTGATAAGATTTGGGTATTTTTAATTACGATTAAATATTTTCCAGCCATCATTTGTACTCATTGCAATTTGTTATTTGTACAGAATGGCACATGGCTTAGTCTCCTCTTGCCCACGTAGCTATGCAAAATGTCACTGAACATGGCAGAAAGTACAGCAAGGATGCTGTGAGCATTGGCCCTGACTTCATGTGCCAGACAGGTAGCTGGAGTCCCTGCTCTGAACCAGAATACTTGGGATGCAAAGCTAAGCTCTGCATCTGGGACGTGAGAGAGGTCTTGAGTTAATTAGTCCAGTGCTTCGACTCACAGAAATTTCAGCAACAGAGATGTAAACGTTTGGGAGCTAAATACCGTAATTCTGCTAAACATTTCCCAAAACTCCACTTGCTGGACCATGCGTGTCGTTGGCCATGAGCATCCCTGGGGAGAGCCCTGCCCGCCAGCCCCTGTGTGGCACAGCATCACCCCACACACTTACTGGACTGTATGGTGTTTTTGTAAGAAAAGACCCTGTTTCAAAATCTTAATTTACCGTAAGCTGGAATTGTTTTTTTCTTGCTCAGCACTATTTATAAGTTCTGTTTCCTGCCCTTGCCTTTCCCACCGCAGGGAATTGGACACCACGTGTTTGCCCCCTGAGAACGCTCCTGCCTGGAAAGGCCAGGCTCTGCTCACTTTCCACGTTGACGCTGACTCAGGCACAGGGTCGATTCCTTTCCCTGCGGAGTTGCTGCAGCAGCGACAGCGTTGGGGACAACTCCAAGAAGCTGCACTTCCACGTGGTGAAAATGTCGTGGTGCTACAACCTGGGCAAGACCCTAAGGCAGCCCTGGGAAAGCTGGTCGGAGCTAAATAAATATAAATGCTGGTGTTGCTTCAAGTCTGGCAGCTCAGCACACTTGGATCTTCGGGTTTCAGTGGGGGTTCTGTGCAGTTTTTTGGTTTGTTTGTTTGTTGTTTTGGGGTTTTTTTAACATGTAAAGCCCCCTTTTGTGGATAAACCTTGTGTGTGCTCGTTCCCTGCAACATGGGATTGCGGTAAAAACATATATGTGTACAAGTTTCTGATGCTGAGGGTAGGGGAGGGGGTTTCATTTGAAGCTGCTTGTGGAGATGTTTAAAGGGTCAGGTGGAAAACCTAGAGCCAAATGAAAGACGGACCGCTGGGTGTCACATGCCCGTGTGGATAGACAATACTCTGCTGAATCCGTGGGACTCTTTCATAGGCAGCAGAGCAAAGGGGGAAAGTGCTAGCTGGGAAGACTTAAACAACAGAAATAAACAGTCTCTTCTAAAAGCACTAAACCATGGGGCCTGAACAGTTTAAAAGCACCACTGAAAATTGCACAACTTTCTAGATGTTGACTGTGACGTTATGCTGCTGTTGATTCTAGGAGAAAACAAACCCGAGCAGTTCTTCCAGGGCATTTGGCTTCGTTCCCGCATTTTATATTTAGTTGTTGGTAAGTACGTCAGCAAAAGCACGCTCATTCAACTCTGAAAGATCAGAGGTGGTTTAGTGACATCAAGGAAGCAGAAATGGGTGGGTGTGTGTTGAACCAGGGCGATGCAAAGATCAAGTATTCCGCCTCTAGTTACCAGCTCTCCTAAAGCTTTATTTCATGAGGAGTTAACTCCTTCCCAGCACATTCTAGCTCTGCAGTGTTTAACTTGCCGTGGCTGTCTCCTCCCGGTGTGGCACGTCGTGCCTGGTCGCGGCACGCTCTGCCTGCTGGCTGGTGGTCCCGCTCCCCTGCGCGGGGTGAGCAGCCACAGAAGTTGTAAGGGCTGGAGGGTGTTTGCTGAAGGAGGGGCAGGGCTGTGGGGCCGGGAGGCGATGTGCCGCCAATGCTCTCCAGACAGTCCTAGCGGTTGGATTTATTTAAATTTATTACCATAAATGTAGCGCTGAGGATGGGTGCCATTCCCGGGATGAGGAATGGCACGTACTGCAGGGATACAAACTCCTGGGATATTTCTGTTCTAAAAACAGCATTTTTAGGGACAATAGAATCAGAACCGTTCCTCCTGCTGGGAGCTGAAACCTGGCAGGGGATTTGGATGCTTTCAGAAAACATGTTAAAGAACGTATTTCTAAGAATGAGCTTAAGCACGTAATGTCAACCACAGGTTTCTGGCCTTACTGTGGACGGGGGGTAACTGAATATCCAACTGCTCATGGTTCTCCTTCATGAGCCCTCACTGAGACCCAGATGCTGCTATCAGAGATCCCTGGGAGTTGGACCCAGCCACCCCTCCTGTTGTTAAACACGCCCGGCTGTGTCCGCGGTACAGCTCAGATCTGAAGCCCTGGTGCAAGAAGGGTCAGTTCCCAAAAAAGTTGCTCCCATAAAAGTCATTCCCAAGGCTGCAGTGCAACACGCTGCAGACCTCCGGCACGTGGGCTTCGTGGCTTCGGCTGCTTCTCAGCTTCTGCTCTGAGTATTTGCTTACATTGGCAGTGATGATTAACACACTGGTGGCACGGAATTACAGCTCTGCTAGGGTTCCTGCTGCAGGTGATCTTGAAACACAAGTGAATTGTTGCAAAACTTCTCCCAATTCAGATCTTGTTTTAGAGAGTCAAGTCACTTCCAAGTGAGAAAGGACTGGGCTGTGCTACACCAGGAGCACGGAGGGGAGGAAAAACTGCTGACCTGGTCTCAAACAGGAATCTTCTCCACAACAGAGAGAGTCCAGCACTCTCCCCTTGTATTCTTCTATGTGCTTGTGTCCAGCTACCACCCTGACACGTGATGTTTCCTCAGTGGGTCCCAGGATACTCATGAACCTCCAGCCCCGACCTCTTTCTCAGGGGATGGGGGGCTGTGGGGTTTTTATCCTCTGCTGGAGTCTGTTGCTACAGCTGATTGCTGGGTACACTGCACTACCCACCCCAGCCCTTAAACTCATCAAAGATCAACTGAGCAGGTTTTTTCTTCCTTTTAAAGAAAATAATTTGAAGCAAATGTCCTTCAAAACACAGTGTTTCCCCAGAGCTTTTTCACTATTATTATTATTATTATTGTTGATTTAAAAGAAATTTTATTTCTCTGAAAATTTAAAGCAAATCCTCTTGAAACAAATAGGTCCTTTTCCAAAGCAGGCCTTGGGGAGGGAGATGAGAAAGCTGCAGGAGTCACGTTGCCACAGCAAAGTGGGCATAGGCTGCTCGGGGAGGGGAAGGCCCGCGGCAGCCGGGCTGAGCATCGCCTGTGGCCGTGGGCCCGCGCTGCCAGCCGGAGGGGACGGAGCCGAGTGTCCCCGGGCGCGGCTGAGCTGCGCGCCAGAGGTGCCGGGGCAGGGACAGCCCGGGGCTGCGCTCGGCGGGAGGACGCGGGGAGGCGGCGGCGGATCGTGCTGCCAGAGCCCCACCTGCAGGCAACCGCCGCCGGGAGGGGCCCGGCCCCACGGCCCCGGCCCCACGGCCCCGGCCCCACGGCCCCGGCCCCGGTCCCAGCACGGCCCCCGGGGGCGCAGCCCTGCTGAGCAGTGTGACCCTGAGCCGGGGGGTGCTGCGAGGAACTGCCCCGCAGAAGTTTTGAAGGGCCCCCTGGCAGCACTCTTAGAAACCCAGATGGGCTGAGGACCCCTACCGAAGTCATTATGAAAGTAAAATCAATGCACCCCAGAACACGCCTATGCTCGAACCCCCGTCCTGCAACTAGTTTGCTCCCCGTGCTGGCTAGCTGTTCAACAAAGATGTAATTGCCCATGAGTCCTCACATCCCATTGTACCTAGACAGCTTTTACGAGGCTGATTTCACTGCCGAGTAAACTTGATGGCAGCACTCTCACTTAAGGCCGAGCAGATGTACCATTCAACGTACTTTAATTTTATCACTCCTATTAAACACGTATGAAGTGTTCTGCTCCTCACATAAACAGCAGGGAACTTTGCGGATTGTTTGCACCGATTCAATTTAATCCTGGGTATGCCTGTGAGAGGAATGAAACCCCTTGTTAATTTAATTCCTGAAGATGTTAGGTGCTCGCTGTGTGTTGCAAATCAAATCCAAGCAAGTGCATTGGCTTTGCAGAACCCACACGGTGATCTGCAATTGGACCTTCTGCTCCATGCCAGAAACTGCAGCCATGTCTCTGCTGTCTTTTCACTCGAGATGCACATCCCTGAGGGTCTGCCTTCCCAGTGCCAACTCCCACCGACCTGATGGACAGCAGCAGCGCTGGCAAGTCACTTTAATTTCTCCTTGCCTTTGGTAGCGACCGGTTAAAAAGATAAAATAGATGAATTAAAAAGAAAGACGCAGCACATGCTGTGGCAGGTTGAGAGCAAAGCTTGTGCTGCCCGTTTTGTAGGTCCTTTGCTGCACTTGGAATGGGTAAGGGTCTGGGATACTGAAACGTTCTCCTTCATGGGATACCCATGTAAGTCTTTCTCCTGTCCCACCGCTGGTTGTCCATATCAGCTGGGGCCTTCTCTCCTCTCTCAAACTTAGCTGAAACAAGACAAATTCAGAAATCACAGCAGGGAGGGAGAAGGAAGTGGTGGTGGTGGACAGACTGGCAGCGAGATTGCATAAGCTTCACTTCCTAAGGAAATGAGGCAAAAAAGGATTCAGACGCCCTTGTTGAAGTGATAGAGAAATTCGTATTCCCGTTTCCCTTGGCAGCAGTGCTGCACTGTGACAGGCGACCTTTTATCACTTCTCTAAACAAAGTGCAGCTGGGCCCGTGTGATAAGTCTTCCCTTTGCCCCATCCCCCTACTGAAATAACTCAGAAGTCAGTTCAAAAAAAAGACGTGCTGCATTTCTTCCCTTATTAGCAGAAATAACAAGCCTGAATTCGATAATCTGGCCTGCCTGGAAGCATCAACCCTTCCATTTTCCATCTGAATGAATAAATGGAGCTCTTTTACTCTAATCTCGCAATGTGCCAGGGAACCCACGTCCTCTCTGGGTAGCTCCATCCTATAAAGCGCTGAAGCTTGTAGCATAACAAAACAACTTCCAGGTGCATTTGGCTTTTCGGGAGGTACATGCTGTCGCCTGATAAGGGTGCCTATTGTCCTCAGCTTTCCCATTACATGCATCGCTGCGGATGAAAGTTGTCGCTGAAGATGTGAGCACAATTATTGCTTGAGAAAGCAATAATTATTGCTTGAGAAAGCAATAATTGTGGAGCGAAACCTGGGGGGAAAATGAAACCGTAGGTGCTTGTGCTTCACACTGGCACAAGCAGAAGCTACGTGGAAAGGGGGAAACAGGGGCCAACGTTACATCCCTCTGGGAAAGGATCAGCTTTTAATGGCAGGCCTGGGTGTCACCTGGTGTTTCCTCCCGCCTGTTGTCCTCATCCCACTGTGACTGCAACGCTGCTGGTAGCTGTAGCTTCTCTGGGTGGGTTTCTAAGGGGAAAATGGACTGGTTTCCTTCCACATCTAGTATTTACCACAGGAATTTATTCACTAGGTTGCCTTTTCCCCTGCTCTTAGCTGATTCAATAATTTGACAGGCTTTTTGCAGGTGTTGGGCCCCGAGAGCCCGTGTGCGGCCGGCGCGACTAAGCAGGGGGAATGCCCCTACTCTGCACTACCGCAGCCGGAGGCGGCAGGGCTGGAGCCCCCCGAGCCAACCTCGGGTCACCTCGCCACCCCCTTCCCAGAGCCCGGAGCGCAGTTTGCCGCGCAGGCCGGCGCCGCCGTGAGGGCCCGCTGCCAGGCCCGGGCTGTGGCCGCCCCGCCCCGCCCCTACGTGCCCTGCGGCGGCACGTCACCCGCCCGCGCGGCGGCGGCGCTGCGCAGCGCCCGCGTAAGTGGCGGCGGCGGGAGCGGCGGGGCCGGGGCTGAGCCCGGGCCCGAGCCCGGTGGCGGCGGCCGATGCTTCTCCCTTCTGCCCCCTAATCCCGTCCCGGAGCCGCCCGGGCGCGGCCTGAGCTCGGCGGCCATGCTGCGGTGGGGGCTGAGGGCCGTGAGCTGCGGCCTCTCCGCCCCGGGGAGCGCGGCGTGCGGCGGGCCCTGGCGCCGGCCGCGCAGCGTGCGTACCGGCCCGGGGGGGGGGGGGGGGGGGGCGGCGGGAACGGCCTCGACTCGCAGCCTCCTCACCCCGCCGGGCTCCCCGGCACGGCTGCGGGGCTGCGGGCTGTCGTGTGGGGCGGGATGTGCCGGCCCGGCCGCCCTTCTCCCGCCGGGAATGGCGGCGGCCACGGGGGAGCTGGCACGGCCGAGCGGGGAGCGGGCGCCCCTCCCGCCCCCAGCTCCTTGATCAGCCCTGGGTGCCCCCTCCGCTGCTCCGGGCGATGGAGCTGTCGCTTTCTGCCGCCGTTGCTTGCTGAGTCCCGTCCGCTGTTCCGTCCCTTGCAGGTTCTCACAATGGCTGAGGATTTGAGAGCAGCGGTTGCCGGCCAGACGAAGAGACTGAACAGCAGCAGAGAGGTGGTTGAAAGGCTGGGAGAAAACGGACATCAGAATAAAAGGTTGAAGAGAGATGTGGATGAGGAAGATGTGGACGATCAGAATAAAAAGTCACCCAAAAGGAAGATTGTGTTGTTGATGGCATATTCAGGGAAAGGCTACCACGGGATGCAAGTATGTAGTTTGGCAAAACAGTGTGGCCTGCTTGTTTTTGAAGTCTGTTAGGTTTATAACTGTAGTCATAATGACTGAGTAGGGAAGCAGTTGCAGCTTGAAAAGCAGGGGCAGGAGGAGTGCATGCCTGGATTCAAATGGCTTGGTAGTAACTTGAATTTAAAAAGCGGTACATCTCTGACATTTAATAATTCTAGTGAGTCTGCCTTTAATATAGAGCATCAGCAGAAGATCTTTCAAAAACTGCTGCAGACAAGGCTCTTGAGACTAAAAGCACGGGCACTGCAGTTCCGTCAAAACCTGAAGCACTGTCTATTAATCCCCTTCTGGCCAGTGCTCCAGCTTCTGCTTGAAGCTTTGCATTGCGAAGCAGTTGGACTAAGTTTATTTTTGGTGAGACATCAGGTTGTCTCACTACATGCAGATTCTGGAGCTGCGTATTGGAATGAAATAAATTTGCATCTATGTTGCCATCTCTTGTACTTTTAAAAAGATTATCTGTACCTGAAGACATTTCAAACTCTCCTTTTTCTGATGCACTCTAATGGGGTGGCTTGTGGCAGTTTAGAAACAGCAAAACTGTTGCAAGAGGGGTGTTGCTTTGTTACAGCACCAGCACTGGAGCAGTGCCCAGCACCAGACCTGCCGGTGCAGGGAAGGTCCTGTGGCACGCAGTGTTGGCAGCAAGAGGATGTTGTTGCTCCATCTGCTGCTCCTCTCGGCATACTGCAAGCTGCATGCACTTGAGTTTTTCCTTAAAAGCTCCACAGGATAATTGGTAAGATTGCATGCAGATAGGGAAGGGAATCTTTAATCCTTATGCAACAAAGCAGATTTGTTCAACAGCAGTAAACCTTATATGCTTGTGGGTGCATCCGTGTAAGTGCCTGTCGGTTTTACTGCTCTCCTACATGTGGAGAGCGTGTGCTTTGCAGCTTTACGCACGAGTGGAGTTGTGCATTTCTGTTACAGTTCATCTGTGAGTTGAGTGCAGAAGTCATTACAGAAAAACATAGTCTGCTTTATACAGCAGCTCAGGTGAACTGAGCAAAAAAAACCTAATCTGATTTCAAGAAGCAGAATTTGCAGAGGCTAGGTTTGGAGCAGCAGCTGTGAACTTGCAGGCACTGGAACAGTATTTCATTGGTGCTGTTCCATGCAGTTGAAGGAATCGGCAAAAAACTCCATTGCAGAATTACTGCACAGTGAAATTAGAAATGATCCATTACTTTCAATAACAGTAAAAGGTAAATCAGAACATAGAAGTTTTATTAACACTCTCTGGTAAAACATAGTTAGTCTTGCTAGAGAATGGCAGTGTTTTTAGGGCTGTGAAGAGAAGACTTTTAAAGAATTTTGCAACAGTGATCAATTAACAATTCTTTTCCGTTGTCTTCAGTTACTCAATTGTTACCATTCGTTCTGTTTCTTATTTTTACTATATATCCTCTTTTAGAGAAATGTGGGATCTTCACAGTTCAAGACAATTGAGGATGACTTAGTATCTGCCCTTGTTCGGTCAGGCTGCATCCCAGAAGACCATGGGGAAGATATGAAGAAAATGTCTTTTCAGCGGTGTGCTCGAACAGATAAGGTATGCTGGTTAGGGCCTGTGCTCTCATAAACTCAGGTGTGCCCCTGCCAGTGCTACTGGGATTGACTGGTAAAGCATTGTCTAGAGTGAGATCCAATAGCAAATATTATTCGCAGTGAATGTTGCTTGAAACTTCTCATTTCATCCCCTATTAAACTTCAGCTCAAGCAAATATTTAGTAAGCATAGGGTATTGATTAGTTGCTGTTTGTAAAGCTGGTGCTTCACACCTAAACTTTGTGTTTCTGTCACATTTGCTTCAGCCTGCCAACCTGCTGCTGCTGCTCCTTATTGTTGCTGCCGCCTGGTTGATGCGGTGCTTGAGAGTTTAGCTGCGTCCCAGTTGTTTTTAAGCCTGCCACAGCGGGGTTCGAAGTCTGAACTGGAGTTCGTGGCTGATCTTATGTATAAGGAGTTCGTTTTTAGTTGGTGCTTTACTTAATAGCAATCAAATACAGTGAGATATCATGGAAGGGAGTGCAGTCTTCTGCTGTTTAATATTGCTAAGGTGCTATATGGCTATACAGCACGAGCAGGTCTTCCAGGAGTACTCTGACTTGGATTTCTGCCTGTGGCCTTGCCTTTGCCTCGCTGCAGCCTGAAATGACCAGTAAGAAAAAGGAATAAACTTGTTCTTCAGCTATTTCAATTCTGCAAGTGCTATCCCAGAGCTTCGAAGGTACATAATTACATGTTTGTGTGTTGTATGGTTTTCATAGGGTGTGTCTGCAGCTGGACAGATTGTGTCACTGAAGGTCAGGCTAATAGATGACATCTTAGAAAAGATCAATAGCCATCTTCCTTCTCACATCAGAATTCTGGGTAAGGATACTGGAATGGGCAGAGAAAATATTTTCAAAGAGGAGTTTTTTTCTGAAGAAGGTCTCTCTGTTACCACTATAGTTTTACTCATAAGCAGTTTAATTTTAACATCAGTCTGTATGTTTCTGTTTGTTTGAATTGAGGGTCCTATAAAGAAATCTATCTTTAGATTGTATTTAGAAAATATTCTCGTTGGTAAGAGCGAGATCACAGTCAGGTTGCAACCTATTGATTCAAAAACCTAATGTCACTTTTAAAACAAGGTCTGAAGAGAGTCACTGGGGGATTCAACTCCAAGAACAAATGTGATGCCAGAACCTACTCTTACATGCTGCCAACATTTGCCTTTGCCCATAAAGACCACAATGTGCAAGAAGACGTTTATCGACTGGACAAAGAGACCCTTGAAAAAGTCAATAAACTGCTTGCATGCTATAAAGGAACACACAACTTCCACAACTTCACATCTCAGAAGGGACCCAGGGACCCCAGTGCCAAGCGGTACATAATGGAGATGCACTGTGGAGAGCCGTTTGTGCGGGAGAACATAGAGTTTGCTGTCATCAAAGTGAAAGGTCAGAGTTTCATGATGCACCAAATAAGGAAGATGATTGGGCTGGTGATAGCTATTGTGAAAGGTTATGCTGCTGAGTCTGTCATAGAGCGCAGCTGGGGAGAGGAGAAAGTAGATGTCCCCAAAGCCCCAGGACTCGGGCTGGTCTTGGAAAGAGTACACTTTGAAAAATACAACAGACGTTTTGGAAATGATGGGCTGCACGAGCCACTGGAGTGGACAGAGGAGGAGGAGAAGATTGCTGTTTTCAAAGAGCAGTATATCTATCCTACCATTATCAACACAGAAAGGGAGGAGAAATCCATGGCAAACTGGCTAAACACCCTCTCCATTCATGATTTCAACTCTTCTGCTGTTGGGATGCAAGCTAACAACAAAAATTCAAAGGTAATGATTGAAGCCATTATTTTATCAAATGGAAGCTGTCGAGTTGAAGTGGCTCTTTAGTAACGCTTTTGTTTTTCTTCAGTATGCCCTGGAAGGTGACAGTCATCTGGAGCATGGAATGTGTATTATCTTTTCCATCTTTGTGCACTTGGTAGTGGAATGAACAATACAAAGTGTTATTTTTGCAGGGTTTTGCATGGGGCAATTGAGGGAGGGAGGAAGGAGGGAATGCTTTCAAGCACAGGCCAATTTGCAGAATCATAAACTGGCAATAAAAACTGTGGATGCATTGCCAGCCTTTGCTATTGTGAAACTGTTTGAGAGACTAGTTTTCAGGTTGACAGTTTCCCTTTAAATAACTGCTGGCTCTTTGTATTCTTTGATTTTGGGCTAATTCTCGTTTTGTGTAATGCTCTGTTTACTAGATAAGGTTGGAATCGGGGGCAAAATTTAGGACCAGTAAATCTGCTGTGAGCTCAAAATGGGTCATCAGAACAACTCCTACTGGTTAAAATGGGATATTACAGAGTCTGAATTCTGACAACAGGAACTACTGTCAGCTATAAGTTGCAATAAAACAAAGGTGTAGAATATATTTTTAACCAAAAGAAAATTACAGTTCAAGGTAAAGGTTTGGTTTTGTGGTTTTTTTTTTTTTTTTTTTTTTTTTTTTTCTGGTTGAGATGTAGAATAGCCTCACAATAAAAGAGTGGAAAGATGTTTGGGGCATGCTGGGAGTAGGTTGGAAACCACATGAGGCAGCTTGAATCAAACTCACAAAGTATTTCTTTAAATTGACAGTCCCTGGATTGACTTAAAATGCAAGTGTTTGATTGGACAAGTCCCCGATCAACCCAATCTAACATTCAAGCAAGCCCTCCTTGCCAGGCGGTTGAACTTGATGACCTAAAGATACCTAACAGTTCTGTATGTAATTCTAATTTTCTTGGTCAGAGGGCTGTCAAATCCTTGAAGGACACATGATGGGCAGGGCTAAAACTTCTGTGTGGTGCAACTCAGAAGAAAATAATGACCTTTTTTCACTTAATGGAGTCATTAAAATTAACTTTATTTTGTGTCAATAATGATCCTGTTCTGAAGAACATTAGGTTTAATCCTGACTCTGCCTTTTTTTTTTTTTTTTTGAGTATGAGAAATACTTTCAACATATAAAATAAAATTTACAGCCTCGTTGAATAGTACAAGCAAGATACCAGAAATTTCTCAGGGTTATTTTTGTACTTGTGGTAATTGTTTTTCTGAAGTATAGTGCTATAGGAGGATATCTGTGACAGGAGGTTATGACAAATGCCACATTGGTTTGGTTAAATGGGACCTAAAGAGACCATGTAGTGCAGAGAGTCCTTTCGTGGCTCAGGGGTCTTGACGATAATTTTGACAGGACTTACTGCTGACAGGTTCAAAATCACTGATGTATTGCTAGCAGGAGTCAGGTCTGCTTGCTTTAGATAAACTCGACCAAATACAGTTTTGGTATCATAGTTAGCATGAGCTGTCTGGAAAAGGATAAATAAGGGATGATATGACAGGCTCCTTTGAGATTTTGCAGGCTGTTTGCACTTCAATGAGCTGTGCTTGCTGTTACGAAGGCAACTGTCTGAGTCTCTCAGAATTTGTTTTGTAGTAGGATATTAAATTGTCAATGTTAAATTCATAGGATTTGGAGGTTTATATGTTTTCAGCAAGTGGTGGTGAGGGGAAAAAAAGGAGTAACTACAGGCATCTTGTCATGTTAGCCTTTCTTCACAAAATCCTTTGGTGCCAATCATATCAGTCAAAATACTTGCTTCAAAAAATTATATAAATGCACCAAATTTATCATACCATATTGACTTAGTCCTGAAGGAGTGGCTCCCAGTTAAGAACTCAGACTCCAGTTTTCCTGTAAGTTGCTAACATTTGTATTATTTCCATAATGCTACTTTGTACAACCGACTTAATTTTTAATCAGGTATTAGTGAGCCCTTGCATATCTCTAATACAGTTTAGACATAAATTCTCTGCAGCAGACAAACAAAATTCTCAATTCTGGCTTTAGACAACATAACAGACTTAGTTTTTGAGGGACTTGCATGAAAAAAGCACTTGTTAACTTGTCTTAACTGCATTTATTTTAAACATCAGCATTTCATGCTATTACTCCACTTTTAAGTTTCCCACATCCTGCAGGTGGTAATCATGCAGTTGTAAATATAAGTGAAAAGAAATTTCTTCTGCTGGTGAGTGTAATCCAATGTACAGTTGTTTTGCAATAAGTGTCCTTTACCATCACAGAAGTTTGTCACAATAGATGGATCTAAGATACAAAATTGGGATCTAGCTCAGTTTTCTTACACTTTTAGAGAAGTTTAAAGTCAATGGCTTTGATTTAGGTCAGTCTCTAGATGTAAATGAAATACTGACAAACCGTTTTCCAATTTACTTCACAGAACAACAGCGATCTCGAAGGCAGTGATGGTTGTGATGATGATTCCGACTGAGCCAGTAAGTGGCTGGACGTGGGACCCTTACTGCTTGCATTTCCCTTTGTCTACAAAAAAGTGGCCTTTCTAAATCCAAGAACCCAGTAAATCAGGGGTTTGTGTGCTTGCAGAACAAGAACTGGATGCCCAGGAGAAACTGGGTGGGGAAAACAGTGTAGCAGAAAAAGTAGAAGCAGCATTTTATACCACTGACTGATTCACCTGACTGGTATACTTGAAAATAGTATAACAAGAAAGAAGCTTTCGAAAATAATCTTGCAATGCGGGATGTCTTAATTGCTATTTGAATAATGTTTTTATTACATGTTTACCTGGAAACTAGTACTTTAAATATGTATAATCTCTACATAAAGATGGGGCAAAATGTTTTATTATGCTCATTTTTGATTATTATAATGAAGCTATGACTCCATGAACTTTTGATATTTTTTTTATTATTGTTATATTCTCCACCTTTTACTTAATTGGATCTCTAAACACCATTAAGTTTTTATTTTCCATGGCATCTATGACTTTCCTGTGGAATAACATGCATGAGTTAGGAACTCATTATCATACTGACTGCTGTGCATTCTTTTGGTATCAAAACAAAATTTCTGTGTTTTCTAAAGCTTTTCAAGTCTAAAAAGTGATTTCTTACTCAGTGAGAGGTCTTAATTTTGGAATGTGGGCTGAACCACATATTTCAAGATGAGACCTTTTCCTTGGGAGATGTCATCCTCCAAGTATTGCCCGTGTGCTTGGGCAGACTTAAAAATATATATCCATAGCTACTTGTGTAATTGGGCCTTTACTGCCTGAAGTGTTGTTTCATACACCTGTAGTTGAGATGTGAGGAGATGTAAATTAATTGTTAGGACTGCAATTCAAAGTGTGCAGCTGTGAACATTCTAGTGTTGCCCGTGGTGGATCACTGTATGTGTTGCTGTTGGTTTAGTATTTCTGTTTTTAGTGGAAACTCTCTAGCCGTCTGCTGGATTCAGGTTGAATCAACTTAGCATGTGTGAAAGGAATGGTGCTGACTTCCTCTGGGCTTTAATCAAGTCTGCATTCACTTTGTGTGTGTGAACTCTTAATCCCCATCAAGCTGCTCAGAATAGAGGAATGTGTGCAATGATGTGGGAAGCACATGTCTGAGGACAGACTTCCTTTAGGAATTGATTTTAATTTTCTGTGTTCTGGGGACCTGCGTACTCTGGAGTTCCTTCTCTCCTTTCCCCAACTGTGGTTTGACTTCTGGTTCTTGTTTCCAACTCTCTGTGAAGGTGGTGGAAGAAAAAACAAGTAAAGGCAGCAGCCCTGCTGTCATCTCTGTCTGTAGAACACTCTTGGAATGGGTGGAATGAGACTCTCCAGGCATTTGGGTATTAGTACAAGCGTTTGTTATGCTTCTCTAGCTGGGTCTGTATGGAGACTAGCTTTGTAATATGGTAGTTACTGAAAATGCATTGTCAACTCTTTGCTCTTCATTCAGTGGTTTCTGGCCAAAGCCTCCAGGCTTCTTCTGGAATTACTTTTTTTTTTTTTTTTTTTGCCAAAGCACAGCTAACCTTTAAAAGGGATTTGTTTGTTTTACTTTATCAGGGTTTTAATTAGAGCCTTGTACTTTATTGTGAAGGCCTTGCTCTATTTTATGAGAGCAAGTGTGTAAAAGTGTTCTGGAGAGGGACTCGGTACCTAAGTTTTCATTTCTGTCCCTTGCTGGTTCATACTATTGACCTAATCTGCATTAGTCTTCTATCCAAAGCTCTATCTTTCTGCCTGTATTCAATCTGGGGGAAAAAAAAAAAAAACAAAAAACAAAAAAACACCTTTATTTGCTTATAATTAAGGTCCCAAAACAGAAATATATCTCAGTTGAAATCAACGAGAACTTCTATTTATAGCATTTGAAAACAAAACAATAATAATAA
This sequence comes from Tyto alba, assembly GCF_018691265.1. Taxonomy (NCBI): domain Eukaryota; kingdom Metazoa; phylum Chordata; class Aves; order Strigiformes; family Tytonidae; genus Tyto; species Tyto alba. The sequence goes on from NW_024881320.1 coordinate 7,419,837, forward strand.
ATAAAAAAAGGATATTTCTTACCTCTTGGTATGCGTGCTTTTTTTTTTTATTTCATGGGGATTATTAATTTGGTATTTCAGCTCTGGTTTCAATGCAGGAGCTGAATAAAAATATTTTAAAAAATACGCAAATGGTCAAAATTCTAAGATGGACTCTTTGAAAGGGTGCAAGCCTGTGCTGTGTTAGGGGGAAGAAAAGGCAGGCTGCACGCTGTGCGAGATCTGGAAGGCTGTCGTGGCGGGCTGCAAGGTGCCCGTTTGCTCCCGAGCCCGGCGGTGCCGGCCCCTTCCCGGTGCCGGCCCCTTCCCGGTGCCGGCCCCTTCCCGGTGCCGGCCCCTTCCCGGTGCCGGCCCCTTCCCGGTGCCGGCCCCTTCCCGGTGCCGGCCCCTTCCCGGTGCCGGCCCCTTCCCGGTGCCGGCCCCTTCCCGGTGCCGGCCCCTTCCCGGTGCCGGCCCCTTCCCGGTGCCGGCCCCTTCCCGGTGCCGGCCCCTTCCCGGTGCCGGCCCCTTCCCGGTGCCGGCCCCTTCCCGGTGCCGGCCCCTTCCCGGTGCCGGCCCCTTCCCGGTGCCGGCCCCTTCCCGGTGCCGGCCCCTTCCCGGTGCCGGCCCCTTCCCGGTGCCGGCCCCTTCCCGGTGCCGGCCCCTTCCCGGTGCCGGCCCCTTCCCGGTGCCGGCCCCTTCCCGGTGCCGGCCCCTTCCCGGTGCCGGCCCCTTCCCGGTGCCGGCCCCTTCCCGGTGCCGGCCCCTTCCCGGTGCCGGCCTTCGGATCGTCCTCACCGCTGACCCTGCCTGGGGCTCTGAGCCGCGGCCCGCCCTGAGGGGACAGGCTGCTTCAGGGGACGTGGCGACCCTCCTGCGGCCCGCACCACTCGCCCTTCGCGCATGCGCCGGGCGCGGCGGCTCCTCCCCTCCCTGCGGGTGGGACCGTCAGGGGGTGGGGTGCCCGCCTCCTCCCCCCTCCCCCCCCCCCAGGTGGGAGGGAAATGGTACGGCTCCGTGCAGGGGCGGGGCCGGCGGAGGGGATGGGGCGAGGGCCGGCTGCCGCCGCGGCCGTCAGGGGGCGCTGCGGTGCGCTGTGCGCGGCCGCGCGGGTGGGGACCGGGGCGCGGGATCCCGGTACAGCGGGAGCCGGGACCCCGGGACCCCGGGAGCCGGGACCCCGAGGGGTGTGGGAGGTGGGCGGGGGCTGCGGGCGGCGGCTCAGGTCTGTGCCGGTGCTGGGGAGCGGGGCATCAGGTGGTTTGAGAGGTGGGCGAGGGCGGGGGGCGGTGCGGGCTGTCTGAGGCGGCTGAGGGAGGGCCCTCCCCGGCTCCCTCTGCGCGCCCGGAGGCCGAGCCGCGGCTGCTGAGCTGGGCGCTGCAGACTTCTTTTCCTCTTTCCTGGAAGATGGAGGGCGTTAAGTCAGCTGCCCCCTTCCCACCTGGCGTACCGCAGCCCCTCCGTGGCGGGGTGCGGGGCCAGCCGGGAGCCGTCGCAGCCGGCTGGGAGGTCGCTGTCAGGGAAGCTGCAGGTAACGCGGCCCGCGCCGCTGGCACCGGTGGGTTTCTGGTGTATCTTGCAGCAGAGGGGGCTTGATGATGCGTTGCCTTTGTGCGTTCAGGTAACTTTGTCTCTGCACTAATGCTTCACAGCCTGGCCAGTAGTACTGCAGGCATTACCACGTTTTCAAGGCAGCATTTAAACCCCAGCTTGGTTTGCATTAATGGCATCCGTGGCTGTAATGGACTTACAGGATAAATCATTCTGTCCCTCGAACAGAAACGAGAGATCGTTTTGTGCACTTTATGAAATGAGAGCGCTGGGAGCTGCATGGGTGATGCCAGGCATCTCCCTGTTGTTACAGCTTCCACCATCTCCGGTGCGTGACCCGGGGTGAGAGCACCGGCCTCGCTCCATCTCCACGCTGACTGCGGCGCTGGGCCCACGAGTCCCTGTGCTGCAGAAAGCCTAAAGCGCCCACTGACCCTCTGTGTCGCCTTCAAAGTTCAAATGTACCCAGCCAAGACTCAGTGTGTGCTGCAGGAATCCTCTGTGTCTGACCGCTAGAAATAAAGTGACTGAATAAGTCTACTGGAATGATAAAGAATTCAAGTAGTTAAATTGAGTTAAGAGGTCAATGACCACTGAGATGAACTCTCCTTATAAAAGTTGGGCAGGAAGCAATTCTGTGACCATAAAAACCATTTAATAGCAAAATAAAGAGAATGTAAAAGTAAAATCAAAGGTAAATGTGGATAGAGCTTTGAAAGTGGAAGACCCATGCACGGTTTTATAGATAATGAGATACTTTATTAGGTTAACTTTATTTTAGTTCCGAAATAGCACTTCACATAGAGACACATAATTGGTTTTGATAACAGTTTAAAAAAAAATCACAACCCTTAAATTAACGCTGATACTTCTAGTACATATATTAATGATTTATGATAAAATATTTACGATCAAGTGTAAGTTTTAAGCTTTGTCATTAAAGATAATTGCTTTAATGAGATTTTCTGTAATTGTAACATTATATCTAATACCAATTATTATACAATTTAAAAACCCTCTGGAGAAAATCTTAGAAATCTTAGTGAGCACTGCACATCTCATTTTCCATGCATTGGGCTTAAATTTGTACCCTCTGTGCCTAATTTGTTGTTTTCGTTAATTGATGTTGCATGAAATTTTTCCTTTTTGGTCATTTGATACCCTGATAGAGATTGGTTGCCTAGCTATCACTTCTCTGTAGGGTGTTGTTAAAAAAGATCTTCCTGTTGTCAGGTTAAAGAGCAGGTAAGTACATTCTAGAATAGTGTGCTGATCGATTTGCATCTTCATAGCTTTTAGGTATGCAGTTGTATTGTGGTATGGTAGAAAGTTGATTTGATCAACTTTATAACAGTTTGTATTGCCACTTTCTTTGGTTCGTTTTTTATATTCCACTATTTTAATTTCTGAAATTGCAATTTTTAAGTTTCTCTTCAGGTGGAATGCCTCCTGTTCCTCAAGTGGCTCAACAGATTAGCCATGAGCAAAATCAACAGCAAAATGGACCACACTTGTCAAGTTTGCATAGTTCCTTACCTCCTCCACACGGCAGGAATTCAGCTTTTCTTCAGCAGGTGCAACCAGCAGGCCGTGATAAGAAGCATGTGATTTTGGTCCCAACTCCAGTTCCCATACAACAACAGGTATCAGATTTGCATATTATATTGTACGCGGCTTTGTATGGCTGTTTTTTTGTGCATTCTAATTGCTGTTGTCATCTATTCTGCACCATTAAATAATCTGTCTGAATGCTGGGGAGAGAGTATCCCCAAAAACAGAGCGGTAACATCTGTCTTATTAAGGAAGTCTAGACAAGATTAATTTTTGGCACTTTACCACTACTTTCCCTTGAAGTTTTACTTCTGTGAAGAACATAGATGTTCATTTATGTCATCTGCGATGTCTACCCAACTTTCATTTAAATATTATTGTGCTGGATTTTCATTTTCATTGAATCAAATTCATTTAATGCTTGAAAGTAAATTTCAGACGTGTGGAAGGTTGCAGTTAAGTAAATTACAAGGTGCAGCGAGAGGGAACAGCATGCTAACCTCTCACTGTGTCCTGGCAGTGCTGTCCTTTGTGTTTTGTATTGAGATTTTGTGGGTGACAGAATTTATTACTTCAACCTTGGGAGAAAGGAGCAAATAATTTCGGTAGTTTTTGCAAAATACTTTACTGAGCACTAATAATTTGCTTCAGATAGCTGTTGTATAGCTTAGCAGGGTATAAATCGTTCTTTACAATAAAACTTTGTGTTCATTTAAATTTAGAATGCTCTGTAGATAGCTGTATATCTCTTCTGGTTTTAATTAGTGGTGTAGACATGCCTTATGATTTTTCTTGAAGAAAGAAAAGGAATGAGTAGGAATCAGGCAGGTTCTCTGTGGAAGTAGAATTTGTTCTTGTAATGAAATCCTAGAAGGAGATTTAATTAAACTGAATCAATTATTTTAACTTTTTATGCAACATATTTAGAATAAGGAGAGAGGAATCACAATGAAAATTTGTGCTGCTTGTGCTTACTTGCCAGCCGTTGCAGGATGCTTAGATGTGTTAATAAACTAAAGATATTTTTATATGAACTTTTTAGAGAACACCATCCACCTGCCATCTGGCAGAGCATCTCAATTCCCCGAAAACTCTCACTGAATCAACCAGGCTCTTCTGATGAGATCTAGAGGTACTATATTTTAGGAGGAAAAAAATGAAGTTCTCAAGACTGAATACACTGCATCCCAAACTTCTCTACTGATTTTACATTATACCACTGCATCACAAAGTCCTTCAGAGACTTCACATAAATCTGCAGATGTGTTACTCATTATCTTTTAATTAAGAGAAACTATAGAAAGCATAGAATGTTTCCAAAGACTAAATAATCATTTACATTTTTTATTCATGTAGTATTTTTCACTGTGTCTCTGTCTTGTTTTAATGTTCTGCAGTAGGAAACTTAAGTTTAATTATGTTTACTTGAAGGAAAATGAAATTCTGCAGAGGATAACAGCACTGAGGAAAGAAGGTTTATGGTCTCTAAAACGTTTGCCCAAACTCCAAGAGACCCCACGGCACAAATCACACCATGATTATCTTTTGGAAGAAATGCAGTGGATGGCAACTGATTTTGTTCAAGAAAGGAGATGGAAGATGATAACTGCCAAGAGAGTAATATGAATTTTATATTTTCAACCAGAAAAGGGGGGAAGAATAGGCAGCATTTTCATGGTTAGGACATGATCACTGAGGATGTATGAGTTCTGGTTTGCCTCTCCACTGTGTTTGTAAAGTTTAGGCAGCAATCCTAAATGGATTATATTTTTTTTTTCTTTCTTTAGAAGTATGCTTTTTAGATAGAACAGAGTAAAAACTTTTTTTTTTTACGGTTTTATTCAGCTCATTTTAAGCGTGGCTTGTCATCACAATGATATGATACTTCATAAGGAAACATGCAAGAAAAGAGAGGAGAAGAAACTGAGGGCTGTTGCTGCTTTTACTGCTAGAGAAATTGAACATTTTTGGTCTACCATTAAACAGGTAAATGTAAAAAAAAAAGGAAAAAAATAATCTAAAGATTTGATGAATAAAAACCTATCAGACCATAACAGTGAGAACCTTACAACTGAACTTTGCTCAGTCCACGTGGTGAGTATTATCTGTTGGTAAAGATAGTTTCATGTTATGGTTGTATGAATAATTTCAGGCCTTTATACGTCACGGAGAGTGCTCCACTAATCCTAGTTTGAGAAGTTGGCTTGCTGTGGATGTTTAAATTTTGATGTGAGTTATTCTTGGGTAGCTCTCTCTTGTTATGTGCATGACTTCTATTCACGGTCAGTTTTGTACATACCATATTTTTCTTTGAGTGCTCTGCATTGTAGCCATGTCTGATGCCTGTGTTATTGTTAAATAAATGTTAAGTAATTCATAGCTGTATTTGAAGCTAACTGCATTCATGTTTGTCATTTCCTTCTGTTCTTTCCCCACCACTCTCTCCATTTTAGGTAGTACATTTGAAAATGCAAGTAGAGTTAGAAGAGAGGAGGAAGAAAGCATTAAACTCACAGAACACCTCAAAAAAAGGTAATAAGAACCTAAGACTTTTTTTTTTGCATGGCTTTTTTTTTTTTTTTTTCTTTTGTATACTGACAGTAGTAGTATAAGCTTACCAAAAGAAATGTTTACGAGCTACTATTTTGGTCTTAGTTTTGAGTCATAAATATCTCCTTTCTCTAGCTTGCTAACTTCCTGTAGCTTACTAAAGCTTTGCTAAATACACTGTAAAGACTTTTTGTTGCTGAGCTCATTTGTGTCAGGGTTTAGTCTTATGTCCCTTGGGGGCCATGCATGAGACTGAATTCACTAAAACTATCATGTGTGCACCTGTGTCCCACTGCAGTTTGCCCTTGTTTCTGTAGTCAAGTTCAACAAAGAGTATTCTTGTAGTGTAGAATCCTTACGTTCTTTAGACCCTGGATTAGCTGTGAATGACATCAAATCTGTTAATGAATTATTAGTCTCAGACATGACAGCATCATGATTTTTATTATTTTGTGCAGAAATAAGAGACTCTTTGAATACGGAAGATAGCCTTCAGAAGGAAGTGGTACTTCCAGATCTTCTCCCATCTACTGTGGAGAAATACATGGCAGATTTAGCTGATGTTGCTGCTGCTGCAGAAGCATTGTTACCCAAAGACAGTGCTCAAATCACAACAGTAGTAAAAAGTGGTACGCTCTCCTTACTACGTGGCGCTCTCAGAGATTATCAAAAGACTGGATTGGAGTGGTTGGCAAAGCTGTATAAGATGAATCTCAATGGCATTCTGGCTGATGAAGCTGGACTTGGAAAAACAGTGCAAGTTGTTGCTTTTTTTGCACACCTGGCATGTAATGAAGGTAGGAAATATTGTAGATTTTTTATTTTATAAATCTATATTTTTAACAATTCATTAGTGAATGTGTTTTCAGTAAGAGGAAAAAAAAAAAAAGAATTGCTTTTAATATCTGTAATTTAAAGAAATGTACCTGGAATAAATGTTATAAAAAAGGATACACAATTCCTTTCTTTGTTAGTTGTTTGTATATACACAGTTGCCTTTTCTTCTAAGTTCTGAAGTGATAAGCAGTCATTTTCAGTCATGCTGTACTTTTATCTCTATAGGTAACTGGGGTCCTATTCTTGTTGTTTCACAAAACTTTAGCGTGCTGAAGTGGGAGATTGAACTGAAACGCTGGTGTCCAGCTTTGAAAATTCTTCTGTATCTTGGGAACCCAGGAGAACTTTTTTTAAAAAGTCAGGTATTGTGGAACATTGTTTCATCTGCACACATACTGGGTAACATAAGCATTACACAGAAAGAAAATATCAGCCTGAGTCATGCTTATACCATTGTGGTTAAAAACTTCAGTATAGTGATATCACAACCTGGATCTTTTCTCTTTTGTTATGTAGCATACTGGAAGACTGAAGATATTTCCTCATTTCATGAATGCTAGTTCATAAGCAGAGTTTGATATTTACCAATAAAATGTTTTAATGACCAGCGATGTCTGGCTAGCCTTTTTGAGTTGTGTGTATGTACTTACTGGCATGATGTCCTTTGCACAGATATTTTTGCCTAGTACCTAATCTCTGTATGGGGAAACTCACATCTTTGATCCAGTGACTTGTACCTCATCTTAGTGTTTGCACAGGTTTATTAAGAAAAGACATTGTATTTAGCCTTTTTTTTTTTTTTTTTTTTTTTAATGAGGAATTGATGTGTAATCCAGAAGAAGCAACAGGAAGTTTGGTGTTTATTTTGTAGTTTAGAAGACACGTATGTGTTTTCAGGCTTCAAAATTTCATTAAACTTATTTGCAAAATATGCTGCTGCAGGTTTTTTTTTTTCCCTCTAATTTTCATATTTTCAACTTCCATAGTAACAAGGAATTTGTTAGGTTTCTCCATTAATGCTTTTACAACATACAACTTTTGTCCCTCCTTTTGTGTTGATGTGTCTTTTTCAGATAGTTTTCAATTTCTTTCCATGTTGGAGTCCTTCATATAATCTTAGATTTACTAGCAATTTTTCACTTCTCTCTTATGTTTGTAGAACTGGGCCATATAAATCATGTATTAACTTTTCTTGCCTTGTGACCCAGGCAGAGCAGAAGAAAATTAATGAAATTGTCATAGCTTTGAGCGTATTTATTCCTTTAGTTCTGTAACTTTTCCTTCCTTTCTTGTAATTTTAACTCTGTGTTTTGTGTTTCTAATTTTTTATTTGCCTTTGAAAGTAAATATTAGGATGTTAGTTCACACATTTGACAGCTTCTGTGATCAAGTCCATAAAAATTTTGATACTTTCAGGTAGAATTTACCTAAAGATTGACACACATGAATTTTAGAGATTAGAATTAATCCAGTAAGTATGAATGCTATTGATAACCTTTAGCAACAAGTATAAATATTCTGAAATGTTTGAACTCTTCAAGGAACAATTTAAAAATGTATAAGGAAAGATGGCTTTTCACTGCCAATTGTTTTTGGATGGCTAGGAAACTTGGTCTACTGTGTTTTGTAGGAAAAGCTTTTTCTTTAAAAAACCCTACATTTTCTGTTAAGGATGTTTTGTATAATGTTTCAAATATCACAACCAGAGAATTAAACTGAGCATTCTCTTCTCTTTGGGGATTTTGAAAGCTCTAAAGAACTGCACTGTGATAAAGTACAAGATAATCTATTTTAATCCCAGAGGAGGAAACACTTAATCTTTGCCCTGAAAGCCATCAGAAGAACCTTTAGGATTTTTGTGTTTTTATGTTGCAGGAATGGACTGGCCCCAACAACTTTAATGTATGCATTACCTCCTGCAAGCAATTCTTTAAAGACTATGAAGCATTCATGAAAGTACAATGGAGGTACCTAGTTTTAGATGAGAGGCAGAATGGTAATAATCTGACAGAGAAGCACTGGGATGCAATATTCAATCTGCAGAGGTCTGAAGCATTCATTCAAATTTTTCTTTTTGCTTTTGTCTATCAGTTACTGTCTGAAATAACTTCGGCACTGCAGGTTTTTAAATTTGCTTGCTTGTGATGTAATTTTATTATGAAATATATTTTACCTTAATTGTTATCTTCATTGTTTACAGTCATCATCGTTTACTCTTGATGGATATGCTTCTGCCTACTGTTTTAAAAGATCTGTGGGCTATTGCCTGTTTCCTGATTCCAGGGATTTCCCAATCCTATCTGGATTGCACAAAGGTAGCATCTGTGCAGGGGAATGAAGATCATTACCAGCGAGTTGCAGTGAAACTGCAGAGAGTACGTCTCCCTTGAGGATGGTGTCTTACATTTCTTTCTCTGAGGAAATGCAATTAGGAAATCACTGTGTTGTATTCTTTTAGGTAGTGCAGTCATTTATTTTGCGGAGGTCCAAAACTGATGTTGAAAAGCAGTTACCAAGGAAATATGAGCATGTACTTACATGTGCTCTTTCTAATCGGCAGAAGTCAATGTATAAAGACATCTTGTCTCAACCAAGGTACATCTGTTGAGTAGTTCTTAAATGTTCATTCGTCATTAAAGTTAGGAATTATTCCAGTTACAGCAAGAGCGCTTGTTTGCTGGGGTGTTATTTCTAAGCGAGTCATGGGCAAACCTAAAGATTAAAGCAGATTGGCAAAATCATAGTGCTGAGCAGCCTAATCATCTTCTACACTAAGCAGTAATTGCATTCATTGCATTCAGCCATTTCTTCATCCTCTGTTTGTTTATTTATATCTAGTTGTTTTACAAGGTGAAAAGAAGCATAAATAAACAGTATTTGCAGATTATGGGATAAACTACATATGGGACAAAATATTTATAACTTAGACAGTTGACCATGAGTCACAGTTTTTGTCTACATTTAATTCTTAAGTTAATTAGGAACTGAATATAGGTTCTATGTTACTTTGCTTTTCTGATCTGTCTAGTTTCTATTTGTCAATGAATTTCATAATTTAAAGTGGTATTTATTCAGATGTTAAAAAAAGGCCTTAATATTGACAATGTTCTTCATACATTATCTGATGTAATTTCCATTTGAAATACAGTGGCTATTTGAGAAATTCACATTTATGATAATTTGAGTTTTAAAATCAGAATACATTTTATGAATTATTAAAAGTCTGTGTGAATGTGAAAGAAGCTGGAGGAATGGAAGACTGTGTTTTTAAACCCATATTCTAAGATTGATACCTTGGTGTTACTAGATTTATTCAGAAAAACAGTTTGTGTGTGCAGAAAGACCTAAGCTGCCAAAAAGCACTGGGTTTAAAAGATAACTTAAATTAAATTTTCATTTTGAATAACAGAACTCAAGAATGTCTTAGAAGTGGGCACTTTGTCAGTGTCCTCCATATTCTGACACAGCTGCTCATGGTGTGCAATCATCCTGATCTGATCAGTCCCCGGCTTCCAAGTTCTTCCTGTGTATTAGACAAGCTGGAGTTTACAACTGCTTCCCTTGTGCTGAATGTGTTAGGACGGGATCTTTGGAAGGTGAGTAGGGAAGTAATTCTCTTGTACTTAACTTGATTTGACTGGGAGAGCAGGTGGCTTATGACATAAAATTTCTTACACGTAATTCAGGTTCCAATTAAATTTCAAAATCTGAATTGCTAATCCATTTATTTTTAGAAGCAACTGCTAAGACTATAAATAATAACCACTGACTTTATGGTAGTACTGAATTTAGGTGTGCTGGGAATTTGCTATCCTTGTCAAAAAAGGTCAGACTATTTTGCAACATTTTCTAGTTTTGCTTAAAGTTCCCAATTAACCTAAATGGATGGGTCTTAAAATCAAGGGAAAGGTGTCATTTTTGTCCTGGCCTGAGGAGTAGTAAGGGCATAGTTAAGCTGCGTACGGCTCTGGGGATGAGAAGCTGCATCAGATTCAGCAGTTTAGTTTTAACTATAGTCTGTTTGTTAAAGTTATATTGCAAGCGATTTCATGCATTTTTTTCTAGTGATTTCAGGAATACTAGAGGCTTAAGAAAGACTGGACAAAGCTAAAAGAATAGCATTGGGTGTCCCGGGAAATTAAAATAGTTACTCCTTTAAGCCCGCTGGTATGGGTGGGGGGACAGGGTGAGTGTCAAAGGCTTGTGAAGGAAGTAGGGTTAATACATCAAGGTGGGAATGGATGAGTCTGGAATGAATAAGACAAATGTATTAGTTACAAGCATTGACTTAACTGCAGAGCTTGTAATTTCAGGGTGCTGTCCTGGTTTTGGCTCTTGGTAACATGAGCATAATGCTCTATTTTCATGGTGTAGGTTGTTGAAACCTTTTAAAGTAACAGCAGCTGCTCTCTGCAAAATCACATGACACTTGGCTCTTCCACATTTTGGTTTAATTCTGGCATCAGCTGTGAGCTTTTTAATCATTCTCAGATAATGTGGTATTATTACTACTATTTTTTTTTTGTTCTTTTTTGTTTTATGGCAACTGAATAGTAGTAGAATATTTCTTTAGGTTGTTTCTTTTATAACTTAAGCATGCAGACTGGTCTCTCTTTGATGTGATTGGGATGGAAAACCAAATTACTTGCTATGAAGCACAACTACTGCCAAAACTGAAGGTAACTAGGAAGCTTATTGAAGAGATCTACTGTTCTCCTTCATCACCCAGACTTGAGCCAGTGAAGCTCAAACCAAATAGGTATGCAGTGTTCCAGTGATTGATTGCTTGATTTTAGGTAACAGGTGAAAATGAGTAGTATTTGTGAGAGCCCAGAGGGGTCATTCAGAAGCATTTGTGTTTCTTGCTATCTTTTGTTTCCAAACTCATCACTGCTAAAGACTGTATGCCAGTCTTCTGAGGGAAAGCAGACTGCTTTTTAGCAGTTAATAGTTGTTTTCATTTACAAAGGCTTAGTTGTGATATTTCCTGCCAAACTCAAGTGAGTTAAAATCTGCTGTGTGTGATCAAACAGTGGAAGTGACTTCTGCAGTAGTTTCCTAAGCAGAATAATTAAATCTTCTCCCTTTAGTTAATTTTAAGTCTAAGATGTGCTTACAAAGAACTTAAAGAAATATTGGGGTTTTCTTTTTGGAGTGGTGGGAGGAGAAGAAAAAAAGGTGTTCTGTTAAATTTTGAACTTTTTTATTTTGCTATTGACTCTTATTTCTGAAGAGCAGTTGGGAGGGTTCATTTTTGAGTCTTGGCGTGAATGTAATTCTGCTGTAGAGCAATGTAGGCTTAAACATTTTACAATAAATTAACCTGATAAGAGCACAGCATGGTTATGGAAGCCCAAGACAGCATGTGTAACAGGTGACAAGGAGGATGTCCAGCGCTAGTTCTGTTAGGCACTTCTGCAGAAGGAAGCTTTGTCGGTTAACAAAATTTAAGAACTAGAAGCAATAGCTAAAATATATATGGAAAGCAGAAAAAGAATTTATTCTTTTGCTGTTTAGACATCTTTAGTTTCCCAGTAGTATACACAGAATGATTGTTGTGAAGTCAGCTTTTACAATTGCAGGATGTGTTTAAAACCAGACAGCGTGAAGATGCATGGAAGTAGGGATCCCCTGCTTTTTGCACTTATATTGTACCTAGCCATTCTTAAGACTTTGCTCCATTAAGAAGTTTGATCCTTATTAGCATATTTTGGGGAGTTTTTTTGCTGTCTTTAGACTCCAAAGATGATTAAGGAATATGGGGGATCTGTCATGCTTGTACCCCTTCATGTAATCTTTCAGAGAAGACTGGAGACTTAGAGAATTTGGTGTACTTGCCTTTTACAGTATATTGTGTTTCTTCTGTGTGTTGAGAGAAGCAGAATCCCTCCTGCCAAATGCTCTGCAGCTGGGTACCCCTTCTAGCTCAGGTTACTGACTAAAAATAACTATTTGCTTTTTACCTTGATTTTTGTATTAGGATGAAAGGATTAACAACTTCCTCATGTATGTTTTTTGTATGAGTAGAAAGATGATTTGTTAATTTTCAGGTTATTTACACCAGTGCAGTATGGACAAAAACCCAAAGGTAGGACTAGAGACTTCTCAAGGTCTCAGTCGCAGCAAACAGCGGACACAGCAACAGTTATGGCAGATCATCAAGAGAAAACACAAAGACAACAAGTCCTTGTCATGTTTTCGGATAATCATCATAAGGGAGGTGTGTTTGACATATAATAAACTATTGCTTTCTGGTTTGCTGTCTTTTTTTTAATATTGCTTGAATTTGGGAAAGCAATGAGGTTGTACTCAGGGTGTTTGTACATTACATATTTAAACATCAAATTCCATTAGCAGTTTTCTAACAGGAAATGCTCACAAAATAAAAAAATAAAAATTCCTTATTATCTATCTGTCTGTATTTTATAAACAGAATGATGCTATTGTGCAAACTGGAAATTTTGCGGGCAGTTGTGTTGGTCTCCAGGTATACCATCTTAATGAAACTCTTCAGACCTGACCTGCAGTGTGTGAGGCAGCTTTTCACACAGGTCATTCTTAACTGACTGAGAAGATTTAGAGATCATCACTGTGCCATTCGCGGGGTCTCTGCCGAGCCACTACTAAAGGTCTTAACTGGGTCTTTTTTATATGGTACAGTGCTTTGGAACAGATCGTTTTCAGATGGTTGGGGATGTAGTGCAGTATTTCAAGCACATTCTTCTTCAGGGTTTTTCTAAATCCTCTACATATTGATTTCAGCTGGTTACAGTGTAAGTTTTTGCATGGTTGATTGGGAAGCATTCAGTATGAAGGGAGACTGAAAATGATATAGGATAGTTATTCTTTTGTGCTGTTAACTGTTCTAAGAACTCTTCCATTGCTGAAAATGAATTGTCCAGGAAAAGATCTCTTATTCTGTGGTTGTTTTCTGCCAAGACTGTGCTTAAAATATAAATGTGCAGACTCTTGAAGCCCTTGCAAAGTTTGTACATTGTCAAGTCAAATGAGTATATATGTGAAATACCAGTCAAATTGTACCTAGGAAATAATCTTTTTTTTAATAGGTCTACTAGTGGTACTGAGGGGAAGAACATTTCATGTGTAGTTTAAGAGCACATAGTGTTAGAGGCAGGCCTAGTCTGTTTGCAGTTAAGTGCAATGTTAGTTATGTCTGGAGTAAAATTGCCCTTCATTGGAAATAGGGCACACTGTGCATAGGATAAGCATTCAAATTCTGCAGCATACAGTGAGGAAATTCTTTTTAAACCTTGTAACTTTTTTGTCTTCTCTTAACAGCCAGCAAGATAGTACTTGGCCCAATGTCTTCCACAGCTGGAGCACAAGAAAGAATTGCTGAGCCAGAGAAGCCTGTAACATTACAGTTTAGAGGGAAAACTTTTACTTTATCTTACAGTCAGTTCTGTCGTCTTACTGGTAGACAGTCTCTGAAGCAGCAAGGTAAGGTGCCACATGATTCAATTCACATATTTCTCTTTTTTTTCCCTTTTTTTTTTTCTTTTTTGTTAACTTTTTAACTATTCAGAAATCAAAATTCTAAAAGCTACAATACGCTTATACTGTAATATAATTAGTCTGTGAAATTAAATAATTTTTCTTCATTAAAATATTTTTCTTGTCTTTCTGCTTTCCTGGAAAAATTAATTTATTAACGTGACAGTGGATGACTTGAATACTAAATCTAAATCAGTATCTAGACTTCTGTGTCCAACTCAGGTACTGTGCTAGCTCTTTGTATGATATATACTTGATCATAAACAATGTATAGTTTACAAGATTCATGTGTACACATCTGTTTGCTAAAATAGCTAAAGGTTTAGTTTTTAAAGCATGTAGAATATTGTAATTGACTGGTCTTACCCATCTGTACTAGCGGACTCTCCAATAGTAGTTTGAAACTGACATTGTATTGTAGCCAGTAGGCATAAAGTAGGAAAGCAGATTTATTTTTCATTAAAATACCAAACTTAACATCTGTCCTTGTATCACAAATACTATTCTAATTGTTAGCTTTTCTCCTGCTCACTTCTCCTTTCACAGTCATTAATAGAACTGTCACATTAACTAAGTTATCCTAATTTTCAACTTTCTTTTGCATAAATTTCTCATTCACGTAAGTTTTATCTGGTCAAAATACATTCAGAAAATATTTTTCAATTTAAAGGGTATCATAGAAGAAAAAAGACAACTAAAGGAACACCTGGACAAAATATACTTTGAGAATGAGCGTCGTTGTTCCAGAACGCCCCTGTATGGCAGAGACTTGTTGGAAATTTGCTCTTGGACCAGTGAAAGAAAAATCGCTCAGCATTGTTCTGCCAGGATTAACAAATGGCGCTGGGCTGGCTTTGCAAATTGCCTTCCATATTCAGGGACTTCAGAGGTTCTAAAGGATCCCTTGCAAGAACTCATTCTGACACTGAAGCAGCAACAGATCGCCCTGAAGGATGTTGTTACTAGGTAATTGAGACAAATCTATTTCCCATCTTTGCACAGATTTGATGGGTCTATACTACCATCCAAACCAGGGTATTTATGGAAAGTACTGTAAAATGCTAAAAGTGATGAGTTGCTTTTTTTAATCCTTATTGCAAGCTAAATTACTTTATGCAGAATCTATTTGCATGCCTGATGTATAATTTTAGATCATTTAAGATTTTAAAACTCTTAATAGTTTCATGGCAATTGTTATTATCTATCTAGCATTTCTACTTGATTTTGACATAGCTTGTATTTTTTGTGTGAATACTTACCAAACAGTAGGAGTTGCAAGTCAGCTTATCTTGGTAACTTTATGGGTAGTGGTAATTTCCTCATCTCGTTCTGATCTTGAGTGGTTTTGCATTTACTTGATGCTAACATAAAACTTCATATACTGATTTACTTTCACTTACCTTTATCCAGCTTCTGCTTCCCTGCAGACATCTTCTTTATTACTGTTTTTGAGTAGTCAATGGCCCAAGCTGTTAAAAATTAGTATATTAAAGTTTTGGTTTGTTTTATAGAGATCTGTGCATATTGCCAGCTGTAGCTGTTGCTCCTCCATATTTGTATGTAGCAAATCCTCCTCATACATATACCCATGAAATGAATGTCTTGAAGTTTAATCTGAAGGAACAGATACTGCCCTATTACCAGCAAATAGCAAGGCCTCATTTTCTACAGTTCCCGGATCCTCGACTGGTGCAGCGTGATTCAGGTATTAAAAAGCTCACCACCTGTTATAACCGTGTGAATGTGGTTTCTCTAATGAATGCTACCTGCAGACTTTCAAGTTCCTATTTCATAAACAGGCAAGATGGAAGCTTTGTCTGTCTTGCTTCGGAAGTTGAAAGCAAAAGGACATCGTGTGTTGATTTTGACGCAGATGGTTCCAATGCTTGATATATTGGAGCTGTTCTTGAACTTCCATTTTCTCACATACATAAGAGTTAATGAGAATGGTGCTCACAGTTGGCATTATCTGGTAAGAGAACCTCTTACTTAAGCTAATAGTTAAAAGATGATTATAGTGAAAGGGAAAATGCTAAAAGAAAGTCTAATACATTTGCAAAATTCATTTGCATAATTTCATTAGTTATTTAAGAAAAGTATGTATGTAGCTGTAGCACAAAATATGTAATTATATACGAAATATGTCAGTTATATTACTCTTTGATGAAGCATCCAGAGTGTTTCCAAGAGGTATGCCTCTAGTTGTCCTACATTTATTAGTAATTTGTGCTCGAAATACAGACATTTTATTTCACTATAGTGTTTTGATTAATTACTTTTGCTTTCATTATCTGTAGATATCCTCATTGTTAGTACTTCAAATGCAGTTGCTGTTTTTATGTTGGTACTTCCTCAGCCTTACTCCAGGGGCTTTTGTTTTTTGTAAAGTGCCCTGGCATTGCCTGAGGATAAATTGAAAGTATGCTCATTTCCCTCTCCAGTAAGATTTTCAGTATCCTCTGGGGCCTACAGTTTGAGCAAACATTAACAATATCGTTAAGTTATTCTTGTCTTATTTTTTATTTCAAATTGCACTGTTATGCTTTCTGTCAGATGCCGTATAAAACATAGAGGAATACTTTGCCTTAAAGCAACACAAGGCAGAACAATAGAAGGGATTCATTTTAGTCAATAGAGAAAAAACCCATGAAGCATGCACAGAATGTAATAACCCAGTCAGGTGTGCTTAGTCATAGGACATAATGTGTGTACTGTAATAGCTCTTCAGATTTTTATCTGGTTGACTGCACCATAAATTAATAGTTTTAATGGTACACAAATTAATTTTTAATTATGTAGATCTGTAATGTGGGCAGTCAGATAACTTAAAATGTTTGCGTGCTTAATGTACATTGGGGAAGTAATAAGAAAACAATTTTTCTGATCTTCTTCCATAAAAAAGTTTTAGAGATTTGTGCTTTATTAATGTGAATTTGTAACTAAGTTGCTTGTTCTCCCCATTTTAGGAATCCATAAAAAACTTCAACCAAGACAAGCGATTCTTCTGTGTTATTCTTTCTTCTGACACTCCTTCCACAGGTGTCAGCCATATAGATGTGAATACTGTTGTCTTCTATGACACTGCTTTAGATCCGCTGATGGATACAAAGGCTAAAGAATGGTGTGATAAAATTGCAAGACACGGAGATATTCACATGTACAGGTGACTTTTATGCTAAGAAATAGTATATGTCTTTTAAAATCAAAAATAGAGGGAAGATGTTTTTAGGTGAAACTAAGGTTTTCGGTTGAGGTTGTCCTTTTAGTTTAAATCATTTGGTCGTTTAAGATCCCTTTAAAGACTGATCGCTCATAAATACTTCTTCCCTTAATATATCTTCTGTTCCTGTCTTTCCCTCCCACTGTCATCTTGTCAGCCATCTGGATTTCTGTGTTGGGACAGTCAAAATGAACATTAATATCTGTGGGTGTTTTCTGCTCTTGATAAACAATAAATTTCTTTCTTGATGGTCTATCATTGGATTTCAAATCCACTAGTGATGAGATGCTGATATTCATGTAGTTCTAAGATGTATTTGAAAGCTTCTCTCCAGTGACTGTTTCTTTTCCTGGAAGGATGTGCTGAGAGCAGAGGTGAGCTCTTGCTCACACCACTGGCCAGGTATGCATGGGTGTGCAGTGCAGACACTGTTAGCAAATACCCGGCTACTGTAAGGATTTTTAAAAAAAAACTAATTGTATAGAAGATGATATTCTTTATTGTTAATTTTTAAAATAAGAACTTAAAAGGACACCGTGTTTTGAAAATATGAAATCAGATGTTTAAATAAAGCTTTCCTCTAAGAAACTAAAAAACGAATACAAAACTTCCTATGAAAATACCTGCTGGACTCTAAATGAGTGTTGGTGCTCACTGTTGTAGATGGGGAACATTAGGCATGAAACAGCTGAGTTTCAGAAAGTGTCACTGTTTTCTAGGAAAACAGTATTTAATTAGTTTCTTTGTTTTACAGGCTTATAAGCGGAAATTCTGTCGAAGAGAGGCTGTTGAAAAAAGGTATTAAACATTTGATTCAAGAAGTGACTGCTCAGGGAGATGATTATTCAACAGGCTTTTTAACTCAGGTACTGTAATATTAAGAATGTGAGCCGTTCTTTAATGAAATGTAAAAAAGTAGTCCTTCAGAATTTTAAACATCATCTAGTTTTATATATATTTCCAGACTTATCTGGGGGCCAGTGGTATGTGATCACAGTTAAAAATCAATGAAAATCCTGAGCTGCTAGCTCATATACAAAATCAGAAAATAAAAATATCTAGAAAGAAAACTGCTTCTTCCAATTATAATTTGACACTATTTTTGGCATTGTTTTAATCTAACAAAATCAACATGTCCTGCAGCAAATGGTGTCAAATATGTCTGTAACCTGACTTTTCTAAACTCAATTTTAGGATGATTAAAAAACTTTTGACATCATACATTGTCTTATTGAATACTTGCAACCTTTTTTCCATAAGGTTCTTTGCTCTGAAAATGGAAAAGAGGATTCTGGGATGTTTACAGAAGAGACATTATCTGAGATAAGAAATTACATAGATTCAGAGTTGTATGATTCAAGAAATACCACGGTTCCTTCACAGTTAGAACAGCTGGTTAGCTTTGTGGATCAGGTATGATGATTTCTCTTGTTCTAAGTAAATGTTTAGAAATATTTGAAATTTACTTTCCTGTGCAACAATCAAATGGCTTATTTCCACTCGATCTACATGAAACAGTTCTGTGCAACTTAAATATTGAAACAATCCCGGGAGGTAATCTGAGTTTTTTTATAGTTCTGTTCACCTACTGAAACACTTAAGTCACCAAATGTCCTCCTAAGGATTGTGAAGTGCATTGAACTAAATTGTGTCTTGTGATATAAAACTGTTTTACAGTCCTGTGCTTTGTGTTTTTCCTTAAAAGCCTTGGATCTGTTTCTTCCTAACCTTGAAATGACCATTCTTAGCATTCCCCAAGTTCTGTCTGATTCTTATTGTCTCCTTTTCCCTTTGGCTACCTGTGCAGAACCAAAGCAGCAGCCTGCTTGCTAAGAACCAGTCAAGAGTATGCATAATAACTTGGATGGGATTCTCATTATTATTTTTTTTTTCAGTTAGGAAAATGGAAGCCAATGGTTGGATCCTATTATCAGTGATAGTGGTGAGATGTGAGCAGACTAGCTAGGGACCAGACTATCAGATTTTTGGTCCTTAGATCTCTTTTCTGTGTTAATTCTGGTGCCATTATTTGCAACTGAAACAAATATGTTTATTGGTTGGGGTGTTTTTCTGCTTGTTTTTAAATCACTGGTTATGTACATGTTTCTAATTCAAAAGCTAAACAACTAGCAAAGTGTCAAAATGTTTTTCTGAACAGCTTAAGCCAATTGAAAAGTATGCGTTGAATTTCTTGGAATTGTTTCATACTTTGAATGATCAAAAAAGCCAGAGAGTCAACAAGGTAAGTGATTATATTTAATTTTCTGAGTAATTAATAAAAACAAAATAGAAAAGCACAAGTGTTGTCAGATTTTATTTTTTGTTTGTCTATTTGGGATTTTTTTCTTTGTTTTTTGTTTATGAGCACTGAAATTTTGCTCGAAATGATCGTGGTCTAAAACCACACTGGTTCCTAATTAACAGGTAGACATATTTCTGTTTCTCTTTACTGGTATGAGGGCCTTACCCAAGAATGAAAACACAGTTTAACTAACTTTGCTATGACTGTTAGCCTATAAAAGGTGAGACTCGGATCAGTGGCAATTTGCTGCTGTTAGCATATGGTCATGGTTTAAACCCGTCTGGCGGTCAAACACCATGCAGCCACTCACTCACCCTCCCCTGCCCTGCAGGATAGGTGGAAGAATTGGAGGTAAGGAGACTCATAGGTTGAGATAAAAACAATTTAATAAATGAAATAAAATAAAAGTGAAATAATAATAATAATAATGATAGTGATAATAGAAAATACAACCAAGTAATGCACAATGCGGTTGCTCACCACCTGCCAAACAATGCCCAGTCTGTTCCTAGCTAGCGATCTCAGAGGAGAGAAAATCCCAGAACTCTCCTGGAAGGGAAGGAGAAGCTTCCTGGCCAACCCTTATCCATACACTGAGCATGATGTTGTACGATATGGAATATTTCACTGGGCAATTTGGGACCATTGCTCTGGCTGTGTTCCCTCCCAGGCTCTTGTGCACATCCTGCAAGCAGGGCATGGGAAGTTCAAAAGCCCTTGATCTCTTAGCAACAGCTAAAAACATCAGTCTACTATCAACATTCTTCTCATACCAAATCCCATACTGAAGCCAAAACACAGCACTTTTCTAGCTACTAAGAAAAATAAGCTCTATCCCAGTTAAACCAGGACTCATATGTATTGTGAAAAGTGGTAGTATTTTAAATTGTACAAAGTTTCTTCCTAAAAGGAGTTAAAAACTGCATATATAAAATGGGAATATCAGCATGCCAAGGAGCTGGAAAAGGCAGAAGAAAAATTTCAGCAGGGAGTGGAAGAGGAACTCTTAACATATACCAGACAAGATGCTTATAACAAGGTAACATCAAGGGATCTCCAAGTCCCTGCTTTTCGATGAATTTGCATATTGTGACTACGAACCAAGTATTTGTTTCTGTTGGGTTTGTACTGCACTGGTCTTGTGCCCTTGCACAATTATTGTACTCTTGAAATTGAATGCTCTTGAAATTAAAACTGTGGACAGTTTTAGTTCTTGTAGAGTAGCAGATTGCTGTTTTTGCAGACCTGTGGGTTGGTAGGTTGAGTTGAAATGGAAATACACACTTATGTATCAAGGTAATAATAATTAAAGGAAGAGATTGAGAAAAATATTGAAAATTAAGAGTCATTCCCTAAATATTTTTTTCTACTTTAATTGAAAAATTATAATTATTGCAAACAAGTTCATGTTTGTAAATGCTGGGTTCTGGACTGGATTATGTATGAGGTATCAAAAATTCTTTGTTTCTCATACAGGAATTTGTCTGTGACAGACCAGATGGAGAAACAGAAATAATGCCTGTAAGTCAGTAGCTCTTACTTCATCTGAAGAAAACCTTACCTAAAATATTTCAATTAACGTGAAACTATGGGTTGTGGGGTTTGGGGTTTTTTGTTGCTGTTGCTAACCTTTTGTTTTGTTTTGATTTGGTTTTTCTGAAGCTTTGGACTCCTCCTGTTGTACCTGAGAATCATGATGATGTCTACACTGACTCTGTTATGTGTCTGATGTATACTAGTACCCTGATTCCAGAGTCTAAGCTTCCACCTCTGTTTGTTAGGACGGCGCGTAAGCGTCAGAGAACAGATCTGGCTTGTAAGTTGGATTCAAAATTGCATGGGAAGGCATGGTAACATTGCAGTGTGAAACAATATGAAAACTCTTTTGCAAGAATATCTTTAAGTTTGTGTTTAAAAATTTAGACATGCATGTACTGTTATCTCTGCTAAGATTGATATTACTCAGACAAAATGATTGAATGTAGAGTGTGAGGGAGTGCACTGTGAAAACTTGCTATTGTCCTGTGAATTAAATGAGCAGCAATAAGGCAGTGAGACTCCTGTGCATCCATTTGATCTGTTTTTCAGCTTATTTTCTTAGTGAAGCAAGAAGCTGTTTCGAAATGACTGATCAAGTCAAATACTGTACTAGGGGACCACAGGTGGGAGGTACCTGCATTCAGAAAAGTACTGCAAAAGACTTATCATTAGTTAGATGATTTGCAGCAGTTGGCTTTCTGTCATGATCTTGTTGTACAAAGTTCCTTTCTCACTGGAGATAATAACTTTGTCCTGCCATTTAGCTTCAGGTGAGAGAAAGAAGCATTGCCACAGAAGGATGGTTGTTCCTCCACCTTCACTTTTCAACCAAGTGACTCCAAGATTATTGAAAACACAACAGAAGAGCAAAGCTCAAGACACCCTCCACTGGGTAAACCAGAAAATGTGTTGTGCAAGACCCATGTCAGCTCTCAGCAAGTCAGCTGCTGACACTGGGAAAGATAGTCCTGCATGGCTAATTGCTGAAGACTTGGCACTGTTAAATGTAAGATGCTACTTTGTTTTTATTGACTTCAGAAACTTTTTACTTGGAAGTTTATTAGAGCATCCATAGACCTTGATTAATACAGGATTACACTTGCTTGTGCACACAAGAAAAGCTTTTAATTGAAACATTACACTGATTTGATTCTCTCTGCCTGTAGGCGATGAAACAGTTACGGACACTCCCTTTAAACCTTGCTATTGTGTCACCAGCACAGAAAGCAAACTGGGACTTTGTCAGCGATGTTGTTAACTCTTGTAACTATGTTTATCGGTCCCCAAAGCAATGCCAAAATCATTACATAAAAGCATTTGCAGGTCTGGAAGGAAAGGTGAGTTTAAGTTGAAATGTGTGTTACATTGTGAAAACTTGGTGGGTTTTTGTTTTGTTGGGTTTGGCTTTGTTTGTTTTGTTGGGTTTGGCTTTGTTTGTTTTGTTGGGTTTGGTTTTGTTTTGTTGGGTTTGGTTTTGTTTTGTTGGGTTTGGTTTTGTTGGGTTTTGGTTTTTTTAGTTGTTGTGTTTTTTTGTTTTGTTTTGTTTTTTAATTCCTCATTGCTGTTAGTGGACTACATGAGTGTTTTGTAAGCAGACTCATAACTACATTTTAGAATTTTGAGTAGCTTGGTATACAAGCAAATGCTAGTAAGTATCTTCCCCTGTCAGTATGACTACTACAGGTTATATTTATTATAGTTTCCATACACTTAACAATATGAATTTCCCCAGTGCTGTGACAATGATATGACCCTATCAGTATATTAAAAATAAGGAAGAGGAGCTATTCATTTTAACTTTTATTTAAGTGGCAGGATGTGAATTTTATTCAGTCAAACCTATTGCAAAGTATGATTTTTGCAACAGGGCACTTAAGACTACTTATTTTTGGTATCTAAGTCTTCAATTTCTATTTATTTCAGGACAGAGGTGGTTATCCTCCTCATGTTAGACAGCCCTATGCTAAAGACCAGAATTCTGAGCGTACTCAAATCTATATGAATCACTTTGAGTTGATGACAATGACTACTAGAAAAAGAAGTTACTCAAATAGGCTTCTGTAAGTTTACTTCTACTGTCAATTATATTTTTTCCCAGATTTAATATTTAATCAGTTTGATGGCCTGATTGGTGAAATTTTTTTGTCTCTTAAGCACATATTTCATAGGGGTGTTTCTTTTGTCAGAGGGACTGGGATGACCTTCAGCCTTAAGTTAAGGTAGAACATTTACTGTTAAAGAATCAAACCTGTGCTTGTGCTGATGTAAAGAAAAGCTCAAAGTGCTTCAGTATTGCTCCATGTGATGTACCAGGAGGGTCAGCTCAGGCTTTCAACTGTTTTATCAGGTGTGACAATATAGCTGTCATATTTCTAGGTAAAGAACTGTCTGGAGTTCCCTGCTAATCCCCAGCTTTGTCAGATCTTAATTGCAGATTCCTCTTCCAGAATTTTAAAATTCTTTGTGTTAAAATGTCATGGATATTAGAACAGTCACACAAAATGCAGTTAGTTTAAGCTACTTCATTTACTTTCAGTGCAGAGAACTATGACAAGCTACTGCCTATGTCTGAGGTTGCTTCCATCTGTGCAGAACCTGTGATGATACAGGAAAAGGTCCGTTCAGTTTTTTCCAGGTGAATTCCACTCTGTACATCCTTTTCAATTCTTTTCACTTTCAAATCTTTTCAATTACTTTTTCATGTCAAAACAATTGCAAAGGCTGGGAGTAAGGAAAAATAGCAAGTTTTTGGAGGACTGAAAGTTGTTCAGTATAGGTTTTGACTGTCTAATCCCCTTTCAGAGCATCAGCTGTCCATTCCAGACCTGTTCCTTTACACTTCTGTGGTTGTCTTCTTTTTTGGCACTTTAGCAATGTCAGAAGCAGGCAACCCTGATATGTAATAATTTTTTTGTCAAATCAGAATTTTCTGTTGCAATTATTGGTGTAGACAATTAGGAATTCATTTCAAGATAAATCTTTACATGACTTCATGGTAACAATCATGGTTTTTATCTACTCAGAATTAAAATAATTAAAAAGAAGCCCATTGCTGTGATCCCCTGTCCCCCTTCCACCTATTTCTGTTGTCATAGGCACTAATTGAAGAACCAATAGCTCCACAACTGTCGGAGCAACAGCCTACTGAGAAGCCAGAAGAGGAACAAACAGTGGAGCAAATCCAAACACAGGGGGAAGCACAGGTGAGAAACAAAGACATGATTGCCATGGCATATGTGAATTCTTATCACTCCTGCAGTTGCAGGCAGAGAAATATGTTCCTCCCTCAGCTAAATGAATATGTAGGCACAGATTCATGTGCATTTATAGCACCTGTTTCAACTTTGCTGAGGCTGTGTGTAGGACTCAGCAAAGTTGGAAAATTGGGACATTGAGTAACAGTATTTTGTTTTATCTGAGCTGAGGTGATGGACTTAAATGTTATGTCAAAAATGCAGTCTTGTTCAAAGATAAAAGAATACTATCCAAAGAATAATTATAGACAAGCTTTGTTTTACGGACACAGGATTTTGGGCTTCATCCCAGAGTGAATTTTATGATGGTAAAAAAGGCATTCCATATATAGACCGGAGCAAATGTAATTTTATGGTAATAATATAATTGTACTTTTTCAATGTACTTACCTCCCTCCTTGGAATAATTTTTAAAAACTTCACACCCTCTTTTCTGATCACTTTAGAACACTTGCAAATGTTAAAAATACAGTATGTTTTATGACACTTTCAGACTTCGGGACATATACTCTCTCCAGCCATAGCTGTATCCCAGCAAATGGCTGTGGCACCTGCCAGTCCAGCCCAGCTGGAGCCCACAACCCCCGGCCAGTTTTTTCAAGCAGAAGCACTTGACCTCATCAGTTGTAACCATCACTCTGATGACAGCTGTGTAGATGCTTTTGATGACTCTGCTTATATTGGGTAACCTTTTACTTTCCCAGTTTACACTTTGCTATTGAAAATAACCCCTCAAATCTTTAGTAACCAGCATTGCTTACTTTAGAATTTATTGACAGTAAGTGAAAATGATGGGGAGATAGTCTTTCAGTAAGTTCTCTACTCTTTAGAAAATAGTATATCCCCAGATGTTGTATTATTATGTAGAATTTTAAACAGTTATCTCCGTATACTGTCACTTGTTTTCAGTTTTATCTTAGTTTTATCTCTATACTTTTAGTTAGTAACTGACACTCATCTAAAATTTAGATTTAGTCGCGAGATGCTCCAGGAACCGAGTCCTGCTCCTGCGAGCCCCGAGCCTGCAGCGGCACAGACGGACGCGCGGCGGCCGCGGCGCTCCGGCCCCGGGCAGGCCCAGCCGCCCCGCAGCCCCCGCCGCACGGCCTGGTGGAAGCACTGACGTATCGGCTCGGTGAACGCCATGAAGTTGTATTTCGTTTATTGCTAAACTATCGCCTGAGTTTTCTTGGCCCTGTTTTCTTGTAATCAAGAGTGGCACTAAGTTTTTTTTTGTTGTTGTTGTTGTTGTTTTTTGTTTTGTTTTGTTTTGGTTTTTTTTTCTCCCTTCCCATCATTTGAGGATGTTATTGCCCGTGCTCCAGGTAAGCAGGGTCTAGTTCGTCCCGCCAGCAGGCGTGGTGGATTTTTACACAAAATCTTGAAGAAAAGGGTCGGCACTGCTACCTGCCCTGTCAGAAATTACTCTCTGAACGCTTATTACCCTGCAATAAAAGGTAATTTTGTGCTGTGTGCCCGCGTCTCGTTCCTGGGCGCGCTGCGCTCCCTGTCCGGACAGACCGACCGCCCGGGCCGCAGGACCCACCCCACGCCCCGCCCCGCCCCCCCTCCGCGGAGCGCGGGCCCCGGCCGGCAGCCGGCGCGGCGGCGCGCAGGCGCGGGCAGGCGGCGCAGGCGCAGAGCGCGCTCCGGCCGGCGGAGCGGTGGCGCAGGCGCCGGGCGCGCGGGAGGCGCGGTTTGTCTCCTGCCGGCGCTGGTAGCGGCTGCCGCTCCGGCCGCCCCCTGCCCCCGCTTCCTGCCGGGAGCGAATGGAAAGTCTGGCCCCGGCGCCCGCGGTAAGTGGGGCCCGCTGGGCTCGGGGGGCCGGGGGAGGGCGGCCGGGCCCCGCTCCTCCCCGCCGTACCCGCCGCAGGCCTGGGGCCCGAGGCCCGGCGGCACCGGTCCTGGCGGCGGAGGAGGAACGGGCCTTCCCCGCGCCGCCTGCACGGCGGGAGCGGGGGGGGGGACACGGACACGCACACAGACACGCCGTGTGTGGAGCGGCGGCGCTTCCCGGGGCGCTGCCCCGGCGCGGGGGGCGCGGGCCTCGGCGGGGGGTCCCCCGCGCGAACTTCGGGCGCCGGCACTGGGCGCTCGCCGTGGGCCCGGCCCGCGGGCCCTTCGCATAGTTCGGGTTCCGCACACAAAAGGCGATCCCTTCTCCCCGCGCTGGCAGCGGCCGGCGACGCTTCCTTATCAGCGTGTCATTAATTAAGTGTTTTCACTTGGGCCGTAAATGTTAGCGAAGTATAGGTAATTAAAATAATAAGACCTTGTTACTGGCGATAGGTGATATCATTTGAATCTTAATTATTTACTATCTGCGCTACGATAGAGTCACAATACCACGAAGTATTGCAGAATTATTAAATCTTTTAGAAAAGGTGCCTGCGAGGAGCGGGATTTTTCCTTCCTCCCCTCTGCGCTGAGGGCTCTGCCTCAGGTTCGAGCTCCGAGGAGCGAGAGAGGCGAACGCTGCCCGGAGCGGTGCTCGGTGCCCCCCGGGCGGGTGAGCCCCTGCCCGCCCCGCAGCCTCCCGCCGCTCCCCCCCGGCCCGGGGAGCCGACTCTTTCCCGGGGGCAAGGAAGGGGATTTCTCCATCCCCAGGGCTTGTGCAGGTGGCTGCGGATAGCCCAGGACAGGAGAGCGGAAGAGATGAGTTGTGTTTGCCGGCCTGAGCAGCAGAGGAGGAGCGGGATGAGCTGCTGCATCGCGGTACCCTTCCAGGAGTGCTGCTGCCACTTGTAACCCCCTTGCAGTTCGGAGCAAAGACGAATGGCAGTGTACCTGTATGTGTGCTGGGCCCAAAATACCAAAAATGAAACTGCTGTTTTCAAACTATGAGGTAGATTTTGAAAAAAAACCCTTCAATTTTCAGTTTTCTTTTGATGCTACTGCTATGTGTCACCCAGCACTGAATCTACCTGTCACTTCACGTCAGTGGAATTTTTGTTTGTCAATGATTGAAATACAAAACCAGAATGTTTTTGGTTTTATGGATGGTTTTGCTCAATAAATAGCATTTTAAATCAAATGCAGATTTGGATTAATTTCAATCTTTTTCAAGGGCTTACTGTTCTGAAGGAAAGACAAGGCAGATCTAAGTATCAAGTACAATGCTTTTTCAAACATCTAGATGACTTGGTAGGGAGATTTTTCATGGTGCATTTTTTTCTTCAGTAGCTAAAAAACTGAAGTTGAATAGGCTGTGTCCATTTTTATAATATTTTTAGCTATTGTTGAAGCAGCGTACTGTACATTTTAAGCAACTGTTGTGTTTTTGAGAACACAATGTTCTCAAATGTTAAAAAGCACTGAAACATTTTTTAAATGTTAAAAGCACTGAAATGTTGGGAATAATGAACACAAAAAAGAGTAGATACTTTTGATTTTGGAGACTGTTGTTTCTTGAAGTTCCACAGCAAGGGAAAAAGTATTTTTTAAATTATTTGAAGTCCTGTAACTATCTAAGATGAACGTATCATCTGTAAAACTATTTAATTGGACTTTGTTAGCTAGAGAAATGTATGAGGAATTTAAGTGAGCTTTTGTGGTGCTGAGGGTTTTGGATAATTTGACTGAGGATGGAAAACATTTTAAGTAGCTGTAAAGACACGATAACCGAGTTCTGACTATAAGGTAGCCTTTCCAATAGTAACTAAATAGTGTTGGTTACAGAAATATTTTTACCTTTCCTGAATTTCTGTTTTTGTGTATTTCTTTAGAGTATACTGTAAAAAACCTAGAACAGTAAGAATGCACCATGGTAATGGCCCTCAGAATGCCCAGCGCCAGCTCCAGAGGTCCAGGTCCTTCACAGGCAGTGAGGGAGAAGAGCAACAGGCAAATTTACCCCAGTCCCCTGCAGCTTCTTTTGCACCTTCTGCAAGTCCATCTGCACCCCAGTCCCCCAGTTACCAAATCCAACAGTTTATAATGAGTCGAAGTCCAGTGGCTGGGCAGAATGTCAACATCACACTGCAAAACGTTGGACCAGTGGCTTCAGGAAACCAGCAGATAACACTTACCCCATTGCCGATTCCAAACCCAACGTCACCGAGTTTTCAGTTCAGTCCTCAGCAGAGGCGGTTTGAGCATGGATCCCCATCGTATATTCAAGTTACTTCACCACTGCCTCAACAAGTTCAGTCTCAAAGCCCTACCCAGCCTAACCCTGTGCCAGTGCAAACGTTACCAAATGTTCGGGCAGGCACTCCAGGGCCTGGCTTGGGTATGTGCAGCCAGAGCCCTACTAGAGGATTTGTAGATGCTAGTGTGCTTGTGAGACAAATCAGCTTGAGTCCTTCCAATGGTGGACACTTCGTGTATCAAGAAGGGCCAGGAATTGCACAAATTGCTCAAGGAGCTGCTGCACAAGTACAGCTGCCATCTTCTGGGACCCCTGCTGCGGTGAGGGAACGCAGGCTTTCACAGCCTCACTCGCAGTCTGGTGGCACCATTCATCATCTCGGTCCTCAGAGTCCTGTAGCTAGCGGAGCAAATATGCAATCTTTGACTAGCCCGGGCCATATTACAACGACCAGCTTGCCACCCCAAATCAGCAATATTATCCAAGGGCAACTTATGCAACAGCAGCAGCAGGTGCTTCAAGGTCAGCAGCTGGGTAGACCCATTGGATATGACAGGACTTCTGGTGGATTGATAGCAGGAGTTGGGGGACCTAGTGCATTTGGAATGACATCACCACCTCCTCCCACAAGTCCTTCGCGGGCCACTGTACCACAGGGGCTGTCAAGTCTTCCTCTTACTCCTACAGTTAATACAGCAGTGAAAAAACAACCCAAAAAATTGGAGGAGATTCCTCCTGCCAACCAAGAGACTGCTCAAATGAGAAAACAATGTTTGGATCATCACCACAAGCAGATGGAAATTCTTAAGGAAACTTTTAAGGAATGTTTGATTGAACTGTTTTTCCTGCAACATCTTCAGGGGAATATGATGGACTTTCTAGCTTTTAAGAAGAAACATTGTGTTCCACTGCAAGCATACCTGAGGCAAAATGACTTGGATCTGGAGGAAGAAGAAGAGGAAGAACAATCTGAGGTCATCAATGATGAGGTAAGAAATCTGTTGGTTAACATTTCGGAATAAAATTGTAGATGAAGTTGTGGCACCTGGATTGTGAAGTATTAGAGAATGTGACAGTACCTGGAAAATCATTCTTACTTGATGAAGTACGGCAATTTTTCTTCAAGTAGTTGGTCTGAGAGAATATAGTTCTGCTAGGTAGTGTGATTCAACAGGTCGGTTTGAGTGTGCCGTTAGATATATGTATTTAAAAGAAAAGAATAGAGAGGTGAAAGGAGCTTTCACTGTCCTAGTTAGTATGTAAGCCAGCACACAAATAAAGATGGTATTGGTGTGGAAGCTGTTTTAAGCTATCGGAATTAATATGAATAGGAACCATAGATTAAATTTCACTTACTAGACTTCCACAAACCAAAAAAGTATGAGCAAAAGGTGTTATAAGAGGTTAACCTTTATTTGACTGGTGTGACTTCTAACCATAGATGTTAGTGAAGTTCATTGTTGCTGTGGCCAACAAAAAAGCTGAATGAATCTAGTTACTCAGAGAGAACATGTGAATTATAATGTATACGGGTCCATAGTAATGAATTAGGTAACTTAAGGCAGTCTTACAGTTATTTGCACGTATTGTGGTCTAAATGATTAACCAAATAGCATTTAACAGACAGGTTGTTAACAAGTTAAATCTGTTATTTAACTAACATGAATTCACTGTTTATTAATGGCAAAGTACTTGAAATAAGCATGCCATAGATAAATGCCATGCAATTTTTACTGCCCATTTGTGTAGCTCCTGACCTGCAGCACCCTGCGGGTGCTGGAGCAGTGCCTGCCTGGGGCAGAGCCTACCTTGGGAGCCAACATGGCAAGGGGTCACGACAGGGTAGATATAACTGAAGCCACTGCATCACTTGGCACTTATAAATAACCTTTTAATATTTGTAAAAGTATGTATGGGAATATAGTTGCCAGTTTGTAAAGAACCAAACCAAACCTGCTATATAAAGAAACTCATATTGCTTTGATATATCTGTTAGAAATTAGTGTCTTCAGTGAAAATTGATGACTCTCTTTGGTGTGAATCGTTAGCGATCACATCTTCAGTTGGAATTTCTGGGAAATTTTAACGGTATAACAGCTGAAGTTTAATTTGTTCATTGCTTTGTAGTATAAACTTCTTGAGTAGGAAAAATATACTTCTGCTTGTAATAGTTACTGATAATTTTGAAGGAGTAATTTCTTTCTATCTGTAGTAACATAAAAACTAGCCTGTTATTGTAATTTATTGACAATGGATATTCTTTTTTTTTTTTTTTTTTCATCTGGTTTGTATTTTGTCAAATTGTTTAGGTGTTCTTGTTGGGTTGCGTGTTTGTCGGCTGAAATACCAGGTATTTTTAACTATGATATACACGTTTTGAGAGATCTTTATCGGGTCTAAATAGTGTATGTTTATTGATGTCAGTGATGCTACTTACAGTTTACATCAGTTGAGGCTCTACCCCTCGGTCTTTTGGGTTTGGAGTTTGCTGTACTTCACTGCCTTTTGTAACGGATCATCTTTTGTTTCTGAAAGCCGCTTTTCTGTTTAACTGCTGGAGAATTTTGGAAAGTGCAAAGTCTTTACGTGTTTTCAAATGATGAATCCTTTTGAAAGATTAAGACATCTTTTGAGTATGTTCTTTCTTTGTATTTTTTTGTCGTCTTCTCTTTTATTTCCCCCTCCCTCCTCTTTATCACTTTCTGCTAAAGCAATGCACTTCATCCGTTGCCTGGAAAGGTTGATCACTTTGGGAATTCAAGGGGAGAGCGAATGGTGGCTGTGATCATTGCTTAAATAAATGTTGGAGCTCTCTTTAAGTTCAGACTGTCTGTCATGCTAATTTGTTGTCCATTAGGAGCAGCAATCGATAAATTAAACACACTTTTATGTTAACTGGATTTAAGAAAAGGTTTCCAGTGACAAGAAGTCACTATAAATAGATGAGGCTGTGCTCTGTTCTGCTATTAAAAGTGAGACAGAACTCCTCAAAAACAGCCTGCACTCAGACCAAGCTGCACTGATGGTGGTTTAGTTATAATCCCCTCTTCAGTGAGGTACCATCAGTACAAAATGAGTGTGTCGAACAGTTAAAAAAAAAAAAAAAAAAAAGAAGAAAAACTTTTAAAAAGAAAATGATTCTTCGTTCTTTTTTTTTTTCCCAAAATATTTCTCTCAGGTAAAGGTTGTGACAGGAAAGGATGGGCAGACTGGTACTCCTGTCGCTATAGCAACCCAGCTTCCTCCAAATGTTTCTGCTGCTTTTTCATCCCAGCAGCAACCATTTCAGGTACTTTTCAATGGTTCTAAAATGTAGTTTCATCCCAGATTTTTTTTCTTCATTCAGATTTGATATTTCTTAGATGAATTAGAATTTTCCCAAGAGCCCATCCCTTATCATCTAAACAAACCAAAACAAACTTCACAGTCTTCAAATGCATCAGTATTAATGAAGCCTTGAGGAAGTTAAACCTTTGTCTCCAGGTTGCTGGCTTATTTCATTAACTTTCAGCTTGAATGTTTTCACTTCGGTTTGTTTGTCTTTTGTTTCCCTAATGCATTTGGTTTATTTGTGCATTCTGCATAGTGATAATATGGATTCTTTTGTCTGTGGCATTGTAATTGTTGATTTCTTCTAAATTTCTTTTCCTTTTTTCCTTATCTATTAAAGGTTTTTGAGTATGGCTACAGAAGGTTTTGGATTTGCCTTCCCTGAAATGTTTTAAACAACAATAATAACGCTCTGACACAATTTTTTTTAAATAACTGACTGCTTTCCTTTAGCTCTACCATAAATGTTGGGAAGAAGAAACTGAAGTGCTTATTTTTATTACATGAGTCCTTTTTTACAATTTTTTCCTTCTTTTTTTTTTTTTTGGCACAAAGGAATACTGAACAAAGTAAAGAAATAAATGTGATAGTTAAAATATTTGTGGATCAGTGATGCAACTTTTAAATTCAGGCACATATGGGTTTATGCATCTGCCTTCAACTCCGTGTTACCCACATACCATTGCTTATAGACTCTGACAAGCAATATACCCTAATTTCTCTGCAACTAAAATATTTACCTTTTAGCTCAATTATATATGCTTATCAGGTGTTACAGGGTGAATTACTCTGCTGTACCATGGAAGCTGTACAGTGTGTGCTGCTTTCAGCTATGTTTTGGAAGATGAAGAATTAAGTGAAATATAGCATATAACGAATGGGATATTCATAGTGATATTTTACAAATGAGTTGCATAGAAAAGGGGCTTGCACTGAGAGCTCTTCGTTATGGCCAATACTGACATGTCTTGGAAGTGTCAGGTAGTCAGGCTTCATCTAAGCTGTTTAAAATATGTAGTATTATATCAGGTTATTTATTATAGTGATTATGGTTATCATCAAGCTATAGCAACAGCAGTGAGAAAGTACTTTTGGAAGTATTATACCATTTCAGACCCGTTTCAGAGAAACAAGCAGGTACTACATGCTAAAAACATATAAAACTCTCTGTGTGATTGTGATAATACCTTTTAGCACGAAGTGTTAACAGAAAGTAGCATCTCTTTCCATCAGTCTTTCTCTTTGTAACTGTTTATAGAGAAATAATGTGTCCTGATCAGCATCATCATTCAAATTTGAGTGCGTTAAGTGCAGCACTCAGAATGGTTATGGTGGACGTGCTGCATTAATCATGGCCTCTGGAGAACTACATTATTTTAATTAAAGTTAGGACAGTATTAGTCTAATATTAGTGGTATGTGACTGCAATTTATAAAGACATAACACTTTTGCTCTTTGAAACATCTGGCTGAAGTTATGTGGAGATAATGCAGACAGCTGCAAGGCATACTCTTAAGAAAATCTCAGTCAGAAATCCTAAAGTAGAGATGCAGCCTAAAACTGAGTATGTGATCATCCTGAGTAATAGTGCACATGAAATAAATGGCATCTGAAGCAGAGTTTGGAGAACATACTTTCTTAAGCTGATGTCCCAGAAAGCATCTGATGCAAATGGGATACAAGTTGAATTTGTTAATTAAGTCAATAACATTGTACAGAATAAGTTTTTGTGATTTATTTTGAAAATTAAATGCCCAAGTGTATGATGCTCTGTCAGACATGGGGTGTTGAACTTGAAATATGCTGCATTTCTGCCTTGGAAGAAGATAAATATTTGAAAACTTAATCCATGTTGAGTGTGAGATGGCAGTGAACTATGACCATTAGGGATGAATAGGAGTCTGAGATTCTTAAAACCAAAATTCACATCGTAAAGCTGTAGCTGTGTCGCTAGAGTGGCCACAAATGCCCTCACAACAGCAAAGAGATTAAATGTTACTAATTCATAGCTATTGATAGATTCTGAGTGGCATGAGATACATTCAGCTCAAAAAGGAGCTTTTGAAACCCAGTCACTTTAGGTGATGTTGACTATGTTTATTAATATAATTCAATGAAGCATTGAAGATACAGGGTTGTGACTGCTACAGTTTATTTAAATATAGAGTGGTGTTTACTTCCTTAGGCTTAATTTACATTGATAGAATTTCTGTTAAACATCAGAAAAGAAAAGACCTATGAATAAACTAGAAGATTCCTTTGGGAAATTGCTATCTTTGCTATGTTGTCATAATAAATTTTGACAACATCTGCAAAGCCTTACTGTACATCGATATGGCAAAGGCTCTTGCCATCAGAAAATTACACTTAGCAAACTTGAGTGCTAAATTAGCTCATTTTCTAGGATGTAGAGGCTGCCATACGTAAAGTCTGTGTGGGTATTTTCTGATAGTATCTCTTAAGACTTTTCTTGGGATAGCCCTTATTTTTCCCATATTAAGTTTCATAGTAGAATATTGGGTGTAGCATGGCTAACTGTTGATGAAAATGTAAAAATATTACTTTGAAACTCGCTGAAAGGAATTGGGCTTGCACAAACACTGGCAGGCATTAATAAATACTTGCCTGTAATGCTGAGGGCCCAAGGAGCATGGAAGTCGTCATATACCCAAACTTGTTTGCTTCAGTAATCCTGTATGTGAGTCTGCCATCAGAGTTTGATGCTGAAAGGATTTTGTAGGATATATTCTCTGCCATCGTTGCCAGTATTAGATTGAGTAATTTTATTAAAATAAAGTTTTAATACCATGTAATCTTACCGAAGCTAAACTCAGACTTGCTGAATGAAACCTCAGTGACTTCTTTTGCATCTCAATATCAGTAGTGCTCTTCCAGGCTTGTTAATTCATAGCTGTGTGATGTTTATCCTCAGACAAAATACCTAGTAATTTCTGATGATCTCTGATGCCACATTAGCCTTTTGGCAATATTGTGTTTCTCCTCATCAGGTTTCTTCATGGTACTCATTTTTCCAGCTGTGCAAACAAGTACAAGTCTAGCATCTGGAAAACTGGAATTGGAACTTGTGTAACTAGGCTTTCTTTTATTCCATCTTCTGAGACTTAGCAGTTTTTCTTGAAATATTTCAAGGCTAACTCTCAGGGAACTCTATCCTGAGGTTGACAGTGGTGGAGACTTAACTAAGCTTAAACTGTCTTCAGGATGAGAGTTAATTTGTGTGTTACTGATGTTTCACACAGAGTGAAAAGGATTAGCTTTCACAAATGTATTGACTCTCATTTCTTACTTTTGTGTCTTGTTAGTTATGATACAGTTTATGCGTAAATTCTCTTTCCTCATCTAATTTCCCTTCTAATTAATCTTGTAATGAAGTCACGATGTTTGATTTTTGTCATGTCAGCTTTTTATTGCAGCTATATACTATATGAATACATCATTTTGACTTCATTGCAGCATTATGCAAATGATGAGGGGTAATACACTAGTGAAATTTTCCATTTATTAAAAAAAAATAATTGCTCAAGGATATTTTTTATATATCCCATTTTCCTGGGTTTGTTATCACTTTTTAAAAAATGTAGATGTGTATTAGAAATAACCAACTTCATCAGTTTAGCTACTGTTTTAACATTTAAACTCAAAGAAGAGTATCTGTGCACTATGAACATCTAAAACTTTGCAGCAGATATTGAATGAGTCTTCTTTTCTTCATTGTACAACTACTGTGAAGGATTTGTTCTGTGCCGGCCTCTTTAGATCCGTCTGTAAGATACATCTTGGTGTTAGACTATCTACAGATTGAACTTTTGTGATTTGTTTTCTTTTTCCAATAGCAAACGCATACAGGGACTCCAGTAACGGGGACTGTGAACACCATAGAAATTGAAGCTTTTAAGAGGCAGCAAGCACTTGCACCAGCAGGTATGTTCTGCAGACAGAATTTCACTTTGGTTCTTTTATTTTTTTTTTTCCCAACCAGTTCATGGAGCCCACTCTTCTATAATTCTTGAAATAAAGTTTTGCCTCACCTCGGGAATTGCCAGATCCTTAGGACTATCTATTGTGAATGGTGCTGTGTGGAGGGTGCACTCCACTCACAATATATAGGACTGGATTTGGCAGGCATGGAGACATTGTTAGGTTGATTGTTCTGGCTAAGAAGATTGGAGATGGCCAACTTGAAGTTAGAGGGACTCTGCCCTTGGAGCATGTTCTTCATAAATGCTACACATGTATAGTAGTTGTAGCTTTCTGAGCTGATGTTGGAATCATGTGTAGTAGTTTGCTTTGTAAAATTGAACCCATTCCATTATACCATGCCATAAATGGAATTTGAATATCACAGATTCGTCTAAGAGACCACGAATTGAAGTGGGCCGTCATGGGATGGTTTTTCAGCACCCGGGTGTGGCTTCAGGAGTTCCTCTTCAACAGCTAATGCCAACGGCACAAGGTACTGTGTCACCACATGCCAGTTGCACATTAATTTAACAAGGAGATGTTAGTGATGGGACTAGAAACTTGGGCTTCTGGCCTTCCAAGATCCTAGTCCCACCACACACTTCTCCATGTAAATTAATACTTGGTATGCAATGCCTGGTTTGTTTAAGGAGCTGAGTGACGGGCTCCAAAGGTGCATGTGGGCATGGAAATACGTCACAGGTGCTGATGCAAAAATGGTTAATCTGATAACTCTGGAACTGAGCCAGTGATTTATGAAAAGGAAACCTCCTAATTTGCAACATCATGGCAAATTTTTATTTATTAGTCATGTCAAGCTTTAGAATATGTGTTAGAGTGAAAGTGTTAAGAACTAAATAGTACTTATACTCGATGCTGTTATTTTAGGTTAAATTCCATTAGCTCACCAGTCTTTCTTTTTTAAAGTATAAGAAATTCTGAAGACGTATAATAACGGTTTTTTTTTATAGTTGCTGTGCTCCAAATTTTAGTTGCAGTCCTGTGCATGAAATACTTTGTTGTTTATTGTAATGGTGATTTATTTTGTGATTGTGATGTGGTATTTTCAAGTGATGGTGTCTTGTGGCAAAGTAAGTAACAAATTAGTCTATTTGCAGTTGATTGCCTCTTTATATCAGTAAAGAGCACTGGACATTTTAATTTCATCTGTGCTGTGTTTTCTCTTGCTTTGTAGGTGGAATGCCTCCCACTCCTCAAACTGTGCAGCTGACTGGACAGAAACAGAGTCAACAGCAGTATGACCCATCCAAAGGCCCTCCTGTGCAGAACGCAGCAAGTCTGCATACACCTCCGCCACAGCTGCCAGGGCGACTGCAGCCTGCTAACGTCCCCATGACATCTCTCCCAGCTGCACTGCAGCTTTCACAGCAGCAACCACAGATGGTGGAATCTCCAGCTCAGCCTCAGATTCAGGTGAAGATCCAGCCTCAAAGCGTACCATTGACTTCCGCTCCACTTCCAGCACCACTGCAACAGCAGGTGCCACCAGCAATCCATGTGCAAGGACAGACACCAAACCAAGTGTCACAGCCACAAGCTACAATACAGCAACAGGTATGTGAACTTTATGGAGGTGAAAATATGTTTCAATGTCCAGTAAAATCTAAGAATATTATCTTCCTGAAAATATATGAAAAATGTTACTGTTCTTTAATTCTGCAGGACACTTAAATCCTTTCCTTATAAAAATGCAGGTGTACTTTTTTTATTAAATTAAAGTCCACATTATGTTCTGCTGTCATGTAGACTAAGACAGTTTTGAATCCTAAACTCATCACTAATGAATGTGTTTCTTGGGCAGACTGTGACTCTGACACGACCATCTGCAGATCCTGCTCAGACTTCTCAGCGTCTCACGGCAAATACACTACCACCTACCTCATCCATTGCGCCAGCAACTATCTCAGGCACAACACCACCTTCTACATTTCCAGTACAAACAAACAGGACCTCTCCAGCAACTAACAAGTCCCTGTCTCCTATTGCATCAAAACCCCCAGGCTTAGCTGTAGCAGCAGCACCTAAAACACAAAGTCCAGCTCAGAATGCAGCAGTATTACCACAGGACAACTCTCAAGACAAGCTTGCCGAGCAAGTAAAGCTGGTAGGATTTTTTGGTTTTCCCCAAAACCTAGGAATAGTTAACACACAGATAGCAGCTGACATGACCAACATGTTTGAGTTGTGAAAATGGGCTATTTTTTGAGGCTGGAGGGGTGAGGGTGGTGTTTGGTGTTTTTTTTTTCAGTCTGCTTTACATACTGAGTTTTGCTTTTATGGGCTTTCTGAGAAGTTGAAAAAGACTTACTGGTCTTCATAGTGTTGGTGCGTTCTTTCTATTGTATTGATTCTATGTACTCACTGGATGTGACTGCAACCTTATTTATTTTTGTAGCTAACTGGAGGTGTTGTTTTGCTTATTTATCAGGAACATCACAGAGAACTTGTTTTTTCACAGGATCAAGCAGTATTAATAATTAAGATATATTTATCTTCTGTGGATAAATAAATCTGCAATTTCAATTTATGAAAAACCAAAAGGATTATTTGATTGCAGTTTGCATATGTCTTGTAACTTGTTTTTTGTGCTGCCCAATGAACATTTTTTGTCCTGTTATTTAACAAAGTACATCTTGTAATATACGTTGAAGTACTGTGATTCTCTTTACGTATAAGTTGAATTTAGTCCTGTAATTTTTTCATTGATGCGGTGTTTAGACTTGATTTTTGTAATGCATGTGTCATGCTGTTATGCCTTTTTTTCATATCAATTATTTTGATGAAGTGGGAGCAATTATTATATTTCTATTTGGCTACTATTTTATGTGCATTCTGCAGCTTCATTGTAACTAAATGTACTTCTTTTTAAGGAAAATCAAATCCATCAGCGAATAGCAGAACTGAGAAAGGAAGGTTTATGGTCCCTGAGGCGCCTGCCAAAACTCCAGGAGGCTCCAAGACCAAAATCTCACTGGGACTATTTGCTGGAAGAAATGCAGTGGATGGCAACTGATTTTGCCCAAGAGAGGAAGTGGAAGATGGCAACTGCTAAGAAGGTAATTGAAAAACATTTTTTGACTTGGAACAACCAGTCTTGGCATCACTCATCTTGGTAGCAAAGCTATTTAAACAATCTTTTCCTACAGATTGAAGTGATGGGAATAGAAGGCACCAATTTTTAACTTAAATGTGAAGCCATGTTGTCATCTTCGGATACTCTAGCATTTGAAACTGACTAGATAATTGTATTGATTGTGGATGTTAATAATAGTTTTGGATTTTGTGGATTTTATTCATCTGGAAATCAAATAGCATCTGTAGGGGACCCAGTCAATATGTTAACTGTGTCATATTTAAAAAATACGGCTATCATACCTGTCTCAAATCAGTTCTTCCTTCTCAAGGAAGAGTCAATACAGAACTTTGTAAATAACATCCATTGGGTGTGATTGTGTGTCTAATTCTTCTTTCTTAATCTCAGAAAAAGATCAAGGAGAAACCATGGAGTTCTAAGGACAGCAGTGGAAACATGGTAGAGAACTGTTTCCATAGGGGAAGAGAGCAGCACAGTGGGAATAATGAAGTCAGGGATGGAATGAAAATTGGGGCGGTGTGAGGTGAAATATTTAAAATCTGATTATTTACAATAAGCAAGAGTTTTCTATGGGTTCTAGAAATGTTGCATCTCCTTTTGATACATTTATGATCAGTTTGGGGTAAGGAAGAGAACAGATGAAGGTCATTAGTTTAAATTGCCGTGATGTTTTCTGTTATATACTCTGAAATGATGGAAACTCAGAACTCTCTTTCTTATAAGCAAAGTATTGAAATAGGTGTATCATTTCGTAAAATGAAGCTCTGCATTTTTAATATAATGTAAATCTGTATTTGAAACACTTATTCCATTTGTGACCAATGGTAGGTTTTTAAGAATAGGAGAAACAGGAAGGGCAAATACGAAATGATCCTTCCTTGGCAGTGTGCTCCAAACTTCTGGAAGTCAATATTTTAGGGACCTCCTGAGCTAAAGGGTACAGTCAAGTCAGCCTTTAACAGCCATTGACTGATCTTTCACTCATGTATGTACACTCTTTTTGAACTCACTTTACCTTTGGTCTCTGACATTTTGTGGTGTGATTTCTATGACTTCATATGTGCTGTCTGAAAAAAGTTGTCTTTTTGTGTATTTGCTGCTAGTTTCAGTAGATCTCTTTTTTTCTAATTTTTACATTGGGAATAGTGAATTTCCTACTTGATTGATTAGTTACAGTTTTTGTATTTTCTTTTTTTTTTTTCTTTGAGTTTCATGCCTGTTGTTTTACAGGCACGGTAAGAATTAGAAATATTGAAACTATGTGTGTGAAGCTATGGTCAACATCTGGCTGTTGATAACCACTATAATATTTTGAGGTAACCTAAATTCAGTATGTCTCATGGTATTTTAGATGGTAAGAACTGTGGCTCGTTACCATGAAGAAAAGAAACTTAATGAAGAGCGAGCTAAAAGGGAAGAACAAAACAAACTAAGGCGAATTGCTGCATCAATTGCTAGAGAAATAGAATACTTCTGGTCTAACATCGAACAGGTAAAATACAATCTACTAATACTTGTGCAAGTCGTACTGTATTTTTCATCTTCAGTAATTTATTTATAAAATACAAGTGCTTTATTAGACTTGATTTACATTTCAGGTTGTTGAAATAAAACTGCAAATTGAATTTCAAGAGAAAAGGAAGAAAGCTTTAAATTTAAAGAGAATTTCAAGGAAAGGTAATTGTAGTCCATTTCATAAGAATTCCAGTATAAACTCTAACGCTATTGTTTTACATAATTTCAGTGGAGTTTAATCTTGGTGATAGAATTGTGAGATACTATTAACAGGTTGTGAACAGGTCTGAACTATGAATTACAGGGTTTTATATGTTTTTGTGCTAGATTTTGTTAATATTTCTTGTGCTTTGTGTTGAATGCATTTAGAAGTTCACATAAAAAACCACAAAATCGCTAAGTGACTGATGTATACATCAAGTATAATAATTTTCCAGGTAAGGATACAAAACCTGCAGAAGAGCTTTTATTGGAAAAAGAAAGTGAAATGGTAAGTCCTTCTGTTTTTTAAAAACCCCATCAAATTAGTTTAAATATGACTACCTGTGTAAAAAAGTTTTGATAAACACAAAATATTTTTCTTAATTACATGGAGATGATAAGCAGATTTCTGTGTAATTACTGACAATTGAGCAGATAGTCATAAGCACAAATACAATTTTTTTTCTGGTTACGAACTATAACTTTCAACGGAGAAGTGGATTGCGCTTGATACATGTCTTTTAAAGGAAGAATTCATACATACTCAGTGGCTGTGAATCATTCATTCTAAGATTGCAAGACCAAAAAAATATACACCTTAATTGCCAGCCTTAATTTTGAACAGGAGATTCATCTACTGTAACTAGGCATAAACTTTGTGGGGCATGAGAGCATTTTTTCAGCTGTTCAGTGGTGATTTATAGAATCATAGAGTGGTTTAAGTTGGAAGGGACCTTCAAGACCATCTAGATCCAACCTCCTCCTGCCATGGGCAGGGCCCCCTTCCCCCAGCCCAGGTTGCTCCCAGCCCCGTCCAACCTGGCCTTGAACCCTTCCAGGGAGGGGGCAGCCACAGCTTCTCTGGGCAACCTGTGCCATTGCCTCACCACCCACACAGGGAGGAATTGCTTCCTTATCTCTTATCTAAATCAACTCTCTTTCGATATAAAGCCATTGCCCCTTGTCCTATCACTACATGCACTTGTAAAAAGTTCCTCCTCACCTTTGCTGTAGCCCCATTTTATGTACTGAAAGGCTGCTATAAGGTCTTCCTGGAGCCTTCTCTTCTTCAGGCTGAACAACCCCAACTCTCTCAGCCTGTCCTCATAAGGGAAGTGATCCAGCCCCCTGATCATGTTAGTGGCCTCCTCTGGAATCACTCCAACAAGTCCATGTCTTTCTTATGTCGGGGGCCCCAGAGCTGGACCCAGCACTGCAGGTGGGGTCTCAGGAGAGCAGAGTAGAGGGGGAGAATCCTCAACCTGCTGCCCACACTTCTCTTGGTGCAGCCCATGACATGTTTGGGTTTCTGGGTTGTGAGCACACATTGCTGTCTCAGTCAGTTTTCCATCCAACAGGACCCCCAAGTCCTTCTCCTCAGGGCTGCTCTCAATCCACTCCTCGCCCAGCCTGTGTCTCTGCTTAGGATTACCCTGACAAATGTGCAGGACCTTGAACTTGGCCTTGTTGAACTTCCTGAGGTTTGCATGGGCCCACCTCTCCAGCCTGTCCAGCTCCCTCTGGATGTCATCCCTTCCCTCCAGAGTGTCAACCTCACCACACAGCTTGGTGTTGTCGGTGAACTTGCTGAGGGCGCACTCAGTCCCACTGTCCACGTCGCTGATAAAGATGTTAAACAGCTCCGGTCCCAACACCAACCCCTGAGGAATACCACTCATCACTGGTCTCTACTCAAACATCGAGCCATTGACTGCAGCTCTTTGAGTGCAACCACTGAGCCAATTCCTTATCCATCGAGTGGTCCATCTGTCAAATCCATGTCTCCAATTTAGAGACAAGGATGTTGTATCAGATGCTTTGCACAAGTCCAGGTAGATGATGTCAGTTGCTCTTCCCTTATCCACCAGCACTGTAACTGTTGTAGAAGGCCACCAAATTTGTCAGGTGTGATTTCCCTTTAGTGAAGCCATGTTGGCTGTCACAAATCACCTCCTTGTTTTCCATGTGACCTAGCATAGTTTCCAGGAGGATCCACTCCATCATCTTACCAGACATGGAGGTGATTCTGACTGGCCTGCAGCTCCCTGGGTCTTCCTTTTTTCCCTTTTTAAAAATGGGGGGTTACGTTTCCCTTTTCCAGTCAGCAAGAGTGTCACCGGATTGCAACAACTCCTTAAATATGATGGATAGTGGTTTAGACACTTAATCTGCCAGTTCCCTCAAGGCCCACGGATACATCTCATCAGGTCCCATGGACTTGTGCACCTTCATGTTCCTTAGATGGTCTTGAACCTGATCTCCTACAATGGGCAGTTCTTCACTCTCCCAGTCCCCGCCTTTGCCTTCTGCGTCTTGGGTGGTGTGACTGGAGTGCTTGCTGGTGAAGACTGAGGCAAAAAAGTCATTGAGTACCTCAGCCTTCTCCATGTCTCAGGTAACCAGGTCTCCCATTTCCTTCTAGAGAGGTCCCACATTTTCCCCGTTTTTCCTTTTATCACCAACATACTTTAAGAAGCTTTTCTTGTTGCCCTTGATGTCCCTGACCAGATTTAATTCTATCAGGGCTTTGGCCTTCCTAACCTGATCCTTGGCTGCTCAGACAGTTTCTCTGTATTCCTCCAGGCTTCCTTGGTTCCACCCTCTGTAGGCTTCCTTTTTTGTGTTTGAGCTTGTCTAGGAGCTACTTGGAGTTATCTACTAGAGATGTAGGTATATGTTACAGAACAGATGAAACTGAATGAAACAACCATCTTTTGCCCTAGATGAAATGTGTGCTAGGACTCCTTGGCTACATCTGTGCAATTAGAAAGAAATGGATGAGGAATTGTTCAGAGGCCCTAAGCCATCTGGCATGGCACAGCTGATGCCCATGTGCTGAGATGCTCCCCTTTCACCAAGCAGAATGCCTGCATCTGAATTTCCTATTGGGAACAAGCTTTATGTGGCCTAGCCCTGTCTGTGAGAGTTAATTTGCACAAGCTAAACCATTCTACAGAGTGTGCTGGACAGCTGAGAGTGAACAATTGTAGGCCTGCGCCATATCCCTTTTTCACTGACTAGTGAAAATCTATTCTTTGATTCCAATCTCAGTAGTTTTGTGCCTCAATAAAGTTTTTAAGGGAAATAGTGTACTATGGCTCTGTGCCACAGCTGTAACTCAGTAGTTTGAGCCACAAACACTTGAAGTGGCTGATTGCATGCTATGTTCAATAGACTAGCAGAGTATCTGTTTTTACATGACCAGGAGAGTGTTAATAGGTGTTAAGTGTCCATTAGCAAATGCTGTTGTGATTGCAAGGCACTTTTTGCTTTCATTAAAAAAAAAAAGAAAGAAAAACTCCCTATCTTTGTTTTCTATGATTTGAAATATTTTAATTATTTAATGCTAGGGTTGTTCATCATCTGGAAGGAAGAGAAAGGCAAGCACATCTTTGACTGATGAGGAAGGTATGTAACTTTTCAAAACTGTGCCTGTATAGCACAGTACATAAGTTGTATATTAAAACCGTGAAACCACAGGTTTTCAGTTTGTTACTGCATTGATGCAGTGCTTTTCACAAACCAAATAGCAACACTCATCCATTTATTAGAGAGATTAGATAATCAATTAGATAATCAATTTTCCTTAAAATAGCTTTAGTGAAAATTTGAAAATAAAATTTTCCCTGAAAGCACACTGCCATCATTGCTAGTGGATTTTAATTCTTTCTGTCCTCATTCCTTTGTTTCTCAAGCCTTACCAAAATTCACATGAGGATTTCGGACTGAATAACGCATGTAATTCAGTTCCAGTTCCTTTCTTGTGATGATATTTGTGTCATGATTCTGACAAAGAAAATCCCTAGTTTAAAGCTACAGAATAACTTGTCTGTGGTGACCATTCTCAACCAACAGTTAACAGTTCAAGAGTGCCTCCTGTCCTGAGGCAGAAGTTCTTCTCTCCTTTTCATTTACCTTTTAAGTTCTCCCTATAGTTGCTTTCTGGTTTTCTTGTTTTCCATACACATCTCATTCTTTTTGAATCCTGCTAACTTATAATATTCTATGCTAGTATACTTTAGGGGTATATAATTGCAGACTTCCTGAGTTATTGTGTAATTTGAATGCCAAGATTAGCATTT
Source organism: Tyto alba (assembly GCF_018691265.1). Taxonomy (NCBI): domain Eukaryota; kingdom Metazoa; phylum Chordata; class Aves; order Strigiformes; family Tytonidae; genus Tyto; species Tyto alba. The sequence continues at coordinate 7,464,449 of NW_024881320.1, forward strand.
ATTTTTATTTTAGTTGAAGATGAAGAAGAAACAATTGAAGAACAAGAAGCTAAAGAAGGAAACATAAACCATCAAACTGAATTGTCTAATCTAGCCAAAGAAGGTAGGCATGTAGCTTGATTCTTCTCTGTGATGGGCTCTGAAACAACAGGTGAAAACACACAGCAGTTTTTGTATTTGTAAATAGAGTTCTAGATGAGAACTTGAATGCATGTTCAGTCATATGTAATCTATTTTTTTCTGTTTGGAAAGCTGTAGCAGTTAGTTTATGGGATGATGATGGACATCTGTACTTTATAAAATGGTCTGTATACTTAACTAGTTATTACAGAAGGTTGCTTGAGAAAAGTAGTTCCCTACTGAAGCACTGCATTTTTTTGAAACCTCACACCAAAAGACTCACAACCTAAGTTATAGGAGCGCATGATAAATACTTAAAACCAGGAGTGTATCAGATTGAACATGAACATTTTATCATCAACTGCCTTGAGTATCTCAGAAGGGTTTTGTGACCTACCTTATAGGTCTGAAAGGGCCCTGAAGTGCTGATCTTGGGGGTGGGTGGAAGGGATAAATACTTGAAGATAAGGGGCTTTTAGGGACAGTGCTTTGTCTAGGGGCTCTGTTTCATTAGCAACATAACAATAACTGCTATGTTGAGCTTGATGTATGCAAAGTATCCCATAGGAACCACTTCAGTTATCATGGTAAAAACCTTGATGATTTTTATTGGTAAGCTTCACACTGAGCTAAGCCTGCCTGGCAGTTAATATTCAGTTTCCAAATCCGTTTGTTTGTTCTGTTTGGCAGCTTAGTGGCTGCGCCAGCTGGCCAGTTGGAGGGGATTATAACTCGGCCAGTCAACCAAGTTCCTAATGAGTATGTTTCCTGATTGATTGGCTACTGCCAGCATACACATTCCTGCTTCAACAGATCATACAAGTGATCATGGAGATACTGTTTAGGGGGTTCAGGTACAGCTCAGTTTTGAAACTTTGAAGTCTAGAATTGTCTTCCAACCAGTCGTCTGGATTTGATGCCCCTACCTTCCCAACCAGTGGTTTACTGTCAGTTTGTATGGCAGGTTTGTAATACAGTAAAAAGCAATTGGGGTGAGCAAACTGCTTGGTGTAATACTGAGTGTTCTCTGCAGTGAGGTTACTAAATAAACATTGCCATCATCCACCTAATAATTACCTCTTCAGTTAACTTCTGATTGAAGAACTGGCTTTATACAATTGTGAAGAATGTAATGATATGAAAAACAACAGTACTGATTCCTACAAGTATTGATATTTTTAAACTTACATCCTTTAATGACCTTCAGCTGAATTGCCTCTGGAAGATTTACTAAAGATGTATGAAGGTGCCTTTGCAGAAAATTTTCACTGGCCCCAGCCGAAGCCTGACAGTGAAGAGGATAGCAGTGAGGAAGGTAAATTACTTTTAATTTAGATGAAGTTGTACTGACTTAAAAGGTCAAATAAGTTGATTGGCTCTCCAGGTCTCTGTTAAAAAACATTTTATACTAGGGGAAAGCAAATATTGAGTGCATCACATTTAAAGTGTTTTTTATTTTTTAAGTGAAGAAGAATATTATATGCAAGAATGAATAGAAAGTACGGTGGCTTTCTTGCTAAGCATTTGGAATGATCATTTGAAAAATTAGATTTATTCCTGTTACCACTAAATATTTTTGGATAATGGTCTGTAAAGAATTTATTCTTTTTTTTGTTTGTTTGTTTCATTTCTCAGTTTATGAAAAGAGGGTAGTGTTTGCCTATCTTAAAGTCAAGATGTGTGAGATTTTCAGGAACAATAGTGAGCCGTAGAAGAGCCTCTCTACACAGGGTTAAACAGCACACTTCATGGCTAGCTATTATATATCTGCCATCTGTTCTGTACTAACATGGTAGAATTACATATTTCAGGATAAGTTTTAAATATTATGAGAGAACTTCCCTGGAAGTTGTGAAAAGCTAATGGTCATGTTAGTCTAGCTAGTGTGAACGTCCAGAACATGTGCGTGATCCTGAGCTTAAGCTATTTTCATTTTAACTTGACTAGACTGAAAATCAGAATTGTTTTTAAAAGTTAGCTGCCTCTGTCTGATTTCTAGCCATCTCAATTCCTTTGTGTAACCATTGCTTAAGTTTATCTTAAATGCCAATGTAATTTTTCACTCTCAGAAATGGAAGACCATATCTCTGATAGGGAAAGTCCTCAGAAAGAAGTTGTCCTCATAGACTCCCTTCTCAGCATTGACCAATACAAGGGTATAGACAGATCAAGTCCTCCAAAGAAGCATATGCGAGACATAGCAGAAGTTGCTGCTGCAGCAGAAATGCTATTACCTAAGGGCAGCTCTAGGATAACAACAGCGGTAAGGCTCCCTGTTTTCTGCTACTGTGGTTGCTTGCTTTTACATAAAGAATGCTTTTTTCATGATTTCACAGATTTTAGCAAAAATTTACCATAAATATTTTCTAATTAATGAACTATAAAATTGTTATGCTTTATGACATGCTTCATTAATTTAACTCGGAAAAAAAGTATCAGATCATTCACATTACAGATAAAATACAATACTCCATCACTACTGTATGGACCTCTCAGAGAGTATCAGAAGATTGGGCTGGATTGGTTAGCAAAGCTGTATAGGAAGAATCTCAATGGCATTTTGGCAGATGAGGCTGGACTTGGAAAAACAGTACAAATTATCGCCTTTTTTGCTCACTTGGCTTGTAATGAAGGTAAGTTCATTCCCTTGACAGTTCATTCACCTAACAATTTTAGACCAGTATTGGGCCAGCATTATCTGTGTGAATGGTAGCGTAGGATCACAATTTTTTCTGCTGAACCATATCAGACTTTTAGTTAATGCACGGAGTAGGATGATGCTAGAAAAACTTTCTTGGATTGTGTGACATAGAGGTGCCTTCTTATCAAGTATACTGTTTGATCAGTCTGCTGTTATCTTCTAGGTGAAAAAATTCTTCTGAAGCCTAGTTTATTAGTACAAAAAAAGCCTTACATAGTGTTTAACGACCAGATGGACACAGATAGTTAATTCAAGAAGTAAATATGAACAATTGGACAACTATGTCTTGTATATCTTCTCAGATATTACTAGTAGTGTTGTTGTACTGAGGATGGTTTAAGAATATAAGTGAAGCAAAGCTTGTTGTGGAGGTAGTATCTCTTACTCTAGCAATTGATATAGTTGAAGGAAAGATAGATATTAAGTGCACAAGGGGTACTTGAGGTCTGAAATAATAGTAAAGAATAGTCATTAAAATACCGCTGTTGTTATTGGATCTCACTTTTAATGATGAATTTAGTGCACTATACTTAAAAAATCAGGGCAGAATATAAGCCACATGAATTGTCACAAGTCTTTCTACTGTTAACTGCTATGTTTCCCCTTTTGTAGGTAATTGGGGCCCTCATCTTGTTGTTGTACGGAGCTGTAACATATTGAAATGGGAACTGGAATTGAAACGCTGGTGCCCAGGGTTGAAAATACTTCTCTACTTTGGCAGCCAAAGGGAACTTAGGGCAAAAAGACAGGTATGGTATTTTGCAACTCTCACATTGTTGTATTTAGCATTTTAAATACCAAGACCTTTAGTCTCCATTTATCTATATGTTCCTTACATCCTGATGGGATATGAGAAGTTTTTAACACTAAAAGTTGGTTTACAAAGAGATTCACACCTAATGGTTCTAGATTTTCAAATACATTTTTGGAACTCCTTGGTATTGAGCAGTATGTGCAATACTTAACCTTCTTTCTGAACTGACTGTAGTTCAAAGACCAAGAGTGTCTTTTAGAATGGTTTGGGCCACAGCATCTTTCTATTCTTAGTGAAGAAAAAGCTGGTTGTAAGATACTTGAGAGTTCTGCCTTAACTTTCCTGTCTCATCCTCTCTTTCTGTTTCTGTAGGAATGGACAGAACCCAACAGCTTCAACGTGTGTATCACTTCCTACAAACAGCTGTTCAAAGGCCACCCCGCATTTATGAAAATGCGATGGAAATACTTAATAGTAGATGAGATGCAACAAATAAAGAATATGACCGAGAAACACTGGGAGGCACTATTCAGTCTCCGCAGGTATGGAGCAGAGAATTGTTTTCCTGCTGGCAATGAGTTTCTCTCTTCATGTCACACAATTTTCTTCTTAACAGAAAACTGATAAAAAAAACCTCTTGATTTGGTCTGCCCAAATTCCTGTGCAACATGCACCTACATAGGTGCCTTTAGTTGAAACAGTCAGGATTCAGAGACATGCTCAGGATCTTTTTGTTGCCACTATCATAACACTATAATTCTTCTTTGCTGATATTCTGTGCTCCCAAACAGTTCCCCTTGTATGTCCTGATGGTGTACAGTGAGGAAGCTGGTTTGGTGGTATATTCAAGATTAAAAAGATAATTTATCCTACATTTAATTTTATTAGCACTACTTACTTCTTCTGTATGTCTGACAAACCTAAAGCTACAGTAAACAGTGTTTGAATATTGGTGTCCTTTTCATAATGACATTAACTTTATGCTGTATCAGTTAAAAATCTTCTTTTATTATTCACAGCCAGCATCGTTTGCTTCTGATAGACACTCCTTTGCATAACACATTGATGGAGTTGTGGACCATGGTACATTTTCTGATTCCAGGAATTTCCAGACCTTATCTAGATTTTCCAGTAAAAGCAGCTAATGAGGAGAACCAGGATTATTGCCATAAACTGGTCATCAGGTTACACAGGGTATGTTGTCATTTTTTTTCTCATCTGTTCTACTACAGTAGTTAAGTTGTTGGGAGGTGGGGGGAAAGGAAGAAATTAGAAGATGTGGTTTAGCTTGAAATTTCTGGCCTTTCTTAACACTTTTCAGTTTGGACTCTGTCCTGCTGAAAGGATGGGTTCCTGCTACCAGAATAGTATAGTGATTTCTTTTAAAAAATAATGCAAGACTCAGATTTTGAAGTATAACATGCAGAAATGAAACAACAAATTAATGCCTATATAACAGTGTGCGTAGCAGTATGATTAGATATGGCATGAGGTTTATCACATCAGATATGTTAGGTGTGAATGGGTTTAGCTTTGTGTTGTAAAAATGCATCTTTGAAGTGAGAGTTTTTTTTTTTTTACTTCAATTATGAAATGTTTCAGATGATTCAGCCATTTATTTTGCGAAGATCAAAGAGAGATGTTGAAAAGCAGCTAACAAAGAAATATGAACATGTGCTAAAGTGTCGTCTCTCTAGTCGACAAAAAGCGATGTATGAAGATGTCATATTACAGCCAGGGTAAGGAGATAAAACAGTAAATAAAAAAAGCTGTAATTTTTGGAGCTTAAGAAAGTTGATAAATGATTGTCACAGTTGGAAGTGTTTTGGTGTTTTTCTGAAATTTTCCATTATGACCAGTGAATAGAATGTGAACACATAGAAAACTAAATTTACAAGCCGGTGATGCTGTGGGTCTAATGAAAAACATGCATTTACCTCTGGAACCTAAAAATCAAGTTGCAATGGTCAGGTTTGCTGGTATTTTGGTTTAAAATTTGTCTCTAATGAGTGGTTCTTTATTTCTTAAAGCCCAGAGCATTTCTCCTCACACCTACACATTTACCTGTGCTGTGATATCAAGTGGTTATTGATAGGTGCAGGGATAAAATAGAAATGAAGCAGGTAGAGGATAGGGAGGTAGTTAGGTCATATTTGTCTGCAAGGTAGCACAGGTCCTTAAGTTTCATGTTTCCAAATTTACATTTGGTACAGTGCTACTTAAAATGCTCTAGAAAGACCAAGGTAAAATATAAGCTTGTTTTAAGACTTTTGCATAACATACTGCATTGCACATTCTCACCTTGCTGATTTAGGGACATGTCCATAAAAGCTGTACGTAAATAAATGTATTTCCATATAAACTATTTGGTAGAACCCAAGAAGCCCTCAAAAGTGGACACTTCATCAGCGTCTTGCATGTCCTGATGCAGCTGCAACGGATTTGTAATCATCCTGATCTGATAAACCCCCGGCTTTCAAGTACCTCTTATGTATCAGAAACACTGGAATACAGAACTGCGTCTCTGGTACTGAGTGCCCTGGAAAGGGATATTTGGAAGGTGAGTAGAAAAGTAAACTTTGTTTTTTCTATTGCCCTTGTGGAATTTCAGTACTTGTTTTCTTATACATCATAAGTCTACCTGAAGTTTATAAATAGAAGGAATTCACTATTCCAGAACTGCACGTACCAAGTGCGTACTTGCTGCATCTCTTTTTTGTAGTAGTAGTTTGAACTTTTCAAGTGGCTTGTAATCAGTAATTTTTCATTAACTTCTTGGTCAAAGAGAAAATAGCTTTGCTTTTGTCATACACATTTGCAGGAATTTTCTGACACTGAGAGCACTCTGGGTAGCACAGTGCTTATTTACGGCATTCTGTAATTTTCATTCTGCTAGTAGCTAGAGGAGAGCAAGACTTATCCCTTTTCACTTAAGAGTAAACACTGATTCAGTGACTAAATTAGTACACTTCTGTCAATCCATTTGAAGTACCCACTATTTGTGTTACCATTAAAGAAGCAGTCCCCCTCTTTGAGATAATCAAAGGAAATAATTGCATAGAGAGAAGTGTGAGTAATGGAATAGATGAAATGATCTTTTTGGTTGATCTTATTTCTGTCCTTCATATTTTTCTACTCCTAAATTATATTCATGCCTTTATGGTTTAGCATTTGAGCTTGATAGTTAACAGACACCTTTGAAGAGTTCTATTTAATTATTTGGAAATTATGGTGTATGAAGAATTGTTAAATGTGCCTAGCTTTGATTTTCATAACTGGTTAATGATATCAAATCTTTCTTCCAATGCTGATGCTTAAAATGGGGCTGTCAGTTTAAGATATATTTCCAAGGCTCTAGACAATTTTGGCTAATAATTAATAGTTTACTTATTAAACTTGCAGCACTTATTTCAAGTTTAAAAGTAATATATAGAAAGTGAATTCAGCATAGAACATAGAGAGGACGGAACTCTTAGGGTCATCATGTAAAATAAATGTTATTTTACCATATCCGTAGGAATCAGACCTGTCTCTCTTTGATCTCATTGGAATGGAAAACCAAATGACTCATTATGAAGCACAAATGTTGCCAAAACAAAAGGTTACTAGAAAGTTGATTGAAGAAATCTACAGCTCCCCTCCACCACCTGCTAGGCCCAACCCAGTGAAGCTCAAACCAAGCAGGTATGTACATTTGCCCTCATTTTCAGCTAGAATTGCAGGAGGAAAATGTAGTTGTGTTGCTATGTTTACTGAATTCTGTCTGCACCTCTGGTAATGTGATTCACACAAAACCTCAGACTTGACTTTACATTTTATTATTCTGTTGTTTTCTTGTTTAATCTTGAAAATAGGGATTCCATTCCTCGTTTTTTGAGGCATACAACTTATTTAAAGTTTGTTTATGGACTTTCTATAGGTTTTACTTCACCAGCAGATTCATTTTATTGAGGTCCTTGTTTATGGCAAGTGAGTGTTGTTTTGCAAAATTATCATGGAGGTAATTCTTCAAGACTAAGCTGGGCCTACAGTGTTAGCTGTGCTTGCAGAGTTATGAGAGACATATGAAGTTTTATAGCAGTAAATTTTTAAAGAGCATTTCTCTCCTAGTGAAGCAGTGATCTCAAAGTAATGTGGAACTGTTTTTCTGATGAAGAGGAGCTGCCTGATCACCTGTGGGAATGTTGATGTCTCTCTGGAAATTCATATGAGAGCCCCATTCTTTTTCCAGATATCAGGCTAGACTCCTTAAGCTGTTTGCTGTAATTCTCATGCATTCTGCACTAAAATGGATGTGTGGCAAAGGAAGATTTCTTCTTTCTTGGACTTAGCAAAAGAACTTTAGAATGTCTACATGTGAAGTTTGCTGAAGTGATGACTTGCCAGCTTCAGCCACCTGTGAGAAAGAGATTAGCATCTGATGTGATCAGTTTATACTTCCCTTGGGTGATAGAGTTTATTTTTAAAGGCCAAACTGTGATATTCCTATAGACTTCAACTTCTTATATTCTTTTCAGGTTGTTCCAACCCGTTCAGTATGGTCAGAAACCTGAGGGCCGGACTGTAGTTTTCCCAAGCACTCAAGTACAACGCACGGTGACCACAGCGACGGTAACTCAACAGGGACAAGTACGGGGAAGATCACCCATAGCTACGGTGTCTTCAAATCAAGGTAAGAGAGTTAGTGCTAGGTTGTTTACCTGAACCTCTGCGTAGGCGGATACAAGTTAGTCTGTTAATAGAACTCCTTTTCCATCTAGCTTAATGGTCTAGAATACTACTGGCTTAAAAATACCAACAGATTAATTACCAGTAAATTTCCCCACTAGTTTCTACAGTATGATCTGCCAGTATAATGCAAAACTAAGCTTTTTGTAACATAACTGTTAGAGTATGGAGTAAATATGGCACAGTTGGTATTTAAACCCTGATTGTATGTAATGTTCTGTCAAAGATGGGAGGTTACGGTGCTTTTGTGTATTTATTTAACCTTTAAACAATGCTTTCCAAGTATATAATGTTGTAAACATAGGATGGAGTAAAAGGTGTGGATAGAAATCCCAGTCTGTAAGGACAAGCCGTTCCTGTAGCCATTTTAATATCCTGTTGGAAGGTTTCTTTTTAATGCAGATTGTTTAAAAGAGTGGAGTTAAAACCTCTAACAGCTTGCCCAAACAACCCTTATTGATTGCAGCCGCAGCAGCACAGTTTCAGACAACTCAGGCTTCCACCAGTGCTCCAAGACACCAGCCCGCAGCGACCTTCACCACAGCAACTAGCACAGCCAACCCTGTGAAACCGCGGGGCCAGACCTCTGCGCAGGCCTCTCAGCTGGGCCAGGCCCAGCCACAGGCCCCCTCGCACACCATCCAACAGAGTGTGCTGCCTCAGAGGCTGGTACTGACCTCTCAGGCCCAGGCACGGTTGCCTAGTAAGTGGCCTCCCCTTTCAAGGTTTCTCCCACCTTTGTACTACAATGAGGTTAAGTTACTAGGCACCCTAAAATGTGTACAGAATCGTTGTTTTTTTTTCACTCTTCTGATTAGCCTTGCTCAGTATGTTGCTTATGACCAAGGAAAATCGAAAATTGGATAAGAAACAATAGAATTGCTGTGGACATACATTAGCGGTGTCAACTTAATCTCCTATTTCTGCATGTTTCTTCTGCTGGCAAGACTTCCTTCAGACCAAATGTTTTAGCTCTATCCTAATTATTCCTTTCATATTAAACACTAATCCATCTGCTAAAGGCCTCTCTTGCAGAGAGGAATGTCGCAACTGTTAGGCAGAGAAAAGCGATGAGGCTTTGCTTTAAGGTTGTATGTGCACTGCCTATTAGCATGTGTATAGAGTACTGAGCACTGATGTATTAATTTTATCTCTGGGGTAATGCACTGCCTTTACAAAAGCTAAATTTTTGTGCCAAATATTTTCTCAGTATCATAAAACTTAATGCTTAAATGCCTCTAACCTTTCTGCATTTAAATCACAAAAAGCTTGGTCCTTGTCACTTTAAAGCTTTTTGGTTTGTATAAGTGCAGATTGCTTAATATAAATCATGTTTCATCAGCAAATTTCAGGCTATTTCAAATGTGTATTTACAGTGCCACATGTGTGAATATTTTTGTCTCTTCCTTAAACCTTCCTTCATGCTCTTGAAAAGGCAGTGAAAATCACTTCAATGTCTATACTTGTTCTGTTACAAAGTGTCACATGAGTTTTCAGGTAGCTCTTAACTTTTTTGCTAATGAAAGTTATAACTCCTAAAATGTTGATGTTGTTACCCTTTAAACAATCAGCTTTTTTCCAGTTTGTCCAACAAATATAGAAAGCAATACCTGCTTAACTTTTATATGACACTTTTGATGCACTAAGAATAATTATGCATGGAAGGCGCTTCCGCACCAGTTTACTAACCAAAACTTAGAATTGTGAATATTGAACAACCCACCTCCCACTTTGGTGTTTTTTAATGCCTGTTTCTCTCCTTAACAGGTGGTGAGGTAGTAAAAATAGCCCAGCTGGCTTCTATAGCCGGAGCACAAGGCAGAATCGCTCAGCCAGAGACCCCTGTAACACTGCAGTTCCAAGGGAACAAGTTCACTTTATCACATAGTCAACTTCGCCAGCTCACTGCAGGGCAACCCTTGCAGTTACAAGGTACTTAATTCAAAACAGGAAGTTTTCCATTATTTCTAATGCTCGTGTTTTGATATGGGCAGCACGTTCCTTGTTGCTATACGTTAAGGAGACCTTCTGTCCTCACTTCTACTGTTCTGCTGTACCTGTTTTCTGTGTGAGAGAGAGATAACAAGATAGCTCTGTTTTGAAAAATAAATGCCTATCAAATGAAAGACAGGGTTACTTTTTGTATTGTATTTCAAGAGTTTATTATTCAATTTGTTTTCACATGTATGCAAATCTAAAGTAAGGTGAAGCATTATTTCAGATAAACTCCCTGATGCACAGAAACAGACAAAACTGAGGACGTTCTTGGTTTGTTCTGAAGTGGTGTAAATAATACGTCAAGATTGGTGTGCCTCTGAATTTTGACCCAACTATTACCCTGACCTGAGTGCTCTACCTGTGATATATTTTGCCCTCAAATTTCCTTTGTTGGTTGTATGTGTGTTAACAAATTCAGGAGAACATGGAAATCTTGATTCTCTGTGGCCAACAAAATAAAGAGAGTGAACACTGAGGATTTTTTTGTTGATTTGATTTCATCTGAATTCCATACAAAATACTTAGATTTAGAATGATACTGCTGCAATATGAAAATCCTCTTTAACTATGAAGACTTGGGTGTTTCTCTCCTGCCAGATATTATGAAACTTTAAAACAGATTGGTGCAATGAACTTGTCTGGGGAAATTTAATATAGTTTGAAATAAAACAGTTCTCTTTTGCTGGAGAACACTATTGTTTTCCACTCTACACAGCTAATTTTTAAAAAAATCCTCCATTTCAGGAAGTGTCCTTCAGATTGTTTCAGCACCTGGTCAGCAGTATTTGAGACCTCAGGGTCCGGTTGTCATGCAGACGGTTTCCCAAGCGGGAACTGTTCAGAACGCTCTGAACGCTTTAGGAAACCAGCATCAAGGAGGTGTCCCAACTTCCACAGCAGTGACACAGCAAGGTAGGTTTTGTAGCCTGAGGAAATGTCTCTATCCAAACATTCAATTACTAAAATCACGTTGATATATAACTCCAAATTGTTATAGATCATAATTCAGTAAGTTGAGTTCAGAAGCAGGTAAACTATGAGGCAAATCCTTCTGATTTGTGCATGATGTGTGCTGGAGTTTAGGTAATTTTTAGTACAAACTTGGGAGACCTTGAGACTGTATTAAATGTATAGAATTTTCTTTACCAGTTGTGTCTTAGGTCAGATTTTTGTGGGAAGAAGTGAATTTGAAATACTTTTGTTACTTTTTTTCAAAAAAAGATCAGGCTGATTATATCAGGCTGACAAAGAATGTCCAGCAATTCTCTCCATTTTTCCACACTGATTTTGCTTTTATCTAATTTTTTTCTCTGTCTAATCAAGCTACTGTTTTCCCTTTCTTTCTGCAAATACTGCCTAGCTGTTTGGTGCCTTGCTGCAAATGTGGTCAGTCCCTTGCTTAAAAACACAATCAAGATGTTAATCAAAAAACAGAGAAATTGCTGTCTAGGATGCATTTACAACAAAACAGCAGATTGTTAAATGATGATAAATGCAGTGCTAGGAGTTTGTTCCCTGGAAATGGCCATCTGCTGTAATTTTCTCTGGATATAAACTGTTCCCTCAAAAGAGACTATTTACTGCTCCTTTTTTGATGTATTAATGTGCCCTTGAAGTTCATATTTTGACTTTCTGAAGAATAAACATCTCATCATAAAAAGGCGAGAGAAAGCTTCAACAGCCTCCCAGTTGTTGGGAGGTAAAGGATTTCTGTCATAGTTTGGAAGATCTGTGGCTCAAATGTTTCATCCTCCAGCTCTGATTACATTACAGGTACTCCTAATACGGCCACAGTTCAGGATGAAAATTGATGTAAGATTTCTACAAAACCTCATGAATCTTACGACTCTCTTGATGGTAAAAAGAGAGCTTCGTTAAATGCAATAATAACAAAAGTACTGTTTCCAGTTGATAAAATAAAACATTATTATTTTTGCTGTTCATCTTTGGAGGAAGGTGTAAAGCATATTGAAAATACTTATTTTGACTTCCTGAATGTTGGATAAAATGCCAAATAAATTCTGTTGTTTTGGGTGATTGGAAACTAAAATTGCTGGGCTCACATGTAGCTCTGTAGTAAAACTGGATTTATACTAGCTATCTATATTAGCTTGTTTGTAATAAAAATGTGGAAAGGCAAAGCTTAAACATCTGCATACTCCTTGGAGTCTATTATTCTTAATGTAAGGGGTAGCACCTTCTTGTTAACTTGAAAGCAGTTCTTCATGGGTGTATTGACTTGCCACTAAATCCAGTTTCACAGTGACTAGTAGAGGGTTGTGCTGTTTTTCTAGTACAAATAGTAAGTGCTGATGAGCAATTCATTCTGGCTGAGGTAGAAACCCATATATCCTATCAAGAAAATAACTGCTACACTGTGTCTGTAGTCTGCTAGTACTTAGGAGTATTACTGTAGTTTCAGTTAGTTTACTTGTGTGTAATGTTCTTATAGTTAGCTGTCTGGGAAGACATCTGCTAGCAGTTGAATTCACAAGAATGCTATTGCAAGATTCCATTGTATAGTTTCATTGGTTTGTAGATAAACTGAATTCATATGTTTTCTGAAAAATCTTGGATGATTTGTTTAAGATAAATTAGAACAATCTTTTCATGATTTAGGGTATAACTTCTAAATGTTAATACTTATTGCACTATACATGACATTCTGAATAAAATACGAAAGCAGCAGGTCTTTGTGCAGAGCAAAGTAAAATTCCATTGATCTACTTTGAATTTTTGTGAAAACAGTTGGTGTAAATATCTGTAAGATAACTGATATGTAACAAAGTACAAATTTGCAATACCCAGTGGACATTTAGACTAAAAATTTGTCTGCAACTGTGATGTGTTACAGCTATGAAATGTCTACTTATTGAAAAAAATAAATTAAACCAATCTTCAGAAGAATAAATATTTAAACACAAGGTTTATCCTCAGTTTGTATTCCAGGTAGAACTGCAGTTACTAATTTGTCATCTGGTGACATGGGAGCAGTGTTAAAACCAGTACCCTCACATGGACAATCACAGGTACTTACCTTTATTTTCTTATGGACACAGATTTTCAGGATTGATACTAAGTCCATGTATAGTTGGAAACTATAATTTACAAAGCTGGAGTTAATTAGGAACTTTGATGATTACAGAGTAGGTAGAAACCCCAACTTTTGTCAGTGTTTCAGGTTGACAGATCTGATGCATTTTCATCTATAGTCCATAGTTTGAAATAAATTATGGTGTATAAAAGCAGCTAACAGCTTTCTTGTGCTGTGATAGCAGACAGGTTCTTATAACTGTAATATGTCGTAATTATGTCATAATGCATAAATAAAGGAATCATGAAATTTTCTGTGTGTTTTGAACACAAAGGCAGTTGGGCAAATTTTTCTAGATTTCTAATCTTAACAAGTTTTTGGAAAAGATACTAAAGCAACCTGTAAAGCATAGGGAAACATCAAGTATATGTTAAACTGTGCAAGAACCTGCACCTTATCAATATTAATGTGTTAATTGAAATGTCCGAAATATGAATGATTAACTTGTTTCATTTCCACAACTCTGAAAATGTGCTTTAAAAAATGCAAGAAGATACTAAACTAATGTAGAATCGACTCTTTAATATGAATTGAATTTAGCTGTAGTCTTCAAAATTTATCTGAAATGCACACCTTTTGTGATTGGTTGAAGTAGTTGTCATAGTACACAGTACTCTGATCCTGATAGCTTCATTCTAAAGAAACTCAAAATGATTGTGATGAACCGCAAATTTTTTTTTTTCAACTTTTCTTGGCAAAGGAAACATATGAAGAAAAGAACCGGCTTTTGAAGGAGCGTCTGGACAGAATATTTTCTGGCAATGAGCGCCGTTGTTCACGGGCCCCAATGTATGGCAGAGACTTGCTGAGTGTTTGTTCTTTGACTGGTGAAAGAAAGCCCTCTCAGCTGTCTTCCAGCGAAGACAACAGTTGGAGGTGGGCTGGCTTTGTGAACTGTTGCCTTTCTTCAAGTGCCTCTGGAGGTCCAAGTAACCCATTGCAAGAAATGATCCTGACTTTGGTTCAGCAACAAGAATCTCTAAAGGATGTTGTTAACAGGTAATGTGTGACACTGCCTTGTAAGCCTTTACCACATTTAGTTATCTCTTAAATATTCCTTTTCAAAAAATCTTCAAAACTTTGTTTCTGTTGATGAGCTTGTTAGTTTAGACTGATTTGTTTAGCAGTAAATGCTGTGTAGTATGAACATGAAAATAGCAGTCACTTCTGTTTCTTTTAGAATCTTTATAATAAGAGTTTTCAGTGCCTCCTTCCTGATTTCAAGCCCAAATTCAGCTGACCATACATCAGCTTACATTCTTATGCTTTGGATTTATTTCTGAGTAGGTACCTCTTGGAGCCAACTGACAAGAGTTAAGACACAGAGATGTAGGCAGGAGCTAGTTTAGCTAAAGCTGACATTTAGTGGATTGTGAGCAGACCAATAGCTGTGGTTTTCAAGAAACATCAGATGCAATTAGAAGAACTCAAACTTTTTAAACTAACTTTTAATAAGTTTGGTATGATGGGTGTTTCTTGTGTTTGAGCTTCAGTGACTGAATACAGCAATCACAGAGCAAACACCTTAACAGAGGCTGTCATCAAACCGAAACAATAAATGGAGGTAGAGAATGTTGACACTTTGAGGATATGCAGCACTTACTAAGTCACTTTAACAAAGTGGTTAGATAATAGCGTAAAATTACATGGTTGACAGGCTAAAAATTATTACTGCAGATTATAATTTTGTATGTAACTTTTAAAACTGGTATTTCCTTGTTTTGATGATTTTCACAGGGCCCTCTTCGTTTTGCCAGCTGCAGTTGCTGCTCCTCCATGTTTGTATGTAGCAAATCCTCCCCCTTCATACAGTCACAAATTGAAACTCCTTAAGCACAGTCTTAAGCAGAAGGCAGCTCCTCACTTGCATCAGTTGCAACAGATTACAACTCCTCACTTGCTACAGTTCCCTGACCTCCGGCTGGTGCAGTATGACTCAGGTAAAGGAGGACATTTGGTGCTAATATTTCAGTAATTTCCTGTTTCACAGGAATGGAATGTGTATATAAAACCATTATTGGTTTTCTTGTTTGAAATACAGGAAAATTAGAAGCTCTTGCTGTCTTGCTTCAAAAGTTGAAATCTGAAGGGCGCCGTGTACTGATTTTGTCACAGATGATTCTGATGTTGGACATACTGGAATTATTTCTGAACTTCCATTTTCTCACATTTGTGAGGATTGATGAATATGCTAACCATGAACAACGACAGGTAAGTTTGCCTTAGTGATTGTCCACTGGTACAGAAATATATGCTGCTCAGGCCTTTATATGCCACAGCAGAGGACAGAAATTTGCCTTGTTTCTTATTCATTTTGAAACACTTGACTTGTTTTTGTCTGTTTTTTATTAGGCTGTAGTGAATTTGGTTTGGTATATTATTTTGGTATATGGTTTATTACTCTTTGGTTTTATTCTGTTTATGTAGGAGCTGATGAAAATTTTCAACAGAGACAAGCGCATTTTCTGTGCCATCCTTTCCTCTCACAGTCGTTCCACTGGAGTCAATCTTGTTGAGGCAGACACTGTTGTGTTCTATGACAATGATCTAAACCCAGTGATGGATGCAAAAGCTCAGGAATGGTGTGACAGAATTGGCAGATGTAAAGATATTCATATATACAGGTGATGGTTACAGATCAACAACCGCTCTTTAACATGCTTTAATGTAAGGTTAATTCAGACAGTGCTACTCTGTATGATCTGAAATAAAGTGGAAACAGAGCTGAAGACTTCTTCTCACTTAAATAAAAAAGATGCCAGGTTATCATAGGAAAATGTGGTCTGTCTTAACACCAAATGTAATGAATGAATCATAACTGCATGTTTTTTTATGTTACTTTATATGGAATTTTCTAAGGGAGGTGTTTTTAATTTTCTTTTTTTTTAATCACACTAATTGTTAGAAGACACCTTTCAAGTAGAAATAGTAGTATGTGTTTTCTTCTTGGCCTGTACTAGAACTAAAAATAACCCCCCACAAACCACCACATTTTAAGAGTTCGGTGTTGTTCTCCAAGGTCAATTTCTCTTTTTCTTTCTAAAAGCTTTGGAAATTACTTAGCAGATTTCTATACTTTTATTTTTTTCCCTTTTTTTTTTTTTTTTAGGCTTGTCAGTGGTAATTCTGTGGAAGAGAAACTTTTGAAAAACGGCACAAAGGACCTGATCAGAGAAGTAGCTGCTCAGGGAAATGACTATTCAATGGCCTTTTTAACACAGGTAAGTTCATATTCACTATGAGTTCAAACACCTGTGTTGCAGTGTTTAATGAATTCAAGCATTTGTGTTAGAGTGTTTAGTAACAGTGTGCTAGAATTGATAGGTAAGCATATTAGATTTCATGATTTCTTGAACTCTAGGTGTTAGGGCCACGTTCTCTCAAATACTGTCCATCTGCTTTTGTTCTGTCACTTGCATAGTGAGGCACAGGCGTTGCCTATGTGACTTAATATTTTCTGCTTTCTTCCATCCTGCTGCAAAATTCTGCAGAGCTTGTAAGGATAAAGATTTCAACTACTTTAAAAATGTGAAATATAAAGGTTGGGTATTTAGTGAAATAAGACTTTCAATTGCTTCTCTGAAGATGCAGGAGATGGTGACTGCACTGATGAAGCTAGTCCATCCCCTGCTGGTGCTCCCAGTATGGTGGTGCAGGATGAGACTGTGTCCTGAATGTGTCAGAAAGACTTTTCTGACTTTCCTCTAAATGAACTATTAACACTTTATTCTACTCTGTAGTCCTACAGGAGAAAGTTACAGAAGAGAAAGCAGACAGTTTTCCAGAACTAATAGAGGTTTTTCTTTAGTTGGTCCATAGTTTATAAGGTCACTTGAACCTGAGCTAATTTAAAGTTACATAAAAAAATAGAATGGTCTCAAAAGTTTAATGTACTTATCTTTGTTTTTTTTCCTTCTACTTACCAAGCAAACGATTCAGGAATTGTTTGAGGTTCATTCTCCTATGGAGGATTCTGGATTTAGAGTGAAAGCAGAAGAATTTGTGGTACTTTCTCAAGAGCCATCGCCAGCAGAAAATATTTCACCTAAAGTTGCAAGACCATTCATAGAGGTAATTATTAACACATATCTTAAAAATACAGCTGCCTTACCTTTTTTTATTTGGTCAAATTCTGTCAGTCTCTTTTTCCTGGTAGTTTTACAGGGTTTTTGTACTTTTCCTTGTAACAAAACTTCCAAAAGCCCACAGTTAAGTTGTATACTTTCTGGGGACTGTTTCTCTTGCCTTATCAGAAACTTATTCCAGAAATTTGTGTTGGATTTCAGTGAGCTGCTTGTGTGGTTTCTTTCCATATTTTTGAAGTCTTCATTATTTTTAAATATCTTTCTGAAAGGCCCTCAACAGTATTGAACAAGAGGATGAGGAGTCAAATGATCGCGTACAAGAGATAGGACCCGAGTCAAGCATTGAACCTTTAATCTCAGAGCTCTGTGAGACAAAATACAATGAAGAGCCCTCACAGCTGCAGGAGTTAGTTGCTGTTGTGGATCAGGTACCATGACTTCCCATTAATATTTGGTTAAAAAGTAATGTTTAGTTCAAATATTTCAATTTCTTTGCAATTTGGCCCTAAAGCAACTTTGTTGTCTATGGCATTGGTAGTCCCATTAAATGGCTGGGAGATTTCCTACTAATTTAAGATGTTAAGCCATCAGAAAGGGAGATTTGTTTTAAGGAGAGCTTTGATACATTCTGCTTCAGTTAACATTTCTTTCATTATCCTCAGTAATAACTTTTTTTTTTCCTTGATACATTCTCTCAGCTGACTCCAATTGAGAAGTATGCTTTGAATTATTTAGAGCTCTTCCACGTTTCAGTTGATGAGAATGAGCCACGGTTGAATGAGGTAAACCAACAAGTCTTTCCTTTCCATGTTGCTCTGTCACTGTGTACAAGCAGGGTTATGTTTTCAATGTGAAGTGGAAGTTTCTCCAGTGACATGGAATACATGGTAGGCGCTTCTGTGATCTTCTCTTGCTATACTTTATGAACACCTGAATGCCTTATGGAGAGCTTATTATTTTGGGATTCTCTTGATTTAAGCAGGTGCCAGATCTTAATTTCTTTTTTATAAAATGGGAATTACATTCTTCAGCACAACTCAGCAAATATTTGTTGTACTCCATTGACAGTGGGGGAAAAAAATTCATTAATATCAGTGAGCCTGCTTGTTTGGGTAAAGGAGCTGTGTTCTGGTTGTCTTAGTTGTTTAACTGAAATTCTGGGTTTGCTTTATTTTGAAGGTTTAGAGACCCTCCACAGAGACCAAAAAATATCTTCTAAACAATTATGAAAGTATCTGTTAAGAAATTGCTATAAGATTTCTGTGCCTGAAAATGTCAAAGGTCAAGGAGTTTGTCCATAAAAATACAAATTAATAAATTTTGTGTCTGTTACTGGATAAAGTTTATAAAGAGTCTGATTTTCATCTAGATGGAATTGAAAACTGCAAAGAGAGCATGGGAAGTCCAGCATATGAAGGAGTTAAAGGAAAAAGAGCAAAAAATGCTTTGGGAGGATGAAGAGGAACTTCTAACCTACACTCGGGAGGATGCATACAACAAAGTAATTCCTGATTAGTCTTGTTTTTCTTAATACTGTATTTCTTAACAGTTATTCTGAGAATACCTTTTTCTTCAGGGTTCAGTTGGAGGATCATTTAAATTGTATTCTTTTTTTGCTGTGTAGGAATATGTCTATGAAGGTCCAGATGGACAAACCGAAATAATGCCAGTAAGTAAATGTAATACCAGGCAGCCTAAACAGGCTTTTTTTTTTTTTTTTTTTTTAAACATAAAGATCGATGGAGAGTTAATATTGCAGTAACTACAAATTTTGTTCTGTGTAGCTTTGGACTCCTCCCACTCCACCTCAGGATGACAATGATATCTACATAGATTCTGTTATGTGCCTGATGTATGATACCACCCCTATTCCAGAATCAAAGTTGCCTCCAGTGTATGTCAGGAAGGAACGTAAACGACACAAAACAGATCCATCTGGTAAGGGTTTGTTCAAAACTGTTCTGAGATTTATTGCTGAAAGTTAAAAAAATCAGGGGATTTTTCATACCTCCTACATGTCTGCTCCAGTAAAGACCAAATTTGCAGGTTTGAAGAGATGAAAATTCTTGTCTTGCTGTGGTCTTGAAGCAATAGAATCACTGAAAACGCCAGTTCTTACAGTGTGCCTTTCTACTTAGACATATAGGTGTTTTTAAAATAACAGCTTTAGAAAACCAGCGTTCTACTATGTGAGTTAGGACAAAGCTGATACTACTATATACCAGGTTCTGTTTAGTTGTTGACAGTATGCTTTTAAGAGGCATTGGGAAATACTCTGTACTCATGCAGGAGCATTTTGCGACTGTAAGTAGCAGAGAAATCAAAGAATGGTAGTAACTATTTACCAAGAATTTTTTTTTTTTCCTTGTCTTAGCTGCAGGTAGGAAGAAAAAACAACGTCATGGAGAGACAGTTATTCCACCTCGTTCACTTTTTGATCGAGCAACTCCAGGAATGTTGAAAATGCGCCGAGAGGGCAAAGAGCAAAAGAAAAACATCTTGTTGAAACAACAGACACAGTTTGCAAAGCCTTTGCCTACTCTTGTCAAACCAGCTACTGAAGCTGGACAGGATAATCCAGAGTGGTTGATCAGTGAAGACTGGGCACTTCTGCAGGTCAGATGATACCTCCACTTTCTGCTGTTATTATATTTTAGCTTCTAATTTCAGAAATGGCTCTTGCTGCACTTTATCTCTTCAAGGTTATTTGTGATTCTTAATGGCTAGTTTGGCATTTTGCTGACATAACTCAGAACAGATTGCCTATCATTTGTGTTCCTCTAAGGATAAATTAAAGGTTAAACTACAAAACGGATGATTAAGTCCTATTTTTGTTGTAGACACCACTTACTATTATATTCCAGATGAGTTGTGCTGGCTGGACATTAGATAATGCAGCTAACGTTCTCCCCACCTTTGAGAAGAGAGCAGCACTTGAGTGGCAGCTCTCTGTTCCTTACATCAGTCTCCAAGTGTTTCCTTCTTTTGCACGTCAGTCTGCATAATAGCATTTTGTGCTTATTTATTCTCTGTGAATGTAGGTGAACTCATCGCCTGAGTCCTGAGCTATCTGTATCATTGTAGTAATGGTGTGTGGACACATGCAGATAAGGGTAGGTTTGGAAGATTGGAATGATTTGTCTTCTGAAGCTTTTGTACCTTTATCTATTGTAGGCAGTGAAGCAGCTGCTGGAGCTTCCTTTAAATCTTGCTATTGTATCGCCAGCACACACTCCCAATTGGGACCTTGTTAGTGATGTTGTTAACTCATGCAGCAGAGTCTATCGCTCACCAAAACAATGCCGAAACAGATACGAAAATGTCATTATTCCAAGGGAAGAAGGAAAGGTGAGTTTACATAGAATGATGCGTCTTTTTTTACCTTAAGTTTGTAGAGCTTTTTTTTCCTTATCTCCGTAAACACTTGTTTTTTGTTAAATGTTTCAACAGTGTAAATAAATAACTTTTAAAAGATTATAAAATTATCCTCATCAGGATTTCCACTTATTTTATGTGATTTCTTTGAAAAGAAAAAGCACCTGAACAAAATCTTCCACAAAAGATCATCTAACTTTCCTTCTTATTTTACAGCTAATGTACGAAGCTAATCCTAAAAAGAAGACAAAAAGTATTTATAAGGTGTGCATTGGTATTCTTTCAAAATCAAATCTAGACACTGTGGTATTTAGCAGCAATGGAGGTGGGCAGATAATTCATATGAGATCCATGTTGAGTGTTACTTGAGTTCTGAAACATCAATTAAAATTCCAAATTTAATTTTCTTTTCTTTGTTGATACAGTGGATTGACACCAGACTTCAGCTTTTGGATTTGATAGATAAATTTTAAATCATGCAAGAAGTTTGTGATTTCACTTAAACTGTAGTGGGTATTTTTCCACCTAACAACCACCGTAACTTATCTTGATTATTATGATGGTACTTCAGATCTGTAAGAATGTACTTCATGCTAGAGTCTAAGTGGATTACAAATATATAGTGAATTTAATGCTTGAAACACTTTTTAGTAAACAAGGATGATAGTACGCTACAGAAGCAAAAATAAATACCATGATTATAAACAACTTCTTCCAAACCATACAGCACTTTAGTGACAGAACTGGGTAGAGAATCTAGAACTCCTGACCATAGTCCCATTCTCTGACTAATAAGCAGGTTTGTCCCTGACTGGCAGTTTCTACTTGGGAGAAGCCAAATGTTAGAATGGCATGGTGTGTTGGATGTTAACGTAGCATTGTTGGGAGAGCAGTGCAGTGGTGGTTTTATTACATCATGTGTGCGCTATGCATAACTATAAACTAATGGGCTCTTGGTTTGGGTACTGAATTAAACTTGCAAAATCTAAACTAAAGCAAATATTCTTTTTCAAATTAGAGTTTGCCATTTTGTATGTCCCCAAGTGCTGATGCCAGTGTGACCGTGAGAACTGCTCCTTATTTCGCTCTTTCTTTATATATTTCCCATAGTTTTGTGTAACAGTAAGTTATCAGTGACACGAGGCAGAAACCAGTCTGTGATAGATATGTTGGAGTACGTTTTTAAATAATCTACAAGCGCACCATGTGTTTATACATAGACAAAAGTCCATGTGGGTGTGTTTGAAATTGAAAGTTGGTTTGTTTTCATTTTTTAGACTAAAAACAGTCGCCCACTTCGTACCAATCAGATCTATGCTCAAGATGAGGGTGCAACCCACACACAACTTTACACTAATCATTTTGAGATGATGAAAATGATTGCAGGGAAAAGAAGTCCACCGATCAAACCTCTGTAAGTTTAACTGGGATCATTCGATCTCCCTGTTGCCCCAGATCTCCTGGAAACTGTGTTCTGAATTGCTGTCACAACCAAGAGTTATTTTAAGCCATTTCAAACTGCTGTTTTGTTTCTCTGTTCTTGATCTCTTTCCTTGAATTCTGGCCTTGTGTTATTAGAACACCTTCATATTTCATGTGTTGGGGTTAGCTTTTACTCACTGCATGAATTTATTTTGTGTGATTAAAAGCAGAAGAGCACTCAGGTGGTTTTTTTAATCTACTTCATAAACTACACTTTCCATTTGCCTGAATTGTAAACATTTTGATGTCTATGCTGTTTAGTAGTACAATGTTTTCTATGTATATTCCTGCAGTAACTTTTTCTGTATTCATTTAATATTTACTCTAAGTCTTTCTTAAAATGTCTATCTATGCAGGCTCCAGTACTGGTGGGAATATCATGAAAACTTCACCCAAACTGCAGTTTCATCTGATAAAACATGTGAAATTACGTATTATTTATAAGGTTTTTCTGTCTTCAGTAATACAGTTTTGCTCAATTTCAGACTTGGCATGAATCCTTTCCAGAAGAATCCAAAGCATGCATCAGTGCTTGCAGAAAGGTGGGCACTCTGTCTTAAAGGAGTTATGAATTGCATAAAAGTGATTTTTCTCTTTTTTAACTTTCAGTTATTTTTTAAATGATTGTGTGCCTTTTCTTACCATTGTTTCTAGTGGTATCAACTATGATAAGCCACTTCCTCCAATTCAAGTTGCATCCCTCCGAGCAGAACGTATTGCAAAAGAGAAAAAGGTATGGTCTCCATCTCAGCTATACATATGACTGCAGTAATTAAAAACTTAGACAACAGACGAAGTATGAGAAAATCTGCCTCCTGGAGAAGTTTGGCGGTACAGTAGATGTTATGAGCAGCTGCAAATTGTTCACATACTAGGGTTTAGATATCCAAGGTCCAGAGTGGGACCTTTCCTTGGGCCTGGATGTCATACTCATTCTCCTTTAGAAGCATCTTTTTGGAAAATATATTAAAAACATGTAAAAATCTTGTTTTATTCTTGACCATTCTCTAGCCTCCTTTCTTATATTATTCAGAAAGAGATACTTGTCCTTGGTTCTGGACAGTAAATCGCTTGTTATGCTATACTCTAAGCCATATAACCTAGTCAGGTCATACAACTTGGAGTTAGAGAGTTACAGCGAAGACAGATTTGTATGCTGTCTCTGCACACATATATATAATACTTGCTTAGAATTAAAGAGGTTTTGCTTGTTGTTTTGTTTTGGTTTTAAAAAATACACCCTGATTGTTACATGCGCTGTTCTGAAGACTGTGAAGCTCACATTTTGATTTCCTAGGCTTTGGCTGAGCAGCAGAGGGCACAGCAGCAGACAGGTCCACAGCCTCAGCAGCAGCAAGCTGGCCAGCAGCAAGCCCAGCAACCAGCTGTACAGCAAGCACAAGCCCAACCTCAGCCGCAGGCTCAGGCACAGGTAGTTCAGCAGCCACAGGCAGTAGTGCAGACTGCAGTAACTACTGTGGCCAACACAGCAGTATTGGTAAGAAAGGGAGGGCTTGGTGCCTCTGATGTAGTAACTTCAGTTCTTCTGTGTGTACCATATTTGCGTGTGTTATCTTCTCTGGAAACTGAAAAATTTAGGTCAGTATAGTGAGATAAAAGCTACTTCTTTCTTTCTATTTTTTCCCAAGTGTGCTGGGTATCTTCTCTTTTGCTCATTTATTAAGACTGTATGTGTACCATCACAGCAATAGGTCTTGGCATTCTGAGGTGGAAAAACACCATATCCTTTGCAAAGATTTTTTGCCTTTTTCAGTATAGACTTTACTAATTTAATCAAGTCTGAGCAGGTACATTTACACAGTCAGTGAACAGTGTTTATACAGAGAACTTAGAGAATAAAAGAGAACATAACTGTAAGAGCTACTCTGTTAAAGTAGCTTTAAAACCAAAGCTTTGTTAACCTTTGCAAGGCAAGTGGAAGGTTGCATCCAGCAGGACCTACCGTGGTTGTTCTATTGCAAATCTCTGCAGTTTTCATGGCTTCCTAAAGCCTAGAGTGTTTTAATGAATCTGATCACAGGTCTGAGGCTTTTGATTTAGAGCCAATCCAGTTTGCTTACTAATGTGTGCAGGCAGTGCTGATGTTATTTTGATTGTTGAAGGGCAAGAATACTACAGCTTTTACAAAAAGAGACAAAGGATGGGTTCTGATTCATAAGTATTGCTGTGTATCTACTTCTCAGTGATACTCATGTGTGAGTGGTTGTCTGTGGCACACCAGAGTAGATACTGCTCCCTTCTGCTAACAAGGATGTCAAATGGCCAGTATTTACTAAACACTTGACTGGTCTCCAATTGCTCATTAGTGTGGCAGAATCATAATATACACATCAGTTGAGGACATGTCGAATAAATGAACAACTGCAGAAGTATCTGTGCATTTTATTGCATTTTTCTTATTCTGTCCCTTCTGGAATACAGCATTGTGTTGAACAGCATAGTAGAGTAAAAACTATATTCAGTTTACTTTGTTTTTCTGAACTGTTGCCTCAATTGTCTTCTAAATAGGCGGGCACAATCAAAACAGCTGTTACGGGGACGAGTATACAGACTGGTAAGAAGACTTTACAATTAGGCATTGGAGATGATAGGGCATTTGGATTTTCATTTTTAGAATCTCACATTTAATCCTGGCTTGCTTTCAGCTACAGTGAGTGGAAATGTCATAGTGAATACCGTTGCTGGAGTCCCTGCTGCTACCTTTCAGCCCATCAATAAACGTCTGGCTTCACCTGTTATACCTGGAACGTTGACTGTGAGTAGATCGCATCACTAGTTGTGTCCCTGGACTGATCGTGGTTGCATGTTTTATCAGCGTATCTGTTTTCTTCTTTAGCTTTACATGTTATCAGAAACTCTTGTTTCTTGCAAATTTCATGTGCATCATATATTACCCCCCTCTCCCTTACCAAAATATCAGAACACACTGGAACAGTTTATCAGGAAAAAGTGCCTAACAGATACTACTGTTAAAAATAGTTCACAAATGAATGCTGTCATAGGTAATGTATTATGTCATTATTGTTTCCAGCTTGTAACTGTTTTGTGCTTTGTTAATTATGATCTTTATTATTATTATTTTAATGGTGTAGGACTATGGAAGACAAAGAAAACATTTGTAAGGTAGTAAAATCAAATTTCTGCAATGTAGTTAAGGGTTTGGTGATCAGCCTGTTTGAAAAAGGTTTAACCAGATGCTGTTTATGAGACATATCCAAACAGATAGATGTATTAGAAAGAGTTGGACCTTCTTTGATTTTGCAGTGCTTTTGCATCTTTGATGTTTGTTTCTAAAATTGTGTAGTCCATTTCCAGAAGGTTCCATAGCTTTATATGAGGTGTGGAAACGGTGAGAAATGATGACTCTGTTGCTTTTCAGACTTCGGGAGGCACTGCAACTGCACAAGTGGTTCATACCCAGCAGCGAACTGCGGCAGCCCCTGCTGCTTCCACAGAACTGGTGACCATAGCATCTACCCAGGGAGTTCGTGCAGTAACATCAGTGACAGCATCAGCAGTAGTAACCACAAACTTAACACCTGTGCAGACCCAGACAAGATCTTTGGTGACTCAAGTTACACCAGGTAATAATCTTGTGTTTAGGGATTTTTTTCTGAGGGTGCATAAAGGGCCCCAGAATTTCTGTAGGTTGCTTGACCACTGTAGCCCCACAATATTGAAAGACTGGATTTGTTGGCAGCACAATTAAACAGTGCTGTCATTCTTAACTTGCTTTATTGTTGGTGCTCAGATTGCATTTTTCTCCAGTATTTCTGGATAAAATGTTGCAGTAGAGAGCTGCTTGGCCCCTAGGCATTACAGTTAAAAAAGATTATTAATAATCTAGCAATATAATACTAGAGTTAACTGTCTTGACTAAAACTATTGTGAAGAAAGGCACATCTGTTTTATTATTTACTCTGCTTTTACATCATGTTTATGCTAATGTGTTGTTATTGGTAGCTAGTCCAGAAACTGTACTGGGAGCAGAAAAATACGCATTTAATGGGTTGGCTTTTCAGAAATCAGTGAATTAAACTGAATGTTGAAAATCTTTCTTCAGAGCATTTTTGTTTTTCTTTATTCACAGCTACACCAACAGTCCAGCTGTCCGGCAAAACAATCACCCCTGCTCACTTCCAGCTTCTGAGGCAACAGCAGCAGCAGGCTGCTCAGGTGCAGGTCCCACAGATTCAGGCTCAGGCACAAGCCCAGTCTCCAGCTCAAATAAAAACTGTAGGGAAACTGTCACAGGTGAGGAAATGCATGTAAGGTGTCATGTTACTCATTGTTATTGTAAACATCATTAGCAGTATGCGTTGTATCCTGATTTCTTGGGCTAGAGTGAAATGAAGCTCTCTCTTAGATTTGATCCTACTAAAATTTTGTGAAAGCAGTGAGTCTGATAGCCATTTCAAATAGTACCACTATCACAGTAGGTCAGGATGTAAAGCACTTACTGTTACTTATTCACTGGCCACCCATTGCATAAAAGAGTTGTATTCTTAGCTCTTTGATCTTAACTGAAGTCTGGCGTAGAATGTTTCTCCATGAAAAGGTCCAGATTCATCTCCATTTTTTTCCTGTAGTCAGGTAAAAGATTGGCAATGATCGAAGTGTTTGATTTTTGCAGGAACAGCTGATCAAGTTGCAGAAGCAGAAACTGCAGCTTCCCCAGCAGCAGGCAGCGCAGCAGACACAGCAAGGGGCACAACAGCAAACAGCTCAAGTACAAGTGCAACAGCAACAGCAAACTCAACAACTCACTGCTGTTACAGCACCTCGTCCTGGCGCAGTTCTCACAGGCACTACTGTGACAAACCTGCAAGTTGCTCGTCTTGTAAGTTGTGTTTGCAAATAGAGTCTTAAGCCCCTTACTCTCTTTACTGCTTTAAATGGGCTGGATAGTGGTCACTCAAGCACAAGGGTGCCCTTTGCATTACTTAGTACAAGAGATACAGCTCTAACATAAATAGCTTTAAATTGTACTTACCCACTGATACCATCTCTGAAGTGTATTGCTGTAAAGGAGCAGTTATATTTGAAACATTTACAACTGTCATGTTATAATGACCTGTTATATGCAGCAAATATTTTCTGTGCCAATACAATAATCTTCATTCCTTACTGCTTAGACTCGTGTTCCTGCTTCTCAGCTACAAGCACAAGGACAGATCCAGGCCCAGACCCCGCAAGCAGCACAGGTTGCTTTGGCAAAGCCTCCGGTGGTGTCTGTTCCAGCTGCTGTTGTGTCGTCTGCAGGAGTCACTACACTCCCTGTTACAGTTGCAGGCATTAGTGTTGCCATTGGGCAGCCACAGAAAGCAGCAGGTATGTCAACAGACTTGCTAAAACATCATAAAAATTTAAATCCTGCTTTTTTAAAGGTAGGATGTTTTAAATAATGTCTTTTGTGGGACACACACTTTTTAAAAACTGAAGTGATAGAGGATGCATTCTAGTGTTTCTAAAATGACATAAGAGAATTGAGCTTATTCCATTTAATCGGGAGGTTAGCATGATTGTTTAGCCAGATGTGGTTGTTTTGGGTTGTTTTTTTTGTTTAAATCTGTGCATGAGATTAGGTGAGCAGATACAGTTTTAAAACATAGAGACAGTAATTTCATAATTTTTTAAAAAATGCAAAAGGGAGATAGGAAAACTTGTATTTCATAACTGACTCCTATACTATGGACAGAATTTTTCCTGTAGGAAGATTATTGTTAGAACACAAAGTTAGCTTACGCATGCGCTTAGAAATGTTTTTTCCTCCGCTGTCAAAATCATATGTCTTATTCCCATTAAAATCAGTGGGTTATTAGTGCTCAAAGCTATGCAAATGTGTAAGTCTATAAAAAGCCCCATCTGTGTTTGTAAGCTGTGATTACTGGGACAAAGCAATAAAATGAAGATTCTTACAGTTCTCATTATTTTTGTAATTTTCAGGAGGCCAGACAGTAGTTGCACAGCCACTGCATGTCCAGCAGCTTCTAAAACTCAAGCATCACCAAGCAGCACAGCAGCAGAAAGCTATCCAGCCTCAGGTTGCACAGGGTCAAACTACTGTGCAGCAAAAGGTACCTGTTGCTTGCTTTCCCACTGAGTTATGTAGTGCTTCTGTGGTTGTAAAGCTTCAGCTCTAAATTATGAGGACACTCCTAGAGAGTCAGTTGGTATTTCTGGGGTTGGATCTTAAGTATGTGTCAGGAGAATGGTTCCTCATGTGCCTTATCAGGTGCTTAATAATTTTTTCAATACAGCTGTTGTTTGCTGTAATTTCTTATGCCCCAAACTGGGTTTTGTTGTTTTCTGTTTTAAGTGACAAAGATTAAGATTCTCTTTAGTCACTTCTAATATAACCAAATGTGGAATAAGCCCAAAGATCTTCACTGTTTACAATGTAAACTGTGCAAAATACACTTTTTCCTGAAATGTCATCTTCTCATGGGCTTTGCTGTTCATCAGCCACCAAGGAGGTTTTTTGGAAGTGTATTATTGTATAAAGTGTGTGTGTGTGTAAGAGAGAACCATTCCAATAAATACTTCAGGTGATTCAGAATATTTGTATAAGTGCATGAAAGATTTCTCCTAGTGCTCATTTTTCTATTATTAATCCCGGGAGGATTATGTTTCAATAATTACATGTATTTAATCTTGTTAGCTACATACCTATTCTTTAAAATAGACCTATATTTTGTCTACACTGATGCTTTCTTTCTCTTCTGTAGATAAATGCTCAACAGGTTACAGTCCAAACCCAACAGCAGACGTCACAGCAACAAAAAGTAACTTATACTACACAGCCTGCCATTAAAACACAGTTTTTAACAACTCCAATTTCCCAAACCCAGAAACCAGGTGGAACCCAGCAAGTGCAGGCCCAGATTCAGGTACAGGTAACACAGGTTTACACCTTCAAACTCTACAGTGACTGGAGAGTTATAAAGATGACAGGTGATGTAGCATTTTAGCACCCACTCATATTAATCCTAGTCACACAATTGTTTAAATTGACTTTGTAATAAAATTCATTGGTGCTGAATATGTGGCCTTGTAGCAGATCTAAGCCCTAAGTTTGCCTTTCATCTTTGAAAGAAATGCATTGTCACTGCTTTTTATTAAGCAAGGGATTCCGTACTGTATTTACTAAGAAAAATTCAGAGTTCTTCCTGTTTTCTGGTGCTGGCCCCCAGCCTAACCTCCGTCAGCCAAGAGTAGCTGGCAGTTATCTTCTTTTCTGTAAATGGATCAGTCTAACCAAGGAAAAGGAAGCAGGTTAGGAATGGGGAGCCTTACTCT
This sequence comes from Tyto alba, assembly GCF_018691265.1. Lineage (NCBI taxonomy): Eukaryota > Metazoa > Chordata > Aves > Strigiformes > Tytonidae > Tyto > Tyto alba. The sequence continues at coordinate 7,494,106 of NW_024881320.1, forward strand.
TTCAAAAGTATATCTATGATAATGCAGCCCATTATAACTTCTTCTGTACTTCCTTCAATTTTATATATAGTTAGGAGGAAACAAGTATGTTGCAGTTAAAATATGACTTTTCTTCTTCCCCTCCTAGCTAAGTTCTTCAATACACTGATGTAAAAAGTTTCTTCTTACAAAAGTTCGGTATCACTGAGAATGCCAAGCTCCAACTTACCATGAACAGGACTTTGGAAAGGTTTTCACATGGTAGCAGTTTTGATAGGTGTGTTGCTGCTATCAGCAATTTTTTATTTTGACCAAATCTTTCTTTATTTCATATCTCTACAGGTTGCAAAACTTCCGCAAGTGGTCCAGCAACAGGCTACTGTTGCCAACATTCAACAGATGGTTTCAGTTTCCCAACAGGTAGGTTTTGCACTTGTCAAATATAGCACTAGAACCATGATCCACTTGAAAGCTCATTTATTTGGAATATGTGTATTTATCACCTTTTGTGTGGCATAGGTACTATTTTTGAAGGATGTAGCAAGATCCCTTCTATAAAAATGAAGCATGTGAATATTGAGTCAGCTGCTGTATATTCTCTGGTCTAAAACTTTGGTAGATGGAGCAATGTTTGTTCATCGCTTTAAATAAGATGCAAAACAGATTTAAAAAAGTATTTCCTAGAGCAGAAAGAACTTTTGAAAATTGTTTTCTTGTGATGTATTGTTGAGATAGCAAATAATTGAACTAATTAGTGCCATCTGAGTTTGTTCTATAAAAATTGGGACAAATCGGTTTGTGCTAGTTTATAAAGCTGTGCCGAGTGCTTTGTAAAAGAATAGTGTGGTGTCTGTTCTAAATGTGGTATAATAACAGACAGAAGTAGGGCAAGAGAAGGTCAAACGGTTTGGTCTTCCCTTGTGTAACTACCAGGCAGTTTATTTACACTGTTTAGAACAGTATCATTCAGTCCATTAGCAACAGGCATGATTTACACTGTTGATTGGCAGGAATGATTTAACTTTGGATGGTGGATGAAGTTATTGCCTTCAGTGCACAAAAATCGGAGCCAAGCAGCTCTTAATCTGTCACAGTTTATAGTGCAGTGTTTCAGTGCAGTATAAAATCTGTGACTGTTTATCTTAAAATGATGACAAAGTGGTGTAAGATGACTGATAACCACCTCAGATGTGAATGCTTCAAGGGCAAGGTAGACAGCAGGGAGTAGAAATCTCATCAGTCAACACAAGTTGAATTGCCTGCTGTAGTCAGTAAGAGCTCCTAGATAATTTTTCAACAGACATTAAAAACTAGATTTTCAAAAGTCATTGATGTTAGCGTAACTCTGGGACTGTTGAAGTCCATGGTAAAAAGACAAATAAACAACTCCTTTCCCACACATGCCAAGTGACATCAGTGGCATTAGCATTAGGCCATGCTAAGTATTTTTAAGACTGTGCTCTTATGTGTGTGTGACGTTCTTTTTACCTGCATTTTTAGTGCTTCTCAGTGGATTCCTCTTGTATCAGTCAAGGGATAACTTTCCCCTGGAGAAGCCCCTGCAGCTTCATTTGACTTCTGCCTCTGACAGAAGCAGATGAAGCTGCTCAGTTTTCATTACCTTGTGCTCTGAACAAGGAGACATTGAATTTTTTTCTCCCTTGCTCTGGGTAGAGCTACAAAAATTAGATATCTGGGTGGAGTTCAGACTCTTTTACCCTAAATTGGCAGTAGAGACTGACAGCTGTAGCCTGAAAGGGTAATGTCAGAGACTGGTTGGGAAGCCTCAGTGGCTGTATTTATTGTCACAGTATGGGTGCATAGTGGGCATTTTTGCTTCTTTGATCCTCCATCCATCTCTGTTCTCCCTGTTCCTTCACTTCTGCTTCTGTAGTACAGGAATTTTCCTGTTTATCCAGTGGGATTCTTTTACCTTTCATCTATGTTCTGTAAAGGATCTGGGAGAATATCCTTTGATTTGCACTGCAGAGATCTGAGTTACGGGCATCTTGGCTCTTAGTTCTAATTCATAAGGCTCTAGAAAACGTGACAGAAGGTTCTTACTGAAACCACAGAGCCTTTGCTTCCAGAATCCCTCCCAGCCTTCCTACTTGTCCAAGGTGCTTGTCAGTCAAGATTGCAAATGCCTATATAAGTAAGATGCCTTCTGTAGTGCAGAAATGTAATGAATGCTCAGTTTAATGCCAAACTATTCTTTTGTAACTGCCTTATCATCCTTATGTCTAGGTACAAGCTCAACCCCAAACTGTGACACTTTCTCAGACGACAGCAGGTCAACAGCAGGTTCAGGTGATTCCCGCAACAACTGCTACTGCTCAGGTTGTCCAGCAGAAACTGATACAACAGCAAGTCGTGACAACAGCATCTCCCCAGATTCAGGCTCCAGGTGTACAGAATCCAGCCCAGACACCAGCAACATCTGAAGCCCAGAATCAGCAAGCAAAAGTACAAATGAGGACGCCAACTGTCAGATTAAAGGCACCTACTAAACCAAGTTGAACTAATGATTAAAATGCAATAACAGAGAAACACAGCATTTCTTGTTTGCTAAGCCAAGTGAGAAACAACTCCAAACATCCAAATGAAGAAAAAACACCTTTATTTTTTTTTTTTAGCAGTTTTTTTCTGGTGAACATTTAAACATGGAAATTCTCATATAACTTCAGCATATTAGCAACTGTACAAGATGCATTCTGCCAGTGTTCTCTGTGCTCATTCAAACCAGATAAAGCAAACATTACTTACGTTTAAATTTTGCCCAGCTTCACAAAAGTAAAATGGTGATATGCCATAAATGTCAGTAAAATTCATCTATGTTAGCATACCACAAACTGCCAGTGGGAATATGCAGTTCTTTGCTGTAGTTTGATTGTGTGCCCAATATCCATGGTGAAGCCATTCAAAGAACCAAGCGTGGCTAATACAGCAAAGTATTTTCCATCTGTATGAAAGCTGCGTGTTCTTGCTTGAGGTAAATACCTCTGGAAGATCTAACATATTTGAAGTGCTCCCTGCAAAGTTTAGCCAATAAATGTGAAAACCTGTAAGTATATGTAATTAAAAAGGAAAAAAAGTTTCATTCTCCATTTTTGTAAGTCTTTTAAAATGTTTGTTAGTAGTTTTGTGTACAGTTTACTGAATCACCCAACCTGTGCGCTCACTCTCATATTTCACTTTAAGATAGTAGATATTTTAGGCATGAACTGAGTAAATACTGTGTTGATAGTAGATGTGTATTAAAGTGTAGCCCATTTTTTTTTTTAAAAGAACTGTTCGGTGGATACAGCTAAACAAATGACCCATAGCTGTTTCTCATGGGACTTCCATCAAGGAAAATCTCAAACTGATAAAATTTAATCTTTCACTTTCATTCTGCTCTTGCAACATGTTTAAATGTTCAGTACTTTCTACTCAGCTTTCAGCTTGGGGGGTGGGGGGCTGGGGGGAAGGGGAGAATAGTGAAATTAAATCTAAGACTTAATTCTTCAACTGTGTAAAGAATAAGATCTAACTTTTGTACTATTCTTTTACTAAAGCTAATGATGAATGTATCTTCAGGTGGGTATTTTGGATGTGAATAGAGCGTGGCCTCTTCCTCCAAATCGGTTTGCCTTATTGTTATGAAGAAAAAAACAAAAAACAAGCAAAAAGCTGCATAGAACTGTGGGGGTTTTCTTTTCTTGCATAAAATGAAAACCAGACTGCAAACAGAACTGAGTGAGGAATCAAAAAGCTCTTTGTGGCTTTTATGGATTTATTTTACTTTGGCCATAAAACTGCACAATGTGTAAAATTCAGACAAAATTGTAACATTCCTTTAATGAGATGGTTTTAAAATTATTTTTCCATTCTGTGACCTTTTTACTCATGTAGGAGGGGAGCCTATTTAAAGGCAAGGAAAGCAGCATATCTTTTGTTCTTACCTCTGTGTACACACCTATTGGTACCTAGCAATCCAAATGGCTTAAACAAGAAAGAATACCCAGTCAGCTCCTCTATTTTAAGTAGGATAAGTACAGCCCGTTAAGATCATGAGTGTAAACACTGGGTCAGGCAGCGTTCCTGATTTTTTTTTTTTTTTTAATGTTACAACTCTTTTCTCCTGCATCCTTTTTTTCTTGGACCCTCAGGTCTGCAAATATGGTGGACGTTGTTATTTTTTTAAGGTGTTTGTGCATGCAGTAGTATTCCCCTGACCCTGCTGAACCACTGGTTTGTGCCATTACCTAAATAAACTTTGTTACTAGCTGCAAAGCTGGTATTGTTAGCAGCGGAATAGTTTAAAATGCAAAGCAAATGCAATGATAACAGATAACTGATACTGTGTACAGAATAGTGTTGCTCATCCAGAAATACTGCTTAGTTAGCCCCAGTTTTACTTTTAAATGTTTAGCTCTTATTATGTGCATGAAGGGGAGGGGGGAGGGTGTGGGAGGAGGGGAGGGGAGAAACACTTCCAACAGTGGGAAAGCTGTTGACTGCATCATTGTGCTGGTCTGATTCGGTGTCTAAAGAGGCAAGAGGCAATTGTTTCTTGTTTAGGTCAGTTAATGAAGATAAAAATCAGCTTTTTTTTTTTTCTTCTTTTTTTTTTTCCTTTTGATGTGTGTTTCTCCCAGGAGTGTGTTAGGAAGTCAACCTGTAAATAACTGATGAACATAAGCATTTGTACTTGATCCAGTAGGATTATAAGGAATAGTGATGTATCCTACCTGAAGGTGTAATAAAGTGTACATTTTTATAACGCCGTCGTGCCCTGGCTTCTGTAACGCGCGGGGGTCGCCGCCCCGCGGAGCGGGGTCTCGGGCAGATTTTCCTCACAGATGCGGTTTTCGGGTTGGCGCAGTGGCGATCCCCGGCCCCGCCGCGGGCTCTTCCTCCTCCTCTTCCTCCTCCTCTTCCTCCTCCTCTTCCTCCTCCTCTTCCTCCTCCTCTTCCTCCTCCTCCTCCCCCACCTTCCGCCGGCAGCATGGCGCGGGCTGCCGCGCTCGCCTGCTGCCTGGAGGCCGTGCTGGGGAACCGCAGCAATGCCAACCGCGTCTTCGAGATCCTGGAGCTGCTGGCGGTGCGGGCCGGGGCCGGGGCCGGGGCCGGGGCCGGGGCCGGGTGGCCCGTGGGGCGGTGCGGGGGGCTGAGGGCGGCGGGGAGCCCCGGGGGGCAGCGAGCGGGGCCGCTCTGCCTCCCTCCCGCCCTCCCCTCAGAGCCGCGCTGTTCCTCAGGGCCAGGAGGAGGAGGAGGAGGTCCTCTGCGCAGCCAGGACCTGCAGCCGGCTCTTCGGGGCGCTGCTGGAGCGGAGGGAGCTGTTCGTGGGCCGGCTGCCGGCCGAGCCGGCCTCCCTCGCCGGTGAGTCGGGAGCGGGGGGGGCTCCTGCGGCGGGACGGGCCCGGCTCTGGGCCCGGGGCGCGGCCCGGCCGGTCTCGGCTCTCCAGGCGTGCCTACGTTTCACCCTTCAGATAACTACAGCGCTGAGGACAAATACAAGATATGGATGAGGCACCGCTATAATGACTGCGTGGAGTGTTTGGCTGAGCTGATGGGACACGATGCCTTCCAGGTCAAGGTGGGTCCTGAGACCCTGTGAGCGTCCCTTGCGATGCAGAGGCCATCATCACTCGTATTTCAGTGTGGGAGCGCAGGCCGTGCTGTAAGACATTGCGGGTGCTCTGCCTCACCTCTGCTCGCCAGCCTGCCAGCCGTGGGCACGCAGCTTTCTCAGTGGAGAACACCTAAAGGAGGAAGACTGAGTCGAGAAGTTTCCTCCTTTGGGTTAGACCTCTGGTGTCCTTCCTGAGGTGGGGTCACGTGTTTTTTTGTTGTTTTGTTTTGTTCTGTTTTTTAAAGGAGTTGTCACTCTGCACCCTCATGAAGTTTGTTGAGTTGGAGGCACAATATCCATTGATCAAAGTAGAGTGGAAGGGGAGTTTAACTTTTCCTCGTGAACTTCTCAAGGTGAGCTGCAGAACCGAAAAGCCCCTCTGTCAGTTACCTGATGGCACACACAACCTCATGCACTTACCTCCTCCAGGACTAAAATGTCAAGCTAGGAGGTTTTCAGTGCAAAGGGAGAGTGATGGTCTAGAGAGGGCATGGAGATCTAGAGCTTCTGTCCCTGGTGAAGTGTCACCTGCAGGTGTGGAAGCAGCTGTCTTGCACAGGTTTGAGCTGGATTCCTGAGTGTTCATGAGGTACCAGTTCTGGGTTGGGTTTTTGGAGTCCTTGGCCTCACTTGCCACAAGATTGCCTCCAGTTCAGCCACCGTGTCATTTCTAAATGATGTTGTCTTTGATAGAAAGGGCCTGTCTTGAAGGTCAGGAGGGCTTGTCAAAATGGCTTGTGAGCGTTGCTCTAGGGCAAGCAGCCCACAGACATGGTGGCTGCCTTTCAGAAAGACAGGAGGCTGCCCTCAGCTCTCACAGGTCCCAGTCTGCTCCAGTACTGTAAGAAACTGACTTGTTGCTTTCCTTTACATACCTTTTGTTTAGGTAGTTGTTGATGGCTTACTTCCCTTAAATGAGGATGCTTCACTCCTGATCTCTCGCTTTCAAGAATATATGGAGTATGATGACATTCGGTACTTTGTCATAAAGGCAGTCACTGAGAGTATTGGACAAGTCATGCAAAAGTCAAAAGAGGTAACAAATTGTTACTGTTGAGGTGGGCCTGGATAAACTGCTCTGAGATGTGCATCTCGTGCGTGAAGCAGGGAAGGACTAATGGTATATGGGAAGACTGTGGAAGCAAGAGAAATGAGGGTGCTCACTCGAAGGCATTGATTTTTTTTTTATTTATTATTTTTTTTTTCCTTGCTTACAATGTATGCCAATTATCCTAAGACTGTCTTCAGTCTGAAATGGGAAGTAGTTCAAAATACACACACTGTTGTTCTTGCAAAACCTGATCTGGACTCTAGCTTCTGTTTTATCCAAATCTCTGCAGCTTGGGTGGTGCAAACACAGCTTTTAATTCTGTTCTCTCTCTGGTGCAGAAGAGTCTGTTTTCTTTAATTAGATCCACCAGTTCTTTTAGATCAGAATTAGTTCAGAGATAGGTTTTGTTTTACATGAACAAGTAATACACCAGAATGAGGAAGCAACTTTTTTTTTCCTTCCTAAACATATTCAGTGCTTGGGAAATAGTGCAATATTGAAGTCCAGCATTTTACCATCTGTTGTGGAACTTGCTTCGTGTTTGATTATATACTTTTTTCTCAGAGGCCACCACCATTTTACCAGCAGAACGTATTTTCCCTCATTTCGCCCATTAACATGCCGAACAAAGAGTGTGACATGGTCAAATTTATGGTGAAGCAAGGTTAGTAAGCTCCGCGTGATGAACTGTATATGAAAAGGAAAATCAGGTTTAAGACTTTTATCATATAAAGACTCTATTATTGTTTGCTAATGAAAGATATCTGCTTCTCTGATCACAGGTATTCTAAACAGTATTACAAAATCCACTTTCCTCTGTCTACAGTGGGGGTCTGTCATGGCCTTGTGTCAAGACAAGGACTTCAGCCCAACTTTTTAGAGTATCAAAGAACTAAGTAAAAATGGGTCATCTTAATTTTTTAAACATCCGCTTCAAGTTCAACATCTGTTTTCCCTTTCTTCTTAGATAACTGGGAGGAGTTGAAAGTGTCAAAGCTGCAGGTAATTGTTCATTTGGTGCTTCAGAGTTAAAATTTTATCTACTTAAAGTAGAGCTTTATCTACGTCAGTGTGTTTGACTCACTGCTTACAATTTTTGTTTTAAGGCACACAAGCAGGCATTTGAAAAAATGTGGCTCAGTTTTTTGAAGCACAAGGTGAGTGTTACTTCTGTCACTGATCTGCGTTGCTTTCTAATTGCTAATTGTTAAAGGCTGTGGCTGTCTTTGTGTGGAGCTCCTCACAGGACCCCACTATGCTCTCAGTGTCAGGTGAGAACAGCCCAGTCACTCTTTCTGCTGGATTGTTCTCCTGCCAAGAAACATAACCTCATGTATGGTGTGCTGCTTCTCCTTACTCTCAGCTTTTTTTTTTTCCCCACCTTAAACAAGTGTGCCTGTAGGGAATAATTTGCAGCGTGACAACCTCTGTTCCCAAGACCTTTTACTGGTGACATTCCCCTCTGAGCTGTGATGACACTTTTATTTGTGAGCACCTGCTTTAAATTAACTTAATTGTCAGGTGTCACTTGTAAACTCTCCCATTTGGGAACTGTTGCTGCAAGCTGTTCTGTATTGTCCCAGCACATTCCCTTTTGCTTTTGCATTGCCTTTTGGAACCATGGATTGCTCTTGCTCTCTTAAGTTCTCCCTGAAGTGATTGTTCCACAATACTGTTTTGTCCTTTACAGCTACCCACTGGCCTTTACAAAAAAGTTCTTGTTATTCTGCATGACTGCATCCTGCCTTACATGAATGAGCCCACTCTCATGATAGACTTCTTGACAGTGGCCTACGGCATAGGTAAGTGAAAACAGGCTTTTTGTCCTTTGTGAGGCTCTGCAGCATGGTACATATGGACTTGGAAGGGCCACTGGATGCAGCACCACATCCTGGGTGATGAAATAGATGTACTTTTCTCTGGGATGAAGCTAAGGAACTAGTGTGAACTCTGTTGTCCCTGCAAGTGAGATGTTTTCACCTGTGTTTGTCAGTGTTGTTACTCCTTGTATGTAAGGAAGATCATATTTAAGACTTTGGGAAGAGTAGAATACTGGAATGATTTCTTTTAAATAGAAGTTCTGCCAGCAGTGATGATACCTGCCCTGCATCTGGGCACAGGATGTGCAGATGCTTACAGAAATGTGCTTTCTGAGGAGGCTTTTTGCCTCCCCAGTGTGGCTTGCTTTGTGGATTAGAGCAGTATGTTTGTGTGTCTCAGTCCTTCAGAGCCTGTTCTTCTGAACTGCAGCTTAATTTCTGTAAGTAATTTATGAGCCTCTGGCTGGTTTTAGATGAAATTGTGTTACCTTACAGCCATTGTGCTGGCTCTAATTTCAGGTGCTCTTAGTTTTGTGTTCCTTGTGGGAAGGTTTTATAGTAGAAACAAGTTGAAGCTGATATTTATTTTCTTATTCTGTTGATACCTGCTTGCTTTCTTACAGGTGGAGCAATCAGTCTTCTAGCCTTAAATGGATTATTTATTCTGATTCATCAGCATAATCTGTAAGTGAAAAGAGCATCTTGTTTAAAGCAACATGGGTTTTTGCATTTATATCTTTATAGAAAGGAACTGAAATGGACTTTACACATCTTCAGGCTTTAAAATTCCCCCATGAGAAAGCCAAACCCTGCACAAGAAGCTCAGCTGTTTGGATGCTGAGCTCTCTTGATAGTCTGACCTTTCTTTTCAGCTGAGCCTAAATATCCTCTCCTCCAGACTGTGGTTGCTCAGCACTTGAAAATCGATTTCCATTGATCTGATTACATAGTGAAGCTATAGTCTTTAGTGTGCCTTTCACTGGGTCCTGTACCATTTGCAGTCAATGGACATAGCTTCACATCCTGAAAATGGCTGGGCACAGCAAGAGCCATAAATTCACCGTACAGCTTGCTTTCAAGTGGTAGATGAGGAGAGAAGCCTAAGAAAGCTAAACAGAGCGCAGCAGTGGTCTGGGGTAGTCTATAATGAAAGCATAGAAACCTTTAGACACAGTGCAGTCCCATTGTACATCACTAATGGATGTTGTCTTTTTCCTTCTTTTTTAACAGGGAATATCCTGACTTTTACAAAAAGCTGTACAGTCTTTTAGACCCTTCTATATATCATGTGAAGTATCGAGCCCGCTTCTTCCATTTGGCTGATCTGTTTTTGTCTTCATCGTAAGTAGCATCTTTATTGTGTATGTTCACATATTTTCCTCCTGCTTTGCTGTTGGCCAGAAACTGTTCTTGAACAGTCCCCCACATGTCTGGATATAATGTATTCAGTGTGCCTACTGGATTAGATTCACTTTGACTGGAGAAAACTGAATCCAAGAGTGTTATTGTAGTGTTGTGTAGTTTTTCATGTGCTATTTTTGAAGATTTGTTACACAGCCATCTAGTTTCAGAAAGTAAAAATGCAGTTAGTTATCTGAGTTTGATCTGCAAGTGATTATGGATGTATTTTGATCTGTGTTACACTTTGGCTGAGAATTATCATTTTTCTGTCTGTATGAATGTAGAAAAGTAACATTTGCAGGGTTTTTATAGATCATAAAGCTGTGGATAAATTGATGACCTTTTTCAGATATATAACATTGAAATATAAAGTGTTTGACAGTCTGTCTTGACACTGTCAATTCACTGTACACAGGTAAGAAACTAGATAAGCAGCTGGTCATATAGTTGCCATCATATGTTACAAAATATGAGTAACGGTTTACAGTCCAGCACTAGGCACTTAGTATCAAACCCCTTGTACTCACAGCGTACTTTGGAGGCAGTAGCAAGGTCCAAGAGATGGTGTCCTGTGGGGTGGCTTTGCTGAGCCTTGTGGAGGTGTAGCAAGCCCTAGGGCTGAAGGCTGCGTGGCTGAAAATTGTCATCTTTCATCCCGGCTTTCTGACCTGAAGAAAGTGCCTAGATGAGCTGATTGCTGTTAGAAATCTGCATTTTTACCATAAAAACCCCCAACACTATCCTGCATGTTTAAATTACAGCAGCTTTATGTTCCCATTCAGAGCTGTGGTGCTTGCTTTAGTCCTGGAAGTATTACATAAATTTGACACCATCGCCTGTGTATTGATTAAACCCACAAAACGACATTAGAGTAATAGAATTAGGGTTACCTGGCCAATCACTCAGTAGTTTATAAAAGGACTGAATAAAGACTGCCATGCGAATGACCGTGTACAAGAGCTGTGCTTGGTGAGTGCCTGGAGAGGTGCTGTGCATCTGGATTGACCAAGAGTGGTTTGAGATTACTCATTGATTGAATGGAAATTTCCCCAGATTTGTTGCAGAGAGTGCAGAAGACCCTATATTACTGTTTGAAACCAGGATTCTTACAGCTTCTCTTTATTCCACAGCCACCAAAAAATCTCAGGAGCCCCACTGATCTTTAACCTGACACACTGTTTGGATTGGTGTGGCTGCTGGCTCACTTGATTGGGATTTTACACGTTGGTTTCTCCTGTCTCCTTTCCAACAGTCACTTGCCAGCGTACCTGGTGGCAGCGTTTATAAAGCGCCTCTCCCGGCTGGCCCTGACTGCTCCTCCCGAGGCTCTACTCATGGTCATTCCCTTCATCTGCAACCTCTTTCGGAGGCACCCTGCATGCAGAGTGCTAGTACACAGACCTAATGGGCCAGAAGGTAAGAGGGAAGGTGGACAGGGGAGATGTGTGTTATGCCTTTTGACAACATAAAGAGCAGGATTCCTGTGAGGGAGGAGGGGAGATCCCAGTCCCTGTTCTGAGGTTTAGGATTCCTCTGTGCCTTGAGTTTGTGGAAAGTCAGCAGGCTGCTCTTGCAAGTTCTCTCTGCAGACCTGCCTGCATTGTTCCCCTCTGACAGTGAGCATCTCAGTTGGCTCCCTTGCCTCTTGGATTTCCTGAGTGAAGGTTGCTTTGAGTCTGGCACACTGACCCAGGCTCCTTCAAGTGCTAAAGGACTGGGAGAGCTGTACCAGACACTGAGCTTGTCTTGTTCACCTCAAGACTATAAAAAAAAAGAGAAAAGAAACCAAATGCAGAAACCAGAGAACCTCCTCAATTTCTGTCTGTACTGTTTTTGTGTAGGTGGCCCCACTAGGGCCTCATCAGTCTCCTGAGTTTTTGCTTCATCTCTGTGATTCAGCTGACCAGTGTTGAGCATCAGTAGTGACCGTTCAGAGTTGTGTGAGATGCCCGTTTCATCAGGCTATTCCAGTTCTTTGTGCCCTACTTCCTGTGCTCTTTAAAAGTCACATGTTTCTGTAATGCTGCCAGTGGTGACCCTTGGGTCATGCTGGGATGCATCAGCTTGTTCCTGGACCCTAAATATCTTGGGAAGGAGCAGCTCTGGCTGCAGCACTGCTGTGGGTCTCTGTGTTCCCTTTGGGGTAATGTACATCATGCAGGAGGTATTAGCTCTGTATCTCTATTTCCTTAGGTATGTCAGAAGATCCATATATTATGGAAGAGGAGGAGCCATCTAAAAGCAGGGCATTGGAGAGCTCTCTGTGGGAGATCGAGGTATATCAGCTAAAAAGGAACATCTGCCTCTGCTATGGGTTTCTTCCAGCCTTGCTACTCTCTTGACACATGTTGGCAGTGGGCAGTCCCACTCACAAGAACCTGCTGACATAAGATTTGCAAATGAGATGAGTTTCTGGCTGATCCTTTACTCTGCATCCTTTTCTGTCCTAGCCTGAGAGGCAAAGGATTCCATACACTGGAGAAATCATACATGCTAATTAGTAGATGATTTGTGAGTACACATTTGACTGTGCAGCTGAAAAGTGTGCAGTTAACAGCTGAAACAGACTAAATAGCTGTAAATGTATGAGGCTTTTTATTTGCTTTGTAGGGGAGAGAGGAATTTGCTGAGTACTGATGGAAATTAATTGGGTACAGCTAGGTCATCCTGTAGAAATGGGTTTAAAAATGCTAGAGAAGGTTGTAATGTTCACCTTTCACCTGGATCATTTGTAGGATGGTGTATGAAGGTTGAAAAAGTGGTTAAATTACTCCTGATGGTTCTAAAACTTTAATGCCAGGTTTATCACTTTCTGCTTTCCTACAACAGTTTTGTGTAAGGGGCTGAAGCGGTAACAAGAGTGTTGTGCAGGAACTGGGATGCAACATCAGGGCTATGGGAAGTAGCAAAATTGGGTTATGCATTGTAGATATGGCTTGTGGAGGAGTCCCTCTGTCTTGAGCTGGGTGTGAACCAGGTGAGAGGGGCCTTTGTTTGAAAAATGGCTGAAATCAGGATTTCTTGAAGGTCTGTAGTAGCACAGTATGGCAAGCTTGCCTCTGCCTGAGTTTGATGTTCACTGAAGATTTGACCAACAAAGGGGCAGATACCTGTGTGGGGTTCCAGATGGATGTGTGTTACCCTGTACATACTAGACCATCTCTTATTTGTGTTGCTTTTTCAGTCTCTACAAAACCATTATCACCCAGATGTGGCCAAGGCAGCTGCTATCCTGAACCAGTCACTGTCTGAAATAGAGGATGACATATCAGGGCTCCTGGAGCTCTCCGCTTACGAGGTAGTGTTGCTGTGCCATTGTGAATGATTGGAATCAGAGGAAAGGAAACTGGTTCCTGGACACAATAGCCATGTCCTGTTCATCAACTCTGCTGCTGGGGAAGGAGCTAAACTGACTTTTGGCTACCCAGAGACGGGGAGAAAACAGGAAAATGTTTGTTAAATAACAGAGCGTGAGGCAGCAGTGGTGATAGGGCTGCCTTTTGTATAAAAGGTTTATTTGCTGGATCTTTTAAGAGGTTAGAATGATCAGTGGTATCAGCCAGAGTGAAGAGCTTGTACTGAGTTTTGCCAACATCTTCTAATTTTTTCTTTGTAGCTTTTTGATAAAGAAGTAAAGAAAAAGGCTATTGATGTGCCGCTGGAGTTTGAGCAAGTACGAGGCTTGTTTGGGAAGAAAAACGATATTTTTGCAGAGCACTTCACTTTAGATTGATGTGATCTTTTACAAGCACATCTGCACAACTGACTGATCTTGGGGACACGCACAAAGCTCACGTGTCACACTCGGCAATTCTGCCTTTGAATTATCTCCATGTGATGAGAGCTGGACTGCTTGAGAAGGATGCAGCCTTCTTCAGCAACCTTTGCCACTACCCATGAATGGACTTGTCCTTGTTTCTTCTGCATACTGCCACCTGACATTTGGGAGGGATTTTTCCTCAGAGCAAAGGTTTTCTGGACTTGTTCATTGATGGCATTCCAGCCCTTTTTCCACAGCTGTGGGTATGGCTGTGATCAACACACCATCTTGCTGCTGTTTGATGGGACTGAGGGGAATTGTGATCTCTGACTACTGCTCTTATTTTTCAGATGTGTTACTTTTATACTAGAGCTAGCAACCTGTTTGTAGCAAGTGACTTCAATAGATAGCTGTAAACACCTGATGATACTCTTATTTTTTTATATACACTTTTAAACTCACAACTTCAGAGGGATGTTTAGCTTCCTATGTACTCATCTTAACACTCCCACATTCAAGGCACTGAAAAGCTCTGGTTTGTCAAAAACAGCTCACAGGTGATGCTCAATAATTCCATCTATGAAGTGTTGCTGATGTTCCTTCATGTACATCCATTTCACACTGTAAGGTTACTTAACTCAAAATGGTCATGAGCTTTGAAAATGAGCATAATCCTGGTGACTGCTGCAGCTAGGGAGGCCAACTGATGTGCAGGGGGGGTATGTCTAATCCTTGATTTTTGTTTCAGAATGATAAGCAGCTTGATGTAGTTTTTCTTGCAGCCTCCAAGTGTTGTAGGAGCTCTGGCCATTGTGTATCCAGGTGCTAATGACATTTTAACTAGTTCACTGATACTAGTTTGTTTTGTTAATTTGGATTTTTCATATAATTCCAGAAGTCATGCAGAAATTCCTTCTCAGAGGAATCTGGGTTGTTTCTTCCCCACCCCCCCAAGGTTTGAAGTTTGAGAAACTCCTTATTAAAAGTGCAGATAAACTCAGGACTTTTTCTTGGCAATCATTTTCAACAAGTTAATGTTATCTCATTAGACTTTGACTCTGCTTTCATATTTTCAAATCATATTTTGTGGATGAGAAAAATACAGTCAAGAAAGTGGAGGCCAAGAAATCTAATTTCTGGCAGACAAAGCTGCAGTTTTCCTTGACTTAAACAGATGTCTTGGAGACAGTAAGTGTTACGTTTTCTTCATCCACTTTTTTTCATGCTTCCCAAACAATGGATATGTCCTCAGAGTATAGAGCTGTAACCCTATCTTTTTGTTGTTTTGATGTTTTTGAATTCAGGTGGGCTGTTTTTTCAGGATTCAAATTTTTCTTCCTTTTTTAAAAAGAAGTCTCACTCTGTTCTTTGGTGAAAAAGCTATCCTGTCTTCTCCCTGGCCATGCTGCTTTTTATTTTGACTTGTGGTATCTGGTAGGAAGGCAGAATGGCTGAGATGATAACTTAAACTTGAGACACCTCGGTTCAGGTTCACCCAAGCCTTGGATTTCAGCTCTAAAATCTCCCTGTATCATATGTATGTTGTATACGTGTGTTTGAAGTGCTCTGATGCTGCAGTAATGAGGACCACATAGCTGCCTTTGACAAAAGCATGTAAGTGTATCATCTTTCAGATGAATAAATATATTGAATATTGAAATGAATGAATATATGTTGAATACCTGTCTCTGCATCTTTCTGTTTTACTCAGGTTGGCCTAGTTATATCTGAAATTCCTGATGGACAATGTCATTGATATCTTCCATAATAATATTAACTCAGGAGTGTTAGGATTCTTTTTTAATGCACAAATATTTGAACAATTTGGGCATGGGGCAAGTCAAGGTCTCGTGTTTAAAATGAGGGAGTTTGGTTGGGTTCTGATATGTGGATGGCGAGTAAGCAGCATCTTTCTGCCAACAAGGCATCCGAAGGGCCACGCAAGCTGTGTGCCTGTGTTTGTCCTGGCACCAGTCAAGGAAACCTGACACGTGGGGCAGATGGGTTGGTGGGGAGTAGTGGAAAGTAGCAGCTTCTGCCTTCTGCTATGGCCTGCTGCTGCCGTGTGGGCAAAGCCTTGAATCTGTGAGACCAAATGGCCACAGAGTAAAATACCCATACACTTGGAAAAGGGATGCTGCTGAGAATGGGGGGGGGGGGTGTTTGCATTTTTTCCCAGGAGGAAGACTGTGGAGGTGCCAGCACCTTCAGTGTTTCACTAGCTGGGGATCCTAAGTAAGTACTGTACTGCAACTCATGGTGACTGGACTGGAGCAAGATACAATTTATTTTTTCCAGTGCTTGCCCAGTGCCCTGTGTGCCAACTCTTACAGCTCCCACTGACGTTGAGACAGAAGGTTAGGCTGCCAGTGATTTCAGATCTCGGCATATTTCAGTGCTGAGCTGGAAATGCTGTTAGTACTTTGCTTAAAGTATGTGCAGCTGACCTGGTGGGACTTTATTCTGTGGTGGTGCCTAGCAGTCCCAGGCACAGCCCCACTGTGCTTGGTGCAGACAAGACAAACTGCAGACGGCTCCGAGGAGCTTACAGCTTAAAGCCTGGGTGCACTTCAGTCTCTTCCAGAGACTTCACCCTCCATCTCTGATGCTGCACTTGCCTAAGCAGCATTCTTAAACCAGCTCTTAGGTGGAGATAGCTTCAAGCCTCTGCTTGTCCTTGGAAAAACATTCCACCTGGTCTTTCATCAAGCTTTTATCTTTAAACTTTCACACACACACCCCCAACAGGAGGCATCAGGAAAAAAAATCAGCAGTTATAAATATTAAAAGTTTCATCTGCACTGAGTGAACAACCCTTATCAGGCTGCACACCCGCTGCTGCTACTGCTCTACAGGTCTCCACAGACTGCAGATTATAGATGCTTTAATCATAGTGTGTATTAACTGGAAGGCCAGATTGAAGTACCAGGCAGAGAGCACATAAGTCACTCCTGTTATTATTTGATTTTTATCAGATGTGGGGAGGGGGGAGAGGGCTGTTCTGGTTTTTTTTTTTGTTGTTGTTGGGTTATTTCAGTGAGCATAAAAGATAGTTTTATGAAAACATTGACATAGTCCCCCGGTCTCCCCACCCGTCATTGCCTCATTCCCCCACCGGAGGATAGTGATAAGGTCTCTCTGTGTTGCAGTGGACTGCCCTTGGTTTATTTTCTTGAGCTTTCATTCATCTAAAGGCCATTCAAAGTCATCCCTGCCTGAAGGTAAAAGATAGAGCTGCTCATCAAGAGCATGATGAGATTTATCTTGTGAGTGAAAGGTCCAGGTGACCATGGTGTTTGTGTTAATCGGCTTAGATTCTTACTTTTAAGATATGCATTGTAGGAGGGATAGAGGTGTAGATTTACATCTTTAAATAGATGTAAAAGTGCAAATGCCAGCCAGCGGCCTGGGGAAGGTTTGCCCCAGGTAAGGGGATCTGTGGGGCAGCCAGTGCCTGCCCTCTTCCAGCACAGTGGGACATGAGTACACTTGGTTGCAGGCTGGCAGGGGTCCTCCAAGAAATTAGGCAAATCTGTGTGTAAAATGACTCACTTTTCACACCACACATTCAGGTATCTCAAGGGGTTATTAGGAACTGCCTGACACATCCTCTGCCTGTCGTCTTAACCATGTGGGAGTCCACCTCTGCTCCTTGGGATTGTGTGTAAGCTCCTTCTGGCACACAGGAGATGGACACTGAGTTGATAAATCTTGCTTTAGCTCCGAAGGGGCCAGATCCACAGGCTCCCAAGTGCTTAAAAAAACCTGTGAAAAATGCTTAGCCCTGCTGACCAGCTGCTAGTAGCATTAAGGTGGTTTCCCAGCCCTGGGATAGTGAAAGTTGCAGTGCAGCCATAAGCCCTGTGTTTTTCACTACCTAGTTTTGAAAAACAAATGAGCTCTCGAGTAATTTACAGCCCTGTTCAGACAAAGAGGGCTACAGGAGCTCAATTCAACTGACACCAGCCTTCTCCAGCACTATCATAATCAATATTCATTAACTGAAGTCTATTGGACTTGGAAATTTACTACTGTTAATAAGCCAAGAGTCTATCTTAGTGGAGTTTATGAAGGAAATCTTAGGTCTGTTAATAAAAATAATTGCTTTTCTGCAGTTTCTTAGCCTTGTCCTTGGGCCATGCTTGCATCTCAAAAAAGAGAGAACTGTAGCATGCGAGTAGAGCCAAAAGAGATAAAGGCAGAGGGAAACCTCTCTTCAGAGCTGGTGGAAGGCACCTGCAGCTGGGTTAGTGCATGGCCAGCTTCAGAGAGAACTGTCCTGGTCTCCTGTAATTTTCTAAGCTGCTATCCTGCATGTGCATGAGAGGAGCAAAACCTGAGCTGTTTGGGACCATCACCTGCTCAGCAGCAAGCCTGGGCACCCTGGCTGCTCTGCTTGGGCACTTGGAGCACTATCAGTCAGGTATAAGCACCCCACTGGAACCCAGGGAACTCACCCTGTGCTTTATATATGGAGAGTGCCAGCTGTGACCACTCATTCCTCACTTGCTGTAGTGCCAACCTTCCCCTTCGTGAGAAATAAACCCCAACAGCTGGGATGCTCTGGCTGATGGTGCACGCACAGAGGATGTGAGTGTCAAATCCATCCTAACAGAGTTAAAACCTGCAGACTCCATGGCCTGCTGGTATTCCCATTTTGTTGATAAATGAACAGAGCAAACCTTATCAAAGTAAGCAGACTGCAGTCCTGCTAATGTAGCTCCACTTGCGCTAAAGATAATTGATGCTTTAATAATGCTACACATTATCCAGATTGTGGCTGGAGTGCTTATGTGAGGAGATGCATCAATCAGAGGTGGCTGTATTTCACTTCTATCAAATATTCAGGTGGGTGGCAAGGTGCATTCTTGTGCTGCTCTTGGGGAAAGAGTGTTGGGCTCTGAGATACAAAATGAATGAATCATCACATCCTTTTTACCTACACCAGTCTCCTGCAGAGGGGGAGAGTGAGGTTTTACATTTTAGTTATCTCAGCTGAAGGCAGGAGATACCATGTTCTTTGCTACTGGAAACGGAGGGTTGATGACCAAGAACTGCAGTTCCCAAGTGGAAGGCCTTCAGCCTCATCTGCTGGTGAAGACGTGTGTGTCTGCCCAGATAAGGTCCTCCTGCAACCTGGGCTGCAGCTCCTGGAGTTGAGTAAGCCTTGAGAGCAGCTGTAGGTGAAGTTTGCTGCTGTGTCACTCAGGTGGACTTACGGGGGGGCCAGGGTGAGGAATGCAGGCAGTAAGTGAAGTCCCACCACCATGCCAGCCCTGGGGGCAGTGGGCAGGCGGCAGTGATCATCGCTGCTGCTGATTACACAGCATGTGCCACGGGCTCTGCTGAAGCTCAGCAGAGCAGCTCCCATTAGCTCTGTGCTTGGCTGGATCTGTGGGCCAAGCAGTGAGCTTGATACGTGCCTGAAGGGTGTCTGACCTCTCATCAGCTTCACATGCTCCAAGGGATGGCTCTAAGCCTCGGTGGAGCCAAAGGGAGCTGGAACAGATTCACTCTTGCATCCCTTCCCAGGGTTTGCCTTCCTGCTCTCAGTGCATCGTGTCTAAAGCTATAGTATGTGGCTCCTTCCAGAGACAGCCCTCTCCTGTGAAGCTTTTCCTTGTTAAGATGACTCCTGGCTGAAATGTTTCCTCTGGACCATGTCTGCCCAAAGGCTCGGTTTCTCAAAGGTATTTAGTAAGTTAATTCCTGTTGTATTTAAGGAGCTGGGTATAAATATTGATGGGAGGTTTTATTCTCTTCCAGCTTATCAAGAGATTTATGGCCTGATTTACTTCAAACTTTCTCTTTCTTTCATATTTGGCAGCAGAGATTGTTTTCCCTGCAAAAATCCTCCCCATTCTCTGTGCCTAAGTGGGAGGCTGGAGCCCCCCGTCATCCTCCTGGGGGCTTTGGTCCTGGTAGAGTTGCTGATGTGGAGGCTGCCAGGCTGTGTCCCGCAGGCCAGTGAAGGTGGGAGCCATCCTGTGTGGTCCCCTGCAGCACCCAGGCCCTGGGGAGCGGCTCTGGGGGGTTTCTCCTGGCTGCCCTCTCCATTGCTCATCCCCTTGTTTGGAGGGAAGAGCCACCCTGGGCGTTCTGTACCGAGTTGGGCAGCAGGCAATTGCTATTCGGGAGTTTCATCCGCTACTGGTCGCTTATCTCCTTGTTACAAGACTGTGGAAAAGCTTCTGCTTTTAGAAGCTGGCAGTGTGCACTATCATGAAGAAAAACAGATTAAAAAACCTCAGGTTTGAAACTAAAAGATGGGTATCCAAAAGAAAAGTAGAGTCTGTTTGTAACATCAGTTTAGTGAAAGAAAAGCGGAGTCTGTAACATCAGCTTAGTGTCTCACCATTTCGATGCAGAGACTGGTGAGGTCGTTTGGTCTCAGCGGATGTCTGATGTGTGAAGAGGGGTAGGGGAAGTGGATCTTTGGAAACTTGCTGGTGTAGGGTGGCCCTGCTGGGTTATGTGTCCTAAAGCCATGCTGAAGCCAGTGTGGAATGAGGAGGAGAGAGCTATTGTGGGAAGTAACTTCAGAAGTTGCCAGGTTAGCAGGCGGCAGAGACCAGAGCAGCACGCTTGGGACTGGCCCAGGGCCTGCGCTGCCATCACAGGGGCCTTTCCCACCCAGGTCCCCCCGAGACTGAGGTCCGTGGGGCTGGCTGCCCGCTGGGGTGGAGCTCAGTCCTGGAAAGGGTGGAAGAAACAGGGGCAGTTGCTCTTCCCGTGTCTCTGCTCTTGTGGCGATGGGGAAAACCAGAGCCTTGCTGCCGGTTAGGGTGACCGCTGCGGTAGCCGTCGCTGCAACGATGATAGTCCCGGGCTCAGCCGAATGGGGGAAGGCGGAGGAAAAGAGGGGACGCCGGTGCGGAGCGGGCACAGCGTGATGGGAAGGGGGGAAGGAACGGGGCTGTGCCAGGGCTCTGCGGGCGGATCTGCCCCCGAGCTGCCCGGGGGCTTTGCTGCTCCCTCCTGCCCTGGGGGGGCCGGAGCCGGGCCAGTGAAGCGGGGCTGGTGGCCACTAGAGGACGGTGCAGACCGGGCCTGGCGGCTCTGCTCGGCGTGTGCCGAGGCACGGCACCCGTGGCCGTGACGGGAAGGCAGCAGGCAGCCCATTCCCTGCCAGATTAAACCGAAGCCTGGCATCGTGCAGCTTCCCTGGGAGTACGTGTGCCCCCCCCGGGCTGGAGCATCAGTGCTGCCGTGGATGATGCGTAACCACGTAGGAGAGTAAATCCCCCAGCAAACCAGAGAGACGTGGGCGTTCGTGGGACCTGCGGGGGTTAATGGGACCTGTGCTGGACCTGCCTAAAACACTGCCCCGCCATCATCCCGGGATGGGGGTGGCTTTGCAGGACTGAGGGTGCTGAAAAGAGAGGAGGCAGAAAGAAATCAGAGAGTGCCGGGCTGTGTTTCAGTGGGAGGTGATTGCAGGGAGGCACATCTGGGTGGCCGGCGCCAGTGTCCTCCCTCCCTCTTGCTGGGCTTGTCCCACCGGTGTCCTGGGAGGTGGGGGAAGGAGATGGTCGTGCTTGGAATGAACGGTGCCGATTTTTCCTGCCAGCATTGCACTTACAGGCTGTGATAAGGTGGACTCCAACCCCCCTTCGGTCCGGGTGGCTGGTGTGTCACCAGTTGCAATGACCGGGCCCCTGTCAGTGAACGCTTTGCTCGCTGATGCTGCATCGCTCTGCTGCCTGAACAGCTTTCTCCTGGTTCTTCCCAAAGTAGCCACCTGTGGCATTTCATTCTTATGTTTTTAAACAATGTCCTAAAGATTTTCAGTCCCAATTTAGGAAAGTATTCTGATTCAAGATAACAATTAAATAGATGCTTTAAATGTCTTGTCAGATGAGATATAAATTTGTGTTTTAGAGCACTTGACTGTCTAATGCTTCCCCGAATTCCTTACTGAGGAGTTGGGGTGGCAAGCACCCACCAGAGGATGTCTGAATAAAAAACCAACAGGGCAAAGACTGCAGCCCCAAGTGTCAGATTTCCTCTCATAGGTCCCTTCAACCTAAGCATCAATTCCATTTCCAAAAAATTTATTGCCAGACCAAGCACTCAGTGCAATCATGCAGCAGAGCTGCAGGAAAGGCTCTGCTCGCTGTCAGGGAGGGTGTGACCCACCAGCTCTTCCTCCCCCAGAGCTGCCCAGGGGGACAGGGCTGCTTTTGGTGTGCCAGGACCCTTCCAACATGGCCAGCTCTGAGCACAGGGCATGGTTAGTCTCCCACGGTGTCAATCTTTTGTGAAAATTAAGTTCTCATGATGATTGGCAGCAGTCAGAGTCCCAGCCTTACTTCAGTGTTAAGGAGAAAACGAGGGGAGAGGGATCTTCTGGTGCAGGTTTGTCCTGAACAAGTACTTCACCTCAGCAAAGCATGTGTAAGAGTATGTAAAAATCATGTTAGTGCCTGATACTCAGCCCTGGGCTCAGAGAAGATAGTCTCATGGTCTCTTCTGGCTTTCAGTCTGATGATGGGTGAGAGATGCTCATACAGATAATGAGGAGAGGGGAGCATCCAATTGAGCACCCATCCCAGCCACCGAGTAGGAGCTACCCCTTTATCACTGTATAATGCATCATAAAGACTCTCTTGATGGTTTTCTACTGTGTGTAGCAAACCAGAACTGGATTCTTTCTCTGTTTTAGCTGATTCTAACACTATTCATCATTGCTATATCTAAACATGATCTTACTTTGATAATAGGACTCCAAGCAGTGATAAAATAAAGTGAAATTAAAATAACTACATAATAAAATTCCAGATTAAGCTGAAACTATGGTAAATCTTTCAGAGTTATAGAAAGGTAATAGCTAAGCTGCATGGACTCAATATTTCGTTGAATGATTGTGATAAAATGTGTTGATCCACATTATAGCTTTATGACTCTGTATAATAACCATAACTACGGTTCAGTTTGGTACTCAGAAAAATCTCCTTTGAATTTATAACTTGTTGCGCATCTTTTGTTTGGCTTTTATAATCTCCAAATGGCTAAAAGAATATGCTTTTCTTGTGCGATAATAGGTGATGGGTATTTACTCAGCATAGGGGCTGCCAATAAAACGGGGAGGACAGATCCCTTTTCCCCAGCTAGGAGATGTTTGGTTTTCTTGATTCAGCATGGTACCCCTGCAAGTCCTGATTTAAGATTGTAGCTGTAGAGGAGAGTGAAGTGGGGGGTCACAGTGTGCCGTGTGAGTGGCTGGGACTGTTGGTGCCAAACGCCAATGCTGTTGGCCTTCCCTTTGCCTCGTCTCCCACACTTGGAGCTGGATATCACAGGTTTTACAGCCAGCCAGCTGGTCACTTGGCAAGCTGCCTAAGGGCCCAGTCAACCTCCTGGCCACCAGTTCCCATCTGCCAGCAATGATGTGACCCTTGGCTTTTGGTTGAGCCCTTGTCATGGCTCTAACGACACTTGAGAGCTGTGAATTGTCTCAGCCCTGTTTGCTAATTGCTGGAGAACTCTACTGCATGTCTGATGGCAAATGCTGCTTCCTAAGGGAGGAAGCTGTGGAGCTGCCTTTGAGGTGATGCACTGGCCAGCTGCAGGGACCTTGGGTTGCTGCTTGCATCCAGCACTTCTCATGTAACATCATCTGGTTTTGGTTCATGAAGAGCAGATTCAGACCAGTGAAGATGAACACAGCGTTGGGAACTGGGCTGGGGAGAGCTTCTCGAGCCCTGTGCTCACCTCAGGCTGTTGTCTTCAGCCTTACGCTAAGCCAGCGCTGCAGCTGTGATAACCCAGAGCAGCATTCAGGGCTGTGGTTCCTTCTTGGGCACAGCATCTGCTGCAGAAAGAGAAATGCCTCCTCTTCTTACCATGCTGAGCTTATGGTTCAGGCTGGCAAATCTGGGAACAGAGTTACTCACAGAACAAGCTGCAGATCTTCTTGCTTTATAGAACTGATGGTACTTTTGTATTCTTTTTGATTTGCTATTTATTCTTTCAGTTCAGATCAGTGATCAGGCACTTGGCTCTGCTTAGTGTATTGATTAGTCCAGAATACTATCTGCCACTTTGCTGGAAGATATTGTAAAACCATTGTGCAGCCCTGAAACATTTCTGAAATGCTATCAAAGTCTTGTTCTCTCCTTGCCAATGAGCATCTCGTGGAGCAGCTTTGGAGGTAGGCAGGGGAGGAAGATTATGGGAGCAGGCTTTTAAAAGGAAAATTAGAAATTATTTAGCAATGTGACCCAGCCAGGGATCCCCCTCAGCCTGGGTCCATGGCAGCCCACTCGTCGATGAAGTTTTGCTCTGCAAGATGAAGCCCGTGCAATGACAAAGTGCTGCAGCACGTTGTGGGGTTCTGCCATCTGAGAGTGGGGCTGGCAGTGCTGGCAGCGTGTCCATCGTGCTAAGCCTGATCCTTTTCCCATCCCCGTGGCCATGCTATATAGCAGCTATACAGTGAGGGGACAACAGGGACCATCCACTATGTGTTCCTTGAGGGCCAGCACTGAAACCTGAGTGTTGCCAAGAAGAGAAAGACTTTTACAGACAGGCATTGAGCAGGGACCGGAGGGAAGGAAAGTCAGACTGCAGTGTCAGCTTACAAAGGGGTTTTGCCCCATGCGTGCAGGAGTGGGAGTATGTGCCACGAGAAAGGAGTCTGTAGGCTGATCAGATGCAGAGCTTGGAATTCCTTGAGTGACATTAATAGAACGGAGGTTTTTCCCCCTACTCTACACTGCTGCAGAGTAATGACCCTGATCTTCTGAGATGGACCTGATGGGCACTGGGGCTGCTCCTAAGAGCCCCTGCATCAGTGATGGACAGACTGACTGACAGAGCTGTCTGTCCATGTATCTTGGAGGTCAGGCACGTGGGGGTAAGACACAGTTGTCAAATGCTTCTCCCCAGCAGAACATCTCTCTACAAGGACCTTGCTTCACTCCAGCCTTAGAGCTGTATTTCAGCCCTTCCAAACTGGCTGCTGTTAGAGGAGAGTTTTAATTTTGAACATGCAAGAAATTGCCTCTGTAGGCTTGAATTTCTTATAGAGTATAAACGATGCCTGAATGTTAATGTACATTTCAGTACACATATTACAGAATGGATGATAACTTCATGAAGTTCAGCGATGTTGCCACAAAGATGAATTCAGCCTGGGGTGATTGCTGGCAAACGCACCATCATCAATCCCTGCTTATTCCCCTGAAACACTCCAGTTTTTGTTGAATTGTGAGCCAGAAGGACCCCAGAAGAGAGGTGGGGACTGAGAAATAATAAAGATATAGCTGTACATTGAAAAGGTAAGTTGTTACCTCAGATAAAATGCTGCTGACAGTTAGCAAGTCACCAGTAAATACAGCAGCAGGCTAGAGCTGAAGAGAGTCCCTGGTAGATGAGAAGATCAAGACTGGAAGGCTGCTATCAGTGAAACCAGCAGCACAGAGTCTCCAGTGGTCCAGGGCTATTTCTGACCCTGCCTGTAACAGACAAGAGCAGTAGTGGGTACCTCATGTCTGGGAAGGGAAGGTTGATTTGCCTGGCAGAATGTGCATTTTAATTGCTCATTTTCTTTCCTCTTTTATGTGATTCGGTTGTGAATTATGTTTTCTGCATTTGTAATTAGAGGGTAGAGCAGATGGTGAGGCTTTGTCTGAAGTGATGTAACCACTGAAATAACTCATGCTACTGGCTGACAGTTTGGTAGGAAAGGCTGTGTTACTCCATGAAGACATCCTGGGAGTTGCTCTAACAGAGACACGCTTTTTAAATAGTCCAAGACGCATCTTTAAATGGTAGAAATCAGCATTGCCACGGAAATCTGCATCCAGGCTGATTTACATCATCTAGAAAGCTCTTCTCTGGAGAGAAACTGCATTGTCCTTGAACCTAGAAATGCCCACTCTCACACTGACTTTGCAATCAGCTGTGCTGTATTTATTTATGTGTAACATGCCACAGCCAGCCCACAACATGTTAGCTGGATTTCTTTGCTTGTGATTTTGAAAGGGACAGCTCTTCGCATCCCCAGCTGTACTTTGTCCCCGTACCCTGTACTGAGAAGCAGGATTTTGTAATTCAAAACTTCGAGCATAAGTTACAAAGATGGACTTTGAGAGAGAGACCTTGGAAGTTTGCGTCGGTTCAATGAAGGGTGAAATCACTTTGCCACTCTGTGTGTCAACCAGACACTTCCATTCATCAGCTTCCCACTTGGTTAGTAAAAATGTAGGACTAGAGTCTCAAAACAATAGTGGATCCTAATCATATTTTTGAAAAAGAGAGAAAAAACCTTCCTGGAAAGTTGCTTAAATACATTTTAGATTTTCATTCATGTCTTCTTCTATCAGCTTTTGGTGACATGGCAGTATGCAGAGCAGGGACCTGAGGTGAGCTTTGTCTTGGCCCTGTCATTGAAAGGGCCTTTTCCATTTCTAATTTCTATACTTCTCCAATAGAGCTTGGATAGCTCTGTGATACTTCTGATACAGTATTTTAGTGAAAATAATTGTAGTGAAAGCTACATCATTTTCTGTAGTTTAGTTTTATTATTAGGAAAGCAAGTATCTGCTGCAAGTGTTGGGCAAAGCGCTGCACATTGGGTTGAAATTGCTGGAGAAGGAGGAGTGTGACCAGATCTGTGTGGGCAGAAAGCAGAGAAGCAAAGCTTTGAGTCGAGGCTGAGGAAAACTCAAATCTTAACTCTACTCAGGGATTTGGTACCTTGGGGACCCTGCCTCGCAGGGCTGAGTTTCCCAGGCAGAGGGCACATATGCTGTTGAGGGAAGTCCTTTGTGCACTGGTGAGTTTGCTTCTGGTAAGAGTCTCCTTAATCTCACGCCTATGCAGACACACTGAGACCAGATTAAAGGACAAAAAATAAAACAAGATTTAACTGTAATGTTACCTTCCCCACATGACTGAACACTTTCTGAAATACACACACTGTGTGGTTTTTTGGCAAAGTGCAGACTGTACTGTGTTATGCTGGGGATAAATAGCTGTGAGGGCACCTTCCCACCCTGTTTGCTCACCAACAGGTAACTTTCACTTACAGGTATTTGTTCTTTGGTGCCTAGCTTGATTTGGGTCTGGCCTGCAATTTGTGTTCTAATCTTAGCCGAGTGAAAGACTCAGAGGTTTGAATCTACAAGAAGATGTCTTACAGTGCAGAGTTGTCCATCTGTGAGCAGGAGAACACGTTCTTCTCGTGTTCCTCCCTGTTGACCCCCGGAGCAATCAGTGCTCACTCGCGAGCTGCCTGCGTGGGAGCTCCACGGAGCTGCCCGGGGCTGCGCGGTCCCGGGGGGATAACTGTGTGGGCAGGGGTGGCCGGGCTCACAGCATAGCTATAAGCACTGATAAAAATTGTCCTGTCATGGGACACATATTCAGAAAATGAGGGAAAAGATGGAAAACCCTCAGCTCAGTGTTTCAGGTAAAGCTGCCACCAGGTTTTTAGGTCCTTGTTCCCAAGTCTGTGGGAGCCTGTGGGAGCTTGTCTGTTAACTTCAAACGAGCTTTGAACTGAACCTGGAAAGCAGTGTAGAAAAAGCTGTCCTGGATGCTCCCTGGCAAGGGCTAATTAATGGCTCTTCAGAAGTGCTAAGATGTGTGAAAAATGATGCATTACCATGATGTTACTGGCACAGAGCCTCTCAGGATGCTGCCAGGCCCATGGTGACCTTTTTCTACCTGTGTTAGGCAATGCCAAAAGGGCAGCTCTGCTTGCTTGAAATTGGTTTGTGTGGAGGATGGGCATCCCCATGCGTGGGTCTTAACGTGAACCTTAACAGGAAGGACAGGGTGAGGAATCTGCAGCCTCCTACAAATGAGAAAGAAACTGCTCCAACCAGGCCCATAAACCCACTCATGCGTGTATGCGACTGCCCAAATGAGCGGCTCTGCTGCCTTGCAGCCTCCCACCTCAGAACGATGAGGTCGTTCCCGCTGCCTTTCCCTGTGCAGTTAGACCTTCTGCTTTCCTTCAGAAGCCCTTGACGCAGTGTGTCTGGTTAACGAGGCTCAGGAAACGCTGACGTTTTAGTTCCTTTCCCAGGCTGGCTGGAGGACACTTGTTTATGACATTCAATTATGATAAATGGCAGACATATGGAGTATAACCCACATCAGCCCTGTGGAGCATGCGAGTGCCTCTGTGGATGAACATTTTACAGCCCTGGTTATTGCCGTCTGCCTCTTCCACTTTCTAGGAAACCTAACCTGAGAAGGAGATCGGGGCAGTGTAATTTAAGGCAAACTTCAGGCTGTGTCTACATACACCCCTGAGGACTTTGGTTGCTCCACAGAGGCAGCAGAAGGCCATCATGCTGTCCCATCTGCCTGACCTCCCTGCACACCCTTAGTCATAGCCAGGCACCTGCACCTCACTCCTCAGGCAGCACTGATGCAGCTTTTGTATGTTTTGATGCATAAAAGACCTCTGAGAAGGTCCCAAAACAAATCAAACCTATTTTTTTGGGTGTATCCCTGCTCCAGCAGGGTTTCGGTGGCTTCTGAAACACAAGGGAGAAGGGGTGGGAGGTTTTCAAAAGGAATTTTGCTGGTCCTGGTGGCTGCAGTCAGCTGTCTGGGTGCGATAGCACCCTTCATCTTCTGTACCAGTGAGGTTACTTACCTATAGTCTCCCGCTGGTGCTTGTAAACACTCAGATTTTTATTTTTTTTTTTTTTAACTACAGCAACACTGTGAGCTCTTCCATTTGTAAAATCTACCTAAAAAGAATTAAAGAAATATATTTACAAATGCACACACAGACACATACATATCATTTAAGATAACAAATAACTCGGAAAGGCAAGATAGTAGTAAATCACTCTAATTTTTCCTCTGATGTTTTTAAATGCCTCAAGTTTTCCTCTTATGGTTTATGATGTTATCATGCCCCTGTCTAAACTACTACTTTAAAATACATTCTATGAGGTTATTTTCTCCATAAAACCCTGACAATAATAATTTCTCCTGTAAAACCTTCACTTCCTACTTGCACTGTAACTTTGGATCTGCCTAGCCATCCACATCTAGTTGATGGCTAGAAAATTGCAGGCTTGCAGGTGTCTGCTATCCCTGCTGACGACTCTTAGGTCACATTATGCCACTCTGATGACTAATTCCCTGAGCTGGCAGAGGTGGGCTCGGATCACCAGCAAGGATGAGAGGACATCAGGAGGCCCATTTAATGGATTGTTTCCTTTTAACATCAAGAGTGCTGTCCTGGGACAGCTCGTGCTGCGTCTGAACACGACGCTGGTGCCCTTGACAATGGACTCACTAAAGGTGAGGCGCTGGCCTGTGTGCTGGCTGTCCCGTCCGATCTGATTTGCCCCCCTCTGTGATTTTGTGCCCGGCCAGCCCCCTCCCCTCCCACTCCCTCTTCCAGATGTCGCTGCGTTAACGCGCAGACAGGGACGGGCTGAGAACCTCCCAGCCTCAAGCTGTGCTGGGGCTGCCTTTCATACCGCAACAGAAACACACAGTTTTATTTTTTTGCCTTTTGCTTGAGCTCCAACATGTGCCCAGTAGCTACCAGCACCTTGGGCTTTCTCCCAGGCAGACAAGGGGATGGCCTTTGGACCTTGGGCAAGATGGTGCCCCACATGCAGTTCACAGCCACAAAGATGTTACCTTTATTAGCTGGTGTGTTTTGTTGAGCTGACAGTTTAATTTCTGGTTGCAGTCCTCCCTTCCTGCCCCAGTATCTCCCCTCAGTCACCTCACATGTCTTGTAATTTGTGATTACCCAAACCAGAGGCTTCTTGGAGAAGTATTTATCGTTTGTTGTAACCTGGTGGGTTTTTCTTCCTCTACCTTTGGAAAGTGTTCCCACATTAACCCTGTCCTGGTTAGGTTTGAAGCAAAGGCCTTCCTCTTAGATGACAGCTCTTGCCAACTCATTTATAGCAAGTTAAAAAAAACATGGGGTATTGCCAAACCATGAAAACATCCTCACAGTACCTGACATTGTGCTTCTGTATGGTATTATTTTTCCTCTAGATTGTTTCAGATCATCTGAGAAAAGGGCAAGATTATTTTTTACTTTCCTTTTTTTTTTTTTTTTTTTTTTTAAGTCCCAGTTTAATTTTTATTTTGAACTTTCAGCTTACAGTGTGGAACATTTTTGGATCATCTGAGTTACTATCTGATCTTATCTTCAAAGTACACTGCTGAAGAGCCATCAGGGAGTGGGTCTGGCTTAAGGAGGAATTAAGTGGCTCTCTGGGTTTCAAGGTAGAAAAAGCGTGGCATCCTGCTGCTTGCATATATCATTTGTTTTGTCCAAAATTTGCCTCAATGTAGTCCAATGCAAACAGCAATTCATCTGTTGGTGCTAGTTCAGAAGTTTTCCATGTATCTGCATCTGTACCCCACACATTTGTCTGTGTGCAATGACACCTTGCTGAAGTGTGTCTATCTGCCGAGAGAGATAATGCCTTTCCCAGCAGTTAATAATTACTGTTACACCAACCTTTACAGAAAAATTTGTGGGTAAATGGGGGAAATGCTGAGACGCTTCTCAAGAGTTCACCCAGCTCTAGGACCCTCACTTCTTGCACGGTGGTGGAAATCAGGAGTAGTTAATATTGCTCCTTCCTTGCTTCTCCATGGCTGCATTTATTCCTGTGTGAGCAGAAGAGGAGGAAGAGGAGGAGGAGGAGGAGGCCAGCAGACAGAGCCCTGTTTGCCCCAGTGTTAAGGACCGTAACAGTGAGTCAGACCCTTTGTGCACAAAGGAGCTCAGGAAACACGGGCTGAGGGGTTGCTAGCCCCAGTCCCTTTACTGGGCTGAGCTGGTTCAGGAAAGCCAATATCATCTGTGAGTGCAGGACTGCTGAGCAAGCAGAGGGGTACAAGATAATTAACGAGGACTCCAGTTCACTGGAGTTATGCTAATGCTGCTGGTGCTGCAAGTAACTCAAACAACCAGAGAGCAGCTCTTGGTCTTCAGAAAGGCGTGGCAGGGAATAAGGAAAAATGGCTGTGAAATGACAAAAAGGGCTGGGAAAAAGATGTGATGGGGGAGAAAAGAGCATAAAGAAATTTAATGTTAAAAATAATTAAAACAATTATAAAAAGAAATGATTTGACATTAGTCTTAGAAGAAATGATACTTATATATAAGTATGTGAGACAGGGTGGTGGAGACCTGTTCGTTCCTTACAGAAAGAGCTCAGTAGCCATTATATGCTGCCACTGACTGCCAGGATTTGGGGAGTCATCACCTCTGTGCCCTGTTTGGCTTCATGAAATGACAATTAGTGTGACTGTACTTCAGTGGTAATAATCCAGTTGCTGGAGTATCAAGAACAATGTCAAACGGAAGAATTTTTTTCTTCTAGGTGATTTAATATGGTGAAAATCAGGTGGTAACTCTCTTCCCCAAGGTGATTCAAGGGTAGCTTTTGTAAGCAGGCTGGCAGATGGCTGGCCCTGGGCTGTGGTGTGGAGTTAGGGCTTTGCCTGGGCTAAGTGAACAAATGCTTCTGCCTGCCCACCATCCCATCCCCACCATCCCCTCCCCACCGCATGGCCAGTCCCAATGGGATTCCCATCTTCGTGCATGAGGGAGTGCAGAATCAGTGGGGAAAGTGTTTCCAGAGAGCTGCTGAGGAGCTAAAGCTACCTGAACCAAGCTTCAGAGTGAGAAGGGGCTGGACCTTTCTTCTGGTGTGTGACACCCACCCCCCAGCCCTATATTCAGGGGTGAGCAGCCCCAAAGCCCTGGTGATGGGCACACATGGGTTTGTCTAGTGGAGCGATGCCTGGTGATGACAGGATCGTTCAGCTGCTGCCCTAAGGTCAGCCTGAAACTCTCTGTCACGCACACACTCACACATACATACAAACAAACCAACACAACCTCTGTCATGTCTATCGAGCTTCCTGCTTTACCACGCAAACAGCCCGTGCTTTATTCTCGCCGCCCCCCCCGACAACGTCTCTGCCTGAAGCTCTGTGCAGCCTGTGGCCAAACCCTCAGCAGAGCAGAAAGTGCCCGTGTTTGTAGAGGCACGAGGTGGCCATGGGCGAGGGTGAGAACCCTGCAAGCTCGGGCTGCTCCAAGGCCCAGAGGGTCAAATGCAACCCCCTCTTTGTGAAAGCAAGTTGTTTGTTTGCTAGATTAGGTTACAGCGGGAAAGGTGACCTCTGGGCTGAGTGGTTGTAAAGCAGCTCATAAAAGCGGGGGGAAGGAGTGAGGGCATCTACTGTGAACGATAACTGACTGTTTTGTGTATGATTTGGGGAGCTGTATGTTAAAACCGTTGCTTTGCCTCAGATTAACTTGAGTTGAGCTTGCAGAACTGATCTGAGCAAGGCTTTCAGCCTCATTTTGCCCTGGAAAGGTTGATTCAAGTGGAGAACATGCCTGTCACACACTTTGGGCCAAACTCTGCTCTTGGTGACTCCTCATTCCTGTTCTTCCTTCTGGGGCAAACTGTACATCACCCAGCAGGGCCCTTTCTCATGGTTCTGGTTTACTTTTTTTTCCTCTTTCCTTTCGTCTATTTGCTTTCACAAACAGTACCAGTAATAGTGAAATCACACCCCAGTCGAGTTCATCAGTATTTTGGAAGAGGTATTAATAACATATTTGCTACAAAGTCAATGAGGGGAAGTAAATTAGCAAGACATTGCATGGATGAAAGCATGCTTTTTTTTTTTTTTTCCCTTGCTGCCCAGTTAGGTCTTAAATTTCTCTAAAATAAAGCTGACACCGACCAGCAGGGACATCCAGTTTCTTTCTTCTCCCCACTTCTTCTTCTTCTTCTATATATAAAATAAAATATATAGACAATATTATATAAGATATGCTCTTAAGATATGTATAATACAGGTTTTAAGAATAAGCCCCAAACTATTTTCTTACTCTAATCACAGTTCATATTGCAAGGAATATGACGCATTTTCATCCTAAAAGTGTAATTCTGAAGCTCAGACCAGAAGTAGTGGTAACACAAAAAAATTGTACAAGTGGGTTGTTTTTTCGTCGAGTTGTTTGTTTTGTTTTGTTTTTAGCATGGAAATAGCATTTGCATTTCCTGTTTCTGCTATGAACATTTGTACTTGTCACTATTTAACAAGCATATTAGCAATGAAAAATGTGAGTAAAAAAGAAATACAACGTTACCACATCGCAATTAGCCCATTATATGTACAATGATATAGCTTGAGGAGTTCCGGATGCAGTTCTAGTTTCAAAAAGTAATTATAGCAACTGCATTATAAACTGTACCATTGGTATCTGCTGCTTTCACATCCAGCAGCTGAGTGTAATTTTTCCGTCCTGGAATTGATCTGAAAGAAAGTGCTGCATTAATGGGGGAGAGACAAGCAGAAATGTGCACTCTCTAGTCACATGGAGGCAGTGAGGGTTTATCCTATGGCAGATATTTTTCAAGAGTATTGTCATGACAACTGAGTCAAGGAATTCCATTTCCTGCCCTTGTTACAGCGGTTGTTAGGTGAGAATTGAATCATGGCATTCAACTTGCTGTTTAATTTTTTTCTGTATTAGGGATGTGCTCTGTTCCATGCCCCACACTTGATACAATTGCTGTAAACGTGAATACTTGGAACCTTATTGTATCATTCCAGGTTTTTCCAAACAACTTGGGGAGGGTGTTGGGTGGGGGTGTCTGTATTGTTTTGCCTGTGTGTGTTTGTATTAGTTAGTTTGTTTTTTTGTGTGTTTTTGTTTTGTTTTGTTTTGTTTGTTTTGTTTTTGTTTTTGTTTTTTTGTGTGGTTTTTGTTATTGTTTTTCCCCTCCTGCTGGATTTGGTGACATTGACATGATGGCAACGTGAACAACCAGCAAATTCAGGTACTTTATTTTGAGAACTGTAAATGAGCTTTTAATGCACTGCCTTACACCACCAGCTGCAAAACAGCACCATGCCTGACTTGTGTGGAGTTTCACACAGTAAGCTGAACCAACTCAGTCTGTCTGTCTGTCTGTCTGTCCAGGGCTGAAGGGTGCAGCTGGAGCCTGGGACCACTGGGAAGGGTCAGGGTACAGCGTGCACTGTGTGACTTGCCCCAAAAATATGTGTGTGTATTCCCACAGCCGCCAGCAGCCTTGTCACACCGCTGATTTATAATTTGGCTGGCTTGCAGGCAGAGTAGAAAGCCTGTGAAGTTTTTACAGACTGCTCAGTCATTTACTTGTTTATTGGCAGTGTATATTAATTGGTTTTAAAAATTCCAGCAAAGCTTTATTTTATGTTTATTGCAAGAGGCAGAAAGAAGAGCTGAGGGGTCAAGCAGTCACTCCCGTTGCTGTAGCATCAGTGCCGCCCCGATGTACTGCTGCAGCAGCTCAGCAACATCCCCCCTCGCCCACATCAAATGTAAATCAATACACACACCAGTTATCCCCAGTGACATTCACTGAGCCTGGGGACCCCTCCTGGCCCAGCTCCTGGCCAAAGCGTGGGACGGGACGGGGGGCTGTGATGAAGGTGGAAGCTGAGAGCAGCGTGGGTGCTGCAGGAGTGGGTCACACTGTGAAAGGGTGCAGGCAGAGGTCTCGGCATCTGTCCAGGAGCCAGATAGAAGCACACATTGTGCCTGCCATTTAAGAGGGGCTAAAGGGGTGCCACGGTGCCAGGACAGTAGCCCAGATCCCCCCAGCACACGCTCAGCCTGGGTAAAAGGTGCAGGCGCTGCTGGAGCGGGAGCGTGGCTGCAGCCCAAAGCCCAAATGGCTTCACGGTGCTCCCCGGCGCCGCTTGGCTCGTGGGACAAGATGCTGTAATGGTGCTAACGGGCCCCACAGCTGGAAAGCATGCTGTCCGAGCCCACTCAGAGGTGGGAAGGAACAGGCAAAGACCTGTTTGTGCCAACACACCCGTGAGTCAGCACTGACGCTCTGTAGCATCATCTTTGCCCACAGGCAACCTCTGTACTTGTCTCCTTTTAAAAAGTGTTTGCTTATTTATTTAAACTGTGTCTGAGGCTTTGTTCTGAATAGCTGACAGGGCAGAGGAAGACTTTGCTTCCCTGTGAGCTTGCTGACGGGTGCTGGGGCTATTCTTGGCTCACAAGCATCCAAGTGACCATGGCAAATGCCACAGCATCTGGAGCACCAGCTGCACGGCACCTAGACTGCTGCCTGGCAAGTCTGGGCTTTGCTGTACAATAACAAAGGGTCATTTACAGAAATTGTGTTTGTTTCAAAAAAAACCCCAGTAAAAAATGGTAGGGACAGTAGTTTGTGTCACTCCACCCAAACGTGGAATTCAAAACCAGGATCAGGACATGTGTTTGCAGCTCATGTTGCTGTGGTCATTGAGGAGGCACTTCTTTAGAGCTCTGCTCCTTGCTGCTGCAGCCCCAGCTTTGCCATTAGGATGAGCCTTTTTCTCTTTTCCTTAAGCACCCCTGCCCAGTATGGCATGGGCTACAGCATTAGAAAGGTAATCATGTGATGGTATTTTATCCCTTTGTTTTGAGACACTTCATTTTGGGGTGCAGTTGTCACATTTAGCTGCATTTTTTTTTTTTTTTATTGCTTGCTATATACAGTAACCCATCAATGGCAAAAGCCCAGCTGATGTGATCTTTCCTCTGTATTAACTCTTAATGTAGCAGATAAAATCCATGGCTGCCATCTCCCTCCCCAGGCAGCCCATGGCTGGGGCAGGCAGGGCTGGTGTGGAGCAGAAGGTGGCTGGGTGCTCTGTGGATCCCTGTCTGGGGCTGCAATGCCCCATTTGCTTCTCATTTGTAAATGAGAGTAACATCAGTGGAGGCCAACCTGGTACAGCAGTGGGAGCATCAGTCCTACCACACAGTGAACTTGCTGGCACCTTCAGAACAAAGCCATCAGTCACTGTGCATAAAGTAGTACTGAGGGCAAAAGAATAAGGAAATAGGGCAAAGGAGAGTTAATGGGCAGGGAAGTGCTGCCTGTCTTTATCCATAAAGCCAGAGCCAAGGCAGCAGCCTGGGGAAGCTGGCTGCAGCATGGGTTGAAGCAGGACTAGGTGGTGATGTTATTTCTTCCCCTGGCTAGCCTGGGTTTCTTTGCCATTATCGTGGTAGCTACAGCAACCAACTCACATCCCATTATCTTTGGGAACAGCAGGACCTGCATATTAAAGTGGCATATTTATTTTTATTGGATTTGTACATTTAATTAGCTGCCTTTGTACAGGGGCCACATCCTTGACCTATTTGTGGCACCTCAATAAACAAGCTCTGTGCAGCGGTTCCCTGGGAAACCTGCCTTTTGCAGGCACGCAGCATTGGCAGATTTACTGTTGCAGGGCTGTTTTGAGCTAGGCAAGATTTCTGGCCAATAACTCTGTCATTTGCCAGCCGGTGAGAGCACCCAGATGAACATGACTGTGGAGCAGGTACAGCCTGTGCACTTGGAGCCCAAGAGGCACCAGCTGATTCAGAAGAGCTGGCACACAAAACTTCGTATCTCCTCCCGGAGGTATGCTGCTGAAATTTCTGAATTCATGGGATATGCAAGCAGAACTGGAGGAAAGTCACCAGTCCCATAATCTTGACCCACGCATTGGTGGAACACATGTAGCCCCAGTGGGGCTTTATGACTGGTGACAGCAGGGTCTCTGGGCAGCATGGTGCATCATTCGGGGACTGCTGGAGAGAGCTGCAGTGCCCAGTACAGCTTGCAGCTTGTATCAGACACAGCTGGGATAATCTACACTGTGATTAACTTCCATGTGGGTTCACTGGTGGCTTTAAATGTCAAATCTGTGTATTCTTATAGGCTCACCTTCTGCTTCATGCTCTATTATGTGGATGAACAAGTTAAATTCCAGAGTGAACCATAACCTTGATGACCTGTACATCAGGAATAAGTTTCAGTTTTCATGCCCAGTTTAAAGATATTCCTCAACTTAATTAAAATGAATTATTTTTCTTAAAGACGAGCTATCTGCTAGAGGAAGGAAGAGAAGCTTCTGTGGTACCAGACTTTGGGTTTCTGATAAAGGCTTTTTCCTGTCATGTGGCAGCTGAGGCTTATTTATGGAAAACAGTAACGTTTCTGAACCAAACTCTTAAATCTTGAAATTGTGCATAAAATGTGTAATGAAATCTCTTTCAGCTTTCTGCAGATAAAGGCAATACTTGTTCTTGACAAAGCAGACTTTTCTGCTCCCCAGAGTTGGAAAAGTTTGAATCTAAGTTCAAGAAGGTGCTGGAAGCAATGTGGGCTTGTGAAGGTGGGTGGCGGGTGCTGTGAGATAGTGGTGGTAGAGTGGGTATAGAAATGACTGGTCAGAAATGAGGGCAGGAGGTGGAAGAGCTTGCTGGTCTGTTACCATTCAGTCCACCATCTTCAATACCTGCACCCAAGAGCTAAGTGCAGGAGGAGACCAGAAGACAGGTCAGGAAAAGGTGTGTAAGTTCCCAGGCAAAGCTCCACTGGCATGGAGATTATTTTTAAGGGTTGCATGGCTGAGAAAGAATAAAATTATTTCCACAAACAGTCATTTAATGGTCACTATGTGACAGCAATATGGCAGGTCTGGAAATCCTGGTACCAAGTGCAACTCATTTCCAAGATCCTGACAATCAGATTCTGTGACTGTCCATCAAAGCCAGGCACTGTCAGTGTCCCGTGGCACCTCGATGGCCAGCACTCTAATTACCCTCCTTAATTGCTGCCTCAGCAGCAGCCAGCACTGACTCATGTGACGGATGCCTCAGAGCCAGTTCGGACTGCAATCATCACAAGCCTTTTCCAGTGATGTGCATGGGTGCTTTCAAGGGTGAGACCTGCTGGATTTGCTCCTTCCACTCAGGGTTTTGCTGGAGGGCCACAAGGAACATGCCCGAAACCCCAGTGGGGCAAACCGTGAAGGCAAATTGGCTCCAGCATCCCATGGAAGCTATGGAGCTCTCCCCACTGCACCATGCTCACACCCTGATGCATTAAGGTGTCTGCTTTTGGCAGGAGGCAGCATCCGAGCTGTTCACCAGATGTGCTGACCCTCCCAAGAATTTGTTTGCACTGAGCACTATTGCTCCAACCTCCAGAGGGATCAGGAACTTCACATGTCTGCAGGTACTGCCAGTGCTCAACACTTCATTTCATAAGGCCTTGGAAAGGCAAGGAAAAATGAGGCAGAAAAGGGTTTTCATAGCCTGGGAAAAATGATTGGATTACTTAAAGGGTCCAGCATAAGCCCTAGACACAAAGCAGTGGTGCAACAGATGCAGAAACAGCGGCCCATGAACGCAGGTTTGCTGTCTGAAATGACTGAGAGATGCTGTCCTGGGAGCACATTTGATCTACCAGCCTTAAGCCAAACAGCCCCACAGGCACCACGACATCCTTAGTTTTGGACACTTGTCAAAACTAATGTATAGAGCCAGATTAAGGGTAAATCCAAAGAAACAGGTGACAGAAGCACAGAGCATTAGCTCTTGCATTTGGTGACATGTACTTTGCAGTGTGCTTTCATCCCACTGTAGCTGGTGTAAATAACCTCAAACCTCTTTCCAGGCTGTAGCTCACCTTTGGCAGCGTCCTCCCGGGAACACCAGAATTACTACATCTCCTCTTTCCATTAAATGTATCCGTGCTCCCAGTCTGATATACGGTGGTCTGTTTTTCTTCTTTTAAAGCTTATCTTTCTTCTTATTTTTTAAAATAAAAATTAACTTGCTGTTCATCTTCTATTTCCTTTTCATGCTCTGAGCAGTGCATAATTAGAGCTGCATCACACTGGAGAAATTACAACAATATAAAGTTTCTATAGTTAAATCTCTGTAAGTATAATATCTTTGAAAAATAAGCTGTTCTAAGGGAAATTAATTACCCCATTGGGACAGTCATTATTCTGAAACAAAAGATCTCAGATTTCTTTGCCCGCTTTCATTTTGAGCATTTCTCTCATTTTAAGTACTGGCCACATATTCCAGCCCTTTTCTCTGTGGCTGGAACATAAATAATAATACGTTTAAAGCAGTGTAAAGTCTGCCTTGGAACCTTTTACAGGTATCATGAGAATATTAAGCAACTTAAAAATTAAGTCAAATTGCATTTTGCAAATCTGTTTTGGTGGCTACGTATCATTACCGTTCATCAAGCTAGTTCACTCGTCAAGTCCCATCTTCCTTTGCTATTTTTTTTGTGATTTGCTGCTTCTTCTTTGAGGAACATTACTCCATTTATCATAATTAGCATTTTTTATCATCATGCTCTCTACCTAGGCTCAAGCTATTGCATTTAAGATGAGATTTCTTTTTTTCAAAAGGGGATGGCACTGCTGTACCTGGTGGATTCCAGCATTTAGCATCTGCAGACAAGCCCTGGAAGTCAGGCTCTGGAGTGGACAGCAGGAGGCTCTGAATACAGCAACACATAACATCTATGGCTTAAATCACCAGCTAACTTCTACAGTTGTATGAAGGTATGGGGGAACAAGCAGTGACATTGTGGGGCTGGCCTGGTAGAAGGAAAAGATCTCCCACACACCTGGAGAAGGCTTCACAGCCCTGAATCCAGCCTGCACTGCTACAAGCCAAATATTTCACAGGATGCAGACTGACTCACATCAACTGCTTGAGGCTTTTGCCATCTTGGTATCCAGTGGGAGGCCAGCCTCAAACCGAGCAAACTCCATGGCAACTGGCCTGAATAGTCCCAACTTTTAATGGTGTTGAAAAGGCGCAGGGTCATACTTGTACTTGCCTGGGCAACTCAGGAGGCATTTCTGCTTCAGCAGCAACTCCTTGGCACCAGAGTAGTGCTGTTCTGCATCCCTGGCCAAGACCACGTTACTGTATTTTAAAGCAGGGTAAGGTCTTTTGTGCCATCTGCCATGTATCAGTCAGCTCTTTTTTTTTTTTTTTTTTTTTGTCATTACTTAACATTAGCATGAGCTGGCCTGCTGGGTTTGTATCACGAGAACAAACACCAAGTCCTTGAGCTCAGCAGTCAGCTGTGCTGCTGTACGGCAAGGAGGGAATTGCAGTCCTCCAGCAGCCTCTCCCTGGCGGATAACAGCTCTCAGGTGACCCTGTGAGTTATGGGCATCACTTATACTGCTTTTGCTTTAATGCGCTGATGTTGGGCCACCATTATTTTTAGAAAGACACTTTCATTTTACAGATCACAAACTTTGGGTGGGATATTAATATTTCTGTATTTTCTACAGTGTACTAGGAAAAAATCAAAAAAGGCTTTGTCACTACATAGGTGAGATTCCAGCAGTACAAATGTGGAAACTCAGGGAAACCCCTCTCACCAGCACCCAAAACATATTATCAAGTCTCATGTGTGTTCGTAAGAGCTTTTGCAGTCAAGGTGAATTACAAGGATTCTTACTGAATTTCTGACAGACACAAATACTTCGTTATCCTTGGCTTTTCTGCTGAACCTAATCAAAGATATTGTTTATTAAAATCCTATTGTCTCTGCAGTGAAGAACAAGGACAAGCTTCTCAGTAGTGATTTAATACTCCCTACAGTTCAGTGTAAAGATTTATTATGGCCATCTGAAAGTGCAAACATGCAATGCCTAAGTCATTACTTTTAATTTGCCACTTCTTTAAAAAAAATGTATACACAAGGCTAAAATCTAAGTCCTTCTTTATGGTTCATTGTGATCTCGTCTCAGTCAGGAAACAAAACAAAGCATAAACCCTCACCCTTCTCTTCATACAGAGGAAGGACATTAAGATTTAGCCTTGCATTTAAAAGCAGACTGCCAGGCTCCTGCTTTATACTACTGCTTTTTAGTGGTTTTAGACTAGAAACGGGTCTAAAAAAAATAAATAAATCAGACTTAATGGTTTAAATTACCAGTTTAAATTATCCAGTTATACCTGTGATCCTCTCTGAGAGGATCCATCAGAGGGGAAAAGATGAGTCTGCTTCACATAGAGGGGCTCAACCCTGCAGCCTTTGGTGCACACAGACAGCGATGAACCTTTGTGTAACACCTGGCTTGCAGTAAGACCCTCCATGCAGGGTCACATAAACTGAACTAATTAAAAGTGATGTACATTTTTTTTTCAAGTAATGAGCTTCTTATTGTGAATCAATTTTATGAAGGTTTCGGGGACTGTATCGTAATAAATAAAACACAAAAATAAATGAGAAAGCACAATTAATAAATGCAACGATTCAGCTCTCTGAGCTTTTAAACTGCTTATCTAATCATGTGTAATCTTTATTCACAGTGTTAAAACTCTTACATTACAACAGTGGTAAGCCAATTAGGAAAATAGCTTTAACGGTTTAAAGAAGGTAGGAGATGTGTACTTTTCCAAACTATCTGTGTGCTCAGGTGAATAGAGCTCTGGTTTAGCAGGTCTGCTAAGGACCAACATCTAAATCTCAGAGATGACTCACAAAGGAAAGCTGCTGCCTTCCCTCCCCTGTGATACGTGATCCCAAATCTGAGACAGATGGGAGATGAGAGCACCATCACCGTGATTCCACTATAATCCCATGGGATTCCACTATCTTCCATGGCTATTTTTTCTGCAGCCTGTTAAATCACACCAGTCAGACACTCAACCCAAAATCTTCTTATCCTTAATTATTTCACAAGTCCTAGTTATAACAGCTTCTTACTATGCGAAATGAGATCTCTCTCTCTTTAGCACATTAATATTTCTAAACAATGTTTCCAGCTACTTTCTTTCTCACTGCTAAAGCCACAAAATCAAACATGCCTTGTCAGATTTGGTCATGCACCCCACTGAGGTGCAAAGGCAGGACAGTATTCATCAGAATAAAGGCCAAGCCCAGTCTGGCAGCAGCAGCACAGCAATCCCAGCTCTGGCTGCGCCGAGGGAAGTCAACCATTCCTGGCGATGTCTCTTGACTTTGAGTACAAAGTTCCCTCTCTGCGCTATCATTTAATTTGCACATAACTCTTACAGTGAGATACTTCTAGTTTAGATTTCATGTGTATTTTTATTGGATTTAACAGTGTTTCCCCAACTAATTTTCACTAACAAGCTGTACAGGGCTGGCTTCTGCTTTACTCATTTCCAGCTGCTAACTGCCTACTCCAGGCCTCCTGAATAAACAGTAAAAATGAAAGCAATACCCCAAAGCCCACGTTTTCTCTGTCTTCCTGTTGCTTCTTTTTCACTTAACGACTCACAGGTTTCTCTCAGCACATGTCCATTAATTTGCCCCAGACTTTCTGCTCCAAGAGAGGCTCTATCTTTGTATCGGTAAAACAAAAAGATGGGTCTAAATTTGTGTGGTGGCCCCTGACACCCATGCAGGCTGGGTTCCCTGAAGGATTTATTTAAAAAAAAAAAAAAAAATCTCCAAATGTAACAAATAATGCACTCTGTCTCCTGAGGTGCATTACTCCAACCACCTAGGTGAGGAGTCTGGATCCATGTGGTGCCTGAGCTGTCACAGCAGATGAACGAAGCTCTGCTTGGTCTAAGAGGTTGTGTCTGGATCCATCCTTCTCAAGGCTGAAATTTTACTTGGCCTTTTAAATAAAAGGAAAAGAAGTTGTTGTCTTCAGTTACGTTTTATCTTTTTGTCCTGAAAACTTGCTTTGAAAGCAGCTTGTACAGCTGATCTATGGACACCTTTCTCCTGTAACTCTGCTGTGACCTTTTCACCATCCTTCTAGAAGTAACTGAAAAAAAATAGAAAAAAACCTCAAAGCCAAACAAAAAATTTATAAACAGATATTTTCTTTCTTCTACCTTCAGAGCGTGTTGGGGTTTTTTTCTGCAAAAGCACATACCTGATTTACAGGCTTCAAATCTGACTGCAGAATTGGAACAAATCAGTCAAGGCCATTGGCAGGAGACAGCTTTGAACAGAGCATCAGAGAGGTGAAGTCTCAAAACAGTTTGCACTAGTGAGCAATAAGTTTTTTACCTGTGGAGAAGGTCACACTTGAGTTTCTATTCAGAGTTAATACTTCCTGGAGAAGTGACAGATATCTGTTGGGACAGGAATTGAAGGGAGGATATTAATATGAAGAGGGAAAACAAAAACCACCACCCAACCCTGAAAATTAAGTGAAAGGTTTGGCTGAATAAAAATGCATTAAAATCTTCAGTAGTGATGAAATTTTGAACACAATCTTACAGGAGATTTAAAGACACTTTCCAGGTGTTATTGCACTGTATACTGTTTTTCTGGCCAGATCTGGAAACTTTAAAATATCGTGGAAAAGGAAAGCTTCCGAATGATATTTCATTCTCCTGAAAAAATGAAAAAGCTATATAAGATCACCTGCTTTTATAACAATACTTTTTTCTCACAGGCTGTATTTTCATATGCCATGTAAAAACATTCCAGTTCTGAGATTTTCTATAAACTCTTGGGTTTTTTTTTTATCACTACCTGAACCTCAGGGCCCATTCCCATCTAATCCCAGATAAAGGAATTAACTGGCTGCATTTTGGAGGACTCTGTCACGTTCCAGCACCTGGG
The DNA here is from genome assembly GCF_018691265.1 of Tyto alba. Classification (NCBI taxonomy): domain Eukaryota; kingdom Metazoa; phylum Chordata; class Aves; order Strigiformes; family Tytonidae; genus Tyto; species Tyto alba. Next base: position 7,537,142 of record NW_024881320.1, read on the forward strand.
AAGGAGCAACCCACCCGAATGAGCCCCTTACACATGTCCCAACAGAGGCCACTGCAGCACACACATCAGTTCAGCCACTGTCCCCTCTATTAACAAAGACATTGTCACAAAACCCCCTGAGCCATGAAATACAATGAAACCACTACCTCCTTGCAAGAAACCTTATGTTTGGTATTTAATGTGCTTTTAGCCTTTTAACATGCTCCTTCAGCTAAGCTGCATGCCATCAAGTTTAAAATAGCACCGTGGCTGCAGCACGGTGAGTGACACCAGTGGCTGACAGCGCTGCTGCTGCCTAACTACAAATTTCAGACTGAGATGGTTTCTTTTTCACTTCCTCTCCAGATTTTAAGCCCATTCTGGTGGTCATTGCAAAGATGGTGAAGTTGGTAGAAACACAAACCTGACCTCTATCCCATGTTTTCTGAAAGTTCGCTGTCCCAAATCTGTTACGTGCCTCTAAACCAGACTCCAAGCTCTGGTGGTGACGCAGTCACTGGTATAAATAATTTGTCTCCTAAATGTTTTCTTTGTGCTTTGAAAAACACATCTTTGAGCAGGTTCTTAAATGTCATTCTTTGCAGTATACAGAGCAGGCAATAAACAATAAAATTATTCACCTTGAAGAAACCATCTGCTGTCTTTAAGGACATCACTAGGTTTTTTTGTTGCTTTGAATGGTCCTCTGGGATGCTGTAAGTGTCATTAAAACACTGTGTTTCCCATTGTCTGCGTGCCAGACTCATTTTGCTTTAGAAACAAAAATGATGATGGGTAAAATAAGCAGAAATTTCATTCTCTATTAGTTTCTATATTTCATTTATTTTGTAAATGTCTGATATAATGCTTGGTACTTGGAATTATTCCTTGAGGGCTGCATCAGAACGATTTAGCCCTTGGAGGTGTGATGCTCCGGGTGCAGCAGCCTGACCCTCCTGCAGGCGGGTCGATGATCGCTCGCTGCCGTCTCAGCCTCGCTCAGCCGCCCGGCGCCCAGAGAGCTGACCCGCACGACACTCTTTGCAGAGAAGCCTGTGATGCTAAACTGCAGCAAAGCAAGGTTACAGTTAACCCAGGGACATCTGCCTCCATTTTTCTCCCATTTTGTTCCCCTACTCAATCATGGATGGAGAGGATGCCACTGATTTCAATGAAAATTCAACTCCCTTCCTCTTCCTCCTCCTCCCGTGACTGCAAAATATATGCTGCCTGCTTTTCTTTGATCTGTTCCTTTATAACAATGACACAACTGACAATGGCCGTATATCCCTGTGCACAGGGAGATCCATCACAGCCTAAGGAGGACTTGTCTCTCGCTCCTTAGGAGAGCAGTGCTGCAATCCTTAGGAAAATGCAGGCAGAGATGTTCCCCCTCCCTGCTGCTACACCTGGGTAATTACTGGCCTCTTTCCTTCCTGCCCCTGCTCTCCTCATTGCCTTTCTTGGTTCTTTTACTGAGTTTAAAACAAAAAGCCCAGCAATGACCCTAAAACTCCATCCCCACTTCATAGGAAGAGCCTGAGGCTCAAGATGGAAATTAAAGAATCTACTACAGGAATGTCCATCTTAAAACCAGCTCTTGCTGTCCAGGATATCAGCTTACAGGTGCTGAAAGCCACGTGCATCTACCCCCAAAATTCAGCTGCAGCAGAAACCCCTCCTGGCACAGTCCTGGGCATGGGCAGGCTCTGAACACAGAGGTACTGCTGGACTTGGGGATGGAGCTGAATAAAAGGTCAAATAAGAGGCTATTTTATCACAAGAACAAAGGTTAAGAGCTGCATTTGGAATGGATTTGGTTTTAAAAATATAGGTCCATTGTTTTAAATACTGTATTGTTTGGGATGTGTTAGCTTCCGCCTAATGAAAGCCTGCCAGAGCAGATCATTGATGCAGTAGCCTGTGCCTTGCAGGGTTCAACTTTAGTTTCAAAGTTGTGAGGTTTATTTCTGGAGGCTAAATTTACTATAAAAAACTTTCCAAAACTTAGCTAATATAATGAAAAAGCAATCAAATGTTAAGAAAGATCCATTGCATCAGAGACAACCCACCATGATTAATCTAGCTAAAACCAAAGGCTCAGGTCTGCCAGGTTTAAAAAATAAAATTAATTCTTTTTTAGCTCTACAGCCTTTAATTGTTTTCATCAATCGATGAGTTATAAAAAGATAAAGAAAAATTTCAAGCTAAACTAAAGCTTCTTTTAAAATGAAATGAAATAAAAGCACAATAAAAGCAGCTCAAGGTTCTACTGACATCAGTTTTGCTGTTGTGGTTTCTGATGCCAGAGCACCCTTTGATGGGATTATTTCTCCATGCCTCACGATCCATTCATTATTGTACCCATATTGTAGATTTCATGTTACAGTCAACAATAAAAAATACCCTTGGCAACCTCCATTACATACTGCAGTTAATTTGCGTTCTCGCAAAGTGCTTATATTTACTATGAGTGATAATCATACATATGCATGAGACCTTAAGTGAGGGAGAATGTGCTTAGGAGCTAATACAGCAGGAGGTTTGCCTAGAAGAGATGTCAAAATCAGTTCACTTTTGTTATATATGAGTAATTTAATTTCCTCTACAGTGTTATTAGGGCAAGAATGAAGTAACATTCTCTGGCATAATTGAAGCAAATCTCAGCAAGACAAGAGGATAACAAAGCCTTCCCATCTTGTCATGTCAAATTCTTACCTACTATTCAGTGCACACAGATGCATTCTTTGAGTTGAATTAAATTATCCAGTTGAGTTTATTAACTTGTTATGTCCCATGACCTTCAGCATATTTACTGTTGGATCTTTAAACTTCTGTCTTCCTTTAATTTACTCTTTCACATCCGACCTATTTTTCATGTCAGGTCAGAAATACTGGTGGCATCCAATCCTTTTTCAGTTCTCAATTTTCATCAGCAGCTCCTCTCGTTAAACCTTGAAACATGCTCTCCATTTCCAATGCTCTGTAACAGATCATAAACCAAACAGCCAAGGAGTCCTGGGACTGGGAAGATGTGGGAGGCTGGCTCTTTCCTTTCCCCCCAGTCCCCAATATAGCAGAAAATGATGCTCAATGGCATCACGGATTCCACCCATGGAATATAAACCCAGCAACCAGGGAGCCCAAAGCCACCGAGAGCTGCTTTCGCAAGCTGTGGAACAAACTTGCTGCTGGTGCTTCCCAGGGGTAGGTTTCTTAAGACAAATTTAATTGATTTAAAGCTGTAATATCCTCCAAAGGAGAAACTGGAGGTTTTTCAAAGTACCATACAAATCATAGGAAAATCAGTTATTTGTAGGTTAGCCAGGCCACGATGGGTAAGCCACTTGATACTTTTTTATTTCTAACCCTGTGGCCTCTGCAATACAACTCAGAGTGAAACTTCAGTTGATTTGGGAGATTTGTTTTCTTGTAAAAGAGACTGGGTTGCACAGCTCTGTACTGCAGGTGTTGACTGGTGGTCACCTAGCAGGGTTTCTCAGTGAGCAAGCACTTGTAAACCTCATGGATCCAAGTTGACTTGTCTACAATGCAGAATCATAGCTCCGAATTTACCATATATGGCCCAAATGGGAACTGGAGTTGACCAGTGACCAGCTCATAACTGAACCCAAAAAAGGCAATTTTTGTATACGAACAGCAATTCATTCTGGCCACATAGGACAGACGAGTGCTCATGTTTATCCCTGCTGCTTTCTTTCTAAACAAATCCCTTGGTAGGAAGGGGCATGAGTTTCCACGCTGGGTGACTGTGTGCTCCCAAGATTTCAAGCCAGGAAGAAATGAGGGGAAAACAGGGGAACATAGAACTGAGGAAAATGATAGGATCTTCATCTCCCAACGCCCTTCTGAAAGATATTTTGGCTCTTTTTTAGAGGGAGGTGGGGGATCAGGAGAGCAAGGGAACAACATTTCTCCCTTGTTCTCTAGCTCAAGGAATACAGCTGCTCTCTACCTGTCTCTGGGTCAGTCTAGAGGGACAGACATACATGTCCAGACATACAGTCTGATGCAAGACCTGCCTCTGATATTTATTTGATACTTACCAAACTCTAAGAAAGTACTACTTGGTATGATCCAGCATGGCAAAGGCACGTTTAACTGTTGCTACCCCTGCTTGAGACAGCTGTGCTCTTCTGCTACTGCCATCCCTTACGACAACACATAAGCAATTTTCAACAACTCATTTTAGCACTGTTTAGCCTGGGAGGGTCATTATGTGCAGTTGCTTCAGAGAGAGAAATCTTCAATGCTCTGAACAGAGCATGCCCAAAGGAAAAATACTTCATACACCAGGCTCAGGGAAACCTCAGCTTACAAATCTGCTTATCTTGGCTATGCACGTTAGCCTTTTTTCACATGGTATTTAAACACTCTTCAACTTGTGAATTTCTGAATATGTGAGATAAAAAGCAAGTCATTGTAGGTTGAACCTCAGCTCCCTAAAGCTGACAAACAGGGAAGGAATGGATAGAAACAAAAAGAAGGGGGATATTTCCCAGGTGTGTTTGGTGGAGCCACAGATTTCTTGCAGATGCTGTATGTCTCATTTATCATATTCTTCCATTCTTGACTTGTTTTTAATTGTTCTCTTTAAATGTTACTCCTACATACCTGAATTGTGTGGCTGTTTAATTGAGAAAGGTGGTAAATAACAGTAATTTCTAGAAGAAAGTAGTAAGTAAATAGCAGCAAAAAATAAAATAAAATTGAATATCAGAAAAGTGAAGAGAGCTTTGTTGAAATTTCTTACAGTGATAAATCAATGATGAAATCTTCCATATCCAAAGAAGGGTAAGACATGAAAATTAGTAGTAGCCTGTTATGCTTTCTTGGACTTAATGGATGTTCCACCTTTAGGTATTAGACATTATCCAGGTGCTCAGGATTATTCAATCCTTTAGTCCTTCTGCAGAGACAGTCTGCTGGCTCCTCTCTGCCAAACACAACAATAGATACCACTTACCTATGGGATATTGAACTGAGCCAAGGAGCTCATTTCACATTTACTAAAGGACAGTCATGAAATGCTTGGAGACACCCGAGTCCATCAATAACATCTCTGTTTGAAACACACTACTTGGCAAGTTAAAAAAAAAAAAAAGAAAAGACAAATTCTAGCCATTGTGCTGTTCCCCCCATCAGTGCCAGAACTGCTGTGTCCTTACTGGGCTCCACACATCAAGACGCAAACACAGCTCCAGGAAAATGAAGGGCATATGTTTACAGCACAGCCAGATCTTCTTGGTGGACTTAATCAAGGATTAAACACAGGATTTTTAAGGCTAGAAGAAAATGTAATCATCTAATCTGACCTCCTGAATCTCATGAGATCACTCACAGGTAATGGGTGCTCTCTGATGTTGGAGGAATTCAGTAAAGGAGTAATCTGTGATTTTACCCTGTTGTAGACCACTGTTGGTGAAACTGAAATGGAAACTCTTGAACTTTCTCTCTGCCAGATATGGGATAGAAAATTGCTTTCTGGCTGGTCTAAGCAAAGCTGAATTAAGCTAAGCTGTAGATGAAATTATTGTTATATTCATTGCAAGTGCTGCTATGACAACAGACGAATGCTGCAGGTAATTTAATTACATTTCTGTCAGCCTCTGTGCCTTTCAGGAGACAATGCAGAAGCCAACAGCATTTTCTTTTAATCTTGCAAGTGGCACAGAAAATGTCACATTCTCCTCCAGAGGGCCTAACGAGAGCATTTCACTTGAGCACTGAAACATTATTTAAGTATCTTGAAGGATCACTCATTATTTTTTTGCAGCATATCCGATTCCATGCGCATTCCCTCCGCCATTTCAGGAATTGTGCTACACAGCGGCACTTTCCATCCCTCTTGGTGCTTGCAGGCTGTGCAACACACCTATAGGCTGAATCCCAGCAAAAGCTGCCTGCAGCCCCTGCCCACCCCACTGGGAGAGGAGGAGATAAGAAACGTGAATGTTGGAGTTGTCTGTCCAGAAGGCAAGAGCACAGAGAAACTACAGTGATCCCACCTCATCTGTCTTGTAGTTTGGAAATCAGTGCTCACTTGACTATATCATTGGGGAAAAAGCATTGGGGGATGGAGGCAAGAAAAGTTCCTTTTTCCCCACAGTCATGAACTGTGTAGCAGGGAGAGTAAAATAACTGCTTAATGTCAAAGCATTGACTGGTATAACTGAGAGAAGTTAATAGATATTGACTTCCACTTCCTTTAAGTAGGTCACACAGCTCAAGAACATGTTGCACATCATTCTCTGAGGTGTGGGGACAGGCAATTCTTGCCACAATGAGCAAAATTTTAAGTGTTATTATCTATGTGTCGTTCCCTCTTACTGAGGGACAGTATTTTCATATGCAAAAGTCCTAATTTCTGTTACGGCTGGATGAAAGCCTGTACTGAGGGATGGTACTTACTTCAGTGGGCGCTGTGGGAGGTCAGCATGACTTGAGAAGTGATCTGTACCTTATCAAGGCTGGACTCAAAATCTGTCAAGTAATCTTACAATTTACATTAGTAAAGCAGGAACATGGCAATTATCTATTGTTTATCTGAGGAAACTGTCTGAGGAGCAATCCTTCCATACTGGGATATAAAGTCAGTTGCCATGTAATTAAGTCATAGTTACATAAGCACTGAACAAATGTGCAACAAGATTCAGATAATATATTAATGTGATAAAGAAAACCCAGGCATTTAGATGGCATTGAGGAAATTAGCCACACCAAATTAGATATCAATGAACACATTCACTACCATGTCAGTTATTATTCTGAGTATAAATTGAAACTTAATCAATTATTTCTACAGAGCTCTAACGTAAACTCATATTAGGAATTTAAGAAAACACTGTTATTTCATAATGTTAAGTCTGCTATATGTTTTTGGATACTGATGAAGAAGATATGACATCACTACCCTCTCCCCAATACCTCCCTAGACTGAAGACATAAAGGTGAAATAACAGCAAGACACAGGTTAAGGTCAACAGTGGAAGTAGTTGACAAAACACTGAAGGGAAGTCTTGGGAGACCTGGATGCTTTTTCTCCTTTCCTGAATAGCTCTGTGCTTTGATTTCTCCTTTGGTATATGGAGGTTATGATACTTCCATTGTAGGGGGCTTTGAAATGTCTCTGATGAGAAGCTCTACAAAATGACAGGTTATGACTCATGCTCATCGATCAGGTTTGATAGAGTCCCATGCAGGCAGCAAGGGGCCTTTGTAACATGGATCTCAGATGAACTGCAAAAGAAACATCTCCAGGTATTCTGCCTGAAAAAATAAGCAATTTCTGATCACTAGATCAAGATCAAACTGAAGAAAATATTTAAACGCGTGAGCATCTAGAACATTTGGTCAGTATGGGAGATACTGTTCATAAATTCAAATTCACACTGGGTTCATCTCAAAGGAGTAACAAAATGGAGGGCGATCTGATGAACAGATAAATAAAGGTTGAATGTGATTTATTAATTCAATAAAAGAGACACATCTGAGCTAATATCTGACAAAATTCATAAGGTGAGAAGAAAAGTGTGAAGAACAAAGAGTTATCGCACCTTTTTACATATACCTTCTCCAGAGCTCCAAGAGGGAATAAAAACTGGGATGGCAGAGTTCTCAGTTTAGGAACAAAGTAACTGTGCTGTTTTATAAAAGGCAGCATTAACCAAAGATAAAGTAATGTTTATACGAATATATAGACAAATAAATGTGTATACAAATCTATAGACAAATATATATATATGTACCTAGAAGAAAAAAGAGAAGGTAGGTACATGATAAAGTTGTGAGAATAACACAAATTTTGCATGGAGGCATTGCAAGTTATGCAGGTTGTTCCAAGTGAATTTCAATAAAAAACTTGCATGTCTTACACATTGTCCCTCTATTCTGAATACTTTAGAAGTAAATTGGCATTCAATGGCACTATCTTTCATATCTTTCCACTGGTACAGCTAAGTTGCCTTGGCAAGACAAGTGAAAATGCACAGACCTAACAACCCCCACCCCTCCACCCCCCCACTAATGCATTTTATGAACTTCTAAAATTGACCTAAATTAGCTTTATTTCATGTTTGCAATTTGTGACTTTAACAACTTTGGACTTTTAGAAGCTGCAGCCAGTTCTCTACATCTCACTGAAAGGTTTGGCTTTGTTCTCAGTTGGTATTCAATTCCCCGTCCGAACCTCCAATGAAATAAAATGGTTGTGCTCCAATGTCAGCAGATCTATGATTGGGATAAGCTCTTCTATTGTTATAGATAATAAGATTGATTCTACTTCTGACTCCAACTATGTCTTTACATCTCCATTCTCCACTAGCTACCTTGCCTGCCTGGCTCAGCCCTTAAGCTATCAGCCCTCTCTATCTAGAACCACAAAATTCTTCCACTTGCAGCCATGCACAGGCTGAAAGTCCTTGTAGATAAGTCAGGACCATGTGTCAGGGTCTGACCAACCTCTTCTGATTTCACTCCCACCTCAAGAAACAGCAGCAATAGTTACCAGAAATCCAAGTTTCAGATATGGGAGCAAAAGAAACTCAGGGATTCCTCTTCCTGGCCCTAGGAGGTCTCACCTGTCCCGGGTGCACATGCTAAATGTCTCTCTGTGTGACTCTACCATGACACAAAAGCTTCTGATACCTGACCTGCCTCCCTTTCGCAGGGCTTTTTCCCCTCTTCAGAATTATTTAAGATCACTGCAGTAGTGGATGTGACAAAACAGGACTTGTAAATCATTTTAGAAAGGCTACAAGAGCCTTCAGGCTAGCAGGTCGTCCCATTATCTTTCAAGGATGCACCCAAAGGTGTCAGAGGCTTTCCTTGTTATCTTTCTCTCAGCATAGTTAAGAAAGAATTTCCTGGAAATTGTAGCAGTGGCTTTTATTGTTCAGCATCTCCCTCCCTCCGGGAGCAATGAAAGGACTCTCCTAAGGGATGTACTTCAGTATTGGTGAATTAGTTCCCATGTATGTTGCAGTCCTTTACAATTACACACAAGCACCTAAAAACTAGATTTTGCCATACATGTTTTTTCCCCAGATATGGTATACTCCATTTCCAGATGAATGTCCCCTAGCATCCCTAAGAGACCAGGACCCATTTTCAGACAATTTTCTAAAAAACGTAAAAAATGTCTTTAAATGTCCTACCACCACCTGACTCTCTGTGAGCTCTGTGGAGGCACAGCCTCTCCCTCTGCCATCCCTCCTGACTGTCAGTTCTTACATGATTATTCAGAGTGCTTTTGTTCATCCCTCAGAACTAGTTGTCTGGCATCCTCCGATCACTAATTTCTTTTAGGGTCTGTCTTTTTATCTGATGAAAAGGAAATATTTCGGTATGTGCATCCAGCCTCACTGTTTGGACAGTTTAATGAAAACATCAATAAGGCACAGACAGGGGAAGGAGAGGGAGGTGCAGTCATTAGCATTTTGCACACCACCACAAGCTTTTGTACATGAGCAATTAATACAGCAATAAATACCACAATGAGCTGGAGAAACCTCATTGAGGCTGGGAAGTATAAACACTGTTTTCCACTTAAAACAATTGTCAGAAGCATTTAAGAATCCTCACGGAAAGGAATAGCTGAAGCTCCTGCTGCAGACACAAAAGTCCATTCCCAGCCATGATAGAGAAACCTTCCACCATCTTAACAAGAAGTAATCTGAGGGAGTCGGAACAAATGCTAGCTAGCTCAATCATCCTTTCAGACCTGTATGCTACCAGCCCACCTAGATGTAAATACTGGGTTTAGAGAAGGGTAAGTCAGAATTTACTCCTGTTGATTTAGCCAGCATGTATGCTATAGAGCGTCAGCTGGCTTTATTCTGGCTGCATAAACGAGCACAGGTGATACCTGATCTAGTGGTACACGATTAACTCACCAAGAATTCTTGAGCACACTTTAATGATGGGTTGAGTTTATACAAGAAAAATGTTTCTTTTTGTATTTTTGACTTGGCATTACAAACCCTGGTGTGGGATCTACTTACTGTAAGACAGTGGCTGGAGATAAGTGTGGATAGAAACACAGGAATGCCCTGTATAGCCAGAGATAGAGCCTGGCTCTGCAGTCTTTATCCAACATGGGGTTGGATCCATTGCACCCATTTTAAAACTTTTCCCCCAGAGACAATTCTTCACCCACCCGTTTAAAACATCTCGCAAAGTCGAGTTTCCCCAAGGAAAGCACAGACTGCAAGAGTCTTCTCTCACAATTTGCTTGTACATGCTTGTTACCAGCAACTTTGCTAATAACACATTGCTCATGCAAATTAATTCAGCTCAGAGAAACAAGTCTTGATGATTATAAAATGCTGCAATTACAGTATTGCTTCCGGCCAGCTGAGAGTAAATTCATCAAGCATTTGATATTTAAAGCTGCTGTGGTGATAAATGCTTGCCTTCATTTATGACTGTACACCAAGACAGAGAGAAAATGGAATATAGAAAAATGACTGCATGATGGGAATCCCAACAGAAACCACCGGAGACAAAGGCGGAGATATGAAATCTCTTTCACAATCAGCTGAATGTATCCAATATGCAGCAATTCATCCTCTCTTATTTAATGGGGAGCTATTAGAACAAAAGCAACAACAAATACCAGTTTTACTCAGCCAGTAGCACTGAGTGGTGTTCTTATTGACTGTATCTGATAAAAGTCTTATTATACCAAGGTCAAGGACAGCTGTACAGTAGTAGGTGTCTCTTCTGCCCTGCAGTGCACACAGAGCCAACTGTTATGATTATGGATGCTCGCTCTATGTGTGCAGAGCATATAAAAGGGAGGAGAAACTCCTCTGAGGTTTTGAAAACCACCCTACTGCTGTGTGCCTTTGCTCTGTATATGGCATTACAGTAGAAACAAAAGGAAAATTAATTCAACAATAAATATCTATGATTACACCACACTAATAGTTTTCACGGTTTTACGACAGAATCATTTTGGGCAATGCTGTCCAATACAGAGGAAATCATTAACTCCATTGGTATTCAGAGTAATGTCATTAATCATGATGAACTCTTTTACTAGTGAATGTGAGCAGTGCAAGTCAGGGAGAGTTGGTTCTAACTTTTCATTCAACTGGAGCTCTGCCCAGCTGCCTCACTGCAAACAGCTGATGTGTCTTGGGATGCATCAGCAAGTCCTTGGCTCACCCCAAGAGTATCTGAGCAACTGATGGTAGGATGAATTCAAACACCCCAAGAAGATGGTCAGAGTGAGGACACTGAGCAGACTGGAGAGGCTTTTTTTTTCCCCAGTTTCTCTCAGGATTCACTTTGTCCTCGTGGCCGTCACGGTATATCTTACCGGCACAATGCTGATAGCAGCAGTACTGATCTGTGCCTGATTTGCTCCACAAGAGTCTTTCTAACAGATGAGACAGTAAATATGTCCTTCTTCAATGTGTGGATATACAGCACCCTGTAACAACCCCCCAGTGTAATGCTTTATATATACCATCTGCACCACCTATGGACAGAGAGGAAACCCTAGTCCAGACTTGGCTGGCATCTCAGAAAAACTTGGTCTCAGATGGAAGAAAAAGAAAGATCTGGGGACAAGAGAAAGCAGAAAATCCTTGGACATAAACCTCTTGGCAACCCATGTTTGGCAGACCTCTATTGTCATATATGCTAGGATAACATCTTAGAAAAAGGAGCTGAATTCCTATCTACTGCTCTATAAGGAAATTATAAAGCAGCTATCTATTTTTTCATTAAAATTAAATAATTGAATCTGTCCAGCCTCATGTACTTTTTCCCCATGAGATATCCAGGAGAATTAAGTTTCAATTGACTTTCCAGACCTTGGTTATCATAGGAAGCTTTTCAAAAATTGGGACATTTGGCAATTTGAAATTCAAATAGGTTTCAGTCAATATGTTTACTATTGCCAGACAGGCATCTTTGTCCCCTGGGTGTTTAATGCCTCCATAAGTAATTGGTCCTTTCATCTTTTATATGCACACAGTGAAGAGTTTATGGTTCATACAGTGAATTGTCAATACAAAGGATCTTTGCACCAGTCTTAAATAACCCAGCTACCAGCTCCATTAAACCCAGTGAAAAATGCCCCCCTCCCTCCCCACACCCACAACTAGCCTCTGAAGACTTTTTTCCCCTCCCCTTATTTTCAGTGGCATCCTTAAAAGGTAGCTCTGCTTTACTCACCAAGCCTAGATACAGACAAAAACAGGGAAATCAACATGAGGAATAAGAATATGCCCCCAACAAACTGAAAACTCCAAGCATTTCCAGGAAAACCCTTATTTTGCATTTATCCATTAGGTCTGAAATTCAAAGTAGTCAATGCACCTATATCCAGAGATCCAGATCTTTAGAAACAGGAATGCAACAACATCAGTTTTGCATGAGTATTTTTCAAATAAAGATATCTTCTTAAGCTACAGATACACAGGTAGTGCTGTCTGTAAAGCTGACCTGAAATCAGATTTTCTGTTTTACATTAAATTGCCACTTTTTCATTTTCTTCTGCTCTAGGATTTTTTTTTAAATATATTTGCTACAATTTAAAATACTTGAGTCTTCTTTTCAGACAACATAAACGTGTTTCAATCAAGAAAAACATCTGTCATTGAAATTAGACAACTCTTGTACATTGTACACTATATACACATACATCCTGCCTAAGAACAAGTATTAAAAACAAAGAAAATGTTTTGTTTTTTTTTTTTCAAATAAAAAAATGTAGCATCACTTTCCTAGAAGCTCAGAACTTGAAGTTATTGCCCTGCTTCTTCAAAACCGAGACATTTTCATAATGTGCTTGGCTTTCAGTGAGTCAGAATTTTGCCAGAGTAGCTGTTTCTCTTGGACAGTTTCTGATCAGCTCTAGTGATGCACTAGTGCAGGCAGGACACCAAAAGAAGCTGGTTTGGTTTATTGAGCTATGACTCTGTATCATTGCACTGGCAGTACACATCTGAAGCAGCTAGGGTTTGCACCAAGTTTATGTCAGCTTATGCAAGTTGCAGGACAGATGCTATCTTCAGTGCTAGCAGAGCTTCACTCATCCCATTGCAAGAAAAACTGAACTCACAAAAGTCTTTGCCCAAGACAAGACTCTAAGAAGCACAGCTAACCTTCTATATTTTCCTTTTTGAATATGGCACTACATGCCAGTTTAGGATGTGGAAGAAACCCAATATCAAAACTTGCCTCTGAGTTTTGGGCCATGAAGTTATGGGATGTTCAGAGTTTGATTTAACTTTCTATAACAATGGGAATCATTTCTCTTCTTTTATTTGGTTGGTTTTGATGGTGGTTTTTTTTAATTCAGCCATCACAAAAATATTTTTTTAAGGCTAAGTTTCTGATTCAGATCTAGAAAGGTTTGGAAAGTCCAGTTTCTTGAGGTCTCCAACCCAAAGGGCTGCAGTGTGATTGTGATCAGCCGTTGCGGCTTCTGAACCACAGAGATTTTTCCCAGATGGAGTGCGCAAGGAAATACTGAACCTTTTCACAATGAATCTACACCGTTACTCTCACCCTAGCATCACCAAAGATGATGATACAGCACAGAGAATCTGCAGTACTGAACGAGCAGCTTTTTCTCAGCTCAGCTCTCCATCCCTCCAGCATTATTTATCACTCGTCCCTTGGCCTGCAGGGTGGAGCAGGCTGCAGTACTGGCTAGCCACTGATGACTCTTTGTACAGATTGGCAAATCTCCTGTAAGTATTCATTAGACTTGCACTGCAACCTTTTATATTTAGTAGGTGTGCTCTCGTATGACACAAAGCATTTTGTCAGTATCTGGAGGTGACTCAGGACACTAGACATTTATGCTAAGGTCTATAGGCAGAGGAGAAAGCAGTGTGTAATCAAGGACAAATGCAGGTAAACTGAATTTACCCACTTGCAATATGGGCAATGTAAAGCTTTCCCTTTCTATGTATGTCAAAACTGACATTACACAGACTTTTTATTTCTCACTATGCTGTAGGGATGAAGAAAGTTTTCACAGATTCAGATCAGAATCCTTCACTGCTGCTAATTGTTCATTTTTATTGCATGCGTCTTTACTGAATTTAATTAAACTTGGCTCACAATCTTTTCATATGCAATAGTGAATAATAGTTAATAGTCCATTTCTCATTACTTTTCAGTCAAAGGACACCTTAATGCTCTACAAAATATATTGCATATGTTTAGGATTTTTTACCCATCAGTGAAACAGCCATCTCTCATGATGCCTTGTAGTAAATCTTCAGCAGTGCAAAGAAACCCCTTGCTCACCTCAGACTAGACTACACAGATACCAAGTGCAAATGAAATGGCTCTCAACTCGGGATGACTAAAGAGGCTGTGCTGATTTATATCACAATCTGGCAAACTGCTTGCAAAAACCGATTTGTGTTCTGTGAATGGAGAAATAACTTGGCGCTACTTTTCCTTATCAGAATGGCAGCATGTCCTCTTGGCAATGAGAGATCAGATGTATGTACAAGTAGCAACTATCTTATCCCTTAGTCAGTCAAAATCACAGCCCAAGCTGATCAGGATGAAAAAGTCATCTCTCCAGTCATGTTTTCTGTCCATGTTCACTCAGCCCTGAGAAAAGTAACTAGAATACAAAACAACTTCCAAAGAAACAGTCCTTGTATTTGCTAAAATATTAAGACAGGATGTTTAGAAATGTTGCTAAATATTTTGTTTATCCATGGAAAAATCCATATTTCCACTGTGGCATATGGCTTCCGGGATCTTTCCACCAAGCTTCACATTTTGGAGGGTTAGGGGGAGGGCTAGTACCCAAATACACACTGTTAATTTTTGACTTGGGTGATGACAGAAGAGGCATAGTCATCTTCATCCTCTCCAGGCTGAGCAAGCATCTGTCATGTTATTTCTTTTTTTTCACCACAACCTATACCTTAAAGGTTCAGAGGGAAACAGCACCCTGTCTCATCTGTAACACTGGAGGTAAATGATAATTTGTTGGGGGATAATTGGCATTACCTCTTACAAATTTGCTATTCAGCAGGGGAGGCATGATATTAGAAGTCAGTGGCATGTCCTAGTTTGGGGAAAGATCTATCCCTGATTGGGATGGATGAGCCCCTAACTTTTTACTGTTGTGCCTGTGTTAAATGGTGACCCTGCTCTCGGGCTGTGAAAGCTGTTCTGCTCTGCTTTCTGAGGAGTCACACCGTGCTTATCGGCATGGTGTACAGGTGCTCATAGCCAACAGCCCACAGCAGTAGCTGAGTCTCAAGGTTTTCATACAACAGAGGCTTTTAATAGCAAGTTAACATTGACCTGTCCAAAGGGCATCATGCAAATATAAGCTACAAACAACAGGCAAAGGAAGAATCTTATACCTCCTTTCTGCAGGCACCCAGTATGAATCCCATACATAAAGAAAGAAGAAAAATTAACACGATATTGCTCTGAGAACCAGGAACACATAGCACAGAGCCTGCCCTAGGTTTTGACAACCTTTGAGGAGCCTGGACAATTCACCACTGTCAGGACTGAACTAGGCGATTCACACAAAGGGCAGTGGTGAATTCAAGCCCTGGCAGAGCAGACGAGAGGTGTATCTTAAGGATGTGTTGTCTCTGCGATCTCATGCATTACAAAGGTCAAATATTTCCGTTCTGAAAAAGTCATTTGCAGCGGAGAGATACAGCTACTCCTCCTGCAAGATTAAACAGAATGAAGAGAAAGGGTAAACTTAGCTGAAGATGAGCTGCTGCCTCAAGACATGCAAAGAAAACCCATGGAGCAGATGCTGGGGTTCTGCCTGGAGCTGGTCACAAAGAGCCCGTTCGCCTCAGATTTTTGATAGCATCCTAGTAACATCTGCTGTTACTGCAATTCAGCATCAACTTCCTGTGGCTCAGCACGAGAAATATCTTCTCCTAGGATAAGAAGAGGAAAAAATAATTAATAGATAAGGGTCTTCCCAGTGGAGGCTGATTTGCTTTCTGATCCACAAAGCATTGTAGATTAAAAACTGGAACTAAACAATTCATAGAAAACAAACTGCTGGAGAAGTGGGTGCTTTTTTTCTTCACAGATTAGGGAGACCATTACCCTCATCTGCAATCAGGACTGCAAAATTGCCCAGTCCAGCATGCCTGCTAATCACTCTCTTTGCTTCATTAAAAGGAGGGCAAAATGAAATTTCCTGCACTGATTAGAAATGTGGAGAAGGCAATCACTGTCATTTGCATTCAATCAGATGTTTGTTCCCCCTGATAGAAGAGCATCAAGATTTTTTGAAAAGCACCAAACAAGTGCTATGCCATTTCACTAATTAAACCCACCCTTCTGCTCTAAAATTGATGAATAATGACTGAACTTGACTCATAATCCCTTTGTCTTCTATTATTTACTCTTTTTTAACAGTGATTTATGGCAAGGTAGTGCTTTCATTATTCTTGTTAATTACCTCTGTTCTCTACTTCAGCTTGTAAAATGTAATTGCCTGAAACATAAATCTAGACTTGACACCTATGTTCACACATCATTAATATTATTCTGGTCATTCTTATGAAATCTTTATAAAACATAATTATACATGTGCCATTAAGTGCTATGTTGCATTGAAGATGCACTAAGTTTTTTCTGAGCTAGTCTGTATATTAAACCTTCCTGTGTGTGTTAACGTGTTTGTGTTCCTCTAAGGAAAAAAGAAAAACATTAATTGGTCAGTGAATATTGTAGTTCTGACTACCACACTTCCTTGAGTGTGCAAGCCCTGCTAAGTGGGTGCTAACACTTTTGCAACAGGGGAGCAGAAGCACTTTAATGAACTGTCCTTCACTCTCCATCCCCAGAAACAATAATTTCACTGAACTGAACAGTGATCACTAAGCAAGAAGGTAGCAAACAAATGCAGCAGCTACTCACTCTAGTGATTATCAGGTTTCTTTCTGCATGTAGATAATCCCCAAACAAATTATTTTCATCCTCTCTGTCCCTGATACTTCAAATCAAAAGAACTGCGTATCACAGTGAACAGACATCTTCCAGCAGCCGTATTTTTCCCATTGTAATTTTTTAGTATTGCTTATGATTATATGTAAGGAAAAATCTATTAGAAGGAGAGGAAATACATTATCCCCAGTTTATTGTTGACATGATATTCGCTCGGTATTTGTCAGGTTTCTGGTAATGAACAGGTTTATATGCAGCACTTCATCTCTCCAACAAAACACTTGGCTATATGAACAGCAGTAATATCCCAGCTGAGCCTAGTAAGAGAGAAACATGTTTATTATTTCTCAGAAAAACCCTAATATCTCATTCCTCCCTGATTCATCCACTACATTATTACCTAAGTATGCATTTGGAGGTACTAGATCAGCTAATGTAAGCCTTTCAGCCAACAAGTATTATCAAGTGTATTTCCATTAACTTCCATTCTCCACAATCGTAAAAAGGGCAGCCTATAAAATATTGCAATTGCATTTACAATTGTTAATTACTGTAAATCCAGTGTTTGAGATAAGAGCATTTGCTCTCTCCAGGTCTTCTACCTGATCTATCGTGGCTATTACAGCTTTTAGTTAGATTTGCAATGGCGAGGTTCTGTCTGTGAGGTTTCTCCTGCCTTACACCAGTGTGTAAGATTCAAATCAGACCTTCCTAGCACTGCAGCCCCATCTGGGCCAGGACTTTAACACCCAAACTGCAGTGCAGATCTGAGACATGGGCCAGAAGGGGAGTGAGCAGGGTGTAGTCTGGTAGATGAAATCAAGATTCTTCCTCCATCTTTTCTTATTCTTCAGATGACTGCAAGGAAAAATATTTCCTGCCTGACCCCACCTGTGGTTTATTGAGTAATGGCATTCTCTTTAATGCATTTTGCCTGAGGAAAGCATTGTAACTTGGTTACTTTGGGGGAGAGCATGGAAATGGTATGAGAAAGCTGAGTCTTTAAATCAATTTTGTAAATCTGTGCCAGATTGGGGTGGACAGCATTAGAGGCAGGTCAGAAGGCAAATTCACCATCAAGTACAGTTCCCAGAACGAGACAGATTCATTCTTTTTTTTTTTTTTTCAAGGAAAAGTTTATTTCTTAATATCAAATCTATCTGATATAAGCCATGGAGTTAAACCAGGTTCTAGGAGATAGCTTGCTTTCTTCTGAATGCAGATCTGCTACAGAAATGTATATGCCTTCTGAATATTTCTTTCTCAAGAAAAGTGGATAAATCCCACTCCAGTTATAATTTAAATGGCTAAAAGTGACACACCAGCCTGGACTAATCATTCAACAGGGCCAACTGTGAGGCAGTCCATCCCATTTTAAGCTAGTTGTATAGGAAAAGCTGACTGACTTGCTTCTTGGTAACATGTTTTTCTCCATTTAGTTTAGACTTCTTCTAGACCATCCTCCCTCGTGACTATGTCATGACATGTGTGGCTACCTCACCTGCTGCATGCTGATGTGGGATGGGCACTAGCAGTACACGTGCAAATGTTCACTGTGGTCCAGTTTCATTTCTGGTTAGGTGTTTAACTCCAAGATGTCTGCCGACATGGTTATAGAAAGATAAAAGACTGAATTGGTGGTTGCAGCCCTACATTTGGGGAGTGCTGCTCTGTGCATGCTGTCCTGGTGTCTCCTGCCTCCCGACCTCCTTGCAAATGCCAAATTGAAATATGTGTGTCCAAGGCAGATGGTCAGCATGGAAGATTTTATAACCATGGACTCCTTGTAGTCAAACACAGAATATATTTTGATGCCAAGAAGGTCCCTCTGAAAGTGATTTAATTAATACTTCTGAGTTAATAAACCTATCCTTCATTAGTAGCCAGAGTAATAAAAGCAGAATGGAACTTCGCTTTAATGAAAAAAGCATACCTAAAAAGTAAAGACGAATGTGAAAAAAAACAGTTGTACTCTGAGAGCTGCTTTTGCTGCTGTTGGTGCGTTGTTATAATGACTATCAGGCAACTGCTGTGAAGGAAGAAAGACTGAACAAAGGAGTGTGTATCAGAAATAATGGAATCAAATTTGGAAGTTAAAAATACAGGTATAACAGGAAAAACCTGAAATCTGGTATTGCTCAGGTATTCTTATAGACCAGAACACCTCATGTATTCAGAGATGATTACTGTAAGATGTCTAACCATTTATCAGGAAAGCAGTGAAATGGATTACCTAAAACCTCTTCTGTATTTATCTTTGTGACTCTATGAAGAAAAGTCCTAAACACAGAGATCCCCGAGCATGGCAGATACTGAGACCCGGATCACAAGATCATGCATCAAGCTCATCTTTAATTCTGAATGTATCACACACCGTGAAGTGTCTTTTTTCTTTTCTTAAAGTTTTCTGTTGTTTTGTAGTTTTCCCTAAGTTTTACAATCTACTGTTACAAACCTAACACAATTGTATCTCCTGCACAGCTGGGGGTTCCCAAAGCTAGTTTTCTAAAGCAAATGTATTTTCCATCCACTGCCTCCATGAGCCTCCCTACTGAGAAGAGTTTATGCTTAGCTACACTCAGGACATAATAAATGTGAAAGAAAAGGCGGTAAGGTGATGATTTAAAGAGCTGTATCAAATTTTATCACTGGAGAGTCTGGTGATGACCATGATCCTATTTTCTTCTGTTTAGTGCATTCTGGAGTTCATTTTTCACAGAAAACTCTGCAGCAAGAATTTTTTTTTTTTTTTTTTTTTGAAAGTACCTAAATGAGTGAACTGGTCAGACTCTAATTGTGTCTGAAAAGCTACAGTTGACACACACTGGAGACTTAATTAAGTAGTGTGCGGCTCCATCTGTCAGCTGCAATATCTTTTGTTACCAAGAATTAGACTTCCATAGAAGATGACATGACGGATTCAATTTGCTTTCACAAGGATAACTGTTATGTGGGCATTTGAATGATGCTGGAAATTAGAACATTTACATTCCTTGTGTAGATATTGAAACACTATTTACAGCAAGATTTGTCCAAAATATAAAGCTAAGTTTGAATGGGTGGCAGTCAATACAAAGCTGAAATCCAGGAAATAATTTATCAAAATATCATTAAGTGGAGGATAGTCTTACACAACACTGTCTGAGTAAAGATGCACCCATACACATGGAGGAAAATTCTGAAGAGTTTGTTTCTGTGTGAAGCTGATGGAAATAGCAGTTGTACTAAAATTCAAGGTCTTTTATAGCAAATCTGATAGAAAAATGTAAAGACCATAAAATTCCAGTTTGGGAGGGAGAGGGGATAGAGTCTTCCCCCTAAACTAGAGATTTTTGGCCTTTTCCAACTTGTTTATTATAAAGTTTTTTCAAATGCTGATCCAGGTAGTTGTAAAACTATTTAAGTGTGATGACTATAAGACTTTTCTGCCTCTGTAGATAGTTCACAGATCACACCTCTAGACTCATTGCGAGGTAAACAATTATCCTGTGTGGCTGGGTATATCCAGCTCAAGGTTACTTTAGCCTTACTGCTACACAGCCTCTTATTTAGCTGGGATAATCTGACCACTTACAACTGTAGGTCCAGAGCCTCCAACGGACACGGGTACCCATGTGTCGCATATTAGCATGAAAGGAGGAACAAATGGAATTTTCAGAAAGTACATGTGAATCATAAGTTTTCTTCCAAGTTTTTGCAACCATGTTTTCTTCATTTTTCTTAATACACAGCTCTGTCCCATTTCAGTTTGTGAAGACCACACATACTACTTGGGAAGCAAAGAAACTGATGACAACATACCGGCATAATTAACAAAGAGAAAAAACAAAAGAGGGAAAAAATATACCATGAGGGACTTTGTTATTTGCTCTAAAATGAAAAGACTTGTTAATTATAAAATGCTTTTCACAACTGATTTACTTTGAAATGGGGGGGGGGACCCCTTTAATTTCCTTACAGGCTGAGACATATTTCAACTGATGAACAACAACATTATTTTTAGCAAGCTATACATTCATCATATAGTGATGCATCTGGAAGTCTAACCTGCCATTATGTCAGCGTGCAATATACAGAGTTGAAAAACTCCCTATATTTATCAGCTTTTGAATTCCACGCTTGCCCAATTATGTATAAAATTGTTATAATCTGAGTTTTAGCTGAAAAGCTTTTATTGAAAATCTACTAGTAATCTTCTGTAAATGTTAGTCATAAACAACACTGCTAAATCATAAAAATATAACTGCTTGTGATTAATCTGGAGAGAGACTTATATTAACATATTCAGTTCTAAATGGTCTCTCATCCCAGCATCCGATAAGTACTGATAAATTGAATTAGCTTAGTGTGAGGTTTGCTGGGAGCTGGCTTGTAAACCTCTCCTGAATTTCTATTTTAGCATCCTGCCAAAAGTGTGAAAAATCCAACCCTAGACCAGATTTTCTGAAAATGGCACCAGTCTGTGAGGATCTAGCAAAATGCCATATCCACGCTCTTCTGAACGCGCCTCTAACACTCATTTTACATTCAGTGCCTATGCAGGTTTTACTTCCCAAATCACAAAGCAACCTGAGGCCAAGCAAACCATGATTTCTTTATAATTGCATCCCATTGCAAGCCTACAGGCTCTGCTCAAATTGAACATTTTCCTGCCTGCTTACTGCATTTACCCTACTCTGCACACTCCGGGCATTTAGATTTGCGATGGGATCGACAGTCATGAAACAAATAGGAGATACAAGCAGGGGACACTGATATGCCAACACCACCAAAGCCTACGGAAGCCATCAACAGGGGCATGTACAAACACTCCCTGGATGGGAGCAGGAAGGCACAGCTATGTGGGGCTGCTCAGGAACATAAGTGCCTATAGAGGCTGTGCTCCCTGTCCATATTTTGATGGATAAGAGCTATCAGAGAAAACCTATGCACTCATTAATGTGAGAGGGGTTGCTCAATGTTTGCCTCCTCCGTAGCAGAGCTGTAGCCGAAAGGCAGACCTATGCAAAGGGTAGGAACGGTGTCAGTGCTATGGGCTGGTGACAGCTGCAGCTCTGAGCCGAGCCGAGGCAAGCCATGACCCTACGGAGTGCACTATTCATGCGCGGATGCATTTTCCATACTAATTTGTATACTTTGCAAATACATAAAATAAACCTCTTCTCCTACTACAATTAATTCATATCTACTTCCAGTTTGACAAACTATAACCTGAACCGAAGCTGAATGAGAACTAATACTGGTTAATGAGAATTCACTAAACACTGATTTGGATGTTGCTCTCGTTTGCAGCCTAACTAGATCTTGAGAGCTGCCGAAGGAATGAAGCAAATCTAATGAACATAAAACCAGGGCATCAGTGCTGCTTGCTTAGAAAAGGATGGCTGAATTATGGTGCTGGAGCGGCTTGAGCGGCTGCAGAAATCTGTTCTCCGGAGGCCCTGCCAAGGAGGTGCCTGCACGGCCAGGGCTCAGGGGGCTGCCCGTGGCACCAGGCTGCTCCAAGCTCCCTCTCAGCAGCCTCCGATCTCTTCCCAGCAGAGATCTGCCAGCCGACAGAGCTATTCTGTGAAATTAATACCTGCCAACTGACCGCAACACTGGGATGAAGGTGCATTTATTTTATCCCAATATTTATCTTCTCAAACACCTCCCTTTTGCCTTGCTAGCAAAACTACCTGGAGAGAACCTCGGGGAATTCCTCCCTGTGTGGGGCTGAACGGGACAGAGAGGTGGGAGATGCCTGGGGATGGCTACGGGAGCTGAGCACTGCCCGTTCAGCAGATGGTTTTGTTTAGCAGCCACATGGGCACCTTAATACCTTTCACATACAGATAATGTTTCTTGCTTCCCAAATGCACAAATCAAGCAGAAAAGACCTTCAAACGGCTCAATTAAATCCCATCTAACTGACACCACAGGAGGCTTTTGACCAATGCAGAAAGCTAAGATATGTTTTACTTCCGTAAAACGAGTAAATAGCTTCTCCAGCACACCAGAAAAAATGTAGAAAACATTCAAACTTTAAACCATCATTTGGTGTTAAATATTTGTAAAAACCTTTTTTCCTTAGATTAATATCTCACGTTTATCTGCTCTATACATTTTGGAGACGGAGTGAAAATTGCTTATTTCTAATAAAATGTAGCAACTGTACCCTGAGGAAAAATTACTGTGTTATGAAATATTTTTCCCCTCTACCACAGCCAATTTAGTTTTCATTTAAAATTCAATAACTACATCATACTCAAAATCTTCCACGACTGTCATAATGACTTTGAACAAAAAGTGTGCTGTAAACAAGGAAGATTAGAAAGACATTATTGAGGTAATTTCTCCCCAAGTTTCTTTCACAGAGTCAGAGACGCAGAAAATGGATGCAACAGTTAGCGTGAATATGATTTAGAAATAAATAGGAAAAAGGAAGCATTTTGTTCCACAGATACTTTGGTAATAAAAGCATTATTTCCCCTATTTTATTTGAGACATCTTTCACTGCTTGGTGGAAGGAAACACTTTGTTGTTTCCTCACTGAAATATTGATGTAAGTGAAGAAGACAAACAATATCATATTGCTAGGAAAATGCTGCCTACTTGTTGTAACATTTTCTTTCCTTGCATCTCAGGAAGGAGCTCTGACAGTGGCACCAGCAGAGATCTGCTGTGCAGGAACTGCTGGTCCACGCTCCCCCAGCCCTGCATCTTGTTGCTTTGTCAGTAGCAGTCACTTCAGAAGAAAGTGCAGACAGAAAAGTCTTTCACTTTTCTCTTTGACCAGTCTCTGAAGACAAATTCTGCTCCTAGCATGTAAAAGGGATATAAACTTCAAAAAATGGTGCTCTCGCCCACCCATGGCTCTGCTCCTCACTGAGTGTATCGCCGGGCATCTCCCCCAAGCAAAGCCCAGAGCCTCCATTTTGCAGAAGGTGGCTGAGTTTCTGCACATGTATCCAACAAGCAAAGCTATGCACATCAGCTACATCACTTGGCATCATTCCCTATGTAAAGTATCTTCACACTTGCAAGAATCATTCCTATCATTTTTATTTTAACTCAGAGCAATCCCAAGATCTGGAAGGAAGCCACTGCATTGTGGTGCACTGAAGGATGATGGGTGCTGTGACACTAAGTTACATTGCATGGGATCTGTGACTGATGAAAACCACTGAGGAATTAAGCAATTTTGAGGGTCCTTTTAGAGAAAGCAACAAATATGGATGTATTTCTTGATAAATCAATTCAAGAATATTCCCTTTACAAAGATTTCTGGTATTTTTTCTATCTGCTCATACTGCAAGGTCAACCTTTGCCTGGGTACAAATTCCCACCTTCCCTGATATCATGGACTCCACAGTTACAAGGAAATCCTCTCTTTTTCCATGGAAACCAGACACAAAACCCACTAGAAACTTCTGCAAACCTTAAAATTTCTCTGAAAAGTTTTAGTCCAAATAAATTCCATTAATCTGTAATTGAAACAACGCTGAGGCCCTGACCCTGCAGTTGCTCCAGGTGCTCTGCCTCATGGCTTCCATGTCCCTAGACCTTTACATTTCTAGTTACTAATTGCTGATCTTGTAGGTCTTGTAACAGTGTCTGAGTTTACCAGAAAGATTATAGTATCTACAGCTGTGAAAAAAAAAGTTGGAAAAGCACATTTCCATTGAAGCTGAAAATGGTATTATCATCATTAAACAGTAAAGTTTACTTTACAGTTCTCTATTTTTCCTACCCCAACAAATAAGAAAAACCTGGATGTATTTCCTATGGAAATGCAATGTAACATGAAGAAGCTTTCCGTGCTCTTTCCTGTTTAAACTCTAGAGTTAAAGTAGTTCATTACCAGTCTTCTATCAAGTCCCATTCCCCGTGTCATCATTCTTTATTTCCTGGTGAGGGATGCAGCCCCACACATCCTGATCCAATTATTTCCTCTTGGCAC
This sequence comes from Tyto alba, assembly GCF_018691265.1. NCBI lineage: Eukaryota > Metazoa > Chordata > Aves > Strigiformes > Tytonidae > Tyto > Tyto alba. Next base: position 7,562,007 of record NW_024881320.1, read on the forward strand.
ACCTTAGACACCTGCAGCAGCTGCCACAGCTGCCTGCCAGATGTGTGCTCTTATGTAGCAATGGCATTATTAGTGATTCATAATCTTATATTAGAACTTAATAGGAACAATTTCTGGGAAGAAGATGAAAATTCATAATGTTGCTATACCCCAGTATACCCAGCACCCACAATGAGTTCCAGCCATCTCTTCTGCATCCACTGAAATGGCACCCATGAAACTCTGCTCTGCTCCCCCTTCCTCCCCTCTGCTTTTCATCTGCTCTTGAGATCACCTACACCTGCACAACAGAAATGTCCATGGGTGCTGCTGATCTGCAGAGGCAGAAGGGGAAGAGAGAAGCACCCTTGGCAGTTGGCTGTTCTTGGGATATAGAGGGCTGGTCAGTCAAAACCCCTATATTTCCCCCACTTATATAATCCTCTCCCTGTGGGATTTGCTCAAGATGAAACGTTAGAGTGGCCATCGCTGTCAAATTTTAACATCAAAACCTGTTCTTCCCTTCTCTCTCCAGGGCTGCACAACAAAACAGACCCGAGCAGCTCCCTTCTCCCTGAATAAAGACTGTATGCTCTTATTTAACAAAAGCATGCAAACTCAATTTAAAAAAAAATCTGGTTTAATTCTTCTCCTCCTGTCTACTCAATTCAATATACTATAAATGTTAATACTAATTTTCTAGGGTTTTTCCAGGTGATTAAGCCAGAGGAGGTCTCTGTATAACAAAGCTTGATTGTATTTATGCCAGACAGTCTTACTAGTGCTCTGCAGACACAAGATCATGTTAATATCACTGACTTTCTGCCTGTCTTCATTCATCTGAAATAAACATTTGTATCCCAGGAATTGTGAAGCCACCTGCAAGCAGAGGTAGCAGGGGATTCTCTTTTTAGAAAAGCTATGACAGGTATTGGCAAGGAATACAGGAATATTTGGAAAAATGGACTATGAATAGCAAACACAGCTTTCAAGAAATAAATTAAACTCCTGTAAGTGAGAAAGAAAGTACCAGTCTTTTCCCTGACACATACAAGGTAAGAACCAGTCTCTCACTGCACAGGACTGTCCTCAAGAAAATAATCTACTACATGGATTTTCTATATCTTTCTGGAAGGATGGTCTCTATCACTCACAAAGAATTATGTGTTCAGGTTCAGTATCTGTTCAGTGCTCTGTCTGAATCATTGTCCAGTTTGGGCTTCACAAGACTTTTTAACATCTTAGCATAGGAAATCAACAACAACAAAAAAATCTCTTGCATCCAGGTACTTCTAGATTGGTTACTACCCAACTGATGGAAGGTTTAACTCCCACAGCTTACTCTATTTTTTTATTGTAGGCCATGGAGCTGACCTTTAACTGAAGATTCCAAGAAATACCAGACTGGTAGAGTGAACAATTCAAAAGATTTCCTGGATTTCCTTCTCATAAAGTACTGGTTCATATGAAAAAAAACCCAAAGAAACAAAATGCTTTTAAAATTTTCTGGTCACCTGAACCCCAATGTGTAATGGGGACATAAGGATTGTGAAAATCTTGGTGATTCCATCCCATATGTGCAAAGATTTGGCATCTGCTAGATTCATGCACTTGACTCCACTAGCATTCAGCATTTGTCACCAGTCAGCTGTCAGTCTCTGAAAAATCAAGAAAAAAACCTGCTATTTCCTGGAGAACAACAGTGTGTCAACCATCAGTAAAAAACAGCTTCAAATTTATGACAGCCTTTTGCTATTTCCACATGGGATCTGTTATTTGTTATAAACACTTGTTCGTAGTTTTGGGAAAGGTAAGAAACAAAAGAATGCAATCTGCTCAGTCTTAATGCCATGCATTTGTGGAAGAGCAAAATAAACATGAAGGTACTTTCTTAAAACCTGACCATAGCACACTGATTCAACAGTCAGTTGGTATTATGAGATAAAAGGATGCTGTTCAGTCTGATTAATCAAACCCCCTTATGCTTGCCAAAGCCCAATTATTCTTTGATCTACATTAATGACTTCAGAAAGCATAGTACACCTGGTGGGAGTTCTCAATAGCAAGCATTTTAGACTAAAAGGAAAACTCCTCCCTGTGTCACAAAACCCTAATTTGCTTATATCAGTAGAATCAATTATTTTATACAGAACTGTGGTCTCCCACAGGTGCTTTTGGTTGCATTGAAAGATAACGTATGACGTTTTTACCAGTACCGAAAATCAAACTCCATCTCAGGGTGACTTTAAAAAACACATCGCGATTGCATACTATTGCTGTATGTAGCCTTTTATTGAACAGTCTGGCTGTAACTCACATGAGCACAGAGACACACATATCATAGTTTTCTGCATCTCAGTGAGATGAATGAGTTGCTCATATCCCAGTTTAAAATTCAGCAAGAGATTAATTTACAATCCAGATCCAGGAATGTTCACATGGATAAGGATGACACAGTATGGCAAAAGAAAAAAAAAAATCTATGAACAAAGCAATTCACCCCAGATTTACTTGATTAAAAAAAAAAAAAAAACAAACAACCCTATAATTAAAGCAAACTGTTGAAATCATAAGATCTGTTCTTGTGCAATGGAAACTCATATTAGAAATTTACTACATCAAATGGTGCTTTATTGTCATTTAATGATGGAGACCAAGGCCAACAGAAACACACAGAAATATGATGGAATTATTTCTAGGAAATCTACCTGGAACTGAATCAATTTATAACACAAATTTTAAGATTGGCATGAGTGACATATGAACAAAGATGTGTGTGAGCACTGGACAAAACATTAGAACAAAGGTTTAAAGAATAGTCCTAATTTGCAATAAGATCAAGCTATGATAAACTAACAATTTTTTGGTTAGTTTACAATTATTGCCCACAGCAATATTTTTCAGTTTCCTCCATGCTGTTGAGAATAATCTTGGGAAGAAGGTATCCTTTTGCTTTACAGGGAATATTTGCTCAAATCCTAAAGACAGGAACACAATTTCCTGTGCATTTGTGGATGAGACCACACTGAGAACCCTCTAAATATTGAGAATCTGATACTGTTTACTCAACAATTTAACAAAAGAAATGAGGAACAAATAATTTATGTGAAAAAGAACTGCATCAAAATAGTTATTTTATATGGAGAACTCAGAAGAAACAAATAAGCCAACATTCTGGTGTTTCCCATGGGTACATGAATATTTGTGAGCCCTGAAATAAATTAGTGCTGGAGTTTTGCAACAAAATGACAGACATGAATTGTGTTTGCCAGAGAATCTTGGAATGCATTGGTTTCACAGCCTTACATGGAGAAAAGCAGCAAATCTGTATGGTATCAATTGTCATTCAAACTGGAACATATCCCCCAAAGTTCCTGGTGTCCAAGTTCATCGTATCGGCTTCCCTCAGTGGTTATTAAGCTTAATATCTACAGAATCCGGTGAGAGAAGACCCAATGATGACTTTTTTTTTTTTTTTTTTTTACACAAACTTTTCTGATTTAAGAATAACTGAAAACAACAAGTGGTTCATATCTAGACAAAATAATATAAATTTATCCTGACCACCTGTCTAGATCCAAAGAGCCCAGATGAGTTTTTGGGTTTTTGGGAAGTAATTCTCCCTATGGATTCATTGATATTACTACACATTATCACATATAGGTTAGCTTAAACTACAGGTTTAAGATAGAACTACAGAATAAAGAATGGCTTTACAGCTTAAGTCCCAGCAGCAGTGTGATGGTTGTTTAGGCAACTTGATATACAAGATCAAATCCTCAGAGAGAACTCAGGCCATTACAAGGATTTAGTCAGTGCTGCTTCTTCCTACTCTTCATTAGGCATTTGAACACTTCATACCCATTGCAGCTTTCAGTCTTTCAGAGTCCTTACTGATGGCCTGGATCCTGTTACCAGGAATTTCCATGGTGAAGCTGGAAGATCAGCACAGAGTACTTCAGATCAGGATTGAAGAGGGACCACTTTTTCACATCTATTTACACAATCTAATTTTTTTCTTCAGGGCTTTCTGCCCTTTTACCTCTGCATGCAGCACCAAGTAGCATGTGAAGTGCTAAACTGTGGGAGTTTGTAGGTGCTGTGCAAGAAGCAGTAGTAGAAGACTTGGCAGAATACAACTGGAGGGAGTCTCCTGCTATCGACTGCTTCCAGAGCTCAGCTCATTGACCAAAGCAGTAGAGGACAAGTCTTAAATCAAACACAGGATGGAAATGATTAAAGTTTGACAGGAAGATCAATTGTGACACCACTTTGCTTCTTTGTTCAGCATATTATGAGCACACAGTATTTTCTCCTGTAGCAGAATTCATAAGTTTAATGTGAAATGCTGTGGGAAGGGACAGTGACCACAAAGTTATAAGAAAGATTATGAGTTTGTCTCAGATAATGTTTCCCAGAGCTCTTTTTTGCTTAGTATTATTATTATTTATTTCTCCATTTCAATAGAGTTCTTGCCTACATTTCATCCTTTTTTACCCAGCTAACTTAATTTTAGGCCCTTTGAATTTTAATGTCCTGGGAATATCCTGTTCAACATATCTATAAGTCAAGTCCATGGCTGCATGGGAGTATGTGTCCATGAGAAAGCACAGCATCTGGAAGAGAGGTACAGTCTAGCTGGTTATAAACCAAGCTTTTCCATTCGTAGTAGCAAGGCATCTAAGTACCTACATATACCTATAGTGCATATAACAGCTGTGAATCCTGTCCTGCCAGCCCACTGATAAGTTTGTCCAGTTCAAGGGACCAAAGATTTAGTTGATATCAATCTATCAATGGGACTTCACTTATTTATAACAACAGACATTCACACCCTTTTATGTTTTCTTTGTACTATCATTTCCTTCTCATCAAGAAACAAACTCAATTATACTTTTCTCTGCTCCAGGCATAACTAATCAGCAAGGCTACTCCCTCAGTAAGCCCAGCCATTCGAAATACCTCCTCTCACACACAAATATCTCAAATAAGAAGTGTTACTTCTATACCCCTCAAGGGGTGCAGGCACAATCATTAATATTTCTTTCGTCTCACAGAATGCTAATAAAACAATCACCTCCCTATCCTTGAATTGGGTAGGTCCTAATTAACATGCTAATTGGGCAGATCTTCCCTAATGACTCCCAAAACTCAGCAGTAATATGTTATTTAGATAGAAAAGAGTTATCTAAAAGATAGGCAGAATTAAAAAACGGCAAGCCAGAGAATAGTTTGGACAGACAAAATACTGAAATGCACCTTTCTGCTGTGGGAACTAAAATTCTTCACCTGCCTATGCTACAGATTATATATTTACAGACTCAGCACTTTGCAAGGTTCAGAGCAAGAGGCATTTTGAAGGTAATATACAGCTGTAATAAAGAATATTATTCAACCAGAGAGAAACAACATATGAGTAGCAATGAAGTTTTAAAATATATTATTAAACCTGTTTATTTTAATATATCTCTAAATAAATCTGGCTTTTATTATCTGACACAAAAACGTACATGTTGTTTTGCAAACCCAGCAATGCCAGCAGCTCTGGCAGTTTGTATTCATGAGCAGCTCCAAGATGGATAGTTCAGGTCTTAATGGGATTAGTCCACTGGGGCTAGTATTGTGTTTATGCAGTTAGAGGCTCAATATAATCAAATTTCTGTGAATTTGCTCTCTTCAGAAAATAGGACTCGATAATAATTTAAATCCCCCATTAAGCTAAAATGAAAATATTGGCAGATGCCATAAAAGTCATTGTTCTAAAATTTTCTTTCATGCACACCTCATAGATAAAAGTAGAGTTTTGTTAGTAAGAAATTAGAAGGTTTGAATCTTATAAAGCAAACATTTTGATGTGTCTCCCTTGAAACTTCTACTGCCGAAGTCTCTGCAAACATGGCCTTACTCTACTACAGCTGCACATGTAGTTGATGAGACACTAGAGCATGTTGACTCCAAAAAGAAGCATTTATGTAGATACCATGCATACAGCCAGTCAGTACTGCCTCACACCCCAAGACTATGTTACGGAGGACAAATTCAATGTGTCAGGATTACATAGCAGCAGCTCACCCCAGTCTATGCAACTGAGACAAACCTGGAATATGTGCTTTTGTCCAAAACTGGAAAACCTCAGATGAAAATCAAACATTTTTTTTTTCCTGTGTTTTTGGAGCATACAGAGGAGAAATACTGGTATGGAGACACCATGGCATTATTTTGTATGACTTTCTGGACTTTATTTAGCTCCATTAAAAAAGCCATGAAAAGGAGTCAAAACATTTCAGTGCGATATTTTGTTTTCTGATGCACAACTATTTTTCATTAAAAGATTTTTTTACAAGATTCCAAAAGCTAAAATGACATGGTTTTGTCCTGATTTCTGCTATTCATTCCAGTTTCAGTTTTTATGACCCTTGTTCACAAAACCAACATTATTTCATCTCCCACCTCCTCATTTTACAATGGCTGCAACAAAAAAAAATATCTCCACCTATTCATATGTTTTTTCTGTGTGTGAAAGAGGAATAAGCAATGCAATCATTGTTATTCATGGCTGTGATAGACCAAGAAAAAGATTAGTACAGCTGAGCTTTGGACAGTTTGGACCCTTTATTTTCATTATTGTATATCCTGGCAAAACTCCTCTCACTTCAAGGCCCATTGATAAGGACTCTGCTGGTTTCATTTGCTGACAACTGCAATACAAACACTGGCTTTAGATGTGCTATCAAAAGTTCTATGAGGGGGTCTCACCCTACTCCACTAAAGCCAATGAAGCACTGATTTAAGCAAAACCACTTAGATCCTTTGGTACCATACTGCTGCTCTTGCCTTCATATGAGGCAGTTTGTAACATACATTTAGATAAAATACAGAACAAGAGGTGTCACTGAACAGAGAAGACAGACTCTAAGTAATATAAAATATAGCCTACAAGAAAGCTATCCTTTTTTATATATGCAATACTGAAGTGCATGGGATCACAAAGATGCATCACTTTCCATATACTGTGTTTTGAACAATACCAGTTTTTTCTTTGGAGTTATTGACAGAAAATAACATTACAATGAAACTACTATAGCATGTATTGGGCTCACCTGTGTTTCTTGTTGGCATGCTGTTACATAGCATAATGGGGCTAGAAAGCCCTTGAGTTGAAACTGCTGTATTGCAGACCAAGCTTTTATTTCATAGCAAGTTCTTATGGAGCACCCTCATCCATGCCTTATAATTGGGTAATTACTTCTGAGAACACAGAACTTCTTTATAACACCATTAAAAAACACCTGTTTATGGTGTTCTCATTCACCAACAGATAAAGGGTCTTCCAGCGATGGGAATCCAGGCTCGTATTTACAAAAAAATGTCTCCTCCCTGGTTGAATTTCAGCTGGACCTTGCAAAGCTAACTCATGCTCCACCCACACATCAGATATTGCATATTTTGCCATTTAACTGGACAGGAATGAGGGTTAGCAAGGCCACCTTTGCACTGAAGGGCAACTGCTCAGTACAGCTCACACTCAGCACCGGTCTGCTACCTCAGTCCATTCTTGTACCTGTAAGGGACAGCAGGAAAAAGAATATCCCCTTGGAAGGACAGTCAGGATAACACAGCAGCTGGATGTTGCTGGCACCGTGTGTGCTATTGTGAAAGAAACCAGCAGAGCTCTTTTATACAGCTTTGTACTTGCATTTATTTATTTATAAATACCTATATCTACATTGATATACTTTTATTTCTTGCTATACTATCTGTTTATAGAGGGATCTAATATTTCTGTGTCCTGCACCATGGCATTGCGTTGTGGAAGCTTGGCTTGAAGGAAAGGCAATCATGGAAAAAGGCTCTCAGGCTTAAAAGCAATGTAGCCAGAGACAAACAGCTTCAGGGTGAAGTATCTTATGGGCTGTGTTTTCCTGACAGAAATATAGTTCCCTCAGCTGTATTTACATCTTCTGCACACTAGCATCATGGTTCAATGCTATAATAAATCCATCTTAGATCAGACCTACTGCAGCTGTGAGACACAAAGCAATGATCCAGTATAAATTTACTCTGCTGATTCAGATTTGTTAAAAAAAATAATTGTTGACAGGTTAACTTTTCACTGTCAGGCTTTATGCTGGATCACGTACCATCTGTCTGAAGCATTTTATAATTTTCTGAGATCCCATACCATCTTCAGCAACCAGAAAATAAACATATGGTCCTTATCTTATATTTTAGCTAATTCTCTAGAGGTGTAATTGCATGTCCATGCCTGATTTGGTTTAAATTTGTGTTGCTGGATGTTTCTGTAAGTGTATGGATCCAGTATAAAGACCAGAGAACAACATCTTCAGCTTTTGCTGGAACAGTTCCAGAATGTATTACTCCAGGGAAAAGTCTCTGGTCTAAGCAGAGAGGCAGGTGAGCGCTCCAGGTGACAGAAAAAGTCATTTTATGTGACCTGAAGCCAAAATAATGGTGTGCCCCTTAAGAATGGATCTGGCCTGAAACCCAAAGTAGCTGCTGACTTTGCTAAGGTCAGACCAGTTACATACAGATACTTTAGGTAATATGGACTGTGAAATATTGGACTGTGAAGTATTTAAAAGGCTTAAAAAGAATCATCTTGCTCTTGTTGAAAACATACCCTCTTGCTCATTGTTTCAGAATTGCTTTTCTCCCTTTTGTATTTGCTTGGTGTTTTCAGAAGTCAGTTTTAACAGAAAGAACTTTTAGCTCCCTGCAAAGAACAAAATAAATAGAGGAAACTTGTGATTTATAACCTTTTTCAAACAACAAAAAAGCATGTAGAACATCCCCTGATGAGACCTAGGTCATGATCCCCTACAAGCCACCCCTGCTCAACTGAAGGTGAAATGGTTGTAGGTGAGCTCAACAAGAGCTCAAAAGAGCAAAGACTCTTGAGCCCAGCTGAGAGTCTAACCTTGGTCTTTCTGAGATGACCTATTTATTGAAGCTGCTATGGGGAGTGTAATAGATCAGTGGGTTTTGAAAATTCACTGAAGGATGTGTGGGATGAAAACATTAAGGCTATGTAAATGGAAATTTCCTTTCTAAAGAGTGAAATATGCAGATTTCGCTCATTGCTTCCACATAAACGAGTGACCAAATGAAGAGAAAATTGATCAAGAAAAATGTATGCGTAATAAAAATGTGTATATGCTTCATCTAAAATTCATTGCCTCCAAAGGTTCATCAAATAATTACTTAATCTTGAACAGCTGCATGCACAATGAAATTCGCTTGCACTAGGTCTGAATAGAATTAATTTTTCCTGAGAATTGTAACATAACCAATGCCCTCCAAATGTTCAGAAAGTGGCAACTCCAACTGAAAATGCTACTAAAGTAACTAGTATTTAAAAGGACCTACCCAAATCAGCTTGATTCTGAGCTAACACTTACTGGTTATAATTATGTACTTCATTGTATAGTAGCAAGAGCCTGAAGAAATAACAGAGTTTATTAATGAATCAGATCCAGTACATATATTGGTCCACTCAACAAACATGAGAAAGTTGATGTCACAGCTAAAATATTTCACTCCTGCTGTGAACTGAGGAGAGGCTATTCAGGCCCTGTGTAGGAGATTTTAGACATTGTGCCTATTGCAATATCTTAGATTCCTTTGCTTCCCAAAACCTCTGCAGGTAGGTCAAAGGGCCAGGGTCTCAAGCAGGGTTTGGGGGTGTCAATCCTTAGAGTGGAAGGAAATGGAGAGTCTCAGTAACCTATTTGGAGCAGAACTTTAAAAGATGCACTCCACCATGATCTTTCAATAAAATAATTTCTGTGCTGACAGCAGGATTTGTTCCAACGTTTCATTTTTAAAAATATCTGTTCCAGCCAAATTACCTTGAATAATGTTTATTACTGGGTCACGTGTCTTGAGAAGGGAGCTGCAGGTAATGTACTGACCAGGCTGAGCTGCTGCCCTAGCTCACTTAAGTCCTATAACCTCTGTTCTCACTAGCCTTCCCTGCAATGCTGTCTCTGTAAGAAATTCCCCAACTACCAGTAAATTATACTACCCCTGTCCCTTTCCTGCTTGTAAAAACCATACAGCAGGAGACTTTCTTTGTTGCACTGAAGTTAGCAGAAAGACTCCCACTGACTTCGCTTCAGTGACAATTGGATCAGACACTGGGTAGGTGTATCGAAAATTCACGAAGCGTCAGTTTGGAAGCACTTAACAAATGTCACCGTTTACTCTAGTGAGAGGAGCTGCTTGCCAAAGATTCAGCTCCCATGGTGAACAAAGGGATGAGGGATGTTCTCGATTTACCATGGATAGCTATCCCTCACAACACCAGGCTGCCTGTTTCCATGCTTAGCTATGAAATAAAATAAGTTTTACAGTAACCACAGGACCAAAGACTGCCTTTCCTCTCCCCAAAGCTTAATGAGTCCAGCATGCTTGGGATGACAAATGACGACATCCATAGTCAGACAAGTTGGGTAGTGGCCCATGTAGCTTTGTAATTAAGCTAGGTTTGCAAGGTTTTTATTTTGGAGAAAAAAACAACAGTATCTCTTATAATTGGAAATAAAACTAAATGAATGCCACTGCCTTTATGCTGGCAGCTGAATTCCAGTAATGCTTAGCAATTGCTGTGTTTGTAATGTAAATATACTACTGTCGCTGCACTGAAATAGATTTCTCCTTTTTCCCTGCTCATCAAAGTAAAAAATTTGCTCCAGCTGCTGCTGATCAAGAATTTGGAGAACATTACCTAGGCTATTAGTATTCTGCACACACTGCCAGGTGCACAAATAACTCACTAGCATCTCTACCTCTTTCTCAATCCAGTTAATTGAATCGTGGTTTGATTGGGTTCAACAGACAATAAACAATATTTTCCCAGTTTGAAAAGTTTTGACCTACCTCAGTGAGTAAAAGAGTGGAAAGGAACACCTCCACAAAAAAAATCAGGTTTGCTAGTCGCAACTGAATCCATGTTCAATTTTGTGAGCACTCAGCTTTTCTTTTACTTCCTTACTCATGTATCTGTTAGCACTGCAAGACAAATGAGCTAGCAGATACCACAAAAGGTCAAAAGACAGATAGCAAGAGAAATTTTAGCATAACTATATTTTCTCATCCATTGCAGTCCTGCAGTGTACAGATGGGATTTCTGCTCTAGTTGTATTCTCAAACAGGACCACTACAGCTAAATTTAACAGAGTATGCATTGCTGAAGAAGAGATGACCTGTGCTGCACCACGGGTCCATCTAGCTGGGTGTCGTGCCCGCCCCAGCAGCCATCAGAAAGCACTTCTCTTCTGAAGGCTGCAGTGTTTCAGTCTAAAAAATATTATGATTTAGCATCAGGTGAAGTGCAGGAACCCCCAAAGACACAGAGAGTGTTCTTGGTTTGCCAATTTAATTCAGCTGGAAGGGATCTAACTGTAAGGGAAACGAAGAAATTTTACAGCTGACAAACCTTTCTTTGCTGTGCAGAACTGCCAGACCTTTTTTTATGGAAACTCCCTTTTTTATGGAAACAGAGCACCCTCATGCATTCTAATTGTCCAAGGGTTTCTGCATTTGTCAGAGGAACCATGGAAATCATCTACAACAGTGGCTGTGCCAGACAAACCCTCTCTCCTGCTGTGTCCTCATCTTGTTTCTCTTTTTCCCCAGCTGACACTTCCTAAAATCCCTGCTTACTGTGCTGGTGTGACCTACAGCATCTCTCCCAGTCCAAATCTCAGGACGCAGTCCCATCTCCAGCAACATTGAGCCAGCTGATGAAGTGCAGAAGGCTGAGATCCAAAGCCTTGCAATCTTCGCAAAATCTGGGGTATTCAACAAGCATTGCCTAGAAAAGAGCAGAAGGAACGAGAGGACAGAACAGAACTGCATTGTCAGCACCTACAGAGCTAACAACTTTGCAATTTCTCAGTGACCTTGCATATAACGAGTGCATGGTAAGGATGAAGGCTGCCCATGCGAAGGCCGGCTTTGGGCCAACACATGCATTTACTGCCCAGCTTTGTGATCAGATTTGAGCCTGCATCCCTACCATCATTGCATACTTTTCTACCTATCAATCCCCGTCCCCCCTTTTCTGGATTTCAATAGGACGAGATTCATAGCCGATATAAATCAGCACACCTCCAGTAAAACTATCAGGGCTTCAATGCTTTGTACAACTGATCTCTCATCTAGAACGGTCCAGAGACCTTAATATTTTGTAAAATATTATGTATTACACAGCAGGGATGAATTTTATTAATTCTGACAGAGTCCCATTCATTAGCATCTGTATAATATCTCCAATTTCCATGTTTATTGAAAACTAGTGTTGCCTAAATACTCACCAAGGGTACTTTTTTAATACACACTAGCCTCAAATAATTGTCAATCCACTCAAATTCTATGTAAAAAGCTCTTGAATAGAGCCTGCTCTTCCAAATTGGTTTTCTGTTTTGGGCAAACTTCAGTGGAGGACAGGCCAGCTCTTAGCATCTAGCTTTAGCTGTGTTAACTGCCATGTATTAAAATAAAAAGCCCAACCCCCCCAAAAAAACCAAAACAACAATCAAGAATTAAGAGCTTTCAGCCGTATTCAGTTGTCAAATAGGCTTTGGAGTATTAACGGTTGCAAACAGTATGTATTTTTGTGTGACTAATATAGAGAAAGAAGATTGATGATGCAGAGTTAAGCATCAGATTCTGAATTAAATCCTGGTTTTATGTGCTTGACTGAGATGTACTTTGTTATAGCATGACACCCACCTGAACAGATGAAGTTCAGGGTCTGTCAGCATTTTCCAGTGTAAGTCAGGTCTGTTTTCCAGATTAGGAAGGAGGTCTGGGCTGTAACTCAGCTGCAACCATTCTCTTGAAGTCAGTAGTTTGGCAGACAAGGTCTCCTCTGAGGACAGTAATGTTTGTTCTGCTAATTATTGTTCCAACTGGTTTGACCTTTTTAAAAGTAAAGGGGATTTTGAAAGGAAAAGTATACGCAGGTCAAGTTTTCCACAATTTCAGATAATTTCTTACAGCTTGAGATATTGCGTTTTATAACTGTGAGCACAGAATGTGGATGAGATGCTAAGAACGTACTGAAAATTAAAAATATGCCCCTACAGGTATTTGATACTAACTCTTCCCAGAAAAGACCTTTAGGTTGCAGGCTACAAAGTGAGAACTAGTTTAGATTCCCAGATGTTTGTGTGTAACATTTTGGTTCGGATCACTGTTGAGTCAAAGGGATATATCTTTGTAAATAACACGCTTGTTTTCACTGTTTTTTTCAAGTAGGCTAGAAGCAATGCAGTAAATATAATGCTTTTATCAGCCACTTCTGCAAATTTTAGAAATAAATATGGTAATTGGAAATTGTTAAAAATTGCCAAATGCATGTGAATGAAAAGGAACGGCTGTGAGTCAATTTAAATGGAGAAACTATGGAACAAAGAAAAAGTAACAATAGAATTCTTTGGCACATAAACAATTTTTTCCTTAAAACGTGCATTCATGTACAAAAATAGAAAATAGCTAGGAGAAAGAAAGTTGGAAAATATTTGCACCAAGGGACATATAAGCTTTATCCATCCATCTCTTTGGAATCAGAAGAGAAAAGCATTAACTTAGCGCTAGCAGGGAATAGGTTTTGACTGCATCAGTTATGCTTATGCTCAGGTTGGAAGAAGTTTTGATTGAAGACTTCAGTTGGAATTATCAGCATCCTCAGAACAGGAGGCCTGATCCTGCCACATGTGGGAGTTTGCCTGAAATCTGTACAAAACCATCCAGAATAAGGAACTGCTCTGCAGAGAATCTTTATGTATGACAACTTGTCCTCTCAACCAGAAATTGCAGAAAAAAGCTGGCATATCAAACTCTAGAGCATATAAAAATAATGATAAATTAACAAGATAATTAATACTTAAAATAATATTTTTTTTTTTTTTAACTGATGAGGTTAAATAAGGTATAAGGATTAAAAAAAATTCTGCTGACTGAAGTACATAGAGATCTTGAAAAGAAAAGTTTGTCTTAATTATGGATTCAGAATACTAGTGAGAAACTGCCACTAAGCTTATGTCACAAATTTGATATGTACAAACAAAAGAAACAGAGGACACAAGGGAAAAATTGAACCATCCCTGTCACCTGCAGTTATAAAAGTATGGCCACAGTTTGATTTTCCCTCAGAAGAAAATACTTATGCCATAGTACTTATGACATCTGGGAAATGGCTTGGATGAGTCTGAACCATCAGCAAATAACGTTGTACATAATGCAACACTAGGGTTATTCTCTAGATGCTGATGTGGCATGCGTAGACCTATTTCATCATGACTCTCCTTAGAGAACTATGGTCTAAGGACCCAAAATTGTAGGCAGATAGATATTCATTCCTTCTTAAAAGTTGGAGGCTTACAAACAGCTTGTATCCATTCTGTGTAGATGTCTTTTTTCATCTCATTTGGCTGTCATGAGGCCCTACAATATCTACAGCAACTCTGCAAAGTCTCAGTAATTTATCCAAGATTCAGCAAGTTTCTCCATCTGCCACACTTTATGTATCCTTAAGGAGCCTCCTAAAGAAAAGACACCCTTGAATTTCTATGCTCAAAACCAGTGCTAGCCCTGACTCAAATACAAAACACCATTCAGATAAGGCATCAGTTGTCATACTTCCACTGATTAAAACCATGTATCTTAAACATAAAATTTTATATCTTCCATCAGTTGTTTTTTTTTTTTTTTTTTTTTTTTTTTTTTTTTTTTTTTCTTGGTGTGTGTATGTGTGTGTGTGCGCAGTATTTTAAATATTCACTTCAGGTAGGATGCTATTTAAAGAAGCACTTCATTTAGGGATTTTAGTGTGATTTCTAGCCTTTCTCTAGTCTCAGAGGAGACTAAGACTTTATTCTCATGAAAGGTGTTTCATATGGGGAATCACAGAGTGTTTCACAAAAAAAAAATTAATGTATCATAGTAAGGAAGCGGAGAGGTTCAAATGATCAACTTAAGGCACAGACACATGCTTAGCAAATCACTGCTTTATGTACTTCAGGCATGTGAGTGGAATTTACTGGAAACTTTCTGGGTTAATTTTATTAAAGAAAGAACTGTTCAGAGACCAAGTTGGTAATGAAGAAGGGCCTGGTATTGCTATTCTATTGGTTTAAAGTTGTGAAAAATCTTGTGAAAGTAAATCTAAATTACTTCTGTTAATTTAATTTATACCAAGAGATGAAAAATAGAAATGTTTTAGCTGACCAAAATTTCTTATTTTTTACCCTCTTAATTTTTCTTGTTTGAAGAAATAAGAAAATTCTTATTTTTTTAATGGCAATTTTAATATCTGGAAAATTCTCAGAGAAACACTTACAACATAATCTCATAAATGAGTAATCAAAATCAAAACAAGGATTTGACTTCTAACATCAGGATTGTGTATACTAAATTAGACTATATGAAACATAAGAGAAACAAAACTGCTTGCTTACTCTTGGAAGGTCATATTTATGCCAGAAGTTACTTTGGACACTGATTCCATATGTGATTGTGCTCATCCTTTAACAACGTTTTCAAATTCTTAATTGAATTTGCTTAATCCATTTAGAATAGAGGTTTATTCAGAAAAGGCACTCATCTTTCAAAATAACAGCAACCACCCACAGAGCCAATTAGGACCAGTTAAATGGGTTGACATTCAAACTTTGTATCATATTCTATACTTTCTTAAGTGTAAGTCTTGGTTCACCTCTTTCTCCTTCCCTTGCAGATACCTCTTATCCAAGGCCATTTGAGACAGATAATTCAATGAGTGGTGAGATAACATTTGCCTGAATAGACACTGCTTGAGCCTGCTGCAGATGCACACTGAGAGCTTTCATCACACCCCCTCTCCTACAAGCGTCCTATGCTGTCACAACTCCTCCACGAGATGCTGTCATTGCTAAGGCACAAGAAGTTGGAACCATCTGCTTGCTTCAGTTAATTACAGCTTGCTCCCAAGATTGCTCCTGGGACTCTCCCTCTTCAGGTATGCTGAAATGAGACCCACAAGCATTAGGGGAATTGACCACATTGTCCCACCTTTTAAACAAGAATAAAGAGATGTCCTTCCTAAATAAGAAAAATGGTATTATTTCAGCTCCCTCAGAAGTGACTGACAATCACTTTCTCTGCAAATGACTGCTTACCACATGCACAAATGAGGCTAGGAGAGGTTGAAGTGTCAAGAATAGTTGAATTTTCAGCTACTTGCTCTTTAATAAATAATGACAGGCTGCACTTTAAGTTGTGCAAAGAAACTCTATTGCCTTTCTCCTGCCAGGACATCTTTATGCATTACAGGATTGGACACAAGGTTTCCTGACACAGCAAAGTTAGTGCAGTCATGCACTTGAAAGATGACCCAGTGACATTCCGGGTTGACAACTGATAAGTATTAAACCATTCAGGTGTTCTGCTCTTACTTTGTGAGCTCCTCCATTTGCTTGTTTACTGAAGACATGTCTTATGGGGAAACTGGCAATGAACACAACTTCTGGGTCTCATTGCAAAAGAGGATGATTCATAACTGACAGTGAGATTTTTCTAAGTACCTGAAGTGAACACATGGTAATATAATTTGCCAATTAGAAACAAAACTGCTGGCTCACAGCCTAAGAAATACCATATTATATTTGATTTACCCTCTCCTCCCAAATATACATGTCTAAGGAAGGTCATGAAGCAAAAACCCCCCTCACCATTACGTGATTGCTCATGTTACAGCTTCTGTCACAAAAATATCAAGTCATCTGCCTAATTATTTCCAAATCATTGAAGTAAAATTTCCATTGTCTCCTAGTTCCTCCACAGTTCATCCAAGCTAGGTCTGTGATTAGATTCTGGGGTATCATCAACTTGCCACCAGCCTTGTGACCTACTCCAAGCACAGCTTGACATTGCAGCATAAAGAACCGACCTGAATTTTGCTGGATTATTCCTCAATTCACTAAAACCTCCTTCTCATCAGCTGCACTGTAATGCTAAACAGTAAAGAGTAGGCTAAATCTAACTGTTTCAGTGTTGCTTAGAGTCAGCCAGCCAACTGCTCCTCAGGGTTCCTGACAAATAGATACACCCTTTCCTCCCAGGAGAATTCAATGCACTTGTTCATCTTAAACTATCATCTGCTAGCTTGTTCTGGATACAAAGAGAAATATAAAAAGAAAGTTAAGTTTGTAAAGTGTTTCAGGTTTGTGTCTTACTGGTTTCCAGTTCCAGCCACAGATACAATGGGTTACTATGCCCTGTGCTCACAGTGAGCACCAGACTTGCAAGTTGAAATGAGAGTAAGCTTCATTAGTAGCTCTATTGCTGGCAGGACAAGAGCCAGCATATCTCTCAGTTTAGCCTGCATGGGGTAAGAAACCATAAGGGAAATGAGTGTAACCTGCTTCTTTCACACTGCCCTTGGAAAATCCACAGCATCCTGCATCAGCGAGACCCTGGACCTATTGCTCTGAAATGCAAATAAACTTAGAGTTAGAATGCTTGGAAACTTCTGAGGACTGACATAGTTTATTAATTTCCACCTTTTCAAAATAGGCATAAACATCTAAAGTCTGAGGTTCATAAAAGTCACTGAACAAGTGCCACTATAAGAGATTAACTGCAAATAAAGGAACATATATCCTGCTGTTAAAATGATGCAGCCCATAAATGCCAAGAAACAGTGACTGTTTATAAGAGCTGTACATCTGCTACTTCAGTCTTTCCTTCCAATCCTTTCTGGGTAAGGATGCCCTTCAGATGGTTCCTTCTTGTTAAAAGGAAAATATAGGGCAGACAAAAAATATGGGAATGAAGAGCCTTAAATCAGAAATACAGGTTCTGAACTCCTTTTTGATAGAGAACTTGGAGTCTGACAGTTCACAAGCCTGAAAGCTGACTTCTCTCTCCCACTCTCAGCAGAAAACAAAGGAGATGGTAGGTTGCAGCGTTAGCACATTAAAGTCTCTTAATCCATTTTTGCCAAGAAGCTGATTTCAGGTGAACTTGCTGACAGCTCTGTAAACCTTTCTACATTAATTTTAGCTAGTGAATGACATTTTCAAGGGTTAGATGCCTCAGATTACAACCTTGGGATGGAACTCCTTTAAAGATTCTCAAATTCAATAACCTAGCATGAACAATTCAATTAGAGAATTATAACCAGTCAGTTTAACTAGAAAGTTCTTCACACCAAGTTCTTAAATTCCCTTTTCCTCAATAAATCAAGGCATTTATTCTCCCTGTCATCCACCATCTACTTGTTATTTGCCTGGTTTAAATATTTTAGCAAGTGATTTGAAAATGTTTGCTGTTTAAAAATTTAGGTGGTGAATAAATATGCCAGTTTCCTATTTCTTAAGCCCCCCACTGATGCTAGAGACCAGATATTAATGGGAACACTTTTCTGCTGAGCTCTCACCACAAGAATTATACATTCACATTGTTGTCAGAGGGCTTAGCACTGGATTGAGTCAGTTCAGTGCTCTTAGCACATCATTCCTTTAAACATCTGTAAATGAATAAAGCATATTTGATGAAAATCTGTCACGCACTGGTCATCTGCATTAGCAGTTTTTTAAATTTTCATGAGATTTATGACAGACTTTAATAATGATAAAAACCCCAACCTTGCCTGCATGGAACATATGCAGGAAGTAAGGGGACATTTTTTACACACAGATTAAGGAGTTTTAAATGTATGAATGGTACAGCAGAGCTTAACATCAGCAGTGGCAAAGAAAAACATACATGGTCTACAAACTATTCACAGAATACAAAGAATATAAGGATCAAGGAAGGAGAATTAATAAAAAGTGTGTGCACGGAAATACACAGCTGAATGATCCTAGTTCTGGTAAAAAAAATGAAACCAAAACCTTCAGAGATTTAATCAAGAGCATAAGGTGAATATTAGTAATTTCTCCCCTCTTTACCCAATCAGAAAATTATCCATGGACCCAAGCAATGAATCAAAACAGAACCTCAAACATCTTTGAAGTCTGTTAAACAGTGGTATGTTCTTCATGTTCCCCTCCTTTCCACTGAGTCAGAAAGACAAACAGCAGCCCACTATTACTAGACAACAGTCCTTTGATGGAGCTACACAGCCTGCAAAGAGATTTGCACAGCACGTGCCTTTGCAAAGTACATGTTGGCCACCTTCTGAATTCATGCTTCCACATATGAAAAACCATATTGAAAGATTTGCTTTGCTACAGAGCAGACAATGAGAAGTAATTTAAGAACCTGTCTGGTTAAACAAGACCTGCTAGAAATGAAAAATGACATTCCTGATACAAGGCAATTACTGTAGTTTCAGCCATCCACTCAGGAGCAAGGTATAAGGGAAAGTTTCTTGCATTTAATTTCCTACAAAATCACAGGTATTAATTAACTTCACTTTTCAAAAAGGTGTTGCCTTTGACTTTTGAACACATGCAGATTTTACAGAGGTTTGTAACCATCTGGTTTTCAAAAACTTATTCTGATCTCTGTGACCTGACTGAATAGCCATGCAGTGCAGTATTTAACTGCTGAGCGATATTTTTTTTTCTTCCTTCATCCAAGACATTTAACAGATGTACTAAGGGAAGAAACCCTGGTTCATATAAGTCTGCTGAATTTTCAACAGCAGTAAGAATTTCTGCGGATATTAGCCAGGGGAAGTCAATAAGATTGAGAGCTCATGACCATGCTGATTTTTTGATTAGAAAGTAGAGGAGGTGGGTTAGACGATTAGATTTAGGTGGAACCTTGACTAATGAATCACCAGGAAATCTGTGATGCACTGCAAGACTGGGAAGCACTGTGGATGTTTTTTCTTTCCCGTCAAAACTTAGCACTTTTTCCAAAATGAATGCTTTTCCTAGAATGACAATGAGACTAGTAGGCTTGGCTAAAGGTTCTGCTCTTCCAAGTATTTGGAAAAAAACATCTTACTACAAGCTTCAAGATTCTTCTAGTAGAAAAATAAAGTCTGCTATTTCTGTTCATGTCATGTCCCAAGTCAAGTTTTCATCATTATCGTTACATAAAAGCAGCTTGATCCTTCCCTGGAGGTCAGAGCAATAAGTCTACCACATCTCCCCTACAACTCATCTCTGGATGTGAGCACAAATCTACATACATAATGTCACATACAACCTTTATCAGCTGCTGCACCTCTGCTTAAATCTTTTTCTTTGCTGTAAGTAGGAAAATGTGTTCATCAGTCCCGCCCTGAGCATCCCTGGATGAGAAGGCACATTTAAAGTCTGTGTTGTGGTCGTCTCCTTAATAAGTCCCTGGTGTGAGGCCTCCACAGCCACGGTGTGAGCTGACACAGCGCGATGGCTGCTGCCAGATGTTCGTGTCAGCAGCCAGGTACCCAGACACTGAAAGCCCCTGCTGCACATAACTGAATAGAACCCTGCCTCTCATTAGTGTTCCTCACAATTCTCATTTATGATCTTTATACTTACAAGTGCCTAGCTGTTAATAAGCACTGTCACTCCAGTTATCATGTTTCAGATAAATACATTTCAGTAATTAATAGAAACAATCTGATTTAAAAGATACTGGCTTGCTCCAGTATGAAAAATGACTTGACTGTCACTGCAAGCTCAGCTAGTCGTCCATTCGATTATATGTGCAGTTCACATGGGGGATCATACAGAAATCCCTCATCAGTAAAATTACATTCATTACCCCTCAGTTTAGAAATGAAGCTGGTAAACCAACTTTATCTGCTGTCTGTGGGGTAAAGAGACTTTTGATAACAGCTTTTTAATTAGATGAGGCTCCTTAGCATTGGCATGCAGATAAGTGAAACTGCATGAATTACCTATACTTTGCAGAAATAGATCCTTTGATTTGGAATACAACAACAACAAAAAGATTTTAATATCAAAAGTATTGGGGACAGGACTGCTAATGAATAATAGCGTCTGTATAAATTATAGCAGGAACAGCTGCAGCAGAGATGAATGCCTGTAAAAATGAGCCTACTAGAAGAAGTCTATTCAACATCAAAACCCAGAGAAATCCAGTGCCAAGTGACTATTAAAAATGAGCCTACTAGAAGAAGTCTGTTCACATCAAAACACAGAGAAATCCAGTGCCAAGTGACTATTAAAACTTCCAGCCAGTTCCCACTCAAATGGGTAAGAGCTGCTTCACACTTTTGGTTATGGGACCTTGATTATAAAACATTTATCACATTTTCATCCCTTGTTAAATGATTTCCTCCAGGGGAATTCTTTATTGGCAAGCATATTTAGTGCTTCCATATGCCAAGCAAGCAGGAAAAACTGCAGGAAAATGGAAAGAATGAATATTTCATACAGTCCCTGGTTACAGAGTTGTGTGCTTCTGGGCCACTCTGCAAAAGATATGAGGTTTAAATAAAGCTATTTCCAAGAAAATGGCTGCTAAGTTTCCCTTTTTGAACCTGCTAGTCACATAACTTCTCAGGTGGGAAGTAACCAAGAACCTAAACTCATCTCTTCCCGCAGGAGCACTGAAACTGGATTCCTGAGAAAACCTGAATTCCTTACATCAAGTCTTATTCACACAACTAGACTTGAGGCTTTCACAGGCTTTGCAGATGCAAGACGTTACTTATTTTCTGCTTTTCCTGTAGAGAGAGGAGAAAAAGCAAGCTATGGGACAATAAGATGACTGCAAAAGCACCTATGGGAATAAAACAGGATCTTACTCTTCACCTCTGAGTTTTTACAGAAGACTCTTTTTAATGCTGGCTTTGAACCTCCTATTTGCTAACACACGGAGCATGTCGGAGCCTGGGCAGTCACAAAGAGAACCAGGAAATTACTACATTTGTGTGTGCCTTTGAAGCTTTTGATAGGCACCCAACTTTTTCCACAGAGTAAGTATACTCACACTGAATCATGAGTCTGATATATACTTTTCTTCAGCAGTTACAGTGTGCACCGCAGTCTTCACTCTAAAACTTCTTTCATCATCTCCATGCTGTATGTGTAGAGATAACATGCTTCTGGTACTCAAAGTTAGAGCTCTCATTTCCATACTGAATGTTCGAGGGCAGGATTTCCAGGTCTCTAATTTGTCATTACTGTTGCTTCTGTCAGACTCTCCCCTAGCTGGAGGTAACCTTAACTATGTATTACCTACCAGGGCTAGATTTCTGAAAACAAAATGTAATGTTCCCACTACAGAGCTCAGAAACTGTAAACTGGCGCAAACCCTGTGTTAACAGAGGTTGAAATCTTCCTGTGTAAAGAGTTGACCACAAGGTCCAACTCTGAGGTCTTTTAGAAGGACAGAGTTACACAGTGGAAATGTAACAGCAAAAGCTAAGCCATAGGCCCTATTTTACTTCAATCCACATACAAAACAGCTTGCACCATCCAACCTAGCCTGGAAAACTGTCCCCAGGGTCCTAGACCTGACGATTGCACCGATTTCTCATCAGTTCTGTGTAAGAGAAAGATTAATGAGAAAGATTAATGTGGTCTGAGGAAAATGCAGAGCATGGTGGTTTCCAGAGTCTCCAGGAACTGCAGGATTTCTAAGGTATAGGTGAGGACATGGCTGGTTCTCAACCCTAAATGTCCTTAACACGCGTTAGGAAGAAAAGAATCCTCCTGGGCTGTCATGAGGCTGCCCTTGTGGGGGCTGTACTGTTCTGCAATAGAGTGACTCATTTTTGATGTTAGGATGATGGATAAGAAGATATCAGAGCAATGTTGTCTCTTCTCCCACAAAGGGAGTTGATAAGAGGGATACCTCAAGGTCTGATCCTCCACTTGCTGTTCCAAAATTATACCATGGAGGCCTGCTGCAGGAAAAATCAAATGTGCAGAACTGCCAGGAGCTCTTCACCTTCTTCCAGCAGGTAGAGGGGTCCAGGACCCAGCACCTGCCAGGACCCCAGAACGATACTGCCTGTCTTTGAGAGCAGTCTCCTCCTGCTGAGGGGTTCAGTTAACAGACTTCATTAGCATGCTTCCTCCATACGATACCTCTCACAGAGCACAGCTTTAAGTTTCCTCTCGAGGCAGGTAAAACTGGCTGCCACGTAGCTCTTCACAGAGACCATTCATGTTGTTATCAAGTTCCTTTGAAAATTCTGTAATACTCCCCTGTCTGCTCAACACTGAATTTTATGGAAAAAGATCTTGCCTGTGCTTGAAATAATTGCCGGGATAGAGGAGGCAACCAGAGGAGCATACACCTTTCTGAACAAAGACAGTTATTTTACATACTATGCAGCATCACTGTAATTTAAATGATGTCAAATGTAGCTCTTAGGATCTCTCTGTTCCAAACAATAAGCTTCCAGACAATAACGCTCAGTTGTCAAACAAAGTAGTAATTTACATAATAGTGTACTACTATGTCTGTGAAAGTCCTAACTCTTTCATAAGGCTCCTTGGCATAACTTTTCTGCCTCTAGGAATATTTACATTATTTTATTCAGTATAATGCAGCTCTGTGGGTCCCAGCAGATTGAGGTGCCCCAAATGTATTACCCTTGAAACTATGGAAGTCTTTTGTGCTTCTTTGACAGATGAAATCCCACCATCTGGTCTCAAAAGACTTGCAGAAGCTCACTACTGGCTTCACCACGTGACATAGCCAGCTTAGTCATGGAAACAGTTTGCATGCGTTCTCCTGTTTCTCAGAAGACAAGAGATAATGAGCAGAAAAGGGAATAATTCAATCCTGAATTTGATTCCTATTCTGCACATTAATGCTCCTTTGTAATCCATGTCCCCTTGTGCCTCCAAATGCATTGAGACTAAAAGGATTTTTCTTCAAGCAGTCAATTGAGAAGTATGACAGCACTGACCACATCTGATTCCAGCTAGCAGAGGGTACAGCAGGGCAACCACACCCCAGACAGTTGGCTTTTATTACAGTATCAAGTAATCTGATTTACATCTACATTCCAAACATCCGTAAGTTCTGCTCAGGCTTTTTTCTCTGCCAGCACTATCTGAAGAAAAATTAAAAAAAAAAAAAAAAAAAAAAAAAAAAAGAGAGTGCCAGAAAGAGAGCTGAAATCTCTCTGGTGTCAGGAAGCAGGGCTTGCATTCACTCTGTTATTGCTATTTCAAGGTTCAAGGACAGCACGGGCCCAGGTGTCATGTACACACACTGTGGGAGAACCACTGTTGCACTGAAGAATGACTGGGAAAGTTTTGTAACAGATGATGTAAAACCTCAGGAACTCAGGGGCAAGAGGATATTTTATGACCTGTTGTGACTTTCTGAAGGTCACACATTCTGTTTGCACAAATCTCAAGAGCTTTGTCATCTCAGCCCATTTTAAAAAACTGAAGAATTCTGTGGGTTATTCAAAATTGTATTATCTCACTTTAAGCACAATTCTGCACTGTGATATTGTGCATCTGAACTTGCTTTTTCCACACAGAAACAACTAAGATCCTATGAACAAAATCTGCTTTGTGAGATGCCTAACATGGTTGCCTAAAGTTCTACAAAAACATCTTTTATTTGGGTAGGTATATGACCTACAAACTGCTCTGGAGAGTGTAATTTTCAGGAACCTCAAGTAAACTCGAGATTGAAGGACAGCCTGGTGCATTTGCTGCTTTTGTAAAGTGTTTTACCAGGAAGAATACAGTGATCCTAAACACAGTTCTGTGCTTCACATATAGCAGAACAAGAAAGATACAAACCAAGATGCTTTCTCACGCAGAATGGCCTTTGAATATATGTACTGAATAGCATAACCATGCCAATAACATCAGTGACTGATACTTAGGACAAGAAAATGAAACATCCTTCTCACCAGTATAGAGACACCAGCGTAATAGGATAGAATAGCTTTACAGAACACATTCAAGCTCTTTTTCATATCAGAGGATCTCAAGAAATACCATTTTATTTTAGTTCCCTATATCTTTTATTGTGTACTCCACATCTTTTAGTTAAGTTGCATATACCTCAAATACATCTAGGAATAAAGAAGGGGAATCACCCAACTTGGAGGAAGAAAAAAATGAGACAAAGATTGAAGAGTGAAACACACAGCAAAAAAACCCAAGGATATGTCTGGAAGTCTTTGTGTTTCAACCATTTATTTTTATCTTGGCTACAAGGTCTGAATTGTGGGAACATCCAGCCGTTTATGGTTGTCCTGGTTTTGGTTGGAGCAGAGTTAATTTTCATCCTAGTAGCTAGTATAGTGCTGTGTTTTGGATTTAGTGTGAGAATAACAATGGTAACGCATTGATGTTTTAGGTATTTCTCAGTAGTGCTTATCCTAAGTTAAGGATTTTTCAGTTTCCCATGCTCTGCCAACGAGGAGGTGCAGAAGAGTCTGGGAGGGAGCATGGGCAGGATAGCTGACCTGAACTAGCCAAAGGGATATTCCATACCATGGGACCACTGGATGGAGTTGGCTGGGTGGTGGGTCTCTGGACAGGCATCAGTCAGCAGGTCGCGAGCAAATGCATTGTGCATCACTTGTCTTTTCTTGGGTATTACTTTCTCTCTCTCTTTTTTATTATATTCATTTCCATTATTATTATTATTATTATTATATTTTTATTATATTTTATTTAGTTATTGAACAGTTCTTATCTCAACCCAGGAGGTGGTGTGTTTTTTTTTTTTCCGATTCTCCTCCCCATCCCACTGGGAGGAATAAGTGAGTGGATGCATGCTGCTTAGTTGCTGGCTGACATTAAACCACAGCAGTGGTACTTCTCTTTTCACTTGAACATTGCCATCAGGACAACTCCCTTCACATCCCCCCCGAAAGTTACATTTTAGCTTGTGAAAAATCATCTAGAACATTCATAAAACACTGTGTGCACATGATCAGACAAGAACAGGTCTACTGTAGAATTACAGTTTAGTTATCTCTCTGTTTACTTTGATGAAAATCTAATCCTTGTTCTTCTCAGTAGGGCTGTTTTGGCTCAGTCTATATGCTCTGATAACCTTGCTCTGAATCCAAGTAGCTGCAGCTTACCACTTTCCAGTATGTATGTTGACTTGTTAGGTGTATGCTGCTGAGCATTTTAAGAAGTACTGCAGTCATTAATGAACAGAATTTCAATCTGCTGCCATCTAGTCATCTAAATTTGGGGGCTTCTTACTTCTCTGCTGTTAAAAGCCCCACCTCATGTTTCATTTTGGCTTGCAGTCATTATAATTACTGGTCTCACATGTGGAATATTATTTTACAGTATACTACATCTTGCTCAAGTCAGTCTTCTGTTAAGGAAGTTAACATCCTCAGTTTAAAGTTAAATTGAATCATATTTTCATTTTCTTCATTTCATAACGTCACTCAATCACACAGGCATAGCTTTAGAAGAAAGACATCTTAAAGTGCCCAAAGATTTTCAAAACCAGGATAAACAAAGCCAAGAAGATGAAGGAAAAGGCATCTTTTACAAGATGCAAACAACCCTAACCACTAGGAACATTAAAATGTCTCTGCCCCTGTCCCTTTAATTCATCCCTTATCACCAGAATAGTGCTTTAAGTAGTACAAAGATATTTTTCTCATTTTGATATTTC
This sequence comes from Tyto alba, assembly GCF_018691265.1. Taxonomy (NCBI): domain Eukaryota; kingdom Metazoa; phylum Chordata; class Aves; order Strigiformes; family Tytonidae; genus Tyto; species Tyto alba. Next base: position 7,588,533 of record NW_024881320.1, read on the forward strand.
TAACAGGTTAATTTGCATTTATCACTGAACAAACACAGATTAAGAGAGACAATTCTTGCAAGTGAATTGAACTTGTGTCTTCAGGTTATAAACCTCTCCTATATCTCAGTATGGATTCCCCATGCAAGTAAGCAGCAAGAATCCCCACCTAGGTAAAATCCTCTCAATTTGGATGAAATTGTCTCTGTGGAGGGAATCAGGAGTATTTATTTCAGTGTGATACAACTTCATTCCTTTCCATCCCTTTCATTCTATTTTCTTTGGAAAAGTGGGAGATCACAATGGCACTCTTAGACTCCAGTTTCCTGGATACACTTATGCATATGAAAAAAGTGATTCAAAGTTCAGTCTTAGCACAGCAGAATGTCAGTGTCAGAACACACTATAGAAAAAAAAAAAAAACCCTAACTTGAAATAAGGATTTTTAGCACTTCCTTGCATATCCACAATATATACTGTAGTAATGTTCTCTTTTTTTTTTTTTTTTTTATTTTTGCCTCGTACTGTTTGTGGGGATGTCAAAGGTGAAGCTGATGCAATTATTAAATAAAGATTGTGTTTTAGATATTTTGCAAGGTCACCTAAACCTTGGAATAACTGATGATTTGGTAGACAGAAATAGATGAATCAACATGCAGTCATTTTTCAGAATGTTCAACTATGAATTGGTGATTAACCTTTGAAACATACTATGAAGAAAAGCTGCTGATTCTCTATCTCTTTCCCTTCAAATCAAACTTACTCATCCTTCTATAACACATGCTATATACAGGACCAACCTTTTGTGTACAGCACAGGACTACCTGTCTGAAATTCTTCATCCTATTCTTTGTAATGGAAGAGACCACGTAAGCATATAATATCTTTCAGCGGAAACTCTGTCAACTGGTGTTTAACATTTCTAGTACGCACAAACTAATATTTTAGTGCCCAACTCACAACTTATTTCAATATTCTTTAGTACTGTGTGGAAAAATTACAGTTTGTTGGTATTTCCACATTCAAAGCCTCTAGAAACAGTTCGTTTGTCTCTAACTCTGAAATTTTCTAATGCTTCTTGTCTAATTAGATAGATATCAACTTCACCTAGGTGGGAATCATTCCAATCGGCAGTCAAAAAGAAGCTGCACTGACAGAATCCCAGAACCTAATGATTAGACATTGAATGGAATAGTGGGAGCAACATCAAACATTGTCAAAAAGCACTATCTATCCTTTGTAAATGGAGGAAGCATTATTTTATGAACGGTAAACAGATGATATTCCTCACTGGTATGTGTTGATTTTTGGCCTAATTGGTCTTTATGAAAATACAACAAAAATTTCAGAGTTGTAAAGTTGTAATGCAGTATTAGGACTTGTTCTTTATGCACTGAATTTTATAAGAGGTAAAAGTAACCTTGGTGTCAAAACAATTCTCCAAAGTTGATGAAAATGACAGATTGTCACCACTCTGTTCACTGCTCCCAGCTGCTGCCAGAAAACCAGTGAAAAGTCCTGGGTTTCCACTCTCTCAAGTGGCTTTAGATCTAAGCCTCTAGTTTTCAAAATTCAGTTGGCTGAGAAGAAAGTTTTATATAGCTGTGCATTATGAAAAAGAGGAGGGGATCAGGTTTCAGGAAGATATGCATTTTTCCAAACCAGGAATGTGCAGTGCATCCGGAAGTTACTTGTAATTACTCAGAATTAAAAGGAGGATGTGAAGAGACTGAATGAAAGCAGACCTGGGAATCAAGAAATCTCTGAAGGTGTATTCTATCATGACAGAGAAAACAGATCCATGAAGCCCTCAAAGACCATCAGGTTTGAAAACAAACTTATTCAAAATTAAAAATACCTGGATGCTTAAGTCTCATTCTAAGAACATATCTGTTGAATATCAGCTAGCTAGCACTGTCTGGTCCCACAAACCTAATTACTATTCTTCTCCAGCTATGTGTGGCTATCAGTTTGATGAGTACAGACAGAAGCCTTTTGTTGTGCATCAGATATCAAAGAAAATTTGTGGTCCTTTTTTTTAGTCCATGCATCCTTCTGAAACAATTTATATAGGGGCTTTAAAAATGTGGCAAATGCAACAAACGATAAAACTGTATAATTCTTTATTAGATAACTAGCCCTAGTGTGTGGTCATTAAGAGTAGGAGTGAGTCTGTCCAGAAATGTACTGGTATAGTGCTCTAGGCTTTGCTATTGTTTATTTTGGGAAAAAAAAAAAAAAAAAAAAAGATCTGGCAAATACCCCTGGCGTACCTGCTATGTCTTCTGGGACAGAACTCAGAGTGAAGGATTTGCTTTCTACTTGACCTTGAAGAAGTCACTTGACCTTTGAGTAACCATACAAGGAAACCAGCTCAATAGAAGAACTTTAATGAGAACCAGATGCTGTATCTGAACTGAATTTTCATGAGTTCATGAATTATAGAAGTCTTAGCAGCAGAGGTGGCATCAAACTTTTAATTCAGTTTCAGTTGATGTTTCATAGACCTGTTCTAGCATACACAGATCCAGTGGGAATCTGAACAACTTTTGTGAGTAGTTCTTTTTGTTACATTTGAATATCAAATAATTCATCGATTCACTTCACACCTCAGGAAAGAAATCTCTAGATCTGATTCTTCTTCACCTGTCTCAGTGGGTAGTAAGTAATCTCATATGCAAATATCCATGTTATGGTTAGGAACCATGTTTCACCAGTGTATACATGGTTAAAGAAAGTACAGGACAGTCGAAACCCAGTCTGTCACAGAAATCATGCTTAGCCTTGCTTGAAGCTTTCCCTGACTTTGGTGGATGCTTTAAAAAAATACAGCCAACCTACAAAATATTAAAGGCAGCCACTAAAGTGTCTTTTTATGCATTTGGTGGAACATTTTAAAAAACTTCCCACCTCCATTATGTTTTAGCAGCTGTTAATGACTACAGCAGGTGGAAAACACTTTTTCTGTCTGTAGAACTTGTGCTATGTACTTTTCCTTCCCTAAAACAAGAGAGAGCATACACAGAAACAAAAGGCAAAGGTCTTAGCTTATTCATATTTCTTCTTGTCTGGCTAACTGATACTGAAAGCAATCATTTGCTTTTTTGTCAACATGCAACACATCAGCATTGAGCCTTTTTACTTAAGAGCCAGACAGGTATTAGAGCAACCCAGGGCCCTGTCTGATAGCATCATCTTTATTTGGCTCTTCCATCTCAAGTGCTGCTGGTTGAAAAGGCAGCCGCATGTAGCAGATGGCCTGGTGTGGTTCAATACACTCACATCACATGCAGTGCTGTGCATCAGCACAAAGCCTGCAGTTCCAACCTCAGACCTCACAAGACCTCACCAGCACTGACTCCAAAATTATTTTTTTCTCAGCTCAGGATTAATAATGACGTAGGGAAGAATATGGTTTTGTGATGAAGTATGCCCACAAGATTTTCCGGGGCTATTCAGCAGAGGGGCAAACATTCTGCAGCTCTGTTAATGGTTATGGGTAGTTAATCATCAGGAATTAACCAGCTGTCATGAATAAAAACTCTGCAATCTACTAATTTCTAGACAGGTAGCAAAGTGGTTGGCACTATGGACAAAAGTACCACCTTCTGTACCAGGTGATAGGAGTACAAGATGTTGTGATTTACTTTGGTTTTGTTTTGCTGAGAAACTGGCAGTCTTACTGTTTGAATCAACTCTAATGAAACACCTGCTAGGTTTTAATTAAAATAAAATGGAATGCAGTTGCATGAACAGGTGGAAGGAGATGATGATATACCATACAGCTCAAATCCCTCCATGTGTTTGGAGATTTTGAAAAGTCCCAGATACCGCATCCATAAAACAGCGATGGAGTGTGTCAGGAACATTTTGATTGTGCACACGAGTCTGGTTAAAAAGGCATCTACTTAGTCAGGGAACAGCAGAAAGATAATATTCAAGCAGCCTTACATTACATCCAGGTAATGACTAGTGTAATGGTTTCTTGCTTCTGATGTACTACATGGTGATATTTTCCAGTGGTGAGAAGCTGGGCTACTCAAATCATTCACAATAAAATGTTAGACATCAAAACAACAGCCAGACATCAAAATACATGAAGCATATAATGACTATGATCTTAAAAATAAAAATAATAATAAAAAAAAAAAAACAAAAAAAACAAAAAAACCCCCACACAAACCAAAAACTTGATTACAATTCCTATCCCGTCTCCATCCTTTTTGCAAAGAGCTGTCCCCAAGAGGCATGAGGTTGTGCACTTCTAGCCAACATCCAAACACAGCAGGGCAAGATTAACTGCTTCATTTCATATTTTGTTTAGGCATAGAGGAGAGGTGGTGCTCTTCAGTAGACCACTGCCTCTTGGATTTGGCACAAGGTTAATTGGTAACTGTGCATAACAAGAAAATAGAAGGTAATGAAGAGTCAAAATTATGCTCCATACAATCCTGGACCTGGCATAAGAGAGAAAGCAGGTAATTGTGAAGCATGCATGGTGAGCAACTAGTTCAAGAGTCAGTTCTAGTGCTATCATTTATGGACCATTTAAGTTTTGAATGACATAAGTGAACTTAGTGGTCCAGAAAATCTGGCCCTTTGCCAAGGAATGCTTAACACTGATTACTTTAAATTAGGTCTGTCCTTTAAGCATTGGCTTTTTATGCATTTACTGTTAGTGAGCATGTAAGTGTTCATCTATTACTACTTTGGTGGGTGCTTTCTTCTTAAACTACAGTTCTAGAACAACAACAACAAAAAAGAAACTATTTAGTGCATGGGTTATTTATCTTTAATACACTTTCCAGTCTATCAGGTTGAAGCAGTTTAATGTTATAAGATATTTATAAAATACTTATTCAAGAGAAGCTTTCTGTACATGAACATCCACTATTTTCTGAGATATAACACATAAAGCCTTTCTGATTTTTGCTTTCGAGATAATAAAAGTCCTCTAAGGCCTAACCATTTGTAAAATTTCTATGGTATATCAAAGAATAGGGGAATGCACATAGCATGTTGAATTCAAAGGAACTTTTAATTTCAAATAACTCTAAAGATTGCAATTGTGTACAGTAAAAGGTAACAAATGGAGCTGGAAGTTTGACCTGCTAGCTACCTGCCAGTTCTGTTTGCTGTATACTTTGTACAGTGGGTTGATTACTGCTTATCTCCTGTAGAAGGACTTTTCTGACATGTTTGACTCCATAATTTGGAAAAATGTCTGTAGTTGATGCTTCAATTTAGAAACTGAAACAGCAGTGGTATTTTAAAAGAGAACTCATAGAATTTAGGGAACGTTTTTCTTTCCGAGGGTTGTAATCCAGGGCACTACACCTAGGCAATGGGTTGTGAAGCCTAATGAAGCAACGAGCCTGATAGAAGCTGGTAATTGAAACAATTTCAAAATTGTAAAAATGGTTTGGAGACAGCAAAGTGTTAAGAAGGGAGGGTGACCTTGGTATGAGCCAGATCCTTACCTAATCCAAACATGTTCCATTCTATCTGAAAGTGGGGAAGTCACCAGATCTAATTAATTATAACAGATAATTTAGCATGTTTAAAAGCATCTGGCTGCATGATTTCAGTCCTTGAGATAATCTAGAAACAAAGAACTTTGGAAGGTGGGTTAGTTCTGACCTCCTGTATTGAGGTCTATTTCCATAACTTTTCTCATAACAGCTTCACTTCCCATATGGAGTTTTGGTTTGAGTTGCAATTTTTGGATGTCTCTCCCATGACAAAGCAGGCTGCACTAGTAAATGGGTCTTTGCATAGTTTGAAGCCATGTTTTCTTTCATGTTCACTCTGCAGTTTACATTTGTAAATCACATCTTCCTTGGCAGCTACATTGATTGATTTTCTACTGGTTCGGATGCATAAAATAATGTTTGATCTGGAAAATCCATTTAACAAGTTGTTTTTTTTTTTTTTTTTTTTTTAAATCGGTTTATGCTGTCATAAAATGTGAGTAATACACATTTTTACACAACATGGTTTAATTTTGAAGGTGACTCACCTCGCACATTAAAAAAGAGAAATTTCTCTCTCAAAAAACCTTAAAAACAATGATGAAGTATGAAGTTGCATACTCTGATAAGAGTTAAGTTCCCAGATAAGTATCTTTATAGGTCTGGGCCTGTGTCATCCAGGTTCTTTAATGTCCTGATCTGCCTGCATTTCCTATACTCATCCATGCTTTGTATAACCACTATGTTAAAACTTTGCAGCACTCTTCACCCACTGGTGTCATAGTTATCTACAACACAGAGAGGAAAAAGCAGCAAGACTTTTGTTCCATTGTGGTTATTGGCCATGACAATTTTTTAAGCCGAACTTTCAAGAACAGAAAGAATTAGGTAAAATAATAGTCATGGGGCAAGAGAGGAAAGGCAGGGAAGTCCAGAAAATAATTACACCTTTTGTGATGTGTTATACCTGACACTAACTGCATTTTCATAAAGGTGAAAGGACACGAAGCAACAAAACCAAATACATCTCTCATTGCACAGAAGCAGACACAAATCTTGTTCATATTAGACAAGAAGATGGACAAGGTATACAAAAATGTGTGGACAGAGGTAGGAGCAAAGAGAGAAAGAAAAAATGAATATTGGGTCTGAACTTACTTTTATGACATCTATGCTACCAAAGTTCTTGTGGTAACATCTATGAAGCAGAATGAAGATCTGAGCTTTTTCAAAGCAGACTGAGCTTTGGATTTTATTATGTACCATTAAAGTGTATAAACCTTTTAATCGCAAAGGCACCCATCATTCCGGTCCAAAAAAATCCATAAACAAATAAACAAAAACCACAAAAAGCAAATGCCATCTCTTATTACACAAACATTCAAGCTAATGTCGTATGGGGTCTCAACCAACAATCACAAACTGATGCTATGAAGAAAGCCAGAAAAACGCCACAGTAGACAATTATACAATAGTCTAGTGTACACAGAAGTAGTGTTTAACACAAAGAATGCTTCATTATTTTCCCAGGAGCTTGATAATCTGTATTGCACCAAACCAGATTTCTATTTAACTGAAGAAGGATTTGGCATTTAAATGACAATGAAAACATAAAACAAGTTGTGTTATCAATTATAAAGATAAAAGGGTTGTGCATTTGCACAGGTTACATCTCTCCAAACTCAGTGGATTACAATGATAGCTGATCTAGTTCATGCCATTCTCAGTGTAAGAATAGATTTATCTGGAAGACCACTGAGCATATTTTTCTTCTCTGAGGCTCACAGATAAAACCATACTTGCACCACAAGTTTATATATTTATAATATTTATAACATCTACAGGCAGACACCTCTGGCTTCTTTGACATGTGAACTCTGTCAAGCCAGTAACTTTTCAAGAACCTTCTAAAAAAAGATTAATTTAGTTGTTTGTACACTTATTGAAGGCAGCAGGGATCACCGTGGATTCCTTTACCATATCCTTTATCATCAAGAATAGATTACAATAAAAAATATGTATTTTCAGATTTGGTGAAACAAGTCAAACTCTTCCAGTAGAAAATATTAAGTTTAATTAAGAAAATACTTATGCACAGTTAGATATGACCTCATGTCAATTAGTCACGTGGTCTGCACCAAAAAGGCAGTGACATTTAGACAAGTAACTGGGTACACATTTCTCTTGGCTAGTATTGGTAGGCTAGGCACTCCACTACCTTATTTTCATTACTCTTTTTCTGTTCCTGAGGAGCAGAAAACTAACTTGTTTTTTCTTAGGAATGAAAAACAACCTTGTGGAATAAGACAGCAGCATGAATAGGTGCAGCACAAATCATCAGTGTGGTTGCAAGATGTTGTTTTCCTAATATTCCAGTTTCTACAACTGCACTTAAGAACTCCAGACAGTTACATTAGAAAAAATATAAAATCTAAGTTCTGGTTAAATTATTTTTTTATAAGCTTCTGAATGCACTTTACTTCCCTTCTGTAATTTGGTCTCCTGAGTACCTTAAGTTTAAAGTCTCACTAAGTTGAAAAAGAAAAAAACCTACTGGGCTCTTTGACATTGCAAACCCCACACACACTTTTGGACTCTACTTGAATGCATAGTGTTTCTTTGTGGGCAAGTTCTGGGCTTTGTGGGAAGCATGAAGGACTGCAAATATTTTACAGGTCAGAGATTATGTTTACCTAGTAAGACTGAAGTGGTTTAGGATACTCTGCCAGTGAAGATTTGATTCCCTTCTCAACTGCTTTAATAATGACAGTGAAATGATCCCTCAGTGTACCTTGTCACTGACCTATCAGGCAAGTTTAATAAGCTTTCCTCCTAAATATTATATTGCACAGAGCCTTGAGATATTTTCCTATTTATAACCTGTCTCAGTCTGGTCTAACTCTTTCATACTTTGTCCGTGTTCCTCCTCCAGTCCCATTATTCTTTTCCCAGAGATAGAAACTTGGAAGCTGGAACTCAGGAGCACAGGTAGCTCCTACCTTCCCTAGTGAGCTCAGCGTGAGTTTTACTTATACCACTGCTTCCCAACTGCATTAAAAAAACAAAAACAAAAACAAACTCTTTAACACTTGCAATTCCCAAACCTAACACTTCATTTTACTAAATCAGAACAGATTGCCCTATTTTTTACATCCTAGTAACTGCCCATTAATAAATCCTACTCCTGTTCAGTCTTTCCTTCAGTACCCAGCAGCATCTCTGGCACCAGCAAGATTCAATTCAAAATTGTTCCCAGGAGGGCAATAAGAAGTAAGCAAGCTTTTGCCCTTGGCAGGCGTCAGCGATAATAGTAAGTGGTAAGGTGCTGACCTACATCCATCTAAAACACATGAGCTAAAGTTTTGAATGCCAGCACTTTGATCTGCCTTTCAGCCCCAGTCTGTTCACATGTATCAGAACATCACATATTTGGAATCAGAACTAGTGTTGTTTGTATGTTTGGTTGTTTTTTTCCTAGTGACATTAGGTGGAGGAACCAGGGAAACTGTGCTGTGTAAGTAAAAAAGCCAACAGTTTCTGGGACAAACAGTCACTGGCCATAACTGGCTTTAGAGAGAAGTGAGGGCAAAGGAAGATCACGCACCTGAGGATCGACATTACGAAGATGGACTTGGAATGAAGAAAGGTGTGAAGGGTGAAAGTGGCCTTGTGCTGGAGACATACACACACACACATCTTCCAGCAATGTCTGAGTGTGCTGAGCGGACAGGGGACTACAGGTCCCTGGAGCTCTGGAGCTGTTCAAGAGCTAAGGGCATTAGGATGGTCGTGGTTTTCCACACGTTTTTTCTGTAGCTGCTTTTGTGGTGGTCCAGAGGCATACTGCCTGTTAAACTGTAGCTTTACTATTTACTTATCTAAATATCTTCATGATTATCAGTCAAAAGTGCTGAAGGTCCAGTGTCCTTGAGCAAGAACTAGAACTGCTCCAATATTAATTGGGTTTTGTTCCCTTCATAGCATCAAATCCAAGAGGGGTCATGGTTTGGGGCCTATATTTTCACTTTTGCTTGAACAAAACTATTTTTTGTCCTGTTGGAGTTACAACTGAAACAAAAAAAGAAACTTCACATTAAACCATGCCTTGTAATTGTTCACAAGCCCTCTCGTGGTGCTCACTGTCAGCTACACTTCAGAAGCATCAAGTCGCTGCAAAGATGCAGAGTGCAAGCTCTGCCCCTGAAACAGGTGCTCAGGGAAAGACAGCGCTTTGTTTGATGCAATCCAGTGCCTCTCTCAACTATGGTGTGTAGAGAGCAAAAGATATAAGTGGCAGATTCTTTGCAACCCCTTACCCCCATTCTAAATGTGAGCCCCTTCTCTCCAACGGATGAGCTTTTCTTTTCTTAAAATAACTGTTTAACAGCTATTTAAGTTTGCTTTGCTTATTACTCTCTTCTCTCCCTTTGTCCTCACTTGGGCAAATGATCCCCTTCTTTTAGTTTCATCAACTTTCAGAAGAAAACCTTTAAATGGGTAACACAACCTCCTCCACATTTGTGCTGGCTTCTTCAAATCTATATAGACAAACACATTCCAGGTTATGTGAGGACAAACCAATTTTAGTTAAAAGACAACTCCATTGTGGACCGTGTTTATCTAAAAGACTGAGAATAACCCTGATTTAAAACAAAACATTTTTCCCTGAAGTAGTAAATAACTCATATGAAGAAGGTTAAATACTGTACTTCCACAAAGCCAAACTCTCTATCCCAGTGTGTCACTAGAACTTTTATCTAAATTGTTGAGGGTCCAGAAGAGAAGCTACAAATAGAGGTCCACTTGGAAAGTTGAGCTCTTTTTGTTAAAGCTCAGAGATGATAATAAAGAGATGATATTTGCTTTAGGGAAAAAGCTTTGGAGCAAGTGTCACCCATTTGATCAGCATGCTGTCTACTTTGTCAGCCTCTCCTCCTTTAAAAGGCTAACAGAAATAATTTCTTTAGAGACTGCACACAACGATAAGTGCAACAGAATTGTAGACCCCTAGTGAATGTGCTTATCAGCCACTTTCAAAGGGCATGGAAATGAACTCCCTCTGACTTTGTCAGCAGATTGAGAACAATTCACACTCTTTAGCCCTGCAAGCATTAGATTGGTACATCCATGGCAAAAGGAAAGGCTGTAGCAACATGTATTTATATTTCTTTTCATCCAGTCTCAACGAGTACAACTTTTTATCTGCTTTGCAGCATCTCACAGAGGATTTTCTGAAAAAAATATTAAAAATGTTATTTCTTGAGCAAGTCATTTGTCCACCTGACTGGTGCTAAATTATCACTTTCTATTTCAAATAATGATATTTAAGGGAAAATGACAGAAATCACCTATGAAGAGGACTTTATCAAAAGTCCTTCAGAATAGGATCACATTTGCTATAGAAATGCCTTATCCCAAGATAAAACAGGCGAGCAGAACTCTGTCTCAAACTGAACTTTACAGATATTGCCACCAGTGGAGTTGAGTGCATGGCTGTAGGTTCCCATGAGCTAGCGTGCTACACTAGCTATCCTGAGTAGCGACATGAAGTACTGCAACATTTAGATTAGATTCTTAATTTAATTCACTCCACTTCCAAACAGATTTTGCAACTCCTACATACTTAGGTGAATGCATCCAGGAAAACCAGCTCACTCCTGGCTGTTTGCAAGAGGTTTGCCTTTCTTGGGTTATACTCTTCTTCTCTGGCCCACTGCTGCTTTTTATTCACAACTGCTTAACCCAGTTTCTGTGGCACTAGTCAATTCTATCACTTACTCCTCCAAAGGACTACATTAGGATGAATGTGTGCATCCTGTGACATTCAAGACAACCTGACTGTAATTATCTGGCTAATTTAATTTTTCCAGGCATTTTCCATGATTCTACCCCACAGCATTTACAATCATTGTCTCATATTTGTATCCAGAGAAGAGATAAAGGACCCATGAAAAATCAGAGTCTGATGCTCCCAAAGATGATTTTAAATTGTGAGGCTTTCCCAGAAAAAACAGATTTGCCATGGCAATGAAGCTCACAAGACATTTCCCCTAGAAAGTATTACACCATATTAATTTAAACTAAAGGTCATGCTGAACTATACAAGAAAAATGAATCAAGATGATCAGTGGGAAAGTGGTACAAAGACCAGTATTCTGTCTACCATACAAAGGACACTTCTGTTGAAGACTTCTGTATTTATCTGATTCTTTTCTCACTAGTGAATGTTACCATTCCTAAACAGAGCAGCTTAGCAGCAAGCTCCAGTCATTGATTTCCATTTAATTGTTGGAAGACGGAAAGAAGGAGCAGAGCAAAAATAGAAAAGGGAAGTAGGAAAAGAGATTGTTTTTCAAAAATCAATAAGATACAACAGGGTGATCAAACCACACAAACAGTCGTGCTGCTGTCAGCCCTGCAGTTGCTCTTTTTGGTACCTCATGCTCTCAATTGTTCCCTTCATGTATGCTCCAAAACATGTAACTCTGCTTACAATTTGTCTTTACTTTTCAAACTCAATTTGCCTTAAATGAGTCTTAAATGAGAATAATTAGGATAGGACTCAAAGTAGGTTTATGATTTATTAACCACTGATTGTGCCTCTTCAGCTTCACTGTTAACATGTCACTAGTCCAAGAATTTGGCTTTTATTCTGTGGCATCAATCAGGACATTCCTGAAGGGCTCTATGAAAAAGATTGATGTTTTGTATTTCAAAGTGTTAAAGAAGAATAAGTAGAAATGATAAACACAGCTATTAGACACAGTCTCTCTTTGTCATTCATTAGCCCAGTGTTCTGGTAAGAGTCCTCTCCATGCATTTTATCCCATACAAATGTTTGTAATTCTGTGGTCTTCCCTGGGCCCCAGTGAAACTAGAAAACCCAGCAAGCAGAAGCCATAGTCACATACCTCAGCTGCAAAACCAAACTTCACTCCACTTAAATTCAGTCCTAAACAGTAAAGTTGGCCCCAATTTTAGGTGCCAAGACATGACTTCAAGTGCTTAACCTGAAGCTTCCTGCATTTTAAAGGTTCTCACTGCCTCTTTGTATAAAACAAAACTGCCAGTCTTTCACCTCTCAGTTAATTGAAATGGGGTAGGCTATGCAGAAAGCGTTCTGAGGCAGTCAGCCACACTCCAACCACCACAGGGAGCAATGCACGTCTGGGGAATAATGTTTTACTGGTCAGTGCTAACTGATCAACACAGACCTTGCTGAGTCTAGTATTTCCACAGCTGCTTGCAGTATTACTGTAATGCAGCAACCTGGTAATAGCTATGTTACTGCTTTCAACAGTAGCCCACATACTTTGACACAGGACTTTACTGAAAAATAAAACTGTCCATCAGGACAATGTGCCATCAAGTTCTGCCTTGGGGAAGCTACAGAGCTTTGAAGATTTCATGCTTGTTTGTTTGTTTGTTTGTTTGTTTGTTTTTTTGTTTGTTTTTAAACTATCAGAAGAACGTAGTGCATCAATTCAAGAATTCCTGTATGCAATGGCTGTGAATAGAAACAATGCTTCTTTATGGATGTGGTTGTATAAATATTTCACATATTAACTCTTTTTATGAATCTTTTCTATCCAGTTCACCACAAACAAGTTACACTTGCTCCTAAAATACTGCATTTCAGAAGTGCTGCTTTATTACAGGAGCCTGATTAGGGCATACTGAAACTAATGGAAAAGTTTCCGCTGACAGCTTCTTTTTGCTGGGTCAATTTCAAGTGTTTTAGCAATAAACCTGTCCACTTCTATAGCCTGCTGTCTAATTTTGGAAGATTGCTTTTGAGACAGGCAATAATCAGCAACCTCAATATTTCACAATATCCAGTGAGTAAAACTTGTAGTTAATGCCTTTACAAAAAGCCCTTATCGCCGTTTAGTTCTTACAATGGGAAAATTGGTTCTTTCTTGGCAATGAAAAACAGAAGAGAAAAAGATCTTACAAGCCTATAATCACAAATACAAAATACATCCTTGGAGGAGTGTTACAAAGGGGACAGTTTTTCGGGCAATGAGTATAAGCACCAGTTCAGAACACAAGCAGCTACAGAAAATCAATGCAAGGGCTGAACTCTTCCCTTCACACTTTTCCTTTCCTGAACAGCTCTCATAAATTAAATTTTTAGCTTCTTAGAATGTTTTTCTTCACAAAAGATTTAGAAGTGTCTGCATCCAACATTCCAGTCACTCACCAGAAGATAATGTACTTGCTCATCGCAAGAAGAGTTATATAGAAAGCAAATTAAAAAATGCAAGATCGTATCAAATCAAGGAGAGTCAGTCTCAAATATTAATGCCCCATGTCATAAAGGTACAAAATGATAAAAACACTTCCTATAGGCAATTGGAAAAGCAGCAACTTGACAAGCAATCAAGAAAACTGCAGCCCTGGTTTATAGGTTTTCTTGAGCCGCCTCAGCAGAAGAATGAGGCTCCTACTCCATGGAGTACATAAATGTGTGCATAAATCCCATTGTTTCTAACTGGATGCAGCCCTTGATTATATGCTTTGTGTCACAAGGGTGCTAGGGAGCTGAACAAGACTCTTCAGGTAGGGGTTCCAACTTTATAGATCATTGATCTGGAATAGACCAAAAGCTCAACGTTTAGAGCAAATTCATTAGCTGTTAACCTCTGAAACATCACATTAACTGTTTTACTTGTACTAAGTTTTGTTCCTCTGTTAGCAACTCCTAGGTGACAGAACTAGAGATGTTGAAGCTGATGTAGTAACTTTCCTTTCAGATCATGAATTAATTAAATAATCATACTGTTTCTGGGAAAGTGATGCTGCTGCACTGTTGCAGTTACCTTAATAAAATAGCTTGAATCCTAGAATATGATTTTGATTTTAAAATGGAGTTATAGCAGCTATGAGAATATAAAGCACACTAAGGCCCTTAGGAATAGGTAACTAGTATGGTATGTGCCTTGAACACTGTAAGAATCAATATGGACTCTGAATTAAAACAATGGGTACTGGTTATGGATCTTGATTTGAAACAATAGGTACCAGAAGAAACTGGTTTTGGTTAGGAAGATAGGCAAAAGAAGAAATGGGCATTACCCAAAAATGAAATGAGCATGCGCAAGGATGGAGTTCAATCAGCGGACACAGTGATAAAGACTATTGACGACCACCAGAAGACCCCCGTTCAACATACCCACGCATGCGTTAGGGACATTTGCATATGTTGATGATTTCCAGGAAATAACATGAATACGCTGATCATTACCCTCCCCTCATTCTATTCAAATCAATCAGTAAAGATGACCAATGATTTCTGTAAAATAGGAATATAGGTAAGGTGAGGTAACTGAAAGCCAATCATTATTAAGGTCAAACTAAACTTTATGAATTTTGTTGATCTTATGTAACCATGACTCTGCTGAAAAAGTTTATAAATATGTTGTGCTTTGTATCTATTGGTGAACAGGTCTTTGGTGGAGCTATCCCCCTTGTTCCCCAGTGCTGGAATAAAGAAGCGCCTGCTTATCTGCTGTGTGTAGATAAATTCTATTCGCGATTGTGAGCGCTAACAGCACCACCACTTATATTTGACAATCGATGAGGACAAGTTCACCCAAAGAAGGCACACCTACCAGTCCTCCTCCAGTTCTACATGGGCAGAGAGTGACAAAATTCCAATAAAAACTTGCCAGCTTTCCTGAAAAATGGCACAATGGAAATAGAGTTTCATTCCAGGTGGTGTTATTTAGTCTAATTACTAGTAGAACACAGACACAGAGTTTTATTCATTTACACCTTTAGTAGCCAAATGACTTGTGTTCACTCAAATCTAACCAAAACTGTCCAGGACAGGCTGCAGTGTCTCAAAGGCTTGAAGAGAAAGGAAGTAATCTATTACGTTGCAACTTATTCTAATTTGTAATGATGTTAATCTCTTAAAATAAAAGCATATACACCCCATTTAAAATTTATTTGTATTTCTTCAACTCTTGGTCCTTTCAAGTTCACCTGAAGTAATTAATCTAATAGTTAGGAAAAGTTTTAAGTTTTTGGTACCTAGTCTCGGGGAATCATAATAGCAGGGCACTCCTGGGAAGTGAAAGTGGTCTTGTTCACTTTCTTATAGTCACCAGCAGTTTATAAAACTCACCAGGCACTGCAAACAACACATTTGCTTAGTAAGTCTCCCTGAATTACCTTTGCCATGCTGCAGCCCTTCCAGGGCAAGTGTCAGTACAAGTCTGCTAGTCAGTGCCACACCACCATTGACTTCAAACAAAATTCACTTCTTCCCACCACAGTCAATAGCACTGGATGAGCACTCGCCACAGCAAGGCATTCTGACTTGCACAGCCAGCCAACTCCAGTCCTGTCCATCTCATTAAAGCAAATTAGAAACTTCATTTTACCCAGGGCTGAGCTGCCACTGCTCTCCTCCCTTAGCTTGTTTGTACTCTATCATGGCTGAAGTTTTTGTCTTGCTATGAATGAGTCTCCTCTGCTTTTACAAGAATCATTATAAAAGGCTGTGGGTTTTCTCCCCTCCTTCAGGCATCTTCATTACAGGGCACTTTAAAAAAGCAACAACAAAACCGTAGTGCAGTGTGCCAGTCAATAGTGAAATTATGAGAAGTGTAATCTACTCTCTACAACCTAATGAGCTGATGAGTAAATAACTGTCAGGCTTTTGCACTGAGCTATTGATTACGGCTTCCCACAGTGCCGATATGCTGCATAGGTACCTGCTGCTAAACAGAAGAGATCAATATAGGAAACTTCTAAAAACAATAACAAAAGGTTTCAAGTTTTTTAGATGCTTTTTCTCATGCTGGGGCAACACATCTTCATTGCTAGATCACACCTCCCACTCTGCTTCCTGCCTTTCACCTTGAAAAGGTTAAACATGTTCTGTTAATGCATAGTACCCTGGGACATAAAAGGCTGGTTAGTGAGAAGTGCAGTTTATAGTAGATACTAAAGCAGCTAGCCGAGATAACTTCACCTGCAGAGAGTGTTCCAGAAAAAATTTCCTCAAATATTTAAGCTTTACCTTCTTGCCCCTACACAACACAGCCATCACATCACACATATTGGCTTCCTATTCTACCAAGAGCCAAAGCTTAAAATTATTTTACTTCCAAAAGCTTTGGAGGGGCTCCTCCACTGAGTGCCATCCAGTGTCACTCCTCTTCCATTTTCCACATTATCATCCTTCATTTAGTACAAAAGTTTCAGGGCAAGACTCTCATATTTTTCTGCCTTTTTTTTTTTTTTTTCTTATACCTTTATTTTCAAGTCTCAGTTGAAAAGTTCTCTCCCCTTCTAGACCTCAAAGTATTAAATTTTCTGTCCTCTGATCCTATTATTTACTTGAATGGTCCAATTTTCTAAAGACTTATCATAGCTTTTTCTTTTGTCCTCATCTCTTCTCACTGAAGCTAGGTACAGACACATGTGTGTCTGAATGCGAATTTTGAAGTTTCTTTTTTATCTTTTTATAAAATTACTTTTAATTAAAAAAAAAAAGAGCTCAAAAGTCCATTTACAATCATAAAAATGAGAATTAAACATTTGCTTTTTTAATGAAAAAAAAATTCAATTGACAGGTAATATTTTTAAAATTCTGGGGTATAAAAAATTACAAAGATCTTATTTCATTTGGTGATTTAAAAAATTCAAATTCAGAGAAATTTTTATGAAATTTTAAATTCTGTTGTACTGTAAAGAGACATGAATGTTTTGTGATTATCATCTGATGAATTCACAAACAGCTATAGCTGAAACTTCAAGTGGATGACATGTATCTCTAGATAAATAGCTAGTGACTTGTGTCCCTATTAGATATAGTGTCTAAATCAACAACATACAGAATCATGATGTTCTTCCTTCAGAGCTGAGATTCTGTAAACACAGACCATAAGCTTTGTATTATATTTATGTATTGTTTCTCACTGAGAGAAATTCTGAAATACACACTAGCATGTTTCTTTGGACTGGTATTATCAATATATCTAAACGTGAAGTTGAACACAAATAAAAATAAGTTTTCCCATCAGAAAATGGGGTCTGTAGTATTTTTTAGTTTTAACAATTTGGATAGAATTTTTCAAATGGGAAAATACTAGAAAATGTTTGGGTCTTGTCAAGCAAATAATATGGAAGCTTTGAAACATGTAAAACCTTTGTTTGCATAGGGCACCCTGAACTACAACACATTTTCAAAAAAATTTGTTACAAAGATTTCAAAATCAGCACAAGCTTCCATCTTGATATCTTGATATGTGATAGAAAAAAGTTTCAGAACATCAGAGTTTTCTGCAGGACCGAAGTTGTATTTGGTGATTTGTTGTAAGGATTCTTTAAGGCATGTACTTAGCTTCACCACTAGTGTCCTGTTTTTTCAGAATTTGTTGCATGCTGTGGATATTTGGCTTCATCACATATATCAGAAGGATGTAATTACAACAGTTATTTTAAGTAATGTTAAGCTTTTCTTGCTCAAACTCAATAATTAAAGAGAAAGAGGGGAAGTGGTTTAGACAAGACATTCTATCCCTTCCTTTTACACTGCCCCAGATCATTTTATCACAGGGAAGATATTTTCAGCAGATAGATACTAGTCTCCATTAAAATGCAGCAGAAGAAATTTAAAAAATGATCAAGGGGACACACTGAGGTCTTCATGTTAAACAAACAAGAGAACTTGATGTACAGTTCAGAAAACAGGGAATAAAATGAAAGCTTAGACAAGATAAAAGAGGTAACAGCACACAGAGGATAAGTTATCAAACAGAAGACCTTGAAGTAAAGCGTATTTTGTTCATTTCAATAAAGGACATAAGATTCCACACAAGAAGATAGAAGATGATGATTATTTTCCCCTCTGACAGATTCACGTTTGTGGTTTTTTAAAATTTATTTTTATATAGGTTTACTATAATCAATTCTCTCCTTCAGTCTCCACTCCTAAGCTATAGATCTCAAGCCCCAGAAGCTACTGTGCAGTTGAAGTTACTCAGTTAGAAGATACTGTCAGATATGAAATTAAAAAAAAAAAAAAAAAAAAGAAAAAAAAAGAATGATGAAAATAAGAAAAATGGAAACTGCAAGGTATCTTTAAAATGAACAATGGACAACACAGCAGAATGCACTGAAAGGTATTTCACAGAGCCAGTATACAGACCTTTAAACTTCATATAAATAACTGGGTTTCAAAAAGGAAAAAAAAAAAGTATTTATTCTTAAAAAACAATTTATTGCAATTTAGACTCCCAACCAATCATTCAAGCCACAGGTCAAAAAGCAGAAAATACTATGATCTTTACATCCTAGTGATGTTCAGCAGTTGTTATAAGGGCTCATTTTTAAGATTTCGGTACATGGATTAAGTTGATAGATCTAATCATGCAGAGCATGATGTCTACATCTACTAACTGAGGAGAAACAAACCCACATTTTCACAGTGAACAAGAAATGATATATGATCAGAGAATGTGGGGAACCATGAAAAATGACAACCTCTCCTTTGCTATCGCAAGAAATAAAACCAAAAAAAGTAAAATCCAGGAAACCAGAACCTTGCTCAATATTAGAATCTCACCAGGTTTTTCTTCACGTTTCTTTGAGAGAGTCACCTTCCACACAAAGCAAATCTCAGAGAAGGCCTGTGAAAATGATAATCAATAACACTAGAAGGAAAGATGAAAGAACTGATATAGTCTCTCTTCCCACCACCCTGGGACACAGTGCTAATAGACAAGGAAGAGCTACAATAGGTCTACAATCGCAAAAGGATAATCCCCCTGTCAAACAGAATGTCAGCAGACATCAGAATATTAATCAAGGCAAAGCTTTTCTAGTGCTTCTGGACATGATTTGTATGATACTGTTGATGTCTAGGATACAAAGCTTTTACTGCCATAAATCTGAAGGTGCCATGTGTTTTCCTGCAGTTAGGATTGAAGATAGGTTGGCTTTTGCCTGAGAGCCCACACATAGTATCATTGTAACTGTATTTCCAAAAAATGGGTATGAAGGGAAGAACAAAAGAGACTTCTCTGTATGCCAGCTGAAGTCTCAAATACATCAATCCTATAGCTTGTGGTGGTAGCCAACAATCAGAGCTACAAGATGACATATTAAAAAAAATTTCAAAAAACCTACATGCAGGCATTTTATGTGACAGCATATAACTAAGCTGAAAAATTCATTGGCCACTCGATGTTCATTAAGGCTGAAACCATCAAAGTTGAAGAGAGAGTGGATACCAGACAGTTATGTAATAGGTGCAGATAACCCTAACACTTCATAGGGCCACTAAATCTCCACTTCCTGGTTTTATGCTTTTTTTTTTTTTTTTTTTTTTTTTTTTTTTTTGTGACTAGACATTAGGACAAAAGCTTTAAGTCAGGAAAGAGGCAGCACAGGTTATTCGTCCTCCTAGCATGTAAAGCAATTTTCTCCTGGAGTACTCTGTTACAGGTCAGAATACTAATCTGATAGTCAGGTTACTGGCAGGATGTACCAACTAATTGGAGGTACAAGCTGGCAGTTGCCACATCCACAAGTAATTCCAACAGATTCTTGCTAATGCATTATGACATTGTTCCTAGTGTATACTAGCTACTGTTCAAATAGGCAAATAAACAGTCCATTCCCTTGTATGGTAAGCATATATTTAAGTATAGTTGCTGCCTTATTATATACAGTACAAGAGCCCCTGATGTCTTTTGCAGCCTTCCACAACCCCATTCAGGGAGTGCAAGTTCTGATGGCTTATGCTAAAGCGAAGCTGTGGATGGTGGTAATGAGGTCTCTTCCCTCCTTTCCCCTATGCCCTCCTCTAGACTCCTTTCCAACTGGAAAGATCACAAGATAGGAAAGGTTGGTGGGGTTCTTTCTTGCAGGACTGGCCACAGTCCAGACACAAGCATCTGTTAGAGAGATCACTATTGCTCTTTTTGTAACAGATTTGGCTGGTAAACCTGGTAACAGCTGCATGAGCTATGCTTCTCATCCATACAATTCATTCGTAACTGGCAAGCCTGTCATTGTTCATCACTAGATGACAACAATGCACTTCTGTGTGTGCCTTGAACTGTTACTAAGGGCACGACTCCAAGCAGGCTTGTGTGGTTCTGTGGCCTGTTTCCCTGCTATAATCACAGTTACAGAGGAAAATGATGGGAAGAGGGTGGATTTAAGGAGATAAATTTGTGTGGGTGAGGTATCGGTCGAAAGGGAGAGAAGGCACCAGTTCAGGAAAACACAAATTAAAAACAGTGGTGGGGCTCAAGATGTTCTCCAAAGAAAAGACTGAAATATTAGCTCCCTTCCTCTCCTTGCCATGGTGAGCACACTCAGAGGAACTTCAGCCAACTGCACTATACTGTGTCATCCATATGACTTTCCTACATCCACAGTACAAGTGCTGATGCTGTTGCAATATAAGGCAGAGACATGAAGAGTAGCTTCTAATCGTGTGATGCCATATAACTCTCATTACCAGGAATATACATCCTGGGCTGCAGGAAAGGGGTACCACAGGAGGAATAAAGCCTCTTATAGCAATTCCTGCCTTCCCCTCCTGCTCCTGGATGCAGCACAGTGTCCAGCAGTTGTGCCAGCAAGATCACTTGAGTGACTGCACTGTGAAAAAGTTGGTCAGGAAACTCAGCAGGCCTTGAAAGAGTTGGGTCCATACCCGCCATTTTGTCTTGCAGCCAGGCAGCTCACTGTGACACCCCCGAGCTATTATTCTAGCAACACCATGAGGGCTGGGAACAGCAACAGCAAAAGTGAAGTTGCAGAAGGCAGGGATCTTTTAACACCATGTACCATAGCAAGCAACCTAGCCAATTTGTGTTTTCTCAAGAGGTTACACTTTAAACTGAAGTGTGGATGCAAGTGAGCTCATAGATGGAGACATGGGGGAGAGTAGAAAGAGCAGAAAATACAAAACCCCAACCAAAGCAAACAGACTGGATGTCTGACCAATTCACAGCTAAACGCTACTTCAACTGGAGCAACTATCATTTAATCCTCCAATTTCCAGAGGAAGGCAGTCTATAAATTTAGCTGCATACATACATATGTATACCCACATTCACATAAATCTTTGTGTGAGAACAAGGAACACTAATATCTGCAGCTTCAGTTGTTCCTTGCCCTGCTGGCAAGAAAATAATAACTTCTCATTTATATATATGACAAGCCATTTATTTACACAATTTTTTTCATAATGCCCTTTTTTCTTCTTACCTGATATTTTGCCTTTGCTGTATAGTTCTTAATTTCTGATGATTATTTTAATCTGAAGTTAGCTTTGGGGCAGGCAGTCTTACAGACTACAAATTAAAGCCTCGACCACTTGAAGTCATTAAAGACTCCATGGGAAGAAAATTATTTGTGCACAAGAAAACTTAGTGTTCTCTACCTACAAGGAATAAGTGTATCCCTGGTAAGGCCAAAAAAACCCTCCAAAACAAACCCTCAGCTATGAGAGCACAGAGAAAGGTTCAGCTGAGAAAAAGGAAAGACATATTTGCATTGCTTCTGAAATACCAAGTTCTCCACTCACAGGTGTCAGGGAAGCAGGCCTTGCTTCTCTCTCACTTTGCTATAATAATTTGTGGTTATTTCCTTCTGGAATGGGATCATCAACTAACAAGCTGGCCATTTTGTTCTAGTGGAAATCATCATCCAGAAGTTCTCATCCTACATAAAATACCTTAATTGATTCCTTATCCTTACAAGAACCAAATCTTCTGAAAAGAGCTTACAAAGAAAGTTGCCAGTTCAGACATCCACCTTTGTGACAATTACTCTTATAAAAGTCATTTTTTACAGAAATGAGAATAGATAAACCAATAAACATACAAGTTTAGCATGCTAGCCATACTATGGACATTTAAGCTAGCAATATTAATTTATAGAGGTTTTTTCCCTCTCAGTCATCAGTTCTTAAGTCCACAGCAACTTCTCAGATAGTCCCACAGTTTCTTGGAAGTTTTAAGAGGGCTCAGTCTGACTTTCTACTGGGCAAGGTCTAGATGTATGGCTGCAGAAAGGTGGAAAAGTGTTGGGCTGCTCAAGGAGCTAGTTTTCCTATATTTTTGGGGCATTAATTTTTCTAGCTAAATGAAAGAGAGCTAGGTTATTTTCTACAAGAGAAGTAGAATGGATTACAAAAAATTCAATCCTTGATTTTTTTGGCAAAACAATTAGAATAATTTTAGACTTTCTTGCTCTACAGAAAATGCATATCACCCTGGGATAGCCACAACCCACTTCAAAACTAATTTATTCAGTTCTTCACTAAGTGAACCTAGATGGCTCAAACTCCATTCTTAACCTGAGTGTCTTCCCTTCTGGTTTTATAATTGTGCACAACTTGTATTGCTTTATTCACCAGTGCAGTGCAGCATGCGATCCAGAAGACCTTTACCAAACTGTAGAGCTCCTTCCTGCTTCTTGTACACTTCCATTCTCTCTCCCACTGCAAACTTCCCTCTTCTGTGTTCACTCCCCTCCTCATCAACATCTAAACTCGCTCTTTACCCCAGCTTCTACTCTACAGGAAATCTCTCTTCCAGCAACTGTAACACTCATTCCCTCAGCACATTCAGTATCTGATATCTTAGAAAATTAATTTTCTTAAGAAAACATGAGACAATGTCATTGTGCTTAAAGGATGCTAATAATTGGTAGGGGACTGACTACTCCCTATAATGAAAGGGAATGCAGAACAGGCTTCTTCTGCAGCTCTTTGGGGAAGTGTTGTTGTTTTCCCTCTTTAAATAAATTTTGAAAAGACGACATGTGAACTCTAACTGCAACTCCCTCTGTAAGCAATAAAGCATCTGATGGAACTTCTGCACATCTGTGAGTGAAGTGATATGGATTAATCAACATACAACACCATCTATATGGAAAGTATTAAAGCCTCCCTTGGACTGCTTTGCAAGAACATCCTCTTGACATTATTTTGCTATTCATATCTCAGCCTTTATTTGTTCCTTGTCTTTTGGGGTGATGGATGAAGGTTAGAAAAACAGGTCTCAGTGAAGAATTTCCCATTGGAAAATACTTGCCCTAATCTTGCACACTGTACATAAGGGTTGATAGAAACAAATTAATTTTCTCCATTGGTTTTCATTCATGTGACAGTAGGGAGAACTGGCTGGCAGTTTCTCAGCGTTCTCCACCTCCACACACCCAAATGGAAAATGTTTAAAACTAACATTTTTCAGATGGTTTGGCTTTTAAACCAAAAGGTTTTGTTTACCATAAAGGCCTCCAGTTAGAGTTTTGCAATTAGAAAGCCCATTTTAACATACAATGTAAATTTGGAAAGATGTGATTTCCCAATAGTTGTGACAGTATGAAATTACAAAACTGAGATACTTTGAAATGGTTGAAGTTAATAAAACAGTGCTTTCCAAATTTATTGGGGTGGAAAGGAAGTTCAGCAAGCATCAGGATTTGTAAGTTTAATGAGAATTTTTGCCTAATAGCATACACTAAAATGAAATCTTAAAGATCTCAGAACTATCAAAGAAGTAGCTTTTTTCAACACAAACTTAATTTGATTAAATTAAAGGGTATACTAGGTGATATCAGTGTTGATGTCTTCAGTACTCTCAACTGATTTTCTTTAAAAATTTGGTTTTAACAGTTGCTTCTACTGAGTTTTGAGACAGTCCCGCAAATTTTGGAAGCCTTACTTGAAATAAGAGCAGTCTGTTCTTTGATGTGTCACATGACATGTCCTGTGTCAAATAGGACTCATTCCGGCCATCGTTATCTAAAATTCAGTTTTTTCAAACACCTGCTAAACTTAAACATTCAAATTAAACCATGGTATAACAGTAAGTCTTCACATTCCAATCTAAATTTATCCAGAAACAGTTTATACATGATTTAGTTTTGTACCAACATTGTTCTCTAGATTAAATAGGAACTTCTCTCTTACATTTGTAGTTCCTTCTTCTAGATGAATCTTCTGTACCTTAAAACTACTTTTCAGCCTACCTGCCTCAACAAACAGGACTATTCATCAACTTATCCTCTGAAGTGTTCCTAATTCTGACTGTGGTTCAAATGCCAGATCAAATCTTTCTAAATAAACCTACTCATAAATCTCTGTGCGTAAACATATATACGTGCACCCAAGTAAACTGAAAGGAAAAGGAAATTCATGCCAGTTACTTTCTTTACTCAATTTCTCTTTGCTGGTTCATCTCTCTGGTTGACTACAGCTCGGCAGAGACAGAAAGTACATTTATAGCATCCAGCTCTGACTTCATTTGGAAAGCTTTGCTAACACGACCTTTTTCTGCCTGCATGAGGACACAGAACAAAGCCAAAAAGATGTTTTTGAGACAGGGACAAGTACTTCATCAAATACCACTAGTAGCAGGACATGTTCGATAACAAGGCTATGTCAGTGAGAAGAATGCCCAAGTCCAAATCGAGCAGTGATTAGAGCAATTAAAAGAACCGGTAAAGATGTTTAATCCTGTTACAGATCAGCAGCCAACCCCTAACAAACTAAGCTCAGGGAGGAGTATAATTTCTGCAATAACTGCACTGCTGCAAGGGTTGCAGGTACCAATGCAGTTGGTACAACCAATGCTGGAGAGAAGCCAACGGGCACTGTAAACTGATTCAGTTTTTACATATCTTTCTCAGCTAATTCTCACCTGTACTTTTCTATTTAAATCCATGGGATGACTAGGAATGACTTGCTTGTGGCAGGACTACAGTTTATTAATATCTCATAACAAAAGAAGAAATAAGGGGGCACTAGGGAATCTTACAGGCCATAAGAACCATGTTGCTCCATCTTAGGGGCTTGCTTCCATTATACTGATAAATTATGTCATCTCTATTGCTTATCAGCTACAGGATAAAACACGGCATCTTTATCAGCAACAATGTACTCTAATTGGAATTTTAAAAGAAATTACTGCTTAAGAGCTCACTCAACACTATTAGGAATATGCATTACTTTGTGTTACAGAATGGAAGGGAGTGTTTTAGTAGTAACAGCCTATTTTGACTAAATTTATCTCTGTATCCTGACAGAGCAATGTTGATTTAACACTATGCCTGTCAGTTATCTTAGAATGGTAATTCTGTCCTTCAGCTGGGGAATAAAGCTTTAATAAAAATATTTATGGAGCATATGACTTTTCTTAATGATGCCCAAGTTGGACAGACTCAACTTACAGTATCTAAGCAAAAGGCCACCCAAAACAGTTACAATCAATTGTTTTCAATCTATCAGCAGTTACACTTGAAACATTAACAAGTGACAAACTAGGAACACTTACGGCAAAGTCACTGAAATTAAACTAGCATAAGTGAAAAGATGTGCTATTCAGAAATCTGAAAAAAAAAATATGCTGCAACTGCTTGGACTATGCATCCTTAATGCCTTATGCTGATTTGGCTATGTCTTTTTGTCTTAAATGCTCAAAAAGTCACTGCTTGACAATTCCAAGAAAGTGACATTTAAAAGTGCGGTCAGTGGAAATAAAGTAAAAACAACAGACAAGATTCAGCAAAGAGCCCATTCATCTTTCACAAACGAGCAAGTAGAGAAGCCAGTGCAGAATTACAAACACAGACGAAGGAAGCTCCAATTGAGCAAAGAACATATGGTCCAGAGATACCATTGTGCCACCTGCCTCCATTTGCAATGGAAATGGCAGAGTTGGGAGTAAATCTATTTTTTTTGAGCAGCAGCTGGACAGCTCCTCATCCCATAGGGAATACTGCTCTCTGAAACAAGACATTCTAGTAAGAATTATCTTTGTTTATTTTTTTTTTTAAAAAAAAGCTTATGTTCCAGCTTTTGGCTGCTCTCATCTAAAACCTTGCTATCTTGCCTCCATCCAAATCATACATGTATCAAAATATAACTGGCAATCCTACATCAGGAATAACTTGTTGTGACAACTAAAGCAAACTTTGCAGTTGGCTGACAGTCAAGAGATATGGCTATAAGATTCACAGAAGTGTCAACTGAAAAAAAAAAATCAGTTTCAGCAGCAGTAAGGCATTTACAGCTTATATTAGGGTTTATATTTATCCAGGAAACAGTGAAAAAAATGAATGAAAGGATGAAGCGAACTCTGTTCCCCCAGTGCTGAGGCTATTTGAGAGGTAGATTATCTCTAACTTTCTCCATAGGAAAAGATAAATCTGATAGCCAAGCCTGATTCCACAATCCCATTTTGTGAAGTGTAAATATTCAACAAAAGATTTTGGAAAAGAACAGCATTTTCTTGACACCTAGTCAACCAAGGACTATTGTTTATCTCTAGCAATGACCAATCTGTTGTTGCAGCGTCAGCTTTTATTTGATGACTACACCACAGTGCATCAATGCAGATGTGCAGGCATGCAAACTATTCTACCTGATAAGTGTTACTTTCCATTACTCTTTTCCTTCATACCTACCTCAATCTTTTTGTCCTAACTTGTGTTGTAATGAATTCTAAAAATCCCCCCTGGGATCTTGGCATCCTGCAAGAGTCCCTGGCAGAAAGGGATTCCAGACTGTCCCAAGTAGATCTGTGACCTGGTGCAATCAGTACACAGTTGCACAGTTGCAGCTTGAACAAGAAAAAAGTTCAAGCAGAACAACACACACGTAGAAGTGTAGTTTATGTGCATTTGTAAGCTGTATTGCTATAAATTAAAAATTATATTTAAAATTACTCTTGATTTTTCTCCCAGCTTTTGTCTCCAGTAAGCAAGTTAGGCATAATCTCACCTAGGGATTTTAAAAGAGGTAGCAGTGGTTCCACTAGTACTCTTCCTTCTTCTAAAGCCATACGAAGACTAAGCTCTGATGCAATAGGAGCACACATGGACTAGAAGCAGAGATCAGGCAGCTACTGTATCACTGAGTTGAGCTCATCTCGGAAATTATTTTGAAATATCCACTGGGAATTTAAATAATGCTAATCCATTTTCAGCCACTTGGAAATCAATTAATATCTTCGTATTATTGGCAGAGAAGATTCAGCCCACCCGTCTTCTGACAGAACTGATGATTTGGACAATAACAGTTTTTGTCTTTTCAGAAGAAAATTTTGTTTGCATATAAGTCCAAGGAATTCTCTCAAAGAAAACAGATCAGCCAAGATGTCTGCTATTAAAAGAAAAGCATGCACTTCCTCTGTGTTGAGGTCATTGTTATTCCTAGTGGCTTTGAAGGGTCTCCATAACAGGGTAGTTCAGGTTTTAGTTCTGTCATGTGATGCAATTCATGTGCATCTTCTATTGCAGCCTGAACCACAGACTTTGAGGAGGCAGAGCACTTGTGTTGGAAGAATTTAACTACCCTTAGAGAGTTATTACAAGTATGATCTAGAAAGCTTGCTGCATAAACATCTTCCAATGCCAGTGGGAGAACTATGATATACTAAACTGTCTTGAGTCCCAGAACACAAGACATTGTAATCTTTTAAACAACTTTAATTCTCTTCCATTCACATGAGAATTACCTATTCTGATTAAGAAAAGATTATTACTTTCCCAGTTGCTGCATGTTTAATCTTCATTATAATCTGATCAACACATAACCCTTGTCCCCTTGCCATCAACTTTGCCAGTAGTTCCAGTTACATGGTCCATACCTGTATTCCTTAAGCCTTTAACACTTTGCTGTTAGTTACGCTATCTGGCACACCAGATCACCTACTGATGTAAACGTCATGCATACCTGTCCCTAGAGGACCTCACTTTTCCCTGGGAAATATGACTTTATATCTGAGAAATTATTGAAAATACTTTCTCATCTTAATTCCTACAAAAGCAAGTAGATCCCATGAAGAATTCCATGAAGGACGGCTCCATATGGGTTTATTTTAAAACTAAATCAGTTGGTAAATATGAAAGGATATTTACCAGATGTGTAAGGTGTACAGAAACCAAGTTTTCATGAACAAAACAAGCGAGGGAAGGAAGTGCTTCTCAAAAACTAAAAAGCAAAATTATTTTGACACATCTGTTTCTGTTCTCTGTCTTGATTTGACTATTAAATAACTTAATTAGATGACCGTGGTAAGTATAAGAAACTAGAATAGAATTCTGTAAAGACTCCTAACCAGCTATTTATGCTGCTTTACCCATTGCCCTAACTGCACTAATAACAGAAAAAGTAAGTACTGCTATTGTCTTCCTATATCTGTTCCACTTTCAGGACAATTTCATTTTTCCCTGCTGCCTTCAAGATATAACTTCATTTCTAATTACTGTTTTCTGTTCCATTTAATTTCCATTAGTTATTTTAAGAATAGGAAAAATATCAACTCTAATGCTATTTTGACTCTGCGTTATCATCCTTAATCATGTGAAGCTCCCAGCTATTTTCAGCATATGCACATTTCTCAGGACCATACTGATATACTTAACTTCCTTCACAGGGTCTTCCAAATTTCTTCATTAACATGCATTTTAAACAATATAGTTTGTATTAAACAATGAGATTGTCAGACAATGAAAGAAGTCAGCTTTTTGTGTATGTACAGCTATGTGAAAATCCATGGTCCCTGTGGCAAGGAAGTAATACTTCTGCATTAATACAGCATTACACCTAGGCTTGATAACTGCACTACAGGATGCTTCACTACTGGCTGAGTACTGCATTAACACAGCCATGCTCTTTTTGAGGTCCAAAAATAATGCTCACATCCCTCTGAATATCACAACACTGTGCCAGGTAGAACAGCAGTACAGAAAAACTCAGACTGTCAGTTTTGCTTTCTAGAGAGCTAATAATAGCTCAACCATGCAATTAAACAAATGAGCAATTGTTTTAAATCTGACCTACATCAGCAGCAACAGAGAGATTTTGAGACTGTAGACTAATTAAAGAGATGAAAAGCTTTTAAAGACTAATTCTTATCTTGCCTTGGTTACCAGAAAATTGTAGTTACTCTACTTTGACTGCCACCTTTCAGTGTGCATTTATATACACACAGTGCCCATTTCTCATGCTTAAATTTACAAGAGTATTCTCTGCCTCTATTGACTACCTTTTTCAGGCTAGGAAAATCCAAGCATAAGCTGACCTATTCTGTCTTAGTTAAGGCAATTCTTCTGTTTTACAGTTACCACAGGCAGGAACATTTAATCACCTACTTGAATTTATTCATTTTCATTTAGGCACACTGCACCTCCATCATGCTGTAACTGATGTGGTCCAGGAAGTCATTTGCTCTAAATAGGGGTAAGCATCCTTGGCATTCGTAAGCCAGTTATCACCATCAGGTGCTTTAATTGAAATCACAGGGCAAACTGCACATTACAACTGCAATTCATATCAAGCTTAATTTCTAACATGATGTAAATTGAATGTATCATGTCTGGGCCATAGAACAATACATTTACCTGCCTGGTTTCAAGGTTCATCTTCATTAGAACTTGTATTCCACAGTTAGCTACAATAAATCAGCTCTACCACAAAAAAGGCTCCAGTAACAGCAGGCTTCCAGTCTTCGTTTCAACTCATCACTACCTGTAATTAATGCTTCATCATTGTCCTTGAGGGAGAACATCTGTTTTCACAGATCATGCTAATGCTTGGTTAAATACAACTGTCTTTACTGTTTTCAAAAACATCTTTTGACAGATCCTAAACATATTGTAGGAGATTTTTCAGGAGGTTTTACAACCTTTTCCAGACTCTTTATCATTCCCTTTGCAGATCCCAAGCAACATTCCCCCCCTCCTCCCCCTCCTTCTATCCCCCCATTAACAGACAAGGAAGTACCATCCTACTTCCACTGACTAGAGACAGAACTGCAGTATGAGACCATTATCATTATTCCCAATTACACTAAGCTACAGTCACAAATATTGCATGATATCACCGTTAGCATCACACCTATTATTACTGAGGAAAGTAAAGCATAAAGATAATTAACAAAGGGATACTAAGACTTACAACAAGCATGCATTTCTGAATGTAAGAGTTTCAGACCTCTCCTATCATTGAACACAGACTTTTGCATACAGACACAATTCAGAAAGTGCAGTCAACTCTGACCTCGGTTTGCTTACCCACTTCCCTTCCAAACTGCACTGAACTCCAGCAGCTGGTCTTTTACTCTGGCAAGAGGATGTCAGTGGTGCCAGGGGTATGCCTCTTCATGGATAGTGCCAACAATTCCAATTTGCAGAGATGGTGATATCACTGAAATGAAAATAAATGCCACTGATTAGCTTCAGAGACCAAAACTAACTTGGCTGAGCATAAAGGGAAGCAGCTAAACAGATCTCCCATAAGCAATAATCTTCAGCAGAAAGATAATAAAGAGGGAGAGACAGCAGCTTCCTAAATTGTTCTGGCTTGATCAGCGTGAGGTTATGGTTTTGATTTTGTGATGTCTGTTTTTTAAAATATGCCCACAGTTCAGACTAAGTACATGACAAAAGACTCCAAGTAAGTTGGTGCTAAGGTCGCAGTGAAACATTCACTGCAGAACAGGATGTTGCACTTGATATTTTCAAGTCCCTCCATTCCAAAGGAGTTTGATTTTTTTGCATTGACAAGGATGAAATGGATGGTGGTTTATCAGCCTAGCCCAACTGCAGAGACAAAACCCATGATCAATAATCATGTGTGATAAGAGACTTGAGCAATTTCTTTCTTTTTGAGGTTGTTCTTTGCTTACTATAAAATACTGATGCTTTCCCTGATCTCTACTATTTCATCATAAAGCATGAAAGACAAGTGAAACCAAACGACACACCATGGTCTAACAGTGCAATCCCATGCACCACCAGGAAAAAACACAGACTATTTTCCCACTTCTGTGCAGGAAAACAGCAGCTGTGATGCTCCAAACTTATGTCACCTAACTAAGCCCTCATGAACCTGAGGGTGGAGCACAAATGGCAGGTCAGGCTCTAATTTACCCTCTTCAGTAACAACTGTCTGGGCTCTATTGATTCACTTTACCTTTCTGCTTGCCCCACACTGTAGGTAGAATGGGGCTAAACAATAGGGTTTTAACAGCTGTACTGAGTCAGACTCCTGAATCAAGTCTAAGTCTATGCTATTGTAACAAAAACATCATAAAAATCTCACTCATTAACACATCTTACAAGTAGTTAGATTGTTTGCCCCACTATAGGTATTATAAGGCTGGTTCAGAACCTCATTACTCTAACAGTTAAAAAATACCTTTTTGCTGTATGTTACTAACAGAAGCACTGGGAATTTAATTCCACACCACGCTGATCTTCACTATGTTATGAATGCGCTGAAATAACAGAAGAAAATAGTTAACAACTAATATCCCATGTTTCTGGGAGACACTTAACACCACTTCCCATCATCCCAATCTGCAAGTTGCTGGTACTTTCAAATAAGGTCACAGCACTAGCTTCTTCAGAAAATTCCCAGCTTAGATCATAGGAATATAATATATCTGAGATGTGCTTCATTCTCATATAGGATAAAAAAGAGCATACATTCAAGAAACTGTTGGTTAGGGAATTCTGGGTTGAGCCAACACATATTCATTGTCAAGACAGAAATTATATTTTAACTGTGAAGTGAAATTAACTGACAAGAGGATAATTCTAATGATCAGAGATTACAAAGGTGACAATCTTAGAATCAAATAATCGTATTGCTGGCAGAACCATTTTAAACAAAGTATAGCTCATAGTAGTGTTTGATAAATAGCGCCTCATTAGCAGAAACTCTAGGAGCCAGAGGTTAGTGAGAGTTAGAGTCCAGTCAGATTTGCAACAACGTTTCCAAATTAAACCCTTCATTTAGAACATGCAGACAAAGTAGAAGCTGAGTGTTACAGCTCCTCTACATTTGTTACCCTAATCGGGTATCAGCCATCATTTTCTCTCCGGTATAACACAAAATGAAATATTTCCCCTTTCTCCCTTTTATATACATACAGGTGTCTGGTGTTGTCAGGTAAAAGCTTTAATTGTTAGTACCTGGAAAGCATAACAATGGGAGGATTTGAACATCTGATGATTCTCAAACAGAAAAAAAGCCCTACAGTCCAATTAGCTGCCTTTGATGGTAACCTTAATTTCTAACCTTGGGCAAAACTAACATATTTTAACTCTGAAAGTTAAAACATAAAGGTATTATAAATGCAGCTAATAACTTCAGAAGCATTTACAATTCTGTTCCAGCCTTCTATTAGATTAGTCATTGTAGACTTAGTACAGACAAGTATAATTGAGCAATTATATGACAGGGATTTTTGTTAGGGAAGACTGTTATGAATTCAGACACCCAAGAAAGAGCAGAAGCAAGCTAAGAAGAGTCATTTCAGCAAGGAAGCAAAAAAGCAGCATGTGATCTCACATCAGCGGTCCACCTTCGCCAGTCAACCAGCTAACAGACTGACAAGTTTGTGCTCTAGAGCCTCAAATTGTTTTGTCCAAACCATTTAGCAGAAAGTGGCTATATGTAACTATAATAGTATAAAGAAAGGAAGATGTTAAGCTATTGTGTCTTTCCAACAAGGAAATTCAACTGTCCTTATTTCAGAGATAGCGAAAGCAATGTCTGCTTAATTCCTTTAGAAATTAAGATCTGACTCCTCTTAGTAACACAAACCTGCAGGCAAACCTTTCTTAAGCCTATAAGGCAGTGAAAATAAAAGACTACACAGACAACAGATACTGGGATCTACAAAGCTTCTTGCCATTTTTTTCCTGAAAAGCTCCACACGACAATGATCATGTATATTACTCACACTTTAAAGAGTACCCCATAATCAGGCATAAGTTTTAAAGCATACTACATCAACAACTACTATGAACTTCCCATGCCAGTATCTTAAGTCTGACTTGAGGCTTTGAACTCACATCAGAAATTACCCATTACTTTGATTCAAACAAAGTAGTATCTGTAGTTCTCTATCATCACATAATCATTAGACTTCTATCAAATTAGACTTGTTCTATCATACCACTTAATGATCCTTAAAGAAATAATTTTTTTTGCTCCCTCATGTATCTATAGATAGATATCCCACAACCAAACACACTAGCTAAATATTTGGTGAAGAATTAGGTCCTAACAACATGAACTGCAAAAGCAAACTAATAAAAAGCAAAACAAACAAAGCAAAATACTAGACTAAACAATTATAAAAGGAAATAAAACACCCCTTATAAACTTATTTATCAGTATGACCTTCCCTATATTAGAACTATAATTCACCCCTCTGAACAGCTGACAAAATTCCCCTCAAAAGCAGTCAGCAACCTTCAATTTTTTCATTTTAAAAAGCACTTCATACTATATTATTTTTCTTCAGAGAGACAAATTCAAGAAAGTTCCTAAGCACAATAAGAACTGAACAAAAATAAATTACCTTTCTCTATAATTTCAGAAGTACTTCTCTAAGGTCTTAACAGTCCTAAAAACTATGCAACAGCAAAAACACCCTCCATCCACCTCCTCTTTTTGTATATCTAAGGACACCTGTTAACCAGTTGCTAAATACAGTTAATTAGTCATCAATTATGAGAAGCTACATTTTCATCTGACCCAGTGTTTACTATGTGCAGCTGTTGACTTGTCTACTGCAGTTACAGACTTGTCTGTATATAGTTACTCTATGAAATTCTTCCTAGTTAGTATTTTAGAAGTGAAATAAGTGTATTTTTGAAGCAGCACACAAGCTTGTTAAAATATTCTGTTAAATCATAGGTAGTTTTAAAATGCCTTTTATTGAGAACAATTACTTTTTGTAGGTGAGTCCTATTCTTTTTAACTGTTAAAAATGAGTTCTTAACATATTGCATGTTTTGATAAAGACTCTCGTTTTCCTTCTCAGATATTTTCAAATGTCCTTGTTGTCTACAGTTCACTTGTTTGTACTTTATTAAAACTGCAGTGGAATTTGTCCTGATGCTATGAGCTATATCCTTCCTGGATTCTCTTTCTTCTTGTCTGATTTTTTTTTTTTTTTAATTAAAAAAATGAAAGAAAAAAAGTAGAGAGTTTATTTTTATGAAGCCGTCCAAATTTTTAATTTTCAACCTTCACAAATAAAAATACATCCAGTTCTGGAATAAATGAAAATTAGCTCAATTATGAAGATAAATTAACTGCAAGTGAATAATATTGATATCATGGGTACCTGATTTGCAATAATTTACTCATGGAAGAACTATAAATCAGCAATTTGCATTAGAATGGTTAAGTACTTTAATTCAATTATGGAATTACTATTGGGTGATTAAAGACTGAGAACAAATAACAAATAAATCTGAGTTCATTTTATTTATCTACTAACTACTAACTACATGACTTAGCAAGATTGTTAGT
Organism: Tyto alba; assembly: GCF_018691265.1. Lineage (NCBI taxonomy): Eukaryota > Metazoa > Chordata > Aves > Strigiformes > Tytonidae > Tyto > Tyto alba. The sequence continues at coordinate 7,623,306 of NW_024881320.1, forward strand.
TTAATTAAATTTGTCCTCATCGGAATTCATCTGATCTTGCTAAAAGCACATGTGTACATGAAGTCACTAAAGAATGACCTTACCTTTCTAGAAATGTTTTGGAATTGGGAAGGGAGACCTTGTACAAGCTCTTTTTTTTTTTTTTCAAAATTATTGGGACAAAAATCTTTTATTAAGTCAGGTTGTAAAGCCAAGAAGAAATACCCCCACACTCTCACTTGGGACTTTTATAAATAAATTCATACAAAACTGGATGAAACATAAAACAAAATAAAAATTGAACCATAAATCTGTGGCTGGCTTCTCACTCAACATATGATTACAAATGTGAGACTGATGTCTTTTTTGTGTGCAAGGTTTTAGATCAAAGTGAAAAGTCTTCAGGTAACTGCTTCATTACATCTGTTGTGAACCTGCCTTAGTCAAATAGGTATTTAGTGATACATGATTATAGGTCTCTCTTCTAGCACAGGAGGATTGCCTTGTAGTTAGACACTCAGCATCATGAGTAAGCAACTCATGCTCCTTTGAGCTCCTCCCAGGTCCTAAATATTACTTGACTGGGCTCACTCTAGAAGTGTAAGTTGGAAGTTACTATATTCTACATTCAGAAGGCTGAATTGTAAAAATCTTCTTATTTAATGTGGTCATCCTGCCATTTGTCTCTTTTAGCACTCCAAGGTGATTGTCAATGACAACTACAGTTCTGCAAAGCACTATTAAATCTGGTTAATGGACAACATGCTTGCATTGAATGTGCATGCATGGTAGGCACACTCGTAAAAATCCTCCAACACCACTAAGTTATTGTTCAGATCTTGGCTTACAGTGGTTCTTTTTGGCACACTGAAAACCACCTGGCAATGGCTAGGAAGCTGGAGTGTTTTGATCACTAATTATAACTCTGTCATAATTGCATTACTGGGCTATTGACTTCTCCTTCACCCCATCTCTCTAACTGCCTCTGTCATTACATACCTTATAGATTTTAACAGTTTTTTGGGAGCAACTGCCTTTCTATAAATGTGTTGTACAGCACAAGCTATGATGGACCTGAACCTTCTGGGCACACAACAGACCAAACAATAAAAAAGCAGAATTCTTAATAACAGTAATCATTATCATGCAGTTGTGTCCCAAGGATAAAACATGGGAGAGTGTATCTGTGCAAAAAACCTGGCATTCACAGTATTTTCCATTAAAAGATACTGGCAATTTACATATTTCTGGTCATTCGCTCTTATTGTACTGCTCATATTTCTAATTTCTCCCAGGGTCTTCCAAGAAAATGATTTAACACATAGTGCAGATCTTCCATGTAAAAAGGACCAGCATTTTTAATTCTAGTCATTTCAAAGGATCTAATAGCAATAAGGTTCCCATAATTGTTCAGAATCTAACAAGCTTCACAGCACTTTGCAAAGAGTAGACATCATTCAGCAGAAATGTTAGAATGCCCTTTATTCCCTTTTTCTATTTCCCAGCAAGCATCCCAGGAGAATCATGAGTTTTAAATTTGCTCAGGCATGAAGGGATTGTGTGCCCCTTGAGCCTTTGTATTATGATAATGCATACATAAAGGTAAGTTTTATTAATTGGAGCTCTATCCACAGGGATTACTACAACGAAGGAGGCAGGGGAAAGGGAACTGAATGGAAGGAGTGACCCTACTGAGTACTGATTCCAAGATCCAAAATTAAATCCTGATATGCTTCCCCTTGAGCCTGCCCCTCTTTACCTGTGCACTGATTTAATGTGAACTGTTCCAGGCAGCACTAATTTTTAACAACTCACTCCAATTTATTGTCTTTTTAAAAAAATCAATACTCCAAACTCTCCTTTGTACTTATCTTAAAAATTGCTCTCAGGCAAGATTGGAATTCATTACTGTAGCCTTTGCATAAAAGTACTCTGAGTTCATGCTCTGTGCTTTCCTAACAGCTCTCTTTACCTTCCTAACGCCACAAGCATAGATGTGATAGATTTCTCAGTATTTTCCTCATTGCTGTCAAATTACACTATATTTCACACCTTCTTATTTGCATATTTTTATATCTGTGATTCCTATCATTATTGCTTTCTTTTTATATCTTTCCCCATTTTAATAGCTGAGGGATATACAAGGATGTTTTGATGGTTTCAGAACCCTTCTTCCAATCTTGCTATAAGTGCAAGCATGACTAAACTCTTGCAGAGCCTTTTCCCCATCCCTACCTCCCCAAAGGTTTTGAGCAGGTGTAGAGGTGAGCTTCTTTGCTTTGGGAAACAAAAGCCTACATGATAAACACCCTCTTGTTTTCTTATCAGCTAACCAGGATTTTGAGGGAGAAGAAAATAAAACGTGGTGCCAGGCTACTCTCCTGCTTCATTACTCATCTGCTCAGGAAGCCGGCAAACACATGCTTTGAAGACAATTTGTAAGCTGTAATTTGTCAGAGGGAATGTCATGAAAATGCTCCATATTCACAACAATAAATTTGAAAGGCACCTGTACTGAGCATAATGACCTAATTAGGCTTTCACACATTCCTAGTGGTTTCAAGTGAGACACTCTAAATGCCCCTCAGGGCAGAGACCAGTTCAAAGACAATAAATACTGGAAAGAGCCCTGTCACGTGCTCTGTATCAGCATATGTGAAGAGGGGAGAAGGAAATAACTGCTGCGGGTTGGGCATGTACAAATAAGCCTTCAGACATATAATATAATAGAAACTCAATACAAATATGAACAATTCAGAAGTGTATTTTTATGTTCCTCCCTTCCTCCCTCAACCCTGCCAAATAAAGTAAGAATTTTTTTCCTAACATAAATTAACAGAAAACAAAAATATGACAAATTTTGGACAGATTAAAAATAGCAGGAAAAAATTGCATTTGAAGAAAAAATAAGAAGATTTTGTAATTTTTAATAGGTAAATTCAGAGTTTTATTAAGAAATCACAATAACAAAATTCCTTCTAAACCAAGACTACTTGTCTCCAACTTCATTTTGGTATGAAAAACTGAAATGTGGCATTCAGGCAAATCTGAAAGAAAATTTGTTTCCAGTTTCAGCCACCAAACATAAAAAATGTTATTTGCACGGATCTTCTGTTGTACTAGAAAAAACAAGATATCAAATATTATACAAAGATCTCTTTATACATTTTCATATTAATTCAGTGGAATAGCAAAGAGCAGGACCAATAAAAAAATTAATGCTTTAAACTTTCTCCAGCTTCTTGGGTTGTTGCTTCTATCCCTGATGCTCAAGCAGAACCTTTTCACAGTTAAAAATGAAAACACTTATGGGGCTTTTTCCTCCTTTTTCTGCTGGAGATTCATTCTCTTTTGAGTTAAAGGGCACAAGCAGACTGTAGCTAAAATAAACTTCTTGTGATGGCTGACCACTGTAGGTTTCAAGATGTGGCTTGACAGGGATGGGGAAATGCGTACAGCAATTCAGGAAATTCAAGTGAAATCAAAGGCGGTGTGAAACGGGCCTCTCTCTCCCACCCTGCTGCATGGCTGGACCATATGTTCTGGGTATGCCCAAAGCTGGCTCTGAGCAAAGACTGCTCCAAGTGGCCAATAATTTTTGTGCATCTTGCTTCAGAAAAGGGAACATGGTACTTTTCAGATTCCTGTGTTTTGCAAGAGTTGGCCAGGCTTGGTCCCTTCTCTCTCCATTACGTTCCTAGGGCAATACATGTCTCGGAAACAGACTTCATGTTGTACAGCATTCGAGGGGTGGTAAATAAATCTGAGAGCACCAAAGCAGAGTTTGGATCAGGGATGTCTGTCTCATTCCACTAACAGTTCTGGCAAAGACATTGTTTTTCATATCACTCTCACACATATACATCTCAATAGCATCTGAGCATTCTGGACTTTCATATTCACCTAGTCACAAAGCAAAGTCTTTGTATTTAACTGCAGGTCCCCATTTAGCAAACACCCTACCAATCATGTTGGAATAGAAGTATTCCTAAGTCATTGAGCCTTCCCACACCTGCCACCTATTAGAAAAATAATAATTTATTAACAAAAAGGCTTGCAGAGTTGGTAGCTCCTCAGGTAGCTCCTGTCCTGCTGGCCCTCCTCGCTACCTCCTTGACTCAGTAGAAAGCAATAAACAACATTCTGTTTCCTAATCTGACAAGTAAGGACAAATTGACTTAGAGAGTTTAATTACTTTAAAAAAATATATATTAATGTTATTGGTTGCCATGGCAATATATTCTCATTAGATGGAACAGAATTGGCAGTATTGGAGAAACAGTCTGTCTTTGTAACTGCTAGTCTTACAATAAAATACAATTATTAACTATAAATGCTTCCTGCTGTTTAGAACTGCAAATGCAACAGCCAATACAATAGTCAAGGAGTGCTTTTGATGTACTGCTACAGAAATTTATGTGTTTATGGTTTTATGGACTGCTGCTGTGGCAATGGAAAAGGATACTACCCAAATGCTACTATTTGAGTAGCATATGACAACAATGATGTGTTGGTTTGGAGAACTGAGAAGAGCTCCTCATTGTAACAAGCGTGCAAAGTTTGATTACTCAGAGAAATAATTACACTTATGTCCTGGTCTTAGTCTTTCCTAAATGCTTAAAACAATTTAAACAAACCAACCAGTGACTGCAAGTGTTTTAGTGATGGAAGTAGTAAGTAAATCTAACTACTGATTAGGCAGTTTGGAGCATAACAAGTTATTGCCAAAGGTGAAGGCAAGGTCCAATCTTTTTCTCTCATGAATGTGGAATCCTCACTTTCTTCTCCAAGGTTTTCTCTGCTTCTGGCTCTTCACATTCCTTCTCTCATTTTCTCTCAGCAGTAAAGCTTAGGTAAAAAAATCTGACCTGGAATAACCATTTTGGGAATGAATAACAAAGAGACAGACTGAAAACAATCACTTCCACATATTTTGTTTAAATATGATGATATATCATCTAATTAATACAATTCTTTAGAGTGGAAAAATCCTACAGTTCTCTTTCCACCATCTCAGCTTTGTTCTTCAGCAAACATTTAATAGGTATACATGAAACATAACTCAATTTATTAGCTGTTTTTTTGCTCCCCTCCAAGTTCTACTGAAAGCAGAGGATATTCAGCTGGTATATTTTTGGTGGTTTAAGGTAGGTCTTGATTTATTCCACTTAAAGCCTGTTTACTCTTCATTTCTTTTATTATTTTTAAACTGATGTCAAAGACATTAAAAGCCACAACTTAAAGGATTTCTTCTCAAACTAAGGTGTACTCATGCACAAGAAGTATGCTAGAAAAATGGTGAAGACTTTGAAACTATAGACAAATTCTTACCTAATAATCAGGTCCTCTGTCTCACACACATCTTGTACAGTGATTATGCTGAGTTTTGGCAAGGATCATTATGACAGGCATTAGGTACATTAATTTAAGTTAAATAATCTAATTTTTCTCCTTAAGAAAATTTTGCAGTGATTTGTGCCCTTTGGCAAGACTAGAACCTCTTGAGCATTTTATGAGGCAGATATATTCCATTATTTACTGGATACCACAAGGACTGCAAAGAAAATGGCATGAAACATTTGAAACGCCCAAAAAGAAACACCAATACAAAACAAAAAAATCCTCAAATTCTTTCAGTTACACCTTCATAGTTTAATAATTTTAAATGTAATAATTAAAATAGAGTTGTATAATGAACCTCAGACATTGAAAGAAAAATGCCGAACCTAACTAAGGTGAGCAATGAGTTCATTAGTAGCACCCATGCTAATTCTTTTTAGAACAATTCCAAAACAAAACCAAGAACATATCAAGGTTGCAAAAACCAGAACAGAGGTTCAGCTTGGTAATGTTATACTCTGCAAAACGGTTTCAGGAGAAAAGAAATATTTATGTTGAGTGAAATAAAATTTATTTTTAAGCTTCTAAATTATGTATTTTTCCATGGTATAATAGGGAAATACAATATTTTCTTCCTTACAAACGCCTGACCAGATAAAAAGATACAAGTAACCCAAGATTACTATTACAGTCCGCTCTTTCACCTAACATTTCCCAAAATTATATTTTGCTGTTAAAAATTCATCTGGCAATGATGAGTCTTTGTCCTTATCAAACAACACATTGGGATTTAAGACAGCTGAAATATTTTCCCTTGCTATTATCTCTGGATATTTGTATTCTAATTACCAAATGAAAGAACATATGTATAATGAATATATGGCATGAGTTTTCCCCAGCCTCTAGAAGTGCACAACACAGCATTTTATATGGATTTTTTTTTAGCTTTTGCACTTTTATTCCTAAGTCTTGAAATTACTTTACGAAGTATATGCATTTTTCCCACTTTACTGTTGACATATACTGGGAAAAAGTAGCAGGACAACAGTTACGGAGTAGTTTTCTGTAGGAACTCAGACCAGATCTGGTAACTTGAGCCTCAGTCTAACGGCATAAACAAAAGCCAATGAGTGGACATGAAATTAGATCATAGTGTGCACTTGCCGTAAAACAGATCAGCTGTACCAGTACAATGTATGCTTAAATTCTATCAACTGCTATATTTCATGAAGATGGGACTGCAGTCACAGCTGCAGTAAATCAGTACCTCCAAAGCAGCCAATTTATAACAGTGGAGAAAGGGACTCTGAATATTTCTGTTTTATTAAAATTCTGCTATAATGAGCTGCATGAAGGAAGATTGATGTATCAAATACATTTTGGGCTCCTTTCTTTTTGGACCAGTGCAAACAGACCACAATGAAGTACAGTGGGCTCTGGGTGAGTAACTATCTGCCATATGCAAGTATAAATGGTACCACCTCCCCACGACTCCTCAGTTGCCTTCCATCAGCCAACACCTAATTAAACTCTCTGCCAGTTCTTTGTATAGGGTTTGATCATTCACATGCATTACTGTTGTCTCTCCTGGGGGAAGATCAGGCTACAGAAACAGTGTGCTACTACCACGCTCTTCCTCAGCTCTGTTGCAAGAGTTTGTTCACCTGAGCTAACCAGCAAGTGGAGAAGTGCTAGATCACAGTGACATACGGAGCATGTCTGACATTTATTTCCTAGAAACCAATATGGATGGTATTAAGAACCTAGCCAGAATAGCATAACAACATGCAGTGCAACTCTGGAAATGGAAGAATAAAAGGAAAATACATGGGGGTCACACCTGGGTATCACAGAGCTGGGCTGCTCAGAGGTCAAACAGGTCCCTTGCCCAGAGGAGCTCACTAGTGAAAATTTACAAGCACAGTTCAAATACAACATATTAAGCAGTAAAATCGTGAGATGGTGGGTTTCAACAAAAAAACCCTCGCAGTGCCTTATTTATTTTCAGCTGTTTGAGCTTCAAAGTGTGGAAATATTTGAGAAATTTTATGGCATATTGTTTAAGTATAAAATCTGGATTGTTCATACTGATTTGTGGAATTAGAAGTGGGGTTGTGGAAGAAAGAAATATTTGGTTTAAGATTAAGCAGCTGGCCTATATTCTGGGGAAGAAAAAAACCAAACTAACTTTAATGGCATTGATTTTGTTCATTGAGATCATCAAGGTCCTTTAGATTTTTCTAAAGGAAAAAAAAAACTGCTTACAAATTAGAACTGAGGCTTGGAAGCATGAGTTTTGCTTTTGTTCTGCCAGTATATTTCTGAAAATCTCCAGGAGACCATGCCTGTAGGTGAGGATTTTGCAGCTTTGTTTGCAAACATGCAAACAGACAAAATAAACATTTCCAAGTGTTCATAGCTTACATTTTTCAGGAGCTGACCTGGGTATCCTAATGGTGAGGACACATTCAAGATATAAAATTATATCCCACATTAATGGCTTTGAAATATTCTCCACTATCAAATTAAAAAGAAAATTATAACAGTATATAGAACAACCAAACACAAGAGATTTCCTGTGGAAGACATTACTCTCTTTTTTGTCATCCAGCATTCCAAAGAAACTTCTCTATATTTTGCTTTTTATGAAGAGTAGGAAAGAGCTTGTCATAGTGGCACACAGGTCAAAAAACCAAAATGGATATAGGATTGTTCCTTTAATGATGATGAGCAGATAGTCGTGCAATATTTATTACTGAAGGGCAAATGGAAGCAATCAATAATGTTTTCCCATGTAGGCCATTTTTCTCATAACTTTATAGGACAAATTCAGGTCTCCAAATACATGAAACATGGAAAACATTCACCCCTGCACATAAGGCCAGTGTTAAGACCCATCTGCTTCTACTACCATGCTTTGGAGGTCTGAACTCTTGAACTAATTCCTCTGCACAGGAGAAAGTTTTGTTCAACAGATATTGTTTACGCCTGAGCAAGAACAGGGTACAGGCTTCTAAATTTCACTGTTAAAACTGCTTATGTAGGAAAAAATAACAGCAGTCCATAGTTAGTGTTAAAAAAATAAAATAAAATAAAAAAAAAACAAAAACAAAAAACAACCAAACAAACACACACAAACCCAAATAACAAAAAAAAAACCCTACCGAAACTGCGACTTGGAAGTTAAGAATAGTCAGTCTTTCCTAGATACGTTAATCTGCTTACCTTCTATTTCTCATTCTTTCCCTATTTCCCTTCTTCCCCAAATCCAGGTAGATTTATTCCCGGTGCTAACAAAATTCACCAGCTTCAGCTAATTATTCCAAATTAAAAACAGGGGTGAGGAAGATCTAGGAAAGGAAATGAAAACACCTGAACAGAGGCCATAAGAGGTAAATAGACTTCATATTTAATTAATAACACCTGGGATCCTTGAAGAACAGGAATTGATTTGTATGGGTTTCATAGCATGCTCTGTACTTTTTAAAAGAAATCAAACAAACAAAGTATGTCAGATTTTAAATTTAAGTCTTAATGATAAATCATTAATAAAAATGCCATCCAGGAGCAGTTCATTATTTGACAGCTACAGGAAAAAGAAATGCAAGCTGTATGAAGTTCAACAAACACTCTTTCTTACCCCCAAAATCTGTATCAAACCAAACCCCCAGGTTTCAGAGTTTAGCAAAACCTCTAGGTTTCCTTTACTAATGAAAAATAACATCTCGTAAAATGTCATAACTTTGCTTTATGCTGATGCTTTGAGGATTGAAACGATATAGGTATTTTCTTGAAGTGTCAATGTAATTAATTTCACAGTTCTTTTCATACTTTATCTTATGGCCAGCAGCCTTTGTACTTGAGAAAAACAAACATGGAACTCCTAGAATGGAAAAACTGCTACTTTTTCTACTTTTAAAAAGAAGCAATCAAGCAAACTCTCATTTCAAATGCTTAAAAAAAAAGTGATGCAGAGAAAAGTCTAGCACACCTGTACAGCCATCTGGGCCGCACTGATCACATCATGGTCCTCTGGCTCACACTTTCATGATTCTGACTGATTTCAGCCTTCTACCTCTGAGCCTAACGAGAAGCAAACCACATTTACACACAAAGCACAAATAATCTCATACTAGTCTTAGTGCCCTGTACAAAATCTCATAAAGAAGGGCTTCTTATTTTGAAAGCTGTAAAAAAGATAATGAGGGATAGACTTCAGTCTCTCTTTTAATTAAACTAAAGTTATTTTGATGACTGGCTGTTCCACTCATATCAGTATGGAGAAACACTATACTTTGATGTTGAAATGAGAGAGACTGCATTGTCATGCAAGAGATGGAGGCCATTTAGATTCATCATGTACTCATCTCTGTACAGGTAAGGCAACAAAATCCTTGACTACATAAATTATCCTACAGAAACAACCATTCCAGATAAGGCTGCAGATTCAGTTACAAGTTGATCCATAGAAACCTGGTCTTCCCAGATGAAGAGCAGTTGTATAGCATGAGGCAGGCACTCCAGGTAATGCATTTTGCCCCTGTGGAAATATTTTATGGCTGGACAAACTAAGGCATCTTCCCCTCAGTCTTCAGGCAAGCAAGTAAATGCCATCTATCCATTTAAATGCAGCAGTCATAACATGAGGTGCTTGAGGTTTATGTCTTCAAGTTTCACTTCTAACAGCTTATCTGTCTCCCGTGTTGGAGGTCTAAGAACTGCTGAAAACAAGAAGGTAGTTTCATCTTGCTCTTTGCTCAGCTAATGAGCAAAAAACCACAGTACTTCATGTCTCTGGTTCATTACTTTCTCATCTTCCTTGTATGCAAAAATAAGGCTACATCTTCTCTTTTAGATCCCTGTCTACCAGATGCTTTGGCCACAGCATTCTGGTACACAGGAACACAGTGGTACTTCATTTGTCATTAACATTCTTGTCTTTAATACCAGATAAAAGATGCACGCCCCAGCTGAAATAATACCTTCTTTTTTCTTCTTCTTCCCCTCCTTTCACTCAAATTTGATATCTTTCAGTATACTCTGTCATCAATAAAATTCTGACTGATGTCAGAGGACCTTCTCTGATAGAAGCCAAAGGCCACTATCCCTGGAGGGCACTAACATTACCAACACAGACCATTCAGCTGGGCTTTAACGTCATTAGAGTCACACAAGGGCACAGGGCAGCACAGTGTGTGCTTAGAGTTCAAACAGAAAGGTGCTGCAGGTCTTCCGTAAAATAATTTTCAAAACGTGTAGGTGGTAACTTCTTCCCTTGTCAAACCATTCCATAATTGAAGTTTCCTATCCAAATGTAAAACATATACATACACACCTGGAAGCTCATTTTCAAAGTGTTAAAAAAAAAATCGACACATACCCAACAAATAGATGAAATTTTGTTGTTGTTTTCTCCTGCCAAAGGAAAAAAAAAAACAACAAACCAAAACCAAACCCATCAGTATCCAGGAAAAAGACATTTTATAGACGTGTGTAATTTTTGTTGGGCTTTCCAGTCTGACTTTTTTCCATAGTTCGGAAAGACTTCAGCTGGTGATATCTTGGCCTTTTTATTTTCCCCTCCCAAACCAAGTGCTGCATTTTTCCATGAGCTTCACATCTTTAGCTTCAACATCCTCTTTTTTTTTTTTTTTTTTTTTTTTTGAGTTAAAAGCTTGTAAGTTTTTCAATTTTAAGAACTTCAATCCAAATCTATTTTTAATGACATGCAAAACACTTAGACCAATTCTCATAAACACAAACATTAACAATAAAAAACCCCCAAAACCTCAGCATCCACTCAGACCTGTAACAACACAGCTACCTAATATCCACCCCCCTTCTCAAATTCTTTATAAACATGTCTCCATTTAAAGCTAAACAGACAATGAGACACTAAATTCATCTCACCTGAGACATCTCAATTATTTAATTAAAAATCATCTTTGGATGTGCTAATCCTGATTTAGGTTTAGTTTTCAGTCTCAGAAGAAGAAAGTGATTACTAACACAAGCAAATCAACATTCTGCAGCAATATGGTATCTCAAGTGTATTTCTATAGAGGAAGGTATTATTACAAAATAAAGAGCTTCCAAGCTCAGACTGAGTATGCAATTACAGTTGATTATGAAACTCTACCGTCATCATAACTCATCAAGAGAGATTGATGAACCAGTACCAAGAACTGTTCTGATCCTTGGGAACAAGGGGATAACACTGCTGTTCCCTTCCCCCAGGCCTCCAAGGACAAGGCTTACTGCTCAGGCTGCAAAGAATCACAATTAATTTCATGTAGGCTCACACATCCATTCTGAGATTTAAGCTTTGTCTTTGACCGGTGAAAAGTTATAGCTAATGAGGTCTGCTTTGGGGTTACACAAGGGGACACAGGAGGGTAGTGCAGTGCAGTGTATTGATGCAGCAAGGATAATATGGCAAAGAACCAAGGCTGCATTCCTTCCTCTTCACTGTCCAAGCATGGCAGACACTTCTCAGATGACTTCACTGTTTTCTAGACACTGAGCACTGGCTTTATTTGATGGAGGAGAATTTCAATTAAAAATGGTATTTTTACAAGTATTAAAAAAACTTTTAAAATCAATTTTTACCATCTTTACCACTGAAAATGCTATTCTTACAGAAAATGGAATTACTATTAAAAAATTGTAATAGCCATACCGATGAGGGTTAGCTAGCTTCAAAAAGGGAAGAGCCTCTTATTTTTTCTTGATATTTTTGCAAGGTATAACCAAGGCTGTGACAGACGTTAGTGTCATAGGTAGTAAAAACAACATACTTGAAGGATACAGGGTCAAGCCCTTTTCTCTGAAAAGAAAGCCCTTTGGAGGGCTGGGTTTATTTTTTTTACAGTCCATTGCTCTAAGGTGGTCTGAGGGATAAATCAATCCATTTTAAAACATTTTCTGGCATTATTTTTCATTCACATGCATTAGCACAATCTAGTTTGATTGCAGCTCCAGAAATTTACAGCTCTGAACAATACTTCTAACGCCTTGACTCAAAAAGGATCTACTTGTCAGCATTTCTCTGTCTGCAAGGACGAGGTGAGGACAAAACCTGTTTCCCTGAAACTGTTTTCCTTTCCTGTGATTAAATGCAATGCTACACAGTAAGGAAGCGGATCAGAAAAGAACAGATGTCTGGCCACACAGACAGCCCTTTTGGGAGGCAGGCAATGACCAAGAGTCACCCCCTCCGAGGTGACCGCCTTGAGCTTTGACTCTGCTTGTCCAGAGGCCACAGCACTCAAAGCCCACCCAGTCACTCTTTCTGAACAAGACCACTGCTAATTATTGAACCTCCAACACATTGCAGAAAAACCCTCAGCCTGCAAACTTGTTACAACTGGAATTATCTTCAGCACAGTAAACTGAAGCTGTTAGTTAGTTATTCCCTGGCAGTGTAGGTGGATAATTAGCACGTAATTTGAGGTTTTCTAGGCATGACAGCCTGCTCTGATAGCTGCCCCTAGTTCTGATTAAATATCTGCCTCAGATCTTGCAGCAGCATCTCATGTGAGAAAATTCCAGGCTCTTCCAATATCAGGTTGCTTTCTCTCAGTTTGAAACCATCACAGATGTTTCGGGGTGAGGTTTTTTGAGGCAGATTTTTTTTTTTCCCTTTTTCCTGAAGCTTTGACTAAATATTGCTCTGCATTCAAAGCACCTGTGAGAACATGGATGCAACTGCAGGGAAATAAAAGGTATTACACATGAGGCATTAAAATAGCATTATGAACAGAGACATGCACAGGCTTCAGAAAGGAGAATAAATATATCTGTGTGCTAGGAAAGGAAAAGTGAATTCAGTGTATGGAGTGCATTAAGGCTGCTGTAGCCCACACACCATGGAGAATACGCAAGAGCCATGATGACGCACCCAGTCTGTGTGCCCAGCTTTCCTGTCTCCTACACCACAGGGCGCGGTGCTCCACAAGAAAGTGTCCCAGAATGAGTAAGGGCAGTTGCCTGGCCGTTGCTGTGCGAGGTCTGCTCCCTGGGGAGGGAAAGGCCTTGCAGGCTGCCTCCAGCTTCTCCCCTGCAAGCAGCCCCGGTTCCCCACAGCGCGGCTGGCCTCGGGGACACCGCTGTGGCGGCAGCCGGGGACGTCGAGTCAGCCACACGCCCGGACAAAGGGCTCATTAACATTGCCCCTTTTGTGGGGTGTGCGCAGGACTTTTCTACTGGCCCCTCAGGAAAAAATCCTTTTTCCCATTACCCCCGAGGGCAGCCTGGAGCTCCCCAGCTTTCCAAGCCGCTTGCAGGCTCCTCCAGGAGCTTCCCTGGCGGTGCCTGCTCCAGGCCTCCATCCCACACAGAGAGCTCCTCCATCGTGAGGAAAAAACCCTCAGCAGGCTCTTGCTAGAGGCATGGTTTTGAGTGCTCTGAGTGGGGTTCAACCTATGGGCCCCCCTACCTTGAGGTACACCCCTGTTTTTCAGCCTTGCCCCCAGTCCCAGGGCAGGCAGATGGCAGCAGCTGGGTTTAATGAGGTATCGATTTTGCAGATGGCAGCAGTGGTGGGTGGGGTTGCCGGTTTCTGCCTGTGGTGGCTAGATTTAGTTGCTTGTACAGGTGAGATCGGCAGATTTTTACACATTGTGCTTGGAAAGGTCAAATCTCTCTGAAGCCTGGAAGCTGTATTGTCATCCCCTTCATCCCTCTATTCACTAAATGCCAGTTAGCTGAGTGGCCTCGGGCAAAAAATTAAAACCAGTGGGATAAAATGGACCATAATCTCTGATTCACAGAGTGGGGATTCTGTACAGATATTTACTTAAGATTTTTCTGCTCTCATAAAATACCTGAGTCCTTACTGAGTCTCCACATTGCTTTTTCTTTCTTGTTCCCATATTCTTACTGCCAGCGTTCTGGCTGAGAGCATGGGAATAAACAACGTCAGGGCCCGGCCCAGGGGCCACCTGGGACCCCACATTTCTGCAGCTCAGCGAGTGTTGGAGCTCCAGTCCCTGAGCGCCAGGGCCAGCACAATGGGCACTCGAGGCGGGCATAACAGGAGAGAGAATCTGACCCCATTTCATGGTCAAAACCAGAAAGGAAGGAGGTGTCCAGCTGCTGCTCGTTGTCAGGCTGCTGGGGAGGTATTTTTGTTTTGTTTTGTTTTAAATTCACAATCCATTTGGAGTGGTTTTGGACACGTCCAGAAGTTTTAGTGGAAGATAGCTTTGTTATTTATTTGAAAACTGCTAGGTCTCACACAAAGGCCTTTCCTTTTCCTGCCATACCTGAGCGGTTCAGCTAGCAGGCATCTGCACAACACTGGAGATACAGGATTCCTGTCCTCACCTTCTCTGGCCTCCAGCCTTGCTCATACACTGACTAAAGTGCCTTCCTCGGGTACCAACACGGGACAGAGGGATTTCTGGCGCTTACATTACCTAAATCCCTCTGTGGGTATAGATTTGATAAAGGCATCTTTGTCAGACCGTGGCTTCCAGAGACCACTTCAATCCATAGCTATTCCACAGATGTTGAATAGATGTCACCCCAAACTCCCATCATAAAATATTTCCTCTCAGCATCTTAATAAATACACTTCTTTCTTTCCTTGGACTGATCCCTTATTACATTTCAGGGGCTAGCTTGTATAGGACAGGTTCATTTGCTAATACATGAATCATTATTGCTTTGAGCCTCTGAGCTAGCATTTTTATGAGCATGTTTCAAAATGTATTTGATTGCTGTTAGAAATCATTTTGGTTCACACTCGACAACCAGGCCAACCAAAGCCAATATGCTCTGCCTGGCACTGTGAAAGGATGTTGTGAGAATTTAATTACTAACTGCATGTTACTGTGCATATGGTGAATTTTAAATGTACTATTTCTTTTACTTTTTTTGCCTCCAAGGTAAAAACACCCAGTTGTTTAACTCCAGTTTATTAAGATTTCTATCTAGTAGTTCTGATAAAATTGTTTCAGATTGTACACCCTACAGAGAACAGCATGCTGCCTTTTCCTATCCATGAGCTGCTTGCAGACCATAAATGCCATCCAAGCCAAAGTGAGTCCTCTATGCCCTTCTGTAAACCTGGGCTACACGCTAGAGATTAGAGCTACTTCATTGCCTTCATGTAAGAAAGGTTTTGGAAAAACATTTGTTTTATGTGATAAGGTACAACAAAACATCACTAGAACAGAACTTCTTAGTTCTGGCAGCAAGACTCTCACCTTGGGAAAGGAAGGGAGGAAGGGAGGGAGGAAGGGAGGGATAGTGGAGGTGTAGACTGTAAAAATGTATTTTAAATAGTTTAAATCCACTCACTCTCTACTTCTTTTCCACTATTATAATGGTGGTGATGTTCTTCTATTTGGCTCCTACACACTTTCGTGACATGAAAACTCCATGATATATGTTACATTGATATATACGCACAGAATAAATCAGAACTTTATATTGAATCAGATTTCATCAGCACATTAACAAGAGGAGGAGGAGGATTTTTTAGAATCTTTCTTACTAATACAGCATAAAGCCCATGGAAAATTCAGCTCTTACACACTTCTACGCTGTGCTCATACTCAGTATTGTTTCCAATGAATTGACTAAAATGCTTTGAGACCCACTCTATGTGTATATTCCCTTGAACATTTTCCCGTGGGGAATATATAGTGTGCATCGCACTCCCCACTGTCCACCAGCTCACTTTCATCTGCAGGAACGCTCAGTGACACAGTCTGGGTTGCTCTTGTTAGGATTCTGGCACCATACCTTTTGTTAGAACCTGACTGCCAGACCCAAAAAGCAGCAGGATACCACCTCAGGCAAGCTTAGTGTGCAGGAGAAACAGGGAAAGTATGGAGAGAAAGCAGAAGGAGAATTTGAGGTGGGAAAAGTACCTTTCTCCAGATGGTAAAATAATACATATGTTTACAATTCAGGTCCTTCCCCTTGTATTTCCATAAAACAGACATCTCTGTGCATAGAGTCTTCTTTAGGACAAACTTTTTCCACATTCAGCAGCGTGAACTGCCTTAGATATATCTTCTTACAGGTAAGAGCTGCATGCTTACAGGGATGGAAAATTAAATCATTAAATAGATCTGGAAACCTCACACCTTTTGGTGGATTTTTTCCTCTCCTTTGTTTAAATTCCAGTGCTAATCTGCTTCCTTTGTGAAGATTTTATCTTGAGCAATTCAGATTGGAGGGCTGGATATAAAGAGTGTGAATTTATTGTAGAACAAACTGCTGTGGATGGTGAAAAGCAAGACTGGAAATCTGGAGTAATGATTCCAGAAATAGAAGCATAAAAACTGATTTAGAACCAGCATCCAAAGAAGCATCTGCTGACTTCCATCTCAAGATAAAACTGAAGCTACTCCTGAAAAACCCACTCTCCCTAGATGACACTTGTCTTCGGAGGAAAATTTGAAGTGATTTGATAATGTGCTACTCAGGGGAAAATGTCACTGAAGTAGAAATGAGCCGAGATAAATATACTGTGTAAATGTGGGCTAGCTGTTCTGGAGGCCAGCAAGTTACCATTATGCTTAATTGGGGGTCTGAGGGGGCAGATTCTCATCCACCATGTTGCATTCAATTACATCTAATTTCCCCATAGCTTAACTGTATCTGCTCAGCATTAAATCCGACCAATTCTACTGAAGATCATGAGCCTCTTTTCCCTGGATGTATGAATAAAGGAGGGAGCACATCTCGTCATTGCTTCATTCAAGAAACATGATATTCTTCCCTCTCTTTTGTTACAAACGTCCACTGGTGAACCTCTTCAGCCAGGCTTTTTGCCTTAGTAGCTTTAGACTGACCCTGAACTCAAATTGTGGAGAGAAAGGTAGAAGGAAAGAGGAAAAATAAAAGAGCTCTTTGCTCTTGGGACCTCTTTTCCTTCTAGACAGAGCTATGAGTGATGAGGAGCCTGAAATCCTCCTCAGTTGTTTAAAATGAGCGAGGATAAATTCAATCCTTATCCTCCCTGTACAGCAACTCCTCCTCTTTGTGAGGTGGAAGATACCTTACAATGATAATGTAGGAACAGGTTTATTAGTGTTTGTGACACATTCAGATATATAACAATAGTTATATATATAAATATATATATATATATATCAATTGGTACTTAGAAATTTCTGCAGATACTGTGACAGACCTCTGATAGTTTACTTTTGTTCCTCTCTCTTTGCATTTTAATTCTCACTATGAAATGCTTGAAGGAACAGGAGTGTACATTTTGAAACAGAAATTATGAGCACCAGTTTAGTTTCTATGCTTGCCACTCCAACAGTTCTTTGATTCTCATGCTTACAAAATGAAAACAAATCCTAAACCCTGTATTTTATCTTTTTCCTCAGTACTGTGAGTTGCCAAGTTTGCTTGATACCTTCTGATCCTTGTGAGTGCAATAAAGCACATTAGACTTCCAAATTTTAATGAAGTCCTCAGACCTGGCACAAATTAACTATTTAGGAGCCTTGTTTTTCTAAGCAGACAGCATTTTTCTACTTGTTTAGGATGAATCTTCTGCTGGAGTACAAAAGAACAATTCTGTGAGACATGATGAAGTTGTGTATATTTACCTCATACTAAATTCTTGGCCACATTTATCAATGCATTTGAAAAGGAAGGAAAAGAAACCCTAAAAGTCCTTTGTTTTGCCTTGTGCTCAGGCAAAGAAGTCAATAAAGTGCTTCACAAACTTTAGAATTGTAAGGTTTTAAAATAGGTTTAATAGTTACACATAGTTGCACATTAGAGGCTCTTTCTACCAAACCCAGTGAAGCACTGGTATAAAGAAGAACAACAGCTTTATGCCACTCCGGCCTGATGGATAGCAAAAGGGTCTCTGTAACTGCTTCAGACTTAAGAAAGGAGCTTTGGCTCCAGGATCAAAACATAAAGCAGGCTCCTGAGAGATGAAAAGTGTTCTGACTTTTTTTCTGATAAGGCTGAACACAACACAAATCCCTCACTGCCCCTCAGGACCCAAAGAAGATTTGAACTTAATTTCTGTTCGGAAAAAGAAGGTGGCACAATTCAGTATCCTGGGCCTCAGTGTTATGACACCTTGAGACTGTGAGGGAAACACATGGCTTGGACATGCTAGGATGTATTCTTAGTATTAAAAAAAAAAAAAAAAAAAAATCTAACAGAATAATTCAAAATGTACTTTTCCAAAGAACAACGAAAAACATTTTCAAAACACCTGTGTCGCTTTAATGAGCCTACTCTCTGCTCTTAACAGTGATTCAAGATGACCTATACCATATAGAAAGACAAAAACTGGATCCAAAGTTATTTAGGTTCAGATTCACAAAAATACTTAACTACTTACCTTTAGTGAGTTGGACCTCAGCTGATGTGCTTGACTTGCATTTTGCACCCCTAATGCAGATTCTCCTCTCATAACTCTGCCCTTTGATCAGCAAGACGAGGACATCCAGTGTTTGTGAAGCCTAGACCTCCTCTGGCTGTGAGACAGTGGCCAGCCAGGTCAACATCTCATTTACCCAGAATTGTCCTGAACAGGCTGAACATCTTTCTAATTGCTTTTTAATACAAAACCATCAGCCTTGCAATGAAAATAGCACTCTTCAGTTTAAACAAGTAATTTTGCTGTTTAATTTCCTCCTTCTTCCTGATAGGTGGCACCATTTTCTGCACAGAATCCCATGTATTTGAAGTACATTGAGAATTTCAATAGATTTTGGCAAATGTTTCACTGCTAACATACCACAGCATCACCCCGTGTCTGTGTCGACAGATTTCACTGTAATAAACTGCAAAAGCAGAAAAATATTTCCTGAATCCTGATTAAAAATTCTTTATTAATGCTCAGTTATTCATGTGAAGAACCCAGGGCCTTATCACTTGGTGAATTGCTGTATGTCAATTCATGCTTTCCAGATTGGACAGTGCAGCTCAGTCTCTCATGTTTAACTCTCACTTTTCCAGCTCGAGGAAATCCTGATATGCCTTGCCCTTCCCTTAACATCCCATTTCTGTAACTCCAAGTTACGACACTAAAACACAGTCTTTTCCTCAAGAACTTTTTCTGCCAGCTGGGCCCACCCAAGGAATCATGCTCCAGCCTCCACTGTCAGCAAGATAAAGGCCCTAAGGAAGTTCTGATTGGCTTTTCTAAAACAAATAATAGACTCTTAAAAATTGTACACATGGTCTAATGAATGTCACACCACTTTTCTGGTTGCACATTTACCGCTAAGTTCTGTAAATGACAGAATTATTTTTGTAAGTTAGAAGGCTCCTTTTTCCAACTCAGGTCACCTACATTAGTCACACACCTGAAAAGAAATTATACAATTACATTAGGGAAATAAGATGACAAAAGAAGGTGACAACAGCCTAAAAGTAAAGTCAGAGAATATGATTAAGCAATAAAGATGAACTTATGATAAGAAGAACACAGTCCAGAAAAATGTTGTGACAAATTTGTATGAAAAGGGCTGAGTTTCATTTGCTGGTGCTTAGATTATAGTCGATTTTAGACTATAACTGAAATAAGTTATTGGGTTTATTCACAGGTTAAGAACATTTCAACAATTCTAGTATAAAGAGGGCATTTTTGTTTGCTTTTACCTCAACATTACAGACAGGAAATACCTGTCCTTATTCTCTTGTTTTAAATTCCAGATAACCAGTCAGGATGCAAAGGCAGGCCTAACTAATACAGGTGCCCAACTACATTACAGTAACAACGGATAGCCAAAACAAAACAAAATGATACAATAACCAAACAATGTATAGGCTGAAAATCATTATCACTGCTACTTAGTGCTCAGTTACAGGCACATATTCATGATTCACAGTTGATGCATGAAGATTTATTGGTCAAAAAAAAGAGGGGTAGCTACATTCATGATATACATTCTTCACATTGAAAAATCTGAGACTTAGGATAACTTATGCGGTATAAATATCATCAGATGCAGAACTGCTGACAAAATATTTATATGCACCTAATTTTGCTGGATATTATTCACAGAACATTCATTCTAGCAAGCATATGGTACCTTTAAAGGTGACATTTCTGCTTCCAAGAAATGCTGGCTTGGTTATAGCAGGAAATTAAGTCCACAGAGTACCTCAGTTAGCAACAGAGCAGTGTTTCGACACAGAGACCTCAGTGTGGATTTACAAAGAAATGCCTCACCCTAGAAAGCACTGATCCTGGAAGTGGAGCTAAATTTGCCAAGGCTGCAACAGGCTGTTCTGTCCGAGGCTGGTTGTATTGTTGCCCACCTGAAGACTACAGCCGACCCACTTCCTCTTGGGAAATCAGGGAGTCGCTTAACAGCTGCTCTTTGACTGAGGCAGTCGCTGTCCTTGTAGAACTTGGGAAGAAGAAAGAAAGACTGTGCGCTCAGGTCTCGCCCAGTTACCTCAACCGAACCAGAGGTGTGTGAGAGAGTCAGGAACATGGAAGCGTGTCCCAGTGGGGTCACACAGCTGTAACCCATGGTGGGCCCTACGGCCTCCTCCCGGCAGGAGGAGCAGGGCAGGGAGATCTTTCCAGCAGAGTGAAAGAAGGTGTCAGATCCTTTTTCAGAAGCTCTGTGCTTTTTGATCACAAATTACAAACTTTGTGCATACACACTAACAGAGGAGAAGCAGTCTGGCTGAGATCCAAAATCAATGTTAAAACCAGTAATGTATGTTTTATATGGCTGAGCAGTTCAAGAACCTGATCAGTTCTCACTGTGCTATCATCCAATCCAATATATGACACAGAGCATCTGCTTGCGCTTTTACGAAGTTGTTTGCTAGCAATACAAAAAAAGCATGACACTCAATCGGTTCTGAAATATTTTTTAAAAGAAGATGACAGAGGTCAAACTAAAAAGGGTGTTAAAAAGAGTTGACAGCAGTTATTCACAGTTTTTCACTGTAAGAGAACTGCAGGTTGTCCTATGGAATGAAAATCAGAGACACTGACTCACAAAAATTGTGCTGTTTATTACAACAGGATGTTGTGACATCCAGAGGTATAAGTGGATTAGATACATACAGGCCCACAGTAGTTATTAAATCTAATGGTTGAGTTGGTGCGGATAGCCTCTGGCTTGGGAAGTCCTTACCTTTTGAAATTAGAGGGAGATACATGATGAATTTTCCCTGTCTCCCACTTCATTCTTCTAAACATCAATTATTGACTGTTTTCAATGATGAGGTGCTGGGCTGTGTAGAATTCTGGTAGAAGTATGACAGTATAGAATGGATTTCATAAGCATATCCCTTTTCTATTGCCTTCGGGCAGATAAAAGTAGCTTTGCAAGCAGAAAAAACATCAACTCAATAGCACTATCATCACTTGCAACAGACCAGGCCTATAGACAGTAAAAATTACTACGGTTCCCACAACTTCCTTGGCTGCAGCAGAGCAATGACCTTCTGTATCATCTGCAAACCTGGTCTCTCTGTTGATATAGGTCAGGTCACAGGGTGTGGGATATCCTTCAGTCCTTTGTATTAACTAGACAATTGGGGTAGTATAAGTTGTTCTGTTTCTTTGGCTGTGTTCTTTAGAACAGTATCACATCCATGACAGATCAACTGTGCTCTTACACACTCGAATTGCTAAAACATAGCTCCAATGCAAAACTCCTAGAAAGAGAACACTTTCATCATCGGCTTCCTGGCTGTGGTTCGATAGTGTATTTTTCCCCATGGTTCGATGACTCCAGGAGTGGTGACTGCAAGGTCAGAATTTTTTTATGGGGCTTTTTTTAATCTATGTTTGAATCCTTCTTGTGGAGCATTTACTAGTCCCACAGGACCATACAACAACAGAGCTTGTATCGCTGTATGGATTGGTACCTGCAAGCATTACACAAGTATGTCTTTGTACTGGGATGGCAAGACAAGCCTCCCCTCAGGCCTGACCACCACAATGCAGTCACTGTTTCTACTGTTACCAGTCCGGTTTGGGATGTGCACGCTCAGGGGCCAAGTCTCTAACCAGTGTGTGGTGATGCATCTCCCCTGACATGCACTGAGCTCATGCGCTTTAGAACAGCTAGCAGTCTTCTGCAAAGTGTGCTCTGCTCATCTCAAAAATGGGCTGACTACCTTTCAGAACAGATGATGTGCAATTTAAATTTTAAAATGCGTGTATACTTTGCTTTTCTAGTTTTCCTTTGTGTGACAACTTTGAATTTTAATACAAGGTATCCAAATGTAAAATGATAAAAAATGCAGCTCATGTCAGCATTAAAATGCATAGTAATTTATTAACTTTTCAAGTGTAAATACAAATTGATTTGATGATGTGCCACATAATGAAAAAAATATTTGTAGTCACAACTTGCATTCCAGTTGCTGCATTATTTTTTAAAATTAAACTTATAACAAAGAGTTTGAAAACTGCACAATACTTGTTGATGGCCAATAGAAAACTGTAACTCTGTGCAAAGTAATAAGTGCTTCTATACACCTTTGAAGAACGCTCTTGATTCAGAAATTCTGTCCTCAAAACCAGGTTACCATATGTTGCTTCATTGGGATATTTATAAGTAAGTATTCTTGGCCATAGAAAATATTGTTTATACTTGGGCAACCCATGAACTCACTACCTTTACTTACATAACATTAACCCTTTTGTAATGTAAGTCAATGTATTTTGTGAAATAATTCTAAAATCCACTACAATGTACCAAAGAGGTCACTGTATCTCTCTTTCTAATGCCGCTGATGGCTGGGGCGTTGTGAAGACAATCTGAAGCCTTCACATGGCATAAGCATCCCAGATCTTTATAGGGACAAGGTATTTTCAACAGCTATCAGAGTAAAATAGGGAGATTGTTAAGAGAGAATCTGAAGCTAATTCATTACATTTTTTAGAATATATAAATATTGATGCACTTTGTGCCAAATTCACTGAGAATTATTAACTCTATAATTTCAGTATTTATTCCTTTAGTTCACTATGTAAGCAGACTCCGTCTCTAGCAGAACGCTCTCAGCGCATTAGCATTTCAAGAACATCCTTGTTACCACACAGGAAGCTATAAATGCATGATGCACATACTTCAGTAGACCACAGTGCCAATTAATGTATTTTCCATGCATTCAGTAATTACAGCTCTCACCTTAAGTCCACTAATGTCACACACACACACACACAAAATTGTATCTGCAAAATAAGATTTAGAGGTACACACTACAGCAGGCTCTTGAATAGGTATTCCTGATGAAGAAATACAAAAATGTGTTAAGTTTGGGATTCTTTCCAGAGAAAACATAATATTAAGTTTACTTTGGTGGCATACAGATGTAGAGACATTTGAAGACCTGATTACTCCTTAGGTTATATATCTAGCTCATTAGCTAGTTCTTCTAATTTGCTACACCATCTTTTATCTGTGACATGACCTCATGATCAACTTTGATTAGCAGTAAGAAGCAGGCAGTCAAAACAGCAGCAGTCAAAAATGGAACACCATTGCTAGAAACATTTTCAGTTAAGTGACTTCTGACAGCTGTTTTTCCTCCCAAAGCCTTTCATGAAAAAAACAAAGGTATTTGTGTCCTAATTGAATAATAATATGCCAGACTTCCTCTGAACTCCAACTTCTATTAATGTTCTTCTTAAAACCCAACTCATTGGGTCCCAAAACAGGCCATAATGTGCTTTAGTATGGCTGTTAATGAACCATTTCAAATGAATACTGGATACTGAAGGAATTACATGCTGTGTAATTGATCTAAAGAACATTTAGGACTGGTGCTATTTCATTAAATCTTATTAGCTCTGGCTTAAGTACTTAAAATTGCAGCTGTCCTGTGTCAGACAGATTACACTCCTTGTCACATGGCAAGTGAGGTTTTCATATACTAGACCACAGTTTTTAAAAAGGAGCAGGCTGATGAAAAGAAATGTAAACAAAGGATTACGAAGGCCTGATCTTCATGCACACTAAGCCCCAAATTATTCATTGAAATGAGATAGACAGTTCAACACTTTCAGAATATGTATGAAGACCTGTTGTTTGTTTCCATATTTTTCTCTTAGATCACTTCTATGGAACCAGATTTTAGCTTTTTAGATGTTGAACAGTGCTGAAGGGTTCTCATGCATCATGGATGCACACAATATAGATTGCAGGGGAATCCATTGGGTCCTTCAACAACATCTTTTTTAGCTCTTTTTTCTCTTAGTTGCTTCCCACTGGAGGTTAGCATGCCTCAGGAACCAGCAAGCCAGTAAAGCTAGAGAACAATTTTGGCTGAGGAATCAATGGCTTTAATCTAGCCAAGAATAAATTCATCTTGGAAAATAGTTTATAGCTCTCAAGGGAGAAAGGGCTTTTTTCCCCACGGGACTAAAACTAATTTTCAGGGATCCTGACATGCTTACAAGACTTTTTTACCAGTTTGCCTTTGAAAACAGTGTACTAAACTTGGTGTTCCTTCTCACCTTCTACTCTTCTGACCTCATCTTTAACTCCATAATCAAAAAAATAGCAATTGAAGATTTTGATCTGTATTTTCTCTACAAGGCGTACTACACTATATTAAATACTTTTCATAGTATCTGGACTGCTGCACTGTGGGAAACAAGACTAAAACTTTGAAACAACATTAAGCAGGACTTCAGATTATAGTATGAGGTGAAATACTGACAAAAGACCCAAAGACTTTGGTTAAAACAGATAATACTCAAGGCTTTTTTTTATTATTAATCCTTTTATGAGAGAATATTTAAGACCCTCTCATATGCAGTGCCACCATGTTAATACCACAGCCAAAGTAGTGGTTCAGACAGATAAAGACTAAAGTAAAAATAAAACAACAGATGTGGTTTTCAAATATAAGAAATTGTTTCTGTAAATCTTAAAAAAATTACAATCACAGAAAATACCAACCCCACCTTTAAGAGTTATTTGAGTTCTTTTATGTTATTCTGCAAGCCTCATAGCCATTCATCTATCACAAAAATCTGCTTTCCTTCCTGTACTGAAGGTCTGGGTTTTGCATGCCTTCTGCAGCCTGTGGCCTCTGCTGTCAGAGCTTCCCAGGACTGACCACTCTCAGATGCTGTGGCCACATTCAAATGCTTTGCACTGGGCACTGAAAACACGCAGCAGCAAAATTCTGAGACACCCAATTCACACTCATTATGGTGGTGTCACAGTGAAGGGTTGTCATGCTTGTTTGAAATCTTTGCCAGTAAATGGAGATCTGGTCTTCTCAGCTTCAAAACTCATAAACTGCAAATGCCACACTCCTTTTAGGAAAGTAAATTTAAAACCTGGTATTCTTCCAAATATTCAGCCTTCCTTTTTCATTTACCCAGGATTTGAAAGGCTAGATGCCCCATTGCTAAGCAAGGATCAAATGTAGACTGGCAATTCAAGACAAGGAGGGGAAAAAAAAAAGGGGGGGGGAGGGTTGGGAAGCATGTAACATATTTGCTTCTGTTCAGCACAGTAACTTTATACTCTAATAGTTAGGCATTTAGTAATCATATTGTTATATAATTATTTTCAACTTCCAGCCATCTTTGTATAGAATAGTTAGTTCATAGGAAAGACTACAAATAGTGTGAATGACCTGTGACATGACTCCCCCAAAACCTCACCGGGTGAAACAGTCCTTTCCTTTCTTTTGCCTTCTCACCTCCCTCAGCCAAATATTTCAAGGAGTAAAACCCCATCAGAAGAGTACAGCTTTCATACAATTTAAGAGAGAGAAATCTGGAGAGAAGATGAAAAGTCACTTACAAATAGAACTTCTGTACAAAGCGTTCAGCACTTGCTCCATAGACGGCAACTATCCTTTTAAATTGTCTAATAGGTTAATGTAAGGAGGTTAAATGCAGGGCAACTGCTCCCAATCTATATTTAGCCTGAAGCTTCCTACCTGTTTAAGACCTGCAGGAAGGCTTGAATACTGAGCTTGTCCACGATTTTTTACTGCATTTCTTGATTTATTAAAGATGCTACCTCTCCCTGCAGGGCTTATTATGCTGTTCAAGAGGTTGCATTCAACTAACCATAAACACAGAATTTTAAGCATTTTTATATTTAGAATCTCACCCAGAATAATTGTTTTGTGTATATTCATGCATAACCTGATCCATATGACATAACTAAAGATCAGCAATTAGCCACAAATAAGCTCCAGGATAACTGGCTTTTTATTACATCTTGCACACACTGTTTCAAAGATAAAATTGGGGCAAAATATAGTGATATGGTCTCTAGATACCAACCAAGAGTTGACAAGAACTGATGGATTTTGCATGTTAAAAGTAAATTTTTTACTACGTATCATGCCCTTGAAAATTAACTTTGTTTCCATTCTATTTTGTTCAGCATGCCTTGAAATAGGAATGGCAAAAGCTCCTCAACAGATCGCTGATATTCATGGTATTGCAGTGTCTGCAATTACCCATTTTCCTCCTCAGTAAAACAAAACAAACCTTTAACATTTTATAGAATTTTTTTAAAAAACAGTGAAGTTAACAGATAACAACTCTGTCTCTCCTTCTGTATGACTGAATCTTCTGCAATGAAAAGCTGTCTGCCGTGGACCCACACCCAAGGGCTGCTGATGCTGACAGTGGTCATCAGCTTTGACAGCGTTTTGGACAGGGCCTTGGCATTGCTCTGGTACCTGCACAGATCCCACATGAACCACTGGATACATTAGTAAATTCACGTTCACAAAGATGTCAATTGGTCAGCTACAGTAAAATGTTTATATTTCAGAGTAGCGGTATTTATATGTGCTGCCTAGTTCTGGCTCTAATCTGCTCTCTTATCACTAGGTTTTTGTTTCTTTTTCAAATACCGAAAAGACTGTTGGTTTGTTCAGGAAATTTGTCTAGACAGTGCTCAAAAAGTGTATTTGCTCACATTTGACATTTTCACAGGAGACGTATCAAAATGGAAGATTCAAGTTGTTAAATTCCACAGATGGCACCTAAGTCAGTCAACTCATTTTCAGAAGTAATGAGTATCCAGCCTCCAGGCAGTTTCTGGAACAACACAACAGTGTGTCTGCACGCAGAGCACTGCGGGACGGGAACCTCGCACTTACGTACTCAGGGCTTGTGGGACAGCCGAGGCCTCCAGAAATGCATCCATCTACTAGGACATCTACTGACTCAAAAGTTAAATATGCAAGTGCTATATTGTGATGCCTTTACAGCCAAGTAATGTAAAATGTGGCAATATAATGGAGCATGTGGCTATTTTACCTTTTCACCATTTACCTGTGTCTAGCTAGAAGAGGTCTCTAAAATGCTGCATTTTAGCAGCTTGAAGGTTGAGAACCACCTGTAAACATTTGCGGAACGGTCTCTTTCTAAGAAACAGAGACTCCTAAACAATCAACCTTGAAATTTATCATATATTATATTATATTTCCAGTGTTATTTACAGATCTTGTTTAGTACAATGAACCAGACATGCTGAAAAGCTAGGATTTTTCCAGTCCCTTTTTATACGAAGTACAATAAAAAAGGCACATGATTATTCACCATAGGAGTTGTGCACCAGTCAATAACTTAAAGCTAAAAAGCTACCCATCAGAGAACTCTCTTTATGAGGCAGTATTGAGATCTCTCCTCTGAACTCATCATAGAAACATCTGTCTATTAATTCCTCTAGGAGAGCTTAAGGAACCCACTTTTCTGTCATGTTCTGATCTTCACAAGATTTCCAAACCAACAGAAAACTCTTGTTAAGCTTCCCAGGTCATCTACTGGAGCAAGGAGGAGTCAACAGGGCATGTATGTGTCTGCTTTTCTTTTTTTTTTTTCTTTTTCCCTTTAAATGCCCAATTATGTAGGACTTTTGAGAGTCAAGTCCTGTTCAAACTAATTTGCTTTAAGACAAATGCCTTGCAAGATATGGCACACTGAGCAATGGACAACGGCAGGACAGGCAGCTTCTCAGCCCCAGAAGTCAATGTCGGCCATGTTTTATCCAGTTTCTAATCATCCATTTTTGCCCCGAGCACCTTTGCACGACTAATCTGAGCCCAAAATTTGCATCCTTTGACATTTCCACTTCTAGACAACGGCCAGTGTCTCTGCTGATGATTGGACCATTCTGATTAAAAAATAAAAAAGAAAAGATGGATTAGAAAAGCTGAAAGGACTATAAGAAAAGTAGTGCTAGATCTGTAAAATGCCTGGAAAGTTCTGTATATATCAAGTGACAAATGTCCCTAGGAAGTTCTAGGAATTCCTAGGGGAAGCTAGATAATCCATACAAAGTGCTGAAACTATTCCTTGATAATTCTAGATTCAGGAATTGCTAGAAAATTCCCCAGAAATCACTAGAAAAATCTCTAAAAAGCACTAGAGAATCCTTACAGATCCTAATATACAGGAAATCCCAGAAACGGCAAGAATGCCTTCAAAAATCCTAAATATTATTTGAAAGCTTTGGATGTAAAAATTCCCCGAAAGATACTAGAAAAGTTCTAGAAACAAAAGTTTCTAGACTCAAAATAAAAAATAAATTACAAGTATGTTCTTGACAACCACTACAAAAATTGAGAATATTCCAAGAAAGGATTACTAAAAATTCCTAGAAAGCTTACCCCAAAATTCCTAGTAATAACATAAGAAAGTTCCTGGATAGCACATGACCTATGGAAAACATATCTGACTACAGAAAGCAGAAGGGAGGATTCCTAGAACGGTCCTCTCCAGACCTTCTTGTTTTTTATTAAATATCCTCCAGAGCAGCATTCCTCTCCAAACTACCTCTGCAAGGCTCCCTGAGCTCTGCCATACCTGTGTGAAATCCCAGAACCTCTGTGCTGGCCTGAGGACATCTTCACACTTTTTCAGGGTCGGCGTCCTGCCCTTCCCGTCGTCAACCAGGCATTTGGAGTCGGGCAGAAAGGCGGTGGAGCCCAGCGGCCCCAGCTGCAGGACGCCTTCCGAGCTGTAGCGGACAAGCTGGGGAAGAAAGGAAAGGGAAGACTTGAACGGCAGCCCCAGGGACCACAGCGGTGGGACACACAGTCTGACCTGCAGCTTCCCTCCCTGCCAGCTTCTGCTCCCAGCGCTGGCCCGAGCCCTTCGTCCTGCTGCGTGCCGGGGCCTTCCCGGTCGGGCACACGCTGCTCACGGGAAAAGCTGGGGAAACTATTTATTCCCACACAGGGTCTCTCCTAGGACACAATATTCCCTTTTCTCACAGCTCTGCTCCCCACCACTCCCTACTCACTATTTGACTGCAAAAGGGCAATCGAGAAAGTGAAGTAACCAATATGTAAATCATAGCCACTCAGTGGGAGTTGCTTTAACAAGGACACAATGTCAATTTGCCACGCAGTTTGTTCTTAAGAACTCTGTTAGAGACTATTGATAGCAACAAGTCTAATTAGTTTTTGTAAATAAATGTTACGGAAAAAAATCCAACTGTGCAACCAGCCTCCAAAAATATGAGAGGAAAAAAGAAATCACGAGGGAAATAGCTACAAATCTGCTACCGTATGCTTCAGGCCTACATAACAAAGAATCACATTCTGGTATTTCAGTTTTGTGTGAGTCTTAACTGTTCTGCAATTCAGTGGTGTGGCAAATGCTACTGGCTGTAATTAGAGGCTTTAGGTGAGGGCCATTTATTATTTTAGAGGGGTTTGATTTTTTTTTTTTTTAACAAAAAAAAGTTAAGCAGGCACCATCATTCATGTTAAGTTCTACAGGAGTGTGACTTTTTTTTTTAAACCTTTCTTTTATAATAAGTGATGATTTCACTTGCGTCAAGTCATTGACAGTAAAATGGACCTCAAGGAGAAAAAAAAACCCCAAGCATGTAGAAGGTGAGGAAAAAAACCTGGTCTCTTGTAATCTCAGTGTGCCAGAATATATGTTATTATGTAGATATTGAACCAAGGGAAAATATTTAAAGCCATACAGAATATCTGTAGATGGCTCTTGTAGATCAGGACTGACGGTCACAACACAGCCACGTGATGAAGCGTTTTGCTGTGCTCACAGCAGCCTTTTTCCGTAAGCAGAGGGTGGCTGCTCCTCTGCCCCCACGGGCTGCCACGCCGTGGGGCGGAGAGGAGGCCGCGGCTCCCTGGCGCGCCGGGAGCTGGCTGGGACGGCACAGCCTCCCGCACGGCCTGCGCGGGAAGGGACACGGCCAGCGCCGGGCCCGCTGACACACAAACCCACATCTCAAGGCACTGGCGATAAAAACAAAGCTTTTTCTAGGGACACACTGGGGACCTTGAAAAGTTTCTTGAAGCTCAGGAAGCCACTGCAGAGCTGCTGGATGACAGCGGGCCTGAGGAGCACAATCCTGATGAAGGAAGTTTGATGTCAAACACTTTATTCTGACTCTTACAGGTCGGATTTTTCTCTACTGCAATTTGTTTCAATCTGTATTCTAATAAAGCCCCAAAGCCTTCAGGGTGGTTTTAGGATGTTAATTTAGAGGGAAAAAGGGCTCTGTCAGCTCACTATCAAATTGCGCTGAGACAACTATGATAACGATGGAGTCCTCATTTACAAGTTGCAAAAGTTAATAAGTAATCCCCTTAATTACTGCTACTTCCCAGATAGTTGAGGTAGATCCTACTGAGGGAGATTTCAAAGCACATTAAAGTGAAAATGCATGATGTTAATTTGGCAGCAGGCCAATATGTCAAATCAGATGTATCTACTTCTTGCTTTTTCTGTGTTTAAATTCAGTCATTACACCAGCATAATACTTTGCCCTTCTTACCCTAGAAGTAGTCAAGGTGCCCAGGTGCCAAAAGACTGCAAAATGGAGTCAGCTACATATCTTGTACACTGTGATGCTGGATGCTGCAGGGGGAAGATCTGAGCCACCGAAGAAATGCAATTATCACCCAGGAAATTCACTGCCTGTCTGGTCTTATTGCTGTTATATGACTGAAATTACTTAACAAGAAAGGGAAGGAAGGTCAGAAGTGCCTGCTATTTATTGGATGCTACTGACCAGTGCATGAGATATCATTGTCGATCAAAAAACCTCAAATTAGAGTCTAGCTTTCTACTGCCATCCTTATTAACCTCAGAAGAATCATGCTGTGAATAATCATATCTTGCTGTTGGTAAAAAGAGCATGGTCTACTCGCTCCCAGACCAGATACCCTTTGACAAACTATGTGTTCATTTTCCCACCTGCCACTTCTGTTCAGAGCAACCATGTGAAGTGCAGAGTTAGAACAGAGCCTACATCAGAGAAAGCAGAAGGATAACCACATGAGGATTCTCCCCGGTATGAACAATGTCATTCTCAAGGCACTGTCTATATGTGTCAAACTGAGACACTTTATTTGTTTGTTTTTTATTATAAGGGTATGGGGGGACACACGTAAAAAGAAGCTCAAGCAAGCAAAGTGATCCAAAATATGAATGGACTGCCAGCTCAGAAATTAACTTCTTTTTTTTCTCATATAAAGGAGGGGGGAAAAAACAACCCACTAACTTTTTTAAAAAAAAAAAAAAAGTAAGTAAAACCTGTCTGTGTGTTTCACACTTCTCATATCTAATGATTACTCAGCAGCGTTCCAATGAACTGCAGACATGACTCAAACTTACACTGACGGGGAAATGTGTTCATCCTGCAACCTTTATTATACCTCTCCAGGTCCCAAAATACCACCTGCTTGGCTCTGCCTTATCTAGATAATCAGAACCACCATTTATCATGGTCTACCTGCTCTATAGTACAGGATCTACTTTCCCTATGGCTTAAGATGAGCAGCATTTTCTGTACTGGTATTAAAATGGTCTAAAATATTGTCTTTAGAATCTCAGTAGCCAGATTTGCATGTACTCTGCATCGCAGTAGCCACTTGGAAAAGACATTGTTATACAGAAGCCTGGCAAAGCATAAACTGCCATTTCTGATAGGCCTTAGAAGCAGAAGATATGCTAACCCTATTAAACTATCTCTGATATTGAAAGTGGCAGTTGTATGACAGTTCAACAGAGTTGGAGATGGCTCGGTGAAGGAAACTGGTAGCTATATAATAGTAAGACAAATGGAATTTCATGGACTTAATTTTCCTGATTCTGTGCTTTCTGCCAAGAGTTCCAACAGTCATAAAAACTGACGCTCATCCTAAAATAAAATAAAATTATAAAAAAACACCCACAAACAATTATCTCAGTTCAGACCACAGTATGTAGGAAGTTTTAGTGCCTGAAAATATAGATCAGATATCAAGGTTCAAGAAACTACTACACAATTAATAATGTCTCACTCCAAAGATATCATGTCATAACTTCCTAGAGACAAAATAAACTGTAAAAATAAAATAGGCATTAGAGTTGCTTATTATTGTGCACTAGAAAGAAGGGATTGAGATACAGAGTCAATGAAACAGTGAAAATTGCACCTGCTGTGTTCAACTTTGATCTTAAGTGTCACCACCACACTGAAAAAGAAGTAACTGATGAATTTGCATTAGAACTGTGGGCATGATATATCACGCCAAATCCATTCCCAGGGCTGGCCAACCAAAATCAAATTACAAAGTCCCCCTTATTAAGGAATATTCAGTCCCATTCATTAAAAAAATAAAGAAGTCTGTGCAAGCCCTGATGGGCTGATAGCCTCAGGTATCCACATAGTCCTGCTGCAAGCTGCAGAACAGAGACAGAGTTTTATACCTCACATGAGGATGGACCTTCGCTGAAGGATCCACATAAACAACACTGAAGTTAAGTGCTCTATTAAATCCTCCAAGATCTAATCCTGACACTATCTGCTATACCTATGATAAC
Source organism: Tyto alba (assembly GCF_018691265.1). Taxonomy (NCBI): domain Eukaryota; kingdom Metazoa; phylum Chordata; class Aves; order Strigiformes; family Tytonidae; genus Tyto; species Tyto alba. The sequence goes on from NW_024881320.1 coordinate 7,656,379, forward strand.
ATAGGATACTTTTCCTTTTAACATTCAGAAATCTGGGCAGAATGGAAAAGATGTCAAAGGCTGTTTATCAAAGCCACCATATCTGATTCAAAAATAGTGAGTGGTGCTGCCTGTGGAAGGTGATCCTCGAGGAGCATCAGTAAATGCCAGCTTTTAACTGAAGGATTTGACTTCAGAAAAACCATTCTTGCTAATCTCCAGTCAAGTTAAGAAAACAAAACAGAACACAAAATAACAACAGGTAATTGTTTTTAGGAAACAATTACACAGGTGGGTCTGGTAGCTTTTTAACCCCCTCACTCTCGTTCTCCAAACAAAAGGAAATTTTTAATGAACTTTCAGCCACGCAGGTTAAGTGAGCTGTAAGATGACACAGAAATTGAGCTATACAGGAATCCAAAATGCCTTAAATCTCCAGAATACTTCTCACCATAAGACAGACAAACAGATCACAAGAGAAACAGTTACCAAACTTTCAGGTCTGTTACAGAACCTCACCCACCACCTCCCGCAAGTTAAGAAATCACCTTTCCACTCGCCCTAAGCAATCAGACCTGCTACCCAGTGTGCAGCTCTGGAAAACCATAGCTCTACCAAGCAAAATGTTAAATATCTGCCCTCAAGCAACAGTTTAAGTAAAGCCTTTCATCTCCTCTTATTCCATCTGTTTGCATAGCTGCGAGCTCCAGGAACGTCGAGATCTCTCTCCCTTCTTTCTGCTTGATCTCAATGCCGAGGGAGTTCTCGCTTTCACAGCTGCAGTGCCTCCTCTTTCTCTTGGTGTGAAAAGGGAAGAGAGGAGGGCGGAGAAGGAGGCTGTTCACCAGGGCCCTTCTATCCCAGGATGCCATTTTATTAACTTCTCTTCTTTCACATACGGTATAATCAGCTCCACATCACAGCATTCAAGACAGACTCTGAGACAGTGAATATTTCCACTGAGGCTTTATAAGTGCTCTCAGGTGGTTCAAAACCTGCATGTCCTAGAGCCATTCTAGGATGCTTCCAGAACAACACATTCCACTTTTGGGGGTTTGTGTCATCTGGTCATCTGCCCCCCCATTCCCTAGCCCCCTCCCCCTTTTGTTTTTTAAATTTCTTTTACAAAAAAAAGGTACTATGCAGTGCTGTAGTACCAATGGGCTTTACAGGTGATTGTACAAGACAAGCCACATGCAGAGACAAAGTATTTCAAGAACCCAAATATATTGCTTTATTTCTGATTTTTCTCTAACCCTGGACTGTTTCCTAATGCTCTCCCAGCAGTATTTGCAAGCCTTTTTCCTGAAAGGGGTTAGATACAAATTGCAGATCTAATGAACACATATAAAAATAACAGTACTTTTCTGTAAAGTGAGTTTTGAAATCAGCTTAGACTGATGCAAAACCTTGTCTGGATAGTCCTGTTAGCATACCCTGACTTAGCTTGAGACAAATTCATTAAACTAAATTGATGCAAACTCAGGTTAAATGCATTCCAGAGCATGCATAGAAGATCTTGTCCCTGTTTGAATAAATAAAGTTAAAATCTGATGTCATTGAAAAGATGTGATTTATCATGGTAAAAAACTGATTTTAAGAATACACATAGGGAAAGGCATTTTGTTCATGGAGCACTAACAATTTTATTTTTCACTGGTAATGCAGGAGAACACCATTTGAAGGTGTGCAACATGCAAGGGAAATAGTAGGGTAAGAAGTAAAGAACATTTTATCACAGATGAACAGTAATCTTATTCCGACTTCAGCTTTCTTTAAACACTTGACTGACTTCTGTTGGTTTCTGTGGAACCATGTGTATACTAAAGTCAATGGTAATTTGCTTGTCAGAATTGAAGAGTATGAAAAACAAACAAGACTGTAGCTAAATAGTGAGAGGCCTTCACACCAGTAGGACACATCAAGCACCAGTGATAACCTAACTGGTGAAAATGAGTTCCCTGTTTATATTAATTTATATTCAGTAGGCAAGTACAACTAACCCAAATCTCAGCACAGTAGGGGGTTTTATGCCCTGTGCTTAAGATGAAAAATATCAGAAACTGAAAGCTAAACATAACAGACAACTATGCTTGCCCAGGCTGATTGGAAGAGGGGCTTTAAAAATGTTTATTTAATATATTAAAATGCTTGCTGTCAACACCTTTCATGCTATGTGCTTGAATATCCTTGATTAGGGTTTGTGCAGCTGTGGTTCTCATACTGAATTAATTTTGTAAATTGTGGTGAGACGAGAGAAGTTTTCCAGCTGTGTAATCATTAATTAACTTGGCTGCATTTGAGTGGCTCCAACCCATGCTTGTCTGTGAAATACTCAACTTAGATAAAACATCACTCTGCCTTCTGCGTGGTGTTTCTCACAGATTGAAAACTTCCTTCCTTTGTTTTTTTTGGTTTGCTTTTTTTCTTGTTTTGTTTTGTTGTGGGTTTTTTGTTTGTTTGTTTTTTTTAAGTAAAAGGAAATGGAAAGTGTTGCAGGATGATTTAGTAGATTAACTTTTTGCCTTTCTCATGCTTCTATAATTCTCACACAGAGGGGATACTTTGGATTTTAAGGGCTTGGGAAGAGTCACTTTCTCTTTTTATGCATTTCTGCAGTGCTAGTAACAAAAGGGCTCTAGCTTGTGGCTGTAATATAAAGTCTAAAAAAGCTTTTCAGGCTTTTCCAGAAAATTCATGTAGACAGGATACTGAAGACTTGCAGCAGAAGCAAGACAGAAGAGATTTAACTGGTCACTACCCAACTTCAATTTCTTGGGCAGTAAATACTTTGTGTATTGTTATTTGCACCTGAGAAGAGCTGCCCAGCCTCTAGTCTAGGGCCCACAATGAGAAAGGCATCATCTACTAAGCAACGTATTTGCATCTTACTAATAGGAAAATGATCTCTTCCTTAACAGAAAAAAATTGGTCAGAGCTGCATTCTGAGAAGTGAGCTACTTTAGGCCCCAAAATTTACAAGAGATAGTCAGGAGAAGCTGGACACATTGTATTTTCTTTCAAATAAATCCACAGTAATTTATGCCCTCATTTATTTGCTATCTTCTGGAAGTCAAATCATATTCTACGAAACAGGAGTCATAGAGGCAAACAAGTAGGTTAAAGACTTAAATTGCAAAATAAATTACAGTCAGAACCATTTATTTCATTATTCTTTCTCAATGCTAGCATGATGATAGATTAGATATTGCAAAGGGATTTTCTGGGAGGACTTAAATTTGCAACTTTCTGGTCAGAATTAGAATGGAGCAAGAGACTGAACCCTGACTGCCTTGACATCTCTAACTAGAATCTTCTTGAAAGCTCATTTACATCTAATTAAGCAACACTATTTTGTTACCTTACTCAAAGGCTTTTCCTTCCACCTCTACTAGGAAAGTGTCAGTCAAATGTTCTATAATGATCCTGACAAAGGTGGACATTTTGTCAGTAGGAATTACTATCTCGCTTTGCTCTAATAAGGTATGACTCTTCACCAGCTTGCAATTAAGCACAGTAGGCAATATTTATATTTTGCAACTGTTGTTATGCCTCCACAGTGATGTATGAGCCAGGACCTCAAATCAATATATGTATGACTGAACTTCAGATAATTGTTAGGTTCGTGGTAAGGTCAGAGTTTATTTACACATGAAAATGTTCATTAACATAGTTTTGATTCAGAAGGTACTTCAAAAGAATCTAGAATTACATTTCAGAAGAAAATCAAGTCCTGGATTTAAGTAATATCCAACTTGTATTTAAAAAACAAGTAACATCACTATGAGCATAAAAAGAAGAAATGTTGTTTTAAAATCTTCAGACATCTGTAAGAAAATAGTAATATGTACAGGGACTGACAAAAATCTGTTTTAGAAAAGTAGTAATTTAAAAGATACTCTTAACTCCCTTTGAAGTTGATGTTAAATACGTGCTTAACTTTTTGCCTACTTGGGGAATCACATCAGCAGCTTGCTAAATAATTTCTGCATGGGACTAATGAACAGTTAATTTAAAGAGGTACTTTTCCTAGAATAAGTCAAATCATAAGAAGAAGAGCTGCTCACCTACACAAACTGTCTAAATTCATTAGTCTTCAGTGGATCTCTCTGTTATTAAAACAAATTATAAGGATTCTTCTGTTTTCCTAACTGGCATCTTCAATGTATAGATTCACATGCTGAACAACCTTGGAGAGGGCACCCAAAAAGACTGGAGTAAAGCCAGATATTTTCCTTTGCAACTCAGGAGTATACTGCCAAACTCAACTCAAATGCACCAAATTACTTTTTGTTTCTTCTCAAAATTCTTTAGCTTAAAGTTTTCTCATTAATTATGGTATTTTAACAATTTACCTGAGAGGACATTCCATGACATGGATAAAGGATTGCTTTGTCATCCTCTTCGGCTCCCTGATCTAAGCAGTAGCCACTAGCTTTGCTGTTACGCACCTATTACCAGATCAGAAAGAAAACAGTTGTATTAGAAATTAATCTGTACGATGCATGTCCCATCTAGCTAAACCTTAGCTGCACTACAGCTACTGAAACAACTAGTATGGAAAACTGTTCTTTTACAAGAAACACATGCTTATTCTTAAGCTATGACAGGATCCCAAAAGTGAATTTGCTCCAGGAAGAGATTATTTGGACACCCTGCTGTCTCTACAGACCTTGGGTCAGAGTTATATTTTCGGCAATTACTCAAGGATCAAAATCCCATAAAATTCACTCTAAGAAACTGAGGCCAAATTTTGCTTCAAATTACCCTTGCGTAAATATAAATTTTGACCCTGTATGTTGAGAATGTGACTTCACCAAACAGCATAGGAACTACCCAGGATTGGTGTTGAATGTGGCACCCTTTTGTTTGCTTCTATTGCTTATATATATATATATATATATATATATAAAAGTCATATGAAAAAAATATTTTAACTGAGAATATAGTATATGAATATGTACAGAAGTGACATAAAGCACATTGTTGTGAAAGAATACAGCAATGATGAGCAGTGTAGAAAGGCTTTCAATTTATTTAAAGTATGGGTTCATAGGTCCAATGAAGTAAAAAATTCATGTGCCTCCCCAGACAAGAAGAATTTACAAGTCTATAAAAACGGGCTGGAGCTCTTGTGAAATTTCAGGCTTGCCTTTCTCTTCAAGCTAGAAGTAGTACACACATATTTTGGATAGATAAAACTTTTATAGGTATCTTAAACAAGAAGTTATTTAGCTGGACATTTTGAAACAGTCAACAAGTCAGTTTTGGTTTAGACTGTGAAGTATTTGGCTGGTTACCTCCATAATGTAGAAATAGCTGCTTCATGAGGTGCTGGAAAAATCAGTAAATAATCCTTCATATTGCAGTGTACAAGGGTAACAGGAAATCTGGTCAGATAAGGGGACTCACCAACAGTTAAATTTCAGGAGATTTATATTATGACTCAAGTACTATAAAGGCTGAAGAAGATTAAGACAGCTTTACGACACGGCTTTAAAAAAATGTGAATTGAGTCACTAGGAAATATATTTTTACTACTGTTTCAATCTGTTTCACATCTACTCAATACATTTATTTTTCTTTACATTCACTAAGATCCAGACATCTTTTCCCCCAAGAAAATAAGCAGAAGAGAAAGTATTTAATAACAAGCTTGATGTCATTTAGGATAAAACATCTAGTTTTTTCATTATGGGCGTGTAAGACTGAAAGGGAACTATGCCAGTTTATACTAGCTAAATAGCTTGTGTGGCTCCATTTTATTATAAATTTTAATGAGTTAGACACTTGCATCACTAAACTTCCTGTTTGACTCAAGAACCTTCTATGCGACCACTCAACAGAAACAAACTTCTTTTTAGAGCCCAGCTTGCTAACTGTCTGGTATAATTGACACAACATTGGCAGTTCTGCCAATGTTCTTTGCAGTTAACAGCCTTCTCAGAGCTGACAGTTACTAATAGCTGCTGTTGAATTTACTAAATGTCTTTCCTCAGTTACTGCCAGAGATAGTTATATTAGGATGCAAAGCGGTATTATGCAATAAAACTTGCACTTTGTATCAATATCTGAAGTGCCTGACTTATTTTTATATGAAGTCAATCAAATGGAACAGAAAGGAAGAATGTCCATTTAGTTGTCTTGTGTGAAAATATATTGCCTTTGGATTTAATTGTAGTTCAAGTAGACAATTAAAATGGAATCTTAAAAACATTATGCAGCAGGAGAGCTCCTAGAACTTCACCCCAGTTCACAGTCATAAGTAGTGACAGCAGTCCTTATATTATAGGCACATGATATAGATTTAAACAGTTACAGAAGGCATGTCTGACTTCTTTAAAGATTGGGGTCAGGCCTATGTGGGAGTTTTGAATGGCTCACAGAAAAGAAAGAAATGATCCAGACAGCTGAGGTGAACTGAAACATCTACACGTTTCTAACACGTTTGGATACATCATATTATTAGTGTTAGGTAACCTATCCACTCAGCTATCTCCAAGTAGGTGTTCCAAAGTCTTACTCAATACTGGTTCACAAGTGAAAATGAAGATACAGAATCTCAGCGCAAAGCAGTAAAACTGTTTTTCCTCTAATGACTTTTTCATAATGAGATAAAGAGCTGCCAATGGCAGCCTCACCTCATAATCTGAACAAGGATATTTTGCTTTTTATCCTGAACAAAGAAGATTGCAAAAAATTAACTAAGTGAATGTAATCCTTCAAATAGCTTGGTAAAACCCAAAAAAGGGGTGGTTCTTTATCTATAAATGATTCAGCAAACTCAGCTTTTCTCATTAACTGTAATTATTTTAGCTCTCTTGACTGCTGATGTTTTCTTGATGTCTGTGGATTCCTATTCGGGAAAACAATTACATCAAATTTATGTTCTCAGAGCTGCTCTATTTTAAAATGAAGGCCAAGGATGTTGTGTATCACTGTTAGTGAGAACAATTTCATCTGCTATGCTCCAATGACAGGGACAGTGCTTCTTAAAGCCACACTTTTTAGTGTTGATTAAAAGTAGAGGAGGGCATTTCTACTGCTACTACTGTGCTGACTTCAAATTGCTCTGTACATCCCGATACCCACCACTAAGATGAAAGGACTGCTCTAATGCAGCCATGATATATTTTCAAAGACATACAATACCTCTCCATAAGTGACTGTATTATTGTAAACCCTCATTTCAGGATAGACATTCTCCAAGTACCACTTAAAACTCCGGCACTGCAGTCGCTGTCGTAGAGCTATTCTTTCAGAAACGTCTCCAAAGTCAACTCCAGGGTTCTACAAAGCAGAAAAAGAATAAAGAAATCCCACTGCATTGACTTTAAGGTTGTTTTCTTTACTGAAACAAAATTGGAGTTCATTTTGTATACCAAGCTGTATTTCCCTCTCTTCTTTCTCTTTTGTAAGTAGCAGCTCATCAAACAGCTGCTGTTGAGAGCAGACAATAAATATTAATGAAAGTCAGTGGAAAAAGGATAACAAACAAGCAAAAAACAAACATAAATCAAAATAATAAGAATACAACTAGGAAGTTGTTACTTACAGCAATTCTAAATGTTTGCAATCAAACCTGAACTCCTTTTCTTTCAGATTCGTTAGGAATTTAGGCGGTAATTCTTATCTAAGATATAGCAGCTTGATCATGGTTTACTCTAGCAACAGCCTTGGGTATTCACTAATGTAAATGAGATCAGAACAGACCTGTTAAAACTTCAAAGCAGAGCTGCTCAAAAAGTCATTAAGCTCCATTAAACATTTGCATAGACCAGCATTCAGTTTTTACTGGAACTGGAGCTCATTTGCAGATTTGAGCCATAACATGCAGTTAAATTCAAAACCTTTATAAATCTACTTTAGAATTTAATTCATGTTTGAATACAAATCCCATGAAAAACACAGGATGGAAGAATCAAATCAATATGACCAAACCCAGACATTTAAAAAATGTCAGGTCCTGAGTTAGTGCCTGTTGGTTTAAACCATTATAAATCATTGCAGTTCAACATTAAGACAGTAAGAGTTACCTCATCTAAAAGTCTTTTCCGACACACTATGAATCAAATGGAGTGAAACTGGGGAGTTTTGCATGGAGCTCTTAGGTGCTTTGTACATTTCCTCCAGAAAGATTTCTGTATGTCTTACAAATTTTGTCCAATGCTGGGTTACAAGACAGCAGCAAATCTTAGCTCAGGGTTTATTAGAATCCCCAACAGATGCTGAGCTTTCAGGAGAGAATACAAGTGTAATACTGAACAGGTTTTTCTATTTGCTACATAAAGAGTTTTCTGTGCTCACTGCTGCTTGCTGATGCATACTTTGTCATGAGCTCTCTATGCAGCATCCATTCAAATGAATGTTAATTTACGTACTACTTCAGGCTACATGGAAGAAGAGCAATTGTTGGAGGTGTTTAGTACAATAAATCATTCAATATAAGATTCCTTTATCACCAAAATTGTCAAGGAATAGATCATAAGCAGGGGCTTACCAAATATTTGGTTAACTAAAATAAAGCTCTGCTGACCTGCTGCTGAAGGTTATAGGAATAGGATCTTGCAGATATGTCCAAAGATCATGTGCTAATCACGATGCACATTATGTACACGTCCTCAATAACTTGTGAGTTGTGAAAAACATGTTGCGAGTTATGAAAGGGTTAATTTGGATGGGTTTTGGTATGGGAGAAAACATGTATTTTACTTGCCTCCTTTCTGCCCTATTCTAAAACGGGGCAATACAGTGCTCTGCAGTGCCATTCCTGCCGAGCACGAGAGCAGCAAATTAAGCAGCTATGAAAATGCTGTGCTTACTTCTGTATTAGCTGCAGTCATCATGTGCAGGTTACAGTGTGATGGTACAAGAATGAGATGTTCACAGAATTTGGTGTGTGGACATACTGTTTTTAACCAGGCAGTAAGGTTTCTAGTTCTTCTGCAGAAGTTTTTTCTTAGGGCTTGTAACAGTACAGTACTTCTTAGTCATCTAGACTGAATACTACAGTGGAATAACTCTGTGAATGCTAAAATGAGCTTCCTTTTCCTGGGAGCTAATGGGGTTATTTTTTATGATACACATTTTATCAATCAATTTCTTTTATGGAAAGAAAATTTTAATGTTCAGTACTTCTGCTGATTTTATGTCTCTTAATGTAGATGTGCCTGTTGTTTTTGGTTTTTGTTTTTTTTTTTTTTTTTTTAAACACTGCTGTATAGCTTAGTGCCGAAAACAACATCCATAAGTGATTGGAGAGATTAAAAGAAAATCATGTTTTGGTGTAAATGCTTATTTAAATATCTTGTATTTTCTCAGAATTCATTTGCAGATGGCATCAAGAAAAATTTACCAAGGTTACTTGTTCATCTCTAATTTGATACCAACCATTTATCAAATGGAGGCAGACAGGGACAAAATGCCCCTAAAAACTTAGATGGACACTGCTTTGTCTTCCTCTTACTATCATGGAAATCTTCTGTGGGAAAGAAGTTATACAATATTGCTTTTTGTTAAGGCAAAGTAATTATCTGCAATTACCTCTCATGCCAAAAGAAGTCACCAAAACACATGCTTCACAGAGACCTTGCACAGTGTCCAGTACTGAACAGCAGTAAATGAAATTCAGACATGTGTAGATCACGTGACATTTTCAGCCATCACACAAAGAAGAATGAAACATTGCTCTTTTAGGTATATGCATTTTCAAAACTACAACAGGAATGAACAAGAATGGGTTTTGATATATTACCTAGGTACCAAAGTACAAGTAGATATTTAAGACAGACTAAATCCAATGAAGCCTTTGACAAGATTCCCATGACTTTGATGGGCTCTATGTTGTAGCTGAATATTCACGAAGAGACTGTGAGGTTGGCATGCTTTCCTGTTCTGATAGGAACATTCCTGTTTCCATTTACTTCAATCAGCTCTGGAAAACCCCTCATATAAGGGTTAACTAAACCATCATTACCTACTGATCAGAGTATGCTTTCCCTCAGCTGCTCTCCCTGTGCCCCTTCACATCAATAATTCGGATGCAAATACCACTAAAGAATACAGCAGCAGTCAGCTCCTACCTGATGGGATAGAACATCTATCTCTCCTCTCCAAGAATTACGCTCAGTAGAGATGTAGCATGTGATACACTTACACAATAAAGTGATAAATTGAACCTATAGTTTATCTAATATTTATATTACATGGATTCCTAGAGGTCTTGACCTGCCATCTATAATTCGTATGCACAGTAAGAAACAGAATGTGTCCACATTGCAACTCTCAGCCTGTAGACAATAAAGCTAGTCAATGTGCGATTCTTTTATCGCATGCTTTGTTTTTTATGCTGGTGAGGTCTACTGAGTCTCACAATGAATGATGATATTTATTTATGGACATTTCTGTAGCCCTCACCACTGTAGCATATGAACACCTCTGAGTTTAATGGCATCCCAAATTAACGACTCCTTCTGAGAAAGCACATAAACCTGAAACATCGTGCTCTAGTTAAATTATAAATTTGTGTCACTGCTCCTGAGCGTACAACAAAACTTACACTGAGGAAGAAAGTTTATATGGCAGAACTCTCGGTATTAAGCATGAAGCAGCACGAAAGCACTTTTCCCCTAAGCTTACCCCACTTTGTACAACTGTAATAATGCCCTTCACCTCAAAGGGCTAACTAGGAACAGCCATCCAGGTTTCTGCCTCTGTTCAGGTGAGAGCGTGACCTTTACTTACTGCCATGGGGATGTTCCACGCCATGTAAACATGTGACTTGAAGTCATCCATCCAGACCTCTGCAGCCCGCAGGGCATTGCGCTTTGCATAGTAATCAATGTCGTTGTTGTAGGGTTTCTTTGTGCGTTCAATATGTGCCACGCGAGAACAGGGTAACACCTCCATGCTTCCTCCGCACTGCCAGACCTGGGAGATTGGGAGGAAAAACAATTACATTATTTTTTCTTTCTTTTTTTTTTTTTTTTTTTTTTTTAAATTTATTTTTAGGATGGTCCAGCTGCTTCTTTTCAGATGCTGTATGCAGAGTGTTCCCTAGTCATAGATGGGTACTATCGACTGAATCGGAACAAGTGCCCGATGTACCTGCTCTGGAGGTGAAACTCCTCTCTCTGCACACTGACTACAGTGAGTCCGAGGTGAACCCAGCTGTCTATGTTAGGTACATAAGCTCACATGCCATAATATCTAAGTCCTTCCCCATAATGTCACTGTTCTTGGAACCATTAGGCAGAAGACAAATCATAAGGTGGTAATGTCTTATCCTAGGGACTAATTTAATCTAGTGCTTGTTCCTGAAACTTCCACAAAAAAATCAGTTGTATCATCTCTGGCTGTGTTTGGCACTGTAAAGGTGGTGATTACTGTATCAGCTCTCTAAATCAACTAACAAACTTTTAATAGTTTAAAAGTGCATCAGATTTTTCTAGCAGTCACATTTAGTGTATGTAAGTATCTCAGGTGACATATTCCACACCAGAACCTTTTATGTGGGGATATGAACATTACCCTTGGGAAAGAGAAGGAAACAAATTACCCACATGCACAATACCAACAGAAAAATAAGCATGGAAACACACTTATTTTCTCATTATGGAAACTCAGACTTTGACCGTGAGTCAGTCAATTATTATATTCTTTTTCTAATCTAGGCCCTGCAGGCTTCACTGATTTTCAGCACAGCAGTTCCTCCTTCACAAACATGCTTTGCCCTACCTTCGTCAGTAAGAAACAAGCACTGACTTACCTGGTCGGTACAGGACGTCCCATGGAAATTTTACCCAAGAATAAAGACACGAGTGTTAGCACAGGATTTCTTGCTGAATCTGGCCATTAACCAAAATGTGTGTTTATTTAGCAAGAGAGGTTACTGCCACACTTGGCAGTGGATGTGAGCACAGCAAATGCATTTCTTACCCAGTGCTCCTACACCCTCTCAGCTGCTTACCTGCCAGGCAGCGAGGGGAGGAGAAACCCCTAGTGCAGCTCTTCCGTACACCTTTACCTGCAGCTGGGTCACATAAGAAGCAATAAATGACCACTTATCTCCCTATCCTCAAGCTGATAAAGATGGATAGAAGGGGCTGAGGGGAAACTGTATCACCCAGCCTTCCCAGACGTCACTTCACCCACACAGTGCAATTTTTTCCAGTTGATTATTTACTGTCTGAACTCTGTGGTGGGAAACAAAAAGAACTTGTCTCTCTGAATCAGTGAGATCTGGAGTGATGCAGGGTGGGTGAAGCTTACGTGTTTCAGTTCCCTCAGGTCTGCATCAAGCACTACAGTCTACCTGAAAGAAATAAAAGATATTAAAATATAAGCAATAATCTATTGCTTTCCAAGGTTGCCTTTTTCTGAGCATAAAAGCTCATTTTGATACCAGATGCAGTCCAGAACAATACTGGGGCAATTCTCCACCTAATCTGACTTCTCAGAGACAAAGATAAATGTCTTAGGAAGTAAGGACAGATAAAATAATTTTATCCAGTTTGGCTTTTTTTTTTTTTTAAAAATGTTTACCTTAATACTTGGGTAATATTTATTTGTTGCTTTCCAAAAAGTTCTGTATAACTCACTGGCCACTGGAATTTACATTTGATAAAAGAAAGACATGGAAAACCACACTGCTCATAAATTTGGCCTGACATATGATGAGGGTTTCAGAAGTGCTACAAAAAAGAAAGGAATTAATTGATTTTCATCAGCAGTCCACTTTAGTATACTGCTACTTTTCCAACCCATTCTCGAAGTCAGCTATTTAATGCACAGCACATTTTTCTTTCGCTTGATATGGCTAATGACCTTGTAATTTTTATTTATATGTTTTGGTAGCAAGGGCAAAGACATTATCTGAGTGACAGATTTATTTCTTTCAGATGCTAGTGCTCACGCAAACCTGAAGAGGAAAAGGTACTAACTGCAACATTAAGGGAAACAGTTTAGCTCATCTGTAAATTCAACACATTTATTTCTCAGTGATAAATTCTCCCCAGATGAAATCCACAGGGAACTCATACACATGGCTTTGAAGAAAACACACAAAAAAAAGGCAGCAGCAGCCTCAGGCCATATAATGGTCACCCCGTCAGCCAGGATCTTCGGTGCTCAGCAGTCAGCGTGAATTTGCACTGTGGTGTGACCACCCCATCTGCAGTCATCTAGATTGCTTTGCATTTACATTCAACTACTTATTTCCTCTACCTCTGCCCCCCTTTTGCTCTTTAAAGAGACAAAATCTGCTGAAGAGGGGGACGGACAGATGGACAGACGGAATGAGCCAGGAAATATTCAAGGAAATTTTACTTTCTATGAAGATGTTAATTTACCCCAGATGACTTGTTTTTTGGGAAATGGGTAACTTTTAACACCAGTGGGAGATGTTTCCCAGGATAAGGATGGGGTTTCCAATACCAGAGAAAGAGAACTGGATGTACAGCATCCGGGAGGAGGAGGCAGTTAGACAGTCATGTATCACCAGGCATACACCATCACGGAACCATTTCTCCATATCCCAGCTAAATGCCACAGCTGCTCAACCATGAGTCATTTCTTCTCGGGCCAGACAAGGTCTCCTGGGACACTTCATAAGGATTAGTTGCTGTTCCATGGCGCATGAACATGGCACTCTATCCCCACACCCTTTCAGTGCACTGCTAAGTACGGACTGAAGCTCTTGTCTTTTCCCTTTCCAGCCCAATGATTACTAAACTTACACAAAATTAGAGTTTCAGTGGTACAACCAAATATGTGCACCCATAACTGGACAAGATCCCAGTAGTTAAAAGCAGCCATGTGAAATTTAGATGAAGACTTGTGCCTGAATCCAGAGGATGGGGAGGTTTAGCAGCACCTTCTCCCCACAGGAGACAGAACTGAAAGACACACATGATTCAGAAAACCATTGCCTGTCTGCCTCTAACTACAAGAAGTCTCTGAAATACAGTGAAGGATGGAAGAATGAGGAAAGTTTTACCGCATGAAACAGATCAGAGAGCAGCAAGTCAGTGGCTGCCCCTGAAACTGGCTGATTCTCCTCCTCTTTTCATCCTCAAAGCTGAATTTAATGACCCATTTAACAACAACCCATTTCTTTCCACATCTATGAAATTCTGCCAGAAAAATAATTACATGCATCTACATTGCATTTATCAAACAGAGTTCTTAAACTGCCTTACTATGGGAAGCAAACTATTTCTACCTGTGAGCATAAAATGATGCCCAAGTCCCTCCAAATTGATGTTTCAGGCAATCAGAGGAAACCAACTTCCATATCTATGACTCATCTTCTGGGATAACAACAAATTTCCAGTCCAAGTTATTCCTCTCATACTGAGTTGCCAACATTAAATGTGTGTTTCAAGGTTCATTTCCTGAGAACGCTGAAGTTGGAATGGTCTCTCCGAGCTGCTCCCTACAAGGGCGCGCATCCCTGGGAAGTGCACTCAGCCGCCTCTCCCCATGGAGAGGCAAATCCCCAGTACGAGCATCACAGCGCGCACTCATCACACATCTGGCATCACAGCACGCACTCATTAAACCCATGCTGCCGAGCAATGGGCTCCACTAAAGGTAAGGTGGTACAGGCTCAAAAGATGCCCTGGGCTGGGCACAGAAGTAGCTCCAGCTGATCAGCAGCAGCGAAGCAAACAGGCTTCTGCTTCGTGTGCTCCTCAACTCAGCGCAGCTGCTACAGCCCAGGGACTTGGCTTTGCCTCTGTGAGCACCACACTGTGCAATGTTTTAAGACATGATCAACTAATTCCAAGAGACACTCAATTTATTTGCTAATTGTCGTTAATTTCTAATTTCCGTATTGCTCTTTAGGCTGCTATAAACAAAACTGATGGCAATATAAATGTTACCATAGCCGTGTTACCTTAGCATTTTTACTGCTAATTATCTCAATCAACTTTTCTATAAACAGACACATTAAGTATTAAGAAGAACAAGTACCCACATCATGAGTAAATTACAAACTGAGTGATAATGTTCATGGTTTGCACTACAATGATTTACTGGCACTAATGATTAGCTATTCCTGTACACCTGAGATATGGCTGCCCTACAGAAAAGTGTTTACCATGTATTATACAGTAGTCAATCGGACATCATATTCTATGCATCAAAGAAAAACGGAGGTGAGATAGTGTCTTGTCTACCATGACCTAAACTGCATCACCAAGGTTCTCTGAATGCAGCTTGGGTCCGTGATTTAGAAAGGCTAATAAATTGCTATCTTTTAACTCTTGCTGAACAAGAAGAAATTTTTTGAGGAAATACATTTTACCACAAGTCCTTGTTGTTGAAGGTCCAAACCACCATTTTTGATAGGATTTTAAAAGAATTTTGGTTTCTAAAAAAGATCCAGAAGAGGTCTTAAAATAACTGTCTTTTGGGTTTTTTTTGGGATGAAATTATTAGGAAGTACAGTTTCAAAAAGAAAAAAACAACACTTCTGACCAAAATCCAAGTATTTTGGGAAGGAAGAAAGGAGGTGAAGGAAAAAGAAACACAAATTTCCATCAAATCAATTAGCCCTTTTGGTGAAAAAACAGTTTATTTTCTTAAAAAAAAAAAACAAACAAAACACAATAAAAAAAATAACCAAACAACAACAAGCCTGAGCACTGTTGAAGCAGGATGTAGAGCTGGCTGGACTGCTGGGCTAATCAATTCCTAAGTCATGGTAATATTTATAGAGAGAACATTGCTGACATGATCTCCAGCTCTGCAGGTGAGACCTATTTCCAACAGTGTCATGCGCTGCTGAGTGAGTGTCAGGGCTCAAAAACATCATGGGATTTAACATTCAGGTGAGCCATCTGCCACAGGGCAGCTGCAGCTCCCAAGGTGCTCACACTGATTAGAGGGAGGGCTTTTCACAGCAACTTAGTCCTCTGTAAATTGAAAAGCACCCCATGTTACCTTCAGCCATTCTTGTTTTTGAAAATACATGTTTACTGCCTAACGAGTGAAATGATTCATGGCGAAAATGGAAATCAAATTCCAATATTTTGTGGCCATTCTTACGCATGCACTTTTAGGAGTCAGGAGAAAGGGGTGCCTGTGGTCTACAAGTAACTAATATTAGAGATCATTCATAGTTTCTGTCAAAAAAACCAAATATACAGCTTCACCAGTTAATGTATGACATTATTTTGTACACTATGTCAGCTGTACAGGGTTATTTAATTTCATACAAATGATGTCATTAAAATCAAAATCAGTAGGTAAAAATAAAAATGGCATTGGTATGAAGGCACAGCTGAGGAGACAGTTAACTCTCTTAACTTTGAAAACTTAGACTGGAAAAAAAGATCATGATCCTTAAGAACTTTGTATCCTTCTGTGAATGTTGCAGTTTAAACATCTTGGTGCTCAGTGAGAAAGAAAAAGAAAAGTTTCAGAGTCTCTGTTGCAACTATTTTTTCCATCAAATACATCTTTGATTCAAGCAGCTGGAGAGATGAGGTATCCAAAAACGTGTAATAGTAGAAAGGAGACACCAGTGTGTGTGGAATTTCCTTCTGAACAATTACCCTTTGCTAACAATTTCCCAGCCTCTTTTAATGGACACATGGGTTCTATCCACTGGTCTGAACACTGCAAGTTTACAGATGTCAAAGCAACTCCAACACCGACTGAACCAGGATTTTGCAACACAGTGGCCTCTGCCTCTTTTAAAACCATCTGAGTAAACACTGGCTTACTTTTCCAAAAGAGAGCTGAGATTAGTTCTGCCTTCTACTAATATAGAAAAAAAAGTAATTAATGAAATTTGAAATAATCTGAGACTTTGAGTCCATTATTCATAGTTAGCAAACTCTCTGGAGGTGGTGCCAGAAGGGACAATTACTGAACAACTTGCAATCGTGTCATAGCAGCTTTGTGCTTTATCTGCTTCCAAGAACTTGTGGACATTTCAGCGGTCCTTTTCTGAGAGGAATAATCACAGTCTACACCTTCCATCAGTAAGAAAATGGAAATAATCAACTTCAAAACATGCATGTGGCAGCAGAATCCCCTCATTTCTACTGTGCTCAACAGAGCATGTTACCTGGCATTTCTGCAATGGCTTCTGCCAGAGGCAGCACTTCAGAGGTGGATGTTCAGCACATCCTGAAACGAAGCACTTATATGCTGGAATCAAACTCTGATGTTCTATAAAAACAGTTCTGAACTCTACTTGCACAGCACTTCATAGAAGTAGCCTTTCAGATTTCAGACTTTCTTCTCTGTGTGAAGGCAACAGAAGAGATGGAGGAGTTTTAAAGCAGCCCAGATATCCCTGTTTTATAATATCCCAGTGTGGGAATTCTTAAAAGTCAGGGATCTCAGGTTTTCTTCAATTTTCAAAGCAAAGCCTACCAAAGACAGATGTCTTCTAGACTACCCCCACACACCTACGGCAGGACCGGAAAAGATTTTCCTATCATGGAAGAATTTCCACGTTTCAGAAATTTTGCTGACCTAATTTGTCAAGAATAATATAAATTTTAAATGTTTTCACTGGTTGAAACACAGATTCTTTGTCACCTCAATCTTCCTCCTCCCCAAAACCACCCCCAAAATGTTGTTCTTAAACTGAGCCACTGATGATTTTCAAGAGATCTGTTTGGTGTTCAAAGCTTCTTTAATATAAGGATATTTCAATCTGAAAGGTCAGTTTAAACTGAAAACTCAAACCTTTGTTGCAAAAACAGCCAAACATAATCTCTTGACATTAAAAAAAAAACAAAACAAAAACAATGTATTTGTTCTCATTTAGAAATTTTGCCAAAGCACAGCCTTTTTCACAGAAGTATTTTTGTTTTAATTTATCAGCTGGAAAATCCCAAAAACCTGTCCATCAAACTTTAAGGAGGCTAGTGGGCTCACAGTCCCTCTCAGAGTGCTTGTGGCCTGGAGATAAAGATGCCTTAAATCACTGCAACAGACCATCCAAACGATGGGATGTGACAGTGTGTAAACTGTGGTTCCTCAAGGTGAAAAAAGTCTAAGTGCTTTCTGGCAAAAGTTGCAATACCTGAAAGGCAGGAGGACACGCAACCCAAGTAGTAAATTCACAATAGCAAGCACCACTGGGCCCTTCTCAGCTCCTTTAACACCACTGTGTAAAATAAAATCCATGTGTACAGCAAAATTACAGGAAAATTCCTACTCTGAAGTCAAAGATAACTCTCAACATTAAAAACATGCATAGGAAGGTGATGTTATAGTGTCAGTCTCTCTCTCCAGTCAGCCATGGACCAGCAAGGCCTAAATCAGAAGGGATTCTTCAAAGTAAATTTGAAACATGACAATAAGGTCCTTTCTCATATGAAACGCAGGAGTTCTCCAGTTATCCTCCAGCTCTTAATGGATTTGGTAACTCTTCTAGTGCCCACTCTAGAAACAAAAAATTAGCATGAATATTGCACACTTATGGTTCTTGCATCTCTGATATCCACTATTTACATAGTTCACTGAACACTGATTTTTCAAAGTAATTTATAGCCTGACATTTTCTTTTTTTATAATAGAGTTTTATGAATATTCTTTCTTCCACATATTCTCAGTTCAGTGCTGACTAAACAGTCATATTTAATCAGATGAGCTAGATAAAGTGCTCTCTCTCTGTTTTTCACTTCACATAGGAAGCTGTTAGAAACTAGGGAGCTGCCATAATCAAACACGTCATATGGAAAAATTAATCACGTGGTCTCATTTTGTTCATCAACTACATTTTTATCATCATCTTTGAAGGCAACCATAATTATGGTTTAAAAAAGTCCCAATTCTAATTTCTCAAAATAGCTTGTGCTATTTAATGGTGCACTTCTAGAGCAAAAATCTTTCCACACTGGGACAAAACAGCTTACATCAGACAGATTTTTATCCAAAAAAAAAAAAAAAAAGGAAGAAATCACATCTCAAGCTTCACACATCATACGTTTTGACAAAGATTTCAGGATAAACTTCTGACCAATGCTTGCAAATTACAGGACCCAAAAGTCTTTGCTTAACTGATAATGACATTGTCTCTATTAAAATCCCTGCCTTTTTGGTTTCAACCCCTGCTAACAGCCGTTTATAGATAATTTGCTAATAGCTGCTATATAGGAAATGTGACAAAAGCTCACATATAAAAGCTAATTCTACCATTAGGATAGTCTTATTACTGTGGGTGTGTAAGTACCTAGCCCTCACTGTTCTTATGCCCTAGAAGGTTGGGAACATGCAGCAGTGTTCACGGACAACTGATTGTGGAGGGTTGAATTTCACTTGGGGCTCTCCTTATGTTTTTTTTCCTGGCTCATGCAGCATGAACTTAATTTGAAGACAGAAGCACAGAGAAGGAGGATAGAGCAGATGCAGTCAAACGAGTCTTTAGTATATGTTTGACACTAGTAGTATCTCTATGATTATTATTAATATTTCATTTGCTCCAATGATGAATACTTGGAAGCTAGCTGCTTTCCCCAAAACTAATACAATAGAGTTCAAGGGTGTGTTGTTAGATCCTCTTGCAGAGTCATCTAATGTGAGGTTTCATGGCAGACCCAAAATGGCACCTTTTCTTTATATGAAAGTAAACCAATTATTTCACAGATAGCTGATTAGCCTTTAAAATTCATCAGAATTGATTGGAGCTTGACCTCTTAGTTTTGCTCCCCTGTGGTTTTCCAATATTTACAGATTAATTGATTTCAGAAAAAAAAAAAAAAAGCAGTGGCACAATAATGTTCTTGCAGTGAGACACTCGATGCATGGTTTTTAAATTTCTCTGGTGACTCTTCAGTAGCAAATTTAGAGTTTGTCCTTCACATATTTCTTAGAGGTCACACAGAACCTCAAGCTAGCTAAGATCTCAGATGTGACAATAGTGAGAAGATAAAGCCCTTCTCTTAACCCTCTTACAGAAGAAAATAGATAAGCATGAAGAAATTGAAACATGTTCTAGAGAAACTCACACTCAGCAACTGCTATCTTTCTGTAAAGATAAACTTTTTGGGTAAAGAACTAAGTCCGATAAATTAATAGACTAGCTGCCATGGAAGGGAGAAGATAGGATTTAAAATTATATTAACAACGTCCCATATACTTCAACCACTAATCCGATCTCCATAAACCCATATTTTGCACAAATTTTACACAGGATATTGCACCTTTGAAAAAAGCGTATCTAGGGAAGAAGCTGATGATTCTGTGTGAAGTAGAATTCCCTTCTGCAAGGAAAATTCCAGACTCTCTGAAACATCTTGGTGATGTGGGATAGAAATTGCAAAAAACCTTCAGAGAAGCAAGAGCAGATTGATACCGCATAGGCTAGCTGTACTGTGTAATATGGCATGGGCCGTGCTTTACATATGGATTTCTAATATGCATTAACTGGGATGGCAAAGACTAAAATATCACTCCAAGCCAAGGTGGTTCAGGAATTCTTGTTTGCTACTAGGAAAGTTCATTCATAACTGCAGTGATGCTGGTCGAAGACCCCCTGGTCTGATCAGGCTGTTTCCTGAGGAGATGGTGAGAAGGCTTCACAGCCAAGCAGAGCATAGCAGGAGGTAAGCACGAGGCTGAAAAGATGGTAAAATGCAGCCAGGTCTGTACTTAAGGAAATGTTAGGAGAGCTTATGTAGATACCAGACTTTCATCACTGGGCTCTGGATCCTGCTCCTCATTCCCAATCCTGAGCTCCGAGGTTTCACATGGCTGCAAATCGGAGCCTGCTTCTGGAGATCATGACATCTACCCTTGCCAGCAGAAGCAGGATGCAGATAAGCATTGTTTATCTACCATCAACCTCACTGACATCATTGCTTAGGGATGGCATTAGGATCTAACAGAAGAGGAAGCACTGAGCAATGGGAAAAGGGAGAAAGGACAGCCTATCTAAAGCAAGTTTTTAATTTTAAAATACTAATTTTTTTTAGCAAATGAATGAATGTTGGCACCTCAAAACTCTCCAGGAGATGTTAACAGCTCCTATCATGGAAATGACAGGCATAGAAATGAGTCTGCTTTGAGACATACCCTTAAGCTTCACAGACTACAGATAATAACTCTACTTTCTCTGAATTCTCCTCAAGTCTGAAAGAAGCTGCACGTATCTTCTTCTGGTCTAATACCAGATATGTTGGGTTTTGCAAGCACAAATAATTTTTCCTTGTATAAAGTAAATGCAATTTGGTATCTCTAATTTAGTTTGGTAATTTTCCCTGGCAGATGCTTCTCATAACATATTCTTAAGGATGCATTTGATGAGAATAATTTTAGGCCGCCTTACAAATTTACTCAAATTTTTTCCAAATCAATGGAATGGCTGTCCGTCATTTCTGCAAATCTGTCAGCATAGACATTGTTTGTACTGTAACTGTTAACATTCAACAAATTAGCCTTTGAAAAATACAATCCACACGGGATAGATGAAATGGCATTAAAGACCAGACCGTTCCTCACTTCTCATTCATAAGATTGCTTTAGGTTGTTTCTTCTCACTTACCCCAAAAGAACATAGATAAAATCTCCCTCTAAATTCAAGTCTCAGCAAGGGATAAAGACATATGTACATTAAGCTTACATCAGAAAATCTGCAGCTGAACTCCTGCAACATTTAAGTTCTTAGGAAAATACCTGTTTTGCCAGACTTTGAGATTTACTAACCTGCACCAAACCATCAAATAATGCTGCTTAGACAATTCAGAAGCTTCTCCTGAAACACATGAACCAGTATACTAGCTGCCATAGTCCAGTGCTCACTTGGACACTACTTAAGAGAGGCTCAAGGCTAGATCAGCTGAGCACAGCAGCAGTCCAAACCAGGTTGAAGAACACTGTCAGATGCCACGAAAAGATTAGAAAGAGTACTGAAGGTATTACTGAAGTTAGGAACATCTTGCTTGACACGTGTAGGTGTTCACATGACACTTCCATAAAAGTCTCTTTTAAGAGTATAGAAATTACTCACAGACAAAGGAACTGTGGCACTTTCTATAAAACATCACTTGTAAAATAACTGCACTGACCATGCTTGTCATTACTGTCTCAATTTCCAATAAAATATGTCAGGATTAGCATATTCCTCACTCATTCAGCTACTTGATCACCGCCTGAACAAACTGAGAGGCATTCAATCTATTAACCATGCTGATACTTGTAGAATGGCTTTCTAAACCTTTGACTTTGTATTGGAAAGTCTTACCTAAAAATAGGAACTGGCACTTAGTCATTACATGCCTTTGACCCATTAGTAGTTTAATTCCATTGAGGTTTATAAGGCTGTGTATTAAGAAAAATCAGTCCTTCAGATAATACAGCAGGGCACTGTGCTTTCGATCTGAGGCCAATTCCACCTTTGCCCCAGCCAGGGTTGTCACCTATGGACACTGTTCATAAAGCAGCAGATCCTTCAGAAATCAGCTTTTCTTCAAGAAACTCAACTCCTCAGTGGGAAAAAAAGCAGTGAGTACAGAGGACCAGATTTGGTTAAATGCCATCACATGAACTAGTTTAAACACATCTGTTGTGGTTTAGGCCTGATTGGCAGCCAACCACAATGCAGCAGCTCTCTGTCCCTTCTCATTGCCTGAGGGGAAGGGAGAGAGAGCACTCAACCCAGGACAACATCTCTGAGATAGCGCTAAAGCCAAAGATTGTCATATTTAAATGAGGGTTGTATGCACCTAGTTTAAGTTCAGGTTTGAGCTTTGGATCTGTGGTCAAATGAGGACAATCTTCTGAGATTTTGAGGGGGAGAGTTGTTCTATGTTTCAAACCCCTTCCAATTTTAATTTGGTATTTTAGGTGAACGGGGATTATTTCCTCTGACTAAATTAAAGCAAAAATTAGGCCCCCAACCCTGAAGCAAAATTAAAAGCTTTTGCCAAAGCCAGGTCTTAGAATGAAATCACTCTCACTTGAAACCTCTGGGGCTGGTCTATTCATAACACCAAATTTAAAATTTAAACTTTTTGAACTTCGAAAGAAAACAAGAGAAAAAAATATACATCAAGTTTGGAGTCATATACATCAGTGCATGTGGCAGCTGAATTACAGAATCACAGAATGGCTGAAGTTGTAAGGGACCTCTGGAGGTCATCTGATCCATCACCCCCCGCTCAAGCAGGGTCACCTAGAGCCAGTTGCCCAGGTCCATGTTCCAGTGGCTTTTGAGTATCTCCAACAATAGAGACTCCACCACCTCTCAACATTGTCTCAACAGTCTGATTTTAATTAACTTTCTTCAAAATGGCAAATGAAATGGTTTTCACAATATGTAGGGTGCCTATCCTAGTATGTTTGGGAGATAAACTGCTTCTAACTTTGCAGAAAGGGCAGACAGGAAGCATGTAACCCAAAAGGCAGACAAACACATTAGCCTAAAAGTAGGCAGAACCTCTAAAAGCACATCCCTCCAATTGTTACCTAAGCTAAACCAGGATGAAAGTAAAAGACAAAAGTTGTTCAACCTTTTTTTTTTTTCCCCCCTCAAAGTAAGTTCTCAGTTTACTTGTGTAACACCATTAGTTCACACCTTCAATCTTTTGCTGAAGAAATAATACTACTGCATGTTGAACCTTCAGTAAGAAGGCTGAAAAATGATAAAATGCTTCCTGGCATTTTAGCTGAGACCACAGGGAGGAAGAATAAAGAGTGGAATTTATTGATGCTTCCATTAGAATAAAGTCATTCTTGAATGAGAAAATATTGAAACAGACTGTCTAATGAAGTGATCACAAAGGGTCTTTTCAAAGGACCCTAAGTGGTGTCATCCACATTTGTTTTCTCTTTCCACAACAGCCCCTTAAATGATCTTTGCGCATTGTCTGGACTAAGTCCTGCAGGGCTGCTATTTCATTTTAAAGAAAAAAGCTTTTAGGCTGCAAGGGATTCATTCAGTGAGAGCTATTATGCTTATTGTGATTCTGCTGCAGAGCCAAGGGATTTACTATATGCTCATTAGATCCTGCTTTCGTTCCAAAACAATCTTTTACAATGCAAATTTTAGCATGCTGATCTACTTAGAATAATACTTTCAAAAAAGGCTATTAAAGTAAAAGCTTCTTCTAATGCAGAAACACTACAAACTCAGATTAATTACTAATATTTTGGACCATGAAGACATCTGGTGTCTCAGCTTAAATTCAGCTTTGAACATAGTTACAAGAAGTCACAAGGACTCAGTGTTACAGGTACAAAGCAATACCATGGATGGTCACAGAGCTGAGAGGTCACATTACAAAGCCATCATAGATGAGGCACATTTGTCAATTGGCTTCTTGGTCGCTGGCGTACAAAAGACTTGATTTGTTCAAGCACTGGCACCTGAAGCATCTAGGCAGCAGAGAAGCCTCACCAGCGGATATTCATTCACCAGGACCCCTAAGGAAGCTACTCAAGACAAGAGGTACGAGTTCCCCACAGCCCTGCTACATAACCAGAGACAGTGCCAACAAAACAAAGAAAGCAAGCAAGTCAAATGTAGCTGGAAAAAATGTCAGGAGTGAGCAGAAAAAACTCAGTGAGTTCTGATGCTGGATGTTTAGCACTTGGGGAGCTGTGGCTGTTTCCATCTCTTGGGAGAACTCTTTAAATTCATGTTTAGCAGCTGTGACCTGCAGAGGTATTGACAATGTGGGATGCACTCTTGTTTTTCAAAGCATTAATTCTATCTTGTTCCTCCTCTATGACCTTCCCCCAAGGGAGTGGTTGTATGAACACAGAACGATGAATATTATCATCCAGGAGATATACCTGATAGCTCATTCTTAATAGTTCTATAAATCTCACTAAGTCTTAGTGCTTTAGGTGTACAGCAGAGATAATACTGCTGTAAGGAATAGTGTGAGCCCATCTCTCATAAGTACAGAAACCAGCCAGTCTAGTGACAGTATATTAAAGCATTCTCTCTTGTACTCTGATTAGCAGAACTCAAGCTGAGGTAGAACTTATACTGAAAACTGATCTCTAGGAGGATAATTAATAAAATATCAGAGGTGAGCAATAAGGAAAAAAAAAAATAGTTTGCAAGCACAAATACTAACAAATCATTATAGTAATTCCAGACATCCTTTCCCACACACCCATAAATCAGGTCAGCAAACTAAACATGTATTTTATATTAAAGCCCCCACAAATCATCACCTGCTTATATCGGACAAGTTCATCTGGTGGGAATAAGCACCTGCTCGCTAAACTAACACACGATTATTGAATTCAGATGATATCCTGTCTTACACAGTAAGTGCCAAATCCTTAATGAACGTAAGATGCAGATATGTGTGAGCATGGATTTCACTGAACACTTATTTATTTCAGATGGCAAAACCATGATTAAGAGTCTCCTCCCTGGGAAAACATAACAAACGCTACAGGAAAGTGCTGGTGGAGGGGAGTTGCCCATAAACAACTGGAATAAGCTACGTGGTAAGAAGAAACTCAGAACTGATCTAGACTAAATCCAACACTGAAACAAGTCTCTGAAGTCTGAAAAACATGTCTCTGACTTACACTGCCCTTTTGCCCAGGCACAGCTACCCTTGACAGCTACCTGAGTTGCAAGAACTCAAAAGAAATGCAAAAACAACCTGGTGAGTCTTACAACACACTTTGACTTCACCTTTTTGACTAAAGGACAGTACATGTCTGAAATAATTTTTGGATACCTTTGAGGAAAAGCACAAAGGTAGAGAAGAGGAATTTTAGCAGAAGAAAATGCTATTATGTTCTAGTCATTCACTCTACTTAAATGCTTTATTGCTACTATTAATGGACAGATAATAACATTAATCATAGGCTGTGATGTGTCTGATAAACTAAGCTATTTTATATGAACAGATTGCTTAGTACATCACCTAAGGAGCTGGCAAAGTGATGCAATTTGGATAAAACATGGAAGAAAAAGGCTGTTTGTGATCTTGATGGACAACTCCCTAAAGCATCTCCAAATCCTATGACTGCAAGGTAGGCTGTCACATTTGTAGATTTGCTGTCTCTCTAGGGAAATTTGAAGTGAGGTATGTCACCAGATGCAGCCTCATACCAGCTCTTTTAATTTAATTTCTTCAGGACCAGTCATTCCCAGTTACAAAGATTTAAACTAAGGCTTGCTTTAGTTGACAAATTATTTTGCTTAGAGAATTATTTTTTGTTGTTCTGTTGTATAATGAAACCAACAGGAAGGTACTGATGGTGACATATGAAAGAGTTTGCTAGGCATGTTTTTATTTCTTAAAGTAGATAGGACACATTCCATCTAGCATAAGAGTGTAAAAATACGCATACACATCTGGCAGTATTTTTCCCAAGAGCTAAGATTTTCCTCACAATTGAACACTGTAAATATTAGCTTCAGCTTATTGGGAAGATAGTGTCCTGTATTATTAAAGTGCTGAGCAAATAAGGGATACTCTTTGTTTGCAAGAGATTTCTAGAAGTTAAATATATATGTATACAGAAATGGATTCAAATTGAACCAAAAATGTGTTTGGCATTCCAAGGTGTTTGACAACTCAAAATATGGAAAGAAAGTTCATTTCTGATCAAGCAAAATATTCTGTTTCAACAACATCTGAAAATACTCTTTTTTTTTTTTTTTCAAATGTAATTTTAAAAAAGCTTTCATGGATTCTCATTTCTCAACAGATTAATTCAGATTTTTTTTTTTTTAGCCAAATCTGTATTCTGTTTTCAAAAAAATTATTTGAAAAATTATTGTCCCATTGTAGACTAAAAAATCATTAGTTGATTACAAAAAAAACACTGACATTTACCTTTTGCCTTTTTATGACTTAAGTAATTAATCATAATTCTTCACTCCTGGGAATGGAGTTGGAACCTAAATACAAAATTTCTGCTGTGAGCAGATTTTCAAAACCTTTCAACTAGAGACAGACTTGAAAACAAGCTATGTAAAAGAAAGCCCATATTTGGAGCCAAGTCTTTGTTCTCCATGTTAGATTTACCACTTTGTGCTAAGCCAAAAAGAAAGTTAATCTACAGCTAATAGAATTTCACCTAAATTCATCTCGTGTTCTGCTTCCTTGTGTAAGACAGCCTCATGATGAGCCACGTGGTGACATCTATCACACAGGGAATCAGCAGCAGCTCTGTCCCTGCCCTTGGAGACAATTGTAAGACAGAGCCTAGCAGAGGTTACAAATGTTTTGTATCATCCTTCCTTGCTCTTGTTCAAGGACTTTCATCCTGACACCCGAGAGTGATTTGCAGACACCCACTGTGAGCAGGAAGAACAGTATCCTGATTTCATAAGCTGGGAAATGAAAATGGATAGGTTTCACGACACCTCTGGATGACACTACTCTGAAGCTCATGGCCTCTGTGAGCTTAGCATGGGAAGAGTTGGAACAGCAACGGTATGTTAGATGAGGAGTTCAGAGAATACCCAGACAATTTGCTCATATGTCATGCTCATCCCTCCCCCTCAATCCTGCCCTTATTTATCTTTCCCTGGCCCACCACAGAATTTGGCCCCTCTGCATTTTACACACTACTAGATGTTGACAGTGAGTACAGTACAAATATTCACTCACAAACATGGCACAGCTTGACTTGTGTCTAATAGAGAAAGCCAGATCCAGTTATATACAGTACAGTCATGAAATACAGGTACAGCACAAAACAGACCTCAAAAGGATGTCAGACATGACCAGAAAAGTATTACATTAGAAAATATGCAGAGTTTACTTAATGACCTATGGCATTTTATGTTCTCAGACCATTGCTATAGTTTTACTTCAAAAGATACACTTCAGCTACAGCTTGGCTAAAATAAATAAATAAAAACAACCTCTGTGTTACTCCAGTAATTTTTATTTTCGGGAGAATGGTAGTAGTCATTAAACACAACTTTAATTCAGTAAAGTCTGAATTCCCAAGAACTGAAAGGGATAGTGTCAGGGGATTAAGTAATTCTTTCATCACATGGCTGATGTGTTTTATCCCTGCTGGGTCACACGTACTCTTCATTTACAAAGCTTCAGGTTTTATCTATTTATTTGTGGAGCCTTTGTTGTAAACATTTTGGGCTGTCAAAGAAATAATCAAGAGTCTTTTCTACTTTTATTTTTCAACTTAAATACAATTCGCTGTTAAAGAACCTTTTCTGATAAAATGGGATGGATGATAAGAAAACAATTACAGGGGCTGCACTGCTTTACCTATCATCTATAAGAAAATTTGAAAAAAATATAGCTCTACATCATTTTTATGAAGGCACTTTTCTGGACTTGCAGTTCATTTAATTTTGCCCTGGAGCATCTTTGCTGTGAGTAACATGGAATACAATCCACTTGTCTGTCCTGTTGCCTCTAAATAATCTCTTTCCATCTTCTCTCAGAGCCAGGCTGTCACAAGAAGCGTAATACCTCTGTAGAGATGAAATAAGACAAAAGCAATAACCACAGTCAAGGCCTTCAGGGATTTCTTCACTAGCTCCAACTACAGTGTCCACTGTATCAAAATCCTGCCTTGTTGCCCTGTGTCAATGTTTACATGCTTTACTGCTTCTACCACTTGCATTTTCAGAGGAGTTCCAGCCTTATCATCTACTTTGTCAGGTGATGGCAACAACTATTTCCTTTCCCCATTTCTCCTGTCACTGCCACCTTCTGCCAACCAACTCTGGTCACAGCCTCTGCTCTACGACTGAACTATGTCGAGAAATTCCATTATTATATGAAGGATGCTGTGTTTAAACAATGATTCAAGTACCCTGTAACACTGCAGGAGAAAGATCTTTGTGGCTGCTTGTGTCCCTTTGCTGAGATTAAACTGCAGGTTGCATGATTTGTTTTGGCTGGTCCAGGTGAAGACCTTATCCCAGAGGCATTCGTGCCAATCCTAGCTCATTCCCTCTGCCCTCCCTATTCCCCATTCCCAAAACATTACTACTGCTTTTTATTAATTCAAAGTGATACAGTCTAGTTTAAACGCTTAATAATAGGAGCTGCAACCCTGTATCATTTTGACTAAGTATGCAGCAGAGGTTTAAGTGAATGGTAAACTCCATTTCAGGATGAAGGCAAAGAGAAGGTAATGTATTTTTACCTAGCTTTGCTGGAAACAAAACGCCTGACTGTAACTTACATTGGCATGGACCTGTTAAAGGGTGAATTTCAGTTTTTTAAATGAGGAATACTGTGGCTGTTAATGTGACAGAATTTATGAAAGCTTCAATTGCATCCAGATGCTACACATGCACATATTAAAATACCAGAAGCATTTTAGAGATCCCCTGAAAGATGGACATGGACAGAAAGAAATATTTCCTCCCATCTGCCATAGAACAAAAATTGAATATAGGAAAATAAAATGTCTTATTCAAAGTCACCTCTGAACCTATGGCAGAGACAGAAATTAACTCAAGCCTTCCAATTTTTGGGCTAGTGCCTTAGCTGAAAGATTATCCTAACACAATGAGCTATGGTCAGTCTGTGGGCTCTGCACAGAACAGCAGAGAGTTTTTACTCATTAGCAGATCTCTGCAGGATTTCTGGCCAAGAAACATCAGTTCTGCTTAGCATTTCAAAATTTGTGTTCAATCCAGTTTTTCTCACCAATATTACTGTGAAGAGAAACCCTCCCTGGTGCTCTGGCAGGACTGAGGAGCTGGGAAACACTGGCAGCCCCAGGTGAACCAGGGTGCGTGAGCAAGGACAGTGCTCCGGCTAATACACAGGCGCTGCCCGGGGCTGCCCAGAGCTGTGCACAGGCTGGCTGCTGGGGAATGTGATCTAGCGAGAGACCCAGCAAATTCAGAGAAGCCAAATCAAATACATAGTCTGTGTGGAATAAGATGAATGTAATGAATCATTGCCTTCCAATTAAGAAATACCCTCTTAATTTTTTTCCCTGGTGTAGTTTAACTGGGATCCTCCTTCCTGATTAGAGACAGTGATTACTGATGGCCCCCAGAAAACAGGCTAATAAATGCACATGCCAACAGAGAGATAGAAGTTATGAGAATATAAAGACAGTATTCTTAAAAATGTCTAAATATGGTCTCCCAATATCTGCAACGATTTGTGTCAAACTGCCTTCGGGAGGGCTCAGTAGCACCATCTGTTCCCTTGAGAGAACATGTCATATGTATTCAATGTCTACCTGCATTCGTGTGCGTAGTCAGATGACACAACTGAGTGGAGCATCTAAAGATTAGCCAGAGATCACTAAAAACTCTGCAGGTTAACCTGAACCACATCTGCACTTGTCAAAGCATTCAAACTTCGGTTGCAACAAAGTCTGTGCAAGTGGACCAAGAAAGAGTACTTCTCTTCCTCTGATAAATTAACTGTATTTCACTAGTGTTACTTCTAAGTAGCATAAGTGTGTTTTTAAATCTCAAAAATATGCATACAGTGAGACTTAATTCCAATCTATTTTCTGAGATGAGTCCAAGAGTCAGTTTGATAATTAGCTGCATGTGAAGAAATCCCTGGTCCTAGATCCTTAGTGTAGCAGAAAAAGACATAATGAAATCTAATAATTGGTAGCTAATGCTAGAGAAATTCTGACTTCGGAGTAAATTGTTTTTTTTTTAAACAACAAAGATAATTAAACATTGAACAGCTTACTGGCTTACTGTGGTAAATTCTCTACTACTTGAAATGAGGGTTTTTGCAGTGAAGCTAGGCATCTTCTAAAACCTACCAGAACACTCAAACAGAAATTATGGGACTGTGTAGACTGTTGGGTCAGGATCTTGGCCCTCCATTAGCCAGTTTAATGAAAGAAGCCTGCTAGAAGTTGGAGGATTTAACCTTGTGTATCAAATTTACAAAGTATTGTTGAGGAAAAAAATACCATGGCTCAAAAGAAAGTCTGATGATGTGGAAATTCTACTTCTCCAATTTTTATAAATGATATAAAACTTTTATGTATTAAAAATTAATCAGTCAAGATTCCTAGACTGGGCTCAATCCAGACTAATGATCCTTTGATGCAGAATTAGAATTTCTTCAAACAATATTTCTCTCCTTAAATTTCCCAAACTACAATTATTATAACTACAGGTGGAGATTAGTAACTCCTTCACAAGAGGAAAAACAATGAATAGAAAGTACATCATTTTCTGGTAATCCCAGAACACAATAGAACAACATCTTCCTATGCTTGTAATCACTAAGAATGTGCAGTAAATCTGAAGTTATCAAGCCGAACAAACTTAATGCACTTGAAAGCAGTAGAGTCATGGTTTTATATTAATAAACTCAAGAATAGGAAGCAAGCAACAGCTACTACTAAATAGGCACTATGGCCAGAACTGAGCATACTATGTGACAACACCTCAGAAGCAAATGTTCTGTAAATGCCTTCCTCAAACAGAAAGTGGAAACTTTATTTTTATGCTAGCTCTTTGAGGACAGTCATCATACAATGCTAAGTTGTTGGGGTTTTTTGTTTTTTTGTTTTTTTTTTTTTTTTAAATGCAAGCAGCAGAATTCCTGGGAAAAGGCTGGATGAAGTGAGTTGCTCACAAATCCACTCTCTCTAAACAGCGGAGCAAAGCCATCTCCCAGCCCCTGTCAGGGTGACTGCACAGGACGCCGAGAAACTCTGCGGTGTCTCTGGAGGGCAGCCCCAAGGCATCCTCCAGAAACACTTGCTTCACGCACTCTGTTGAGCTCTGAACACAGCTCCTGGGGCAGCTGCGCTGCGACCTGTGCGACACAGAGGCTCTCAGGCCACAGCATCCTGGCGGATCCGTAACCCTCAGCAATAACTGTCCACAGGCAGCTCCCCGACTGCCGCAGAGGCAGACCTACAGGCCTTCCTTATATCTCTGGGTGGATCATCTCAACTTGGACCTTATTTCCAAGCTACTTTCAATTTTTAACCATTAGACTGCATTCTGCCTTTGTCTGCTGACATAAAGAAAACCCCACCACCAGAAATCTTCTCTTCTATATCCTTTGAGATCATTAGGAAATCTCTTCTTGCCTTTGCTACTGATGCAGAATGGCATTACTGAGGGCAGAAATGCAATTTGCAATTGCCTGTAGTTCCAGATCCAGCCAAGCACTTGACTGCTTGCTTAACTATACAGCTCTGTGTTATTCCATTGACTATAGCAGGACCACTCACACAGCTAAAATTAAATACCTATTTAAGTGCCTTGTAGGTTTCTGGCTTGTTAACAATTCACGGCCAATATCAATCCGCTTAAGACTGTCACTCTTTCTCACTTGTAGTGGTTCTCAGGTGTTAACTGGAGTTTAAAAATTCCTTTTACCTCCAAGCTGAACAAGTAAATGTGCTTCTGAAAACACCCATGAGAAGACCTACTGAAGAACCTGCTATTTTTCCTACTTACGCAATTTCCCTAACAGAACTTTACATCACACTTATCTCATTAGCAGTCTTCACCTCAGGCAGTACATACAGTGTGGGTGGGTTTTCTTATTTCTGATTACCTAGGAAGTCTTGCTGTCTCTAATTTTCCATGAATCTCATGAATTGCCACTGAAATCTTTATAGCTACAGTAGCCTGGAATGTAATGCTCTAAACCAATTTTATACCCAATAAAACAATTTAATACCTAATAAACTTTATGAAGAAAGTGGCACATTTCTAAGCAGTGCCTCCTGGTAATGAAATCAAGCCAAAGATGATTGAGGGAAAAAATGCTCCATGGCTGTGAGTAGCAGCTTTGGGTAAGTGCTGACACCTAGGGTGGACAACAGAGACCTCACAAAGCCAACGGGTATAATTTGATTGCCCAGACAGATTTGGGAAAGCTGTAGCAATGGGCCCATCAATGAAGAATTACTAATTCTTATCACAACAGACATAACTTACTGAACATACTAATGCAGACAAGGGAAGAGAGTGAAAACACACTGAACTAAAGTGAAGAGGGGCAAGCAGAGATCCTGTAACTGTCCATTTGACAGGTTTGGTTTGGATGAACTTCCCAAAAGCAGAGGCTGCTCTTCCTCAGAACAGTGAGACTCAAAAAAGCGCAGAAACAGTCTCTCACCTTTCTAGTTCAGCTGAAGCCAGAAAATGCTGATGTGTGAAAGCTGGAGTTAATTTTGCAAGAACTTTCTGGAGTACTCAGATGATGACTTCCAGAATTCTGAGAAGAGGTGATTTTTGGTATTTCATTTTAACTGAGAATAGTATAAGCCACCCCCAAGATGAAATCAGCACTCTTGAAAACATAACTCCAGTTTGGAGAACAGAATCTCATCCTTTCACTCCTCATAGCAGCTTGTAACAGATCTAATCAAATAATTATAATATGCTTTAGCTAGAATGGTAAGGAAGAAAAACTGTGTATGTGAATGAAAAGAGGATGGGTCACAATAGTAGCAATGACTTATGAGGGTTATTTCTCACATCTGAAAGCCCAATAACTCACACGTACCCCAGCTATAAATGAATTATATAAGTCTTTTGTGGAAGTAAAGTTTTCCATTATGCAGCTAGTCTGAGGCACTGTAACCATCTGTCTCTCTTCACAAAACCATAAGGAATATTTCCAAAAGAACTTCAAGAGCCACAAAGGGTAAAAGGCTTCCTTGCCTGCAAAAATTCCCATGCTTCAATCATCAGTGCCTCTCTACATTTAAAGTTGCCTAAGTGCTTAACACTCCCCTTTTGATGCTTTGTAGGAGGCATGCCCTACAACACATCACTGGCATACAGTTTATATCTGCTATTTCCTTCTGTTTTTCCCTCTAGTACCCTACATACAACAAGACTAAACTGTACATTCAGCTTGGCTGTTTTAAGTTTACAGTCAAGTCATTGACTCAAGTGAAGTTAGTCTGAAACTGTACCAGCCTAAAGGCAGCAGCTGGCCATAAGAACAGCTTATGGGTATTACAGAAGTACTCCTCTCACCAGATTTGTTATCACAACTGGACCCGGTAAACCTCTGTGTTTACAGCATATGCAAAAAAAGCCCACTGCTAACAAAACTAGCAGTATATTTCTGTAATTTGTCTTACAGACCTCTTGGAGTACTTTAGATGATGTCCTCAGCTTTGTAGTGAGAGGCTTCACATATTTCTAAACTTATCTTAAATAAATGAGCTTAAAAATTACATGTTACACTGTTTTTATCTTATGAAGAAGATGTATTGTAGGAGGATGATCCTGTACGGTCAGGGAAACGGTACAGATAAAAGACTAACTCCATTTCTCAGTTTCCCAACTTAACTGACACCTACAGGCTTTGAAGAATCAGCCTTCACTGATATAATGACTGTATAGAAGTAGGGACCTCCGAGTGACCTCATTCTGGAAAGAAAACTGCTTCAAGTCTAACCTCTGACCAGCTTCAAAAGACAAATGCAAATAGCAGTCCATGAGATAGGTTATCTAAAAAAAAGTGGAAGATGCCAGCCCTGGTTCTTTACTCCAGTTCTGGATAATGCAACTGGAAGAAACCAGTTTGTGTCCCTGAGATACTCAGTCTTAGCTGAGTATCAGAAGTCTGTGTTTTATACTATGGTAACAGAACTCGTACATTTCCCCTCCTGTCCATATCCTCCTCCATCATCCATTTCTCCATTTACAAAAGAAAAATGAAGAAAAAGTTGCATGAACCTTTGCACAGCCTTTGTACCCATGGAGAACTGCACATAGAATCATAGAACCATTTAGGTTGGAAAAGACCTGTGAGATCATCATGCTACAGATAACTTTTTTTACTTCTACTCATTTCAGGGCTACTATGCGTATTATTGTGAATGTGCAGTGTGGAAAATCATGTTAATTGTGGCTGCAGTATAACAAGTTACGTGAGTAAACTGGGACTCTAGGACTGAAATGGGAAGCCTGTCTCAGCACAGGCTATCAGTCTACTTGCTTGATTCTTCCAACAGCACAGAAGCTATGAGTGCTTCTGCAGGCAATAATCTGTAACATCCTTAAACATATACACAGTTTTAAACATTTCCTCCAACATGAGTGGGAAGTTAAAAACTGTGCTCAAAAATGATTGTTATATTGGGATGGAAATAAATCTGTGTTTGTCCTGGATGCTATTGCATCTTTGCATGAAGGATGTCTGTAATCATCTTCTACTTAATCAAAACACAACTCAGCATAGCTGTGATTACACAATTTCAAATGACTAGTAACAGTCTTCATCTTTTGTTTTTATGAATTCCGAGTTCTCTATGTAGATAACATGGTTAATTTGTTATTCAGAAATGGCATTTAATCATTGAAGGACATACTGAATCTGAGTAGGAAAAAAACCCACCCCAACCACCACAGGAAAAGTAATGAAACAGTATTTGATAAATGCGGTATGTTTTGAACAATTTTGTCCAAAGTGTTGAGCTTAGAAAAAGTAGGCTAAGTTAGCAAAAACTGTACTAATCAATAAATGGGAAAAAACCCCAACCGTGTCTTGTTTCACTTCTCTGATATTTCACAACACCTACAAGTTGCTACACAAGAGGTATTTTTTAAAAGAATTTACGCTCGTTTTGTATTCTGAACAAATTCACTTGTTCAGCAAGAGAAATGACATTAAACTGCTGACAAAATATACAAAGCAGGGCTGGTTTCAGATATTCATGCCTTAGACTGTGTCAAAAGCACTGCAAATATTAATATCAAACCATGACTACTTCTAACAGAAACTATGAGAGAAGTCAAAATATAATGTGTTTTCTACAGCAAGAAGCTGAAAAACCCCGTGTCTCAGGATGATAAAGAGACTGTAGAAAATTCAGGTACTGATTTCATGGGTATTAACTATGCATAATATACCTATGTAAGAAGACAGCATAACTTTGTGGGTAGGGCATTTTTATAAGTCTCAGAAGGAGAGCTGGCTTGAATCCTTGGTTCTGCCAAAAGCAGAGTAGTTGAATAAGATACTCCACACCTCAGTGTACTGATATGTAAGACGCAAATAGTAAAATTTCCTTGTGTTAAAAACACAGGAGAATCTGAAGCTGAAGTAAATATACAGAAATTAAATACCTTGCTTATTTATTTTTAAAACAACAGCACAGGTGGTGTAAAATACCAACAGTCTGTTTCCAGATAAGTAGGAACAACTTGGTGTTGACTTAGAGTAAGGGTCCTCCAGACATCACTAATTATTGGGATGCCTCAGTTTGCAGATGGCCAATCTGGGACTCCTTCAAGACAGTGAATGAATGCATTTCTTTTTAGCCACCTGCAGTTACTTTGCAGTTTAGAGAGAGCAAGATGACGGCTGAGTAGGGTGCGCCCCTTTCTACTACTACACACTACACCATGCTGTGCAGCATGTCATGTTGTAACCACTGTCTTTTGTTAGATGGATCATCACAAGTATAAGAGCACATGCCATTAAATATAATTCTGCCTTAACTGAAGTGCCATTCTATGAAATGGTTACTACTCCCAGCAATTTGAACAAGACACATATTAGGACAAACCCGTATTTTATGTTAGCAATGGATGATATCTACACCAAGAATGAAGAAGATGGTATTTAAGTCTCTGATCTTCAAGGAGTGCAATTTAAACCATTCTATATGGTGAATGTTACAGTGTATATGGCTTTCATAATTTTCAGCCATCCTCAGCCACAGAACAGGCTCTGCCTGCATGAGGTTAGCACCAGGGTGATCCTCCCTGAACTTCCCCCTTGGGTAATGTTGCTCCACAGCACTGCTTTCCCAGTATTTCCCTA
This sequence comes from Tyto alba, assembly GCF_018691265.1. Classification (NCBI taxonomy): domain Eukaryota; kingdom Metazoa; phylum Chordata; class Aves; order Strigiformes; family Tytonidae; genus Tyto; species Tyto alba. The sequence continues at coordinate 7,693,035 of NW_024881320.1, forward strand.
CATCAAATAAAAATGCATCAAATTCTGGGAGAGCAAGATTTGACTCTCGAGTAGGTACAAGAGGAAATTCACTGAAGTTTGGAAGAGAAATCATGTAGCCCCCAGCTTCTCTTGCATCTTTGCAACCCTGGACAGAACCAAAGCATTTAGGTCCCCCGCTGCTAGGTGGTCCCCTGGGTAATGTTAGCACATGGGGTAGGATTGAGCACTCACAGTTTGCTTCAAGTTATATTCTACTGGCCCATCTGCTGACGCGGAAAAATGCACCTACAAATATAGAAACACTGGAAGTGCTTGGCTGCCCCATTAGTGAAGTGATTAGCAGCACTGGCACACTTACAGCAACTATTGCGCTCAGACAGAAAGAAGCAAAATACATTTTCATCAGCTGAAATAGAGAAACTGAATCTATAAACATAAAGCATCTGCTTTGTGAAAGTGAAAGAGGAGAAAAAGCGAGAGAAACATGATGGCTTTAAAATGATAAAAGCTCTTCTAAGAACAACATACTGTATTTGCTGAAAATGTGTGCAGCATCATTTGTCAGATATGAAATTTTAAAGTGAGGATCAAAAGGTACTGAAGATGGAGTACTTACATGATACTGCTCTATTTTTCTTTTTCTGAAAGCCTTACAGTGCTTTTAACACAAGAAAACATCAATATGGCAATCACATTTCTGCCAAACACATTTTTGGCATTGACAGGTAGTGGTTAGTAAGCCTGTTGAGTGCAATTAGCAGTTGCAGGGATGACAGCATTAGACATCAGACCACATGTCACTGTTGGCTGCTGAGAACAAAACCAGCCTGCTCAAACCCACTGTCACAGGGACACTGACACTTCTTATCAAGTGCCTTCTTCTCCGGTGACCACCTTCTGTACTTCAGTCATGCCACACCATGGTACCAGTGTTTCTACAAGCTGTTCTTCAAAACTCAAATAAATATGCAATGGATTCAGGAAAACAAGATCTGGTATATTATCTACATTCTTTAAAAGCAGCCCTAGGCTGTAGAATTTCATAGAAAACATATTTTTCATTTTCTTTAGCCGAATGATATAAACCAAGTTCCACCCCTGCTACAAAATTATGTCATAGTGATGTTGTAACCATGATGGTTTATTGATAAAAAAAAAAAATAAAATTGAAGACAAGTCTCTGAGCTCAAAAGCTTCCTACTTTTTCTATGTATGTATGTCAACTAATAAAACGTATTCTTTCTGTGGCTTCAGCTATCGAATACATGATTCCCTGTCTATTTTACTACTATTATTTCATTTTTCCGTTGTAGTACGTTGGGAATCCAGTCTTGGATCCACACACTTTTGTACCTGGCACTTATAAACAAAGATCCTGGCAAATACTGTCTCTTTCCATCCAGTTGCACATCTTGGAATTACAGTGTGACATTAGAACACAGATGTAGACATAACTAATGTTGATGGGAAGCCAGTCTCCTGCCTTTGCCTAGTGCACAATAAAGACAACACATAGGAATTTAAAAGAAAAATTGTGGCTGAAAAACCTAGGAACAACCCACATTTCTTATTGTTCTGATATAATCTGCAGAGTGCTTCCAGAGAGAAGAGTGACAAACTCCACAAGGAGTGGCTGTAGCAACGTGGGTGAAATACTTTGATGCCTCAAAAAAGAATGTTATCTTTTAAAGAAAACAGAGCAAGAAAACGCTACTTGGAGATAAGTGCCACAAACTGACAAGAGTTTTGCCTGACAGAAATCAAAACACAGCCCTGCCCAGCCCATCTACTAAAAGATAATGTTGCATTAGAAAAAAAAAATCCAGCTGTTGTAAAATTCTTTAGAGGACAAATCTGATTGACTTGTCAGCATCCTCCTTACTGTTTGGCAGTTCCAATAGCATAAGATATGAGAATCAAATATTAATAACCTTGTTTTGCAGGCATGCTTCCATAATGTAAGGAGGTATCTCCATGAACCTGCTCCTTAAAATGATTGTGACCTTCCTCATCTTAGGTGAACTCCAAAGAAAGCCAGAACCACTAAGACAGAGGATGGGTAGCATGATCCACCCAGCTTAACCAAGTCTAGTAGTGTTTGGCCAGGGCTCTTGTATCTCCTTCTAGTCATTCAGAAGAAACAAGCTAGAGGCAGCATTTGGTGATTTGAGTCACTCTGAAGAACAAAAGCTCTAATTGTTCTATTCAGAAGGTGCATGGCTGTTCACATCATCACTCCCAGCAGTAGAACATCACATGAGGGCATCATTGCACTGTAAGCACACTGAAAGAAAATGAGCTCCTACCTCGAAGTACTAGCTGTCCTCAGACAAATGGAAAGAATAAATGAAACAAAGGCAGGAGCTTCCTTGAAAGCCCAATTTTTATCTAAGGAACGAGACAGCAGTGGAGCTGGTGTTCCTATTTAATACCACTTCCTAATTTGAAGAATGGATTTTGTGTTTTTTCCTCCCTCTCAATCAGCATCGCCTTCCTAGTCGCTGTATCCTTCATTTTCAGTGAAGGACCATGTTGGTTTAAACACTTCCCTGCTGCTTTCTCACAAACTTCTTTGTGGTGTCTTTGTAAAGACCAATGCTACATTTTTCTAATGCCACTTACTATTTGGTCTTAGGCATTCATTTTGCAAGCTAAGAGAGGATGTCTCACAGCATGCCTGCATTCATCTCCAGGCAGCAAAGCCATTAAGCACGTGCTTAATTTTAACCAGGCACTCAATTCCCGTTGACATCAAGGGGACTTACACAAGTGCTTCATGATAAGGAGGTAGCCTCGGGACTTTGCTAAATTGTGGCCTGAATTTTGATTGAAGACTTTGATGTGAGGAGTTTCAACTTATGTTTTTTGTTGTTTTTATAATGTCATTTGCCTTCTTAAACACAGCAATACCTACTTGCTTTTTAAATGCCAGCTAATCATGTGACATCTAAGTTAGCACTTCTAAGGACTGAATACAACTTACATCATACGTAAGTTGTGCTGATAGCAAAGCCCCACAGATTCAGCAAAAGTTTGGGTCTGCTCAAATGTCTGACTGACACCTAGGGAATATGGTTTGGTGCACTTTAAATAGCTCAGAGAATCTTTGGAAAAAAAAAACAATGTGCACACAAAGCACAGTGTTCTCCTACCCAGTGAATCTGATTAGGAAATTTTAATATAAAGGATTTTTTTATTTTAAAATATTTTTTCTACTGTTATTTTTGTGCTTGAATAGGCAGGCAGGCTGCATGTGCTGTAACAGACCATTTAAATTTTGAGAGCATGTTTTGCTGTCACTCATTAAAGTAATGTGTGTCTATATATATCTGGAAACAAAATATTAAAATTATATATACAAGTGTGTAATTTTAGGGAATATTTTTGTATAGGCAATTCTCAGTAACCTTCCACAAAGTTTTTGTTTGAGGGGAGTGCCACAGTGCTGACTTCCAGATTACTCCAATTGAACAAACACCTCACCAAAAGCAACAGAAGTACGAAATTAAGTTTGAGGCATGCTACAGTACTGCAAATTCCCCATGGGGAGGATCTGGCAGAACTGCAGTCAAAGTTTTACCAGTGAAATTTTGGAGTGGAAATTCAATGGGATTTGGACATCCAGCTCACTGAGCATCATCTAGAATATTTCACCCCTTTTGTTGATCTTTCCTTAAATCAGATGCATGCCTACCACTATAAAGAAACAAATGTGTGTGACTGCATGTGTGCTTGGGAAGGAGGAGAGAAAGGGAGCGACACTAAATCACAGGCCAGGATAGCATCTAATATTAAAATTATTTTATTGTTTCCACTCCACCTGATATTCTGGGCTAGCAATCAAGCCAGACAGATTTACATTAGCAGAGGACACTTTTCTTCTGAATTGTCTCTACTGGCTGCATGTCAAAATAAGTCTTGGGCATTTGACAAGGCAAAGAGCCAAGATTGCAGGTTCGTGGAATTTTTTTTTGTTTGTGGCTTTTTTTTTTTTTTTTAAGCTTCTTTTGGAAAGGTTTAGTGGTATTTATCTACTGCAAGCAAGTGGGCAGGGCTTACAAGAGAAGCTTTGTTCAGCAGACTTTTGTGTCATTCAGGCATGCTGACTTATTTGAGTACCTCTCTTCTGTGTAAGGGATTTGTTATTTGTTTGTTGTCAAGATGCCTCTGGGTATTAGCCCCCACTTCTTATGAAGAGATTATTTTTCTATTATTTTTCACTCTGTTCCCCTCCAGCAGTTTCAGCCACTGTAATACTTGAGGATGTTCCAAAAGGCAGAGGGACAATGCAGGGACACTGAAAAAATTTAATGTTGTGGCATCAGAGTCTCTTTCCTGAAATAATTTTCCTTTGAAGTGGCTTCTCTGTCCCCAGATACAAACTCCTCTTTCCTTGCTCTCTTTTAGTACCCCCTCAATATCCACAAGTTTTATTAATTACATTAATACGATATTAATAGAAGTTTTTAACTGTTGTGGCTTTACTTGGGTCCATATGGTCCCATACTACTACTATTAGACCCGTCAAAATAAAGCAGGAACAAGAAGCCTGCCCCTTCTGGCAAAGCTGACCCTGGAAAATAGAAAACCTCCTGGTATCTTGATGGATGTCATAAAGACTTTTTTTTCTCCAGAATACTTAATTTTCTCCTTGAGCCATAGGCCTGGGAACTGATCCAGTTCCAGTGCCCAGGCCCAACTCCTGCACTGGACCACACAGCCCCTCACAAAACCTAGCATGTACCTTGTCTTTAAAAAGGGAAAGAGGTCACTCTGAACTTACTTTGAAAATAAAAACCACAAGTCAGCAAGATGGAAGATTCAATTAAAGTAATCTCAAGGTAAGAGTATGAGGAAGAATAGGCAGATGGGGGGGAAAAAAAAAAATCGGTATTACAAGGCATGAGCTAGACAGGTTTGTCCTCTGAGCAGGTGAAGGAGTGAAGCACATGCATGAAGCATGAGTTCCAAAGGCATAAGGCATTTCCAAGCTGTCCAAAAACCCAGCACTAAATTCAAGCTGTTCTGATTCACTGGTACATGAATATAGAAATAGCTAGTCTGGCACCTTTCAACTTTCTTCAGAATTACAGTTCTAAAAGGACTATGTCTGAAAAAACATCAACAGCTTTCAACTTACTAAGGCAGAAACATTTGACACAAGCCTTTTTAACACATTTGAAAAATAAACAAAATTTAAGTGGAACTTGAATCTGGATCCAGTACAGCTTCCTGGTTTATACCTTAATTGATGTGGACTGGCATCTCAGTACCAATTTCAATGAAACCATGCTCATCTCTCAATGGAGAATCAGACATAACCCCTTTATCACAGGCCATACCGTGGTTTAGGACATATCTCAGGAATTTAAAAAATGCAGTATCAGCAGGTCTACACAGGTCAGATAAATAGAAGCCTAATGGGAGTGATGGGTAATAACCTGCACAAAGGAGTAGTTGAGGTGCATGAAAAAGAAATATTAGGTTGCTTCACAAAAGTCAGATGGTAACACCATTTAAAAAAAAAAAAGTTATCTTGAGATACTACACTAGATCTAGTGATGAATGTGCTGATAACTCAGTAGTTAGTTTTGTGTCATCACTGTAAATCAGAGGTCATTTTTCAGAAGTCTGAATGTTATTCTTTCTTGGTCCATCTTCAGCTGAGGGTTCTCAGCTCTAGTGGGAAGAATAAAATTTGTAGTCCAGAACTTTGAGTTGATTCTTGTGCTAGATGGAAACTTGTCTCCAGAGATTAGGCTAACGTATGTCTTACTCCCACAGATGCTTGGAAATCTTTAAGGAAGTCTGAGGTTGCCAAAAAGCAGAATGAGAAGAAATAGCTTAGGACATGGGGGAATAGAGCTAAGAATCATCTTTTTTTAAAAATTTTAAGTTTTAAAATCTTTGTTTTGCAAATTCTTCATTCTGGAAAAACTATCTTGTTCTTTGCTACCAGACCAACACTCTAGAGCACTCAAATGCCCTTGTGATGTCTGGTATGCAAATTTATCCATGGACAAAAGTCACTGATCCCAATTCACTCCCACCAGCTCACCACATGGCCCTAGCGCAACAGAAAATCCACTTAAGGGTTTTAGTGGTGCAGGACACAGTCTAACACTTTTCCTTTTTATCCAGATATTTTAGGGCTTGTCAACACAAAGATAATTAAGATTGGTTAATTAAAAGAGATCAAAGTTAATATATGTAATTAAATAAACATACTGGACTACTATGAAAGCTCTAATTCAGGTGCAAGTGGCTTTGCATTGAAGATCTTGGTTTAGCAATCTAAGGTCACTTTGCACATACATGCTGACTTCACACTTTGAATTGATTCGCTCTTTCTGAATCACATCAGCAAGACATTAGTTTCTTTAACATCTTCACTGAAAGGATGTGTCAAATTCTGAAAACACTTTGAAATTTGTCACAGACATGTAACTGAGAGAAGTGATTTAGTCTTTAGCATTGACATGAGTGAAGTAGTTTACTGCTACCTTTTTGAAACACTGAAGTGAAACACTGTGAACAGTGAAATGCATTTGTCGGTTGGAGAAGCAATCTAAAACTGGAGTTAGTAAACATATTGAGACAAAAGACAAGAAGGAAAACAATTTCACTAAGGACACTTGGAACAAGTGCATATAACACTCTTTTGTACTTTGCCAACCTACTGCATCCCACGCAGGATTTGTTAAAAGAAATACCCCCCACACACACACACAACTCTGCAAACATGACTGTAACACTGCTCACTGCTGCCTAGATGTCCTGAAAGCAGCTCATGCACCTGACCAGACCAACTAGGCTGGAACTTTTGTCCGCAACACCTGCTTACAAGATGTGTATAATGTGTTAATGACAAAATAATTTGTAAATTAACACACTATTAGGCTTCTGATTTAGACCTTGTAATTGAAACTAACGTCATAGGCCTATTTAATAACCTCATCGCCTGTATAGCCATTTTCTTCCATTTGCACATGGCAAGGAAGCATGAGACACTCATGATTACCAGCTCTGTTCAATATCTGAATTATTCAGTTAGGTTTTTTCCCCTTTGTGAAAAAAGAACAGTGCAGATCACAGAGCACATGCTGAGAAAATTCATCTAAAGACTTTATGAATATCTCACATTAAAAGATTCAGTGGATTGAGCCCAAGGTTTATATTATATGCTAACACCAATGTTCTGAACAGCCTTTTCAAACTCATCCACAGCCTTACTAATCCCGACTACACTGGATGAGTTACAGTAACAAAGGCTGCCACTGTGTGGTCAGTTTTTTTAGTATTCAGGTAAACACAATATACTTTTCCTTCTTTATTCCCTCGCTTCAAATGGGAAACTGAAAAGCAAGTCGCTTCACTTGTTCTAGCGATGACCTGGATGCAAGAACAAATAAAGGCTTTACATATAGAGTAGAACAAAATAAATACGCAATGCTTTGTGCCAAATACTGTCCTCGGATTCATCTCTGCAACCTGCTGCCATCAGTTAAAACAGACTAAAGGTGAATGAGATGCATTTTGCTTCTGCCAAAGGGGAAAGGGAGCTGGGAGAATGCACTGATGGATGCCAATGGGTGGGAAAAAGATCCTACCTCAGCTTCCTCAGGTTTCAAGGTTGAGATGTCAGCTGCATTGCATAAGCATTATTTTGTAAATGTTTAGGGGCTGATTGCTAATGTTATGTAATTATTTTCTGGTCATTCTTAACAGAACCTTTCACTTCAGCCTTTAACTGCATTCATCCCACATACTGACACAGCTTCAGGTTTGCTTGCCTTGTGAGGGCATATAAGTCCACCCAGTAAAAACCTCCCCTCCCCATCTATCCTACTAGTGGGAGAAAACCTTTTGGGATACAATCAAAGATGCATACAGTGAACACTGATGGCTGCTGTTAGTTACTCCAATTTATATAAAGCTTTGTTATAGTGACTTCTGTCTTACATGACACTTTGCCTACAACATCAATGTGCTTCCTGATACCAGCACATGTCATGCTACCTTTGAACAAACCAACCCTAATGATCTGCACACACAAGCAAAGATGCGTTGGAAACATGGATACAGATGAATTAAGCCGGGAAGAGAGAAGGATTGGAAAAAAACCTTTTTTTTTGCTATATCATACTGATTATTGAAATGCACTTTTCAGTAGAGAAAAACCCAAATTATAGAATCAATGTTTCAAATCAGTTCTATTTCAGAAGAAAAACCAAATACATATTTTAAGTTACACTGACGATGTTTTCTTCCTTTTCATCAAATTGATTTGCACAGTGTTAAATATCTAATTAAAATACATCCACTGAATTGGTTCTCACTGGACTTATCGGTACTGTGAAAAAGAAAACTTCTCACCAATCTAAAGGGAAATTTGTGTTGTGGCTCAGGCCTGGAGAGCAAGAGAATTTATGCTGTAAGAAGAGGCTGTTGAGATGTTCATTTCTGATGTTGAGTTACTGACACTGGGCTATCAAATACAATTCTGTTAGTTTAAATGTCAGGAGGGGAAGGAAGCAGAAAAAGGACATCACACAAGTCTATCACAAATGGCTTCCCAAAGCTACTGTGAGACATGTGCACTGTAAGCCAGGACGCTTATGAATATTCTACTCAGGTAAGAGGAAAAAATCCATCTGTAATCACCTAGCAGTGCTCTGTGTCCTTACATTTCCCATTACACAGCAATTCCAGATTTTATGTTACATTCTGGTACCATGAAGTTTAGCCATAAATAACAAGCCTTTGTGCAAATTCGTTCTTCAAGAATAGCATTAATGTCCTGAGCCTTTGCCAGAAGTAGATCATCTACCTGCACCTCTAGTGAAGACAGCAGCAGCTCTCACAGTTCACAAGAACAATTTGCTTCTTAAGTGCAGAAAAATATTGTCAGATACATTTAAAATAACAAATTAGAAATAAAACAAAAGCTAAACAGTGTAAAATGGGTGAATGCTAAGAACTGAAGGGGGGGAAAGCCAAAACATGGTATCTGCTCCAAATTTAAGCCTCAATTCGGGGGATCTGTGTTTGTATAACTAAGATGATGAGCTTGTGGTCCAACATGTCTGGATCTGCCATCACACCTTACACGTAGATCTTCCAACAAACCTTAGAAAATGAAAAGCCTCCTGTTGACTTCAGTGTGCTCTCACTGCCACAGGATGTTCCTGTGTGGCTATGATACAGAACATCCCACTTGTTTGCCTCAGATGGTGGCACCTGAGGCCCTGGGCAGCACTGGAAGGAATAATTCTGCATCCTGGGTGCAACAAAACCAGAAGTAATTGACACCCACGAGTGGCTGCGTGCCTTCACTCACAGAGCCACAGTGGAGGCGGCCCATGGAGCTTCAGGAAGATGACCATTTGTTCAGCCTGAACGTGCCAACGCAGCAGGGCCTGTCTCTGCTGTTGGTGTGGAAGAGAGGAGTTATACTAGAGGGCTTTCTGCTCGGTGGAGCGGGAATCAGCTGGGACAACAGGAGGGCAGGACTGAGTCTCAGACAGCTACTGCACTGCACCTTCACATCTGGCCTTAATGCAAACCAGCTTTCACCATGTGAGTAACTGTGATATTCTGTCCACAGAGGGGACAGCTAAAATTTGTCCCTCTGTTTCTTCAAATAATTTCTCTTGTGGTCCAAGCCCACAAGGCCAACAGACATAGTGCAATAAACAAATGTTAATGTGGCTTATTCTTGCCAGTTAATTAATAGTTCTTCTCAGAAACCATTTAGTAAATTATTTGGATGATGAATAGTGCTTTGAAAGGGTTTTGCAGTTACTAATAACACCATTCTGTCTTCTTGTTCCACAGCTGGTTTTATTAATAGAATCCTTTCATAGATGAGGGCTGATCTGCAAGAACATTTGCTAAAATAACATCCACAAAAATATTACATATAGGCTGTTCTGAATCCCTAACCCCTAAGAAGTACAGCTCTGTTTTAGGAAACCATCAGTATGCTGGCTGAAACTAAAGGAGATGGACTGCTTTCAGGAATGAAGAGTCTGACATCCTTGTGTAAGAAGCTGCTGTGAGTTTTCTAACTTTCCATAAAACGCCAGCGTTTCTAACAAGGAAAAGTTCACCTGCCCCATCTCTTATTGAACTTTATCAAGTCTGATGGGTTCTACTGATTCATTTTCACTTAATTGGCTCTAAGATGTTACCTCATTATTAGTTGAGCTGCAGGCATTCATATCATCTTGGAAAGGTAAATTGGCCCTAAAACTTGGGAATTATTCCCAGTTATAAAGTATTACTCCTTTAATTAAGTTGGATTGATCAGAAAGGCTACAAAGATCTCCTGCTTTAACTACAAATCAGCACTTGTACCCTACCTAGAGTCAGGGAGTGACAAATGACCACAGAGGCCTTGTCTTGCAGCACCCACTGGTGTGAGATCAAGTTACGAGATGCTCCAGTAAGGCTATCCATCGAACAGGCTGCAGACTGCAATCATACTGAGTTGAAATTCGTTATTGTAATGAACTGAACCTTCTCAAAGTAGCAGATGCCAGGAGGGAAGGAAGTTATATGAATTTTCAACACCAGCCAAACAGCCTAAAGCTTGAAGCCAAAATTCTGTCACTCTGCTGCTCCATGGAGTGTCTTGTTTATGGACTTCCATCACTTACCCAGCTTTGTAAACCACTCATTCCAGAGCTCCCAGTGGTATAAGCAACTTATCATCACTTGCCATCAGCTGTTGTATATTATGTACATTAGTAAGGTTCCCCATGGAAACACAGCATAATAGAAGAAATTTTTTTTTTCCCAGTAAGAAAAAAAATAAAATCAAGATTTCTGCAGAAATAAGCTTCTGAATATATAAAATTACTAACTAAATGTTTCCATGCCAGATGATGGAGTAGGGCAATGAAAAGCTATTCAATATGTTGGTGCCTAACAATACACATTCTAGGAGGGATTTTAAAAATTGCCTGAAGTGCTCTTGTAAGTGTCCTATTTTCAATGACATCTCTGCTTCAAAGTTGCTCAGGTGATCTTGAGGATTCTCCCTTTTCTACACCCAACCTTTGTGAACAGACAGCTCTCAGTAAGAGCTGAAACACATGTAGTGGGGTACACAGAAGACACTGCTGTTTGGATGGTGCCAAAATGTATTTTAAAAAGTTTCCTGTTGCTTTATTCATTTTGAGTTCCATTGAAAAACAGTCCTTAGTTAGAATACAGATACCCCTGCCTGCAAAAGCTCATAAACCAATCTTGGTTGTATGCAAAACATCTGTACTCTGTATTCTGTTATGGCTATAAATCTGTATTATGCTCCTCTGCACACCAGTATTTATCTTTGTTGTTTAGTGCACCTCTGCACACTGGAGAATTCATTAGGAAAACGACACAGTCATGCAGTATGGTTATAAATTAGTGTTCTGCCTGAAGAAATGCTATTGATTTTGCATGGCACTCCTGGATTTGCATGTTTGCCAGTTAGCTTAACCATAATACTATAGCGTACATCAAAGAATATCCTCAAGAGTTGAGTTTTCTGCCTAACTAAGGCTGCATTTTGGCAGTACATTAAGCCTTCACAGAACGCCAGTGAGAAAAAAAAGGCCCCAGACCAATCAATTAAGCAGCTTAGATTTAACCAAGCATAAAACAAAAAAGTAAATTTTGTAGCTTCCTGTCTTTAACATTTAAGTAGAGCAACAGTGAGGAGTGAACTCTTTAGCTGATATGCTGAAGTGGTTCTTATCTTTCCAGCAATCTGAGGGATGATCTTGCCATGGTACATCCAATCAGCCCACAACCTCAGAGAATGCTCCTTTCAAAACAGGTCAAGCAAAATGGGGTAGATGAGTTTACGCTATCAGGTAGCTGAATAATAGATTAAAGGACAGAGTCAAGGCTTCTGTGAACACATCTCAGAACAACCACTCCATTCAGACTAGCTTATACATTTTCATAACGCAGCTTGAAACTGCACATTACCAGAAGAGTGGAAGCAAACACAAAGTCCCTGGCTTGGGCAGAATGAGAAAATGCAGAACTCCAGCAGGACACCAGTGACACCCTGGTAAAGGCAATGGGGGAAGAAAGCTTCTCATGGGAAGTGCCTGAAGGACCTGATATCAGAGCTGTGAGTCAGAGGGAAACTGGAAAAACTATACACCAGGAGATGAAAGACAGGAAAATACAAGGAGAACCTGCTACTTGCAAACCTTATTATATGCTGTCTGTGAGCTGCAGATGCCTTAGCATTTACAACCATGACAGGGACATCCTGTCTTTCGTCACTCAGATATAAAATCTTACAATGGTGAGCTGGTGCTAACTAGCCTGCAATCAATTATTGCAGGAGAGCCAATTGATCCCATATCATGATTAGCCAGATAATTTGCTTCATGTTTCCATTAATGAGCCCAATGGGCATGATTAATTGCAGCAGGGGGTAGAATTTCAGCATGGCTAGTGGGGAACTTGCTTTGTAATATTGTGAATCCCATTACCGTTAATGGAAATTTAACAGCCAAATCCCCTGTGGATCACTTAGAAAAAATTACCCCTTAAGGTTAAAGGGGATTTCATTAATAGTATTCTAGGATGCTCGGATTTAAAAGTACTGTAAGCCTCCAGTGTCATGTAGAAATATGCATCCTACTGTTTTTTGCATATCCCTCGTTATTATATCTATCACATTACCCTTCTCAAATGGAATTTCAAAACACAGCTCAGGCTACTGAAATGTAAGGCACATTAAGGGTAAAATTTCTAAAAGTTGTTCAAGGAGATTTATCTGCTAAATTCCTATTAATATTAATGGGAATTGCCCAACTACATTGCTAGACACTATTCTGAAAATGAACCCCAACAGCAATTTATCAGGCTCCTCAATTCCTACTGTCCACATATAGCAGAATGTACATTATATATAAGTCTAAAATTTGGCCTGGAAATCTAGATACCATGTTGTTATGGTTAATGACATCTAATGCTTCATCTTGCACTAGTCTGAGATGCAGACAGAGTCTTATAAATGACTTTCTGGAGTGTTTGGCATCAAAAGCCACTATATGGATGTCACTCGAACCTAGCTAAAGGATATGTAGAAAAATATTGTCAGTCTAGAGTGCCTTATTGACTGTCAATCACTAAGAAACACTGGTGACAGAGTGCTCCTATTGTTGGGCAGCCAAGCTGACAGAGTTAAATTTCCCCTAAAATACAAGGCTTATGTTCTCTGAAAACCAAGGTTCATTAAGATGGACAGCCAAAAGAATTGCCTTTTAAATACGTATGAAACAAAGGGATAGGTGCAAATATTAGGCAGTCTCAGACTGATGATACCGATAATTTAGAACAGATTTGGCTATTTTCTAATTTACAAGTAATTCGCAAATTGAGCAACATTTTCACAAATTCATGCATTGCTGATAATTAAATTTCTGGTCATTTATTATTAACATATGACTGTGAGTAATTATTAAACAGTTTGAAGTTGGGCAAAGTCATACAGAACCGTATCTACTTCTTGATAAACTGGATGAAACTCTTCACACAGGGAAATGAGAACTATTGAATGTCAGCAGTATCACAGTGTGCATGGGCTCACTCATTTAACCACAAATATATCCACTCAGTGAAGACACAGCTTTGTGTGAAGGCAATCAGTTTGTTAATGTGCAGGCAGATCTGTTTGTTAAGGTGTTCAAACCTTATTACATTGAACAGCCACAGGAACTGGTCCCTAAGATGCTCTCCTGTAACATTTTACTGGTGCAATCCACTATAAACTTGTAAACGATTGCTTAAAAAACCACCACTGATGTTTCAGTTCAAAGCAGAGAAAAGACTGACTGGATCAAAAAACATCAGTTGGCACAGTTAGTGTCAGCCACAGCTTGATGCCACCACAGCCAAATTGTTGCAAAAAAACCCCAACTAGTTTGGGAATGTTTATGCACATAAGCTGAAACATCCACATTAATCAAACTAATCAACCTGCCTATAATATCAAGCAGTTATGAGCATTAAAACCATCCCTAAAGAATTTGGCTGTAATGCATATGAAGAGAGACCCACATAGGCCATCTCTGAAAATATCCAGGATACATATAAGGGCACTCTAAGAATTTAAAATATTGTTTTCTGTTCCACTTCTACACTCTAAAATTATTTTTATACTAAAACTATGTCCACCATAGGCAATGTGATCCTTGTGTAGTGTGGGGCCTCAAGGTCTATTTTGATCAGGCTGGTGAAAGGCAACATTGGATTTTCATTAACATGAGATGATTTCTAGCTACTTTGTCCAACTACCTAAGGGGATGAATGGTTGAAAAGGAAGAAGGCAGCACTGAAAACAAATGACCACACAGAGAAAGAGGGACCAAAGAAGTAGAAGAGTTAATCAGGTCAGAGATAAGAGGAGTAAGCAATACAGTAGACAAACCCCAGAACAGGGTTAGTTCTTGAGCCTTTGACAATTTCAGAGACTTCTCCATATGCATCTGAGTCTGGCCCTCCTTTGACCCATTAATCTGACTCTATTTGCATCCAACCCTGGGTTCACTTCCTGAGGTCACTGTTTCAAAATTTCAAATTTTTCTTTCAAATGCATAGTATCTCTAGAAATCTTTACTCCATCTTCTTTCTACAGTCAGAGATGAAGTCAAAAGAAAGTTGTATGTTCAACAAAGGCTAATTTCCCTACAAAACATAAGCCTCTTCTACTTTTCCTCTGAATTAATTTCTGTTCAGACTAAAACATTTCCTTTACAGTATTATTTCAGGTCACAGACAGGACCCCTGCTTAGTTGTCTTTCCTATTAAACATGCCCTTTTTTTTTTTTCTACCTCGAGTAATAGGTTTTCTCCTTCTCATCTAGTCTAAGCTTCTCCTCTTAAGCAAGAAACTCCTCAAACCTCTAATGCTTCCCTTACTTTGAACATCCATTGCAAAAGACATTTATGAGCTTTCCTGGGAGTTGCTTAGGTACTTAAGAGGTCTGGTGTCCACAGCAGCACTGAGCTCATAAGTCACCGGCACAGCTAGATGAGTGTGGAACATTAAGGCCTTGTGGATCTAAGCCAGGAAAAGTGGAGGGAGAGGAGGGTGATGAAAAAGAGTAAGACATATTGGCAAGAGCAGAAAACAGAAGGTGGAGAAAAGGTCTAAAGACTTGCCAGAAAGAAAGGGTTTAGGATTGGAATGAAAGCTGAACTGAGATGGGAAAATTATCTGAATTTTCAGCCTCCCCCTTGCACAGCTCAAGACAATTTGGTCCTGTCAATTTGTGTCATACACTTGAGTAGCAGCTCATCTCCACTGTCCCCAGAAAACACTTCCTTCACTGCCAGCTCCATGGGCACAATGCAAAAGATGCCCAAACCCCAAAGACTGCCCCAGAGAGGATGCAATGAGTGCTGCTCGCATACCACAACTACCTTCCAGAGTTCGAAACTCTGCAAAGTCAAACGTGTACCTCCCTCTGCATCTTGTTTTCATGGTTCTCACCCTCGGGCCTGATGTACAACCAGCGTGGTTACATTTACACCTTCCTTCCTTCTGGTTTAGTTCTGTACATTGGAACATTACCAGGCAGAAGTGACAGTAGATCTGTTGTTTATCCTGGACACTGTTGTGAAAGCATCTAGAGATAAATAGGGATGTGGTTAACAGTCAGCTATTCACATCTAGACTCTTCAGGCCCTTTATTACCCACATTAGGCAGGAGATACCAGCACCAACAGCAAAAAAATAGGATACAAATAGTCTTTATTGAAGACCTAATGGGTCTGTGTTAATGGGGAAACATTGCATGAAGCCCTCACAGTGACAGAAGCAGAAACACTGCAGAAATTAAGGCATGAAAGGGAGAGTGCTAGTATGTCAGTTTTTTATTAATGTGGTAACAAGTGCAAAACAGCACTAGATGTACCAGAGTTGTTTTGAAAACAAGTGCCTTTCGCATCTACAGTAAATTAAAATCAGTGGCTGTTGTGCCTCTGCATTTAGAGCAGAAATCCACCCCACCACCCTCACCCTGTGCACCAGGAAGGTGTAAACATCTTTCAAACTGGGTTGGGTACTCTGTTTTGCTGTTTATCACAATTTAAGGAGGTCAATATGCAGCAGGTTGAAAGATTTATCATGCAATCTCTAGCAGGCTCACAGATCCCAATTTGTTATTTAAAGCTTTTCTGTTTTGCTAAATCACAGCACTTTCCTCATATCTAAGAGAGTGTGGACATTCAGATAATGCCACTGAAAAAGAGGTTTTTTGCTATCTTTATTTATCAAAAAGCTACAGAAAAGATTACTGAATCTTTAAACTAACTTTTGAGATGCAATTCACCCAGGTAACCGTATCATCACTCCTCTTTTGTCTTGCTGTCACATTTGCCTTAATTTCTTATTTTACTTGTTTCTTGACTCATTACCAAATTTTAAACTTAAAATACTAGGTTTCACTATCCTCCTCTACATTTTTTTTTTTTTTTAAAGCAAAGAAAGATCAGTGCCCCGCAAGTTATGCGAAATGAAACAGTTTTGTGTGAAGGTCTAAGAAACATCTCAATAAGTGCTAGAATTTGCTACTTTTGCATGTAGTAACTGCCTTTGACATTTGACATGACAGGAAATGTTGCTTCAGTAAGATGGACAACAGGTTATGCTTAATTAAAAGAGGCAAAGGTAATAGAAGGGGAGAAAAACTAACTTACACCACATTTGCACGTCATTATATCTTCCTGAAGAGATGCTGAATGCGGATTAATGAGGAATAAGAAAAATGAACCACATTTCCCTTTGCAATTATTTTTGCTGTGCTTCCTGCTGAAGACAACCGTAAGTAACCTGTGTAAATCAAAGTGCATACAACATTGAGAGCTGCTGCTAAGCACAGGATGACACAAACCTGTGTCCAAATTCTGCTGTCTAAAACTTACTTCCTACTTCTGCTGCAACCCAGAGGAGAATGCCTCTGCATGACTCTAGAAGCAAAACGCATTAACCCTCAAGTTAAAAAAATGTCCTGGGTAGGAGCTGGGAAGGAGGAGACAGAAGAATGCCTATATTGCTTGAACGGCAAGATAGGGAAGTTACTGGACCGATTCAGTTTATACCAGGTCTGGACTAACATTTTGGGTGCTCAGTGCAGAACACTCAGGATTTGGCTCCATGACCCATTAGGCAAACCTCCCTCCCCTCCAGGGAGAGGTAAATTCATTTGAAGCAGCTGGAACAGCCATAGGTGATTTCAAAACTGACTGTACCAAGACCTGTCCTCTTCTTTCAGGAGATGCCTGTCAAAGCTTGGTTCGACATGTTCCATTCTGCATCCCTCCCTCAAAAAATTATTAATTACGGTGCCCTGGATATCATTCAGTTGCCTTCTGGCCCTTTATGAAATGCCCATATTTCAGCTGCTCTCAGTCCACAGCTGCCTGTGTTAATCACTACCTCCAAATGCTTGCTTCTTGTTTGCTTTCTCACTCACTTCTCCAGTGGTTCCTCATCTAAAGGGTTTAGTTTGGTTTTTTTTTTTTGTTTGCTTGTTTTTTAATCTCTCTCTCTCATCCATTTTCTTTTCTCTTTTTTATTGGTTAATCCTGACTGTGCTTCCCCCCGCCTCATAATTCATGTCATCAACATCAAGGAAGGCGTCACAAGGGAAAGCAGCATATGCAGTGAACTGAATAATCAGCTAACAAAATTTCTAAGATGATGGAGGCAGTTCAAATAATAATGAACTATTAGTTCAATACCCAATAGTTTACTACAGTTGATTTAGAAAATAAATGCACTGTTGTCAGGTTGCTGGACATGCTGACCCCCCAAAGACAGAATTCCAGGTACCCGGTAAGATTTCAGTCTGACAAAGGAAGATGGTCGAGACCCATAGCCCTTTCTCAAATGGATGAGTTTGGAGGTGGGTGCTCTGCAGCTCTACATACAGCAGATCTTAGTGTCCATCTTTTCAAACAAATGTGGATCCATGAAAAAACTTAGGGCAGTGATGCCTTCAACAAGTAGCTGAGTATAAAACAGCCTGATTTGCTTTCTGAATGTCTATTCCCAGAAGTTGTTTTCTGGGGCTGTTGTCTCTACTTAAGGGCATTTTGTCTTGGGAATTTGGAATCTAATTTTAAATAAAATTGAGACATACTATATTATAAGCAGTTTGTAATTGCTAGGTCAAGCTAGATCTTTACGAATGAACAGCTGACACAGATTTTGAATGTGTCTATTACAGAGCTGACACCTGACTGCATAAACTACACTTAATAGCTGAAACAATTACATCCAGATCTTTAGAGGAATTAGTTACCAAAGGGGTATTTTAATAAAAATCCATAGAGGATCATCACATACCTAACAGATATGCATTAATTGCTAATGTCTCTATTGTATGGGAAAACAATGTTTTAGTGATTGCGTTTCTGTACAAGGTAGATAATGTGCAAGCTGAGAGAAAAATTCAGTTGTCTTTCTTGGTTGTTCATCTGATGGAGGTAATGCTTTTTTGGACTGGTGTGCCTTTTTAATAAATTCTGATCTCTTTATATTCACTATAAAGGAGTAAAAAAAAATGCATCAGCAATGAGGATAAGGATGTATTATTTTTGTGGATGCTTTAAAGAATTTGTCACAGTGCTAGAAAGGTAAGTTATTTGTTTTGTATTGTAGCAAAGTTTGCAAAAACCCCAACCTCCCCCCAAATGCCACAGAAAAGCAATCGGCAAAATGTTTTAGAAGGCAAAAATTAAATGTAAGTGAAATTTAAATTTACCAAGAATGTGGTATTTTAGTTGGACAGGTGGATTACTGGAGAGGGAGCAGAGCAATGCAATATACACAAATCACACAGCTGTAATTTCTCATGTGAATATATTCTCACATTGGCATATTGTATGGCACAGAATAAAGTCTCTGAGGGTTCATCTTTCAGCTTTCTTTTGTAAAGCTTTAAAGGTTTACCATTTGAGAATTAATGTTTGCAAGATCTGAAAACAATGGACATTGTGAGCAAAAATACTGAGAAGCACTTTTGTAGGCATGCAAAAAAAATCCTTACTAATCTGTGCATCCTTTTTGACTAAAGATGCTTTGACTCTTATGAGCAAATCCCTCCTCATTTCATCTGGCATGTGTTCAAGAAGCCCCAACTCTAGAAATACTAATGCTTTTCTCTTCTCTATTTACTTTAACAGCACAATACTTCCCTGGTCCTCAAAATATAATCTTCATCCTCTTCCTAACCGCTTTGTAAACATTTTCCATCCCCCCCATAATACCAGTAATCAGAAAAGCACACATTCTGAGGCTTGGAGCCACCTGCCTGCATTAGCTAATCTTTCAAGAGTTTCTATACCAGTCTCAAAATCCTTCTTACTGGGCAGTCTGCTTCTTACCACTCAGCATTGTGGCTGACCCTTCTTTCTGTGAACACACCCCACTTTGCCCTCTTCTTCTCATTGCTGTTCTTAACAGCCCGGTCACACGCACGGTGTGTGATGGATATCATCCATCTGGTGAAGCTCTTGTAACAGGAAAGGCCCTTTCTCTTTCCAAACCTTTTGTCTCTCAACCTCTGTCTACACTACCCTATTTATATGTCAAGACATTTCTAGATAATTAAAAATCCTCTCCTGTAACCCCTTCCATTCTAACGCTACACGCATATTGAGGGTATATCAGTTCATCACAGCACCCAAAGAGTTTGGCATTATAAACAACAAATTTACAACAGTCTCTTTAAAATTATATTCATGCTATTCATTATGTATATTAATGGAACAATTTACGTGAAAAAGCGATGGTCATATATTTATTGTTAAGACGATTGGATCTATGCAGAAAGTTCATACAGAAAATTTAAAATCCACCTAATTTAAAGACTGTTCTGCTTTAATTTTGAAAAATTGATTGAAACCAAGTTTCTCCCTTTAATTCTTTTGCTACAAAATATAGCACTTCCATACGTTCCAGCTTTTGGAGAAAAAAATCGCTCTGTATTTGAAATCATGCATTTTTGACTAACAGTACCATGAAGTTCGGTGTTTCAGCATAAATCCAACTATTTCACAGAAGTCCTGAATGAGGAATGGCCCAAACTGAGCACTAGTCCATGACCACTATGTGCATATAAATATGTATATACAGACCAATATACAGAAACACACAGATGAGTTATCAAGATGGGGAGAGAGAATGTGTGTATGATGTGGCAGAAAGAGGGCATGCTTAATTAAGGGGATAACAGTACATAGAAAAGAAAAAGTCTACATGTTTGTGACAAAAAGGCTGGCTTTCTGATATGTCTTATATTGGAAAGCACTGTAATATTTGATTGTGGGTTTAAGAAAACTGAAAGTTCTTAGAGACACATGAAACAGTATCAGAAAAAAACACCCTCTGCTCATATTCTTTTCACACACTCATTTAGCAGTTAACAAAAGATAGCAATTCCTCATTTAACAAAATAAAATAAATAAGCAGTGATTGATATTGCTGGTATTTATGCATAGGAGGGAAATGAAGAACCTCAGTTATGTTATACAGGAAATCATAGAGAAGAAAGCATGTCCTGTAAGTCATGTGGGTTTCTCTGAATATGTATTGGTTTCCAATTAAAAAGTCCCCGCAAAGCAAAGATCTGACGTACAAATGAATCATGGCTTGACACTGTTCAGTACAGTATTACAGCATATGGAGAGATACTTCCAATGCCCTCTACTTTTGTTTTATTTTATTTTAGACACCTGTTTTCCTATGTCCACTCTTGGGAACCAGATGGCCTGAGACCAAGCCACACTGGATGGGTAGGGCTGCTGGTGGAAAAGGCAGCCAAAGCTCTCTTGCTTCGTAACGCACAGTAACCCAAACTTGTCCTGGCAAAGGAAATCAATACTTCAGCAGGAGATGCGCCCCAGCTTGTCAAAGAATCGCAAATGAACAAAAGGCCTCCTCCTGCCTGAAATTCACCCCCTGAGCACTGTATCAAAACTTACCTCATTTAATACAAGCATCTGCAGAGGGTATTTTCCCCTCCAGGCCTCCCACGTCCTTCTTTAACATTTACTGTTTGAGATCAGTAGTCTATACAATTTATCGCACCTGTCAAGGCTAATTTATTCATGCGATCTGGCAGTAATCAAAAAGACTGAGATCGATGTGCCAGCAAGCCCTGACATTTATTCATATTTTAAAGTCCCATTTGACCTTGAACTGCAACTAACTGGAGCTGAACTTGTCAGCAGCTCTCTTGGGCTCACCGGGTCTGGCAGATCAGCGCCTCTGGGCTAAAGACACAATGTCAGGGCAACAAACACTCGGACCATAAGCACAAAAGGCTGAACCACAGAGGGGTAGGCAAAACGGCACCATTAGCAATGCAGCAGTCACAGACCCACCAGTCGATCCAGCACATGCACCAGAGCAGCTTGTACCTGCAAGTTCCTGCAGTACAACTGCTTAGGAGTCAATGAATTTCTTGCTGAGGGGTAACAAGGGTAAGGGAAAAGAGTGAAGGAGGAGTGTGACATATGTCTGCCTGCAGCAGCACAAGCAGGACACCCTACGCTGTCCTCAGCAGACTGCTGCCAGACTGGGCCCACGTGGGCCCCATGGTGAGTCAAGGGCAGGCAAAGGAAGAGACAGAATATAACACCACCTTCCCACCCTGGGGGAGGAACAGAGAGAGCAGCTGGTGATCCAGCCACAAAAGGCAATGCAGAAGGTATGTCAGAAACTCTGCAACCCGCTAGGTACCTGCCAGCACAACATGGCAAGATCAACTGGAAACAGGAACAGAAAAAACAGATCTGTAGAAAACTGCTTTGAATGTGCTCTCACACTCCTACTCAGCAACAGGCGGTAGAATTTCCTTATTCCTCTTGCAGTCCATCACCCTTGTCCTCTCCTTACTCAATCATGCCTGAAAGGAATATAGGAATTTTAAGCAGAATTCTCCTAAAGCATGCTGTAACCTCCAGTAATCATTTCAGGCTTTGAATTCAGAACAATTAGTAGCGAAATACAATAAAGTCTATTTAAAATAGTTTCAACATGGGCTTTGCCATCAAATGACTCTCAAAAATTTTGTGACGACATTGTTAGAGCTTTCTGCCTCAGTTTCCCCTTAGCTAAATGGAGGCATACTTATTTACCTGATCCTCCAGAGTATGCTAGGAATTATGGGTGTGACATGCCTTAAAGTTATTGAATTGTTTGTTTTTTCTCCTGATAGGAAGATACTTGTGTAAATGACATGTTATTAGAGATGCAGAGGATATTTAAGTAGCATTTTATGCAGAAATATGCAGCTACGGTTTCACTGGAACGCAAATAGATTATTTTATTGTAGTCAAAACACTTGAAGATGTAATAAGCAATTGCATCTGACACAGGTTTTGCAGATGTATTTTGATGCTACTCTGGGTTCTCCTTGGCTGCATTTCTCATGCAATAAATCCTGTATGTCACATTAAATAAGTTTTTTCAGTGAGATTTGCCTTTTCTAAGCCTAGAATGCACATAGAAATGTCAGATATGCCATTTTGTGTTTGTTTTTCCTTTCTTTCAAATAAGCTAACACCTCTCCATTATGTTGGAAAAAAGTTACCAATGGAAAGCAATTGGCATTTTGACCAAAGCAATTGTGCATGTTATATATATGTCTAACATTGCCATGCAATCTAATCTGATGTTCATGGAAGAGAAACAATGACATATGAGGATGCAAAGGTAATTTGTCTGTATGGATCTAGACTAGCTGCAGTATACAAGCAGTGAATCTACATATGGAGCTATGTAAGTTACAACAAATGTGCTAATAAAGCATTTCAGCCAACCTGTTCCCCTATTCTTTCTGTGTAGGAAACAAAATTTGAGAGAGAGAATCTTGGAACTCTTTAAGGGAGACTATAAATATTTTACTGAAATTTTTTTTAAATTTCCTTCCTTCCATACTGAAATCACTTAATTTATTTGTGCAAGAACAAAGCAGGAATTCAGCTCCACAATAATGATGAAAAAAAAGTACAGAAAAAATGTGGCAAATGGGTGTCATCAAGTTCCCAACTCCTGGCAGCCAATATGATCTAAAGGTACATTACTGCACACATCATGTCCCAAAATACTGTCATGAAACATAACCACAAAGCTTTTAAAGGACACTGAATTGAAGGAAATGATATACCTCTGCAGGATGAGCAATTTTTTGTTTGTTTGTTTGGACAGTTGATTACTGGTGTCCTTCTACAACATGACTGCAAGCAAATGCTCACTGCAACCAGTACCAAAAAGGAAGAGATCATAAAACTTAGGCAAGCTTGGGAAAATATTTCATGGTTTACTTGCAGGAGGAGGATTAGGTGGCAACAGGTGAACTTCTCATCTGCTCGCTCTTTTGACTCTGTGCCAAGGACTGCCCACAGTCACTCACACCTATGCATTTTCTGTCTGTGCTCCACCAAACAGGGATCTGTTTCCCTGCTTTGTGCACCATTCCAGCCCCTTGATGCCAGGTCTTATTCCTCTGTGAGCTCTTTGTGGGAGAAACTGTCTCTCCTTGTCACCTTCCTGCAAGGTGCCTGGCCAACAGTGCCCTTCTGAAACATTAACTGCAAAAAAAATAATAAGAGCTCATTTGCACTCCTCTCAGAGGACATTTTCTGCCACTCTAGAGATGACAACTTTACCGTGCCCACTATACAGTTAATATTATCATTGCCATTTGCAGATGGGAAAACTGAAGAGGGAGAGTAGGAAACAAAGTCCTCAAGATCATGCAGCTGGCAAGTTTTCCCCAGTCAAGTGTTTGACCTTGTAATACAGCACAGCTGCCCTCTCTGGTGGCTCCTTTGTTGTGAATATTCCTATTGCACTGCACAGGCCACTAAAAACAAATTTATAGATGACTTGCATTAAAAACTTCGCATTGGTGGCTAATCTGCTGCTGCCTTCAACAGAAAATAGTTTGTCTCTTTCATGCATAATGTTAAGTTGCTTTCTTTCTGTGTATTACATACAACACATAACGATATAATTTTTTGTCACCAAGGAGTGAGCCTTTATTCAACAACACAGACATATGCATTATTCCTTCCCTGCTCCTGCTCTTCAGCTCACAGGTATCTGTCACACAGGTCAGCTCAACACGCTTTGCTCTATTCAGGCAACACTATTGCAAGGATAATTACTAGTCAGTTAGATATTTCTTTAGCAGACTGCAAAAGATACAGTGAAAAATGTCATATTACCTTCCAAAGTTTTCAAGGCAGAATTAAAACCAAACAAACCTAAACCCTACAACATTTCCACCCTCCAAAACCACAACTCATTAAAGACCAGCTATGTTTTCCTCATGTTCACTTGACACAAATGTTTCCACTCACCAGTGGTAAGGATTTATGTGCCTCTGTTTAACATCATAAATAATGGTGACTTGAATTTTCCTACAAGGGTAACACCTCAGCAACCGATGGAAAGTTATACATTTCAATGCCTACATTCCCATCTCTAGACCCTGCACTCAAGCCTGGAGGATCCTATAAAACTGACAGCTCACCTCTAATGCTGAAGTACATTTTCCCAAATGAGATGGTTTGCCTGAAGGATGGCACCTGGGAAAACCCTCCAGCAACACAACCACACGTAGGAGCCCTGGCCACAGCCAGGGAAAGCAGTTTGGGCTGTGGGTCTCATATCCCCTGGCTGCTCCTCAGGATTTACCCAAGCTGGTGGTCTGGGTCAGGGACCTCCACACAGGACATTAGCCCAAACCAAGGCTTTGCTCCAACTGCAGCAGCCCAAGCTGAAAAGACTCTTGGCATCCTAAGTGCCCCCTATACTTCATAGAAAGTCAGATTAAAACTCATCCCCAGAAAAACAAGAACTACCTAGGGAGCTAATCAAAAGGTCAACTAGAAAATGGACATTTCCCTGCTCTGGGAACAGATGGCATCATGAAACACTTTTGCATTTAATTTTTTGAGTGTTTTCCTCAGCAATGATACCATTTTTTTTTTTTTTTTAAGAGTTGTGAAAAAGGTTCAGAATAGCTCCAAAAAACTCAAAGAAACCTTTTTGCAGGTGTTAAGGTCTGACAGCTGGGCACCTCTGGGTACACAACATCCCAAGCCAGGCTTCCAGTAATCAGCATGAAAATTTAGATTTCTACGGAACATTTGGAGTTCTGGATGAGTTGTTATTTTGCAATAGAAAATATGTTGTTTCAGAAAGTTTCTGACCAGCTGTTACTCATCTCCAGACTTTTGGTTCAGTCTCATCATTAGGCAAGTGAAGCCTATGTCAGTCTCAACACAATTAGCACACTCAACTTCTCGGCATTTTTCCTCTCTTTCTATTTCAGTTCACGCTTGCCACTGCAGAGGAACTTGTCTTAGATTTAGATCACTTTTCCGACAGGAAAGTGGCTGAGAAGAAAGCAGCAAAGGCTAAGGAAGCGTTTTCTTTCCTCCGTTCTTCCACTGTTGATCTCTTTCTGAAATTTCCAGCCTTGAGCTTTTATAATGTCCTAGTACATGAAAGAGTTTGTAACATAAAATGTTACACTCAATGGAGCATGATGTGATATTGAAGCCAAATGGCCAGATGCTCTTTTCTGAGCTATTTCCAATGCTCCTGCTTTAGCGAGTGTTTTTAACGGTATTCACAAGCTCTAGTCCTGTAGTTTGCTGGCAATTTCATGCTAGAGCACCATTGCACTATGTTCTGATGAAAACATTGTTTTCCATTCAAGGTTACAGTTATCTTCAATTTAATAAAAAGAAGAAAAAAAAAAAAAGAGAGAGAGAGAGAAAAGCACACTGTAGTTCAAAGAAATTGCAGACAACTAGGGAGTTGGATTCTCTCCCCAGATACAAGATCATGCATCCCATTTAGAGTACAGTTAAGAATATATAAATTATCTGGTCGGAGAAAAACCCAAGTACTCTAACTTAGCCAGAACAGGCCAAGGGCCGTTTTTTCACTCTTTGTCTTTGCTTTACAGTTTTTACATTCTTCTTTCTTATCTGTGGGAAGACCCCTTAGAGGGAAAATCCCCTGGTTTGAAACACGGTTGAGATCAGACACTTGAAACCTGGCACCAGGCACTGGTTGTCACACTGGAATTCAGCCTGTCTTCATCTGTTTTTTCATGGTTTTCTTGTTCACGGACAGCACTGCATCTCTTTGGTTCACTGCACAGAGGCACGAGCACCAGTTACTGGGAGGCTACAACCACAGAGCCAGACCAGAGGAACCAGGGCTGCTAACGGCTTTCTCCAAGCTGTTAATACAGTTACCGCCCTGTGGAGCCCACCGGGACTGGCAGCTGCACACTTTGGCAACAGGGGCAGTGGTGATTCGTGGTGACTTCAGACACTCCAGGGCTCAGCAGCCTTGGATTTCATGCCTGCATGACCATCTTCACTTACAATTAAGTTTGTCTCCTTTTCCAGACAGAACGCATTATTGCCATATACAAATGTCAAGCCTAATCTCATCCTGTTTGAATCAGTGAAACTTTGCTGGAGTTAAAAGATGCTGAACATTTAGATGGGCAGAGGACCTGGCTCATCTTGTATGCACACCACCACAGAATAGACTATTCCAAGCCCTATTTTTAAGAGGGAAAAGAGCTGCAAATTAGTGTAATCCAGGCACCGTGAATTCAATCCTTTCATTATTTCTTAATGCTTGACTTTACAAGCTTAACATTCTTTTATCTTAAGAAATGCCTACGAAAATGCTAAATTAAAGTGGATATGGAAAAGAGGACACCTTTACTTAGATGACTTTATCTGGAAGGTGAGTCCTAGGAAATTTATCACAGAGATCTTCGGAACCTATGCAACAGGGCAACTTCCAGTAACAGTGGATTATATCACTTATTAGAATTTTGCTCGGGCAGTGGAGACTTCAGTGTAAAACTGGTCAGAAACATTTTAATAGCATTTAATTTCATGCTGAAAATGCTGATTTATTGCACCCCAGTGTGAATAGGCATGTCTAAGGACTGAGTGCACTGCATTTTCAGATGTCAGCAATTGCGAATTTTTGTTAACATCTTTTAAGTGATTAAATGTATTCAAACTGAAAGGTTTTCTTTTAAAACTTTTCATTTGAAACGGAATTAATTTACACGAAAAATCACAGCCTGGGAAAGGTCAAAATAAAAATGAAGTATTTTTGGATTTACTGAAATAAGACATTTTGATTAACCTGTATTTTCATACAATTTTCATTGGTATTTTCCCACAGCATGTGGGAAAAAAACCCTGAAATTTTGAGGTTCCTACTTACCTCCTAGCTCTAAGAGTAAGGGCCTTGCCTCATGAATCACACAGGGTAAAAAGCACTGTCCAGAATTCAGAAATAAAGTTTGCTATACATAAACCTTGTGACATTTTTATTACAGCACACCAGCCTAGAATCTGCATTTAAAACACTGACTGCTCAAAGGAATCTAAATCTCAATAGCTAAAGGTAATAAAATCAGGTCAAGAATTCACTACTCAACAATCTAACATTAGCATTTCTGTTCAGAGAAAATGTAGTTCATCTGTTTTTAAAGACAGCAAAGCTGGGCCATATAGCATAAGTTTGGAAAGTGTAATGAATTGCTTGTGTATGAAAGTCCGTTAGGTAATGAGTTTTATTTCCTTATAAAGAGATTTCAGTGACTCTGCATCATTTTTTTTTTTTTTTACAGTACACACAGTATTTCTGCAAACCCCAGAGGTGGGACTGCGTTTCTATATACATAACCCATGCTTGCTTCCATCTAGGCAGCTTGGCCACCTTTAGCACTGTAGTCACAACAGCAAAGAGCACAAATGATCTGAGCTTTTATCCTGTTTTCAGACAATTCTTTCCAACACTGATGAACTGTATTGTCAAAACTGGCCAAAGTTATCAGCGACACTTTTGCACAATCCAAGGTCACAACTAACCTTAAGCATCCAGCTAAGCTCTGCTGGAGAACTAACCCATCATTTGAATTCACCATAGAGTTAATTTGTCACGCTGATACATAGGGACATCTCTAATTGGTGTCTCTGGCCAAGATCTCTTAAACAGTAGGTTTCTTTAAGATATCTCAAATTGGTTAAGTCATTAGTTTGGTGGGGAGGGGGTGTTTGCTGTTTTGTATTTTTTTCAAATCTCTGAGTTACCACCTCTAAGAATTCATCAGCTGATGCAGATTCCCTCCTTTGAGGTATATCACAGTGCTACAGAGAATAAAGTAGTATGGGCAGTTCATGCTGGCCGTAAAAGAGAAGTTTTGTTTTCACTTGTCAATGTGGCAACATATTTTTGTTTAATTTGTTTGGATTCTTAATGGTGGAAGCAGAATTTAATTTGTACTAGAGCATCCTTTAAAATAAATGTTTGATCTCTTTCCACCCACCATTACAGATGATGGCTACAAAATAAAAAGAACAGTAATTCATTCACCCTATCACTGGAGCACCAGAGGAAGAGAGAGATCCTTAGTGCAATGATGAATGACTCGCTATAAAAAGATGCATCATAAATGGCTTGTATTAGGTCAAATCATAAACTAGGCTTTTAATGTTTATATTATCCCTTTCCAAATAATTGTGTCGGTAGCTCGCACTAGGAAAGGAACTTACTTGACGCTTGCAGAAACCCTGCAGTTTCTCATCCACATAGGAGTCAGCCATGATTTGGCTTTGTAAATTCCTGGCCAAAATCAGTTTTTAGGTGCTCACAAGTTATTCCCACCAGCTTTAGTAGCTGGTTGGTGAACACTAAGAGAATAGCACCATTTGTCTGTAACATAATTCAGTCCTGTATTTATCCATCTTGCAGTGAAACTGTCATCTTTGAAAAATACAGTACAAGATGACATTATGCAAATGTCCATCTATTTCCTTACTATCACAAGCCTGCAATCATGTCCATCTCCCCATCTCCCTTTTATTTCCCAGAACAGTCAGTGCTTTTTCTCAACCAAACCAGAATCTCCCTAGGTTGGCAAGCAGACATTGGTTCCACTGCAAAGCTACCCCATTACGAGAATGTTGCAGCTCTGATATGAAGTTTACACAAAAAATGAGTTTAAAAAAGAGCTGCAGAGCCCTAAATATTTTCAATACATGTGGTAGCCCCAGTCAGTTTATGCACTGCTTACTCAACACAGAAAAATCACTTAGATTAATTATTTAAATATTTCCATCTATGGAATTTAAAAAAGGGAAAAGCCAATAGTAGAATACCCAGGATGATGATTTTTTTAATAAACAATAGATTTAAGGGAGATTAGCTAGGTTATCAAACAGTAACCACCCAAATCAGCTCATTTGTTTCACTGACTTTCCCTATTTCATGTTATTAAAACAATTTAAATGAGGGTCCATTAGATGCAATGTAATCTAAATCAGACACTCCAAGCCTAATCCCTTTTCTTTTAGCAGTAACATGATAATATTTTGCAAAAAAGTTTAAAGGATTATTGTTACAGGTATTTTAAATAGGGACTGTTTTCAGCCAAATGCATGCCACTGCTTCTGCATCATTTTATTATTATATTATTTCTTGCTCTTCATCCATTCATTTATTCCTCCACTTTCCTGTCCTTCATTGCTCCACATGGGCAACAGCATCGCACTGTACAAGTGTAAGAGATATGCCAAATATCCCCATGTGGGTCACTGCACCAGGCCTTAGGAAAGGAGTGATTTTTTTTTAATGGCGTTAAAAAACCCCTTTGTAAATTCATAGCAATTTTATAAATATCCTAGAGGGAAGGGAGAAGGTTCCAGTGCATTTTCACACTGCTAGCTTCTGACAGCTCTGACACACAGGGGGTGACCATGTGTAGGACTCTCAAATTAGGAGGCAGACCCTGTATACCATGCAAACACAGAGTAATGGATCCATCCTATGGACGTACAGCTTATTTCAGAATTAACTCAACCATACTCCTGTACTTTCATAAAGCCTTTTCCAAACAGTAGGGTTAATTCTTCTTTATAGGGCAAAAACCTCCTGACCAAAAAAGAAAACCAAACCCCAAAGAATGAGAGAAGGTTTCTATATCCTAGGTTTCTGCAGACTTTAACAGATTCCCAACCCCTGAAAACCTGTCCTTGTTCACTTCAAATCCTTGCCTCTTCAAGCAAGCGCCATTTCATAATCCTATTAAAACCTTTGCCTCTGTTTACCAGATGCCCTAATCGCACTCAGCAAGTTATTCTCATCTAAGGAAGAGCGACAGCTTTCAGATTTCATAGAAGGCTTATTCATCAGCTATGCCAGAGTTTTGCCAGAGCATTCAATCTATTCTGAGAGCAGCCATGTGGAAAAAGTTTCAAACAGATCAAAGCCCTGCACAATGATAAAGGAAAGCTCACACAAGCCTGGTAATAGCCTGACCCTCTTAAGGAAAATTGGATGATTTGTGGTAGCAGTTTTTCTGTCCCCTATGTGAATTCTGAACCTTAAAGTATAGGCAGTGTATTCACACAGTCCCATTACAAACCCTATCCCTCTTGCGATGCTGGAATAATAAATACACACCCATATATGAAAATAAACTCTTGCTGCAATGACCTTCTTCCTCAGCCCACTGGTGTGAAGGAGTCTGTAGCCATTTTAGAAAAAAAGTCAGATAAAGAATGGACTAATTTGATGTTCAGTGTTTCACCATGAGCAGAATATATGCTTTAATGAGTACATTACATGCACCAGGGACATGTTACTGTGAGGCAGGGAATAAAGAGTAAGGAGAAAATAATTAAACAGTCAGCTTTATAATGAGGAAACTGTGTTCATGCAACATTAAGTGGCCTAATTTTCAAGTGCTAAGACATGTTCCTGGGACTTCAGAAGGACTTGCTGGCAAGCACCACCTTGAAAACAAGGGGAAGGGTTCACAAGTGACAAACCATCTATAGGTCCAGAAGCACAGGGTGGACTGATGCTGTTCCAAAATCATCTATCCACACTTCACACTGACCTGTCTGACAGGATCAAATACCTGTACCCTGTAGTTTTTAATACCTGTACCCTGTAGTTTTTAATTCTATGAGGAGGACCCTCTAAGTTTTAAAATACCACATCATTCATCATGCATGGTATGTAGAACATTACAACTGACTTCTACCAGCCTGGCCTTAGTTTTCTGCTGGTACTGCATCTGCTAGGCCACAAGCATACAGTACCATCTAAGCGCAATGAGCACGTGAGGACAGCGTAGCTGTGTGCAAAAGCAGTGATACTGGGAAAGGGGAAAATCTGTCTCATTGGGTTCAGACACTGACAGAATGAACCAATACACCATATTTCTGACTGTTATCAGTTCTCTCAAGGCCAGTAAGGCCAAGAACATTAATTTACTGTGACTGTCAGTTCCAGATAGTGTTGCAGTATCAATTACTTCAGTGTAATAGCCTATCAGTCAGACAGCACTTCTGTTGGGTCACACGTTCCTCATCTTTCTTTGCAAATGGACATGGCACAAAGTCTCTTTGTTACTCACCCTCATGCCTAATTCAATGTTTTCTCCTCCATAGACCTCCATACCAGGGTCAAGCAAGCCAATTTCACCAAAATATTCTCGGTCCACTACAAACGAGCATCCAATCATGGCTGGTGTCCTGCACAGAGAGATTAAAGCAAAAAATTACGTAATTTGTTAGCTACTGTAGAACTCATATTTACATAGACAAAACAGTTCTTAGTCTTCAAGTTTACATTTTGATTTTATCTATTAGTGTGCAATCACACTGCATTTCATCCCCCGATGGACAGAAGACCGTGTGGGACCAAAGCCACCCAAGTAACTAGCACACTGCCAGACACACTTGGACCAGGTGTCTCAGAGACGAACACAAGATGTGAAGTCAAGAACTCCATGCATGTGAGTGAAGCATCAGGCTGTTTTTCTTTTGTTTTACAGACCCGACCTCTGTGCTGGAGCTGAAGTTCACCACTACACAGAGTAGCACAAGAAGTAGACAATGCTTTATTTGAAGATTCATACAAACAAAAAAACATAAGTTTTGTCAGAAATGAGGAGTCCCCTTACCACGTATTAAAAGTAAGTGCTTGTGGAGAGCCATGGATCAATCATGGTGTGAAGTCTGGCAAGGGATATCCTGGAGTCAACTCTAGCAGATATATTTCAGCCTTTGTGAAGCTGTTCCATGATTAACATTTCTATGTTTTCTGAGGTTAGTCTTTAGAAAATGAAAAATTTTCAGATGAGGAGGCTCTACCCTCAGATCTGCTACTGACCAACTGGACAAATTCAGATAAACCACTTCCCTTCTCTGAGCACAAATTTCTTTATGTGCAAAACTACGGTTCTGCTCTCCTTTACAAAGCAATCTGAAACCTGTCACTGAGAAGCACTACATGATAACAAATTTTGAAAACACTTCCCATATGAGCACATGTATTATTTCAATGCAACACAAGCTAGTGATATTTGTTAGTTTCATTTGTCCACATTTTCTCTGCATCTCTGTACTGGTCACAACACCTGTCTCTTTAAAACTCAAGGTGGGAGCTAGGTTTTGCTACTATAATCCACAATTTAAAAATGTGAACTTGACTAACTTTAAGGTGGAACAACAAAAGTCTGCTGCTCCATGTTTGACTTGTAATTCAGCTGCACAATGCACAGTGCTGTCGTGGTTTAACCCCAGCCAGCACCTAAGCACCACCCAGCCGCTTGCTCACTCGTCGCTCCTCCCTCCTCCCAGTGGGAGAAAAAGAAGTAAAACTCATGCATTGAGATAAGAACAATTTAATAATTGAAATAAAATATACTACTATAATGAAAAGGAAGATAACAAGAAGGGAGAGAAATAAAACCCACGAAAGACAAGTGGTGCACAATGCAATTGCTCACCACCTGCTGACCGATGCCTGAGCAGCGATCCGCCCCCCCCCATGCCCCCCTCCCCCCACCCCCCCCCGTTTCTATCCTGAGCATGACGTCCCATGGTATGGAATATCCCTCTGGCTAGTTTGGGTCAGTTGTCCTGGCCATGCTCCCTTCCAGCTTCTTGTGCACCTCCTCGCTGGCAGAGCATGGGAAACTGAAAAATCCTTAACTTAGGATAAGTGCTACTGAGCAACAACTAAAACACCAGTGTGTTATCAATGTTATTCTTACACTAAATTCAAAACACAGCACTGTACCAGCTACTAAGAAGAAAATTAACTCTATCCCAGATGAAACGAGGACAAGTGCCTACTGCAAAGATCATGGGTAGTCATTCCTCAGTCTGATCTACAGGATGTGCCCAGGCATTTTAGTATGATCCCTCCAAACCAGGCTGCTGAATGAGGAAAACTGTAAAACCATTTGAAAAACTGAACGCTTTTGGAGGTGACCTAGAAGATCGAGCTGTGCTTCCTTTTCCATTGAAAGGGAGGCAATTTTGAACCATCTGGCTGATAGAACATCATTCCTAACAGTGTTATTGTAAAAAGACAGGAAAATTCTAGTTTATGCCTATTTTCTGCTTTCTAGTAGAATAGAGAATACTCTATCTATGGCCCAAGCTTATACATACACCACAAAAATGCCTTGTAGAAACAAAGATGATGGAAAAGGTCTAAAACCTATTTTAAGAAGTCTCCTTTGTAATGCACTAATGTTAAACTGTCACATACCTATGTGTTTCTTCAGTTTATAAAGAAAGCTATTCACAAGGTATTTGACCATGACATCTGAGAAACATATTCATGAGGTGGTTTCATACACATGTGAAAAGCTGCCCTGGCCAGGAAAATGAACACATTTTTTACCCGTGTATTGGTGGATCCAACTGGTAGCAGCAGGTGGCTGCTGGAATGCTGTTATCACATCAGGTCCTTTTTCTCATCAGCAGTTCACCATTTCTACAGCAGGAGGTTAAAAAGGCTTCAAACAAATGCCCAAGATATGGTTAGATAAAACAATTCTTTGCTCCTGGGCCTAATACATATCCTGACATTGCAAAACACAGTCCAACCTATGGCAGGAACTGTTTGGTACCCTTGAAAAGGTTCATTTGCTGAAGCACTGCTAATCCTTATCTGTAATGGACTCTGCTGTAGCACTCACATTACTGGTACCACTTCAGCATCTCTCCCTTGCACTTTTTCTCAGTTTGAAAGCCATTGCAAACTCTCAGATCATTACAAGCCTATACTGCAGTGCACACTATTTCTCTTATGTTTTCTCTGTATAATTGAAAAAGGCAGCTGTTGATAGAAACACATTTGATCAGCACTGTTTCTGACAAAGAAGTTGAAATATCTTGATTAACTCTTGCGTTCCACTGTTAGAGAGTGAGGTGCATTCCCTGGATCATGAGCTGGGGGACAAGATTCAGTGGAGATTACAAAGGAAAACATCTGGCTTTCACAGATGACTTCGAACAGAAGTGGGGCTCTCAGCCAAATCCCTGCACCCATTCAGTCAAAAAGGCTGGAGGAAACTGAGGCCAGATGTCACAAATCCTACAACGAAACTGCAGCAGGTTCACCACCAGCACCCTCAGTGCTTGGACCTCTCCCACACCCCGCAGACCCCCTGCTGTGTGTGTAAGAAATCACAGCACTTCTCTGTTTGGTGCTGTTATTTGTGAAGACTTTCTTTTGAATCAGTCTCTAGTCAGAAGTGGTCTCAGAGATCTATGAAAACCATGCATGGTCCTGGGTACTCCTGGCTGGACTCATCCATCTTCTGTTGATGCATATACTTACACACCAGGATCTTTGTAAGATGGATGGCACTTATAAATTGAAGTTATTTGGTAAAATGCATCTTCCTGCTTATAGTTCCTAGACCCATGACTGAAGACAGACTTGCCTAAAAAGGCTCAGAGCTCTCCTGTACACAGGACAAGACATATCCTACATATATATATCTATATATATCCCACTGTCAAATCCTGTATCACTGAAAACCATATTATAGGCTACCAATGAGTAAATTTGGTCTAGAAACTGAAATAAAAGGAGGACATGACCAAGGGAAGGGAATTCAGTAGTTCTGGAATGAAATAAGCCTCTGAGGGAATATTCAGGTAATTCCTAAGTGTTAACCATGATGAAAAAGGGAAGGAGGTAAGGGAAAGAAACATGTCACTTGCTTAATTTTCCTTTTTTATGTGTTTAAAGCTAAACACAGGCTTCACTGGATGGAGGCTGGAGCATTACTGCTTTGCAAAACTGAGCTGCTAGTTTGGGCTTAGACTCATTCTCTTTCCAGCCCCTCCCCTCCCAAATCCTCTGGAGGCAGCTCCTTACAGCAGTAGGATGCTCCCATGAGGACACTACTCCTTCCTTCCTAATGAGGAATGGTACCACTAGGCCTGGCAGACTGCTCTCAGGCGCTGGAATCTCTCTGGGGGATGGATTTTTGCAGCTGTTGGCTCTGTCCATTAAAACAATGACTTGTTAATTGAATGGGGGTGGGAAATACATTTTGGATGCAAACACATAATCATCACTCACAGGTGAAGGCCACTGAGGGCTACCTTTGCAACTCCCTCTCTCTCTTCTAGGTTTTATTTCTTCTCATTAGATATATTCAAATACAGACTCTACAAACCTTCATGGCTTATTCAGATTAAAAAAAAAAATTCAAGAACAAGCAACAATAGCAGTGCAATGGCAGAAGCAACCACATCCCGCTTTTCAGAGAAGCCAGTCAAAAGTTGCCGCTGTCAGTGCCCCTCTCTACCAGAATTTGGCTGCCGGCAGCCACTGCTCTCCTGCACAGCAGCACAGCAGCACGGCTGCAACTCCAGAAGCTGGACTGAGAAGCCTGTGGCTCCGCCCTGGCCACATCCTGAGGCGATGAAAGAACTTGCCTACAATGCACAACGTTGAATTTTCTGCATACTGCATGTTCTACACTTCCATCAGCTTCAACCAGAGTTTTGGGCATTCAGTCCTCATCAAGCCCAGGCCCTTAACTTCCCTAAACTTCCCCTGTGCTTTGACTGACCCAGCTGTAAACTAAGCTTAATGTGATTGCACAGCCCAGTGAGCTGGTAACAGGGCTGTGAGCTGGGGGACCCTGACTCTATTCCCAGCTCTGTCATTCATCTGGTCTTCAGTGAGTCACCTCCGTCTGCCTCTCTTTCTCCATCTGCAAAGCACACCTAATAATACAGGGTAAAAGTCTGAGAACTGCTTCAGCAGCTTGAAAGCCTAAGATTCACTTCTAAAAGCACTTTAAGCATATAGGTGGATAATTTTATACTGCACTACAGTGTTACACTGACATATTTCAAATGCTTTTAAAAAATCCTGCTCCCCAAAAAGCGTGAGATCCTCACTTGGATGTCATCACTGTGTTTTTCCAGTACCTGAAAAACTCCAGTCTATCTACCACTTTTAATACAGTGCAACAAAGATTTCCCTTGAAAATCAGAAATGGATGTACAAGTGAAAACAACTGTGTTAGCATCTTAAACACTGCTCACTAGCCAAGGGGCAGAAAATGAGAAGGTGCATGTCCTTGGCACTTCACAGCTTCAGAGTAAAATATATTGACCTAAACCACACCTGCTTTATATAAAAAGACCTTTTTCCTTAAGTCAGGCACTTTTCTGGTAAAACAGTGACATTTTTAGAAGGAAGGTATCATAAAATAGCAATTATAGGTGTCCTATTTTTTACCAGCACCTTAAGGGTGTTGGAAAACTTAATTGGTCTGTGGAATATTCTTGACACAACTGAGGACATTATAAGCATTAATTATAATCAACAGCAGCACTCAAAGGATAATGTGTGAAGCACAGCAAAATGTTTTTTTTTGCATCTAAAACCTTAAAATGCAGCATAGAATAGTATTGATTCTGCAGTGGAGAAAGATACGGCATAGTCAATTTGTGGAAATTACCCAACGGCATAGCTATAGCAAGGGAGATGAGAGACACATTACTCTGGGCAATACCCTGGAGAAAGGGAGGAAGAAAGAGAGTAGCACTTCATGGTGGTAAACACTCCCACCCTGCCCGCCTGCGGCTGCAGCAGCGACAGCGCGGGTGGCTACGAGGGAAGGGAGGCCCTGTGTGGAAGAGGGCAGTGCCTGCCTCGGGATGGGGTACCAGAAACAGAGGACACGTGGCCCAGAAATTAAAGCCACTTGCTGTAGGTCTGAGTCACGACTATTTTGTTTCAGTGAGATCTCCAGGAGCGTGGCTCTGTTGGCAGAACATCAGCAGGCGCTGATACCCATTTCTCCAGCCAGGTACATCCCTCTCCTTCCTTTTACAGACAACTGAAGGGTGCTGCCCGGGGGCTTCGTCAAGAACAAGTGAAGGAGAAAGGGATGAGCACTGGACTGACATACTGCACATGATGCAATGTTTTCCTCTTCCGTATGCATCTTTCTCCCTCTGCATTAAGGACAGTATACATGCAATCAGGTCACATTTGAAACAGTTTTCAGAGCATACCAGAAGTCCAACTTCCAGGACAACTGACCTATAAACACACACAAATTCATAAATACAAACAAAATATAACTATAAATATATAAACATAAATGTATATATACAGGGATAAGGAGAAAGAGATTCAAATGACACATCACACACTGTATCTTTGGGTTTTCCACCTTTCCTGGCAGAATGTTTCTTTGATTCAGATTCCTAATCAGCACTTCACCCCTGGCTTGACAGGTAAGTGGGGAAACCTGCATGGTACCTGCATAAGCATTTATTTTTAATTACAACTCATTTCTCCTGCAAGAAGGAGTCACACCAGGCCATGAGCACAGAACTCAAGGACAGATTTGCTGCTCAGAAGATACAGGAAAAAAACTGACAAGCTTGATGAAGGGAAGGTTTTGTTAACCCCTTTGGAGTGTGTCTTGGTTTCATCTGGGATAGAGTTATTTTTTTTCTTAGTAGCTGGTACAGTGCTGTGTTTTGAATTTAGTATAACATTGATAACACACTGGTGTTTTAGTTGTTGCTCAGTAGCGCTTATCCTAAGTTAAGGATTTTTCAGTTTCCCATGCTCTGCCAGCGAGGAGGTGCACAAGAAGCTGGAAGGGAGCATGGCCAGGACAGCTGACCCAAACTAGCCAGAGGGATATTCCATACCATGGGACGTCATGCTCAGGATAGAAACTGGGGGGGTGGGGGGGAGGGGGGCGTGGGAGGGGCAGATCGCTGCTCAGGCATCGGTCAGCAGGTGGTGAGCAATTGCATTGTGCACCACTTGGCTTTCGTGGGTTTTATTTCTCTCTCTTTTTTTTTAATGTTATTCTTTTTCATACAAACATTCTTAAATTTTATTATTATTATTATTGTTATTATTATAATTTATTTTATTTAGTTATTAGACCATTCTTATCTCAACCCACGAGTTTTACTTTTTTTCAAATTCTTCTTCTCATCCCCCTGGGAGGGGAGAGGAGTGAGTGAATGGCTGTGTGGTGCTTAGTTGGTGACCGGGGTTAAACCACGACAGAGGGCTATAGCATGTGAAAAAAAGTAACCTGGAATGCTTGGCTAGGAAAGATAGGACAATAGGAATGTAGAATCACTCTTTGATGCCCCTTGGGAGTGTACTTTTTTGAACATGCAGGATACTTGTCAGAACCTGGACAAGTATGTAAGAAACCGGTCTGATATAGCTCCTGTGAACCAGAAACTGAAAAGATGGCCATAATCAATCAATAATCAGTCTCCAGTTTTATTATTACATGACATCATGGTTTATCCTGAAAGACTTTACAGATGATCCCCTTCCTAAGCTCAGATACATAGATGGATTTCTTCACAGAGCAGCAAAGACCCAACATGGCTGCATCAGCATCGCTGTGACAGACTAGCACAGGGCCTGACTTGCACAGGAGATGGGCACACACACTCCCAGCTAAAGTAGGCAGAACAAACCACTTCACTGTGGGTGTATCAGATGCTAATTTATATCCATGAGCAAGATACACACACTTTCTGGAGTGGACAATTCAGTGCATGTACATACACATTCCTACTGGTACCAAGCTATGGCATATTAAAGCAGTAAGTGAGAACATATGCATCAACGAAATGCACCACTGCTGCTGGAGGAAGATAAAATGGAAAGCTGTGCAGTGCTTGGCTGAGTGAGGCTGACTAATGACTCTAGTGTTAGTGGTTGCTGATCAAGAAATCAAACACAGAGCAGTCCATCATAATCACGGCAGGCGAGGGAAGACAAGCCAGAGCCAGAGCTCAGGATACCAGAAACCTTCCTTGCTGTTCCAAAACCCAGGAGTATCTTCTGCATACAGAAAAAACCCAGCTTGTTTCAATGCATAGTCAAATTCATTAGAAACCCTCTGAAATAGAATCCTTTGTTACACAGTTTGTTGCCAGATGATAAGGACATTTTTGGGCAGTGTGTTCTCAGGCACACAAATGGAAAACGATGTGATGGACACAGCATGTCAAAATAACAATCTTCACTTAAATCTTCACATTAGAGACATCTTACATCTCAAATGTCAAACATGCAAAATGGATTGCCTGCAGAAGCAGATTCGAGGAACATCAATTGTTCTGAATTTCAGAGTATTAATGTGGGGAAAAAGAAAAAAAAAAAACAAACCAACTTTAAACTGTATCAGAAATCTTTACAAAATCTGACACTTTGTTCCTGCTATTGCTTAACCTGTTTACACTTTAAGGCCACATCCCCCTTGTCACTTGGACGACAACAGCTGACCTGACATTTTATGGGGTGCACTTGACATGACTGCCTATACACTGCCCCACTGACTTGAGGGACAGTTCCTGCTCCTTCCCAGCATGGCTCTGAGTAGGATAACACCACTGTTAGTGCTCAAGAAAGCAGAGGATCAGGCTTCAAACAGAAAACTTCTGAGAAAGGAAGTAAGCACATCTGTTGTGTAATCCCAGAAGAAAACAGGAATTGGACTCTACTTTCTAAATGTCTCACCCAGTTCTGCAAATCGATTATATTTATACATACAATGCAAACATCAGAAATGCCATGGCTCTGATCCTCACTGATACCAGGGTATGCATTTTTTTAAACACTTAAAATCTTTAATCCCTTTGGAGATCTGGGAGAAAGTATTCAGCTATACCAACCACAAACCAGTCGTGGGGTTATTAGTTATTAGCCTTTTCTTTTACAAAACACACAGAGAGACACAAAACAAACCCACTATTTGCTGAAGACAGTGTCGAAAGAAGCCTTAAGAGGGACAGTGTCAGCAAGG
The DNA here is from genome assembly GCF_018691265.1 of Tyto alba. Lineage (NCBI taxonomy): Eukaryota > Metazoa > Chordata > Aves > Strigiformes > Tytonidae > Tyto > Tyto alba. The sequence continues at coordinate 7,733,243 of NW_024881320.1, forward strand.
ACTAAATGAACTTGCAGTTTTCATGCTGATGAACAGTCCTGAAATCTTACAAATGCACTGAACAGACACATGGATCCAAACACCATCAGTGTGGCTTGCAAAGTGGTCTGAAACAGAAATCACGGTTGCAGTACATGGTTTAGAAAGCTGGTTACAAGACCAAAATCTGTACCAAACCAACAGAGATTTTCTGAATAGTTCGTTCAATAGTTTGATTTCCCCTTCCTCTTGAAAATATACCTTAAATTTTCCACAGCTACTAAGTTCCTACCATGGGTGCTTTCAAATCTCAGTTCTAAGAACAGACTTCATGGTCCTTTTCATCAATAACACTAACATGTTCACTCTTTCCATTACCATAATTATCACTGGCATATCACTTAAAAGCCACAAAATTGCATTGTATTCCTACAGGCAGACATGACACAACAGCACAAAACACCACAGCCAAATGCTTTAGCAAATCCATCCAGGTGCTACTGCTTCAGAGGCCCATCAGAAATCAGTGGAGTGTGGCTACAAAATGGATGCTCTGCTCTCCTAGATCACTGCCTTCAAAGCACATATTCCCTGGGAGACAGGTAAGTGCTCACAGTTCAACATTAATGTCTGAATTTCAGGGCATGTAATTCATAATTTGCAGAAGAGCTACTTATGCACTCACAATGTCTCAATGCTCCTGATATTTGTCAGCAAGGGTTGGGCACTCTCCTCCTTGTGCTGCTTGTCTCATCTGTCTCTGGGCAGTTTATGCACTGTTGAATTGGAAGGTTTCTTCACTTGGGTTCAGAATAAAGTTGTTGCTCTCAGAAGCCAGTTACTTATGTGCATCAGATTTCAACACTACTCGGTGCTTGAGTTTGGACTTTATTCACTTTTGTATCAGTCCAACTCAGTGCCAGTATAACTCCAGCAAGAGCTTGCGCACAAATCTGAGGAAAGCCCATAGTAAATCAGGCCCTCTGTTGCTGAATAAAACCCTCTTATCCCAGCATAACAGGGATGAGATTCCTCATACTCTATTAAAAATGTTTGTAGTTGAATTTCCAGAAGTGTTTTGCAGATGCAGCTTCTATACTTTGGGGACTGCATGAGCTACCACCACTGAAAATCACGTCTAAGAACTTGATGAGGTTTAATTTCTTAGTTTGGTTTTATCTGGTATGTGATCACTGTCTCCAGAACAGAAGACACTCAAATACTAGAACAACTCAAATGAAAATTAATACAGTGATTTCACACATAAACTGGAAGTAATGAAGTGTGCAAAACCTTTCAGGAATGAAAGACTGAAACCCTGAATTCAGGAATGAAAGCTTTGGCTGATTAATTTCCCTTCATCAATAAACTATTTCTTGGGGCTGAACGAAATAGATATAAAACATTTGCACTTTTAAAACAATGCGAGGAGAGCAGGGCATGTTATCCAGGAAAACTGATTTCCTAAGTAATTACTTTCCTGTTTACTGAGGTTTCAAGCTGAGCAAAGGGTTGGTGATGAAGGACTGTGTTGTCTTGTAGTAAATAAGGTTAATATTACTGTACAGCTCTGTTTTGCAGTCACAGGGCATGAGAATGAACTTAAGTGCAACTTGCAACACTTGCTCAAATATGGATCTTTGTATGAGAGATGGATCCTGTGAGATGGCCCCATTCAACCAATCACTTGGAAATGTGACCAGTTCATCTGTGTCCTTCCACTTCTGAAAGACCACTTGTATCCTTTCAGTTGGGTATGTTGTTTGAAGTGCTTGGACGGACTTCTCAGGACCTGACAACTCTAACTCTGCACTGGAAGAGAAGTACACCGGCTTCTCTGCCAGAGCGTACATTGGGATTAGACAATAGAGTTTTAGCTTACTCTAGGATGAAGCTGATATACAGCAAAATGAAGATAAATTTGTGTCCTTCCTAGGAAATCTCAAAAATAAGACAGAGTAACCTAAAGTGCATACCTGGGCTTCAAATGTTTTAGCATTTATTTCAACAGTTGCTAACAATAGCACCCTTCACCCAGTACAGTACCTCTCACAGGAGCTGTTAGACAAGCATCTGCACAAGAGATGAAGGGCTGGGAGTTGTGAATTTTCAAATGAAGGCGAAAGAAAGCCCCTTTCTTACCAGTTCCTGTTTTCCCACTGTAACAATTTTCAGAAACACTATCACAATTCCTGAAACAATATTTCCTTAAAAAATACTATTTCTATAAGGCAAAATGTTCCCCTATAGAGAAAAATAAAATGACACTGATTACATGGTTCAGTTTCATTCTAAGATTCATCCAGTAGGAAAACTCAGAACATGTACAAAGTCCTCAAAAAAAAAGAGCAACTCTGGAACAAGGCAAGGCTAACACATCTCCTACTAGTGCTCCTGAGAAGCTCTGGTTTGGGCCGAAGGCCAAGAGTACTGCCTACACAAAAGTGAAGCCAGCCTCTTTGTAATCATATAAAAACCACATTTGTTTCTCATACCTACAATATCTCAATGGGTTATTACTCATGGCAGAGTCCACTGGAAATTAAAAGCATAGATGAAAATGATGCTGCTGTCCTACTAAGGGCTACAATGTGAACTTGAACTACACATTCAGAACTAGAGCACACACACTTCTGTGTACATTGTGGTGCAGCTCTGAGATGCAACACACGCATCCACAGCTTTGTAGAGCCATCTGTTTTCTCCAGTTTCATTTTGCTATCCCTGTACAAAGCCTAAAGACTTGCTTGACTTAAACTCCCCCTCGGCAGACAGCTGAGACAGAAACATTGCTAGTACCAAACGACAGCACATGCGAGATTTACCTGATGGGAGCTGACTCATCCCCTTTATCGAGCCAGTCCTGCGGTGGGATTATGTACATGCACCAGAGGCCCCAGTTATAGCCGTGGGCTGCATTGGCGTATTGCTGCACTTCAAAAGTGTTGTACTTGATATTGTCAATTGCTGGTAAGATGATCCGCTTTCGATCTTCTTTGATCCGGGTAAGTGCAGGTTCCACCCTGAGAACAATAAAAACAGCAAAATGTTTTACAGCCATCCAGTAATCCCTGGTCCTGCTTTGCAGTCGGATAAAACGAAACTGTCTAATACTGAGAGCAGTGACCCAGCGAGATGGCAGCTCGTAGCACAGCATAGGGGGATCGAATACAGATCACTGTCTTACACTGAAGAAGATGGAACTTAGTTTGGGATACTTCACATGGCAACAGCACACGATTTATTACCTTTATTAAGATGTATCAGAATTTAATGACACAAAATTTTACTGAACACTTACTCTGAGGCCTGGAGACTGTCAATTCATTTTGCAATGGACAAGTGTTGACAGACACTATCGCCAAGAGTAACTAAGTGGTGGTCCAATGGCTACACCACCTGGATGCTTGGTAGCGATTAAATACCTGCTCTTGCTGACAAGGCCTGAAGAACAAAACACACACCAGGGACTGAATCAATCTGAAGGTCACTCAAAGGTTTTAATCTTGTTTCCTAAGGACTGACCCCACTGGATCTAGTTTGAATGACAAGTGTGGCTGCATTATGCCTCTAACACCTCTTTGGCGATGAGAAGATTTCAGTTGCCAGATGGCGCAAAAGCAGTGAACTGCAGGAAATGTGCCATCATTTCAAAAGGCTTTAAAACATCAATGTGTTTTCAACAGAAGCTACATCCCAAAGTGTTTCAGGAAGGTAAAAAGCTTCAGTGCAAACATTCCTTTCTGACCAAGGTAGTCTGAAGTTGCTATGAAATTACAGAGAAACTGATCCAAAGAGGTAGCAGACTTACATAAGGGCAGAAAGCACTTCTCAAAGCAGTATTAGAAAAAGCCACTCATTCACTCCTTTGTAACTGTGTTTCCCTTTGAAATGAGCTTTGAAGATTTTGCAGAACTCTTGCATGTATCTTTAAGGGAATGGCAGTTTGCTGCGATTCACAGAAGTAGTAGAATTTGAACACTGATCTCTTCTCATTTTTCTTTTGTTGTTGCTTAAACGGAAATTGTTCCTTTGTGGCTTAAAGCTTGTTACCTTATATACTGTTTGTTATCGTATATTTAGTTTGTTACCGTGTATTTTCTTGTGTAGGCCAACTGAAAGGGACAAGTTATGAAAATAATTCAACCTCCATTTTCAATCTTCACTGTCTCAATCTGAACTGTCATAAAATTTCTGATCTCTTCTGTAAGAAGACAGCAATTTCTCTGTACTTGAATATGGCCAAAATTCTTTTATGTACAGACTCCATATTGCTTACATGAGGTTGTGTACTGCTTGCTTTCTCTTCTTTTTACTCTTCCCACATCACTAAAAAGACACACAGATTCAGTGGAACCCTTGAGTATTGATGATGAGCTACTTACTGCAAATAAACCATCACAAAACAATGTAAAATAACAGTGTAACTGACAAAAAGACAAGGTGTCATAGCATTTCATTTGGAGAGAAGTCAAAGACAGTTAAATGAGTTTTATTTGGATTCCTCTAGAAAAATGACATCTGAATTTATCAGCTGGATGTCAGTAACAGAGCATCAAAGTTTGAATAAAAAGAATGATCACAAGCATGGTAGGAAGAGAAGAACGACATTGTAAGTTGTAGAAATTCCCCCTGGGCAGGAAGGTTATGAAAGAGATGTTCTTCTCATATGCAATATGTATTGTTTTGTTACTCTACTTGATTTATTCTGGGAATAAATCAATGCATCCCTTATTCCTGGAATGGCCTGAAGTCTCTCTTACTACTGCCTGCCACCTGCAATTTTTGGTGCAGTACTTCTATTGTCAAAGCCCAGTCCTGCAAGGTACCAAAGACCTCCACAGAAGCATGAAAGTGCATCAGCCAAGAGGAGGTACAGTGATTTCAGCTCAGGTTGTTAAGTATCTTTTCGGTTTTAAAGTATCTCCTTACTCAGCAAGATCATATATTGTTTCTTTTTCCCTTTTTTCTGCATGACATTTAAAGAACTGGACCCCAGACTCAAAGGAGATTTATTTTTTTTCTGTGGGAGAGACAAGAAACAACTGAGAGAGATTCAGAACAGTGCAGTACCTGATTCAGAATGCTAATTCGTACGGTCTTTAGACCACACAAAGATCCAATGTGACCTACCAAATCAGGATAAGCCACTTCTGTTATTAATACGAGATTATATTTATGAGATTAACTGCTTTAAAAAACAGTGGGTGGATGGCAGAAAAACTCTTGCAACTCAAATAAATCAGGGAAGAATGCAGAAAAGATGAATCTGCTTTGTTCTTTCCATAATGTTATCTCTGCTTATCAGATTAGAAGCAGTAGAAGAAAATACAGCAGAACAACGTCAGCCAGACATCCCTCTCCCATCACGGATCAGGTGCCTCCATGCATGGCTGTGGTAACCTCTTTGCATAATATCAGCAGGAGGCTTTCCCAATCCCTTCTGGCTTCTGAAACAAAGGTTTTCAAAATACCAAACAACAGGTATAGATGTCACTAATGACAGGACACTAATTGTTTGACTGGAAGAAGTATCCTCCTCTACATGGCTGTGGAGAAAAAAAAATCACCTTGGAGCAGGTCACCATCCATGCAGAGCACTTGCAGCAGAAGTCTTGTTATAAAACAGACTGAGTTCCCTTGCAAACCAAACACCACCTTGGGAGGTGACCCACTCCTGAAGCCCTTGGGCATTGCTTCACCAGATTTGGTGGAATAGGAAAGTCACAGAGCAGTGGTATTACATCCTCCAGTGAGATCTGGTACACAGCATAGGGCACAGTCGCACCCAGTGACTCCCACTGAATGCACAAATTTATTATGTTTGAGTCTAATTTCCAAATCTGCCCTGCTAAGCAGGAAAGCTGACTGCATGCCTTCTGAAGCAGAAATCTGTAAATAGGTTTCCTTTGTAAGAATCAAATTCTGTCATTCTTATTCACTACCATCTGACTCTGGAAACAGGTCTTTGACAAGCAAGGAAAGACTGGGAGTTTTAAAAACTATTTTTATCTCTCTTGTTTAGAGTTCTTTGATCACCAAATCCTCAAGTCATCAATTATTGGCATGTTTATGTTGATACAAAGCAAGACTGTTTAACCATCAGACTTAAAACTATCCTGAAGTTTATATGTTCCTTCTACAGTTCCTCCTTGTGTGCTCATTTTGCAAGTATTTTCCTTTAAGGGTAGATTGAGATCATGTAATGAAAAAGCTAAAAGAAATAAGGAATTCTCCTCTCTGTGTCAGATGTCTGCAATAGACCCTCCACATACAAGGTAATTGCCTCAAAATTTCATTCTGAGCAGAGACACAGAGGCTGCCACTTTTCTAGTAAGATGCTTCTCATAATAATGTAGACACTGAAAATAGGTGAGACTAATAATGTTCCAGGGGAGCCTATTTTGAATATAAAGGGAATTTAGCCTTCTACTTTGCAAGAATTTTCTTAGAATTGGACTGCTGAAGTATATCCCCAATAATGATTAGAGAAAGCATCTGAAGAAAATATTTAACAGTCACTCTGATTTTCAGCCCTCAATCATATTTGTGATTGTGTTCATTTGACACTTGTGTCTTGGAAATGCTAATCTGCATCTTCATTTTCTTCATAACAAGAAGAACAATCCATTCCCAGCTCTGGTGCTGCTGTCACACCAGCCATCACCAAACTACTCCCATCACTCTACAGCTGATTGAATTCCTGTGCTTTTCCAGTTGTATTTCGTACACTTATTACCACCTTAGTGCTTTGCATCTGAATGGCACAAGGAGAGATCTCTGGAGTGTAATACAGCAGACAGATCAAAATACATGATGAAATTTAATTAATCTCTATTAATCTATTAATTTCAAATCTCAGGTTTTGAAATTTCATGAAATCTGAGGCATCTGAAAGCTGTTCATGTGATGGAAGTTCTGTTTCAGACCCCTGCACTCAAGAAATGCAAATGTTGAAGATTTTACTTCAACAAGTGTTGACATCTTGACCCTCAGGTTACAGATGAAGTAAAATGCCATGCCAAGGTTATGGAGTGAATTGGTATGAAAGCAATTGTGGGAACTTATTTTCTCAACCTCCCATTCCCTCCAGTGGAGGTGACTTTCTTCCTCTGTCTATATCTGCATGTGTGGAAATCACATCCCTGCAGGTATTAGAAACAGAAAAGGTTCAGTATCTGGACAGGCTGCACATTTATCTAACTTCCAAAATATGTTCCCACCCATGAGTAAGACAGCAGGGTCTGAGTCACAGCTGAAAAGACAAAATCCACTGCAGTTGTTCTCTGTTACTCAGCAAAACTGAGAACTGAGAGCCTTTTAAATAAATATTGTACACCTGTGAGATTTCACAGCTTGTCTTGCCCAATCAGTGACAGCAGAAATATCAATGGGGTAGCCAAACTCCAAGCCCTAGCTCATCTCAGTGAGATCTATAGGAACATTCAAATCCCAGATTCTGCCAGTGCACCACTGACACCGCTTGTGCTCTATTTTTCTGCCTGCCAAGATCGCTTTTTAATGGCCAGTGAAGGACTACAAGCTTGAACAGGACTGGGTAATTGCTTATCTTGGGTAATCCATGAAATATGAGGGGTTTTTATTACTAGTCATTGCTAGCAAAGTTCAGCCTTGGAGTAGCTCTATTAGGCTCAATGGACTTACAGTGTCTTTGTCTCTGTAAGCTAAACTGCACATTCATCAAATACTTTGTCAACTTTGCTGGCAATTTGGCTTTGTCTAATTGCTTCAGGTTTTTGAAAGGATTATGATTAAATCTTTCCTAGTAATTTATATTTTTTTTTCCTAATTTTAAGGTGCTACAGTATTATGTAGATTTACTCATCCTCTTTATAGACACCAGTGTTCTTTCCTTGTTTTTATTCCCCCCTTGTCTTGTTTTTCCCACTGCGCATCTGCAGAAGCCAGGTGCTCCTGGCAGCTCCCAAGACTAAAAGGACAGCGTGGAAGAGGTTGCTGAAGTCCAAGTACGTCCAACATGCTATGTTGATGAGCTGCAATATGTTGTTCAAGTATTTTCTTTCCGCATGGCCACTGCTGGCAGTGAGACAAGATTCAGCCCTGCCTGATTAGTTACATAAGCCAGATGTGAATTCTGAAATTCATCTATATTTTTCACAGATGCAAAAATATTAGGTTCCTAGTTTGTAACCGAGTCAACATACTTTACGGGCACAGAGAACCATATATTGTTAACAAGTTATTTACTGGAGCAAGAGGAAATATTCTCCCAGGCATATTCATAGACATGATGGATTTCAGTGAACTAAATATAATCAAAAGATTCAGCTTTAAAGATAGTGCTTCACATCATCCAGTTCTTTTTTCCCACCTAATAAAAACCAAGCAGACAATTTGGGCTGGAATTTGAGTGACATAAGAAGTTCCTCCCTTCTATTGTCTCTAAAAATATATATTTGTCAGTGTCCTCCTCTCACTGTGAATAGATTGCTGGTGAATGATTAAAGCCAGAAGAGAAAGGACAGTAAATTTAGTTCTTTTATAGACTCCACTAGGCTAAAGGGTATTTTCACTTGGGTTTTATTCCTCTGAAGCAGTTCCAGAAATACAGTAACACACCACTGAAGTCTCATTCCCAGGACTCAGCCCTACAACTGATAGTGCTTGGTTGAAACTCCACAAAGCTGTCCCATGATTTTGGTGGGCTTCCCACTGGCACAAGGACATGCTGGAAGGAACATTCACAGCAGGTGTCTCACTAAGTGACGACTCCTTGCAGAAACTCTCTTGGGGAATGTGTGGAAGGAATCTCTGATCAGGAGCAAATTCACCAACGAAAGGATGTGTCGATTTGTCAAAGACTGTTGAGAATATCACTACACATAGCACATGCATTCCATGCATTTAATGCTTTTGCCTACCAGTGGGTCAATTTCTGGATTAACACTGGGTTTTCTAAGGTATTGAGCACCCATGATGACTTCAGTGGGAGCTCCAGCAATGCCAGCATTGTGAGCCTCACAGAATAAGTGCTCCCAAGATAAACATTAGAGTTCGGAAAAGAGTTGGAAGGCAGAATATAACCCACAGTATAGAATAAGCCTGTAAGAAGATTGAGAACAAAGGCAGGGGTCATACTGTGATCACACAGGCTTCTCTAATCCCATTGTAAATTTATCTCTGAACACATATGCATTCTGTATTTAATATTGGGCCAATTCAGAACAGCTTAAACCCCACGGGAAACCACAGCAAATAAAAATTGTATGCTGTCTTACATCGTTATCAGATTGCCAGAGAGTTCATGCCAATGGGAAAGTCTGATTTTTCACGTTAAAAAGAACAGCTTCTTCCAGATAAGAAACAGACAAAAACAAGTTAGTAATGAGCTTCTCAGCACACATGATTATATAATTCACCTTTTTAAATATGTAAAAACACCTGCTGACTTCAAGCAGACTTTTGAAAAGGCACAACATAGGAATAAATGCACATGATCTAAGAGAAACCACAGGCACACTGCAGGCCAGATACTCTGCTGTCTAACTCTTCTATTTCAATGGACTTCACAACTTCAGGAATGCTTTGCTAACATGCATCTTCTTAATTACAATGATTGTACTAGGCATCTATCAATAACTCCCCCATCAATGTCTTTTTCTGAATTTGTCCAAAAGTAAAACCTTTCCCAAATGACAGGAATTGCACTGGGAAACGTCTCTCAAATTCTTCCTCATCCCAAGTGGGTACCCAAATACCCTAATCTCTGTGTTCTTTTGAGATAAACACGTATTTTTCTCCTCTCCACCTCAGTATTGTAATTTTTACTCCAATAAAAAATGAGAACTAACATTAAAAAAATCCAACCTTTGATTTTTCCCTCTTTCGCAAATCAGAATTTCTTCTTTTTTTTTTCTTGCAAGGACTTAAGGAATAGTTTTTATAAGACATACATGAAAGACAACATGGTCTCATCTGCTAGATTTTATGGCTCAGTGCATTTAACACCATATTTTACCCTGGTTCTACCACTGTCAGGTACCATGAAGTAAAAACTTAACACAGAAATGTAAGAAAAAAACCTGTGTGAACTGAAAACTTATTTTGCATGTGATTTTATACGCTACCTCACATTTCACTGACAATATACATTTATCAGCTGTAGACAAGCAGGTCTACTGACATACATAATTCTTCACTGAGGCCAACTGAGGAATATTTCATGCAGAATGCCTTTCCTATAAATAAGTGTTCAGAGAACTAAAAAAAAAATAAATTTCATACTCCCTTCCTTGGTCTCTAAGAGGAGAAAGAAATTCCCCATCTGTTCTACCTGACATCTCTATCAGCATTCCTGTGTGCCCGGGGAGGTTTCAGACCTGCAGCCCCCAGCCAGAACAGAGCGAACGCAGCATAACTGCCTGCTGGAGAGTTAAAGATCAGCTCTTTGGCTGCCAAATCTGAATAGCTCTTTTCTGCACCACTGAAAAGCAATGAGGATGCTTCAATGAACACTCTAGGTTGTTTAGGTAGATGAATAGTTGAAGTTGCCTTTCTGGCATGTCCTCTGTATGTAGGCTGGCACTGTCCCATGAATCTGAAGGACCCTCATGGCTTATGTTGCATGGTTCCCTCTTCACTCAGATAATATTATTTCACTTTTGCTATCTAAAACATGTATTCCATTAAGTTACCAAATTGATCCTAAGTGATAGTAGAGACATTGAATGAGAAAAAAACTCCCTCAATAAACACATGCCCTTTCCTATGCATTTGCATAAATAAAACTTCTCAGGTCAAACTTAGCATGGTACCAGGGATGCTGCAGTGAACCAGGTCCTGAGCAGGCGCGATAGGCTTGAACCCTCCCAAAGGGAAAGACTGCACAGGAGAAGGACTGCAAACGTAATTTCACCCTCACCTTCAGCACTTCTCTCACTAGAAGGAAAGAACCATCTGGATCTTGCCAGGTCCCTGAAGAGCCACCTGAGCTTGAAGAAGGGGGATGGGGAGTTTACCTGCTAGTAGAGATTGTCTTCCAGTACACTGCATGAAAATATTAACAAGAGAGCTTTCAGGGGGGCAAAGACCTTGTGGCTTTGCCCTACAAAAGCATAACTGGGTCTCTGTTACAGAGTACTTGGGATAACCAAAGTCAGTAGAAGATTAGGAAGAAATCAACTTCCTACTGCTGTTAGAAATAGGAATGGATTTAGAAATGGATTACTTGAGAATCCATTGCTTATGGCCACTGCAGCAAATTGCACTACATATTACAGTATAAAATAGCATCTACAAAGTATTATCCATAGACCTAGGGAGCTTGATCTTTAGCTCTTCTTAGTTCATTAAAATACCAGTTTTCTATATTTTTAAAACACTGCAAACTTCAGGGATCATCCATAATGATGGGATGTGTGCGGCACAATCTGATAGATACTCTGCTTATATTACAGGTCCTCTTTCCCATGTTGGGCTGTCTCTGTCTCTCTGGTATATTGAAATTTTGATTAAATCCTCTTACTCCACTGCTTCTTTATTGATACTCCCTTGCCTGGCAAAATTTTAATTACTACAGTACTGCATAACTCCATTCAGTGCTCTGATACTACCTCTGTGATAGGAGCAAAAGCAATTCCTAAGATAGAATGCACATATAATACTCTATCATTATGTCGTCTTTTATGGCTCCTAGCACCCTCTTTATGGCTGCTAATCTATTGTAGTCTCTGACTTTCACTTACTGATTTCTGCTCTCCTTCACTCAATGTGTCCTTTTTCTCACCCAGAGAATTAACACCCCATCTCTGCTATCTCTCTTTCCTGCTCCCAGATATATGTAGTGAAGTTCTCTTCTCCTTGTCATACTATTCTTTCACATCTCTCAAAGGCAGGAGTCTATACAATGCTCTACATCTTATGCAACACAATTATCAGCCAGGATGCAATGGTCTGTACTCAGCATTACTGTGTCTTGCTTAACACACAGTGGACCCAATACTAAAGTCACAGCAGGAACGCTGAAATCTTCAGAGGGCTGAAGGGAAAACAACTATCCAAGCTTAAATATACCCTCAGAGAGGAATGTACAGCAGCTCTTCATACCTTTTGGTTCTGCTGGGTTGATGACTCTAGATGCTGACTCCTATTGACATTAAGTAACCATTAAAAACAGACAAGGTTCTACTATAGGACAGGTAGAATTTTGCATATGAACTGTACACACACATTATCATATAATTTTAATTTAAAATTACATTTGAGAATTAATAGTAATTGCCTCCCTTTCAGCTGGCCCTCTCCACTCTTGCTCTCACAGCAGCAGTATTGGCTCACACTATCAAAAGCCTTAAGGGGAACAGGTCAGTAGAAAATCTCCGCTCTGAGCTAATACATTTCAACACCTGAGAAGCAAAAAAGCAGCAATTAAGCACAGCAAAATAAATAATTCAATAGTTAATTTGACCTGCCAGGTTGTAGAGTGTTTTTTTTTTTATATCCTACCAGATTATATTTTAGTTTAGAAGAAGTGTCCCTGGAGAGTAATGTTGTGAGAGCCCATAAAATGCTATAGTGCAGTATAAGGCAAAAACTCATCCATAAATGGGGCAACTATTGTTTAAAGAAAAGGGCTTTTGTTGTCAGAGTCCTGCATATTTCATGAGAAAGTGATGAAGTCCTTCTCTGATTCTTTATGAATTAATCTGCCAACTGATTAGTCAGGTAAAGCAGTCATAGATTGGAAGACTAAAATTGCACTGCAGGTACTTGACTTTTAGATGGAACACAAACCAAACAGAAAGCTAATGCTCTTTTCTGAGGTAAAGGAATTGGCTTTTTTTTAATTGCCTCGCAAATAATCCATAGACCGCTTTGAGTGGGAGCAATCCATGTGGCCTCTGAATACATGAATAGACATTGAAAATGGGGTAAATATTCATGCAGGATGAGACTCTAGGAGAATAGAACAGCAGTACTTTAACAATATACTCCTGCATGGTTACCAAGTTTGTACGGTTATGGAGTAGGGGCAATGTTAACCTGGTGGGGAAAAGTAACAGTCCAGATGGAAGGATTTCCAGTCCCTCCTAGTAAAATAAGATGAGATGAAAATTGAGATGGCAGGCAACCACGTGTGCACAGGTGGACAGAAATAAAACCAGGAGGAAACAGGTAGAACGTTTGAGATGGCTGTCAGCAGCCTCAAAGTTTGAGGGAAACGAGAAACAGCAGAAGGGAACACACTGAGCCTCCACGTGCAGCTCTGAAACAAAGGTATACGTGATGCTTTTGGTGCACGTTTGCTGTTCTCATTCATCCCCTGTGGCTACTCCAGGAGCCAAGTGGTCTCAACACAGCTGCACAGACTGGCTCAGCAGTATTACTGAGACTTAAGCACACTTGTTGAAAGAAGAGTACACCAGGGAGGATGCAGCAAACATAAACACTTTTTATCTCGGATACACACACACTCTCGTTTACTGAGTAGTCTAGGTTCTTGCTATGCTGATTTCAACCCCTTCTGACATAAATGCAAAGAGGTAAGGTTAAAAAATAAACCCAAGCAAACCCAAAAGCAACTACAAAACCCTTTGCTGCTTACTGACACCACTGCCTAGCTCCTCTGGGTCCATCAGTAAGATCTCAATGTCCTTTATAGAAGCGGTAACAGAATTCTCTACAAGGCTCAGAGAACTGCAGCCTGGGCAGGACAAGCACCGGGAACAGCACCCAGAACATGCTCTCCCCAGTCTCAAATACTGTCCTGTAGCTGATATTACCCTACATGAACATTTGCAATGATCTGGAAGATCTAGTTGATTTAAAAGTAAATAAATAATCTAAACCAGCAATTAAACTCCTAGAAAATTACTACAACTGTTATAATCTTACATAGTCCTGGGCAAAACAACAAGGTGAATGTAAACCAGGTGCACTACAAGACTTATTTTATTGCATCTTCCATTTTATAAATATATTCATGAACATATAAAAATAAACACTCCACTCCTTTGCAATTAAGTTTCTATCTAGTTGTAAGTACAGCTATTTTTAGTTTTAATTTGGGGATATCTCCCAGAACTGCAGAACATAATCAGCTCCACCAAAACCCTGCATCATCATCAAATACCAGCCTATCTTTGGAAAAGACACATTTTACATACTGAAGGTCCCAGCAGCCCTTTTTTAGCTCACTCTATGTATTAGTTCCTTCAGTACCAACTTCCAGTAATGCCAAATATTGGCCGCTAAGTGGTGCTACAAAGATTTACTCCAACTGCAGATATGGCCCATTAAGCCCAAGACTGCACTTGCCCCCCTCAATATTGCTCTCTTGCAAAACAAAGGGGATGAGGAAAGGCGTGCTAATTTCAAGCTCCATTAAAAATGTGGGAAATCATTCTGTGTTTCCCCCAAATGTAAATGCAAGAAAATTTATGAGAAAATCAGACTGGTATTCAATTTTCTAAGAAGAACTGATAGAATGACAAGAAGATTAAAAAAAAAAAAAAAAAAAAAAAAAAGTACTTGAAAGCATGCATCTGCCTCCAGCCCAGAGCCTCCTAAACGGTGTCTCCCCATTTAACTGCTTTGGAGGCTTTGTATTTACTGTGGTTTAAATTACTTCTCTCTCCACTGAGCTGTACTAGAGCAGGCACAACAGCTTTTTTATGATCTTGCAGCCACTGAAGAAGATCATCGGCATTGTTGCAATAATCAAGAATATTATTCAAAAGTAATTGCTAATGTGGTAACACCAGCCTACAGCCCTGTATGGAAATATCCATATTAGGATATACATATTAGGATATATATTTCCAATATACAGCCCTATCCATACAGTTTTTCAACTTCCCTGTTGCTGAGCAAATGTCTTTCACAGCCTTTGAGACACAGGGCACAGTGTGACAACAGCCAGGAGCTTACCAGCCAATGTTGAACTCAACGTGCGCATCAAAGAACCCGACGACAGGAGAGGTTGCTGCTTTCCAGCCTTGGATTCTGGCTCGAATCAGTCCTTCTCGTTTGTTATTGCGTACTATTTTCACCAGACCTGGGTATCTTTTATTGACATATTGGTCGAGATTAAATTTTAGCTCAACTGCAGGACAAAAAAAACCACACAAATATTCAGAATGAGAAAAGCCCTGCAATGTTATGTTTTACTTTGATTTATTATGCAACAGAAAGGGAAAGAAATCCTTAAATATTCCTAAATCTTTAGCCAGTCTCACAGACAGAAACCAAGTACCAGAGTTTTGGCATGAACCAGTACCAAGGGTATCAGCTCAGAGAAATTCTCTACACATCGGAGACTTGCACAGGTTTCATGGCCTGATGGATTTGAGTATTGTTTTCAAGAGGCAGTTTGTCTAAGTATTTTTAAATAATTACTATTCTAATTCTCTGATGATTTGCATTAGGTTACAACTGTCCTTGGAGGAGCAATTCTGAATTTACAGCAGAGTAACATGGGAGTCTGGTGATTTTTTTTTTTTTTTCTATTTTATGCTATTCAGTAAGAGTTTAAAAAATAACCTCAATGGATTTTGGGTCAAGATATAATTCAGATCACAATTAATCTCCCTTAATTTTACGGGTTTTCCCTTAAATATAATTAAGACTCCTCAGTACCAAGCTTCTTCCCTGTTGAACTAAATGGATATTGAAGATTTCAAATAGACGATTTCTCTTTTGTTCATTTTCAGGCATTCAACCACAGATAGAGCAGAACTTATTCACTCCTTTATTCAGCTTCATTTCAATAGACTTATAAACAGGCAAATTACTAAAATGGTCTCTCTATTTTTTTTAAACCAATCTAGTTTGGTAATTCATTTACACTGCAACTTATTCATAATGAGGCTTTTACTCAAATATATTTATTAGGAAAACTAGTAGAAGCTTCCAGGACATTAGAAGCCTCATTCTTCTGATCTATATTACACAGTAGAATCATTATCATCAGAATCAAAGACCTGATAAATCTCGAGTTATCTACAAGAATGACAGAGAAAAGCCATATAAGAGTTCACTGAGAAACAATGAGTCCAATTCGTCTCTGTATTGCATTGACTCAAACACTCTATAGGTTACTCTGTTGTATCTGAAAGCAGAATTGGACAAAAGGTTTCTTAAATCTATAGGGTTTGGAACTTACTTTTGTTTTAGTTACTTGTTCTCTCAACCCTCCTTTTCCTTCAGAGATCTTGAAGAGGAATAGCAACTTAAAACTAAAAGATTTAAAGCTGTTTATCTGTGGAAGAAATGCTAAACTTGAGCCTCGTTTTAACAAATGTGATTTGAGAAGATGCAGCAGCTATAGAAGTCTAAGGCATAACAACCTAAAACACAACAACACTGCTAGTCACCTGTATCCTAAAAGTTATTCAAACCTGATCATCTTGTGAAAGATGTTGATCAATAGCACTCTGTGGTATCACATTGCCCATTCTGTTTCAACCTCATAGTCTAATTTACTCTCTACTTAAAAAAAAAAAAAAAAAATCAGAATAAAAATCTGATATTATCAACACTTGTTTAAATCATGAAGAAGCTGAGTGTATGGCCATGTAAAAGAGTAGAAACTATCTTTAAGGAAAATCTGTAGCCCCACTTTTCCTTGGAAGCAGAATTTAAACTTTTAACTTTAAGGATGATATTCCTCTGGATCTGCACATTTGGGGAAAAGTGTAATTTCTATATTAAGATTGCCCATATAAATGTCATTCATCCTGTGAGGATTTAAATGAAATCTGCAGGGTTTATCCACATAATGTTTACTTGTCATACAAATAGTTAATAGTTACTCACAGCTTTGTGCAAGTGGTTTAATCAGCTCTCACATCAACAAACACAAACACTTCTAAATTCTGTTGACTTCAGTAGGGGTACGTTAATTTACATCAACGTATGATCTAGCTTATTAGCTATAAATCAGTGGTTGCACATATGACCTTCCTGTCCTGGCTGTTTAAATGCAGAATGACTCAGTGCTGTTTCATCCCAACATTTAAAAAAAAAAAAGCATTTCAGCTAGCAGTGACCAAACTCCCTTTGATTTACATTTCATGTCCAATAACCACACAAGATACAGTGCTTAGATGAAAAGTTACTTATGTTCACCATTGTCACTGTTGTCATCCACCAGAATGATCTCCTTGAGCAAGTGCGATGGGGTGTGATTCACAACGCTGTGCACAGAGCGCAAGATGACAGAAAGTGCCTCGTTTACAAATATAAAGACCACAGAGATCTGGGGCAGGTCATCTGGGTAGGTCATCTGTTTGCACCTGGAGAGATGAAAGAAAGAATTAAAACCCAAGCAGCCACTGAGAGATAAAATACACTGAAGAGTGTCCTCTCCTCATTGCTCTCCAGCATATAGAGACTTGCAGAGTTTGTTCTTTCTAACCCCAAACAAAGATGTGGTAAAAGCTCAAATGCAGCAACATATCTAGGAGTACCAAAGTTTCCATCAACTCAGTGAAAACCAAAGCGTATCTGCATGCACACAGACTTTTAGCGTCTCTCATTCTCTGGAAGGTTAAAAGCATCTCTTGAAAAACAAAGGAATATCAATTACATTGCTCAAAAACAACCTGGAAAAGACCCACAATACTATAGGCTGTCTGTGCTCCCAGGGGAACCATCACAAGGTCTGCTGTTAACTCATAATTAGATCTCATACTTTTAAAACCAGAACCCACTCGAGCAAATTTTCCATTTGCCCATACAAAGAGCACTTGCCATCCTTTCTGATTTTGCAGTTTGTGCAGCAATAACAAATGCATGACGTTTGTTGTACAGGCATGCACTTGCTGAAATATTTGCAAAACAGATCTGCTCCATCTGAGACTTCACCTTGGTAGGCACCTACATCCTGAGATTCACAATTTCCTTTTGTGCTTGCTCATTGGTGCATGTACGTTACCATAGATCATTCTGAGAAGAAAAACCGAGGCCTGCAGAAGTCATACAGCACAGAGCAGAGCCTCTGCTTCCCATGTAACACCATACTGCCTTATTTTAGTGGAATTATCACCCACTAGCAAAGATGCTAACTTTAAAAAATTACCTACATGTTCTCACAGTCAAAAGCCATTCAGAATTACCATAGCAATTACTGAACCTGCTCTCTAAAATACTGCTAATGATATCACAGAAAATGACTTTTCCTGCTCTTATCAAACTTTCTGACCTCTTTGCTCATTACTTTGGCATAACGATAACTTTTTTTTCCCCACCATCAGCAGTCATGTGGATGGGGAGGGCAACAAATGCTTGACTGCTAGGTAACCTCTGGAAATCAGTTATGAATCCTAGTAAAGTGCAATTATTCATAATTCCTACTCATCCCAGCACTATTTGCTCAGAGACCTGAGTACTTGTCGTTGATTCCAGTGTTACCATAGCTACTTACTAGCAGCTTGCTGGTGGCCTGTACTATACACAGGACCACTCTGCAAAACTTCTGGCTAAGCAGCATCCTTACACAATCTAAAAACAAACCTGGAACAAGGATGAGATTTACAGGAGGTGAGAATGCTCTGACACAGCCTCCATTTTGAATTTCTTTTTGAATGATTTTCCTCTTATTCACACCAACTTATCAAAGTCCATCAGGAATACTTCACTAACAGTAAAGGGCCTTCAGCTAAAAACATGGACATTGCAAGATTTCCCTTGATGAGGGACATCTTCGATCTGACAGTAATTTGCTTCAGACCCTCACTTGCATCAGCAAGACACAGCAAACTGCATCTCAGTAAATCGGACTGGTACTCAAGGAGTGGGAGTGGGTGCATTGCTGGTGGAAGTGAGACAGAAGAGGGAGCCCACACCAAGCCATGCATTGTGGTGGGGTCCTGCATCAGCACTCAGAGCTATCAGGGAAGAAGGAAAGCAAAGAAACCGTGTGGCCAAAGTCTGGAAACAGTAAGGAGTTGGTGGAAGAGAAAGAGAAGGAGGAGGAAATGCACAGAGAATGAGAGGGCCATCAAAGCAGCACTTGCAATGTAGAGAGACAAGCAATCAAAGGAAAGGTAGGATGAACAAAAATGTTAGAAGCAGAGGCACGTGTGGATGGATGAAAGTATTTTCCATAGGAAGACAGGGAACCACTGGAATAGCACAAGATCTCAGCGGATTAGGCTGGACTTCCTTTATCTTCTGATAAGTAAATTTGATGACTTTTTCTGTGGTAAAAAGTATTTGTTTTATTGGCAAGTAGACTGAAACACCTGGGCACCCAGACACATGTTTGTGTCCAGACTGAATGGTTGAATAGGACTACTCCCCAGCGCAATTCCTCCAACCTTCCACTTACATTCTGAGAAAATCAGTATTTCTAATTCAAGCTTTAAAACCAGCACACCTAAACCATAACCTCCACTTTTGATTTATTTGGCCTTCATCATACTAAATCAGTGCAATATTATCCTAAGTATGAGTCCATGGTCTCACTGGTTCACAAGACTTTTCATGCTGTGGTTCTCAATGACTACTTACATTGTGGGGCATCTTGGACTGCTTCAGATAAAAGGCTGTTTTGAATTTGTTATCCCACCTGGATTAAGTCATTCCTATCACTTCTCACTGCAACTTTCCTTCTGCCAGTTCTTCTCTTTCTCTGTTAGCAGTACATAGTTGAAAAACTGCATTATGTCTGCATTTGGAAAGAGAGCTCCAACCATTAAATATTAGAATATCTTGGGTAACCCCACTGCAACAGGAATATCCAGATGGACAAAGACAAACCTCAGAATTTAGCAGTGGTTTAAAAGCTGTCATAATTTTATTTATTACAGCAAGGATGAAGAACAGCAAAAGAAGCTGTCCAGCTGGGTAGACTTTTCAAAGTACAGCAGTGATTTAGGAGTTTATTTCCTTCAGGCTTCCAGTCAACCTTGAACTCCCAACTCCTTAAGTCACTTCAGAAAATGAGATGGATGTGCTGAGGTAGTCAGGGGAAAGTACTGGTCCACTAACAAACACTTCTGATGATGTCTGAGAGCACAAGCAATCCCAGTCAAGGGGCCTTTCCTTAAAACTCGGTGGGTGCTTAAGTGCTTTGCTGGATTGTCGCCCAAGTGCTTCCCAATGTATTCTGTAATTAGATACCAGCTGCAGCAATTTACAGTTAATACTTCCTTCATTCCAAGAAACTCTAACCAGCAATTGACACTCTGAGCCAAATAGTGACATTAGCACGTCACACGCAAGGATGCTCTACCATCAAAGCACAACCATGCCCGCTGTCACCTTACAATGCCTTTGCAGCTTTGTTCTTGGCAAGATGCTGATAAGACTGAGTCTCTTGAAATGGAACATTCAGTCACCTGTGCCTGTATGAACAGCTGAGAAAGTCAGAGTGTCAGGAGGACATGTGAAGTCCTTCTTGGTGCAGACCTTGATTTTGGCCCTGGAGCATGGCTGCACGAGAGACGTCATTCCAGAGGAGTCCCAGAAAAAGTAAAAGCCCCCTGACTTTCAATAAGGCATGGGGCATCCTCTCAGGAAATGGTTGGAGCAGCAGTCTGGAAACAGAGGGAAAGCATAGGGCAAGGAATCTGTGAGCTAACCATGGAGGAGCTTAAGATGAGATTAGGCACTACTATTATTTATTTTGAGAAGAAATGTAACCAGAAAGTGAAGACATCAAACTGTATGAAGGTTTCCTATCAAGGCACACCTTTATATGCTTCAAGCTGACAACCAAGAGGACTTTGCTAAGAAATTAAGAAATCATCCATTTCTGGAAGCAATTCCCAGGGAACAGAGGCTTGGCTGCCCTGCTTGGGCAGCACCAGCACTATGTCCAACACTCTGCTAGGGAAGGGAGCTGGGTACCACCATGATCACATCATGAACTGTGGCAACTGGGTGACAGAGGACAACTGCAGTAACTGATAGCCAAATCTTGGCCTCATTAACATCTGTCTATCACTACGGAGTTTGGGAAGAACTTAGAGCATACATTTGACCTCTGTGGTAGCTAATGATGGTCCAAGATAGCCATGCATAGCTCACACTTAATATTACTGTGATTCCAAATTAGTATTATGAACTGTCAGCAGGTCTCACAGTATACAACCAGCAAAGGACTTCAGGTCTGCATGAGAAGCAGTGTCTCTCTCCAGGAGAGATAGGTATGCTGCAGAGAAACACTCTGCTGGATGCATTTAGAACTAGCAATTCCAAACAAAGACTGATGATGCCATGACTAATCATTTCTGTGGACCACCTGAGGATGGATTAGACCTAATATGTGAAACAGCCCTCCTTCAGGCACCTTCTTACAACATGCCAAGCATCAAACCTGAGGCATCCTGCAGTTGTCTTGGGGAGAATCTTTGAGTGTTTTTGCTCTGTATTGGCTACTGCAGAACTTGGCTGGCAACCTAGAGGTGTTTGCTTTGTACATAGCAGACACCTTGATGTCAGATCATTTTTCTCTACTCAGGAGATGATTTTCACTCATTCTTTCCCTTGCATTGAACCGGTTCCTTAAATGAACATTTCCCAGCAAGTCCCCTGAGCCCGATTGTGAGCACTGTCTATGCAGACATAAAAACCCAGGAAAGGCTCTTCAGCTGGCAGACCAGAACCTTGAGGAAAAAATTATGTACAAACACAAAAAAAAGTAATTGATTAGAAACTGGGACAATGAGAAAACAAAAACTTCTCAGCTGCACGAGCCTGCTCATGGCAGCCCTAAGAGCTTGTAGGCAGTGAAGGTAAGGAAATTTTCTTTTGTCTGTACCTTTATTCCTTGGTAGCTGTATTTAGTCAATTTAAATCTGATCCAACAGAAACATGTGAAGTCCTCTATTTATCAGATCAGGTCTTACTGAGCTGGTCTTACAGAACTGGTCCATTTGAGTTGCATTATTTTTTGTGAAAGGCTGACAGTACAGCTATGCAGGTAGTTCAGTGCATTACCAAGGAAAGAAAAATCTATTGTACTCTCTTTCTCCTGCCTTCTCTCCTGTCTGCACACTTGCTAAACCCCAAAAATGAGTTTTGGTTTCAAATCTTAATAAAGTTTGGAAATGGATTAGGAAATGCATTTAGAGATTTCTGACAGCTTTACCCTTCAAGAAGAAACACAAACAAAATTAAAACTGCTTCATGAATCTTTAAAGTATTTAATACAAGATATGTTTTTCCAATGAACTGTTGGGATGGAGATAACTATGGGTTTCTCTCCTTCACAAACTTGATGAAATTGCTGGGCATGAAGAAACCTCCTCTGCAAAAACCCCAACATGCTCCATTGCTTGAAAGCTGCGGAATGGTCTATGTTTGTGTTTTATAGCCACAGCAGGGGAAAGAGGTGCAACAGCAATTCAATGGGTGCATGATCAATGAAAGGACAAAGATAAATATTGAAAAGGTTAGTGAATCCTGGCTCGTTACTGCTAACAAATACTATTTTTAATCACCAGGTTGACATGTGTTTTGAACCCAGTTAAACCAAAGGCTCAGAGTAATCTTACATACACAGCTACCTTTCGGTACCTAAATGCTGCTGTGACTCCCATATGCACAAATGATTTACAATAGCTAAATCACTACATTTAGTGGCTAGTTCAATGCCTGATTTCTTTCTCCAGAAAGCCACTGAGGCTTTGCAGCTAGTGCTAGATGTAATAGTAACTTTTCAGATGCAGAAATAAACTAGCACTACATTCTTGTTCTGCACTGGCACAACAGTGAAAACGTGACAAGTTGCAAACATCTCCTTCCCCAGCATGAGATTCAACTGCTGACCAGTCCGCGGCAAAAGCAATGACAGGCTACAAAACTGATTAGCTTCATGGATCATGAATCTGTCAGGCAGAGGGCTCCAACTCCTTCCTAATTAATTCTCCTTCTCAATAGAAAGTGTTAACTGTATTATGCCATAACATTTTCTTTCTGTTAAGGATGGATTTTTCTGCCCTATCCAAAAAGAAAATAAAAACAAAACAAAAAAAAAAACCAGTAAATATTTGAGTTCAAGACTTGTTCGTACTTTCTCCTCCTGTTTTACAGCTCAAGGACAGCATTTGCTAAGAATCACGTAGTATAGATACAATTGTGAACAAGGGAGCAGTGGTACAGAACACTGATGCTGTATGTATCCTGAGAGAAGCAACCCACTGTATTTACAACTAAGGTAAACGGAAAATTGACAGTTGTTTTCAGAAGCCTAGAAACTATGGGGATACCGGAAGATAACTTCTTACCATGGCTATTTCTTCACAGTCTGTGTTTATGGAACAGCCTCCAATTTGATTTATCATACAGAAGAAAAATCAACACCACCTCCTTTTTCCTGAATTTATTTGGGGTAGCGCAGATACAAGACACAGTGCAATTCTGGTTGATGCTGTAAACTTGGTAGTCTAGGCAGCTCCAAAAAAACATCAACACTGATGAACAAAGGATTTGGTTGGTGAATTTCCTCCCAAGTAACAGCTAAAGAAATTGGGATAGTTTTTCGTCCACCTCTGCAAGTACACTAACACTCCTGTCAGTATTTGGACATTCAGCATTAACACTGTCTTCCTGAATCCATCCATTTTTGGGGTTCTCAGCAAAGAAGTATTTGCCAAAGCAACAAAAGCCAATTCTGAGCTGTATCGCCTGATTCTTCTTGAAATAACAAACTAAATGACAGTTTTGCAAGAACTAAATGCAACACCAAAGAAACAATTGCCCTCTCTATTGCTCAACAGATCATCTTCATTGTACGCACTATTTAAAACACTCCTCTGTCAGGACTTTACAATCTGTAAATGGTC
Source organism: Tyto alba (assembly GCF_018691265.1). Taxonomy (NCBI): domain Eukaryota; kingdom Metazoa; phylum Chordata; class Aves; order Strigiformes; family Tytonidae; genus Tyto; species Tyto alba. The sequence continues at coordinate 7,756,996 of NW_024881320.1, forward strand.
AGCTTCCTTCAATAACTTCTACCTGACTTCAGTTGCTCCCTTGGCCACAGTCCATACAGCATGTCTTCAGGAGTTATCCCTGAAGAAGTTGTTAATTAAAATAAAGACATGTCCTCAACTGTTCCTGAGTATAAGCTCTGTCTGTTCCTCCTCCCACAGTGTTTCAGCACTTCATATTAAAGGGGAGTCAGGGCAAGTCAACTAAAATAGTCTGTCCCCAGCTTTTCTTTCACATAGTGATGCTGACGGTCATTTTCAGGATTATGACAAACTGAAACCTTAAATCTACTCCAAACTTTGGGAATTCCCAGCAGCTTTTTTCATGTGCCTCCTTGACACATTTTTCCTTATTTTGCATCCAAAAGTCTACAAAAGAAATCACCCACATTCATCAGGAAGAAATCAGGCCAAATCCTTGTTTCTGTGCTAACCTCAAACACTTCCTTTTTCAAGGAAAATTGTCCTTTAATATCAACCAGAAACAAATGATCGCAATACACCGTAAGTTTACCAGCACACATCCAGTCCTGGGAATTTCCCACATTCCTCGGCTGAACAATTGCACTTCATGCCTGTAGGATTTGCAGAATGAAGAACAGCAGCAGCCTTTTTAAAAAAAATGTCTTTTATACCTTAGAATGCTCTCTTCTCTGCCCTATTTCCTAGACCAAATTTACAGGAATTTGTATCCTGTAATAATTCCACAAAAGAGAGAGCCCTTTCAAGCTGGGACACAGACAGTTCCACAGGTAAGTTAAAGCTGCCTATGAAGTTGCAATAATACACATGGGACAAGTGGTTCCTGAGAATCAGACATTAATTTTTATCCTTTTTCATTTTTTTTTAAATTCTAGACCAGTACAACTGTGACTAGTTTCTCTGAAAAAACAAACAAACAAACAAACAAACAAAACAACCACCACCACCCCTCAAGATACATTTGTATCTTTTAACACGCTGCTCTACTTGGATTAATTCCTCCCTTCTCTATGACAAATTATTTTATGTGTACGGCAGAAAGCTCTGAGAACTGTCAGTCAGTGACTCATAGCACAATATATATTCATAGTTAACATATGCAGCATGAAGATGGCCCCACTTGCAAAGATTATTAACCCTTATATTTAGGATTATTAGACTCTATAAAAGTAGCTGCCACACACATATATAAGAGGACTTGTATTTCAGTGACTTATTTCTGGCTTTCCTCAGGCAAACAATACCAGAAACATGCCATCATGTCTAATACTCATATTGATTTATACATATAAAAAAATGCTAAAACTAGTTCCAATCACTTTTAAAACAAGCCCTTTTATTATCATGAAAAATAGCTAAAAGATCATGCTCAGATCCTTCTGTAGTAAAATGTATTTGCCTTTTTTTGGTAACTTAACTTGAGTCACTAATATGTTTTGAAATACCATCTGTAAGAAAATTCCACTCTATCCCCTAGTGTGCCCATTCAGATCTGCCTGTGGCTGTATGCATGTGGCATCACAAAGCATTAGGCTGATTAGAAATTAATGGAGAAGCTGAAATCTGGTTTCAAATGCTTTTCAAAAATCCCCAAGGAAAATGTATCCCCCATACGACTTTCTTTTTAATGGTGCTGCACTTAAATTTAAGGAAGAGCCCAACTAAATTCCAAGTTACATTATTCTAATTTTAGGTGATTAAACACTAATGGCTTGTTTAGATTTGTCAAGTGATTCTCAAGATTTCTGAAAGTTACTGGTTCCTTTTCCAACTGGATTTTTAGCTTGCATCCTTTAAAATTAAAAGCAGACAAAAGTTGTCTTAAAAAAAAATAAACATAAAGTTAGTCTTGCAAAATTCTGCTTTGATATTGGAGAACTCTTTGAACTTAACTTCAAGTGAAGTGTAAACATCTGTGAAACCAATGAAGTGATACTAAATAAAGGAAAAACTATAGGCATCTTGCCAATTCACAATAGCAGTGCTTTGATTTAAAGTTCTTGCCAGCAAAACATATTCAGAAAACACTACTTTTTGTGCAACTTTTTGAAACTTAATTCTGGGAACTATGCTGTCTATGGAGGAGAGAGCATATACTCTCATCTGAGTGCTTTGCAAAACTAAAATCTCATATTTCAAATAGGGAAGATTCACAAAGAGCCATTCAAGAAGCCAGAAAATGTTTTCCAGGGTGCATTCACAAAACTGGCTGCTACCCTGTGGCACCACTTCTTGTTCCTGCCACCAAGGGTCATTACTCTCCAGCTAGAAATGTGAAGTCAGCTATTTAGCTGCATTTCCAACAGTGATTTCTAGCAGATTTCCCATTAAGAAGTACTATTCTACTCAAGGTGATGCTTCAAGATCCCCAAAAAGGATATTTATGGCAAAGGAAAAATTAATCACAGCATGTCTGAAGGGAGTGAGAAAGTAACAGCCCAGATATACAAAAGTTGACTACATATCTTAAGATACCACCTTCTCTGAAATGTCTCTCCCACTGCACTCCAAGTCCACGCCAGACATAAGGTAAAAATAGAGGAGTGGATGAAATCAAAGGAATAATTTTCAATAAATAATGTATAAGAGCAAACTCACCATTTTCCATTTGCACAGAACACTTTGCTGTACCCTTGAAGCTATTTGTTATTCAGATAATAATATGTAAATACAGACAGTTATTCCTGACTATTAAAAAATTTACTGCAAGTATTTAATATTAAAAATTCAAGGTACTTTTGTTTAATTTTTACTATCTCAATCCTTCAGCGGGTGCTGCTGGTGCTAGATGGAGGCAGAATATCACAGTGTTATCTAGAAATGTAGGGCAATAAAAAAGTTTTCAAGGTAACGGCTGCAGAGCTTTTCACGGATTTCATTACAGGTCTGCTGTCACGTTGTGGTGTGGCAGTAAGGAGGAGGATAGAGGAATGCAATCATTTTCTACTATTACTTCAGCTAACAATGTTTTTTATGGTTTTGGGAGGACATACAACAATGTTTGGCAAATAATATTTTCTTTAATGGGCTCTAGTATATTTCACAGGAGACCAGCTTTAATCTCTGGTCAAATCCAGTTATGCAATAGAATGTTTCTTTCTATCTATGTACAAATACAGGTCGGCTGGAGGAGTAAACAACCATATGCGAGGTCAGTCATAAACTGAGTAAACCCATCCCCTCACTGCCTGCCAAAACCATAGTGAGAAGCTCTTAATTTTGCCTTGTCCCAGCAGCTGCAAGGCTGGTTGTAGCCCAGAAAGGTAATGCTTCCCTGGTAATCACAGCTCTTGGTGAGCTGAGGTGATTCAGAAGCTGATTTGACTAACCAGCAATAGCCTTGAAACATTTAAACAGTAGTCACAGGGTTTTTCCTCTTGTTTTTAAATGATCAATTTCTATCAGAGTGAAAACAGACCAAGTTTATGGTACGTGAGAAGAATTATGTTTCAAATAGAACAGTGTTCCAAGAACAAATGCATAAAGAACATTGATTTAGCACTGAAAATGGGAGTATTAAATCCATGATGTTTAGATGCTTTATATGGGATTGAGTGGAGAGCCTGGTGGTACTAGCAGCATGTTTTTAAAAAGGCATGTCTCTGAGTCAAACAGAGAGGACAAATGAAGGTGCATGCACCTTATGTATTCCCTTTGGTAGACAGGGCTAGGAAACTGCCTGACAAACTAAGCCTCTTTAACAAGAGATGATGGAGCGCATCCAAAGATCTCAGTGAACTTTGGATCAGGACCCTGCAGGATAAATCACTGGGAAAAAAACAGCTTGGTGAAAATCTAAGAGCGGTCAGATCCTGAAGTTTAGATGGGACTTTACTCCTCTTTACATCTTTCCCAGTGATACTTGCAGGATTGTTCTTTGTATATTATAGCTACTTTATGAAATGTCCTATTCAAGTAAAGCAGTTAAGCATGTCTTAACTTCACTGGGGTTACTCATACACTTAAAACTAGGAACATATTTAAGTTCTTCATTGGACTGGAGCCTAATTGCACTTTTATAGCTTTTGCTTAAATTAAAGGCTAGCTAGAGGTGAACAGCACAGTATTCAACAATTTCATGCATCCAGAAGTTAAATGTTAACAACAGTTTCTTACCTTCTAATTATTTTGGGCACTTCAGAAAAGTCTTGCATTTTAATTTAATTTTGGTTACATTTAGAAATAAAAACGTTTTTTAAAAACCTAGCCACATTTACTGTCTAGCACAAAGCTAATGTCTAGGGCACACACATTATAGCAGCAAAACACTCCAATGTATGAGGATTTTTTTATATTTATGAGCTCTTATCCTAATTCAGAAAAACAGGTCAGCATATGCTTACTCTTCACTCAGGTTGACAGAAATTAGGCACACATCCTAGACCAGGCAACATGCTTAAGTATTATTGTGAATTTGAGTGGGCCAAGGACACATGCTACTCTTTTACTAACTCAGAAGCTATGGCCATTGTAGCACTTCGACATTCATGCACTGCTCCTGCCCAAATCTGTCTGCTGAGAACAGATTTCCTTTTTCACTCTGTTTTGTCTGGTGTTTTTTTCTACTTGCCCATAGACATTTTGAAGTCACATCTTCAGTGTTTGAAGACTGAAATTAATTTGCCATCAGAAAGAAGCCTAGAAGTGAGTGTTCTGCACTGGAGGAACAGATTATTCCCATTAACTGTCTGCCCAGCAGACTGAGGCTGTTTTCACAACCATGCCCTTCCTCATCCCTCAACTACAGACAGACACACTCAACCTGTTACATCCAGACTACGTGTTCAAACCTGCACTTAGAGAAACTTTCCCCCCAACTGCTTCCAGAGATTCCCTGATCTGTCAGGCAAAGGAGTTGAATGCTCCTCTATGAGCAAACAGAACACAAGTTCCCTGTCTCCTGGGTACACATGGGTTAATAACACCAAGGCAATAAGCCAACAGACTAGCTGTAGGTCATGCATTTGTTTTCAGGCAGTGTAGAAAATACAGGAGCAAAGCTTCAATGTCATTTTTATCTTGAGTTTAATGTAAACTGCACCATGACCCTCTGGGGGAACTGTGTCCTAATGAAACATCCACAGAGGGAATGAAAGCTTACTCCAGTTGCTGAATGAGACAAATGTTCAATTTGTGGATGGAAATAACTAAAATTTATGCCTTTCCTCTGGAATTTTAGGGATACAGGCTAACTTAGCAACAGCACCCACGGGTATTTTAGTGCATTGTTTTAATTATTATTGCTGCTATTAATATTCTACCATTAGTCAAATCTGAACTACAGTCTCTGCCAGAGAGGTATGTTTCATACTACCCTAGAGGCTAGCGCAATGCTAGGTCATTCTGAAGACAAAATACATAAATTCAGACTACCAAAAGTCTGGGAGCGTAGAATAAATAATATACTCATCCCTTGGAGCAAAGAAGAAAATAAACTAATTAAAGAACTATTTGACAACCTGAAGGCATCTTACACAGGTAAAATGAAACTCCAGAGGGCTTCATTTCTAGAAGCTGAGAAACAAGGAGCTTTGTGCATAAGCAATACACAGAGGTGAAAACTCCAGCAATTTAAAGGTGTCTAATACCTCAGTGATAAATCCTGCCACACCACCACCATCAACAATTGTAGGTGAACTTCTTAGACCAAGGGGATTTGGATTTTGCCTGATGGCTGCATGACAATTGTCCTCATTTTATCTGTTCATTCAGACATGTAAGGAGAGGTGTGTATTTGTGCTGTGTAGCCAGCTCTGCTGTTCTCCTCCACTGAATGACTTCTTGTCATTGCTTAAGTGATCCCTACACATTATATCAACTATATCATAATTCTCTGAAGAAAACAGAAAATAACGTTGCCTCCTCTTCTGTCACTACTGTTAACCTTCTGCTGAGCAAGGGCCTTCCAGCTTTCTTTCTGGGGAGGGGAAATAAGAAACATTGATTTTGAGTATTTTCCAAACGTATTTTCATGTGTATGCTAATCTATACATCAGAGGTGGTCAAAATAAAGTACAGAGGATTCTTAACTTAAGAATTTGAAGCCCATACCAAGTTTCTTTGCAAAGAGTAACTTTGCTTCAAATATTCATTAATTAAAGGCTTAAGCTAGTCATCTTTTTTAGACAGAGCATTTACTTGTACACTGAATGAAAAAGAAATACTAGAAACATAGCACATGCTGTATGTTTCCCCAGTGACTCTGACTTTACAATAGTTCAGCTAGTTAAATTCCATCACAAGTTTTGTGTGAAAACTGAAATTTTCCAGTTTAGTTTCCCCAGTGCTCACAAGACTATTCCTCTCAATGCACAGAATTGTCAAGAACCACAGAGATCAGGAATCTGATTTTACACTACATTTTACACCCTGATCTTCTGCTATATGCAGAGAGTGGGTTTTCTCCACCTTGGAGTTCTGAGGCTTAGTAACATATACTGCACGATGCCTCCTTCACAAGGGTTACTTAAACATGCCTGGACAGCCAAGAAATACAGAACAGTGATCAGCCTGGTGCTGGCTTTACAAAAGAGGCAACAAGGCACAGGCCTGGAGCTCCTGCTCCTCAGGGCTTGCACCATATTTCAAGGGAAGTCTTCAGGTAGGAACATTCAGCTGCTGCAGAATTTCTTGTGGCCAAAAGCATTCAGGCCAAAAATTGCACAATGATTCCTTATTAAGACAGCCAGTTGGGTTTGGTAAAAATTTAGGGAAAAGAGTGCACAGACTGCATGAGAAGCAACTGTCCCTGAACCTCCTTTGGAGTGGCATCCAGCTAGGTTTGATTTTGAGATCACAGCAGAAGGTTTAGAAGCAATACAACAGAAGCCAAGAATTTTTCAGAAGGCTGGAGGAACAGAAAATAGAGGCCCCTTTACTTCCATATCATAAAACTATCAAACAACTTAACTGGCAGGTGCTGTTTCAGAGAAACAAAACCGTGGAAAGCATCTAGATCAAGCTAACCAAGACAGGGGGCTTACATTTGCTAGCCTGTAACTGTCAAGTACTTCTGGGTCTGGATAGTTTTAAGAGTCTCTCACTTTTATTAGCACTAAATTCACTCAAAACAGGAGACACAGGCAAAACAAGAAAGAACTGACACTATTAAAATGAAATACTGCATCAACTTGGAGTTCACAACTCAGTTTTATTTCAGACAGAAAAGTAAATTGTCTGACATTTTGGCCTGTTCATGTTTTTATTGCAAAGACACAAACAACAACAACTAAAAAACCCTGACGTTACTTGACCTGAAACCCCGAATTTCTTACAATATGAAACCTATCCAAATAAAATAGGAACCAAAACTAGCTAATTTTTGAAGCTATACCAGGAAGGCATTTGGAGATAATACATATCTCACATTGTCAGCAGAACTACATTTGCATGCACATTTTTAAAAAGAAAAGGGGAACATCATCTCAAATCATTAGAATTCCTTCAAAGCCATAGAAGGATATCAGGTGTAGTGTAAGAGAGATACACATAAGGAAACATAAAAGGAAAAGAAATATCACCCTGAATTCATTGCCTGACTTCTGTTACTTCTTTTTATCCCATAATATGATATCATGAAGGGTAACATAACATGACAGTTTAGAAATTTACAGGGATACTCTTTTCTCCCTGGAAGTGATAGTGGGCAACAATCAGCCATGAGCCCAGGGAAGGGAAACAACAGAAACTTTAAAATGCCAACACGCAGATGCAGACAGCTGCAAGTCATGGCTGGACCTCAGTAGTGCTTCTGCATTACAGGTATTTATTTGCCAGTGAAAGAATAGCATACACAATCTGAAGACAGCACCCCACCCTTTCTCTTCTTAAGGACGAAACAGTCCTGCTACAAAATTATTGTGGCTGTTTTCAAGTTCAGAAAATTACTACAGTCTGTAAAACATACTTTCTTTTTTAAAAAAAAAAAAATCGTGTTTAAGGCACCTGTAAATGTGCAGGTCACATGAGACACATTTAGTCTTATGATCTGTAAGAAAAATTGAGGGATGCAAACCTGCTTTTTGATCATCCTTTCTTTTCCTCACAGCTGAAAACTGTGCTGCATCCACAGTTCTGCCTCCACAGCTGATGGGTGGGTCCTTACCCAGGCTGCCCATGCTGGCAGGTCATTCTTCAACATGTGTTGCTAATACAGAAATTCCCTCTTGTTTCTGTATGCCTTGGAGCATTTAACATTTTGGATTGGATTCACCTGAAATCCTATTTAAGCTAGCTATCCTAGATTCCTGAGGACAGTACTCACTATACATTGTAAGCAGTACTACCATGCTGTCATCTTCTCCATTGACTATAAAGGCAGCTAAGTCAATCACCTTAAATTAGATGTCTAATTTTTAGTCAGTGTTATGCAACGCACCTTAGGTAAACTATTCATGTATTCAAAAGTATGTTCTGGTGCAGACAAATTGCAGAATACAGCTTCCAGTCTTACTGCATTTAAACACAACGTTGCAATCAGTTATTTTTCATGCTACCTAGGTAATCAAATTCAGCCTTCAGTAAATCTACATTTATTAGTGCTGACAGTCATGCATAACTTGTCTTCAACAATTAATATATGCAAAGACACTGCAAAAAAAATTAATAAGAGGAAAATTACTGCATTTGAAGGTAAGGAGTTTTTGGAAAAGGTTGTTCATTTTTATGATTCTTTTTTGTTTAGACCTGCTGGTCCTCCTTTCATTATCCCATGGGCCAGTGTTAATAATCAAGATCTATGTTATACACTTTGTGGTATAATTAAAGTCACTACTTAATTGGAAAGCCTAACACTAAACAAAAGGGAATCAATAATGTATCTAATGGGAAAAGCCAGAGAAAACCTATATCAAAAATCAGAAATAACTGTGAGATAATGCCACGTGTCTAGCACTGCTACTATGGAGACAGCATGGAGTCCAGCTCCTGGGGAGTCCCTGCTTAGGAGCTGTGTCCTGCAAAAAACTTTGGTACTGTCCACCCAAACCTTTTGGTGTCACCAACTCCTATGCACAAAAAAGCAGAAGGCAGAGTATTAGCATCATGGTCCCAGCTCATGGCCATGTCCTACTGCTGTTGATCAAACAAAATCAGTCTGAGAACATCTGTAATGGCCTCAAAAAGTGGTTGGAAAGTTTCTCAATTATTTTTTATTGTTATTAGGAACACGGTCATGGTGTTAATCTGTTCCTCAGTCAGTCTTTTCATTGAAGCAATTTAACATTGTATAATTAATTAAATATTCAAAGACCTAATGGTGACCTGGGATTTTGGAGACAAAGGTTTGAGCCCTCGCTCCAATTAATATATCATTATCTATGCAAAGCGAGCAGAGCTACAGCAGAGGTTGGGAGAAAACCTAAAGCATCTTCATAAAGAGGGTCAAGTCACGACTACAGGTTTCAGTGACAACTACAGAGGCACAGTACAAATACAGAGCACTGGGGTGCAAAGTGCAGGGGCTGGCTGGCAGTACCTATGATTCAGAGAGAGCTTCCTTTCCCAGCTAAAAGAGCAGGTGATTTTTCCATCTTTTGTGGGCTTTAGACAGTTCCAGTCTGAGCCCTTTACAGCCAAACAGGAAACACTTCCTAAGCAGCAGTGACAAGCCTTTGGCATACACAGGGATACACAAATAAGCACAACTGCCGCAGAGGCAGCAGTATCACCAAGTTCAGGTTGTCAACTGATATCGCAAATGAACCGAGTCAGAATTGTAATGCTAAACACTGGGCAGTAGCTGGTCAGAACCCAGCTTTCTGCAGAAGAAGCAGTGTAGGGATTTACTCAGTCCACACTAGTTCCTTCTGCTCTTGGGCAAGATGGAAAGTCAGCCCAAACACGAGTACATCTCTGTGAAGCTGTACACCAGTTGTGCATACAGATAATGTGTGTGCAAAGGCTCCTGTGCTATCTGTAGAGGATTCACAGCCTGAGGAAAATGTCCAGCCAGTGTAACTTGGCAAAGCTGGTTGAGATCCATATAAAGTCCCAGAGCACGTGTACACACATGCCCCCTTTGCATTGTTGAAAATCCACATCTGGACACTGATTTGGGATCTAATTAAAATGCTGCCGTTAGTTTCAGCTCCTACTCAATTTCCCTCCAATAAACAATCCCAATCTCTTGCCCAAAGGTAATTCTGTCTGCTCCATTTTCTCTCTCTGTTTTTCCTTCTCTCTGCTTCACCATACGATCAGAGTGTCCAAAATGGGTTTTTCAGAAATTTAGCATGTTTTTTTCAGATTTATTGAAAGTGGGCGTAAAAAAAAAGTTGAAAAGTTTCCTATTAAAAAATAAGCTTACTTGAAATAAAAATCTTGTGCCCGTACTTGATTGTGAAACACTGTCAGCTGAAAAAAGGAAATGTTTAATTTTAACTGATGTTTCACTTTACTGTGACTTGACATTAATCTGAAAGTACTGGTAGAAGCTAGTGATAGAAAATTCATTATTTTAAAACTACATTTTTCATGGGAAACTAAATGTTTTATTGGTCTAAACATTTTGTTTAAATAATAATTTCACAGAAGCTGTCCAGCCTGACACAAAATATTTTTAGGCAGTTTTATTTTAGCTGTCATTTTCTGCTCATCAGAAATTCTGATTCCTGAAAAGCTCTGGATCTGTTCCAGGTCAAATATTCCTTGCAAAGTGGCCCATTACACTGCACTCTGGTTAACCTGGGAAGAATCCTACAGGGCTGTTTTAATTTGGAGATTCTTGTGTCATTTTTCTATGTGGTACAAAGAATACCCAGTTTTCCCAGAGGATCTGAAAAGTGGGTCATGAGGCAAAGCAAGCTGCAGAGGTGGAGAAAATCAAATAACACCAGGTCTAGCCCTCTCCAATCCACTGATCCAAAAGCTGATGCTCTTTGAAAGCCACCTGCCTTCCTGCCCTGCTCCTGCAGGGACATCCAACACAGACGGGCAGAGGAGCTGCCCGCTCCAACCGCCTCGGGCAGGGGCTGTTGTACCAGACCACTGATCCTCCTCTCATGACAGAGAACTTGCAAACACATACATGATTTGGCTCAGAAAGAACAGCTGACTGATCGCTCAAATATCACAGTGAGTCCACAGAGCTCTGCCACCAAAAGAAAGGGTCAAAATTAAAGGTGAGCATCCTGCGTTCCCAAAAGGCTTGAGCTCACCAGCAACCGCAGGACGATCTCTTACAGAAAGGCTGTTTTCTAGCTACTGGCCTCATACTAGCTACGGTTATTAAACCCTTGAATGAACAAATCGGAGGTCTATTTACCATGTCTGTCCCCTTGATAGCACTATTTGATCAATTCCAGAATCCTTTTTGATAGGTAATTAAAAAAGCTTTTCCTTAGGTATAGAGTGGAGTGAACCATTAATTACACTTCAGAGCCCTAGAGATGTAATTCCTTTGCTATTGTGAAATATCTATAGCAAGCAACGAAAATGCTCACCTCTATAAAAGAACTGAATAAATGAAAGTAATTTCCTTGAGACCTAGATTCCTCTGCTTTTTATGGCTAAAGACTTGAGTTGCCTCAGCATTAATAAGTTTGTTCTTTAGGGCTGAATTTTCTCAATACAAACATCCATGACTGTAACACAAAGAAATACCTTCTTTGGCTGATAGAGCCAGCAGACTGAATCCATATATTAGTAATATTGTTATCACTGAACTGCCACAATGCATTCAGCATCAAGTTGCACAAAAATGATTAGTTAAATTAAAGATCCTCACCAAGCAGCGACAATTTCTTGTAAAAGCCAATTTAGCCATTATGGGTGCTCTGGGATGGTATTAACTTTTCTCAAAAGTATGCATAATGCATCACAGCAAGTGGTTTTGACAAGTGCATGTGTGCGTATGTGTGAACATGTCCTGCATGTAAAGAAACCCCAGAAGTTATTTAAGTTCCAAAGTCAAGTGATAGAAAGTTAGAAGATGCCAGATTTACAGGTGTTCAACCCGCTTAATTCAACCTCCTGCTATCCAGCCTGTGCTCCAGAAAGAACAGGGGAATTGATGTTATCCTGAGAGACGATGCTTACATTTGAAAGCATCTGGTTAGTCGATGCCTCCCAATTTTTCCAGGACGCCACATTGTAAAACAGCTTTTGTAAGTTTGGGGGCCTTTCCCCCCACCTTTGAATGAAATTCCCTATGGTTTTGCCTTTTTTCTCCATCATTCATCTTTGATAAAGTCAAAATCTACTGTCATATGGCCTGTAGCACCTCTGTCTTCATGCGTGATTGGGAAGGATTGAGTCTGATCCTTTGTTACTGGAGCATAGACTTGTATTTTGTGCTACATCTGGCAGCAGTGAAGGCTGTTATTACCCCAAAAGGGCAGATGGATGACTGCTGCAATTCCTGTAGCCTGCTGTAGCAATACAGCATGTTCCAGCTAAACCTGTTCTCTTTCTCTACTCTCAGTACCCCTAACAAATTAAGCCACTTGACAAATGACTCTGCAGGGATTTAGGTGGCTGTCTCCAGGCACTTCTGTTCAAAAGTGTGGGACCTCTATCAAAATCTCAGCTGTGTTGCTCCAGATCTATTTTTGACTATTTAGTCAGATACTGGTCCTTTGACATTATGGCAAAAAAGGCATGCACACAGCCCAACAGATTTCACAGCATTCCCATAGGTAGGATTCAAGACTATTCTACATCTATATGTATCAGTAGAGATAACTGATACAAATACATGTGCTTATACTTTCCTGTGCATATACATAAGGGTCATTGGTTAACACGGGATTTATCTCTACTAAATACTCAGGTTTATGGGATCAGAACACCCATTTTCAATATGGAAGAACATAAATGGAAATTATAATCCAATAATATTTCAACATTAAATAACGCTTATCCCAGAGAACTACAGAGCAAGCTTTAACTTAGCCATGTCTTTCAAGGGAAAAATAACCTGTTCCTTGCAAGAGAAGCTTCTCTTTCTTCCAGTGCACAGAGGAAGTAGGGTATATTAGTGAGGGCTAGAAAGTTCTGCTAATACTTTACTGCTGGGAAGAGCGATCAAGACATTAACTACCCTAAACTCTGCAACATGTTTTCCACGTTGGGTATAGCCCTTGAAAAACTTGAGCACACCAGGGAGCAAAGATGGGGCTACAGCAGGGACATACAGAGACCTGTGCTACTTTCCTGGCCTCCTCTTCTTGTGGCTTGCCCTTAAGTAGAGAAATGGTTTTCAAGCTTGATATGCACCTGGTATGACAGGGGATGAAAATAATGCCATAACAAGCATTATGAATTCCCTTTTAACAAAAACAATCCTGCAAAATTCTTTTGGCATTAATGTAGATTTCATACATACTAAAAAATTTACTGTAGAACTTATATAGTTAGTAACAGTCAGTACTAACCAGGGCACTACTTCAGAGTTATTTTCATGTGTTTTAACAGACAAGATATCGACCACTTTCCACTGAGTACATGAAGAAAAATCTCAGGTCAGTCCAATACTAGGATGATTACCCAAACATTTCTAAATACTCATCAATCAACCTTAATAAATACTAAATATTCTGCTTGACCTTGAACTCAAACATATTTCATTCCCACTACTCAATCTTTGCATCTTCTCAGAGCACTCAGCTGTACTGTACTCAGCTCCTTCCAGGCAAAAGCCACCATTAAGACATATCATAAAATGTGGAAAGATCAGGAGCAGAACTTTAAAATCAGCCCATTTGATTCAGTTGAAACCCAACAAGAAATTAAAACAGTGCTTAAGGTCCACTGAATAAACTTATAAACTTTGGGGAGACTTTGCATTGTTTAAAAAACAAAATTGCAACTTCTCTATATTACATGTCTCTTGAAACTAAACATAGCTTGAAATATCAATTCACAGTATGTTTTTGAACTGTTTCCTCAGGGTTGTCTGCTTTCTACACAGAGACAGGGCAAGTATTCAAGCTGTGGGAGATGCAATATGAGAGAAGAAAAAGCTGAGACATATTTATTACACCATGTTAGGATCAAACTATAATTTTGTAATTATTGTGTGAATTGTAATCAGAAGCAAGCTATTTACTGTCAATGCTTCGATTTGGCACACAAACACAACATGCACAAAATCTGCTGTTGTCTCTTGTACTGATTTAGCAATTCCTCTCTTAAAGTCTTCCAAGTTAAAAGGAATATCTGCACTGGCAGCAGCAGGTAGGAAAGCAGAACACAATGCAAGTGTATGGGAAAATCATCTCAAGAGCAGGACTACATACCCAGGCTTGCAGACTTTACTGCCGTGACAAGACATGGAGGTGGCTCCAATTTAGGAGCCTTCATAGTCGTGCTGTCTGACTGTACACCTCTTCAGTGTAACATTTTTCTAATTTGCTGTGTGGGGATGAAAATACCTCCTGAAAAGCAACTAAACTGCTGAATGTTTACTGAAGCTAAGCTAGCTGATGGAACAAAAGGCTTACTCTACTAGAATAAGATACTGGACAACAATAAGGAGGGAGTTCAAAGATAGAATGAACTAAAAGATAATATTTCTGATCAAATTTCTTTTAAAAGAAGACTAAGCCCAGTATATTACAAGCCCATATTTACATTGCAAAATCATGTTTACCTTCATAAATTATGTCTATGCAATGCAGACTCGAGTATAAATTCTCCTGGTTCACATCTTTAATATCTACTGCTGTGTGCAAATATGTAGATCTGAGCATTTTAAATGGAAGCCAGAATGGGGAGAAAACATGGCTTCATACTTTGGGAATATGAATTCAGGTAAGTGCTTTTATTCACGGACTGGCCATGGACTTTGTACATGGTCTTGGACATTAATTCTACCTTGCTTCTCAATTTAAAAATGAAAAGCTCTCTCTTTTTAAAAGTAAAAAGTTCTGGGAATGACATGAATGTAAATCACAAACAGACTGAGAAGGCTCAGTGATGAGAGCTGTTATCAGGAGACAGGGAGATGAGACCATTGGGCAAGTCAGACATACAAAGATGGACAAAACAAGAGCGATTTTCTCAAAGACTGTCTCAAAGATCTGGAGGTTTAGTTCTCTCCAATATATAATCAGAGTGTCTAAACCAAACAGGAAGTCAAGCTCAGCTCTGCCTTATGGCTGTGATGTACAACTACCACCTGCTAGGTAAGCAGATGTGGTACTACATCGCAGATAAGAGGTTGATAGGGTACAGAGTGAAAACTGCCTCTCAGCATCAGTGAGCACTCCCAAGAGAGGCTGTATATGAGCATCTGTGCATTTGAAGGGGTCAGAGACAAAAAATGCTGCTCATGAGGACAGCAGAAATTTCTAATAGAAAATGGCAATAAAATGTCAGCCAAAGCTCCTTTGATACAAGTACATAAAACTCTTCATATAATAAGATCTTCTACCTTCTCCAAACTTTCACTCATTTTTCGCAGTAAATTCTTTCTGAAGAGTTTTCCTGTGATATGTATCTAGCGACAAGTGTTTCAATCTCAGCATCTAGACCTAACTAGAACCACCTCAAAAGTGTCAAAACACCACAAGAAAGGCAGTTCTCCCAGTAACTCAGACAGTTAATCTTGCAGCATGGCCTTACGAGATTCCCAAAATGAGCGCGTCAAACAGCTTATCTAAATGACTCATCAAAGCTGCCAAGTAAAACTGTGGAAGACTATAATCTGAAGTGAAACATCACTGCATTGCAAATTCTCTCATGCTTCTGACAGCTGCTGAGCTAGACTCAAGCTCTGCAACCTTTGCTTTTGTATTTCCTAGTGGAGTATTCTCATTTATTATCTACCTGACCGCAGCAGCTAATAACAGACCAGGTCAAACCTCACTGACTTTCATTTGAAAACTTCACACTGATTTTAAGGGTCTTTGGACCAGATCTGATGCACAACTCAAATATTGGCATAACCACAGACTACTTTTTCCCCAGAATAATTCCATGATGGATTTTTATGATACATAAAAAGAGATGGAGAGATGAGACCATTGGGCAAGTCAGCATACTTGCATCAAATGCAATATCAAAGCAGTAGATTTTTTTTTCTCTTTGCCACTTCTTTTATCTAGGTTTTCTTTTGTATAGCAAGTGTTTGAGAAAATAAATGCTGAGCTAATACTTCCGAGATCAGATTAATATGTAACATAACTAATGAAATTTGTAGTTAAGCTGAAGTTTTGTTTTGCTGGATTTTATTTTTGGCAGCTTGAACTGCCTAAAATCCTAATTCAATTGCAATCTACTCAGAGCACAGCTGTTTTGCTTGGCTAAACTATTCTTGCCACTTAATAAGATACTTTTTTATTTAACTTTCAGTTCTGCCTAGGAGCCCCAGTGGGTCTTTTAAAACAGAAGATTATTATTAGAAATTAATTAAGTATTCTTTTCAATTCTGTCTCCTGAGAGTAACTAGGCATTGCTGCTGATCTCCTCTGCATTAAGACATTACTGATTGTCATTCGTAGGATGACAGTGTGGATATCTCATCTGGAAGATATGTAAGCCCATAACTATGAAAGATTTGAAAGACATTTAATATAAAATATAATAAATAAGTACAAATATTAAACATATAATTGCAATGTCAAAGATAGTGTTTACATGCCTGCGCTATAACACCAGAATAAAAACAAACACACATCCCAAAGACAAAAAAAAATCTTACTGCAATTATAGGAACCCAATGGATTACACTTAGTCCATGTTTGAGCACATTGTAACCCCCAACTAAACAATTCTGAGAACATCAAATGGAATTAAAGAAAAAGTTGATTTGATATAGTGGTTTTTTTTAAAGTGACCAGTGTCTACAAAGTGTTTGTTGTCACTGCTCCATCTTTCATTGCACATGACTACAAGGAGCACAGACTAAGGCTCCCACCTCTGGTGGTGGGCTCAGCTGGCACTACCTGGCTTTTCCTAAGTGAACCAAACCCATTAGGCACCAATATCCTGATGTAGTTTTTGATCTGAGGCCTTGAAAGTAGATATTAATACACTACTCACAGAATTAGCTATGCATTTAACATGGAACTTTGTGCTTGAGATGGCAGTTGGTCTTTTGAATTTTCACTAAACTCAGGGGTATGACTAACTGCTGTCATACTCTAACCAGAAAGGGATGTGAAGAGAAGAATGCCACCACGGTTCAACAGACAACAATCAATCACTTACTCTCAATAATAATTTGGAATTCAACTTACTTTTTTGGTCTGTAGTCAGGGATGGACCTGTCCAGTGATATCCTGTCGCTGAGCTGGGCATTGTAACCATATTCTTCATACTTAGTCTCTGATTCATGGCTATCATCTCTCAGGGTAGCAGCCATTCCCCCCTGACCCAAGCCTCCTGGACCTTCAACTAACCCCATGGGCTTCGCCAGACCTAAATGAAAAAGACAAAAAATCAAATTATTAGTATAAAGGAAATGGATCTAGACTCTTCTGTGACTACAGAATATTTTTTAGATAAACAAGATCTGAAGTCCCATGAAACTCAGCTCTGAAATGCTCATGGCTCTGTGGTAATCCTCAGCTTTTCAAATCGGAGTCCATATCAACACACCTTGTAGTATCAGTGCATAATTATTAATGAGCAAGCTATAAAGAAGCAACTAGCAGCTTTCACAATTTCTCCTTTTTCCTGTATAAATCCCTGGAAACAGGAATCTTGTTTCCAAACATTCCAAAATGCCTAATTAAGATAATTAAATTTTCCTCATAAGAACTGGAGACCAGGACCTTTCCCAGTATAGCCTATTGCTCCATTCGTTTTAAGGGAGGTATGTTCAATTTCTACCATGTTTAGATCTGCCAGTTTAATCCCGTATTAATGTCAGTTCTGGAATAAGTATTGGAGCTGAGGCATCTGCTCTGTGGCTCTAAGACCACCTGCAGCTCTTGAATGGTTCAGGTTCGGTTCCCATGCTGAGAATACAGCTATGCAACTGGTCACCAGCTGCTGCTGGGTAGGAAATAAAGGGTAAACCTAATTTCACTATGTGAGTCAATAGATGGGTCATTTGGACTCAAGTGCACACCTTGTCCAGCCTGTTCCCACAACGATGTGCTAAAACAATTACAGAGCTGACATATGAAATATGTATATAACGTAAGATATTCAGCTCTGTACAGCTTATAGGATCATAAAGTTTGGACACACCTGAGCTAAAATGATTTGTCCCACTTGGTCAGTGTTGAGATATTAGTCAGTAAACAATGCATTTACAGGTTTCATTCACTGGTATATTACTGGTCAACTCAAAAATACATGTAAAACAAAACTAAACCAACTTTAAAAATGCCCATATGATCACATCTCCAAGAACCTCTTCCAAGGCAACAGGCATTTAACTTGGTGCTGAATTCTCATAAATAAGCTCCTCAAATATCCTGTGTTTGATGTCAAATCTTTCCTTCCCAAAAGGCTCACCATCAGCAAGTCATTATAAGCAAAAAAGTTATTTATAATAGTCTTGGGGATACCATACAGAAAAGTGTAAATATCCTCAATCCTTTACAGCACAGAGCAAAACAATTACGAGTTTGACCTGGTCAACATTTTTCAAAGTAAAAATTTTTCAAGAGGAAAATGTCATTATTTCAACTAAACAATTAAAGAGAAAGGCAGAAAGAAACTTTCCACATTTGCTAGTAACAAACACGCAAGGCAGTACAAATCTGGGACTGGCTTCTCAAAGTCACAATAAGGTCTAGGACAGTTTAGTCTTTCATGAAGGAATGTCTCTTGCACCTCATTGCTAACACTGCCCTCACTTGTTATAGCTCCATCATCATCTCTGCTTAATTACAGGACAGAACAGAAAGACAGTAGTTTGTTAGTGGTCTGAAAAAGTAAAGTTAGCATTTTCTACTGTAGTGCCTATGATAAAATCCTGTGCTAAGGTTAAGTGCAACACTAAAAATAGTCTGTCTGAACATAAAAGGACTGAGAACCTGCAATACTCGGGAATTTTGGTACTGAATTTCAGGCACTGCCTACAAAAATACATACCTCATACTGCAATCAGTGATCCCAAATCAGGACAGACCTTCCTTATGTTTGTGTCTTTGATGTCTTCTTCATGTTCCTCATCATCATGCACTGAAACACTCAACTGTCTCAGAGTGAATCATGAATCTTAGCAGGAGCAGGGAGGGCAGAAGAAGAAGAAAAAAAGGACACCCTACAGAAAAACATTGTTGGCATGGCCAAGCTTTTGAAAAATTCAGTCAGCTCCAAGCATTCAAGCCTAGTGAGCTGTTGAAAAGAAGGGAAAACAAGAGGCTCACACAGCCACGGTCTCATTATAGGTGTGTGTATGTGAGGTGAACTCCAGGTCTCACTAGCAAGAGAGACTGAACAGAAGCACAGACAGAAGCACCACAGGCCACGCACCCATGAGGGGAAAGTAGAAAGACAAAGCTTCAAAACAGCATCTTTTTTCTAGGGTATTGTATTACTGGGACACAGAGAGAAGAGACCAAAGCACCAAGCTATTGGGATTGATACTGATGCTTAATCAATAATGAACTTCAAAGCAGTAAGTAAAACAAAATGCTAGGAAAAATGAAAGGTATGCTCAAGGCAAGGGAACAGGGAATTGGTAGACAGCTCTCTTCTTCAGTCAGTCACACTGCCAAACTAGGATCTTGACACTGATTGTCATTCTCTAATGCAACCCTCACTCATTCTATCTTAATTATTACAAGTACTATGGTGCCTACAGTTTGCTGTTAATGTACAAACATACCAAGAGTTCCTACTCAGAATAACTAACATTAGCCCAACATGGTCTCTTGAAAAACAGTATTCTTGGCCCTAAAAACTGAACAGATTTACTTCATACCTCACAAACTACTCTTCTTTATTGCTCACAATTCTTTGTAGCCTTATGAATCTTTTTTCCACTAAAACTGGTTCAAAAATTTTCGAGAACCTTCCATTCTTGCTTGCAGCAATCATCATAAAGCGATCAAGTGAGCATCAAGTGATCAACCTGCAACTGGTATTAAACATCTGCATTCTGCAGGGACAGGGAGAAACTAGCATGAGGGAGGCTCACAGTTAAGAACTGATATAATCATGTTTCCAACTGGGTCATGCAAGGAGGAAATGGAGCAAAAAATGTGGTACCATGACATTTGGGATATTTAAGAAGGACTATTTGAATTTTCTAATGAAACATTTTTCTGTAAGAAAAGTGGAGAATGAGACAGTTATAGTTTCTGTTGAAATTTGACTAAAATTCTTCAAGAGTTGTGCTGCAGTTAGTGATTTCAAACAGAAAACCTTTTTCCTTACTAAGTGAAGAACTTCAATACATATTAAATATTTCCGAAAATATTCTAGTGAGCTTCATTTTGAAGGAAATTGTAACATTTATCACTTTTGTTCCAATTTAGAATGAGAGGCTATTTGGCATTTTCACTAGCTTTATTATTTAATATTACTTCATTTGGAAAAACAGAAGGGCCTAATGTCATTCCTGGCCTCACAACTAGTCCTTGATCAAGTAATTACAGAAATTACATGTCTGAGACTCTAAATCTTTCCCCACCCAATAGGAAAAACACAGCAGCCTAATCTTCCTGCATGATATGGTGTTAGACTTAAAAGCAGTGATGCTGCGTGTCTCTGCTTTACTTTCCCAGTATACATCACCTTAAAGGAGGGGCTCAGATTCAGAGAAAAGCCAGCAGTTCCCTCAAAAAAACCCCAGCATAAGTTGGACCTATTAAAAGGGAGTAAAATTAGGTACTTTAGAAGTTAAAGAATCCAGAAAACTAGACACTTCATAAAGACTATGTCCTTGAAAGACTGCAATGTGGAAATTCATTTGCTGATCACGTGGAATCATCTGGGCTGGGTGCTGATGTCACACACCAAAGCAAATTGAAGATGAATTCATTAAAGTTAACTAACCTGCTTTGTTGAAAGGGTCTCCAAGATATAGCATGCTCATTTGACTTTAAGCAACAATTTAATTCCAGTAGTTGAAAAGTTTATACTATATGCTCTTGCAGTTTATAGAACAAAACACTTGCATCTTTACAGCACAAATAACAGGGGAATGAAAATTTAACCCCCAGGAAGCATCAAAAATTTTGCTATTTTTCTTATGACAGAATTAGTTAGTTAGCCTTCCAAACCATGCATAATGACAATTATATTCTAGCTTTTCACGATGCTAATCTAATCTTGTTCTAGGAAAGAGTCATCATATGTCTGACTTACCCTCAGAACATATTGTTGTGAGTTTTTTTCCCCATTCATTACCCAAATTGTAGCCTAGTCTGGCTAACAGTTATTATAGCAATACAGTAACATTGAACAATATATAGCAGCAATTAAATAAATGATGTCACATTGCTTCATTCTTCAAGAAAAGCACTAAAAGTGTCTCTAGAAGTTCTTAGGAACAATGATTACAGTATATTATATGTGTGTGTGTGTTTTAAATGCAGCAATTACAGGTAATGTTCTTCAAAGCACAGTTGGTTAGCTAGACACAATATAACTCACATAGGATAACATTTGCATAGCATTTTTCATCTGAAAGGATTACCTGTTGCTTCAGCAAATGTCTTCTCAACAGAGGGCTTTGTTCCATGACTACCTAAATCAAGATTGTAACTTGCTAACCCCTCAAAATCCACAAAAAAAAAAAAAACACAAAAACAAAACAAAACAAAACAAAAAAAACCCACAAAAACAAGTAAACAAACAAAAAAAAAACCACCAAACAAACAAAACCCCCAACCAAACAGAAAAGGGGTGCCTGTTCAGCAGCATCTTCTCAAAAAAAATGCTGGTATCGGGAGGCAGGCAATAGTAGACAGTGTTCCCCCACGTCTGGCTGAAGCAGAGGCTGCTGGAGACACACCTTCTAGCACATGTTCCAGGCCCTCATCCAAGGGGTCCCCAACAGTCTGGAACCACTGATCAGAATCATCTCATCAGAGGCTTCCAGCATGTCAAACGTGGGAACAACACCTGGGAGGACATGGAGGAGCAGAATACTCCACAGCAGTAATCCCACAGGATGCATAGGTGGGCTGCCAAAGACAAAGAGTCAGAAAAGAACAAGTTATTTGTGACCTAGGACTTGGGTGTTTTTGACTCAGGAGAAACCCAGACAGGCCCCAGGGACAGCTCATAGGAAAATTCATTCCCACAGGTCTCGCGTACTGGAACAACAGGGAAAAGGATACATTTCTGGAAATACTGCTGCTTGGCAAAGAGACAATTGCTATTGATTTTATATACTCGGTGTTTAGGTCCATCCTACAGTGATGGGGAGTAGTATAAAACCTAAAAAAGACAGATAGAGAGGTGCTTCTGGCTCAACTTCCAGCATATACATCGGTTTTAACCAAGGCAGATCAGAAGAAAGCACTTTTCTGCTTTCTTCTTTTAAAGCTTGTTACAGACTTTCAGATTCTCCTTTTACCTTTGATTTACTTACTTATGGCTCTAGCTAGCACCCATTTCACCCATTTTTCCATGGCTTGTGAAGCCACTGTGGGTCAGGTACAGCAGCAATGCTGATAGTGTAGTCCTGTGGCTCATGTCAGACCGAAGGACTGAAATCATGCTGCCAGCTCTGAAATGGTGATGGGGAGAGAGGGAACCACAGTGGCAATGCCCAGTGAGCTTCTATTTTTAAAGCTGTCTTTTCTTTAAATTTTTAGACTAAAAAGATCTACAGCCCATATGCTGGGATCAGTCATACCCAGTTCAATGCTGCAGATGACAATGAGGTCACAAATAATTAGTGTCTGTCATTCATTTCAAATTTATTGCTCTCACTGCAGAGATTTCTGTGTAAGACAGAAATTGCTAGGAGAATGCAGAGCAGAATGAACCGGTCTTAGTTTCTTAACCAGATTAATTACTCCGCAGGATGCATAATTTTCTAGGAAGAAAAGAGATCTCCTATTTTTCATCATAAACCCTGTCACAATGAGAAAATTACTGAAGAGATTTATGTGAGAAACTATGGCAAAAGGAAGATCAAACTACATCTGTGATTATTATACTTTTTTTTTTTTTAATTTGCAATACAATTACAGGCAGCTGTAAATCAGGTTCAGCAAGGTTCTCAGACATAATTAACCTTTTGACAATTCAAAATAAAATTAAGCAATTGAAAATAATAACACACCCACATTCACAATAGCACAGGTCTATTCTTAGCCTTTTTCTGGCCCTTCTGTCACTTCTGGCAAGGCCACCTCCCTTTCAGCAGCTGCAGCTCTGCTCCCATACCTCATCCCTCTCATCAAAATTCTGCCCAGATGGTACCAGGGATGCCGAGCACAATCACAAGGCCAGCTCCATCACCAATGCCACGAGTTTTGGGAAGCGCTGACAGAACTGCTGCAAAATCTCTGAAACGCCCTTGCTGACCTGTCTCAGTATTAAGCCGAGAAGGGCTCCAAAACCAAACTTCTGAGTTTTAACTACACTTAGACCGTATGCACTCTTCAATAACTAAACAAAAGCATTACAGTTTCTAGCACCTTAAAAGGAGGGAATAAAACATTTCCTTCTAAAAAACCTGTCAGTCACCCAGTAGTTATGCCTGTGACTCCTGAAACAGTTATCTCTCTTTTAAACAGGAAAGATAAAACTCATCAACAAACCAGCTGTTGCCTTCCTTTTCCAATTCTGATTTCTCAGTTGAAAACATCCCTGCATACCTTGTAAGGTAATAAAAATCTTTAGATCCTAGTTTAACCAAGGGAAAAAATAAAAAAAAAAAAAAAAAAAAGAAAAAAGGAATTCAGAGGCAATAGCAACTCAACAGGGATTGACAAAGCTGACTTCTAGCATTTCCAGTTATATCTTTTTAAAAGAAAAGGTTTATAGACTCTAGAATAGGTTCAGTAACATAGCTAAAACAAGACTCATCTTACAAGAATTTTTAAGCTAGTTCAATACAAAGCCACCCTTTTGGAAGCAGGTATTTAATTAGTTGCATCTAATGAGTCAGCTATAATGCTTCCATCTTGAATTACTGTATTGCGCTAATTTTGTAGTCTTGCTGTGTTGCAACTAGAAACTTCAGAGACTGGCATATCTGTAAGCATGGAGGAAAAAATTGATCTTCCTCCTTCAAGACTTAACAGTATGTTAGAGTGAAGCAGATGCACAAGAAAAGCATCTGGTTGGAGGAGGAGGAAGAAAGAGCAATATGAGTGAGCTATTCAACACTAAGCAAAAGGTCTCAGCTCGCCAGTTGTCTTACTGTTTATAGTTCCATTTTAGTGATTCCTAAAAATAACTAAGAGGAACAAGTTTTCCAGAATAACATGTTTACATCAGAGAAAGTCTCAATCACATAAACAGTTCCTTGCCTCTCATACACACCTAGCACAGCCCAGGGATGCTCTGATCAACTGCTCAATTCAGTACATAGCCCAGACTGAGTGCTAGAGGAGACATCCTGGGGAGGCTGAGCAAGTCCCTAGAGGGCACAGTTGCTACAGCCAAATGAAAAGGTGCCATGAGCTTTGTCTCAATTTCAAATTGAGCTGATGAGTCCCACCAGGCAGCTGGTTTGACAAAGAAGGGACACCCAGAGGCTACAAAATGGCACCAGTAACTACTTTTACAAAACGGTTTGAAATCTCTGGGTAAAAGACACCCAAGTCATTTACTACATTCCAAAAGAAGCAGATTTTGGGCTTGAGATTTGGTATCAGAAAAAGATCTCTTTTTTCAGAGATAAACAAAACCCTTCTACCTTAGATACTTCAGCTGTTGAGGTGCTCCAGTATAATGTTTTTGTACTAGCTTATATTGGTTCACATGTCCTTTCACTGGGCTACTGAATACAAAGCAGCCCCCACTGTACAGAAAGTTATGGTACTTGGACGTCTTTTGCAACTAGCACTGAAATATTGCAGTTTGGGAGGCATCCCAAACACCAGCAATGTTGGACTCCCAATGCCCCTGGAGGTTGGAAGGAGTCATCCTACACACCTTAGGGCAGAAATAATCTCCTGGAAAGGTAAGAAACTCCCCAGTATTGCACAAGATATGGTGGTGGTGCCAGAAATCAAAAACAGTGACTGCCTGAATTGCTGTCCTGTTGTGATTAATTCATGAATTAAAAAGCACCTTCCCTCCATTTCAAACACAGGCCATCTCTGGAAAAAGCTGAAGCATCTTCCACCCAGTGATTCCCTGTGACATCAGCAGGAGCTAATGGTATGGGGTAGTATCATATGGCATCACATGTAGAATGGCATTTCTCTCTTCTTCATCCTATGATACTACCTTGAGTCTGCCAAAATGCCGAGCAGGTTTCACAGCCTGTGCTTTCCTTTTCCTCCCTCTCCCATGCTGTATGCTCCATTTTTGCCAAAGGATCCCATGCAAAAATTTGCCAAAGCCAGATATCTACCTCTCTCCTTGACTCCCATAAATACTTCACAAACTATGGTAAATGAATAAATGACCATAGCTAAAGATTATTGCCTTGGAGAACACACACACACACAAAAAAATTGGCCTATAGACCTAAATTTGCTGAACCCATTTAGCAGCTCAGTGCACCAAAATTAACCTGGAAGAGTAAAAGCATATTGCAATTGCAAGCACAAGGATCAACAATATCCAGAAAAAAATGCTCTTTGAAATTATTTCACTAATTGACACTATTTCAGTCAACTTTGCAAACAGTAGTATGCAGCATAAGGAGTCAGCAGTGTCTAGCTCATGATTCAATCTAAATGTTAAACAGAGCCTGGCCCTTAATTTCTGCATATCCCAACTTTCCATATCCCAGATCAGTTTCTCCCCCCATGACCCTGCAGTAAGCCTACATAATATATAAGATTTGCTGCCCAGGGAACTGATCTGAATTTTGTCCATATCAAAGGTCCTTACTTTCTGAGCTAGAAGAAATGTTGTATGCGGATGAGATTTATTTTTACATACAGAAACATTCACCAAATTGCACTCTGCAGGGACAGAGACTCCAACTCTCTGCAAAAAGGAAAGCAACAAACAAAACCCCATCCAATTTAAATGACTCCAACACTTCCATTTATCTGAAATCCAAAATAGTCCTATTTTTTATAGTTTCAGTCAAATTTGCTTGAAAGATTTGTGTCCCCTAGTATCCAGTATCAGCCCCAAGTATTTCTGAAGATATACCAGGGAGAAGACAAACAGTATCCTGCGGCTGATGGTTTGGAAAAGGAAAAAAGCACAATAACAGGTAAAGCTGAAGCACTTGACATGCAACCTTTGGCTCTAGAAACTAGGAGGTGCAGTGTTTTCGTACCTTGACATCACCTCCAGACCCTTCTTTCTATTCAAGTGGAAGCCTGAGATACTGTTTCTCAACCTTCATCCACAACATCTATTTGTGAGAAGACTGCTGAATGACGGTGAAGAGATGATGGGATTTGGCAGCTCTGCCTGTAGAAGGGCTGTTCCTTTTCTGCCCACAGAAGCTGGCCAGGCAGAGAGAGTACAGTATCAGGAGCCCTGGAAATTATGTAAATTAGGACAAATTATCTGGAAAGAGGACTAATATCCAACCCCTTATGTGCTTTGCTCTATGTTTCTTATTCTGTAAAACGAGGACTTTTCCTGGTTGCAGAGAGCGATCTGAGGCACAGCCTATGAATACCTGTCAAGTGCTCAAAGTATATTAGATGAAAAAATGCCATAAAAATGCCCAGGGCTGTTATGAGCATCTGGGGTGAAAGCTGACCCTTATTCCATCCTACACACTCTGACGCTACCATATTTAAATATTAATCCTTAAACCCTTTATAGTAGCCCTACCAGGACATGATTTGGCCAGAACAACCTTTTTTTCTTTGTGTTTTCATAGCATGTAGTCTAGATTCAGGACACTATTGTAGCAGATGCTACACAAGCCCAGAAGGATAATTCCTACCCCAAAGAGCTGACTAGCAATGTTGAAGACAAGAAACAGATGCAGCAAGATAGTCATGGAAGAAAACAAGACAACATGGATCAGTAGGAGAGGCAGAGGCTGCAGTGCAGCAGTGGCCTATGGATTTCATCTTTGTCATAACAACAAGAAAACAAGTTGTTTCATAGCCCACCAGAGGATCATCTTTTCTACCCTACTGAACAGATTCTGTCCCAGTGTGCCCCCCATACATAGACACCTTCTTGGGGATGAAAAGGAGGGGATTCCTATGGGAAAGTAACCCAGGGACAGGATTTATCATTTTCTCCAAAATAATGTGATCAAGATGTTTCTGAAATGATTCCTTTTGTAGAAAAGCTTGAGATAAAAGCTCCTACTCATTCAAGTTATTTTGAGATGATGAAAGATGACAGTTCTGATATATGTAAGATAGTTTTCCCGCTGTGAAGGCTCAGCACAACTCCTCCTGTGTCTACAGAGGAAAGATGATCACTGGTAAAGCTGCTCCATGCCAAATGCAAGATTCCTACTGCATGGATTAAGAATTTGAAGAGAGGAATATCTGAGGAAATACAAAGAAAAATGTATAATGGAGGGCTAGGTGTAGGAGGCAAGCGTAGTAGGAGAACCTGTGTTAGTTGTCCTTGCACAATGTGGGGAATGATCAAGTCCATCAATGTATGCAGTAGGCCTGCTGGGGAAAAAAAAGGAACATATGTCCTTGCACAGTCATCTTCTCTGCCTGACCTACTATTCAAAGGTATAGCACACATGCTACTGCTGGCTGCACCAGCCCTCTTACAGGCCTCGTTTTTTGTTCACTGGCTTAGCAGAAACAATAGCATTGCATAGGCTACTCCCTCTCTAGACACAAAATTCATTAGTGCTCTTTAATTGAAAGAAATACTGTGTTTTTATGCACAGATATCTAATATCAAAAGTAATTGCTTTTACAGAATAGTCATTTGGAGCTGGTTTCCCCTTGAGATGAGAAAATGTATTCTAATTACAACAGATAGTTCAGGAGGATATAAACAGATTGACGACTGGGAAGGACCAAGAAATAGGAGCTACACAGACCACTGGAGATGAAGATAAAAGCTCATTTGTGAGGTAGGACACTGATCCTAATCCTATAGATAATAAGAGAGATGCCAGAGTACTGTCAGAGCCTTGATATAAAAAAAAAATTGATTTCCTAAAGAGAAGGGATACTTAAGCAAAGGAGATCTATGTGATATATTTTTAAACTTAAATTTTGAGTAACAAAAAAAAAAACAAAACCACTAACCCATACATGTAATTTTAAGTTATACACATGTGATTCTGATTTTTTGTCATTTTCATTTTAATGATCAAAAATATAATTCAAAAAGAAAGATCAGTTTGTTTCCTTTAAATAACAGATGCCATGATTCTTCTAGAAGTTTTAAAATCCCAGATGACCTGTGGTTTGTGCTGGTGAAACATATAAAATGGATTTTTCTCTTCAGGGCTTTGGAGAAAAGCCAGAAAACTCCTCTGGTGATGGCAAAAAAATCTGGAGTTGGGATGGGGGGAGATGAAATGTTGGTGTAGCTGCCCAGGATCCCACTGATATTAAAAGGAGACAAAATCTGACTGTCATCGGTTTGGTATCTGGCCTCTGGCAGTAGCCAGTACCCGAGGCGTCAGAGGAAACGAAGCACAAATCATAAAGCACTTGGCCAATTAAACTCTGCACAGTCCCTGGAAGCAGAGTTCCCTTTTGAACCCTGTAGGCAGGTAACTAAAGCCCTGAAGCATAATATTAGATTACCCTCATTATCTTAACTCAGACAGGTGGAAATAGGTCTTAAAACTACCCAGTGCCATTTAAAAGTCCAGTCACTAATATTGGACTCAACGACCTCCTGCAGCAATGAATTCTCTGGTACTGTCACAGTCAGAGTGTTACCATCACACATTAAATGGATCGTGTGTATCAATAGATTAGATTTGTTTTAATTTTTCCAGGGAATCAGAGGTGAGAACGCCTGAGGAAAGTGATGATTAAAACAATAACAGACCCATTCTGGAAGAAAGAGAAAGGGACTTCTCCTTGAAAAGATCCAAGGTGCAAAAGTTAAAACTGGGGTTGTTAAATTAGATTCAGGAACAAGCTGCTCCAAGACAAGTTAAAGTACTTTCATTTCATAAATGAGGAAAAGATCTTTTGAAAAACAAGGAGTTTGCTTGTGTGAATCAGGGGGTAGGGAAAGGAAGTGGTGGACTGTTGCAGGAAGGGAGTTCTGACAGGACGGAGCCCACAGCTGAAAAGATGCTGTTGGATGCAATAGCATTTTCTTGCACCTACAAAGCTGACTGCACATCTCTAACCGTTAAAAATACCCCTTTGACTTCTGATGTAATTCTGCATGAGAAATCCCTGACTGGCCTTTTCTCAGACCAGCTCAACTACAGCAGTGAATCCCACAGGTTTAGGTTCCGTAAGAAAGAAATTATCTTTAAATACAATGAATCTACAAAAAAGCGTATCTATCTAAATTCCGGTCCTATACAGGCTTGTACTACTCTAAACTATCATGGTGATATTAACGTCTAAACTAACCAAAGGCTGTATCACATCTGACATTGCCAAGCCTGCCAAATTATTTCCTTTCAGCCCAGGTTACAGTCAGGCACCCTTGGGACTCTGCTCTGTCTCAAAGGGATTGTGTCCATGACTAAGCAAGACTCTTCTCTCCCTGCTCAAAGGTGTTTGGTGAGCTCTCGACAAGGGCCAGGCAAGCCCATCTCCTGCAGCATCATTTTGCAATCATGCTCCACATTATTTTCAGACATTCATATGCCTCCCTGCTCATTTACCTAAATAGCCTACTATTAAATTAAACATAATCACACAGACAGCTTTCCCAATAACGAAGTCATATACAACACTTGCCATTTGTATGACTGAAAAGCTCCCGGTTGTTCAACCCATTTTACACAGCAGAGAATGACAGCATTAAACCCAGATGTAGTAGCTGCTGGAACTCAAAATCACATCATGCTTGAAAGTCGGATCTCAATTTTCCACCACTGAGAATGTGGTCACCGAGTCTACCTCTGGTAATGCAACTGTAATAAAGAGACAACGTAACACCTACAGACCTGCTGGCTACCTCCACTGGTCTCCCTTCCATGCTCCAGGAGTCACTGTCTGGTGTCTTTGTTGGTCATGAGAGAATCAAAAGATCTGAAAAAGTCCCCAGTTTTGTTGGAGCAGTGCTAGTTCTCTATCTGCTGCCTCTCCATCTTATAATCTGGCATTTCTCCTTGGGAATAGATGGTAGAAAAGATCAGCTGCTATTGAGGATGTGATATTTCAAATCCTTCCATCAGATCTCTTCAAGGGCCCACACTTGAAAATCAGTTAATTTGGATATCAGTTTTGACAGGAGTCAGAGAAGGCCTTGATTCCTCCATTTTCCTTTCAGTGTGATATTGCCTTATACTCTCTTTAAAGGTGACATACTTTTCTTTTTTCATCATTACACAGCAGTATTGATGGCTGGCTTCAAAACAAACTCATTTTCCTGACAGACTGCCTATTTTACATCTGTAGATATGTGTATTTTTCTTGAAATGTGCTTGTCTGCTTCTTTTTCAGGCACATCTTTGACACCTCTCAGGGAGTTTGGCTTGGAAATTTGGTTTGAGATAGAACTTGCATCTCTGCTTTTCCTCCTCTTTCCTCTCTTCACTTTATTTTCATATCTCATGTCAACACACACTACAGCTGTGCCTTCCTTGTCAATGCCAGGCTGAAGTGCCTCCTTCCATCAACCTTTTAATACGCATAAGATTAAATTTTCTACCAGCAGGACAAGTCAGTTTGAAATCAAACACAGGACGCAACTGAAGCAGCAAAAATATAGCCCAGAATCCAGCATCTAAATCAAAATGCTTAAAAATCAACAATTTATGGCAGTTTTGAAGCTAGAATAGATGAAGAAAGTTACTATGCAGAGTCCTCTTAACTGGTGAGTTAAGTTGGCGGACACATTGATAGCAGATTTATTGGAGGATGTGCCAGAACTAAAGGTCTGATTCTCTCCTGCTCACAGAGGAGTAGAGGGAGTCCACAGCGCTGAGAATCATACTTGGTTTTAAAGTGCCTTGCTATTGTTTAAGGAAATGTTGAGCCTGGATTTCATTTTGGCCCTAGAGAGGAAAGTGTTTGCTCTTGAAATTCATAAAAGAAAACCTATTTAGAAATGAAAGAGACAATGCTGCATGGATAGCTTATAACATACAATTAATCAGGGATTTATCAGGGAAAAATAAAAATAATTAGGTACCATATTCTCTGGAGGAAGTAAATCAAAGGATGAGATAGTTTTGCAAAAGAAAGAAGAAATGAGAATAAATAGCAATTGTCAATAAATGTGAGAAAATAAAGATGTAATGTTAGGGAAAAAACACTAGCACCATGTTTTATTTAAAAGCAGTAATAAAAACATTGCTTACTTTGATTTCTGCCCTTTCTGGTTTATTGTTGATATAAAGATAAATTGACTCAGATTTCCAGAAGCGGGAAAGCTACGATCCACTGTTACAGGCACTCTGAAAACCAGCACTGCTATAATACCTGATTCATTATTAACAAGATTGGCTTCATTGCATGTTGGTATTTTCACAAATTGACTGCGACCTACAGCTACTTTAGGCCCTGACAAACTCACTGCAAGACAAAAGGGGATTTGTTTGACAAAGGTGGGGTGCATTTGGTATCATACTACTTTGATCCACCTACAGAGCATGTTTAAAGCTATCACATGCATATAGAATTCAGATCATATGTAAAGACAATGGCCAAGTTTTTGAAATTGTGGATCAGACTTCTCCAATTTACCTTCCTAATGCCACTGACTGCAACAGTGCTTATCTGGTTTCCACCAAGGTAACGTAAAAAGAAATTCAAGTTTTCCAAAGCTCAATTTTTCTTCTAGCTTTCCTTTATGCAGAAATTCCATAAAAGAATGAATTTTCCTGTCCCTTGATGTGTCTCAGGTTTGTACTTATGACTACATTATGAGATGTTAAATTGCGCAGTAAAGAGAGAAATGAAGACAGTGATAGAATGTGCTTTCATACAGGAGAAGAAGATCCTTCAGTGAAGACATGGGTATGAATCAGAATTTGAATTTCAGAAAACTGAGGTCTGAGCTTACAGCTTGGACTCATCGCTCCTCAAGGACACAAAGCAGACATGCTATCTGGTTGCACTTGAACTTCAGGTCAGACCCACATTTCCCATAAACAGAATGAGTTGTCCAGCCCCAAATGGTCCCAGGGAAAGCCAGTGCTGAGCCCCCCAGGCCATGAAGGGTACCTGATGAGATGCTTCATGCTGCCTATCAAAGAGCAGAACAGGATCATTTCTCTGCTCCTTACATATTTAATTATTCTGTCACTACTGAAAGGCAATGAGATAAGCTAGTGGGACTCAAGTCTGCCATTTTAGGAAGCTGAAAATAAAGGAGGCTCTCCTGCAGAACTGGTGTAGTGTCAGGGAAATTTCATGCTGCTATAGTTATTAACTGGAGTAAGCAGGAAAGCAGGAAAAAAATGCTTGCATTAACATATTGCCAATTGACAGAGCAAGCAGAGGAATTCAATGTGAAGATCTGAGTCTGGTTCCTTTAAAAGCCAAGAACTTGATTTTCATGTTTTCTTTTATGAGTAAAAATCCCATTTGTCACTGATAATGATTTTTAGCCTGGTTTGCTAAGAAAAACAGTTTGTGGGATCACGCTGTCTGCCTTTGTCTATCAGTCTACTTCCCTCTCTCATACTCTCCCCCCATCTCTGCTCATTAGATTTTGAGGACTGTGTCTAATTTCAGCCAAAGCTTGGCAGACAGTCAGAGGTCTCCAAAAATTACATTTCTGCAAGTGTCACAAAAGTCAACATCTGGGAAGAAAGTGACATTATAATGTTCCTACTGAGAGAAGAGGTTCAGTGAAAGATCAAACACAAGAGACCTCTTGGAGCTATTACAGACCACCCAAGAATTCACCTTTAGGATATCAACCCACAAGAAAGTCAGCTTTCTTGCTTTTTCTGCTCAAGGATCTGAACACTTATTTTTAGGATTAATTGTGGTAATTACTGGATGTCTAGGTCTGTTGGATGTCTGGCTGTTATTTATATAATTGATTAACAATATCATGAGGTAAGATGCAGCACAGACTAGTACTGGACTCAGACCTCCTCAGTTAAATAGAGTACAGAGATAAGGGCAGGGGATGAAAAGAGCAGAGAGATGAGCTGGCACCACAGCTGAAGGGCAAAAGAAAGGCACACTTGGAAATGAAGCCCAGGTCTCTTAAGTCCAGATCTCGTATTTCAGAAGCTCCAAGTTCCTGTTTCTTTGAGCTTACAGACGCTTCTTGTCAGGCATTAGCAGCAATGATGAGAAGCAGATTAAGTGATAAAACATCATGCTTTTTGGTCACAGATTAGGAGATTCCTAATGAAATAATAAGGTATGTCTGTGACCCCATTTAAAACTATTTCCCCTGTAAAGATACCATGTTAAAGAAAATTCACATGGAAATGCCTGACTTGCTAAATCATCACTTCTTCCCTTAAGAAACCGAGAGACACAGAATTAGAGATGAGGCACCATGACAGCAGGACATACCACTCCATGCAACAATGCTTATTTCTCCTGGCATTTAAGAAATTAATCATTCTGATTGTTTATAGTAGGAGTGGCTTTTCCCTCCCTACCTCTGAAAGAAAAGCAAAGCAAAGTATGATTCCAAATGCACACAGCCTCATCAGCAGAGTACCAAACAAACCCTTTTTGTTTTGGTTTTGGTTTGTGGGTTTGTTTTTTTTTTGTTTGTTTTGTTTTGTTTTGTTTTTTTTAAACAGGGAATTTGCAGTTCAGTATCTGTCAAAATACTTTTGAAAATAATCAACCTCTAGTTTCCCAACCATATGCTGAGACACTCGTATCTAGCATAGAGAAGCCATAGGCATGCAATATCATCCATCGAATAGATCTTTCAGTTCAGGGACAAAACCAAAAGATCATATGCTGACTTCTTTTTCTAAAATAAATTTATATCCAGAAATATCCAGTTTTGTTTTCTGATAGCCTCTGTAGGCTGCACTATCTCAGCCTACCATCACACAGAGCATCACCTAGTGATGTCTAATTGGCATTGATCCCGCATTAGCTGTCTTGTCCTTTGGGCCCAATTTTGATCTTGCTACTATAGTGCAATAAGTAGGCTATGCAAGAGATAGCTTTCACCACTTGAAATTCTGGTCCAGAATAGTTATCAACACTCTACGTTAACATGAACTGTCAAACTGTTACGGGCTTTACCAGAACACCCTGCTGTACATTGGGCTGCAACGGGGAACTTCACCACTCCTTAGGGTTAGAGCAGTCCTGCCATGACTTATGAACAGACACTGACTCCAGTTCACTAATACCATGCTTACTTTATCAATTACAAGCAACTTTAATACGAAGAATTTTACAAAGTATTTAGCTGGCCTCATTCTTCCACAACCTCCACTGTGTCTCTAAGACAGCAGTATTTGTGCTCCAGCTTCTCGTCAGTATGATTAAAGGCCGAGAGATGCCTAAACAAGTAGTCCTGTATCATATGCAAAAATTCCCTCTTCAATGATCAGTGCCTTCTCTGAGGGCTGCATCACTCAGCCTGCATCCATTGGCATGCCAAACTGCACCATCCCAGCTTCAAAGGTAGGCCATGTCTTTGTTCCCTCATGAATATTTCTCCTCCGTTTCTATGTATCTTCTCTTCACTCTTCTCAGTGTGCAAGAAAGACTTAAAAATCTTACTCTGTGAACTTTTTAATGTGTGACAGAAAGAGGGAGACAAAGAATACAGTTCTTAGGCAGATCAGGTTCAGAATGAATCAGAGAATAAATGCTTAATTCCCTGACCTCATCTAAGAAGGCTCTTTGCAGCCTGGCTTAGAGTTTTGTGGGCCTGAAATGGGAACATGGCTGTGAATATGGGAACAATACAAAGCTGACTCTTTCAGAAAACAGAAGGGTTAACATTTAACCCCACTGGATACTAGCATTATAAAAGCCACTTCCGTTTCAGAATTAATTTTCTGCTGAATGAAAATGCATTGATCCAGATGGATCTGTTTCAGGAGAAGGATCAGGCTGGCACAGGTCTAAAATAAAGGATTATTGGTTTTGTGTATTCAAAGCTGGAGTAGCTGAGAGCAAAGTGTTCAGTGCAGGCACTAACGTGTCCAGGTCTACATCTAAAGGAGTACCCCAGGAAGGATATATTAAGTGAGTTTGCCAAATATTAAATTGAAGAAAGATGGGAAATTTCTAATTAATACCTGAAAATCTTTTCAGTGCTCTCTACAATACTAGCAGTGAACAAACAAAAGATAGTCTTCAAGTGTTAACAGTGCTACAACTTCTAGCAAATGCAAAAGATCATTAAAAAGTATGAAAAAAGACTGGTCACCAGGAAGAAATACAGAAGGAGGCTCCAGTGGAGCATTTGGTGGCCCATTTTGGTGCTGGAAGTCAGCAGTCTAAATCCACAGACCTGGATTCTGGGGATTCTACATGTGACACAGAAATTACGTAACAGAACTATAAAAAAAAAGTGGTTTCCAAACCCAAGGTTAACACAGGCTAACACCTAAACCACTCAACCACCCATTTTTCCAAGCCAAACCCACTCATCACTTGTGTAAGTTGTAAGCATTCAACTATTTCAGCAGTTGGGCAGCTTAGTATTAGGTTGTTTAATAATTTGAACATGATCAGCTCACTCTTACCTCATACTCCACTCCATCTGTTACATGGAGCCACCTGCAATCTATCATCATGTTTTAGGATTAACAGCTCTGTGCAGCAAAAATCTGTTTTTCCTATTAGAGGTGTGAACAGTACCTAGTCCCTGCTCAGCACCTCCAGTACAGTGCTTGTAACACAAATAACACCGGGATATGTAAGCCTTGTTGGCCAGCTGACACCAGAACAATGGGTAGCAGCATCTTTCATCAACAGGTTTCTTCTTGTGGTAGTCACCAATGGGACTGAGTTTTGCAGATGCAAAATCTTGCAGCTACCAGCAGACTCACTTTACACATGGCTGGATGACTAGAAATCTGCCTTACAAGGAATTTATAAAGTGACTGGAAATTTTAATCCTGTATAACCTTTGGGTTATACAATGTGATTTCAATTGGGGATATTTTTAGTCTTATCACTGCCTTCAGTTCAGTATGCACAGGAAAGAATACCACCAATCTTTTCTACAACACAAGACTTGCTTGAAAATGAGTTAATATAACAAAAAATACATTTTTTATTTACAAAAGCTTCACATCCTAGAGGCATATGAGAGCTGTAGAAAAAAATAAATTCAATTTCTAAAAGGGCAGTAAGGCCCCATTGCCAAATAAAATACAAAACCAGCATAAAGAATCCAAATGAAAAACAACCAATTAACCCTATCACCCCACCAAAAATGCCAGAGTATTGCAGGAGAGGGCTTTCCAACTGTCATGATGGATACCTTCCAAGAAACATGAGCTCCCGTGCAACAAAGTCCCTTCTGCTTTGCAAATGGTATGGCAGTACTTTGGCTAGGATGCTAGTCTGGGCTGTGGGAAACAGGAACTGGAGACTGTGTGTGACCTTGCACAAGTTCCAGTTTTTGATGCATTCCAAAGTGCTCTAACACACTGAGGATAATTCCTAGGTGCTAACATCTTGGGTCCAAGCTGAGTGCTTGCAGGAAGGACCACCTCTCCCTCCAGGGAGAGATCAAACCTTTGGCTGAGGCTCGGGAGGGGGTTAGTCAACAGAGGATATTGAAAAGATGGGAATAAGAAGTCCCGTCCTTGCTTTGAAGTCTGAAAACATTTGCCCACATAAGACCCACAGCTCTAAAGAATGCAGCAGATACCTTATTCTTCACCTAAAGGAAAGGGAAAGTTATATGATCCTCCTTTTGTTTTTATTTTTTAAGCAATATACTAGTGGTTAAAGCATTCAGCTAGGCTGCAGATAACCCATGTGCATTTAATTGCATATGCACACTAAAAGTACTTATTCAACCAAATCTTGAGGAAAAGCCTAGCTTTGGGTCCCAGTTAGACTCCATGAGTTAGGCACCAATTTCCCCAGTACTGTCAAATTGAAACAAAA
The DNA here is from genome assembly GCF_018691265.1 of Tyto alba. Taxonomy (NCBI): domain Eukaryota; kingdom Metazoa; phylum Chordata; class Aves; order Strigiformes; family Tytonidae; genus Tyto; species Tyto alba. Next base: position 7,794,078 of record NW_024881320.1, read on the forward strand.
ATTATCATAGGCAGAAGCAGATCTTTAAGGTCAAAAGTGAAGGGCTTCTACCATGCAGGTTGAGGGATGGAGGAGGTCTGTCCATGGGAGCACAGACAGTAGCTGAGGCTGGGGGGTTGTGTACCGCAGCATACGTAACAGACACGGTGCGAGAAAAGGATTCAGTTTTGCTCCGTTGCAGGTAGATAGTACTGTGCAGTGTTGCAAAAACAGATAAATCAATCTCTGAACAAAGCTTGCTCATATACCAGGAGCAAGACAGCCATGATAAGGCTGCTAATCTGACCTCCTGGTCTGTGTACTTCTTTTTGCAAAATGCAAACTGAAGCCAAACAGTGCAAACACAGAAGCAATCAAAGACTGCAGTAGTAGGGGTCAGAGGTAGAAATATAAAGCTCGCCAGATCTATACCAGAAAGGGTAATCACTCCAAACCCTTCAAGGAGGAACGATCCTGTACTCAACCATACTGAAGTAGTATAGGGACACAGCATGAATTAATCCTTTATACTACATATACATCATCATAACTAGCCAAGATACTGCTCATACTGTGGCAGAAGGACCTTCATTTGGTCAGATTTACTACTGGAGTTACTATGCTGATAACTACTGGCTGTGCTGATGCTTCTGGATCAATAGCATGGATGAATTTAGGCAACTGACTTCAATAGGACTACGTGCATGGGTGAGCTGAAGAGAATTTGGATCATTGCTGCAGGCATAAAAATCTATTTGAGCAAGTTACCCCGTCCAACCAGCAATATCTGTCACTGTCCACACAATGCACTGCTGACAGCAAAACAGAGGTTGGCAGGATCTGCAGTTTGCTTAGAAAGTAGTGTCAGATTTGTGCCTTAGATTCTCGACTAAACACAGCTGCTGACTGTATCACAGACACGATCTTTAACTGTTCTCCCTAGGGCCAAAAGCTAGTAATACACTCGTAATCCCAGAGACCAGCTCTCTGTTTCACCAGTCTATGAAGTCTATGACAGAAGATACCCCTCACATGTATCTCTGCCTAGTCTAACACAGCCCTGCGTGAACCTCCGTAGGTAGTACTTGTGTTTCACAGTATCTGAATATTTAAAGAACTTCACAGAAGGGAGAGACCTGGCAGGATTCATTTTCTTCCCTGATCAGTTTATCAGGCATTAAAGCCTAGCTGGGAGACTTTTTACCAAGTAGTAATTCAAATGCAACTCTAGCAAGCCCAGTTTGTCATGCCTTACAAAGTGTGTGAGATCCTTATGCTAGTGAGCACTTATGAGTGCTCCAGTAAAAGTAACTGGATTGCCTGTATAAGTAGCTCTGAAATGTAAGTAATATGTAGATAACCAAGTTCCAAACGTAGCCTTTTGCCTACACAGACTCAGATCTTCTCCTCTCCCTCCTGCCACAGCTTATTGCCTGAAGAGGGGAAAGCAGTGATCTGTTCAGCTGAGGAACTGTCCCTCCTGGAGCAGAGTCCAGTGGCACACGGGTAACAAAGGCCTTTACATCAGCAGCTTCTTTCCACAGACGTGTCTTGGCCTTGCAGGGAGGAAGGCAGCACAAGGATCTGTTGGGGGACAGCATGTTTTTTGCCAGTGCTACACATTTTACAGCAGCTATTCAACCCAAGACAGATACTGGCATTACAGCAGCCTCTCGGGCATTTGCTCTAACATTTAGCCCAGGAGTTTAAGATTGAAGCAAAAGCACTAGAGAATCACAGACACCCAACATGTTCCTTTGTGTTTTCATGCACTGAGTTTGGGTTATTTAGATGTGATTTCTAAACGATGATGTGAAATAGGTAACTCTCTCCTGTAGTATTCTGACATCAAATACCCCTGCCTGACAGAACCATTTTTAAGTAGCAGTGCTTAGAGAAGGCCTTTCAAAAACCTTTTCCTTGGTTTAGTTTTCTTAATCATTGCCCATTCTCCCAGGATGACATGCAAATTACAGCTCAAGTATTAAAAGTATAAATCAGACTGTGGTAGGAAGCAAAAGGGCTTCTACAGAATGGCTCCATAGGAGGTGGTGCAAGGCTTAAAATATTCAGAAAACTATATTCTCACCTTTTCTAAAAATGTTTTGCTCATTTACCTAGACAACTCTTCAGTCCCTGAGAAAACTACATGTCCACACTGTTCATGATGACAAAGCAGAATCAGTCTATTGTCTCCTCATCTATCTACCCTGCAGCTGCCCTTGGACTCTCCTCAAAAGCCAGTAATCAAGGACATACTTAGAAAAAAACAATAAAATATATATATATATATTTTTTCTTTCCACTGCATTGTTTCACTAAGAAATCCCCTCACTGAGGATACAAAACAATTCATGGTCCCATGCTCATCCTTGGCTTAAGAGCAGATCCCTCAAAACAAGTCATTGAGGTAAAATAAAGGGAGAGGCAGGTGGCCACATCTGCTTCACAAGACAGCTTTGCAAGGCTACGCAGAAAGGACACAGAGTAATTTAGCCTGATGGCGAACAGCAAGTGCATTTTGCGTTTATTTTATCCTGAGGACATCCATTTCTTCCTCTTACTAGAAGATATGCAAACTTGTCTATAGACATTGAAGCGAGCCCTCTCAGGATACCTTTCAGCCAGATGACATAAGAGGCATAAACACACACAATTATTCAGAAATTAAATGGCCTGACAAATGCAGTAAGAGGGGTCGGAAACTGGTGTGAGAGCTCCTCTGCATGTTCCACTGGATTTCCCACAGAAAGTGCTGCTGCACTGTCTTGCCATGCAAAGCAATGAGCCCACAGTAGCTAATGCAGGTGAAATAAAATCTAATGCAAAGGACCACGGAAGCACAAGCCCACTTCCCTTACTGTGGGAGGAGAATGTCAAACAGGGATAAAAAAGCAGAACTCAGCTCCAAAATACCGCTTCCTTGGACATCTACAGACTTGCATATACACACACAGCTCACTCCATTTAGATCTACACCCAATCACAGGCGTGATATCACTTCAGCAAGCCAGCTGGTGAAGCTCAATTTGAAGAAAGGACCATTTTGCCACAAGTAATAATGCCATCCTCCATTCTCTCTTTTTCAGAGGACCTCTTGTTAATGCAGATGAAGGCCCTTTCCTACTGCTTCAGAGTTCAAAAAACCAAGGCCAGAGAAGTCATACAGATTATCCATGCCACACTTTTCTATGCTACCAGCGCAGATATTGTGAGCAGTGAAAGAAGACAGGACAGAAATTAGAGGTAAGCCAACACTGAAAAGATGATACCTTTCAAGCTTTGCAGCTATCTTCGCCAGGTGAAATTCCATACTGTTCAGTGTACAGGAGAGTTTGCAAACAAGAACTCAAATGACTAGCAGATTAGACTGAGAAATAAATTACAGAACCAAGATTGTCACCTTCATTCCCAGCAGTACTACTGTGCATTTAAACTCAAAGTAACCCCAGCTAAATGAGAGGACTTGAGACCAAGTTGCATCATGCTGCTCCCTGATTACTCCCTTCTGTTCCGTAAGACAAGCAAATCTTGGCTCTGGAGATGGCCTTGCTACGGGTACTTTTTATGTCATACATGACTTGCTGAATAGCCAGCAAGTGTAAGTTGTGCTGTAGCTTGTCTTCAAAACTGTCTAGGAAACCTGGATACTCCAGAACACCTGAAAGGATAAAAACTATAAGGCAGAAAGACAATTTTCATTCTGTTTGTATCTGCCATGCTGTTCTTGAAATGGGTTTTGCCTCCACCTATGAGGCTTTCAGACGTTCACAGCCATTTTCGTGGCACCATAGCCATGGGGTTTAGGAAAAGCAGACACAACTCATATACACATCCAATTAGCACTTGGCTGCGTTAGCTGTGTGCTCTCAGGAGAAGATGACTTTGGGTCAGCGGGAGGATCTCTGCTTGGCTTTCTTTCTCAGAAGCTAAAGTTCTCTTATTTCAGAGGACAGTTTTGATCAATAGGACTACAACAAGGTTGGAAGTTGCTCTGCTGTCACTGGCTTTCTTCCTTCCTATTATCCAGAACATCACAGGCTTTTTTTTTTGTTTTTTTTTTTTCCCCTTTCAGTTCGTTAGTTTAAACTAAGTGATGGAAATGACTACCCAGTGAAAGAACGCTACAAATAATAACAATAATAAAAAAGTATGCCAAGTATACTGAGAAAGAGAGACTGAGTACCCATTAGTAAGGTTAGAGTGGGGCATTAATAAAAGGAAGATTTGTTAAACATGACTCATTTCTTTTCCTTCCTTTCATAAATCTTATTATTTCTTTGGAGAAGAGCCATGTACTCAGTGGCTGAACTGCATTCTTAAATGATGCTCTTGGTTTAACTACTACCTGCCTTTACTTACTAAAAAATCAAATAAACAATCCCCCCCAACTCATAAAAACCCCACCTCTCATTATCAAGGGTATTGAGTTAAAGCCAGGTTTTCTAATCCTCTAAACCTAAACGGTAGTTATAGATGTGCAAGAACCACATTGCAGCTCTTTGCTAGAAAGATGACAGACCTGTATTTGCTTTTCCAACTCCAGTCGCATCTACAAAGAATTGGAAAGAAACTTAACTGGAATACTTCCTAAAAGGCAACAAAAACATCAGTCAAAGATTTTCTTTCCACTGCTGTAAACATTGCTTTTAATCCTATATAGTACAAATGATTCAAGTTCTACACAAATAGATGAGTCAATGATGAAATTACCACATGATTTTTCTGTCAAAATAAACTTTCCTCCCAGCTACAAACAAAAAAAAAAAGCAGCAACATTACACAAAAAAAGTAGTTACCAGTATATAAAACACAGAGCACAGGGAGAGACTTTAAAATCAGTGATGTGCTGCTGGAATGGAGATACATTTTCTGTATTTGTCAATATTTTGAAGAATTGAATGCAATTTTTCCTGTTTTATAAAAGAGATTTACCCTTTTTTTTATTACCAAACCTTTATACCTGTTCTTCCTTAAGTGCCTAAATAGAGTAATACTATTCCAAATATTACCTTATATTATTATAGGGGCTATCTAAATATTGCCTCATGATGTTTTCTTCCCTTATTTTGGGTAATAAAATCTCAGCCTTCTTGAAAGAAGACTAACACAACTAAAGCCAATGTGAAGTAGAAATCAGTCCTTTGGACTGGACCATCTCTTTGCAATACAGAAAGTCAGGCCTGTAACAATAGTTACTTACCTAAGCTCAAGCAACTGATCCATAACAATTGAAAATACTTGTTATAATGTGTGGTATACCAATATACTGCAGCCTAACTTAAAAAAAAAAAAAAGTTTATATTTTTCACTCCTGTCTTCACCCAACTTTGAATTTCTTAAAAAAATCCTCAAAATGAGACCACGTGAAGAAGATACTCACTAGGAAAAGGAAAGCACATGGCTGAGAGTGGTCCCCATAAGCAAGCTGATACTTTTGGAGATAATTATGTGCTACTTTTGTCAGATGCATATTAGCATCAGACAGTAATATCAGCATTAAAAAATAAATTAATAATAGCATACACAAATTAAATAGAATTAGTTACAACATAAGAATCTGTATGTGGGTATGAGAAGGTGCAGTTTCATTAATGCAAGGCTGGCAGTCACACTTAGCGTTCCCCCATGAACATGTGGCTTTACCTCTCTTCTCTGCAAAAGGAATTACTCTTCAACTGAAAGTTGCCAGCTATAACAGCTTCTTTTTGACAAATCTGATGTGGACATTTGTATGATCTATTTGCAGCTTGTTCCCAACCCTTGCTTTTGATGTGGAAATTTGGAACCATTTTCAACCAGTCCCAAGCCTACAAAGAATAAACTGTGCTTTTAAAAACACCTTTTAAGGTACCTTTTAAGTATGCAGATTGCCAGGCTGAATTTTAAATGCAATCACTTTGCTTCCAGTACACTCTAAAAATCAGGAGTCACAGTCTGCACGAATCAGTCCTCTGCACCCAGGACCTGCTATTTCCATCATTTTAAGCCTCTGTGCTGCAATTATGTGAATTGTCCACATTTTTTCCCCAGCCTCCTCCATGAAATGCATATGCAATATAAAACCCATTTATCACACTGGAAATTGCTATTGTATTTAATCTCCACAAAGAGAGCAAAATCAAATTATGATGTGTAAAGAATCATAATCTGTCAAATTCAAGGAAATACTCCAGATTTATCCCTCCATGTCTGCAACAGAACAGGTCAAAGAGGTCTAATGTAGAAGCCATGGGTAGGAAGACATGATGTGAGCATACATAATGAGAAGATGAAAACTCTCTTAATCTTTGCAGATTGAATGAAATCTAATTACATGCTGTATTGATTGTTGTGTTTTACTGGAAAGAGACAGTGAAAAGGGAAAAAAGCAATTACAGTGAAATTGTAGTCTGACCCTTCAATTGCTTTTGGCATGAAAGGTTAGGCTCTACTTGGGGCATCAAAAATTCTTTATCCTCTATGGTAAATCATTAGCAACAGACTCAGATGCAAAACTGATTAGGGGAAAAATTCAGTCAATTAAATATTTTTCATTTTTTCTTCTTTCCAAAAAGTAGACTCAAAGGAAGAAAATAATAAGGTGTTATCATTATGCTATTTCATGAATTGCTACTAAGTCTATCTGGCATTAGTTTTGTGTTGACCAACAATAAATCACATCCGTCAGTAGAAATACCACAGTCAAAATGAAAAAAGATATAGATTAATGAACTAGATCTAGAACAACTCAGTTTTTCAAAATAAATGTTATAGCCAAAGTCAAATATTAAGAGGTAATATAAAGTTTCACCAAGAAAATTCCATAGACATGTTTCATCATTCTCCTTCTCCTTTCCACGCTCCGTTCATTTACTTCCACCAAAACCAACAGCAGCTGAGCGTAAATAAAGCTTTCAGAAATACTACTTTTCCAAGTTGGTAGAAAACCAAACCATGAGCCTACTGAAATCTATTGTTTGGGTGTATGTCTGCACAACTCTGAAGGGAATCATGGCAATTCTCATTCATTCTATTCTAAAAATTCTTGTTCTGCCACAGATAATTGCAAGGACCAGTTTTCTACTGACTTTCATGCGTGGTCCTCTGCATTCTACACACACCTCTGCAAACATTGTATGCACAGTTTTTATTCCGACTGAAAAGCTAATGAGTTCTCTGGTGATCAGTTTTAGGTTGCCTCTTGATACACCTGTAACATCACTGCTTGTGTTTATTTTTCCTTGCAGAAGGTACAATTTCAAATAATATTTATCTGATTGCATGGAAACAAGTGTGACAGTAACAAAATTCTGTATAGCTACATCTGTAGGGCTGGTCTCTCATAGAAGTGTCTTTCTATTGCACTGGATCTTCAACAGAGTCTCTAGAAAATCCAGGTAAGGCCTTGCCAGTTTAGGACTTATCCGAACAGAAGAGAAAAATAAAATAAAAGAACACTGAGACTTTATTACCAAAAATAAACAATACTTAATAGGTGGCTCTAAATTTCCTAATCTCAATATAGAAAGACACAAGAGTAGAAAACCGAAATACTGATCTGGACAGATCTATTGTAACAATAACACTGAGATGGATTCAAACTCCTGGTGCTTGCAGGAGTTCTGGGTATTCAAGGAATTCATATTCCTTATGAATAAAAACTATCTATCCATGTATGTCTCTCTGTATAAAAGCGACTTTGACCCACCTCATGAAAAAGTAACATCCAAGAAGGCCTCAGATGGCTCTCTCGCCTTGTGATAAAACAGTATACAGGATAATGTCTGGGAAACCTTCCTCGACATTAGGATGAAACTGCTCAGCTCCAGAGCAGACAGAGTGCTTCTGTAATAGCAGCCTTGCTGCGAGACATGGTAGAGCATTGTCACAGACAGGATCCCTTGAATCTCAATGCTGCTAAAGCAGCATTATGCCCATTAATGGCATAAGTAATGAGTCATGATATTAAAAACGGAGTATCAGTGAGCTAAACCCAAACACAAATGCTTGATCTTGATTTCACTTACAGTGATGCAACTCCGATGATTTCAGTGAGGCACCTCCTAATTTTTTAGGACTTCCCAGTTTTGTTGCCACAGGATGGGGGGGGGGGGGGGGGAAGAAAAGAAAATGACAAAGTATTTTTTCACAATGATGATGAAATAATCAATTGTGTTAATGTACCACTGTGTAATAAGAAAACCAACTGTGTCAGAGAAAAAACTGAATGGAAATGAATAGGAAATCTGAACAGCTCAGCTTGAAAAACTTTCTGTATTTTCCTGTGTAAGAACTTTCAAGAAGAAACTGCCAGCAGTGTTTATTATGACCTGAAGAAGCAACATAACATTTAAGTTCAAGTAATTTCACTATGAAGTTCCATATCCTACAAACCAAGTCAAAAAAAGAAGAAGAAAAGTCCGCAAAATAGAGGCACACTTTACAGAGAACTTCCTGTTTATTGTGAAGCCACTATCATTACGTGCAATGGTGCCTGCCTGGTACATTAAGGACTCCTGCTGATTCTCCAGGGGATGATACGCCGAGATGAGCTCAGAGCAGATAAATCCTACCCATAGTCTCACCTATGAATAACACTGAGAACAAATCAATTTGGGCCAAAAATCCCCATTCAGTTGAGCTACAATGGATATAGCTTGGGGACTGATCTAATTTAGTTTGGGAACTCTATGGCTTTGTTGAAACTGGGAGGAGGATTTCCCTCTAAAATCCTACATTCTTCAAAACCGCTCCAAAATATGGTTGGGAAACACAGCTGTTGACACTTTCCCTCTAATTCATGAATGTGTATTTTTGTGACTAACACCCACACTCCACATTCCCCTTCTCTCTTCCCTGTTTATACAGAGGAGTGCGTAAGGGGATGCCTGTTCTGTAACACTTGCAGGCATAGACTGTGTATTACCATAACAGCCTAACCTACTTAGATTCATACAGTCATTCAGAAAGTAGTAATAGGAAATAGACTTTATCTTAACCCTCCTATTTGTCTGCATTTTGAGACTACAGTAGCCTTTGTTAAATCAATGTTACGAGTAAGATTTTCACAAGCAGCCTAGAAGCACATTTGGTATACTTAAACATATTTACACTGGAAGGTTTACTTGGTGCTAGACACATTTATATTACAATTTTATGTAAAAGTTCACTCCTTCAGCCTTCTCTTGTCCAAAGCACTGATGTATTTAATCACATACTTATTTCTTTGATATTCCACATTTATAACTTCACAAATCTATGCAAATACAAATGCACTTGTTTTGAAGAATTAGTTTCTATATGAAATGGTTAGTTGTCCTATAACAACTTTTATGACTTAGCCTGTTCTAACTACCCTGGAAGGGTTTTTTCTTACCTACCAAGATATTTCAAGGCTGGTGAATTAGAACAGTATGTCATAAAAAGAAGTGGTGGATGCTTCCCCTCCTCACCAAAGATAATAACAAATTTAAATGGCAAAGTCATTAAGGAAACATATGGGTGCTATGTTTAAACAGACCATTAAAAGTATCAGTGTAAGAACTCGGTAGAATGTTTTTAAAGAAGTTCTGAGACCAAGTATATGACTTCCAGCTATACCCTAACTGTGTATTTGCTATACAGACACCTACCCATGCAGAGTTAATATATCCAGGCAAACTGTGAAGCCTGGTACAGTTCATAGGGACTTCCACCAATTCTTCAACCCATGAACTCTGCAGCCTCCTTAACTTTGCATCTATTGAGAAAGTCCGGACTTTGGACCCAGATCTGGGGGCTCAACAAATCCCTCCAGCCCCCCCTTTCCCTTTGTTTTCAGCACTTCAGCAGTGGGGTCTGTGTGTACGGTACCCCAGCTTCCCTCCCCCGTGAGCAAGCACTTTGGGGGCTCTTCCCCAACCTGCGGCACCCTCCCAGGACACTGGGCACCTCGGGACTGGTGCAGCCTCCCCTCCCAGCCCTGCGTACCATTGAGCTGGTTGTAGACCACTTCCTCCAGGTGGTCCAGGCGCTGCAGGATGGCCTCCCTGTCGGCCAGGCTGCCCACCTTGGCGCCGCGGCTCCTGGCCCGGCGGTCCGCGCTCCGGACGATCTGCACCAGCTCCTGGGAGCGGTCCTGGATCCTGCAGTAGACGGAGAAGAGGATGATGCCCACGAAGACCAAGATGTTCACCGTCAACAAAGTTTTGATTTTCCGTGCCACCGCCATGGGAGCCGCCGGCGCGGTGGCGGGGGGCACATCAAGGCGCGGCGGCCGGCGGCCTGGCGGCCACCCGGCACCGGGGCGCGCCCGGAGCGCGGGGCGGCGCGGAGGGGCGCGGAGAGGCGCGGAGCGGAGCTGTCCTTCAGCACCGCCGCGCCGCTCCCCGCCCGGCGCCCGCCTTCGCCCCGCGGGGGCCGCGCCGCGGCGGGCTGGGCGGCATGGAGCGCGGGGGGCCGCGCAAGGAGCGCGGGGCGCGGAGCCGAGGCGCTGCCGGCTGCGGAGCCGCCGCCGCCGCCGCCGCCTCTCCTCCTCCGGCGGCTCCCGCTCGCCCGCCCTCGCTCTCCGCCGCCCCAAACGCAGAGCGCCGGTGCGGAGTGACGTGCTCCGGGGGAATCTCATCTACATGCACACGGCGGAGCCGCCGCGCAGCGCCGCGCAGCCCCGCCTCGCCCGCGGCTCCCGCCCCCGGCCCCGCAGCCCCGGCCTTTCGGTACGACGGGTCTCTGTGAAGGAGTTGCGTGCTTCTCCCCCACGGAAGACACCAGTGGCCATTTTCTTTTCATTGCCCTGATCCTGCCCAAGCCCCGCTACAGGCAGCTGCGGAGAACCGGCAGGACAAAGGGCATCCTTGGCCGGGGGTGCAGGCCCTGGAGGTGAGGCGATGCCCCACCTGCCTCACCCTTGGAAATAAGCTGGAACGCGCTCCCAGCGCGAGGGACGGCTCGTAAAGCGCTCGGCTCCATGGCTTTCCCAGCAGCCATAGTACAGCACTTGTTAGTGATCCTACCGGGAAGCGACACGGCTAGGATCACATCCACACGCGCAAGAGAAGTCTTGCCAAGCATACATAGAATCATAGAATACTTTGAGTTGGAAGGGACCTTTAAAGGTCATCCAGTCCACCCCCTGCCACAAGCAGGGACGTCTTCAACTATACCAGGTTGCTCAGAGCCCTGTCCAACCTGGACTTGAATGTTCCCAGGGATGGGGCATCTATCGCCTCTCTGGGCAACCTGTGCCAGTGTTTCACCACGCTCATCGTAAAACATGTCTCCTTATATCTAGTCTAGATCTACCCTATTTTAGTTTAAACCCAGTACCCCTTGTCCTATCGCTACAGGCCCTGCAAAAAAGTTTGTCCTCATCTTTCCTGTAGCCCCCTTTAAGCCCTGGCAGGCAACTGTCAGGTACCCCCGGAGTCTTCTCTTCCCCAGGCTGAACAACCCCAACTCTCTCAGCCTGTCCTCATAGGTGAGGTGCTCCAGCTCCTTCATAATTTTTTCAGCCTCCTCTCTGGACCCACTCCAACAGGTCCATGTCTTTCTTATTGTAGAATCATACACAGGTGGAGAGAAGCAGCCTTGGCCGTTACTCAAACACACATCTAGTGACTGCTGAAGAATTACCAATATCTCTAAGCTTGATACCTATGGACATTAAATAAGCCCTTTCAGCTGGCAGCTTCTCAATTCATGTTCACAGTGGTCCTCTTTTGTATACCATCTCACTTAGAGGGGCACATACTGTAATATAATCCTGGTTGTGGGCATTTTTTTTTTCCTTTCTTTCTTCCTTCTTGAGTTCAGGAGCTGCCAAGCCCAAACTCTAGCACAAGTTACAACCTCCCTGGATTTACTGTAACTTGGCAAGACCTGTTCAGGGTTTCCTGAGGTATAAACTCTCCATTGCTGTCCCACTTGTGACCCTCCTGTTGTTCACCTTCTGCAAGGCCCCTGAGGGTGCAGTTTCTTTGAGAAGATACGTGTTTCTGTCTTAGAGGAATTCTCTCCCTGACTTACGGGGATCACCAATTAAAACCTGTGCTGGAGGGATCAGAAGCGCAGAACAAGCCTAGACTGGAGTTTCACCATAATCTAATCAATCACTGGCAAAAGATGCCACAGGTTTCTGCAGTGTCATCTCCTGCAAATAGGTATATCTCTACAGAAATATGTACAGGATTTGGCTACTTTCTACAGTACTGTATTTTTAAACACAAATAATACCTAAATATAGGGTCAGATGTTCTTTCACTGAAGCAGTAGTAAAACTCTCAGCTCAGCAGAAGAAGCTCAGAACCTGCAATTTTCCAGTGTTTTGATTATTTTAGTAGTATTCTTATTGCAAGTCTGTCATAGCATTACGTTTTCATAGAAAATACCAATTTGGTTTAAGAAAACGTATTGAACTAATGCTCAAGTGTAGCTTATTAGATGTCTCCACAGCATTTAATATATTATAGCAACACCTGCTGGTCTTGATATGGTTAAGAATCTGTTAGATCACTATGTCCATTATAAACTCCAAGTTCACAAACTGGCTGCAAGAATTCAGCTTGGGTCCTGACATGAGCGTATAGTTTGTCCCAAGAGTTGTAAAACACCTTCAACTATCTTAGGGAGTTTACTAAGTTTTGATGGAGTTTTAATTGAATCACTGCAGTTTTAGAAGGGCTCTTTCAAAGACATGATTTCATCCATGATTGACTTAGGTCAAACAGTTGTTTCCTTTTGCTAAGTAAATGCTCTTAAAATGGTCATCTTAAAACAGTCTAGAGTGTGTACTGAAGAACATGCGAATATGCTTATATCACTGAAACCTTACCCGACACCATTCAAATAATAGTTAGCTCTGACAGATTACTGTTCATTCAGAAATCTCAAAGCAAGCTGCAAAAGACATACTATTAGAGCTGACTGAAGGATGGCAGTAGTGTTTCTGGAAAAATGTCAAGGTCAGAAAATGTATTTTCTTTTTGCATTGGAACAAAATCAAAAAGCTTTGAAATGTTTTTACACCAACAGCATTGACCTGAAGCCACTGTTTCCTGCCCAAAAGGGTCAGGTTCCAATTTTTCTTCCCTCAGGCTTATATTGCCAAAAGAAAAATAGATCAAAATCAATATATGCAACACCTGGTTTTCAGTGAAAATGCTTTTGTTGAAGCTATACCAATCGACTGTGATTCCTGACCCATCTTACAAATGGGGAACATGGGAAGGCATTGGTAACTTGTTCCAAGTCAACAGAACAAGCCAGAGGCAATGTTGGAATCCCATTCCAAAACACAAATTTAGTTTCTCTCTTCCTCACTATTACTCTGTTTACTGATTTTTACTCCTACTCACCTCCATAGGCCTCATGTTTTCACCCATATAATCCAAGATGGTTTAGAAAGCTGCTATAAAGAAACACCAAGATACTGTGCATTCAAATGACAGTCTGTAGTTGATCATCCTCTTTACATCTCTCTGCTATCACTGTGCTCAGCCAGAATAAACACCTAGATGAAGGACAGCTGGCTGAAGATGAAGATGATGTTAAGTAGCCAAAGGTAAAGAGTCTAAAAAAACAGTCAGCATGCTAAAATAGTCATCTGTCATAGGCCACTCCCCTAGTGTAGAAAAGATGGTTTATTGCCTTGAGGCACTTCTGGGCTGCTACTGGACTGTTAAATAGCTAAAGCTGCAAAGTTAACAACAGCATAAAAACCCAAATCTTGCTATTGTCTGTGGCTCTCCTTGAAAGTGTGCTTGGTCTTGTACAGTGTTGATCTTGCAGCAGTTATCTTTGCTTCTGTTAACTCTTGCTTACTCCATCTTGGCATGAAGATATTGATATCAACGAAAACTTCAGTTGCTTCTGCATTTACAATCCTGTTCTGCTTAGCTTCTGAACACAGAGACGTTGAATTTCATGTCAAACACTAAACTAAAAGATTTTGAAAAGAACATTTATTAAAACACTGGTCTTGCAGCCATTATCTGCAGAGCTCATCATGCAACTAGTCAAGTCAACAGACTCCAAATCATCCTGACTCCGGTTCATTTGGAGCTGCTAACTTCAACCAATACAGATAAACCACATTTTTTTTACCAGCTAGTGAAAACTGTAGATTGTATAGCAACTGAGTACGACCAAGACACACCATCATTGTCTGGACATTTCACAAGTTCAAGTTTTCCCCGAAAGTGGTTATAAAAAGTTATGTTAAAAGACCATGTCAGACCTACAAAGTACCATCAGAACCCTTGGGATCACCATGCCTTCTGTTGGACAGGTCGAGGTATGGTGGGTACATATTCAGATAATCGATATGAGTTTCAATTTTTTATGAGATGTTTTCTGTTGAATTTCACTTTAATGTCCTAGACATAGATTGAGGAATTGACCTGCTGATGAAACAAAATAAGTAAGATTTTACTTTTGGGGAGAGGTTAGAAGAAGAGAAAATGATTGAAAAGTTGCTTCAAAGTTTTTTGAGTTTAAAAAGATTATGTTAGGAAAAAAAAAAAAAAAAAAAAAAGAATTCAAGTTAATAACCGTAAAAATCATTCCCAACCACTTTTGCAAAAGGACACAAGATTGATTTACCATATCTAAAGAGGCATACCTTTCTGATCATTCCACTGCACGATATGAGACATTTGCAAGAATGAATAATGTGTAGAAGGGAACTTTGATGTTTAAAGTATTTGAACACTAGCTTTAAAGAAAAAAAAAAAAAAAAAAGAGAGACAAAATATTATGCAAGTGATGATCTGCAATTGTAAATTCCAGCTGTCACAAAACCTAACATCACCTACCATTTTCCTAATGAAATCCCAACTGCATTTACTAGCCCATCGCTTAGAATTTTAATACAGCTTAATATTTTTCTACTTTAAGTAATACTTATTTAGAAGGAAACAGCAACAAAAACAGATAACAAATTCTAAGATCTGTGGTTAAATTACCCAGGCATACAGAACTGAGGCCCTCATCCTGTTGCAAAGAGGTATTGCAGCCCACCAAATTGTGCAATTTAGTATTTGTGCAGCCCCCTCCTTACTATAGTTTCAGCAGACTCTGTAAGAAGAGATTTGAACAAACATCATGTTTACAGGAAGTTACATAAAGTTTTTTGCAAAATTAGCTAGCAAGTTAGGAGAGAAATAAATAAGGAAGCCTCAGATGTCTCATACTTGAGATGTTTCCAAGCAGCCTCTTATCTTTTCTGCTGCAGCTTCAGAGAAGATGGCAAGCTGGTATTATATTGGCATGAGAAGGCCAGCAGCCAAATAATTCCTTTTACAACAAGACACTTCCAGGTCCCTAAAGCTTCAAACTGCCACTCTGCTCATGTTGATGTAGAAGCTTTGGAGCATGTTCACAGTTGACCAAATGCCTCTTATTGCTAGCACAGAAGTGCTGTGGCCAGGTAAGGCAGAGAGGAATCTCCAGCCTGGTATTCTTCTCACTGCATTAAAAAGGCAGGAAGCCCAAAAGCAACGAGGGATTTCCATGCAGTGATTCTATGCTGGCTCAGAAAGTAAAGGTGTGTGGTGACTGAATAGCCCTGAATATAATCAATGTCTACTTTACTTAGAGCAGAATGACAACACAACGTGCTGTGGTTTCAACCAAAATGAATGTGTTCACTTTAGTAAGATGGCCTCTCTGCTATACTTATTACAGGCCTGATGCCATAAGCATTTAATAGTGGGGTCACTATTACAGTGTGCAAAGACTTTCATTCATAACCAGCAGGCCTACTCAAAGTAGTAGACACAACACAGGGATTAAGTATCCACAAGATTAGACTGGGGGTGCTGAATTTTAACTTCATCTTGAGAATGGTCCTAAATCAAATGAGATGCCTTAAAATCAGAACACGTATTTCAGAAATTATATATAGAGATACATACATCCTTTCAATTTTGGCAGTATTAGTCACTTATTGAGGTTACACAGAAGTTTTCTAAATGGAATTTTGGGATGCTTCCTTCTAAAACTGCAGCAAGTCCTACTTGCACATGGGACAGTTCTTCAAATGCACAGACTGCACTGTGTTCTAGCACCCGTTGTTGCGACACAAACATGCACTACCCGTACATTCCCCATACTGTGTTAAAACTAAATGTTTTTATCCTCTGACTCTGCAGAGAGGATTTATAATACACAGCAAAATTGCAGGCAGATCTGCTGCTTTCATGTTTGTGATACTGTGCTGATGACCACACTGTAGTAAATAGCATACAGATAAAACCCAACAATTATCCAAACACGCATTAAAAAGCCCAGTAAACCTGTCATTGTAAAATCAGAATATAAATAACTGCCAGACTAAAATATTCAACCCACACACTTACATTTTACAAAGCTCTTAATTTATAAACACTACAGCTCTCATCAGTTTTAATAAGAATGAGTTGAGCTCCTACCTTTTTAAAATCCAACTGCATAGTCCTCTACCCATTTTCTATAATTATCTCCTACTGTAATTTCAGAATAGGTTCTTGCTTGCTAAGAGAGGATTATCACCATTCACCATGATCAAGATTATTTGCACGATCTTAGATTTACTCCATGCAACAACAGAAAAAAATACTTGAGGACCTTGTTTCCCACAAATGTCAGTGTCTTGGTCCAACTGTGCCTCAAAAAGGGAAGGTGGTTGGAATCTGCCTGACAGCTGCTGGACTGGGATCCCAGGTTGTAAACTGATGTTTTTCATAGCCATCACAGCTTCCTGTAAGGAATTTCAGAGATACTGTGATAAGATAGACTCACATACTGGAAATAAATCTGAGAAGTTTTCAAGGACAGCTTCGATGTTTATGAGAGTTCTAGTCAAGAGAATAAATGTGCAAGAGATATATAAATGTAATTTAATATCCAGCTATTGCAGATACAGAAATTACCTCATTATATGCCCTGAAATCCATCTTTACTTATTCCCATTGCCAGAAAATTTACAAAAACCTAAACAATGGCTAAGCTGTTGGCATGCTAAGACCTTTGCTTTTCATACTGACCGAGTATTGTCTCTGGTTCCCTGTGTTTCCTCTTCTGCTGAAGTCCCTGACTCTGCTCTCATATTCTGTATAGCTTTTAAGGCCTCTACTTTTTGATAGTACTGTTTTTTAAAAACGGATGATGAATGTTGTTCCTAATCCCAGGAACAACCTTTGGCTCTGTCAGTTGACATCTGTAAACTATGACCCAGAGTTCCTCCTTGGAATCCATTTGTCTCATTTCCATCTTTACTCTTAAACAGCCAACCTTATGGTAACAGAGTTTGCAGTCAGCTTTTTTATTAGTATTTAATCAAATATTATCTTAGGCAGAAAACACTGTCCAGATCAAGTTTTATATTAAGGTGTGTTTTAATATAGCTGTACTTTAGGTAGAAGTCTGTTTACTGAAGGGACTGGCAAAATAAGTGGGCTTTCTCAGATAGATGTTGAACGCAACAGTTCTTTGTTGGCACTAAAAAGGTGGAAGGGTGTTGCTCCCTGTCCAATCCAGCCTAAAGCCCATGAAAAAGCTGAACATTATCACTGTCTTAGAACAGTTAAAAATATTTTGCTACTGAAATTGCACTGAATGCAGTAGGGTACATTGCTCTTTGGCCATCATCGTCACAGTCCCAATTCTGCCCTGAGGAACTGGCTTGCGGACTTCTGCAGGTATTTGCCCAGGCTGATCTACTTGTAAGAAAAGAGCCTCATACAATATTCATTACTTACTTGTCTCTGTCTTGATGCACATTATTAAGAGATGCATGGCCCTCCAGCAAAATCTTCACAACAAAATTAAGAAACACAGTCAGTCATCATGTCAAAGTCATAAGAGATTAAATATTCTAAGTGCAGCAGCACAGGGGTAAATTAGTATTGTTACCTTCTGACCTCTAGAGCTGCACCCAATGCTGGCTTTAAACAATAAAAATAATGAGATTTTTAGATTCTATTTATTTTGAAACAACAACTGGCAGCTTGAAAGAAGAAAACATGTTTTGGCAAATAAAGTTGACATTGACATTTTTAGCAAAGACTAGCTATATGGTGGCTTGTCACTGGGCAAATCCAAAGAATCACTGCCGCCTCTGATGTATGATGTTTTTCACAGGGACCAGTGTGTGTGTGAGTAATAAAGAACATTTAGTACAGTTTGTATCTGCCTTTAACAGAGATGTTCAGAATATTTAAATAGAAACCAAACCATTTCTGGCATTAAATTGTTCAATGTGTTTTTAAAAAATATCATCTTAAAAATTGAGAATATAAAAGCTGATGTATGGTAAAATTCCATCCTAAAAACTATGCCAATGAGAAGCTTTAACAGATGGAAGTAGGATGACAAAACCAAACTCATCTACTTGAGTTGAATTCCCAACTATTCCCAGTAAAGGACAACGTTCCATTTAACAGTTTTGAACGCCTTTTTTTTTTTTTTCTTAAATGCACTTGAAAAGGAGCCAGTCAGTAGGGGAAGAACTCTTAAGACTATATTGGACTATGCAAATGCTTGAAGTACTGTTATGCTGTTTCCTGTTCCAGACCACACAACTTCTCTAGTTTTCAATTTCTCCATCTGAAAACTAGGGGCAGCTTGCCATAAGGGAAGTGGCAGAATTTGCTTTTATCAATCTTCATCTCAATTGACTTAGAGACCATATGCAGCTTAAAACAAATAAAAGTCCAAAACAGGAAAAACATGGAAATCCAACAGATCTGCTACAAGACACCAAATGAGTAACACAGTGAAGGGAGCTGCAGGTAGACAGAGACATGTAGGTATGACATTCACAGATATTCATAACCCTCTTAGCTGTAGATGCTGGGAAGACATTTTCTATTATTCATTAATTCTATGGTGAGCAGATAGATTAAGCATTTTTTCCTCTTAATTAATCTAGCTCTGGGCTATGGAGTTGAAGAGCTTCATTTATTTATATATTTACTCATTCTGAGGGAAAAGTATTTCTCACCAAAACCCTCCACAGTGAAACTGCAGTGTCAAAGCCTCTGGCCAAGCTCACAAACTTTTCAGACTGCATATGTCTTTAGCTACTACATCACAATACATAATTGCAGATACAGAACACTTAATGATTTTGATACTAAATACAGGGAGATATTTTATGTCGGTGACTTAATTTTCCCAAGTACAGACATTAATATCAGCCATAAAGGACAGATCATATTCCACCAATATAAAGGAAACATGAAATGAAAAGGATCAGTTCTATAGTTTTCTTTATGCTATTTATTATTATATATTATATCCTACATGTCTCCAATCGTATCAGCTCACAAAAATTTCCTGACATTAAATCCTTTACTGTCTATTGAGCTGCTTTTGATTTACATAAACCAAAGGTCAGCAACAAGCAATGAATAGGCTGCCTAGTGCTGAGCAAAGCTTTTGTTGGTGCTAGTTATTCCCTTCCAGCCCTCTGGCACACAGGCTCCTGGGAGGACACACCTTGACAGAGGTTAGCGTGGACCTACACTGATTTAATATATAGGGGTTTCAATTGTTATTTAACAGGGACAACGTTGCACTGAGCAAGTACTACTGCTTGTTAGCATGCTTTGTTCAACACAGTTAGTGTGGTACCCTGCCAGAGTAAATACTAAAGGATAGCTCAGGTGATAGACTGAGGTTATTCAACTTTTGACAAAAGGTTAGGGGAATTCTCTTGAAACAGTAATTGTCTGTCACATGAAATACTGCAACTTCTTGAACACAGGAAAGAGGAAACCATAACATGAATTGGACTAGGACAGGAGGAAACTAGAGGCAGGTCCGTTAATACAGTGGAATCTAATAGACTCACCAATAAAGTCTTGGTTAGATGGGACAGAAAATAAAGAATAAAAGAAAGTTAATAAGAACCTCAAATTCATCTGATGTTTCTGTAGCTAAAATAACTGAGGCTGGTTTCCTCCTATGTCTCAAGAATTTTTGTGGTCAGGGAATTTCTGTGGTATCACAAAGAAGGTCCTCAGAGGATTTGGCATGGGATGCTTTTTCATATGAGCCAAAAAAAGGCAGGATGGCATAGAAAGAATAATCTATGGTGACAGCAGTCACTACACTATAAAAATAGACCCACAATACAACATCTTACAGATACAGAACCCAATCTAGACACAATGCCATTG
Organism: Tyto alba; assembly: GCF_018691265.1. Taxonomy (NCBI): domain Eukaryota; kingdom Metazoa; phylum Chordata; class Aves; order Strigiformes; family Tytonidae; genus Tyto; species Tyto alba. The sequence continues at coordinate 7,814,177 of NW_024881320.1, forward strand.
TAACCTGGCCAACTGAAGGCAAGTGAAGTTAATTGCCTGTGCAGGCTAATGTTCTGCAGGTTTGATTTGAGGAAATAATATTTAGGAAACCTTCAGAATGGGCTTATTTTTTGCAGAGGTATCATTTCAAACACATGGATGCACAAGTCAGGTTTGGAGCAGAGGGTAAAAAAAAAGCTTAAAGTAAAAATTTGTAAATTAATCTGGTAGTAGAGCCAGAAGTAATATTCACATAACAGGTCTTGCCACTGACTTTAACTGGTCACAGACACAACTACTGATTACTATCAAATTGTCATGGTTTGAGCCTGGTTGGCAACCAATCACCACAGCTGGTCACCCTCCCTTCCCCTTCCCCACCTGGGAATGGGGGAGGGAATTAGAGGAGTGAAGGGAGACTCGCAGGATGAGATAGGAACAGTTTAATAATGGCAATAAAATGAGAACAATGATGATAATAGGAAAAAAAGAAAATATATAAACAGTGAATGCACAACGTAATTGCTCACCACCTGCTAACCAATATCCAGCCCGTTCCCGGCCAGTGACCCCGAGATACCAAGATCCCGCAATCGCAATCCCGGAAGCGAGAGAGAGAGAACCTTCCCAACCACCCCTCCTCTATATAGTGAGCATGACGTGCCATGATATGGAATATTTCACTGGCCAGTTTGGGTCAGGTGCTCTGGCCGTGCTCCCTCCCTGCTCCCTGTGCCCTTGCGCACGGGCAGGACATGAGGAGTTGGAGAGTCCTTGAAGTCTCGGTAGCAGCTGAAAACATCAGTGTGCTGTCAGCATTCTTCCCATACCAAACCCAAAGCTAAATCCAAAACACAGCACTCATCTAGTCCCTGAAAAGGAATATTAACTCTATTTCAGCCCAAACCAGGACACAAATTCATTCTTTTGATGAATCCTTCAGTCTGTACCTGATAATCCCCTTTTTCCCCCCACAGCACTTTATGCTTTTTCTTCTCAATGCTTGAATGGAACTTTTATCTACAATGGAACCCTGATCTTGACTGGGACAATGAGATGCTTCCATCTGACACATAATACATACACAAGACAAATAATAATGGGCAGCAGTGATAAGAATAGTGCATCTTTATAATATCCACTCTATGTATGACATAAATGAATACATCAGTTTACTCTTAAAATAGCCTACTACTAAAATTAGATAAGTGAATACTGCCACGTAACACTATAATACTAATGTAATTGGAAGAGCTGGATATAAAGACCAGATTTAGTGCTGAGAAAATCCTCTGCCTTGAAAATGTAAATTCATGTAATTTCCACTAATTGTGCATAGCATCAGTGTAAATTCAACCATGAAAACTGAACAAGGAGTACTGAGTCTGACCTTTGTCAGGTAAAACTTTCATTTTAAGGAAAATCTATATCAGAATTGGTGAATGTATGCTCTTTTACACCCACCTGGCTTTCCAAAGCATGCTGCAGACAACTACAGGGACAATACTAAGATAAACATACACAAAATTCACCTCAAATAAAGTGTAATTTCTGTGGCATGCACAACAGCTCTAAGCCACATCTTCCACCACTCTGTTCCTCAATTGCACAATTGTCTGAACTTGCAGCATAGAGAGCGACCAGAAAGAAAAATTGTGCTTTAAATGCAGGGGACAAGAGAGCACCTGTGCAGAGCCTGCTCACATGAGGGTTTTCTGGGCTGATGTGAGTAACTGAACCGTGGGCTTCCAGGGATCATGGCAGGATAAAACTACTGAACTTGGAGCAGTAACAGACTCATATTTCTGTGGGCACAACTGGACTGTTGTGTAACAAGCTGTCGATTCAGAAATGCTTGCTCTCCTGGTGAGCAGACTAAGCAATATCCAGGGCCACATACGTATCCTGTGGCTTTTGAAGATGAAAGTCAGGATCTACAGTTGTGATCCACAATAGCTTCATATATTTGTAAACTTAGCAGACAGGCATGCACAGGAGAAAAAAAAAAAAAAAACAACACTGAATGGCATTTGACTCATGACATTATCTGTGGATTTTATTATTGCAAAGCCTCAGAAACAAGATTTGAGGTGATTTTTTTTCAGTTATTTCTTTTGTGATTTTTACCACAAGAAATCATCTCATCTACTGGCTTATCACAGGCAATTTGTTTGAGAGAGGTAGTCTTGTTTGACTCCAGCATTCACAAAACAAAAAAAAAGCAAACCGCAGAAAAACTGGAAAAAGCCTTAGCTACAACTGTAAGTCCTTACTGCTGTGTAACTTTTGGAACATGACCTTCAGGTCAGAAGAACAGGCAGATGTTGTTAATATACCATCTGCTGCTACCAGTGAATCCTAACGCCCTGGAGAACTGCACACCACTGAAACCATGCCTGAGGTACAGTGCAATATCAGCATTAAATCCCAGCCTGAGATCTGGAAATGCTATTGAATAACACCAAAAGGCAGAGCTCCAGCTTGGGAAATCTCCTTACCAAAGAAAGTATTAAAGTCCCATAGCCATAGGATAAGAAAGCCTTAAGAATTTGCAGCAAGTTACAATGGGCAAGAGTAAACTTTTTGTCCTCTGAAATCTCTCTCCAAGTTGTGGTACGTGGTAGCAAATCTGACAGTGTCTTAAAGTGTCCAGAGAAGTATCTGAATGTCTTTCTATCTTCTCCTCTAAATCACAGTAAATCCTACAATAATTCAGCTTTACAATTGGACTTGATGATCTTAAAGGTCTTTTCCAACCTAAATGATTCTGTGATTTTATAAAACTTCTTACCTTAGTGGGACTTTGGTGGCTTTAGGGTGCAGAGGGAAAACAAGACCCCTTTGTTTTAAGGAATGAAAATCTACATCTGATAGCCAACAAGACACTAGACGCTGCCATGATGAACACAATTTGGTATGTTAGAGGAAAATTGTTTATTCTTTTGGGAATACATTGTCACAAGCCAGCTGCTTAAACTGGATTAGAAAAGGGAATTAGAAAAATCACAATCCAATTAAAAAGTAATATTTTGTTTGTTCCTTGTAGGGTTTTTTGGTCTTTCATACTAATTTCTTCTCTTCTTCATTTTTATTTAATTTAATATTATTCACAAATAAATGGCCTGATCCTACATCTATAAATGGCGCTACTCTCATTTCCAACAGCTCAGGATATAGCCCCAAGCATTTCTCTGCTGACTTCAGTGAGAGAAAGACAATCTCTGAACACAGCAAACCTTCCAAACCTTTCAAGCAAGGACACCCAAACGAATCCTATCACTTGCACATCAATTTATAGAAAAATTGAAAGAAGAATCATGCAGGAGGCAAAACAGAATAGGAATTTTTCTCTTTCTATGTGTTTTTCTGATAGCACAGGTTGGAAATGGAATTGGCACATAACAGAAATACCAGTACGTTAACTCTGCTACCATCTAGAATGGTCCATTAAAATAGCAAAGACAGTAAAACAGATGATATTTTAAAGCATCACTGAAATTCCAGAAAACAAACAGTAGAACTGGTTGTAAAAACCTACACAGACTTTTAAAAATACTGATCTCAGATTTGAGAGTAAATTTCCATTTTCCATTGAAGTGAAAAATGGAGCAAAATCAAATTTCACTACTTCAGACAGACCTGTGGACCTCTGAATTCTCTATTGCTCTTAGAAATAAGAAAAGTTTTGCAGATGCAAAGCCCCAACTCTTCCTTGTTGAAGAGAAGAAATAAATGTAGTTATTTACTAGGTTCCTTTAAAACCTGTGAAAAATTTTCAGACAAAAAGATTGTGGCACTCCATTTATTCTTGCTTTCATGAAGCAACTTATATGATTAGAAAAGAAATATAAACTTTCTGTACTGAGTTGAAAGAAAAGGTTAAAATCAGAAAAGAAGAAACAAGAAAAAGAAAACCCCTCAAAACTATAATCTTGCACTTCTAGTAAATTACCTAGTCTTCAGATGAATAAATGTGTCCCATTGTCACATCTCTGACACTCTGAGTAGTTTCAATCCTGATAACTTCTCATTTTGGAAAGCAAAATTTGTAAAGAATACAGAATCATTCCACATTAGTGTGCTTGCAGGTCCATTATTTTTTGTTCATTTCTGTTCAGGCTACCCCAGCCAACGCAGCTGTAATCTCCCAGCTGGGCCACCTGCCTCTGCAAACGGGCTCTCGGTGTGCTGGAGGCCCACAGCACCCTCAGAAACTGATGAGCTTACTGAGCGTAATGCATTTAAATTTTAGATTGCAGAATTCCCTCCATCTTTCAAGTGATTCTTGTCTGATGCTTGAAGTCAGGAAAGTCAATTGACACTTAATTCTGTTCTTCTTTGATTTATAACAGCTGTTGATTAAGAACCTGATTTGGGACAGATTCAATTGTTTCCTCACTGAAAACAAACGAAGAGCTTTTCTTAAGGTTTGCACCTTGAGTAATGGTTGCGTGTGTTTTATCGTATTATGCCACTATGTTTTATTAGAAAGAATTAGTCAACACTTATTTCCTGGAAATTCACCAGTGGTGCATTCATATGTTGTCAGAACATGGCAATGACTCAACACCGCTCTGTGCGCAAGACACATGGGGACAAGGGGCTTGGCTGACCTGAGGGATGATTTCATCCATTGAAAAAATAGAATTCAGACACCCAAAAATGGGCCAAAAGCAACTTTTAGTAGTTGTTGTTTGTTTTGTTTTGTTTTTCTCAAATAAACTTTAAAAGGGTTCTTTTTTTTTCAGAATTTTCACATTTCCACTCTTTTAATTTTGATGTTCCTAAATGACACCCTGATATGAAATGGACCCAATTCTGACCCTAAAGAACTTCCAATTTTTTTTTTAACTTAGTAAAAAAGCTTAAATAATTTGTTTTGGATCTGGATATTTCTCTTCACCAGTGTTCTGATTTAGTCAGCAAACACATCACTTATTATTTGTATATCTCCAGTGTTCCCATTTTAGAGTTTATAGGAGACTGCATACTTCAAAATAACCCACTCTGATTTGGGCTTAGAGAAAAAGATGCTTAGTTCACATAAATCAATATATCTTCAGTGAGGACCATGAAGCTGTGTGCTTTCATGCCAGGTTATGAACCTACACATTTTTACTATCTCATTTCAGAGAGAACTTTTTTGTTTGCAAATATGTGTTTCATTACTCAGAAATATATAGTTTAAAAAATGTAATTAAAGAAAACATTAATGTTGTATTTCCCTAAAAAAGGTGCACTGAAATGCACAAAATATTAGAAGATAGGGACATCATGCTATACAAAAATAGGAACCCTCAACAAAAGACTAATGCTTTGAAAAGATAAAGGGAAGATCAATATGTTCCATCTTTATAGACTCTCATCTTGTATTCTCCTGTAGTCTCAAGTCAAAGCCTACTTTTGTCTGTAGTCTAACAAAGGGTATCAGTGTTATGAAATGTACAGTAGTTCCTTCTTTATGCTCCCTGATAACTTGTCATTTATAATGTCTGAAATTCAAGACAGCTTTTTCTTTACCTGTCTGGTTCCCTTTGCAGAACAGCTCACAACTAGCCACAGTATGGTACCCACAGTATGGTACCTTGTTTCCCTGCATTTAAAAGGTTGTTTCCTTTGTTTGGTTCCTCCCTGTCAAGCTGCCTAAGTTCACTGCCAACAATGGCCAGAACAGAAAGCTGGGTGAAGAATATATCTGTTTAGTTGATGTACCATGTACTGACATAATTCACTGGACAGTAAACTTAAAGCTGCATTGCACACTGAAAAGAAAAATACACCTCAAATGTACCCATAACTGGAGATGAAGACGTGGTAAATCAGCCCTTGTTCGCCAAAGCTACTAATGTTAGGTAATATTTGGGTGGCACATCTGCACCGAGGGCATACTGGCTTGCAATAAGCAGCTGAAAACTGAAGCATCCAAATACAGAGGTCAAGCCTGGAGATTCAACTAAGAAACCTACTTTGTATTGCTCCTGAAAGTTATGGAAGGGAAATGTAAAACACTACTTTTCAGGGCAAGTGCAAACCACAGCTGCATAGCAATTTAAGAAAAAGGCTTGTTACCTGTCTCAGAAGTACCTAGACATGACAGCAATTACTTGTATATAAAGAGACATTATTTTTTTCCCTTTTCACCCAATTATCTGTATTTAAGATGTGCCTGTTTACAAGCAATCATGCAAGATCGAAAAGGAAATATGAAATCACACTTACTTCTTCCAGAATAACTTAAAATAGCTTCCCTGGAAATGCAAAGTCCTGTGACGTTCCCTGGTGTCTCAGCCAAGAAAGCTTTACACAAGGTTCCTTCCACAAGGTACACTGTGACTCTGTTGTTTATGCTTGTACTTGTAGCAAGGTTTTCCTCTCCAGTTGAATAGCATTGGTATTCTGCACTATTTTGAGAATTTCTGAAGTTAGTTTGAGGGGGAAAGAAAAATGGCAGGGGCAGGGACCGCATGGTCACTTGAGGCACCAGTCTGAGAAGCAACATCTCTCTAAATTCATGGAAAGACAACTTGCTGGAGCACCAGCGTGAGTTGTTGCCCACCAGCTCTACAGATAATTCACTCAAGAAAAGGGAATTCTCTTCAAAATCAAATTGACTAATTTTTTTTTTTTTTCATGTGTCACCATTATCGCTAATTACAATTAGATCAGTAGCAGACTGATTAGTTCAGAGCATTCTACAGATGTTGCACAAAATAAGAACTGGGGTATTACAGGGTGCACCAAATTACTTATGTGATTACAACTGTTGTCCCACAAAGCAACTAAATGTATAGGAGCCCAGAAGAGAAGGCAGTGGGATGTCTTTTCAGTTAAAAAAAAAATAATTGAAAAGGTACTTCAGCACTTCTAGAGATAGCACAACTGACTTTTATACAAAATTGACAAAGAAATTTTGAACTTAATTTCAACATTCAATGTTTAGCAAAGTTTCTTCCTGGATCATGTTTGGAAAAGGTGGAAAGTAAGTAGGATGTGAAATTCTCATAGTTATTGTTTCATTTCTGAACACCAAAATCCACCATTGCAAGATCTGGACTTGCCAGGAAGCAGAAAATCCTTTTCCATATTGGCTCTGCTTACAGAATCCCAGAATCTCCATTCATACAGAAGCCCATGAAAGTATAAAATGAACTTTTCTAATCTGAAAAATCAGTTAAGACCTTCACTTGCTTGCTGCCCGTCGGTCACATCCAGGAAAAGCAGCATGCCTACACTATCCAGAGGACAGACCTTCTGCCTGGTGCAGCACAGGGAGACTTGTACTGTTTCTTTAGCAGAGGCTGTAAATCAGACACTTGCTTTATCCTGACATAATTGCATTCATTACCTGTGTTATGACAGATAAAGAAGTAGCCAGCAGGACAACAGAGCAAATGATGCCCACAACCAGCCTTCAACTTGCAAACACAAAAAAGCACCTTATTTGGAAACACAAAACTCCACTAGATGAAAGCCTGAGTTCTTGATAAGAAGGCGGATGTATACTTGGAAGAAATGCTAAAAAGACAAAATCCTTTTGCTGCAGACGATGCTATGAGGACTGAAACCCATTTCTTACCTTCCAGTGAGATTTTGTGTGGATGCTATTAGCACAGCGTTCCCCTGATCATTTCTAAATGTCATTTATAAATCCTTGTACAATTGTTCTCTGCAGAGTAGATTACAGGGCCCAGCCTTCATTCTTGTAGATTGCAAACTATGCCCTGTATTTAATAAGGATGTTGCATATTGTGTTTTTTCAGTTTATGCTTCAGTGACTGTGACCCATGCTGCACTATAATGAAAAAGACCCCTTACCAATTCCAGTGAATTGCTGAATGTGTGATATGTGAAATGCAGAGGATCACACCCTCAGTTTGGAAACTTGCACTCATTTCCTCATAGAGCTTTCCTTCAAGTCATCACTGATTCTGGCTGGATCAGGAAAGTGGGCTGACCCCAGTGCACGAACTCCCTATGTCCACAACAGGCTCATGCACACGGGCATTTCTGGCACTATTCAGAGCTGTCTTGACATAGCTGCACTGCTGGGTCCAGCCCTGGCCTCACACCTATTAGTGTAACTTATAATTTGCAGTAGTTTTGTTCCTTTTGTATGTTTGTTTCCCCAAGAATAGCACAAACAACAACAGCTGTTTATATAGACCAGATTGTCATTTATGCTCAGTCTCCTCTCAGAGGTAGTAAGGCAGACAGAAAGGGAAGTTTGATTTTGCTAAGAATTACCTATGTCTTGACCCAAGTTCTACCTGCAGACAGGTCTGAAATTCATGCCAGTAGTGTCCATTAAAGGAGGACTGGACATGGTTCCTCTCCATTCTCACCTAAACAAAAAGAGCAAGTGCTACCCCACCATAGCATCTGAACAGCAAACGAGTGAGGTAAGAAAGACAGCAGTCATAGCAAACAAAGCTCTTGTGATGACCCACCATAGGTATAACTCTGTTCTGTCTTTAATTGTTGCACGCAAGTAATCTAGAAATCTAGAGTACAAATTATGAATTCTTCACCAGCCATTCGTATGGGGTCCATACATACTTGCTGAATTTTAAAATTCCAAGTGTCAAATAAACATACTATAATGTGAGCTCTGAACCAAAAGAAGCAGATGTTGTATGTTTACTTCTGCTGTGAGCTGTAAGGTGCACTTGTTTCTAAGTATATTAGTAACAATGTCCAATTCTGAAAAGCTGCTGGCTGTTTATTAATTTTGAAGACGGAAATGGAACTCTCTCTGTTGAATTAATTAATTTCCTTCAATTCACGCAATGCTGCTTCTTCACAGTTTGTGATCAAAGAAAGGATGTCTTAAATAATATTAAATATGCTTTAGGTTTTACAGTGTGCTATCTGCTAGTTTGGTTTTCACTTCTCTAACAAATCTTTTGTAATCACATCACGCAAGGACTGTGATAAACACCATGAAGGAACAAAAGAGCAAGGGCACTGAGTCCAACGTAGAAATTGAAAAAAAGCCAGTTGCTGCCTTATTATTGCCACTCCTGAGCTGAAACAACAGAAAATCTCCTAAAAACTACCATCTACAACCTCCAAAACACAACAATGAACAAATACCTTCACTACTGGTACCAGTACCATTTTTTCCAGAGGAATCCAAAGTCAGGTGGGGAAGCGTGTGATCCTCAAATGCTACCATACACCATCCTTGTCCTGCACTCAGCAGGTGACATCTGGATCTCTTTCTGTGCCGGGGGTAGTAGAGGTCCCAACCAGATGACTGGTTGCTCTTTCGGCACGCTCCAATGGCATGAAGCTGGTGCAACTTCAAAGTCAATAAGACGACACTCACCATGCAGCTGATTCCAGCCCAACGCAGAGAATTATGTCCTGTTAGCCAAAATATTAATGCGTGTTATGCTCCAGTGTTAACTGAAAACATTTCTTAATCTAATGCCTAAGACAAACAAACAAATTAGTGTAATTGGAGAGCTGTGTTTACGAATACAAAGCATAAAGAGAGGCAACACATATTGTCTTGTTGTCATTCCTATCAGGCAGCAATGTTCAGTTAGTTCTGCTTCTTGCAGTCTGAGCATACTGGTATAATTGATGGCAACATTTATCATAACAGCAGCGCAAAAGCATCAATTGCTTGATGAATTTATTTACTCCTGCCCAGAAGTGAAGCCATGATTGGACCACTTTATAAACATCAAACTGCTGTAGACCTGGTCTGCTGTTGATTGCACTTAAAGGGGAAGAGAGGAAAAAAAAACAAAACAAACCACACAACACAAAAAAACAGGGGAAAAAGACCCTGATTGGGAGGCTGGAGCCTGAATGAAAAGACAAACCTCTTTGATTAGAGGAAAACAACCATTATTTTACCTAATAAAAAAAAAAAATCAAACACTCCTACATCCGTGATCAACAGCTGCAGTATTATCTGCTGCATAGCTTAGTCCTTTCTCTGGCAGGTTTTTTTTTTTTTCCCAACCCACAATATTCCTGGAGGTAGAGAGCTGTAAAGAAAGTATGAATCTCCCAAACCTACATGACAAGGCTCCTGGGCTTTGCAAGGCAAAACCACGAACCACATCACATTCCTATTTTGTGAACTACTTGTCTTCCATAGAGAAATATGGGGCCATATTCTCTTCACCCTGGCACTCTGCAGTCATTTAAACCTGTGCAAAACTCTGCTATTTTTCCTGGGTGGATTCTGCACTTCTTGTGCACAGATGGAAGTAAATTCAATGGGAAATAGGTCCAATGGCTCTACATTTGGTAGGTTTCCAGACTCTCTCTCTAGCTCTAAAGAGGTCTGAAAATCATTGCTTGAGATGGAATGGTCTGTGACACTCAGTCTGCATGCTAACAAAGTATGGTTATTTTTCAAATATTAGTAACTAAATAGAAAAAAAAAATCTTTTTTCCTGGTTGGCTCCTTCAGCTCCCCTCTGAGAAGAGCAGAGGGCAGCAGTGTCAGGAGCTGAAAGTTTCAAACATCTAGTTGCTGTTTGGTGCAGTCTCTATCCAGTCTACGTCAGAGCCAGCAGTATCATCACAGGATGATTCACAGACTGAGAAACAACACAAATGCCATTATGGGCTTCATCAGGGTAATGAGTTCATCCTTAATGAGATCTTAATGTCTTATAACTCACTAGATAAAATTTAGTTTATGATATTATGCTAAGAAACCAAAATGTAGTCAGACCTGATAAAATTAGGCTCTTAACTCCATAGTTAAGACTCCTACATTAGTGCTTCCAACTGCTAAGAAATTAATATCTGCTATTGAGCTATTCCCTTGGCCAGTAATTTTAGGAAGAGGTGACAGAAACCCCAGAAGGGGGAAACATATGCCATGGTACTGCATATACAGACAAAGGAAATCAGCTTTATGTAACCTTTAAAAAAAACGAAAGTTTTGTACTCAGGGTGTAAAATGGAAGAGCAATGTCTTTAGGCTCCCAATTAGACCAAGAGCTGTGACTCATGATGGCTTTTACATACGATGTCTCGTGTGGTCAGATGCTCACAGACACAACCTAAGGCTGAAGATGCATCGAGTCTGCAATGCTTCCCATCCCTGCCCGTGAGAACTACACACTAAATCCTGGTGCATCCAGTTACTAATGTTACACACCCCATGGAAAACTGGATGACAGCAGCAAGACCTGCATGTGGCCGTTCCTCATCCCTCTGAAGGGATGAATGGGGAAATGGCCAGCTCTTGTGCGTGAGACTCCTGTTCTCAGGGCAGTTGATGGAATATACTAACATTGCCTTTAGATAGTGAAAATTATTAAAATACAGGCTTATCTGCAGAAGCAGGCAATTAGTATTTCCTACTACATGGGGAGATACCTTACAGACATTTTAGTGGGCTAGGCATCTGAACTGACACCTTTGACTGGGCTTTCATTCAAGGGCTTTGGTGATACCACTTGATGAAATTTTCAGCTGAGCTCCCTGAACACACAAGGACACTTGCTTTCTTTGCCAGTGACCAGGTGATCAACTCAGGTCAGATTTTTTTGTTGCTCTTTGAGATAATAGCTTTTCTGCTCTAAGGTGTCACCTTTCACAGCACAAGTCACAACCCTAGGACAAGGAATTCCAAACTTTTCTTGCAACAAATAAGACTTAAAGGCACACTGCAGTTCATCCTAAAGAGAACAGGGTGGTGAAGCTGGCTTCCAGAGCCCATGCAAGCTAGCAAGGGTAAGCAGAACATGTAGGGCAGAGACCAATGTGCTCTACAAGCAGTGTAGTAACAGTGACTGTATCAGGCTCCAAGCAGAAATAAGTGGGATTTCAGTAGTAGGCAATGGCCTCACGAGCACAGAAGTCACTGAATTTCTTTGGTACTTACACTCCTTAATGACTCGGAAGCTTTAGAAAATTCCTGCTGAAACCTTTAAATTCTCTTCCTAATTATGCTGCATCTACCTTTGAAGAGCCATATACAAGGCATTTTGTTACAGAAAGCTAGTACAAACACCCATGCTCCCAATAATGGTTTGTGAAGGTGAATGGGAAGAAGCACACTGATCAGACTTGTCTTAATCTAAAGACTGTTTTTATGAGTGGGGCTTGTGTCTCCTTTATGTTTTACGCAGCACTTCAAACTCATGGTCAGTGTCAGACAAAGAACAGTAAGATAATCATAGTAATAAAACACTAATCTATCCTATTAACCTATGCCTAGAAAACTGCTGCAGTGCTGGCTTTCAACAAAAATAAAGGAAGGCCTGAGAAAAGGGCAGATTAGATGGATTTCCAGCACAGGGAAATAACCCACCAAATCCTGCTGCATCCAGTTACTAATGTTACACACCCCATGGAAAATTGGATGACAGCAGCAAGAACTGCTTGTGGCACAGTTTTCATCCTGCTAGTCTGCTGAGCACACGAATTAAGTGAGTCCCTGGCAGCCCAGCCAGGGAGAGGGATGGCTATTAATGTAAAAGAAAAGCCTGCATAAGTAGGGGTAAGCAGTTTTTACCATCCTCATTGCTGTTCAATGAAAGGCACAGCTGCACCTTTCTCTGAGTTATCAAAGATTATTTCAAAAGCATACAGAATGACTTTTACAGCAAGATATGTCTCATCCTCTCTCCATTACTCTGTTCTACAAAGCACTGGGACGTGGTACTCTCCCTTTAGCACAAGCCTCTTGGCCAAAATATTGCTTCCCAGATGAAATGGCTGCTTACAGGTAGCCTGCCACCACCTTGACCTTAGTCAAGTCCTTCTGTGCTCCCTTTGCCAGAGAGGTTGAGACAGCCTTCATACATCTGTAGTTGGGATTTACAAGAGAATTTAAAATCTCAGGCAAATGTCTTGGTAGATGAGCCAAGGCAGCCCCCGTTTGCCCATGCTAACAGATGTCAGACAAAGCTTGGCTCTGCTGGGAGCTGTCTGACTAAACAAATGCTTTGAATGGAGGAACTGAGCACAGGATGAGAAGACCACAGAATAGGCTTTAGTGGTTCCCATTTTCACATAAATCTCTTTGGTTTCTTCAAAAGCTGTGGGAAGGCAGGCAAAAGGGAGCCTCTAGTGAATTCCAAAATTCAGAGGCTTTCAACTGAAAGGAACAATTTCTATCAAAGACAATTATTTTGCTTTTAGTATAAGTAAGACAAGCTTAGCTCCTTAAAAAAAAAAATTACAGCAGCATATAGCACCTGAGGATTTGCTCCCCCATACTAACAGCAACTCCACTATAATCTTTGCTTTTCTTCCTTTCTGCACCACAGTTCAATGACAGAAAGAAAAGGTGATGGCCTTTCCATGTGGTTACTGCTCTTTTTCACTGAATATGATGGAAAGAGTTTCTCTGGAGTTATACCTTTATGGAATTCGGAGCAGCTCTTCAAGCCCCAAAGGTGGCTGTTGTCCAAGGGAGGCTTACGGGTCTGGAAGCCGAGATGTGCAGATGGCCAGCTGGCTGGTCATGCACAACACAAAGGCTATAGAGCCAGATGGCTGATGTTAGGAAGAACAGGAGAGATCAGCTTGATTGAACTCACTGGCATCATTTACGGTCATTTCAGGACAGGCACCAGGGCACCATCATGAGTGTTGCTCTGAGCTGTTCTATATCATATGTGCATACACTTGCTCAGAAAGGAAAATCACATTCACCATGGTTTGCAATACCCTTTCTGGGGGGTACTTTATTGCAGTTTTAATAGTTATTTAACTAATTCATATTATTTATAACTATTAATATTATTTATATATTAACTATTCCACAAGCATGCTGCAAAACCCTAACTATTTAACAGGAATTCCTCTGTAAACTATTAATTGCAGAAATACCTCTCAGGTACGCCTGGGGCCCCAGCAAGATTACGTGTGAGCAACCGTCTGATGTACAGCTCAGACCAACTTTAGGACCACACTATCAGAGGCAGGAACAAGCCACAGAGCTGCCAGCCACAATTCCTCAGTGTGGTGAGCAAGGCTTCCTCCCCTGCAGAGGATGGAGTTTTCCTGGAAAAGCACAATACTATTGACCACATTACAATGGCACAAACAGTTTAGCTGTTCCTTTTCTATTGTCTTTCTATTCATTTCCCCTCTCTGCCATCTCTTTCCGAATGATCTCATTTACTCACTCCCCATCTTTACACATCAAAAGGATAACTAAGAAGCACCCACCATCCAACCTGAAGAGACAAAGGGGAACAATGCTCTGAGGAACTCAGCAAGGCAGAGCTGTTGCACAGTCACAGAGGAGCATTAGCTTGGGTACAGGATCCTGTCTGGCCTTGACAGCACTAATCCCCAAGGGAGTTGAGCTCCCCAGGGCTCATCTTGCTTTTCTGAAGAGCTTTGCATCCTACTCTGAGCTCCAGGCTGATGGAGCTAGATGACAATCAGGAGTGACTTTAAACCCAGACCGAGGATGCTGTGGACTAAATCTGCAGGTAATGTGAATAAGCACCAACGTCAAGGCACATTTCTACCAGCTGAGGAATTTATTTTCTCCCCAGCCCATCTTTCAAGAATAAAGCATTTTCTTTCCTCAGTCATGAGACACTAGCAGGGTGTGCAGGGCTCTGTCTCCAACTCCCTCCAGAGCCAGGCCTGCCTCCTGAGGGCTGCAGCAGTCTCACCCAGGATGTTCGCTCTTTTAATTCAATTCCCTTAAACCAACAGCACTGTCTAGGCTTTTCCCTTCTGTTCTTATTAGCAGACCAAATATGTTCTACATGAATTGCATAATTATATCAGCAAATCCATTTTCTTTTGCATTTTTTTTCCAGTTTCCCAAACTGTAGGGATTTTTCCCCTGCAGAACTCCTCGAAGAGATGCCACAAAGCAAAGCAATCATGCAAAAAGATTTATGACAGTCATTTGTATACATGAGTATGCTCACAGACATTTGAGTTCCCTCTTCTGTCTTCTCCTTTTATTTAGTGTGAAAGCACAAGCTGTTCCCAAGTCACATTTATACATTTTTCATAAATGAGATACACTACTCATATAATTTTAGAGATGGACATGAGGGGTTTTTTTTTTGTGTTTTCTCTTTCCAAGGTCCCATCACATTTCATGCTTTGCCTGGAGTCTTTAGCAAGCATCAAATTTAATGAAAAGGGACACTCACCTTGTGGTTAGTCATGACCTGGACTGAGCCTTTGCCCAGTGCCTCATGTAGGATTGGCAGTAACTGAGGTGCCTGAGGAAGGAAGCATGACTCAGATGCAGCTCCTGCTTCACCACACCACTGTTTGATCCTGCAGCTCTTAGCTAGGTACAGTCTGCTCACTTGGAGTCAACTCCTGCACCTTCAAGGTTATATTCGTGCTCAGGATTGGGAGAAGACAGGAGGTGTGAGACAGAGATGAGCAGCAATGCACCAACAAAAAGAGTGCAACAGCCCTTACTGCAGGCTGTTCTGCAGGGCCCAGTTTCATCTTGGCTATTCATTAGCATTAAAACAGCAACAGCTGGTTAAAGCACATCATTCACAAAAACTAACACTGATTTCTGCATCTGCTATGGACCTGCAGAACAAACTCAGACATCTCATTTAGTCTTCTCCCCATCTCAGTTTCCTATTTGCAAATGCCTGCCCTATTTTACAATACCACACAACAAATGTGGAACAACACACCACTACTAGAAACAACTTCTTCATCCTCAGGTTCTTGTCCTCAACCCATCTCATTCTCCGTGAATAATAATGAAAATGCAGAGGCTGGGAACAAATCTACATTTTTACCCTAAAGAAACTAGTAGTATACATACATCTCATCTTTAAGTTTTCTGAAAGAACAAGACACTCAACTCACTGCTTGAATAGCCCATGTCTTTTTTTTGCAGTCCTTACATTTACCTTGTGCAAGCTGAATGTAAAAATGCTCAAAATCAGAAAGGACAGGCTCAGGAATTTGGAACCCTGATGTGCTAGGATAGAGTTTGGACTGCCCTGTGATGGAAGGTGGGTTATAGCATTTGCACAGCTTCCCTTAGTGTTCCAAACCAAGAAGGTCCATGGCTGCGGCATACAACATGCATGAGACTGGAGACAGCAGGCACTCGCCTTGCTCTGCTTCAGCAATTCTTTCTTCACCCTACCCTGCACAACATATATAAAACAAACGCAAGTGGCAGAATCCCTCTACGCTACTTTGCATCCACTCTACTCAGGTGTGAACAATGACGTGAAGCGCATGGTGGGAGGGAATCAAACCACAGCACATCATTTGTCCTGAGTGTCTGGCTAGTAACTCATTATAGTATAAACTGGAAACCCAGAAGCAGACTAAATGAGTTCCTGAGTAGAATATCTACCCTATTACTCAGCCAAATGCTTCCAAATAGTTATCAGAAAATATTAATCTTCTGTATTCCTGGAAACATGCTGATGCAGCATGTAGAGTTAAAGGCCAGGGAAGACTTTCAGCCATCCAGCTGTATTTCAGAAGTATTCCAGCCATCCAGCACTTAGCACTATTACCTTGACAGCTCTCTCAGGAAGCAAAGTCTTGCTAGACTTTGGCTGACATCAGTCAAACAGAGCACAGAGATCCATATTTATCTGTGTTTATCACACATTTTGTGCTACTTATGACAAGTGCCTTCTCTGCTTCAGCGCAACTGTCAAAATTAGCATTAGTTAGACAAATGTTTTTTTTTTTCTTTCTTGGGGGGAAGCTGAAAAAGCTTTTTCCATTTTTGTCAAATATATGTTTGTAAAACACTGGCATTTATTAGACACAAAATCCAAAGAAGGTGACAATAGAAGCTGGGTAAAAAGAGAGTTTGGGTTGTTTCCTGTGAGTAAAAGACAAAATCAGATACTTCCTGAAAACATTTAATTTCATTGAATATAACTAGTTTTTACAGTGATGACGTGTGTCCAATACACAGGACTGGTAAAGCTTTATTCAGAAAAGCTTTGAAATCTAACTGAAAGGTGACATTTCCGTGCAAGAGCAGGATCAGAAGATGTTCCATATTTTAGTAGTTCAGAGTAGCGAGATCACTCAGCAGTGGAAGGTCTAAAGCAAAAGGAAGAGGATACTAAGTTATTAAAACAAGCTGAGGATCTGTCCAGATTAGAACTGTGAACAAAAGTGTCTTTATTTTTAAATAGTATGTTATTCAAAGCCTAGCATGACCAAATTATGCTGAACTTGCTGATGCATATTGAAAGAATAAAGATGACTATGACAAGAAGAGGGGGAAAACAACAGCTAACATATTAGGAAAAAAACAGTTTCTAACTGATGGAAATTAAACCTGGGTATGGAAGTTAGTCTCCTGATGTGGTTTTACTTCTAATCACTGTAAAAGTTGATATGTGAAGCTGTAAAACTAGTCAAAATGTGTCTGTCTCAAGATCTATGGGTTGTACACGTGCAGAATATTTCTTACAGGGACATTATGAAGCCACCACTCCAACTACTAGTTTAAATAATCCTGTAAAGATAACAAGAAATGCTGTAATGAAAAACATTTTTTTCCATCAAGTAAATAATTTTAAAGATAACTGTGGCTAATATGAAGGACATTACAAATGCTGGTAGCACATACCTGTGCCCATGCCAGCAGCATGCTAGTATATAATTTTATCTAATTGATCAATTAAATTAAAATAATCTTTGAAACAAGCTATAAGAGTTTTATAATTCCAGTGCTACCTATTATTTTCCTTGCCACTTTATCTACTCTATCTCACTAAAATATTCTTCCAGGTCCTGGCTCAGTAATAAAATGGTAGCCCTGATGATTTCATGACAGAACACTAGATGAGCTATGGCTGAACAATTCAACTAATTCCAGTCTCTCCCTGTGTTAACCATTTCTTGGTGTTAGAAAAAGTATTGAACCAGATCCTTTTCTAAGTCCCAGTCACTTCATCACTGTCCTGGGTTGAGTGAGTGGTAGAGTTTTTTGGTGGCAAGGGAGGGGGCTATCGGGGCGGCCCCCTGTGAGAAGCTTCTCGAAGCTCCCCCAGCTCCATGTCAGCTCCACTTCTGTTTGGAAAATTGAGCCAGTCGGCTGTGTCTCTGCGATAACGTATTTAAGAAGGGACGTGGTGACGGGCAGTTGGACTTGTGAGGAGTTGCTGCAGCTGCATGAACACCAAGGTCAGTGGAGGAACGGAGGAAGAAAGGAGGGGGGAGGTGTGCCAGAGTAGAGACCTCCCTGTATCCTGTGGTGAGACAGAAGGGCGGCCCCCCCCGCCACCCATGAAGATCTACGGTGGAGCAGACATTGATTTACGGCCTGTGGCTCCTGCTCGAATGATCAAGGTTCTGTGCCCGAAGAAGGCCGGGGTCTCATGGGAAAAGGTAGCCCCGCTGCTGTAATTCAGTGCTGGGAGGATTGCAGCATGCGGGGGAGTCCCACGCCGGAGCAGCTCGGGAAGGGCTGCAGCCGTGGGAGGAAATCCAGTCCGAGGAAGTTAGTGACCCATGACGGAGCAGTGTGGGGAACGCTGCGGCCCATGGGAGGAACTCATGCCGGAGAAAGTTTGTGGAGGACTGTCTCCTGTGAGAGGGGGACCACGATGGAGCAGGAGGAACAAGTTCCGGACACTCCCCTCACCAAAGATGTAGAAAGTGGCAGCACTGACTGCACCCCCCATTCCCTGCCCCTGTGCCACTGGGGGAGGAGGTAGAGATATCGAGAGCAGAACTGAGCCCGGGAAGAAGGGAGGGGTGGGGGGAAGGTGTTCTCAAGATGTGGCAATGCTTCTCACTGTCCTACTCTGTTATGTGTTGTTACTGTCTGTAATAAATGTATGGGGTTTTTTTTTTTCCTTCCCCTAACGAGTCTGCCTCTTGCTCGTGATCATAAAGGGGGATTTTTCCCCATCCTAGTCCTATCTCGAACCCCAAACCTGGCTCTCTGTCCCTTCTCATTGCCGGAGGGGAAGGGAGAGAGAGCTGCTGCATTGTGGTTGGCTGCCAATCAGGCCTAAACCACGACAATCACTTACAGGAATTCTCAGCCTTTAGAAGGCAACCATAACTAATATAAAAATGCTCATGAGATGGCAGTTTTAAATAGGAAGTTATTCATTGAGATACTGTCTTTCTGCTGGGTGTAGACAGGGCCTTCCACAGAAGAATGCCCGCCAGTTCCACCAGGCCTCCCATTACAGAGGCGCTAAAACTCTGGTAAATCACATTTACTTACACCAGATTTGAAGCCACTTTGTGTCAGTGCATTTTCCCTTCTGTATGTATTGTCCATTTTCTCACTTAAAAATGTTGTTGTCTTGCAGGGGGAAGCAGATGCTGGATGAGATATGCAGCCTTCAGACAAAAAGCTTTTTCTAGGGAAAATAAGTGATTTCATGATTAAGTTAACAGCTAACAGAGTAAATGCCAATATGTATTGAAATGCATGGCAGCTGGTCTCCAAGTTGTTCAGTTCCTCTGAACAACTGGTGACGCTTGAATTTGTCTGGAGGGAGTCTAAGAAAGCTACAAATATGACATTAAAGTAATATCTTTTCTTTTTAAAGATGAGATTCCATGTTCAAGCAAGGACAATGATCATGTCATATGCTCAGCCACCTTGTTATGTCACAAAATGCTGCAAAATGGTTGAAAACTGATTTTCCTTTACAGTGCTTTCACTACCAGACACTCATCTAGAAAGTCTGCAGGCTGGAGTAAGAGTGCTTGGAGAAACTCAGGGAGAAGGTTTTTTCCTTAAGAAACTTCTCAAATAAAAAATCCCACATGATCTAGCTCTACTGAGATGGAAGCAGAAACCTATGTTGAGCTCCGCTCAACTTCAGAGACATCATTCTGCACTACAGGGAATGTGTCTAAATCTTGGCAAGGCACAGAGCAGCAGAGCAGCTAACTATGCAGCAAAGAGTCCAGCTATTTCCATGTGTCTTAGTCTTTTAATGCTTACTCAAGGTGTTTTAATTCACTACTAAGTCTTAAATTAGCATTTAAAACATTTTACCACATGACTTGGAGGAGGCAAGACTTTCTTTGGCTTTCTCTTCCTCTGCAGAACAGCTCTTGTACTGCAAACCTTTGCAAAGCTTGGATGAGAATTTATATAAAAAGTCCTAATTTCTACACTGGCAGAAGAACTAGACCTTAGAGCTTCACCAGTCTCCATCATCTGTAAAATATACTTATTTCTATTTAACATCTACCTGGACAGAGCTCAACATGCATTGAAGTCACAGTCATCAAATTCATCACCACCAGTGCCTCCAGATTTACACTGCCGTAAGGGAGAAATACTTGACCCATACGGTCTTAATTCCTATTTTCCCTTCAGTAAATGAAATGGTTTATTTTGTTTTTCCCAGGTGTGAAGCCTACTGTCTCTTCACGTGTATACTTCTGTTAAACTGCTCTTCCTCTTTAATTTCCATTTAAAATTACATCTTCTAGTTCACTAGTATATAAGGAATCTTTGTTTCAGGCAGATGAGTAAAACATACCCCAAATGAAATCTACCACCCACCAAACGTACTACTTAACAGCATTGGGTAAACTTATATGCAGACGCCATCCAAGTGTGACAAGGGGGAAGTTTCTGGTATGAATGAGAGCAAGGGGTGAATTCTGCCAGATCTGTTCAGCCAACAAACACTTAGCATGTCAGCCAAAGGCAAGTAAGTGCAGCATTAAAAGTACAGTCCCCGTGGGAACTATTCCCATACTTGAAGGTAATGATTGTTTAAATGCTTTGCTGAAATGACACTGACATATTTAGCATCTTCAAGGATCAAGTCTGTTGCTAATACTTAAAATAACACAATAGGAGATAGGGACAAATAACTAAGCCTAGAAAAAAATCATGGCTCTGTGGAAGCCATATACAGGTATTTTCTGAGCTCATTGTCCTATGAATAAGTGAGAACATGAGATTATATCAGCCTTTCTGTCTTTTGCAAGAAATGGTACATGTAATACCATTTTTTTAGGTGGAACCTATAGGCACTTTAAGTGGGTTCTGGTTGCTTTGCGTTACTCAGTGGCAAAAATTCCCACACAAGTGAGAGCTGACAGACAACTGGACTGTGGGGGTAGCACACAAAAAGAAAATATCAGAAGAAGGGAATAGAAAAACTGGAAGAGGAGAACTGCAATAAACCCAATCTGATGTCCTTCACAAAGGACATTTTGTCTTTCATTTTCATTTACAACCATTTTGTAAACCTTGAAAAAAGAAATCTAAAAATCTCAGTCTCACTTGGGAAAGAAGAAAAGTAGAAGAGAGATGCTACTCTGCCCAGATGATGACAACCTTCTTTGGATGCAGATCTCAGGAGGGTGAAGTTTCCCATTTTTTCACAACTCAGTATATTGCAAATAAAATCTATTGGCTCAGGCAGAGAGAATCGGGAAATTATATTTCAGTCAGCCAAGATCGATGAGCAGACTACTGACCGGTAAAAAGAGTCAAGAATTAGCAAAGCAAAGGACTTTTTAATGGAACTTTATATTGTTGATCTCCATCTGCCATTGAAAGTCTTCAGTCGCAGCATTAAATTTATTCAGACATTATAACCACCTAGCCTTACTTTGACATTGGGACTTAACATGCCTTCTCTTGTTAATATCATGCAGGAACAGCTGCATTATATTATCTGTCAAAAATTATTAATCCAATTCTGTTTTCATGTATATTTATCATTTCACTGCCAA
The DNA here is from genome assembly GCF_018691265.1 of Tyto alba. Taxonomy (NCBI): domain Eukaryota; kingdom Metazoa; phylum Chordata; class Aves; order Strigiformes; family Tytonidae; genus Tyto; species Tyto alba. Next base: position 7,835,801 of record NW_024881320.1, read on the forward strand.
CCACAGTCAAATGATTCTGTAAGACATATTGATTTCCTGAATGAATTAAATGAAAAGTATCTGTCATAAGTTTTACAGACAGTGGAGTGATTTTGAGGTACTCTTGGTTTTTTGCTCTCTTTTATTCCCAATAACTTGCAGATAACAATCAGTGAACAGAGATGCACTACTACCTATAAGGAGTTTTTTGCTTCCTTCAATTTTACTTGCTTAGAACTGTGGCATAGAGCCAAATATCCTCACCTTCCTCATATAGTGATTCCACTTAATTTTAGGCAAGTTCCTTGTGTAAAATACTATTTCACCACAACTACACGTCTGAGTAGTTCCCAGAATCAGAGCTAACCAGGTACATTTTAACAAAACCATTCTGTGCTACTGACCTTGCATTCCTATCACAAGACCCAATATATAGCAAGTTAATGCCCATCTCCCACCACATTCAATGGTAGGCTTCCATCAACATCACCAGGGATAGATTTGATCTCGACACCCCGTTTAAACAATTCCACATTTACAAAACGTTGCCCAGGTCATGCAGTGGACCACAGACTGCAGTCCACCCTCCACAACCAGGTTACTTCATGGCAAGAAATGCAACACATCTCCTCCTGTTAATGAATATTTACCATTTACATCTAGTATCCACAAAGAGAATTTAATACATAGCAAAACCAAGATGAACTTGTTAAAAGGCAACTGGAGGTCTTGGTCATTGAACCCAGGAGTCCTGAGGAAACATGACACTCTTCAAGCAAGCCTCTTTCATCATTTTCTTCAAATGAAATTATAATGAAGTTCACCACGCCTAAAGCAAAAATGAAAGTCTGCAGGGACTTCAGAATGGACAAAAGGATAAGAGATACATTAATGCAAACAGAGAGTCTCCTTCAATCTAGAGCAGGATGTGTCATTCACTTGGAGATAACAGACAGTCCCTCTCAATTACATTCAAGTGACTGTTAAGGAAAAGTAATTTTTCCCCAAATGTCTGTCTTTTCCTCCCAACCCTCTTCAAGTGTTGATGAACTGAATAAAAGCCTTTAAAAGCTTCCTTGTCCCTCCTTCAGCCAATCTCTGAGGGCATCTTGTAGATGGCCCAGTGTTTGGAAAATGCTGCATTACAGAGAGGTTCAGCTCTTGCACAGGAACACAGCTGAGTTGTGAGGCAGGGTAAATCTGATTCATCTCTATTTGATAATGCCAGTGAGAACACCCAGATGACCCCAGAATTGTTCATCTCTCAAGCTCATTGCCTCCATCCCATTTCCTAGGACACAAGTTCACCTATCATCATTATTTGCAGGTTGTAAATCTCTCCCATCTTCCAAAGGACTGAGATGCAAAATGAAGCTTGTTTTCAAAGATCGCACTGCCAGTGGCTAAGACAAATGCTCCTCAGAACGATATGAAATGAGCTGTGGAACGCAGGCCATTATGAGTTGGACCTTGCATGCAATACATCAAGCTTTCAATAGTCAAGACACAGCACTGTGCAGGTGGGGTTTATTGCATGGTTTGTAAAACAGGTGTGAGATGTTGCTGAGCTGGGTAAAACAACAGCTGAGCAAAGCATTTGGTGCCTGTACCCTGGGCTCTGAACTTGCAAAAGCACAGCAGCTGTGGCCCACACTGACAATGACCCTACCTGGCAAACAACACATTTCCCAAACAAGTGTTACCACATTAGTAGACCATACAGAGAAAGATGCATGTACAGTAATGCATTTTGCTGTGTTTTCCACATCCATATCTTGAAAGAGTTTGCCCTCTGCTATTTTTTCATGGATGCAGATAAATCTGGGAGATGATGAAGGAGAACATAAAAAGGACAATACCTCACCTCCCTCCTTACCTCTTCTGGACAATCTAACCTTACCCAAATAATTTCTGAGCAGAAGCATGGAAGAGAAAGATCTTAAAATGGGCTGAAAGAGCAGGTGCCTCACTCCAGAGATGTGCTCCACACATAAGGAACAAAGAAGCAGAAAAGGATTGCAAAAATATTTGGATTTCCAAAGGTGATGTCAAGCAGCAGAGACTTGGGAAATGGTGGGTTCTCACTTGAAAGATTTCCCAGGAGAACAGGCAAAGTGAGAATCAGAAAGATGATTTCAGCATTTGTAATTGTGTCTGGGTCAGGGAGAATTATGCAGATTTTAAGGACAGTAAGAGAAAGAAGGCTACAGTATTTTTTATTCAAAGGAGTGACAGTTTAGATAGGAAACCTGACTGAGCATAGAAAGAGAAAAGGCATTTCTGAGAACTGATAAGGAAAATATAGTTTTGTCCACTGCCTGAAGGAGGAAAAGGAATTTGGGGTAAGACAAGGAAGAGATGGTATCTAGGTAATAAGCCTAGGTCAAACCAAGCATATTTTCTATATGTTACCCCTGATGCTTTATTACTGACGTAAGAGGCAATGATTTCATTTCACTTTCTTTCAGGAAATGCAGCTCAGTAATTTCTCTGGGATCATCTTGATTTTGGTCTCCTGTTTGACCTCCAGCTTTTTGCATTTGATATTTCCTTAGTGAATTTTTCTCTAGCCACTGTGAATAACAAAATGATGCTACTTCTACTCTCAATATTCCCATTTCTGCTGCTGTTATTTGCTCTGGAACTGGAGCTCTTTGCTTTGGCTGTATTGACTCAGGGCTCCCACAGCCCAAAACTGCATTAGCACCATTTGCAAAACTGAACAGTTACTTACTGAAATGCTTAATTTTTCACACACAGCCTGCACTTACAGTCTGTAAAACAACTGAAAATATTCCTGAGGAAAAGAGCAATACTGGCTTTTCTTTTTCTTTTCTCCCCTCATCTGACAAAATGGGAAATAGGAAATCTGTGCACAGTGATGGCAGTGCCTTTGCTCAGGCTTGACTCAGTCATCTGAGAGGTTTCTTCCCTTCACCAACCCGCAGGACAAGCAATGTCTTTATGAATATATAGGAAGCAGTACTGACATCCCATCACACTAAATGCTGCATATTGAGTATATCATGGACTGCGTAGGTGCATAATAACCTCTTTCTTTTTCCCCTCTACTTTCACCTCAATATTGCCAAAAGGGCTTCTGCAGCTAGTTGAGGAAGCTGAAAAATAATTTACAGTTAACTCAATCAAGATTCAGACTCAGACCATGTGCTTATCGAGAAAAGACAAGTCTCCTCTCCCTAAGCTGGCTCCCCAGAGCTTGGGCAGGGAGTAAACACTTGATCAGAACTTATAGGTGCAGATTGGTGCTATGCTCCAGAGGAGACAGCCAAACAGCTCGCCTCTGTCAGCTGGACAAACCCCCAGGTCAGCTCAGCTGCCACTGGGATGTGTCATGAAGGGATATAAATTGGTAGCAAACTACTCCTTCTGGTCCTCCCTGGGAGCAGGAAGGGCTTGTAGTTCAGAGGGCATTTCTGAGTCACAGCACCGCAGGGCTCGCACGCAACCTCTGCGTCGCCAAAGCCACCCATAACCCTAAGGAGCTCTCCAGGGAGTGTGTTAGTTTGCTGGAGCTTTTGTCCCCAAATAACCATCTGAAGCATCAGCTGGAAGAGGAAACAACATAGTGTACATATTAAAACAGCTACAACGGAGGAGCAAATCGCCTTTCATTAATTTTCCATAAGTGGATTACACCAAGCAGAGTGTAAACAGTCCCACGGGCACCAATTACCAGGCTTATTCTATAACTGAATTGTCCTAAACAAGCACCACTTTAATTTGAATATCAAATACTTTACACAGCAGGAAAGAGAAGGAATAAACCAACCTAACAATGCATTTGTTATGGATTTCTGCAAAATTGCTGTGGAAACCTCTGTGTCCCCGGTGGATTGTGCATATTCTCTTTGCATATGCTCATGCAGCACACCTCACTCAATCAGATGAGAGGCAGTGTGGGCACATGCCAGCTCTTGTACCATTAATAAAATTTCTCCAGAATTCAAGGAGGGGACAAATTAAAAAAAAAAAAAAACAAAAACAAACAAACAAAACAAAACAAAATAACAAACAAACAAAACAGAAAGTCCACAATAAAACAAAACCTCCCACATTTAATTAGATTTGGCATGATTCCCTTTTTTTCTTTTAAGAGACTAACTTACCAGACCTATTTTCTGCTTCTAAACATCCTGATGAAACTAGCCTTTGGGTATGATTTTTCTTTAATAAATTGGAATGAATACATGCCTCATATCTACAGAAATGAGTGAAGCCAGTGGCATTAAAGAAACAGTACCCAACGTTATCCAGATCAGTTCTCCAGCATAACAGAAGCAGCACAGGTTTCCATGAAGATTTGGGGCTTTCTTATCACTTCCCATCCAAACTCTAGCTTGTTCCTGAACTGTCATTCCAACTCCTAGCCCAGTCATAGAAGAGCATGTTACCCTCATATGATGAGCTACTAGACAGAGATGTTTGCTTGCTGCTCTGCAGTACAGAAGCAAGCATGAATCACTCACAACAAAAATTTGAGGCCAGGTAGCCCAAGAAACTATGCAATGGAGAATTCCAGTTCTTACTAGTGGGAACAAGAGGGTATGGTGCAAATCTCTTGCCCTCCATAAGACCTAAGCCAAAGCAAACCAAAACCAGTAGAAAAGAGCAACCAAGGAAGAGACTTTTGAGAATAGCTTGGTTGTCATTATCTGCTGGCAAATTTGGAATGAGTTGGTGATTTCAGTCCTGCTATCATTAGCAATATCAGGAAAAGGCTGAACATTAAACAGATAAAATTAGAATTAAGATAATAAAATGTTCTACTCTGTTCAAAGGAAGGCACATAACTTCAGAGGACACTCCGCAAATGTTTCAATCCTCATAAGACATGAAGTTTTGTCCTCATATTTGTATGCAGTGCAGTTGTGGCTATTACAGATCAGCCCTGGTAAGACTTGGCCTCACTCAAAGACATTAAAGCCCCATAAATTCCTGTTTGTGGAACTGAGAATTTGCAACCTATTGAGGCTGAAGAAAAGGTCTAAGGAGTTATCCCAATTTAAAAAGTGAAAACTGAGGCATGAATTAACTAGTTTACTGGATGAAGATCATGCCCATAGCCTGAAGGACATCTACGGCTTAAATCACAGGGCTCCTAGCTCTTAGTATTCTCTCTTGTAGAACATTTATCCTCCAGAAACAGTACAAAAAAAAAAAAAAAAAAAAAAAGCATCAGAAAGTATGTCTCCTGATCTAAATCTCCAAAATACAACTGACGAGGTGGATTTGCAAGAAGGTGTTCAGAGCCCTTATTGGTATAAATTCAGTGATCCTGCCACAGGGCACTCACCACTGCAATATGTTCCGACAGACCACACTGTAAATTGAAAGCAAAGTGTTCTCTGTACAGTTCTTGAAGAAATAATTTGGCTCCTAGGTGAAGACAATGTTGTTAAATGTCTTTGAAGCTCTGAATACTAAACAGACCTTTTTCCTGCCAATACATTTTGGGTTCATTTTATACATCACATGGATGAATGGACAGGAAAGAGCAGACTTCTGGAAACTGAGTTTGGTCTTTGCCCAAAATCATTATTCATTTCCATGTGGCAACATCAAGAACTGCATGTTCTCCACTTTACATACATTAAAAGGAAAGACTAGAGAAGTGTGGGGAGAAATTTTTACATGCAAAACAAAAGTTATGAACTTTACTATACTTTAGTTTCATTAAACAGAAGAAAACTCAGCAATTACTTAGACTAAATCTAACCATCTTATTTAATAACCAGTCTCCAAAAAGGCCAAGCCACGGTGTCCTTCCATTAACATCTACCTATATAAGGGCAGGATTAAGCAAGTGGATCAACAAGACCCTAAAGGAAAGAGTTTGATATCTTCTGTCTGGCAGTTCCTACACAGAAGCAGAAGTTGGGCCCTTTCTTCCTACACACTCCTCTGCTTCATACTGGCAGATGAAAGCCAATACTGCATGGCCACAGCCTAGAGGCATGGACACTGGTGTGGAGCACTACTGTATTGACATTTCCCCCTTTTCACTGGTTTTTAAAGCTAATCAGTATTGCATGTTTCACAGAAGAGGTGAAGACTACAAATATCACCGAGTCAGCTTCACAAACCATTAATTCCAGACTTTGCCACCACCAAAGAAGCAGGAAGGGCAGGCACAAGATATATTTTTTAGCCCTTCTTGTGGCTGTCAGAAGCTCAAGCAACTCTCTTATTCATTATATGCATGCTGTTCCTGTATTCTTGCTGCCTGGATCTGGCCAGGGCACATACTTCTCATTCAGCCCCAACAATTATTGCCAGCCCAATGGAAAAATAGTTCAGATCCCTGCTCCAATACAGACTTCCCATGTGACCCTGACCAGGTCACTTTACCTCACCTGGGAAACATCCATGAGCTCTTACTTCAGTAGAGCACTAGAAGGGTAAAATACAATTCACTGGGTCAGTTAAGTTACTAAGCAATGGGATAATGACTAAGGATGGTCCTACATTTTCCAGCTAATTGATTGTATGTGCTATGCTTTACTACAGAGGTCATTAGCTTCTGCCCTCATACTTGCACAGACTCCTATAGCCCCTGCAACAACCACAGTATCCAGGCAGCTTGCATATAGTTGCATTATGTTCCAAGCCACATCCACAAGTCTCTAGTTCAGCTTGTGTGATGAGATGTACTGGATGAAAAATAGGAGCAACGAATTTCAGGCTCAGTAGAGAAGCTCCCCGTATATTTATAAACCCAAGTCCACCCTTTAAAAACTCTCTTTTCCCCAGAGCACTTTCCTTCAACAGGAAGTCATGGATGAAACACAGAGAAGCTGCTAATAATAAAATGGTCAGGCAGAAAGAACAGATTTGGATTTTTTTTTTTTTTTCCACAGCACTGCTAGCACAGTGAAATAGCAAGGAGCACCAGTAATTTATTTACTGGTCTTCAGTACTTCACATACTGCTGTTTTTCTACCCCAAACAAGACCCTGAAGGTTTAATTAAGTTTTCAGAGGAGGCTTGGGAGATATGATTTCACTTAGTCTATGCCATTTATTCCATGTTTTTTACAGATGCATGGAGCAAAACCTGCATGGCACAATAAATCAAACATGGTGCTGGTGAGCAATACACTAGATAGACGTGGCAAAACCCCTTTGTTCTGCAAGGAATGACCACAACTGAGGGAAGTCCAGAAAGCAGCTGCCTGTACAGGGCAGGGCAGCCCCTAAAACTTAGCATATCACAGACATCTTTCTTCAACAAGAAATGGGAGGAAGATGTGAATGAGTCCCTTGATATACCCTTCCTCCCTCCCTTGCCATATCCACACGGCATTACCTTATCCCTGGACATCTATAATAAGGCTAGCATTTTCAGTCTCACATTTGAGACTCCCACGGGCAATAAACTAATACTATGATCTGGACAAATCACCTAGGAGTAGGTCCAAAGCAGTATTCAGACCTCTGATGATGCAAATGGACACCTGCAATTGGGAGTTCAGAACTTGCAAAATCAACCAACAAACAGACTAGGATCTTGAGACAAGTTAACAGTTTTACATAGTTGACCCTTGGACTTTCTGCATCAGTATATCACCTGTATTATAGGAAAACATGAATATCTGCCCTCTGAGGGACAGTGTGAAAAGCTAGGGAAGTGCTCAGATACTACAGGGAAATGCCTGTGTGCATTGGTACTTGCAGAGACAGACATGCATGGAGATATAAGTCTTCCTGGGCCCAGTCTCCTGACCAGGACACAGAATAGGCCTGTGCCTTATGGCACATTTCGACTTCCAGAATTGATGTAATTGATGGTATTGGAATTTTTTTTTTTCACCTTTCTGATGAAACTTTAAACTTGCTAATGATCTCCTTTCAAGTCGCACAGCCAGTGCTCCTGCTTCATAAAATGCTGTGTTCATGTTGAACACAAACTAATCTGCAGCAAGATCAACCCATCTTTTTAAGGTTGCTTCTTCCAAAATTGGTGTTAACATAATCTAAACCTTCTACCTCCACTTTTTTTCTAACACAGTGAACAAGTTCTGTTCCCATGAACTGCATGTTAAAATATATCTTATGTCTCAGCATTTTGAGTTAATCTGCCACCTGAATCATCTCTCTCCTAAGGCCCTACATTGTTTTTAGGAGGCTCCAGAAGAGAATCAAGACTGTTTCTTGACTGTCTTCACTTGCGTGCACACTGAGTCTGCTGTGTCTCCAGAGGAAACTCCTCTACCCTGACTCATCCAATCTGTGTGTTGACCAAGACGGGTTTGGACTTAGAGCCTGGAGCCCTCAAGATCCTTCTGGTACAGATAACCACGGGAAAAAATGTTGTACTCAAGCTTTTCTAACTGAAAATAAGTCACTACTCAGCTTGTCCTCTTAATTGTCAATAATTACTGGTAGACAGTCTGAATTTCCAAGCAGTTTTGCTTTGGCATTTTAGATGACCACATGTGAATGACCATTTCCTGCAGCTACCTTAACTGAAGGAGATTAATCTAACCTACCCAATACCTTAGCACGATGCTGCAAGTAGTAAGAGGTTCGGGAATTGTGCTTTTAAACAGATTAAGATCAATCTGCATTTGAGGAACATGACTAGAACTCCAGAACAATAACTAAAAATAGTTTCCAGCCGTAGGCCCTCTGTCTTCTTCTGTAGGCAAAAAACCCACTACTTAAGCTTGGAGGCCACTGCTAGTGTATTTTTCATTATTTTAAAAAATGACTGGGTTTATTTTCTCTCCCTGTTGTTTTTAAGCTAACATCTTAGAAGCTTGAAAGTGAAATATATTTCTTTATCAATTTCTTGTTTTTCTCCTCCTCTGCCACCCATGCACAGTGGTTTGCTTATTGAGGTTCATTCATGTGTAGGGGCTGCTGACATTGATGTATTTTGTTAGCAGGGTGGAGGATTTTTTCCTTTTTCCTCTTTTTTTTTTTTTTTTTTTGAGAGCAGACTGGCACATTAATTCAGGCTGGCAGAACAAGCAGATGAAGATGATGTTAATTTTGCAAGCAGAAACAAGCAGGAACAGAAATGCTAGGTTCCACATATCTGAGACATCACAGTAGGCTACCCCACATAGACAAGCTCAGGACTTCCAAACTGTAATTCTGAGCCAGGCTTAATTATGACTGTGTTGTGACTGAGGACCCACAGGTAAAAGGTTTCACTCCCTTTTGGAAGTATATTTTATGGGGTTTTTTTAAATTGTTTTTAACTCAGGGAACAATTAGATTTTGAGATCAGGTGCAGGAAGAGCATTGTCTCCTAGTTCCATTCACAAGCATTCCTACAGGCTTGCTTGTTCTTTCAATTTGCTGTTGAAAACTGAACCCTACAACATCGCACAACTTAGCGTCCTTAAGGAAAAAATGAGAAAGCTCTCTGTAATGGCATTATGATATCCCTCAGACAGGGAGGATGAGAAATATTCTGTGAGCATCCCTTCCAGCAAGAGAGACAGCTGCCAGGCTTAATCAAATCAGTATAAACATCTTCCTCTCATCCATGTCTGAAATTAAGGCAATCACCAAAAAAAACAATTAATGAAAAATTTTGATACAAGTTAAACCATTATTCACACAGGTGCAAATGGTTTTAGCCCTACATGAGTGTAAGAAACCAGAATCATTTTGCCATTTCTAAACGAAACTCTACTGTGAAACTTATCTACACTATCAACAACATGGCCCATCTATAGATGTCAGTTCCCCAGCCTCTTTACAGCCATTTATAAGAAGATTGGATCAGGAGGTGAAGTACAATTACTGCCATTTTGACCAGCTAGGCATGATCACTTGATCAGCAGCCCAACTGCTCTAAGAACAGAGAGATAACAGATGGATGACATATATTTCAGCAGACAGAAGGCAAACCATGCCATGCATGTATGTGTGTGTATCGCTTAAATGATGTCCCTTAAAACTGTCTTCCCCTCCAGGGTCTAGAAAATGCAGAAAGCTATGAATTCAAGCCCATCCCTCCAAACTCCTCACCAGTCCAGAGCACCAGCATAATGAATTTCCAGAGGGAAACATTAACACTCCTGCGTTATGGGATTGTGAGGCCGCATTGCCCAGCTTTTCAACAGCCAAGGTCAGTAGGCATCCAAATTTCAGTTGATCAAACACACCTATTATGCTAAAGCATTCAGCCCGCCCAGTGATTCTGCACTGTGCAACACCAAGCCAACAAAGTCATCTGCCATATGACTGCCTTCTGTGCTGCTGTATCTCCTTTGCCAGGTTACCTAAAAAATAGCTTTGATTTGGGTTTTTTGAGGGTTTTTGCCTAAACCAGAGAGATGGAAAGCTGGTCACAATGTAGACAGAAGAAGATCTGCTCCAACAGCAGTCTGCTGGATTTATCATCCTCTGACCACCCAGCTGGTAGAGAACTTCGAAAGCAAAGGAAAACTGCTCAGAGGATGAACCTCTCCCATCAGTGGTAAGCTTATCATATCATGTTTCCACCAGGTGGCATCTTAGTAAGTATCAATTTAGGAACTGGCAGAAGAAGTGGCTAAGGCACTATCCATTATATTTGAGAAGGTGTGGCAGTCTGGTGAAGTTCCTGCTGACTGGAAAAGGGGAAAAATAACTCCCCATTTTTAAAAGGCAAAAAGGAAGATCTGTGGAACTACAGGCCAGTCAGAATCACCTCTGTGCCCAGCAAGATCATGGAGTGGATCCTCCTAGAAAGTATTCTAAGGCACATGGAAAATAAGGAGATGATTGGTGAAAGTCAGCATGGCTTCACTAGGGACAACTCATGCCTGACAAATTTGGTGGCTTTCTACAATAGGGCTACAGCACTGGTGAATAAGGGAAGAGCAACTGACACCATCTCCCTGGACTTGTGCAAAGCATTTGACACTGTCTTGCACGACATACTTGTCTCTAAATTGGAGAGATATGGATCTGATGGATGGACCACTTGGTGGATAAGGAATTGGCTGGATAGTCACACTTAAAGAGCTGTGGTCAATAGCTCAATGTCCAGATAGAGACCAGTGATGAGTGGTGTTCCTCAAAGGTCAGTTGTGTTGGGACCAATGCTGTTTAACATCTTCACTGGCAACATGGGTAATGAGATTGAGTGCACCCTGAACAAATTTGCTGATGACACCAAGCTGTGTGGTGTGGTGACATGCTGGAGGGAAGGGATGCCATCCAGAGGGACCTGGAAAGGCTGGAGAGGTGGGCCCATGCAAACCTTGTTAAGTTCAACAAGGCCAAGTGCAAGGCCACAAAGATGCTCGGGGGGCTGGAGCACCTCCGCTGTGAGGCCAGGCTGAGACAGTTGGGGGTGTTCAGACTTGAGAAGAGAAGGCTCCGGGGAGACCTTAGAGTGGCCTTCCAGGGATTAAATGGGGCCTAGAGGAAAGCTGGGGAGGGACTCTTTATCAGGCAGCGTAGGGATAGGACAAGGGATAACATTTTTAAATTGAAAGAGTGCAGATTTAGATTAGATATAAGGAAGAAATGCTTTACTATGAGAGTGCTGAGACACGGGCACAGGTTGCCCAGAGAAGCTGTGGATGCACCCTCCCTGGAAAGGTTCAAGGCCAAGTTAAAAAAAAAAAAAAATGGCGTAGTGATTTGTTTATAAGTGTTCCTACACAAGCTTCTTTTCACAGAAGCACTAACCTCGGAGTGAACACTGCCTTCCTTAGGTGTACTACACACACTTCAAGCACTGTCTACAGGCTCATGTACCACATATAAATTAGCGATTGAATAGAACTAGCTCTGGGGTCCTTTTAACAGGTAAAAGCATCCTGTAATCCTTTTAGCTAAGATCAGTCACAGTATCACTTTGATAAAAGATACATCATCTCCCATCAGGTTACACCCTGCTTTTTGCAAAGAAGAAACGTAATGATCTAATAGGCCTCTTCCATTCCTAGCAGGGAGGATTTGAAGTAGGATTTGAATAATCCAGACAAAAGTTAATTGTGGTCAGAATCAGTCCGATTACTTTCATTAGAAGCAATCTCTCTGGAGTGAAGAGGGAAGCTTTGTCTTCAGTTTCAAAAAAGAGCAGCAGTATTTATCTGAAGGAACTAACATGGACCAGGTATCCTACAGCAGAGTTCATGGCACTCCACTGTGAGATAGAGTCACCAAAGCAAACACAAGGAAAAGGTCCAGGGTTGATCTTAGCCACTTTAGCTCCTCCCCAAGCACCACACTTAAAAAATTGTTTAACAGGGGTCTTTCCGCTTACGAACACCTAATCATGCCCCCCAATGCACTGTAGAAACCAAGGGCTCCCTCTTTTCTCACCCTGCTTCAGACACCAGGCTGCCACCCAGCTCCTGCCATAGAAAAACCACGCAATATCAGTAACTTTGAGATAAAATCCATCACTGAACTCCAATAGCTCTCATGGCTATATCTGCTAGCTCACAAACACCTTCGCAAGAGCTTTAGTTTGTGCATGAAGCCATTTTGCAGCAGTAATTTGCATACAAATACAAGGTATACATTTCAGACCTCCCCTGAACACATGCACATGCTTATACCTAGAAAAATTTGCACATGTAAAATCTATCATCTGCCTGGGAAAGGGGGAGCATGCTCAGTATCTTGCACCCAAATGGAGGCTGCCTTGAAACAAGAACTTGCTTAGACATATGCCAGTATTTCCACTGAACAATAATACTTCTACAACAATGAGGAAAACTCAGAAGAAATCGGAGAACACAGTTTCAGGCATTGCTTAAGGTCTCTTAAAATATCACAGATTATTATCCCTCCGTATTTGTTAGACGGGTTTGGGAGAAAGAAGAGGGATTGCTGAAAATTGGCTTTTAAATCTGGCTTCCCCTGAGAAAGATGGTCATGCTCTGAGGTTTGTGGTATTACTTGATAAGCGGTGATTAAAACAGTAATCCTGAATTGTAATCAAAAAGCAGTCAAGGCTCTGAAATTACTTTTTACTAAGCTTTTTCCCCTTTCAAAGACAGCCCTGTATGGCAAAAGATAATAAAATCACAGATGCCGTTCCAATTGCATTTAGAAATATTTGATCCATTAATTTATAGTTTGGCAATGTTTTTTCTTTTTTTTTTTTTTGTCTTTAAATCCACATCAAAAGTGGGTCTATAGTCTAGGAGGATAGAAGAAATTCTTTTTGCTGTAGCTGTTCTCTTTAAAAGAATATCTGATATATTTATATGTCAGCACAGTATGAAGTATTGAAAAGATTTCCCCTTACCCAGTGAAATGCTAGCTAAAATCAGCCTTACCCATGTTTTCCCTGGCAATAAAACATCAGGCTGGTCCATGTGATTGTTAGCAGCATAAAGCCTCTCCTAATTGAAATGGCTTTGAGACTTCTGAGAAACAAAGCTCATGCTGACTTGGTTTCGTGAGCAGAGTTTACTGCTCAGACTTCAGGATGATCTCTGCAGGATCACTGGAAGAAGACACCATACATGGCTGTATTCAATAACTTCTATTTCATCCCATTCAGCCAGAGCAACTGCTATGTGTTCATGTTTCCCTCATCCAATGAAAATCTCATGACAGTTTGATTTTCCACATAGCAAGTGGTCAAAATAGCAATCAGTTTGTTTTCAACAGTGATGTTTCCAGAGAAAAAATATGAGCAATATAATGGTCCAACACACATAATTTTAAAATTTCAGAGTAAGTACAAAACTCTTATTAAGTTTGAAAATTTTGCATAGTTCTGTGCAATGATTTGTGATTTTTTCCCCTTTATGCTGATTTTGCAAGAAAACAGAAATAAAATTCATCAAGCCGTAAAAATCAATAGTGATGCCTTGTCCTGTGTAATAGAAAAACTGAAGAAGTTTATCAAGCAGAACTGCAAAATTCAGAAAGGATGGCAGGTCATATCTGGCCACTGGAGGAACTTAAACTGCTGTTTGTATATCACAGTCTAGACTCCCACCCAAGTCCTAGTCTTTATTAGGGACACTACATGGTGTTGCCTTTTCCCAAATATGGTCTTATGTCTCTGGAACCACTATTTATTTTAGAGACAGGTTCAAGATTTCCACTTAGTAAATGCTACTCATGGGCTACCCTGAAACACAGTCACACAATTCACACCATTCCAGGTCTCGCGTTTCCTCCAAAGATCAGTTAGTGTCCTGGGTTGAGTGAGTGGTGGAGTTTTTTGGTGGCAGGGGAGGGGGCTATCGGGGCGGCCCCCTGTGAGAAGCTTCTTGAAGCTCCCCCAGCTCCACGTCAGCTCCACTTCTGTTTGGAAAATTGAGCCAGTCAGCTGTGTCTCTGCGATAACGTATTTAAGAAGGGACGTGGTGACGGGCAGTCGGACTTGTGAGGAGGAGTTGCTGCAGCTGCATGAACACCAAGGTCAGTGGAGGAACGGAGGAAGAAAGGAGAGGGGAGGTGTGCCGGAGCAGAGACCCCCCTGTATCCTGTGGTGAGATGGCAGGGCGGCCCCCCCCTGCCACCCATGAAGATCTACAGTGGAGCAGACATTGATTTACGGCCTGTGGCTCCTGCTCGCATGATCAAGGTTCTGTGCCCAAAGAAGGCCGGGGTATCGTGGGAAAAGGTAGCCCCACTGCTGTAATTCAATGCTGGGAGGATTGCAGCATGCGGGGGAGTCCCACGCCGGAGCAGCTCGGGAAGGGCTGCAGCTGTGGGAGGGAATCCAGTCCGAGGAAGTTAGTGACCCATGACGGAGCAGTGTGGGGAACGCTGCGGCCCATGGGAGGAACTCATGCCGGAGAAAGTTTGTGGAGGACTGTCTCCTGCGAGAGGGGGACCACGATGGAGCAGGAGGAACAAGTTCCGGACACTCCCCTCACCAAAGATGAAGAAAGTGGCAGCACTGACTGCACCCCCCATTCCCTGCCCCTGTGCCACTGGGGGAGGAGGTAGAGATATCGGGAGCAGAACTGAGCCCGGGAAGAAGGGAGGGGTGGGGGGAAGGTGTTCTCAAGATGTGGCAATGCTTCTCACTGTCCTACTCTGTTATGTGTTGTTAGTGTCTGTAATAAATGTATGTTCTTTTTTTCTTCCCCTAACGAGTCTGCCTTTTGCTCGTGATCATAAAGGGGGATTTTTCCCCATCCCAGTCCTATCTCAAACCCCAAGCCTGGCTCTCTGTCCCTTCTCATTGCCGGAGGGGAAGGGAGAGAGAGCTGCTGCATTGTGGTTGGCTGCCAACCAGGCCTAAACCACGACAGTTAGGTACTCTTCTAATTGTATCTCTCCACATTATAGCTTTCAATGTGACATTTTCCCACTGTATGATTCCTAAGGCCAACTGCCTGAGGAAACAGGATCAGCTACTTCAGGCATGGTGGAAACATAGATCAGCCTGAGCCTGACAGGATAAAGTAGAAAGCCTCCACGAGGCACCTCTCCAACCTGAAAGCCTTTGAGAGCACCAGCCTTCAGAATAATGGTGGAGAGAGAAACAGTAAAGTTTTCTGTGTATGTTGATTAACCAGTCAAACTCATGAAAAGGCCCACTAATGACACTTATATATCCTTGATTTACAGAACTCGATGAAAGCAAAGCTATAACACGAACTTTTAAAAAACAAATTTTCTCAGTGATAAATGTTTCCCTTCTGTTCCATTTAACAGCTGGGTAGTGAAGATGAAGACAAAGCACATGTTTTATCTGTGGATTAAATTAAGCCCTGGATTACAAATTGTAATTGAACATAATTGTTTAAATAGTACAAAAATTTAAGGTTGCCCTCATGAGGCAGAATTTGCCCCACAGAGTAGCATTAACATGATCAAAATGGTTATCTTCTACTAACGCACATTCTGGCATTCTATTTTCAAGCAGCTAGAAAAACATCTTCAATTTCTTGTGGAGGAACAAAAAAATCCCATGATACCTTTATGTTTTATGCTAGTCTATAAAACTAGCAAAGTGTAAACTCTATAAAATGGCTTTTAATCTAGCACAAGTTTACTTTATACTGTGTGATACAATCATCTAGAATAAATGTTGCGGTTTGAATTTGGAAAACACAAGATGAAACCTAAAAAGCCTCTCTTTTAATGTCTGGAGAACAAACTCCAGCTGCCCTTCATAATCAAAGGACTTGAAATCAATAGAATATGCTATTAGCAATGCTCGTCAGGTTAGCATTTCTCTCCATAGAAGGAAAATTCCTACTATTCTTTGGTCACATGAGTACTACTACTCATGTCAGTAGGACAAACAAGATTTGACTTACAGAAAAATTGTTATATGCAGGATCTGTGATAAATACAAATGCCGTTTTATCACTTTATCATTCAATCTCATGATTTTATACTTGTGTAATTCTATTGAAATAAATGTAATGCAAAAATGAAGAAATTACTTGGACTGTGTGTCAGAAATCATAAAAATCAGGAGTACATCAAGGAGATTTATTTTTGAGCACTGAGTTCATATCCTTTAGAGACAAAAAAAGTTACTCTGGACCACAGATAAAAGTTGCTAGGCAGACATCAGGTGTGCTGTGAGTTTGTGCAACTCCCTGATCATGTCTAAAGGCATCAGCTCCCAAAATATAGAAAATCACCATTGAGCAGTATCCTCAAAAAAACCACAGCTTGTTACACCATGATTTACTAGACTAAAACATAGCTTTTGCCTGCTCAGCTCCTTCAGGTTGCATGCAATAGCTGAGACCCCATTTCTAGTGGTGAGCATGTACAAACCACGGCCAGGATAAACAACGCAGCATGTGTCACACTCATGGCATATGCTTGTGTCATTTGGGATATACTATAAACGCATGTGGGAGCATTACTTAGAGATTTCACCCCCAGGAGTAAAGGGAATATTGCAAAGCCAACAAATGTTGTTCAGTTTGTCTGATGAACTAGCTGGGAAAGGCACCATCCAAACTACAACAGTGCTATAACACGTAACCTGAAACATTTAATCACACTGTTTGGACCAGTGAAAAACAGGCATTTTAAAAGGATGTCACACAAAATCACTGGATTTTTAAAAATAAGTATGACATGGCTCAAAATGTCAGTGCATTATCTGTGATATAATAAAAGTGCGTTGTGGTTTAGGCCTGGTTGGCAGCCAACCACAATGCAGCAGCTCTCTCTCCCTTCCCCTCTGGCAATGAGAAGGGACAGAGAGCCAGGCTTGGGGTTCAAGATAGGACTGGGATGGGGAAAAATCCCCCTTTATGATCACGAGCAAAAGGCAGACTCGTTAGGGGAAGGGAAAAAAGAACATACATTTATTACAGACACTAACAACACATAACAGAGTAGGACAGTGAGAAGCATTGCCACATCTTGAGAACACCTTCCCCCCACCCCTCCCGTCTTCCCGGGCTCAGCTCTGCTCCCGATATCTCTACCTCCTCCCCCAGTGGCACAGGGGCAGGGAATGGGGGGTGCAGTCAGTGCTGCCACTTTCTTCATCTTTGGGGAGGGGAGTGTCCGGAACTTGTTCCTCCTGCTCCATCGTGGTCCCCCTCTCGCAGGAGACAGTCCTCCACAAACTTTCTCCAACATGAGTTCCTCCCATGGGCCGCAGCGTTCCCCACACTGCTCCGTCATGGGTCACTAACTTCCTCGGACTGGATTCCCTCCCGCGGCTGCAGCCCTTCCCGAGCTGCTCCGGCGTGGGACTCCCCCGCATGCTGCAATCCTCCCAGCATTGAATTACAGCAGTGGGGCTACCTTTTCCCACGATACCCCGGCCTTCTTTGGGCACAGAACCTTGATCATGCGAGCAGGAGCCACAGGCTGTAAATCAATGTCTGCTCCACCGTAGATCTTCATGGGTGGCGGGGGGGGCCGCCCTGCCATCTCACCACAGGATACAGGGGGGTCTCTGCTCCGGCACACCTCCCCTCTCCTTTCTTCCTCTGTTCCTCCACTGACCTTGGTGTTCATGCAGCTGCAGCAACTCCTCCTCACAAGTCCGACTGCCCGTCACCACGTCCCTTCTTTAAATACGTTATCGCAGAGACACAGCTGACTGGCTCAATTTTCCAAACAGAAGTGGAGCTGACGTGGAGCTGGGGGAGCTTCGAGAAGCTTCTCACAGGGGGCCGCCCCGATAGTCCCCTCCCCTGCCACCAAAAAACTCCACCACTCACTCAACCCAGGACAAAATGAAACAATCTGAAGGCAAAATTGACTCCCTTACATGTGTTTTACCAATAGCAAGAAGTAGCTGACTCATCAGAAGATGATTTCATCCAGAAAGATAGATAGAAACATATTCAGTATCCCTCAGGATGATTTGGGATGCTATGGGAACACCCCACCCAGAGCCCCAAAAACCCATGGGGATCCATTTTGCTAAGCAGCAAGGGACACTAGACTTCCTTTGCAAGTATATGAGTGATTACAGATAGAGACAGGGAGAATGAAAATCCAGATCAGCATTAAGGCGAATGTAGTATTTACAGTAACGGTGGTTGCAGTATATTAGCTCCCTTACTGCTAAAGGGGAAGGGAACAGTGATTCAGAAATAGGAGCGATGACAGCAGGAGAAGGATATGATTATTACAGTGGAGGGGTTTGGTTTGATGGACTGGAGGAGACAAAGCCCTCCTTAATGTCTAAAGCGGTCAAAATAACAAAATAAGAAGATAACTCCATTTAAGACACAAACATGAATAAAACTGTCTCTAGGACAAAAAAACAAGAACACAAAAGGCAGAATGAAATATGAGAATAGGGAATGCCTAGAGGAAAATCTTAGTTATGCAGAGAATGAAACTACACCTTAGACATACTGGGTAGGGAGATGATAAACCAAATGGGAGGGTGAAAAATACACCAAGGAATGCCATAAAACGTATACCTCTCTTGACCTACATGGTGCTTACAGAGAGTATTCTTGGGTTACCCTTCTTTTTCCTTATGGGCTTTTTTTGATTATTCCCTGAATAATTTTGTTTTCATTGCAATAACTATAACAATATACTAATAATTTCAATACATGATGAGCATTCCTGTCTGATTTCTGTAAGACACTGGCATCTCCAGATGTGAAGAGAGACTGTATGTACCCACATACCATACACCCACACATACAGACACCACACACAAACTTGGACAAAGGTTAGATTGTGTCATTAAACTGCATTTAGAATCCTTTATCATACATCAAGATCTTACTGCACTAGACTGACAAACACAAACCAAAGAAAGAGCTCCTAACATAACACAAGATTAACAAATGGTGGATCACAAAGAAGAAACCAAGACATTACTGGTTGACAAAAAAATGTAATTTAAGCAAATATGCACCCTGGCAGTGGTCAAATTTTTTTGACATCACAGCAAAGGACAGTTTGAAAAGTCTGATTTGAAAGAAATTAACATTAAATCCCTATGGACTTCTAACAGAAAGATCTTCTAATTCATCTCAGAAATTAGAAGCTCCATCCACATATACTTCAGACTTGCTGTAACAGCAGCTCTGTATATATACATATATATGGCAGAACATAGCTGTGTGTCCAGTTCTGCCTCTCCCAGTAAACAAGTGAATTGGGGTCATGATTTGCAAGAAGAGGAAATTCTCACTGTACATTCAAAAGGTAAATAATGACTCTGACCTACTGTTCTGACCCAAGACAGTACAGGCTGTCCCTTATCCATCACTTACTCTCGTAGCATACAGAGCAGTACAATCCAGCGAGTAGATTAATCATGTTCTCTTTCTGCAGTGTACAGAATATGGACTGCTCTAGTGAGTGACTACTTCTTTATAAGATAAAGTTAATCAATAAAGATAATTAGACACTTCTGGTTAATATGTCTATGTCACCGAAGAAAAGCACATAAAGTCCTGCCATCCCCTACTGAAATACAAACAAACACTGGAACAAATCCAACCCAACTGATATAAAAATAACATAACTGCATGGAACTGAAAAACTCAGAATAAAAATGCTGTATGGTTCACTCCAACCTGAACATTTCTGAATCTCAGAGGAAATCACATACTACCTTATCTCCCACAGTCTGAGCCACAAGGTTAAACCTCTGCGTTCACCTGGAGCCATCCTGATTTTAGTGGATCTTTTAGCAATTTGTTGCAAGTGTCAATTTGCCAAACCCCTAGAACTGGCATCTGGCATCTTGGCAAAACTGGCTGAGATAAAATCCAGGTCTGTTTTGGGCACAAGGGTCCAGCCACAAAAAAAAACACCCTTACAAGACTGGAACCTTCTTCACTATTTTTGCACTATCTCTACACAGTAATTACAAAACTGGAGGTTGATTAACGTCACCCCAACCCTATAATCTCTGCCTAATCAGGCTTCCTTTGATGTAGAGAGAGATTTAAGCAGGGGCAGTTTGTCCAGAGCACAAACAAGTTCAAAAGTTCCCACATTGCTCCCTCAGAGAAGTCCTTCTTTCCAATTGCTTCTGTGGCACCTATAGCTTTTATTTTTAATTCCTGTGAGCCACACAATTCGTCTCAGATCACTTCTCAGCTCTGAACAGGGAGGGCAAGATAAACCTCTCCAGCTAACAACAAGAAATCTATAGTGATGGACAACCAGCAGATCATCTAGCTAATCTCCACTTGTCCCATTTTAACTGAAGCTTTTCGCAAACAAGTATTGATCCGTTGTTCCACAGTCACAAATCCTCAAGTAATTCTCTGCGAAAAGAAGCACTCCTTTTTTTGAGGGGAGGGGAAGCTTTCTTTCAACCAGAAGACAAGGCGGGGGGGGGGGGGGGGGGGGGGGGGGGCGCGTCAGGAATCTTTCTGCAGCACCATCAGCCTCACAGAAACTTTGCTTCTGCCTACAGACCAAGAGTGCTCTCTCACAAAGTCATACAAACATTTCTTTTGCTTCCACTTGCCCTGGTTAACATTTCATCCCCAAGTAGGATTTGGATATCAATGTTACTTTTCTTATAGTTGCGCTATTGTTCTGCTTTCCTTGCTCACACAGCACCTTTTCTCCGGGGCTGCACTCTAAGGCTTCCCTCCCTTACTTTCAGTTCTGTACAGTATTCCTCTTCCTTGACTTCAAAATGAAGGTTACAGGCAGTGCTGTGAATCCATTTGAGTTGTCATCCCATCATTTTTGCAGGTCTCAATATGCAGCTACCTGGTCAGAGTTCCAGGGACAGTTTGTCATTGCCTAGTAAAATACCTAAGTTTCGCTTTTCATAAATAAAGGATAGTACCACCTTTAATGGAAGAGAGGAAGAAACAACAAAAACAACTAAAACCCAGCAGGAGCCCTTGCCAGAGAAAGTTTTTAGGGGGAAAAACTACTTTGCTTTTCCCATTTACCATTTGAACGTGAACACTGTTTCTTCTCTACCAACACATCTCAGCATGTCCACACCGATGTTATTGTCACAAAAGTGGTTGAATTCTACAATAGAAAACCCAACCTTCTGAAAAAATAACAAGTGTTAGGCTGAGGGTGGAGTTCCATAAATTGATCAGAGCCCAGTGGAAACATTTGGAGAACTGTAAGAACCAAAAGCCTGAAATGATGGGAACAAGCACAGCTGGGCCACCAAGCCCTTATGATGGAAATCACACTAAGATGCTCCACATCACTGTAGGGTCTCACTGATTTTCACCAGAATAGTGCTTTGGCTCAGTGGGAGATGGACTGAAGAGGCCCCGAGAGGATAGTGCCGAGAGTTTATCATCACAGTAGAAACAGGAGAAAAGGGAGGAGGAAGATGAGCCCAACCCCTCTATTTTATTTTAGTAAACAAAAGAAAATTTTGGCTAACAAAAAACCCCAAGCCCAAAAAACAGGACACATCTCAGTTTTCTTGCAGATTGCTTCAGAAATTAAACTTATTCAGTAGCTGGTCCCTACTAAGAGGAACTCAAAAGATCTATGTTGCCATTTGAAATTTATCTTGTGTTAGCAGGTGGATCTCTCACCAGAAACTACAGGTCTTCAGAGACTGTGGATGAGACTCTTCTGCCTGCACTACAAAAAGGCAAAGTCGATGACCACCATCTAATCCTGAAGACAATTAATTAAGTATTTTTTCAGGTGGACAGATATTTACAGTCCAGAAGAATAAGACAGCAAATGCTCAGTTCCTACCATTTTTACTATTACATTTTTTTTGTTCTTATTCAACTCCAGATTCTGATGTCAGAGACAATTTCACTATGATCAAAATGCCAGATCTATCAATGATTATTTCATATTCTCATGTCACCTAGAAAAGTAGTTTGTTTTCATTCTCTTTGGAGTTTTATTATTCTAATTACCTGTGTGCTTTTATTATCCTAAATATTGATCTTTCTTTCTAATTAAGCCTATAATTAAGGTAGGAAGATGTTGAGTCTGTAACAAATGGCAACCAAGAAAGTATAAAGCAAACTAACCCCTTGGTACTATGGAAAGAGATGGAATCAAACATCTGGAAAACTTCTAAACCTCTGAATTTATTTCTAGAGTGTGAGAATATGAATTTTATGTTAGTTGCAGTTTCCACATACAGCCAAGGTCCAACCTACTGCCAGCCTACTGACACAGCTGAACTGCAAGGGCTTTGAAGGGAAGAAACTTTTCATTCCATACCTGAGCTGAACCCTGCACAATGATTTCCTGGCTCAGAACTGCTGTTTGTGTCACTGTGGTGCAAAGGATCAGCAAACAAATTATTCTCTTCTGTGCCTTTTTGTATTCCACTGCTTCAATGCCTAAGAAGTTATCATAGCATGTCATTTAATTTGGAAAATCTATTTTGCATGGTTTCTTCTACAACTTGAGTGTGCTTTGCTTGCTTTTCACAGCATTTCACATTTAGTGGGCATTTGTAGTAAAGAACATACAGAGTAACAAGTAGTACATGTAGTAGACATGTAGTACAGCTGTCTTTCTGTTCAAGTTTGGTCTTCTTCCCACTGAACCAAGACTGATGCTAGACAGCAGTGCAGGTATTGCTGAACTCACAGCATTAATGTATTTTGTGAGCCTTTCAAAAAAAAAAAAAGTAACGTATAAACATAAATAACAATTCTATGGCAAATACATGATTAGCTCTTTATGATGTATGACAATATTTTTCTCTTGTATTTTCTTCACAAAAAGAGACCTGTTAAGTATTTATGTAATAAAATTGATGAAGGTGATGATGGTACTTAGCAAACAATGAGGCTTTCTTAACAAATTCCTCCAGTAAATTGAATCATATGTTTCTGAATTTTGAAATCTTACTCCTTTAATTATTTGAAGTTATACTCCCAGATGGCATCTAGATTTTGGTATATTGTTTTGAATGGAATTAGGTAGACATAACAAAATTCAGGGTAATGATCCTTATCTTAGAGTGGGTGTAAGAATACTGAAAACAGTTCAAACCAATGTACAGGCTCCTGTGTCTCATTTTCTAATGGACATTTGAGATTTTGGATAAAGATCTGTAGTACTTCAGCAAAATAAAGGTCCTATTCAAGTATTTTCCATCCCAGGGTGGGGGTAACAAAAGGTGGATCTTTTGCAGCTGTCTGAGCAATCAGTGGTAGAGACATTGCACCAAATGAAGCAAACCCATCCTTACAGATAGCAGACACTGGTAGTAATTTTTACACTCTTAACGTTTTCTGATTAGCAAGAAGCAGCACTGCCACAACTGCTGCAGGAGGATGGCCTTTGCTGGCTTCCATAGGGGTCTTCAGAACTGCATTATTGTTTCTAGAGCAGAACACACTACAAAGCCCTATTAATAACACAATACACAAAATTCTGAGAGTCCCAATGGCTTTATTTGTACATTATGCAAAATCCCTTCGAGATGGAGAAGCATCTAGTATCAAGCTGTGTTCTGCTGACAAAACATTATCATGGTAACTGAAGAAGTACAAATGGTCCTTTAATTCCTGATGAGGTATATTCCAAGTACTTCTGCAAGAGCTGAAGAAATTTCTGACTTGAATTCTAGGGTGTATCTCAGAGAATGGCAGCCTGGCCAGACACTACCACCTTGCATCTTCCAGTTCACATTCAGATTCAGCTGACTGCACACGATCTGTATACTGGGAAATTCAAAGGAGCCTTCTGCATTATAACTGCTTCATCACCTGCTAGAGTAGCTCTGTGCTGCCTATCTGACATGACCATCAATTCATTCTTAAACTTAATTCTTAAAAGCAGATGCACGCCTTCAAAACCTCCTGGTGTATCACATATGGAGATGCCGTCTGGTTTGTTACGGCTCCAGTATGACCAAGTCACTCAGCTCTTTCCTTCAAGGTCTTCTGAATGCCAAGACAAGGTGACTTGGTGATAGAGAGGGGAGGAAGTTCAGATTTGCTTTTCATTCTGCCATGACTAAGAGGATGAATAGGCAATAGATGCTTTTTCTTAAGTACCACATAATATTAAGAAGCATAAGAAGTGCATGTAAAAGACAAGTGTTGACAAATGGATGAATCACTCCCACAGTAGCCAGCATTTTCCTTTATTTTTCATTAAGATGACTGAAGTGCCTACTCTCTCCTAAGGCCACCTGTCCACAGCCAACAGCTCTCCAGGAACAAGAAAAGCATGCTTACTTGCCACCCTTATTTCCTTCTTCAGTTTTGCTCTGCATCAGAATTGGATAGGTAAATGGAACTAGCCTGCTGAAATGTTCTACCCATTCAGATAAATAAAACACCCAAGCTTTAGATTGGTCCTGGATTACACAGCCAGAATGCACATACCTGAAAGTTCAGGCAAAGGTTTTTGTGAACAATGAATTGGAGGAACATGATTGAGACAAGAAGCAATTACTGTAATCAATGGAGAAAATCCCATAGAACAGGGTCCCAAGGAAAAAAAAAAGTCCTATGGGGTGCTTTAAAACTTGATGTTTATCTACCCACTAGATTCAGAAAGATAGTATAATCATTCCCATGGCTTTTGTTCTACAACCAGTTCCAGCTACAAAGCAAAAATGTGGAAAGCATATTTCTCATGCTATTTCTAGACTCGGTGTGCCCATCATCACCAAAAAGCCAGCAAGAATGACTCAAAAAAGTGCTCTCATAGCAAAGAAAAGGAAGGTCTTGTACAGAAGATCCTAAATCAAAATCCTGGATATCACAAGTCAACTAGCAGCTTCAGCATGTGATAATTATGTGAGCTAGCCTTCTCCATGCATCATGCTTCCTCAGTCATGCATAAGTAATACTCACTTCACCCTTACTTTATCTCGTTTATCAGGACTAAGCTTTTCAGGACAGTGACTGTGCTACCAAATGGCCCTATGGCTCCCACAACATGAATGGAAATCTGTGTTACTGTACAAAAAACAAGAGGAAATATAAAATTATCATGAGGGGACATCAGGCAAAAGAACACTAATCAGATATTTTAAGGCCATTACCTTAAATCTATAATAGCTTTCATGCTCATATAGATTTTTATATTGGCAAATCTTTACTCTGGATAAAGTTATCAAGATTGGAATAATATATTTAGACCCCTCTATACTTAGTTATGGTCTGTGCCAAGTTCCACATCTTTGACAGAACATGTACAAAGCTTCTGAAAATAATCCCGTCTAGATAAGAGCATTTGTCAATGGCCTTAAGCCATTCATATGAGCAAATGGTCATAACTTGACAAGGCTTCCCAGATAGTGGAAGGAAGTCTTAATAAGAAACCTAAGATTTAAGTCCTTTGATAAGCCAAAGGATAACACAGAAGCCACACTGCTGCTGTCAAAACAGTATTGCTCTGAGAAACTTTAAGTGCTAAAACATGAGTCATGTTGGCTTCCCACTTGCAGAAAGCATCCTAGGTGATTCAGAATCTGCTAAGATAACAAAATCACCCTTCAGACATGGTGCTGCTGGTGCTTCAGGAAAGGTATTCAAAGGAAGCTCTGTATCTACAAGTCTGGAAGGTATTTACTTCTCTGGACTAAGATCTAACATATAGATCTTAGATGAGATTAAAATATCTATTCTGCATAGGCAAGAGTCTTCTGTTGTACTATATTTCTCCTATGATGCACTAAGAACTTGTATTTGTCCGAAGTTTATATTTCAGAAAGGCATCAAGCTGCAGCTAAAGACTGCTGGAGATGGGGAAGCCATCACTTCCTTCTGAACATTGTAAAACCCTGTGTCTTTGCTTTATGCAGTCAGTCTCGTTAGCAATACTGTCTTGCGATATATTATGTAATTAAACAGATGAACCCACACTTTTTTAAGTCCACTGAACACATGGGGACCTTTTCACTGCTCTCATATGTGTACATCACCCTAGGGGATAGCAATACCCTCTCTGTATTGCTCCAGTTCCACTATCTTTGCCCCTAAAGGAGTCACTCTGATATCAGAGGTTAGTCCACGAAGGTTAGATCACAGCAGTATAAAGCACACAAGATAGTATCCTTTTACCCAGATTATTCCTCTAACATGCTGGAAAAGGAAACTTATTGAGAAGAATGGATACTAATCAGCACAGAGCCTGTCGATGACAAGAAATTGGCAGTTTGTTTGCCTGGTCACCCAAAGACGTATTGAAGTCTCAACAAGGAAATCTAATTGTAGCATGATTAATGCCAGTCATTTACTCTTTGCCAATCCCTCCACACATGCTTCCAAGGATGGCGTTTTTCCACCCTGGCATCTATAATACAGTTAATGCTGTGTGGCTAAAAGGCAGACGCAGAAATGAAAGAACGTGTGCATAATGCCAGATGGAAACAGAAGAATGCAGGGTATAAGTTGCCTGTGAAACAGAGATGATTATAGGCAGCACAATTAGCAATCTGTGTATCTGCCTTACTATGACTCCCCAGGTCAGAACACACTCATATTGCTTCACTGTTGAAGAAAGCATTTCTTTGTTATTGCAAGAGGTTATGAAGCAAAAAAAGCTCAAATAATCCAACCCCAAAGCCATGTATCAATTAGTGGCAAACACAAGAAGACACCACTACAGTGTTGATGTAACTACAGTGAAGACTACAGCAAGAAAACTGCCCCACACCTACATTCAGTAGAAATATTTTTCCTTTCAAAGTTAATGGGTGCATGAATGCTACACTTACCTGCAGTGAAAAGATTCCTTTAATTCAAAGTGAAGTGAGGGAATTATAATAATGCATTTTTTTTTTTTTCAACACTTCAATTGTGCCCAATAGCTGCTCTCTCTGCAAACAGCCCTGTGGAGATTAACAGGCAGAATTCTCACCTTTACTGAGCAAGAATGCATGAGGATAGAGGATACCTGAATAAAGAGGCTACAAGAAGAAAGACGGGAGGAATTGGGTCTTTAGGACTGATGCACCAAATTGATTTTCACAGCACTCTGACAGCATTAGCTTGGACCTGACTTTTCATGAAGGCCTGGGTCCAGTAAGTCCAAGACCAAAAGCTGAAGTACCAATGGGATTACTGACACCTCTGAAGTAAGGCAAGTGTTTTTCTCAGCTAGCAAAAGCACCAAACCAAAACCACCCAGCAAAAAAAAAAAAACCAAAACAAACAAAAACCAATAAACAAAACCCCCCCAAAAACACAGAGGCAGCTAGGACAGGAGAGGTAATGAAATCCTCTGTATTATCTTCAGCACTTCCTTTTTTCAATCTGCAGGTTTTAAATGCACAAAAATCTCAGAGGAATGCTACTCATTTTCCGTATCTCTTCTTTCTGAATGTGGCCGTGTGGTTCTTTTTTTAAAACAATTTAATATATTCTTAACATGAAACATTTAATGCCTGTTGCACAAATGTGTAATAAAGTTCAGCCCTGTGGCTCTCTTACTGTCAAGCTAAATAGGATCCATTTGAAACAAACGTGCAGCTTTAAAATTTCTTCATCTGAATGTTTCTGTCTTTGAAGGGAGAAATTATCTTCTCCCATCCCCTACAGATCAACAGGGATTTAGAGAAGCAGTAGGAGGGAATATTTCAGCTTTGGTATTGTTTTACCAACCCAGGGTTTTGGATGGCAGAGCTGTACCCTACTGCATTGAAGAAAATGAATCCTCCCTTAGAGGCACTGATTTCAGCAGGTATTAAAAGTATACACAAATAGAAGAAAAGCAGCCCCAGACATTTTCAAAGGATGGAAACAAAAGGGGTTGAGATACAGCACAAGGGATAACTACTGCTAAGAGAAGTCTTTTCCTAACCTAGATTTCACATCACTCAGGGCCAGTTTACTACTACATACAAACATAAAGGAATTACTAGTGGTTGAAGGGGATCCTCTACACTACCACTTAGAACCTAGCTGCCTTTTACCCCCAGGAGAAGCAGCCTTTTGGTGGACAAGCCATGTTTCTAAGGTCGTGAAACAGAGATGCATTTGAACCACTGAAGGCTGAAGGCTGCCTGGCTTGACTGTCTAGATTTCAGCATTCATTACTTCAGATTAAGCTGTAGACTGATACCCATAGACTGAACACCCTTTAGCAGTTGAAGTATGTCTTCCAATTCAGTTCTGTGTGAATTAAAGTACAGTATGTGGGAACGATTGGGAGATTTACTTCGAAGGTATGTTCCTGATCCAACCTAAAATGGTAGCATAGATGAAGCCATAAACACCCAAGAATATCAGGTGAAACACTGTGTTGCAAGCATTTATTTTCCTGTCAAACACAGAAGAGTTGTAATTCTTACTAGCTCCAAAGCCAAGCAAGTTTTGTTAATATTAATGTAGTGTTAAGACATGAGTCAACAAATTATTTTATTATTACACATAATGTTTCAAACTGTTTTCCTAACATGTTAGTTAGGCTTTAGTCTTTGAAGAGAGCTGTTAATTTTACGTTCTGTTCAGCAGTCACCCTTGGAGAAAATCAGTGGTGGTTAGCAGAGTTTGTTTTCTGGGGATATTTTCCTACCCCCTCTATATCTGTAAGCAATTTTTAGGCTAGGGAAGCTTCCCAGGAAGGTGTCATTAACTTTCAGGGTGGCACTTCTGGAAGGCAGAATTATCAGAGTACTGATCATGTGATGGCCTCTGTTCCAGCACTGGGATAGGTATGTAAATAAAAAGAGATGCATTTAATATACTGATTCTCTGTTGTCTCCTCCAAGGGGAAGCTGATCTGCAAATCTCAGGTTTGTTTAACATGCAACAGCTGTACTACACAATGTCCAGAAGAAAGACCTCTACTTCCTGAACAGTCAAGCCTCTTTTTACTTTGAAAGAGAAAAATACCTGATTATAAAAGCAAATAATATTAGATTTAACTGATTATGTGATTAAGCATATACATGCAGCGTTGCAAGTGGAAAACAGACTAATGAGATTTAACTGGTACACTTAAAAAGATAAAATAAAGTTATAAAGCCTTCATTTTGTTAAGTGTGTAGGTAGGGATTTTTAAATACAAAGAGGGAGAGAGAAGGATGGCATTGACACAAGAACTTCAGTCTCAGTCTTACAACACCAAGCTTTCAAACAAAGCTCATCTCTAACTAAACATTTCTTTGAAATGAATCATGATATAAAACCAGTGATTTATGTTTCTAATTAATTTTCTAAAATAAATGATAATCACATTTTACTAATTCTGATTTCTGGTTTGCAAGCATGTACCAGCCATTTCATTCTTATGCAGCATGAGAATAAAAGCTGAGTAGGACGTAAGTCAATAAAACCAAAAAGCCCTCAGTACTGTAAAATACAGAATTAAAAGGACAATGGCAATTTCCAGTGATGTGTAAAGCCCTATGGGGCTTTTGAGTTTTAATTGGGTAGCAAAGATTTCTACAATACCAGATGTCATCAATTACACAATGCCTTGCATCCTTTTTTTATCTGTGACCATTTTTGTGGTATTCCTGCAAACTGAGGCTATCTGAGCTCTTAGCAACGGGTTTCTGTTACATCTCTCCTTGTGAGGACATAATGTGAACCACTCTCACACTGCCAGAGTCCTGATGCATAGACTTCTGTGGAAACAATCACTGCTCAGATGAGAAATAAAAAGCTAATGTCATAAGTACATGTTATTAATCCAAGGTACCTCAGGAATGTGCTGCAGAGTGCTGGTAAATTGGGGGAAGGTGTAAAGTTCTGGCCAAAACCCTGACTGTTTCAATGGAAAATTTTTCACAGTCCCTCTTCTCTCCTCGGTCACACTTAAACAGACTCTGAATACTGTGCAGTGCTCTTTATTTGTGTTTCTGCAGCACAAGGTGCCTCAGTTGAAGCACTGGTAAAAATATAGTTGTTATAAAAGGAGAGAGGAAGTTAAGCCTTCTCTAAAGCACTCGCAAGACAGGTCCAAGTTGGTACTACTAGTCTGGTATCACAGACCAAAACTCAAAAGCTGATCAAGTATAAAGTCTCAGTAATGTATGACCCCACCTTTCATCTCTGCAATGACACTCTCTGCTACATCCACATAAGCCCAGAATCATTCAGCTGACTGGAGAGGAGTTATCTCTGAGCACATAACAGGATCAGAATGATGTTTTCTCATTCCTGTTAGCATAGGCATCGCTGCACAATAATTCCTTCAATACCTGTATTTGAAAAGGTCTCACTTTTTTTAGCCAGTAGGTTGTACTGGTAACCTTTGGTAGAGTTCAGCTGTGACCAATATAGAAATACAAAACCAGTTTCTTGCAACAAGTCCACAATGCTGCATTTACATTAACAAAAGTCATAGTCATTGAGAGATGGTATGTTCTAAAAGGTCCAGCACACCACAGCTATTGCAGAGACCTTACTGCATCCCTTTCTGGCCTTTTTACCAGCACAGCAAGACAGTTGCCATCTGAGCATTTGACGGCCATCACAGAGCAAAGTCCACAGTATCTCTTTTGCCTTTTATGATAGCATGTGCTTTATGTGCTCACACCAGTCAGCAAAACATGATCCCTTTACATGTAGGCACTTTCAAACAATTCAAGCTCCAAAGTTGTCAGATGTATGTATGCAATCACCACGCCCTGTTAATTCAGGGCCTTGGGTGGAAGGGTACCATTACATAATCCTTCTTGCTTTGTGATTTACAAAGTCCTAATGCAAAATAACATCAAACTTCAATGTCTGTCTCTAAAATTCTCTCTACTTCTTATTCTGTATTTTCTATCCACACTTTTCCTTTTTTTTTTTTTTTAAAATAGGAAAGTGTCTAAATAGCTCTTTCACGTATTGATTAGGCCAGTACACAAAGAAGGAAGGTGATTGATGAATATACCTGTTCATTTAAAGTAGGTCTAAGGCAGCAGTGAAATTAGTTGCTGACTTAAGTAATCTAGTCACAAAATTATGCTCATGTAAGTAGCAAATAGAGTATTTCTGCTGTGCAGTCAGAAAGTCAACTTTTGATGCTCACAACAAAAAAGAAGAAATTCTATGTGTGACTTCTTTACAGCAACTTGGACAGATCAGTGACAATCTGGTGGATTTATGCAGGAAACCCATAGAGTTAAGGGTTGAAAAAACACTGCTTTTTAGCCAGTGATAAATCATTCCATGGAGAATTTGTGAAGCTGTTATGTACTGACTGAGGAAATTACACTTTTTCCTTTTCAAGTACATACAGAAGCTAGAAAGAATTACAATGCTATATACACATAGTGAAACCTGTTCCGAGCACCTTGACACATTGATAAGACAGAAGCTGCCTTTGAAGGACTTAAAAAAATCTCTGGCTTTATTGTGCCAGGTTTCTAACAGAGGTACAGCAGAAATGCTTTCATAGCATTAGTAACAGCTTTAGGCAGGCTTAAAATTTAGATGTCTTGAAAGGACAGAAAGGTAGACATGCTGCTTGACTCCATGGAAATGAAGGCTGGTCCCATGTTTGCAGACCCCTCTTCTTTTCTACAGAGCAGCTAGGCCCCTAAGGTAAAATACTTATTCTCCATCTATGGGACAGACATGCCACACTGCTGAGGGTGTGAGTGTACTTTTTCGTAGTCCATACAGAACAGTTCTGTATCTGTACCACATTTGGACTACTGTAGCACCAATGCACCTTTGTCAAGCATCCTTAGGCTAGATTCTATATGAATACACACTGAAACCCTCCCTGCATCCCACAGAGACCAGCAGTCAGAGGGGAAGGTTCACCAGGAGCTCGGTGACACAGCAGCAACCCCTTTTTCTTCACTCTCATCACTGCTCAGCATGAGCTAGATGCAATGACACAGCAGCAGTCACCATCTCCTCTGCTCCTCCCTCACAGTGTACACTCTGCCACCACTGTTCTTGGGATTTTACACAGTGCATTTACACCAGAAAAAGCCTTAGTATAGATGCAGTTACACCAGCAAATAGCTTTTATCAGTGCCCTCTATTTTCCTGGAGGAACTGAATTTAGCTTCCTGTCCACTGAGAAGTTTACTAGTGTATTTTACACCCTCTTATTGGAGAAGCTGTTTCTGTCAACGAGGCACTTTGGCTTGTATATTTGTACCACTTTTTAAACATAGCCACACCAGCAAAGTCTTTCTAGCATATCAAACACCCAAAGACAAGTGCACAGGCCACAAGTAGACTGGGAAGCACAAGGAAACCCATGTCATCATAGTTCTGTCTTGCTTACTACTCTCAAAACTGACAAACATTTCCAATTCTGCTTACAATGAGGACAAAGCAGTCATCTCTTCTGCACACTACACAGCCATTTGCATTGAAAGAGCTGTACTTGAAGCCTCTTGAGCACTCTCAGGTCTGGTGTTAAGGCCGGTGGGGATCCAGAAGCCCGTCCCAAGAGCCCTGTTTTGCTCAGTTCCCGGCTGCCCAGAGCCTGCGCATCCCTCTTATAAGCTTGTGAGCAGGCAAATGGAATTTTAGTAAAGGCAACTGGTAGGTCTATAGTAATAAATCTTAGCAGAATTATGTAACAAAAAGAAAAGTGTAATTGCTGAGCTTCTCAGCAAGTTTTTTAAGCAGAATGGCTGGCCAAGTTTCTTTACGTGGCTATAAATATAAGAATTGTGTATCATTATGAAAGAATATTTAGGCAAACTGTTACAGCAGAAACCTGGTGACAGAACGGGTCTCACCTCTCAGCTCTAGGTATTTCAATTCTGTCTTATTAAGTTACTGTCAGGCAGAAGAAAGTGACAATTACAACATCATGATGACAAAGAAACAGTGAGTATATCCTCACCACAAAAGGTGGCTGAAGCGATCAGTGCCTTACCTGGCCTAATCCCTGTTACAGCAGCATCCACTGCAAAGCTGCATCCATGTCACTAGGGTGCACCTTCCAGACCCTGCAGTCCTATCAGTGACTGGGCACACCTGGCCAGAAAGTTGTTCTGTCATGAGAAATTCTGGAAAAATCTGAAAAAGATGACAACACATTGTTGCTCAAGTTCAAAATTACTCTTAAATTTTCAGGAAAATAAAGAGCAAGTTAATTTTTGAACCTCACCACCGGGCCCATCCCTACCAAACACAGACACATCTTGTGAAATCAAAGGCAAGGGAGGCGTTGGAGAGGAAAGACTATCTCAGCCCAAATTCTGGCAGCCCTGGGCAAGCATTTAAACTACTGCTCAGCCTGTAGGATTGGAAAAGTGCTGCCCTTTAGAGCCTTACTGCTCCTGTGCACCAAGGGCTACTCAGAGGTAGCCAGCATTAGCCACTGTCAGGGAGGAGACAAGATGGGACCAAGGCTGTGACCTAAAAGACCAGCTTTTACTTTCTCAACAAGGTAATATATGCTATAGGAATACAATAAACAGTTATTGTAACCTGCATAATACTTCTCTGTTTTTGTATCACTCAGTCTTTGGGGTCCCTTTCCTCCAATTCAGAAGCAAGTAGTCTGGCACACATCTAGAATAAATATTTAAAACACCAATGAAAAGACAACCTCCCTCTTCTTTCTTTGCCAGTCTCTTTATCTTTCAACACTGCTAACAGGTCTGCTGTTTACAGACAGGTGACAAAGCCTGATTAGGGATGCATCTTTAAAAAAAGAAAAAAAAAAAAAAAAAAAAAAGGATGTGGGGAAAGGAAGAAGCAGATATCCTTGAGATCAGATGATTCCCCATAATGTTTGATCCCTCAGATCAAATGCAGTTTCTTTCCTCCCACTGTGTGCATGTGTGTGTACATCTGTACTAGTTTACTGGCAGGTGCCACAGTCCTTAGAATTCCTGATCACAGTCACAGGAGAATCATAGCAGAAAGGAACAAACACTGTCCATTAAAAGACAGCCTTGAGTTGTTTTTTGCCAGTTTTCTTGCTTTAGGCTGATACTTTGGTGTTCATTCAAACCACTGAAGTCTCTTATCAGGGACAACACAGCATACAACTTGAAATGGAAAAACACAGGCAATCTGAGTTTCCTTAGAAAATATTAGAAGGCAAACTTTGAAATGTATTAATTTTAAACTTCTTTCTTTTCACCAGTATCGCTCCCTAAAAGCAAAGTGATGACAGAAAAGGGGGGGGAAAGAGGAGGGAAGAAAAATAAACTAAAAAAGGGAGAGGCAGAGGAAAAGAAAATCCAGAGAAGAAAAGATTACTTCTCCAGAATTTCCATTCTGCTTTTTCATATATGTCATCTTCCTAATCACAAAACAGGAAAATTATCTTCTATTAATCACATTAAATTTATTCATCCATAAAAAAAGTATTTTAATATTACCTGTCTCACAAAACAGAAGAATCTCAAAGACAGCCAATATCATTTTCCTGATGTGCTCAACTTTTTTCATTAAATAAAGCTTATATCAAAGGAAATCTAGGAATAAATGAGGGTCTGTACCATTCTACTACCAAACTTTGTTAACTTGGATTTGCTAGTATAGAAATGTAATGGCACAACTAAAATTTCCACCAGAGCACACTGTTTTTTTTCCTTTCTCACCATTTGTATGGGCTCAGCTGCCTGTAGCAAGAAGCAGAGCCCGTGATGAGAGCAATGGTGCAGCCGGGTACCTCACCCAGGGCTGGGGCTCCCTTTCTTGGTCTGCCTGTCAACCTTGAAGTTGTCCTTGCCTGATCTGTGCCTGCAGAGTAGTGAAACACACTTGCCTTATCACATGTTGTGCGATTTCTAGCTACAAAGCTGACTAAAACAGTGCTACAGAGTAAGTGCTCTCATAGATTTGATCGTTATATAACAGAGGTCACACATCATACCGCAGCTCAGCATTTGACTAATTCGACAAACTATAGGAGATGGAGAAATCCAAGTGCCTCTTATTATATAACAGGCCTCGAGGTGTAAAAACATTGGATCAACTTACCAAAAGGATCTCCTATTTTAAACTCTTATTTTGAACCCGTTTGG
Organism: Tyto alba; assembly: GCF_018691265.1. NCBI lineage: Eukaryota > Metazoa > Chordata > Aves > Strigiformes > Tytonidae > Tyto > Tyto alba. The sequence goes on from NW_024881320.1 coordinate 7,870,967, forward strand.
GTTTTCAGGTAACCAAAAAACTCATCTTTATTCGTAGGCAATCTGTTTTACAGCTGCCTGTAATCTCCTAATTTCCAGACTGAAAATCATTTAAAAACAAATGAGCTTCCCTGCAGATAAAACTCAGAATCTCTCTGAGCTTTCAAGATAATAAAATTAAAAGGCAATGTTAAGTTGAAAGGGGAGATGAAAAACAGAGGAAACCAGGAAGTCCCATAAAGCTCAGAATTTAACCTTAAGGCTAGAAGAAATGGGCAGACAGTAAATTCTTCATTTCCATATGCCATTTTGTGGAACTGGGATGAGAGCAGCAGCGGAGCACAGTATCTCTATCTTGTTAGCACTGTTCATATTCTCATGTGTTTTTGTATGTGTGTGTTTGTACTCCAGCTGGGCCTAGTGCCATCACATATTATATATTCACAGCTTCAGACTTTACAGCCAAGATTTTCAAAAAACTCTAGTAGCTTGAGGTGCCTCCAACGCTGAAAGATCCTAAAGCAAGCAACTTGGCAGCATTTTCAGTAAAGGAGGCCTTTTTAAGGTTTCCCAGACTGAATGCTCAAATAGGCTGGTACCCCATAATCATCAATTTGTGACAAAATCTGGCAGTAGCATGAGGCACATTTCCATATATATAAACTGCTGATGGAGTTGGTAGGTGGTTTTGGTTGGACATTTCAATAATATGTGATATCAAATATAGGATATTTGTAAACCTGCCTCTCTTCTCCAGTCCTTCAGTGTTTTAATGAACTACACCAAAATGCTTTTCAGGAACACTTGATACCATGGCCTGCTGCCTGTGAAATGCATCTCACTGTTGGTCGGTAGCACTGACCCCATGGTGCCCTACGACAGTGGCTCCTCTGTGATGGGCTGCAGAAGCAAGGCCTGGTGGTGTCAGCAGTATAGCACACCTTCCACTCAGACTTCTACAGGTTACAGCCCACATGAACTAGTGCAGAGACATGATACAAGAAACTGGACACAAACCCTGTGTAGGATCAAATTTTCCTCCTGAGAAGCAATGAGATCTTTCTGCTGAACATGGAACCACATTTTTCGGTCTGTCTCTTTAGAACTTACCACTCTTATCTTTGTTTCATTTCCCACAGATGCTTAAAGCCCACTTGGAGAACACAAGGCAACTGTATGTCTTGCTTGTCTAATGCCAAACATTAATATAAATAAATTATTCAATTTTTCTACTATTTTTTACAGATTCTTACAGATGTGTGGAAGTTCTCCCATGTATGCATAACTGCGATTATACTCAGCATATGATTTTTTTATTTTTATAAAGTTTCCCTCTTAACTTGAAAAAATGCCTTGAAAACAATTGAAGTGCAAATATCCTTAATCATATTCTCTTTCCCTACTTTCATGAAAATTCAGCAGTACTACTTCATTCTAGTTTAGGCTCATAACACTCTTTACCTCTTTCTTCCTCTAAAATTGGTCTGCCACATATATGCTGCATGTCCCTCTCCATGACAGTTCAGCTGCACTGGTCATTATACCATGGAAGGAACCGTGCACCAGTGGCTGCAGGGGAAATGCTCACTTTTTTACTCCATAACCTCTGACAGCATTATCACACATAAGACGACATATTCATCAGACATTATGACATACATTGGGTAACAAGCTACCACTGCTGTGAGAAAAATAGCTATTTTATTGGAGAAATGGAAGGTGCCTTTAACATATTAAACAGGGAGGACAGGATAAAGGAAGACTGTTAGGCAAGAAAATTAAAATGGCTTGCCCCAGAAGAGGTTACACCTCTCAGCACATTTTGTAAGGCTTCACATATGAGCAAGTGTCCCCCTGCGCTTCTGCACATCAGCACAATGTAAAAGACTAGATGAGTCCATAGGAGGGAGGAAAAAATAATGAGGCCAAAGGAACTCATGTACACACAACTGTTCCAAAAAATTAGAAAGAAAAAGGGAAAAAGAGAGCAGCGCAATCATTTGTGTGGACTGATTACAGATCTTGTAGCCAGGCATTTCAGACAAGGCAGGCTGGGAGTCAGCTGCATAACAAAAGAGCAAGATACTGATAGGGTGGCTGTTGAAGGAGTATAAGGAATAGAAGACACTGGCTTCTTGCAACAAAACCAAACCCTTTGAGTCCCCATCTTCTCCTCACATCTGACTGTTATGAGAACAGAAAGAGACTGTACCCTGGTATTATAAATGTGGGCACCATACTCCTCTAAGTCATATGCACAAAGCAAACAGGTGCCATAGAATAGTATCACGCCTACAGCGTATCCTGAAATCAGCCCATGCTGACACAGCACCTCAGTACAATAGCCCAGACAGCTTGACATGGAGGGTGTTGTGCCTGGTGAACTAGAGCCAGCCATACAGACTTCCCAGGCAATACACAAACCCATTTCAGGGAGGCTAAATGGGTGTGGAACTTGAAACCACAGCCTTGATTCTGTAACAAGACAACACCTTTCTCACTGCACCCCAGTGAAAGAGAAGCATGAAAAAGCCCAGGGACTCAACTCCTGATAGCAGCAGTAGTAATTCGGCCTATGACAAGTAGTATTCCAAGAGAATTTAAAACAATCATGAAATTAAAGAATTTTACATCAGTCAGGGAGCAAATAGGTTTTTACGCACTTCCAGGTTGCTGTTTCTAAGAGCACACTCAGTGACACAAATACATGCCAAATAATTATTGTGCTCCAGTAACCCAGCAGTGGCTTCAAAGTCTCATGTTACAAAGGTGTTACCCGACAAAGGGCACAATACCCATACAGCAGCTCAATATTAAAACACTGAAATAAGCACTGTGTATTTTCTTTAACAGGGAGAAATGAAAAAAGCAGTTTGACCTTCAACTCAGCAGCCTCTTCTGCACCTGCCACAACCCTAAGGCTGAAAAATATACTCCCCCTTCTCAAAAGAAGGAGGAAGATCCATATCTAGCAAACAGACAGATCAAATGAATCAGTACTTTTAGAGAAGTAATTATCAACATGTGACTGAGGGGTATATGATCCTGTCTGCAACATCAGAGCAACAGCAAAGCTTCACCGGAAAGATCCCATTAGTTTCATCTCACAGCAGAACCTCAAAGCTGCCCTAAAGGCACAACATACCCACAAAGAAACATTTCTTAGCAAGATCCAGGCATATTTATCTCTCTCCAGTTTGTAAAGTTTCACCATTGTCAAGAAGAATTTCCAAAATTAACTTCTATTTTTCCATTTTAAACTGAATGAAAGAAAGTAAAAAGTAAAATAGAATTATCCTCAGTTCAGTGATCCACACCAGCAGATGTCTGGCACTCACTCCCACGCTCTTTCTGTCCAAAAGAATTCATAGCATGATGCTCTAGGATGTGTCTCGGCCTACTAAATCTGCATTGCCTGACTGCAAAATATATGGCTTTGCACTTGTGTTTTGAGCCTCATAAACATTTGTGACCATATTTAAAGGATCACATTAAATGAGTGATACGTTTTCAGTTACATTGTCTTCAGTCACTTACATAAATATATCTTCTCAGGAATATGATAAATGTAATTATTTCCATTGGAACAGCCAACTCAGCATGCTAGCGCTGGATTATCTCATCTTTTTTTTAAAAAAAAAAAAAAAAAAAACAAAAACACAACAAACAAACAACAACAAAAAACAAACAACCAAAACCAAAATCCAGCAGAATTCCCAGCCTGGGATCAAGTGCCACGCAGGACTGTGAGAGGGGTCAGAGGAAGCAATATGATAAAGTGTTCCCACATCATTTGGCAGAGAACTACAGGATTTACCACCTGCAGCCACTTTCAGAAGCAACAGTGGCAGCACCTCCATCTTATCAACATGAGCCAGAAAGCAGCTGGTCCAAGGAAGTTCTTTGCGTTATTTTTCTGCTACTCCTGAAGAATAAGGTGATCCCTAATCAACAAGTCACGAAATTGAGATCACTTCCAAGAAATGCTGGGAAAGGTCAGATTTCTCTAAGCTTTGCAGAACAGCCTTACACCAGTTTCAAGCAAGATAGTGAATCACATCTTGAGTAAAAGATATTCAATGGTTTGGGCTGCTGGTTTCAATTTTCAAATTGCAAATGAAAACAAAACCCCCCAAAGAGTCTGATGCTATGCTTAGTGGAACCTAGCATTATCTAATCCAAGTATAAAATATTCAATAAGTTTAAAATTCAGTCATGTCAGATGGCATCTAATCTCCCTGTGGATTCCAAGTGTCTTTTCAAAGTTTTTGTCATTAAAAAGCAGAGGAGGGAAAAAAAAAGTAGGAAAGTATTTTATAGTAGGACTTCGGTATCTCCCATACAGCTTTGTGCCAATAAATGGGGGGTGGGGGGATTGACTGAAAGAATAAAAGGGAAGTATTAAGATAAGGTCACCTCCTCTAACAGATACAGCACCTCAAACCAAAGGCTTGTTCAGTTTGTCATTAAGAAAATGGATATTATGAACTAATTCATCTTCAAGAGTGAACATTGTGTAGAAGGCATGAGCAGAAGTTACATTTTTCATCCTGTAAAATTTTGAAATTTACACTTGCCCCTGCTTCTTTTTGAGGAAAAAACCCTGAATCAACAAACCCCCAAAATAGAGCAAATAATTAAATCATCTGGAACAGCAATCACTGACCTGGGAGGTGGCAGAGATGAGTTCAAGAGTTCAAATCCCATTTCTGAATCAATTCAACTCAAACTTGGAATAGAAATCTCTCAAGAGCAGCCTAAGGTCTGTCACAGTCTACAATTAATTAAATGTAGAACTCCAAAAACAAACAACCAATCAAAAAAGTAAAACAAAACCAAAAACAACCTCACAAACAAAACAACACAACAGAATGGCCTGATGGTTAAGCCACAAACCTACAAGTGTTTTTGACAAATCCTTTGAAATAGCCTTTCAAAGATTACTGTTCTGCCTTGTCAAGATAACTATGAAATTTTCTTGAAGAAGTTGTCTCTCCTTAAAACCAGAGGTACATGTGGTTGAGAAATTTAAAGAACTGAAAAGTACATGCTTTTTCAGCATTACAAGGATAAAACAACAGGCTACATTTGAAAAAAAAAAATGATGGAACACTGCAAAGATGGATTTTAATCAATGTGATTAAATTCCATCATTTAGCTTGTGCTCTGTTCAAAATAGGGACTGAAAACAAAAAAACTCAAGGAATTCTGTAATTCTGGTATATGATTTTGGTACAAGGATCACTTGAAGCTATTCAAAGGTCCGTTTACATGCTGCTTAAGTTGCTACACAAATTAAGAATTGTTATCATCATTAAAATTATTCACAAAATCACTATTTTTTTATTATTTAACTATGAAACATACATTGTCACAAAACCTTCACATGAATTTGCAGATTTCATTCAGATAAATATTTTGCTATACCTTACAGACAAGCATAAGATTCTTTGCTTATTCCTCTCTTTTAGCTAAGCATGGGATTTGGATCTTCAAATTCTCCTCCAATCAATCTCAAGGAACATATGGTCACTGAAAACAAAGTTCAAGTGAAAACTAAGAACAGCCTCATTGTTTGATGCATTTTGATATAATATTACAAATCCTTTGAACACAGACTCTCTGTCTTGCCTTGTGCATATTTTCAAGTTTAGAGAGCACATTGATTGTAAAGGACTCACTGATTGAACTGTTGCCCCTATTATGCTAATGACAAAACAGCCCATTAATTCATCTGGACCAGAAATTCATCTTCAGATTTCAGGGCTACCCAGTCTAAAATACACAGGACCGAGTTTTTATAAGTAATTCATGCTCCAAACTCCTTTCTATAAAATTATCAATCTTAAATATCCAGTATCTATAAAGTCTTTTACATCCCAAGAAAATTAAAGGACTTAATGAGAGCCCTAAGAAAAACAATTTGTATTGTCTTTTAAAATTACCTGCCTCCCACCCTGGCTAATAATATTCATAATAGTACATTGGCTGAGCACAAAAAATAAGTATTAAATTAGGAAGTGGTGCATCAGGTTTTTTTCCTGTCCCTCAACACATAAAGCATGTTTCCAATTCAGTATGAATCTATCTTAAAAACAAATTCATGACCCTTTTGTTGTTGTTGCTGCTGTATTAAGAAATGTAAATCATATTACATTTCCCTCAAAGTAAGTACCAGTCAATTTTTTGTTTCTCCAAGTATGGATTGAATTACAGCACCTTGTTTCCTTTTGCACATACCGTGTTTCCTCTCTCCCCCTTTTGATTGCTGTTGATTAGTTTCAAAGAGCAGGCAGCGGAAGAAAAGATGTTGAAATAAGATAGTGAAGTCAAGCATTTTCAGTTATGAAATATAACAGATGCTCTGAAGATGTGGTGTAAGCTCTATAATGCATATCATGCTGCCAATCTAGGTTTACTGGGATGATTAGAGGAAATCACAATTTACAGTAAATAAAATAATTTGTTAAAATCTTGTGAGGATGCAGACATTTCCATTTTTGTGCAGTTGCCTCTTACAATTTTACTGAAAAAAATATTAAGAACTCAATCCTAAACAATACTTGTGCTCTAGGAAATGGAATACATGAAAATTTACATCAGCTCTTCATGTACTTGTGACACTATGAAGAACAAGAATCTCTCATCCAAAATGGTATAGACTAAGAAACTGTAAAAAGATATTTGAGAAGAGAGGAAGATGCCATGTTTGAAACAAATGCTTTTCTTCTTAAAAGACAATAGAAGAGAGTTAATTGCTTCATAATGGAGAAAGTATTGAAGTATGAAAACAATCTGCAACTGGGAGAACTGTTCTGTGTCCGTAAGTTAAGAGTTCATTACCAATGCTTTATTCATTTATTTTAACATCACTTCACTAAATTCCCATTATCATTTGTCTGCTTACATCAGATCTCCTTGAATTTTAGCAGATTCCAGTTCCATTCTGGAAGTGTTAGAAGCAGATAACTCAAAACAACTGTTTATATGGATACAATTCCTTGATAAATCAAGGTAACAAAACACCTTTATTCCTGCAACTGGGAAAAGCACTGAGGTTTCAGTTAAAAAACAAACAACAAAAAACAGGCATCAGGAGCTTTTCAACCACAAAATCAAGAGCACTAATTGTCTGGTTTTCTTAGAGGAAAAAAAAAAAAAAAAAAAGGCCCACAGTTTCCTGTAGGCATTGTTTTGGGAATTAACACAGAGCCAAGGAAGTTAGCCATAAACCACACTTTACAGCATCATTAAACTGTCCAGAAACCACAGGTTTATTATGTTCGGTACTGTACATACTCTTGAGAAAGTAAGCGCCTCCACCCCCAGTTTGTATTGTGAACATGTAAGACGTGACAAAAAACATTCTTGTGCTCATTTCTGGAGGTATCCTTGCCCCTTTCTGGAGATGGCCTTGTTCTTCCCCCCAAGAAACACCGAGTGATTATGTCTCTCAGCCTGGGATTTGCCAAATATCCCCACCAAGGTCTCAGTTTCCCCTCTCTTACTGCGGCTCCCTGTCAGCCCGGCTACATTTGTACTGCAACTCTTGGACATTTTGGCATCAATCACATTAAAATAAGCCACTCATATCCATAGTAAGGTCAAAGAACTCAGCAATGGCCCTCGTAAGCAGTTTACACTCTGTCGTTACTCTATTTTATATCACAGGATCAGGCACTTTAGAAATGATTCACAATATCGAATGTCCACATCCACAGAATAAGTTCATCGTAGTCCCTGCTGATTTTCTTTTGAGTAAATATCTTCAATTGTTCTGTCCATCAGAAACCTCAGTTCATTCAAAATTCGTCACTATAGACAAATGATTTAAAAAGTTCCTCCCCACAGTTCATTAGCTGAAGTCTACCTCAGGTGGATTCGCCTTGATTACTTCGGAAGCATGGAAATACTAACACAAAGTTTCCTTTAAAAAATAATTTGCAAACTTGATGTGTTATTTATTTATCAGAGGGAAATGAAATTGTTTCCATATTTCCCTAAAATAAATGTACAAAGGAGTGTTGAGTTAGTTTAAATAATGTTGCCTGCAATTTGACCTGCCAGCTGCACATCAGTTCAGCTATTAATAAGCCTTCAGACCACACCTTATCTCCTGTAAAATCTGAATTTCAACATCAGCAAGTATTCTTACTGCAGAGGCTGCATTGGACTTCAAAACACCAATCACTGGAAAATTCTGCTAAACTAATGGAAAATGTCCAGTCTATCTCTGAGAAAATGTGAGCTAATTTATATGTAAACCCATGTAATACAGTGTTTCATTTCTTCAGGCCTGACTCACACTGATAAGCTGTTAGTCCAAATAAGGTGGGGGGGGGGGGGGGGGGAACTTTTTTTTAAACACAAAAATCAGCTGTTGAGCATCCTGCTCATTCACTCTGTGACTGATCTGAGCTTTCTCATTCAATGATATGGAAAACAGCAGGACCAAAAAAGAGCACTGGAGGACCTCAGGGTATTTTGCTCTACTCCTGTTAACAGGGGAGGCTTTGGAGCCTGGAGGATATCGCACATCAAGGACTGGAAGAGGTGAAGTCAGCCACAGCATCTAGGAAAGGGACCTTACAGCTGTTTAGAAGGCTTGTCCATTTTAGCAAAATTCATGTGTTACACCTGTATTTCTTCTGGCATGAGTGAGGGGAGTCTCTGGAGAGGGGTGCTGGAGCATCACTGCACTGGGTGTGCTGGAGTGCACAGCCACATCCCGGAGAGGGACCTCCCTTTGGAGTCCACTGACAGCCTTCTGAACCCTGAAAATGGTAAATATTTTACTGCTTATTATTCATATTTGCCAAGATTGGATCACTAAAGGACTTGAGTGAGGTACAAGCAGTATCAGTGCTGCTAATTACTCCTCAATTACTGCTAACACAAGATGGCTTCCCTGATAATCTGTCAGATATTTGGCTTTAGGAACAGCCTTGGAAAACACCATCTGTGACCACTCTCATGTAGTTTCTTTGTTTCAAATCTCCTACTTTTTCCCCTTTTCTACTGGGCTTCAATTTCAGATTAAGAGACTATTTTTGTTTTAATTGCTGATGCTAGAGGTGTCACACTTCACTTATAACTGTACATTTCAGATGGAATTAATCTCTCCCAACTCACACTGACAACAATGTTGTGTGAACAACTGATCTTCTGCATCTGTGGGAAATCTTAAAAATATGGTGAAAAACTGTTTCAGATGGATCCCAAGACAAATGCATTTTGGTTTTGTTGTTTGGTTTTGTTTGTTTGGTTTTGTTTGGTTTTGGTTTGGTTTGTTTTTTCCACCCCCCCAGGCAAAATAACCAAACAAATCTTGATTGACTTCAAATTCATTTAGGTCATACATACTGCTTTTGCTTAAAATTATTTTTCTTTAAGGCTACTGTTTTTAACGTTTCAAAAATAATTTAGTTGGAATGTTTTGGGGGAAAAAGAAGATTGAAAACTGAGCTACATTTTAAATATTACCCTAAAATTACCATAAACATAAGTGGGGATAAGTGTAAATTCTCTCCAGAAACTTGTCCAACGTTATTTTTATACCCTTTTCTGATAGGACTATAGCTGTCCCTCACAAAAATTAATTAAGTCCAAACAGTAGAAAACAAAATCCTGTGTCATGTTCAAGGAACCTGCTGGGACCTATCTGAGCTACTGTAAAATAATTTAATGAGTACTCATTAAATTAACATCTACCCCCACAGCAAGTTCAGCAGCAAAAGATATAAGCAGAAGAGCTTTAAATGGCTTTTCCTGCTCTCGGGGCTCCTGCTGTCTCATTTGGTTCAGGCAGCTGGAATTCTGTGCCTCTGCACTCCCGGGAAGCTAGGGCTGCCTGCAGAGTAGGCTCACAAGACTTCATTTTTACTGCAAATTTCCAGCATTAAGAGGAAAAGAAGACTTATTAGCCTCAAACAAAGCTGCCTCTGGAGTTAAAGACAGTTCCCTAAAGGAGGTGTGCACAGAGCTGCACGCAGGCTCTGCAGGGCCCCCCACTCCCTGAAACTGGAAAAGTCTCGGGGTGGGATCCATCAGCAGTCATCCTTCGGGCATCCCTTCAGCCAGTACCTCAAGGCAGGATTCTGCCTAACCCATTCTGCAAGCTTCCACTTGTCTTTTTGAATCCTTTACTTTCCCAAATCAAGGATGTTTGTAAGAAGCTGGCTATCTGGTGGGTCTTGCTGGCTTGTAAGTGCCTTTGCCTGTAAATGGCTTATACCTTGCAAAGCTAGGCTAGAGTCAGAAGGATGCAACTGGGACAGAGATGCAGTGTGTTTCATATCCTTGCCCCTTAATTTAAAAAAAAAAAAAAGGGGAAAAACAACAGGTTTTCCTCTAAGTAGGCAATTTAGATGTGCTACTAGAGTTCTATGGAGACCAATATGAATATATTAATGTTTTATAGCAATACTTAGATAAACATAAAGAAAACTCAGATAGGTTTCATGCAGACTCATGCACTGGGTAAAATGTAGATACTTTGCTTTGAACTCAGCAAGGGTTTGTTTTTAGTCTGCCATGCTGTTTGCTGACTGGATAATGCACTTGGTTCAAAAGGCATCTAAATACAACTGACACTTGGAAAAGGCAAACTACTTGACACGTTTTTAGTACTAAGGTACTACAAAATAAGTTACAAGTGTTCAGGATCACCCAACGAGCATACAGTACTGGTCTGATGTGTAAGGAAAATCATAGCATATTAGGATAGTCCATCACTACATTAAGGACACTGAGTTTCTCTTATAAAACCAATCTCTAATACCTCATCTAGGCTAGAGTAGACTTCAGTATCAGTTAAAGCAGCATCAAAAGCAAAGTTTATTCACACTCACACAATGCTTCTGAATGATATTGAACTGTCTAAAGAAATTGTATGCGTCAAACAGATGCCCCCTACACATGATGAGGAAGAACTAGATGGTGGTTCGAAAAGCTGAGTCCCAAAATGTCCTACAGGTTCTTGGCTTTTGAAGAGCTCAATTCCAGCACATAGCCTCCCAGCTAGGCTGGAGATCACTGCTGCTAGTACTGGCAGCTCTGCTAAGGTTGAGGAACACTGTGCTAGGTGCTGCACAGGCAGAGTAACAGGCAGCCTCTTAAGGAACTTAGAGCCTATATGAAGCAAAAACAATAGCTGATAAACCTTGTTTAATCTTTCTTTGTATACAAAAACAATTCAAAGGACTGCATTGTTGAGCTGGCAAGGAGTTAGTTATCAACTGCTAAGTCCTCATCTCTGGGTCTAGTTGTCAGATTTCTGCATTCAAAGTGCAGCAGCTCCAAACTATGGGACAGCTTTTCAGGAGTGTGCTGCTGTCAGGCTCAGAGGTGGACCCTGCCAGTTGAAAAAGGGAGCACTTCAGAGAAACATTCACTGAATGCATACCAGCCCTTTACTACCAAACCTCTCTCAGGGACAGGATCCGAAGCCCTTCCTCCAACACATTTTCAGAGGCTGTGCTGGAATCAATTGGGAAATAACACCCGGGGCAGTCTCACTAAGAACAAATAGATCCTCTAAGCAGAACTAGGACACAGCAAACCGACACAGGGAAATCAAGAAACAAAACTCTGCAGTGAAATTGTGTAGACACAGCTTATCAAAGTCCTGACAGCACTTTAGTCCTACTGCAAACAGTGGTAAAAGCAGTGGCTTCCTGAATGATTCTCTTAAAGAATGGAGATGAAAACATTTCTATCCTATAATGAGCATTCTGGGGTAGACTCTTTTTTTTTTTTTTTTCTGGAAATTGAAGAATATATCTCTACTACCATGTCCAGGACATAAAAAACTGTGGAACTGTGTGGCAGGAGTACAAAAGAGGGTTGAATATAAGAGTCAATAGAAGTCTTTGCTCCCCACAGAATTTGTTGGTTTGTTTTGTTTTACTGTTGTGTTTGTCCCTGGGTCATTGTCCCATTGTCCATGGGGCCTCTTGACAGAGCAGGTGAGACAGAATAGTTTTGCATGGACAAACTGCTTTAAAAAAAATGAAGAAATAGGGTATCAGAATTTAGAAATGGATTTGTTAGGATGGAGATTACTACGGGAATGATTTCTAGTGATTAAAGATTTTCCTTCTGTCTGGAGTTTTTTGTTTTCTCCTTATATTTTTTGTTTTATTGCATTTTAAGAATTTAAGATGTGCACACACATTCACACTCGCTTTGTCTGCTCTTCCCTGAATCTGTAGCCCCTTTCTCTCTGTCTGCAGCTGAACTGCAATAATGAAACTTCCTTTTGTTCTTGAAGCCTGATGCTAGGAGTAATGGGGGAACATTGAGGTCTGCAAAGAAACAGCTAACGCATAAAGGACCAAGTACACAACTTCTTTCCAGATAAACTAAGGTGATGCAGCATAAGAAAACCTGAACTGAAGTTCTGCATGCTGCAGATCCCTGCAGAGAATTTCAACCAGCTGAAATCAGCGTTAAACTACATCTGAAACTGAGCCAGATTTGAAGGCGCTCTACATTTACCCTGGTGACTTGCATATTGTTGTGTAGCCAAACTTCTTACAAGGCTGATGAAGCAGTGACTCTTGAGGAGCCTAGATTGCTTTGCAATAATGCTGTAGCATTTAGGCCTCTGCTGCTGTTAAATCTACTTTTATGAGTGGGCTATAAAGCTTGATGTGATGAAGCAGAATTGCACCCTATGGCCAGAAGCATTGCCCATCAGTCTGGAAGGGAAGAAACAGAAGCCATGCCCACAAACACAGCTTATAGTAAAAAGCTAGTAATACAGTTTAAATAAAGCTCACTGTGATACGAAGATGCTCTTCTGTGACTGACCAGCCCTTATTTCTCTGGAGAGCTGAATTACTGTAGCCCTTGGGAAAATGTGTTTCATTGATTTCTACATGAATGATTAGTTTTAATGAAGACCCAGACATCTGCAGTCTCATATTTAATACAGCAAGAAAACACCAGGAGGCCTCAACTAACCTAGCATAGCCTAAGTGCTCCTTTAAAACTCAACAAGAAATAGAGATTACCAGACTAGGTGCCCCTACCCCATATACACTGAGCTTCCATCTATTATGGTGTTCTGAAGCCCCTGTGTAAACCTAGTCTTAGATCAAGTCATCATTGCTTTCTCCTAAACTTTCAGTCTGCATTGCCATGGTCAGGGCATGTCACGCCAGGCCAATGTCAGCAACACCCTGTAACCCCAGATCAGAATCTGCCCAGATATAGACCTGTCCTCCCCTGCCATCCCACACTAGCAGGCACTACCTACATCCTTCACAAATAAGAGTGTTTAGGGTTTCTTGGTACCTTCTGTCCTCTACCCCAATTATAACTCCTATCCAATAACACTTCTCAGTCCTAAACCCAAGCATTGTCTAACTCCAGAAACAAAATTTAGCTCAAATCAATGCCTGTAAGCCCCAAACCCCACCTTTAACCATATTCTCCCCCAGAATAAGCAAATCCTACCTGACCAACACCAAAGCTAAGCTGGTTGCCTATCTTAACGGGTAGTCTTCCATCACTGTCACATTGCTGCTGATTCTTTATCTCAGTATTTCTCCTCATGCCTCAGGAATGCACAGACACAGAGGAGTTCATTGCCATTACCAGCTGTGAAGGAACATGAATTACTTCCGAAAAAGAGAAAGGCGTGGGTGGAACAGTAGGAAGCATCCTGTTCTCTAATGGTTATTTCCATTCAGCTGCTGAATCAGGGAACACTTTCAGATTAGTGCTGTCACTATTTGGAACACACATCCTAAATGCTATTGATTTTTAAGATGATGAGTTCATTTGTGGAATACTTTACCATTTACAATGTTTTAAGATGAAGTCATCATCAGCTTTCCAGTGGCATTTGTAAAGCCACATTCTGGAGAAATAAGGTCTCACAGAGCACGTGAATGCTGGGCCACCTTCCATTTTTGTGACCATTGTTCAGGTGCAGCTAAGGAACGCTTAGTCATTAATCCATCTTTGTAGCATTTTTTTTACCAAGCTGTACAGTCAGACGGATTCTCACAATTCCCATCTGTGAGGTCCTTAAAGCAAAGTGTGGTACACCTCAACCTTCAGATGTCTACACATGTTAAAGAGTACATAAGTGTACATTCTCTTGTCTTGCGAGTGAGGCAGCTGAAGCACAGATGATGGCTGATGGCAGAGCAATCTGCAAGCACCATTCATTTTGCTTTGCAGAGCAAAGGAACCAGGTCATCCTGACACAGAAGATGAAGGTGAAGGTGTTTGTAGTTGTGAGCTATGGGCAAATCCTTTGAAGTCAAGCTGCAGAGCATGAAGTCAAACACACTTAAAGTCTTTCTGCACAGCAAACTCATACCTGACAAACACACCAGCGAAGGGCCAGGAAGCAAGCACTGCCTCAATTAACAACGACAGTTCTTGCCAAGAAGCATGGGATATAAAACTCCCAAATCTGATGTGCATTTCAACAGAAATAACTGCTTGGAGGGATCAAGTAAAGCAAGATAAAATTACAAGGCTACAGGCAGCCTTAGCCACAGCACATCTCTACAAGGCTTGGCAGAAACAGGGCTGTAATTCCAGCTGTGCCAGCTCTGTCATCCTGAGTTGAGTGCATTTCCAACTGCATAAGAAATGTGACAGTCACCCCCAGCATCTACTTCTTGGGTGTCAGGAGGAGTCCAGCAAGAGGACTTACTGTTTGCAAGTTTACTTACAATTTAAACTGGCTTAGGGCAAACAGACATCAGCATAGTTTTTTTAATTAGCCACTCTATGCACCAATGTGCCCAAGCCAATACAGTTGCTGATGGCAGCATACATCAGCAGATCTGATTATTTTAACCTAGATGGACATGTGAAAGAGTCTGACAAGAACTGTGCCTTCAGAGGATTCACCCAAGAGGCAGCTGCTTCACTGGGCTCTGGGTTAGATGATAGTTTGAACAAGAGAAACTTGTTCAGAAGAAAACATTTCCAAGTGACCTATAATGAAAACATGACTGCTTCTCAGACAAAATCATGGCCAAAATGTGCAAGATAGCTCATAACACAGATACTGCTTTCCTGCTAGGTAGAGCTAAAGCTCCTGGAGTAGTTGCCTTTTTTTACATACTACCTAAAGGCTGTACATGAGTGCACAGTCAGATGCATGTTCCTAGCACATTTCCAATTAATTGGTGCCAAGACACAACTCTCCTTCTGAATTGACCAAAAATGCATATACCACCATGATTTTTTTTTTTCCTGGTAGGAAGGGATTACAAGAATCAGAGGCCAGGTTTTATTTATATACACACACAAAAGCACACAGTGTATGTATAAAACAGTCTCTCTCAGCCCAAACTGAAAGATTAGTTCAGGCTTTCTTTAACATGGCACTGAATCCAGACATTTCCTTTGTAAGTGTTATCATACACTCAGCATTTGCTGCTAGCAGAAACTGTCAAAACCCTTATTCTCAAACCCTCTGCATTACTCCTTTTTGCAATTGCTGCCAATCCCTCTTCCACACAGGACACAAACACCTCACCCTACACCCAACAGCAGGACCTCAATCAAAAAGCCAAAAGGAAAGGGTCTTCCAGCCAGGGTAACAGATCAAACAGAGAAACAGAACAAATTCCACAAACAACATATCTTCACAGAGAATTTTCTGCCAGCAGCCCCTCCCAACTCAGAATAGGAAAGATCTTGCTCGTATCAGCTGGTGATCAGAGATGATCAGCCTGGTGTCTGGATTGTGCACAGTGCAGAACTTGTAGGATGCTTAGCTTTCTAAAAGTATCTGTTTCAGAGCAGACTTGATTTATGGCTTCATTGACATTGCATTACAGCATTACAACAGTGGGTGACAATGACAAGGCAGCACCAGAGCTCAATCACTCCAGGCAGTATGAATCACACGCAGGAGTGTTAAAGGAAGAAACGGCCCATGTGCACAATGGTGAGAGCACACACAAGACGCAGGATGAGGTCTTAGGTGCTTAAAATAAGTATGAGCATGCTAATGGCACCCTGAACTCTTATTTGAGATTGCGTTCAAATGCACCTTAATGATGCAAAAACTGACATCAGTGGTGTAATGCCCTATGCTAAATTTTTAAAACTTAATAGTATTTTTTGGCAATGAACCAGTGACACTATGCAGAAATCTCAGGGACCCGAGGGCAGCTATCAGGGAAAAACAACATTAAAGCAGATCAAATTACATAACTATCAGATATATGGAAGTAGACTCAAACTCTGGAAAATTCTTTTACTTATAGTCAGTGTAACTCCCAACCAATTAGTCCCATTAACATCCTTATACTACCTCAAATACTCAAAATTTAGATACTTGCCCAAGTTCTTCACTCAAATAGTAGTAAGATTAATCAGTACAGTATACTCACCTATAAGTGATAGTTCCAATTATAAATACCAAACTGCATTCTGTCTCACTAAATTCAATGTGCACCAGTAATAACACGAATCTGAAAGTGGTTTGGCTCAGCATTCATCATAATTTGGAGTCCTCAAAAAAACTGTGTAATAAAACTTTTTCTATTTTGTCCTGAAGTCTGTGATATAACTGTCTCCCTGCAATATACACATTGGCAATATTTTCCCTAACATTTTTTTTTTCCTAGTAAGCTTAGTTGGCCAACAAGAACTGTAAATTGATCTGTGCTTATCTTCTTCTGGCTATTGCAAAAATCAGGTCCTTCTGAAACAGTGTCATCTACAGTCTGCAAGATGAAATTAAACCTCAACTTGTAGGCTTAATCATATTACTTTGAACAGTGTATCGATTGCAGCTAATTTTATCATACATTTTGAGAGGTTTGCTTGCTTGCTGGCTGGCTGTCACTTTGATAAATGGGAGCCAGTGGATATCTGAAGAGGGACTGATATTTATATTTGAGAAAATAACACCAGTAAGTGTACAAAAAAAATAGCCCATCCTCTTTACTAATGATCATGGGAGTGATTAGGTTGGATGAGTCATGGTAACACCTATCCTAAAGCAGCTGGTCTAGTATATCTGGCTACTTCAAACTGCATTTTCTAACAGTTGTTGCAGCTCAGGTGAGTTTGGCCCCTGCGTGAGCAGCAGCTGCCACTTTGAATTTCAATAATACTCTATTGCAAAGTCCCTCAGGACAGTCATGCCTTTCAATCAGGATGGTGACCATCCAAATGCTGAGATGTGGACACTAGATAAAGGTGGTCCAGAGAACCAAATTATCAGTCTGGATTTCAACCTCACATGGACGCTGGGACTACCTGCCTCCCTCTGCCTGCCTGACTGTAACACCGGCAGCAGCTGGAGCCACATGTAGGTTCACATTTTGTACACAAGTGTGCAGGTAGATGCATGTTTCTGGCGTGAACTCTCATCTTCTATTACAGCTGCCTTCTGGTGAAGGAAATACTGGTGGGAGAGACCTAAGCCCATCAGCTTTAATTGGCAGGCAGCGTAAGGAGGCAAGGTGAGTCACGAGTGAAACGGCCTTTTTTCTTCCTATTTCTATATCCTATTTCTATGAAACCACCTGAGAGCTGATCATCCTTGGGGCATTAAGGTTTACAAAACCTGCTTTCATATTCAGTATTTTAGCTTTTGCTTCATAACTTTATTTTAATGGTAGAAGAGACAAGACTGAAAAACATTTCTCTTGCATTGGATTAAAATTAATACATTAATAGGCAAAAATTACATGGACTTTGCTTACTCAGGCTTATTCTACTATGGATTCACAGGTTTTCTACCTAAAGATAGCATAAATAGATTTTAAAGGATGGATCACCAAATATTTTAGACACCTGCCTACAACAAAGATATCTTTGAAACTAAATTTAGGGGAAAAAAGCCTGTCAGGGATTTTAAAACCAAGTCCAGTCATGTAAAAAAACTGTCACCCCAGGTTACATAAATAGTCCATTCTTTATTCGTTTAATATTTCAGAGTCACTTAGACAATTAAGATGCTTCTTCAGATAGAGATTAGCACTGAAGCATCCACATGTATAGATTATAAAGCCATTATCTGTATTTTGGAATATGTGGCAGATTGCAGTACATCTAGATGCAAAAATCTGTTTACAAAATATATGATCTTGGCTCTTTCTTGGATCCTTTTCAAATGTACTATCCCTGATAATAATATCTGATATTACAGTATATTTCTCAATGCCAATAATAGAGCTATGGTTTCATTCTAAAATACGCTTCTTGTTCCTCATTAAAGCATGTTCTTATCTTCACAAGTTCAAAGGAATTAATACTTTACTTTTTTTTTTTTCCCCCCTCTCCTCTTGCTCTGTTCATCTCCCCACTCCAATGTACAGCAGAATTTCTGATGAGATCTTATTTAGTTTTTCGCAACAGAATGGAAAGAGGCTAATCCTTCTTGGCCAAATGATGCCAGCCCCGGGAAATCAGTCCACTTTGTTACAATTGAGCTATCTGGCATGAATCCTTTTACCTCATGTCCATTACCAGGGTTGCTTGTATCCTCATGCTTGGACAGAATTCCCTATATAGACCAAATCTAGAAGAAACGTACATCTGCTGCCAAGGCCAGATCTGCATTTCCCCCATTTCCATATTTACTGCCATGAAAAAAAACACCAATATGAAAATTAGATTGAGATTCTTCATCACAAAAACTCATCTGTCTCACAATTCAAGTGAACGAGCATCTTATCCTAGCATACAATTAATTGCACTTCATCCTCAGTAATAATCTGGCTTTTGCTCTGGTGTTTTTTTATTTCTTTAAAGGAGGAAGTACTGCCCAAAGCCTATTATTTTATCTGCATAAAGAGTTTTTATCTTTATAAACAATTAGGTTGATTCATCAGAATGCTGAATTCTCTAAGCAAAGCTTTAAAATGAGGCAATGAACTATTATTTTATCCATTTCTGAGACAAGCAAAGAGATTCAGAGAGGTCTAATTCAGGCAGAGTCTGAGTACAAATTTACAAGTCAAAATGTACTCAGGACCCAGGAAAGAGATCTAAAAACATTTAAATGCCCACCATAGTTGTTCTGGTAAATATTAATCATGCAAAACTCAGTAGTAATTGGTTTGCAAAAGCAACTGTTTCTGGACAAAAGCAACCCTCACTTAAATGGGAAATGGCAACCTATAGATTATTCAGCAATTATGCACCATTCCAGGGGTGCTCATGGGTGAGGAGGAGCGTTACCCCTCTTGGTCCCCTGGATGGACATAGCTGCATATGTCAGTGAGGGATAGGACTGGAAGACCCAGAAGACCACCCAGGACTCATTCTGCAAGAATCCAGAAATCTGGGTCTCAACTGTGCTCTCCACTAACTGGGTCTACTTTTTCTTACACTCATCCTGTATCATGCTCTTGATGCTCAAAATTCAACATGCAACATCGCGATATTGCAAGAACAGGTAAAAACTTTTACCATTTTTAAAGCCAGAAAGGACTATTAATGTAGTCTGCTACATAACATAGGCCAGATAGCACTACCCTTTCATTCTACCAAAGAAATAATTGTTTCCTCTCTCTCCCCATCTGAAAGAAAACAGATTCCTTCAGTTGTATAACTGGAAATAAAAATATTGATATTTTCTGAGTTCCTGGACTTTGAGATAGAAATAAAATGGTACCTAAGAATGGATTATGTCTCTCAGAGACATATAAACAACATATGCCTTCTTTTTTTATTGGCTGACCTCTGCAGTATCACAGCTTATCCAATTTTGCGCATTACTGTTATTCTTTATATTTTTACAACTGCAGGTGAAGTTTCTATGACTATAAAGGATCACAGACATCAAAAAGCATTTGTTAAGGCATCTGTTACAACATTTTACTCTATTATGCAAAATGAATAAAAGCACTGCAATCATAAGAATCATTGCAGGTACTATATGCATTTAGGGCTACCAAATCCTAATACTAGGACTGCATTTTAAATTTAATTCAAATCTTTTATTCATAATCCACTATATTCAGTTAATTTTCACTTATCAATTCCACTTAATAATGTCCAACTACTGTATCTGAAGCTGATAAGTTCTTTCTCTAGTCAAAACAATATCCAGACTTCGCTGGTTCAGGTTTCTTACTAGGCTTTTGCACAGGCCGTCAAGCATCATCTTGGGAAAGGCCTTGCACTAACCCCCCCCCCCCCCCAGCCCCCCACTCAATTCATCATTCAACACTCGTCAAAACCCATTAAAAGATTTTCATTGGCTTCGACTGGCGGTAGATCAGACCATCCATCCATCTTGTCTATTTCTACTACAAACTTGCTATAGCATGTGTCTCAAAGGACATACATATGTACTGCAGATAGCCCAGGGGCTATTAGCAACAACTTCATTTTGAAAGGTTTATTTAGACAAGTTACCATTTCCATTGCAAATAACATAAGAATTATTACTCTCTTCTTGAGTTCCTTTTAGTTACAAGATACTATCATATCATCAGCCAAATCTCATTTTGACTGCCTCCTGTGATGTTTCTGATTCTAATGAGCCATCTGGATGACCTCTTTTTCTGCAACTGCCCTTACAGCAGCTTCTTAACATACAAAGCAATGCTGATAATAAACTGCAACTGCATAGTTACTTCCAAAGTAAAAGGAGAACAGTGCAACTAGTTAAACAAGCAAAAATGCTAGCCAGATATATTCCTGTGCACTCCCAAATTACTTAGTAACTGGTTCATTCCTTGCCGCACAGCTATTTCAGAGTGGTGTGTGCAGGCAGAGCATCTTGGATAATATCAGGCAAGCTGCTGTTGTCATGCAAGAACAGCAGTAATCTCAGGCAGGGAGCACTCAGAAAACTGAGCACAGCCATTCTACAACCCACCATGGATTGTCCTCAGCAACCACACCTATAGAAACAGAGACATGACAGCAGATGACTGAGTTATAGCAGAGAATACGAAGCAGAATAAACACTTAAAAAGGGAGGAGGGAAAGAGGACAAAAAAATGAGACTTGAAAAAGAATGAGGGAGAAATGGGGAAAAACTACTAAATTCAGAGTGTTGAACTGAAGGAAAGAAGGTGAAAACTGCAGAGAAAAACAGAACCAGAAAATTAGTATCAGAAGAATAAAAAAAAAAAAAGCAAATTAAAACCAGAAGAAATTACTAAAAGAAAAAGGAATTAAGGGGCTTAGTGTAATAGCTTTATTATTCTCTAAAAGCTCCTTTAGTACTAATAAGAGATTAAAGATATTTCTGTTAACCATAGAATTTTTAAGATATATTACCTCCTACTGTATCTCATTCCAAATGTAATTTCTACAAACATTAAATCAGAACCAGGGGAGACTTTCATATAGCACTAAAACTAGAATAAAGTCTAGAACAGGCATCAAATAGCAGCATGTTGAACAAAACATCATGGCATATAAGGAGATACTTTTTTTCTTGTTTATTTGCTTCTTAATATCAAACAGGTTTTGAATTCTGAAAATAAAGATAGTATATTCCACCTCTGTCGCATTTCTTCCCTTTCCAAGTTGCATCAAATGGCTCCCACTGAAGTCAGAAAAAATGTTACTGGAGGTTTCAGTAGAATCAAAATTACCAACCCTATCACAGCTAGACTAAATCTGTCTTTTAAAACATCTTGGGCTACAGCTGGTATCTCACACACATTTCCTGAGAGATTTACTTGCTCACCAGCTCTAAGCACCAGACATAGAATGATACACAGGTGACTCTCAAAGCCCACTCTGTGTCCCACTATCTCTTGCAGAAGTTGCATTTATAGCTTCAGCTTTCATTAGAGATACTTAACAGAATGAGGCAAGAATATTGGCCAAACACTCATTACCATGATGTGGGAAACCCTGGCACAGAAAAGTATTTTCTTCAAATTAAAAAAAAAAAAATCACTTTCAAGATAAACAGTGGGAAAAGTATTTTTCTGTTTCATAATATAGATATGGTCTAAATATTTGTGAAAGGAAATGGAGTCACTAAAAAACCTAACACAGTCCTTGTTGTCAGGATTTCCAGCACCTTACAGGCACTACCAAGGCCAGGGCATGGCCAGCTGTCCCAAATCCTTCTAAATTTTGGCTAGAGTCCCAATATGGAACCACAGCATAGATCTTCAACTTGTGCCTTTCAAAACAGTGGGTTTTATTACTATTCTCCTCACTTGCATTTTCACCATTCTGGGTCACTGCCTGGAAATGGAGCAAGAAGCATAGAGCGGTCGTAGCATACTACTGGAACATACAATAATTTGACTCTTACCCATTTTTTGAGAAGGCTACTCTCCTTATGGAGAATTATTTTAGAAGACAAATTCCTCTGAAGTAATAGAAAGCATATCCATGACTGAAGAACATAGGCTAGTCAATAAAATGAATGGTTTATATATGAAAACAAATTAAATGACAGACTCTCATGCTTATCACGTGAACATGCTCAAATTCATTAATAGAAAGTAGTCGATTCCCTGAAGTACGTGCTGGGATAATAGAACAAATGCATTTGTACTGACAGTCATTGGTAAATGGCTAATCAATCCCTCAGTGCTTCTTAATTAGTGACTGCAGGATAACCTTTTAATTGGCATCTGATACTTTATTTGAACAGACAAATAAACTGCCACTCAGCCCCTTATTGGCAGTCAACCTTTTTTTTTTTTTTTTTTCCCCTTATCTTCCCTGTAGCTCCTGAAAGCATTTCTGAGGACCAGACCAAATTACCAACTCCCTGCCATAGACTAGCTTGGCACCCTGAAGTATTTCATCATGATTTCAGTGCTGATGTTGCATTGAAACACTGCATATGCTCTACTGATTGCTCAATATGGTTTATATTAATACAAGTTGTAGGCTGTCACTGTTCAGAGAGTAGGTAGTTACAAGGAATGCATTGGTTACTTTATAACTGGAATAATTTATTATTGAACAAGCAAGTTCAACAAGCACTATAAAATCAATTTATAATTTTTATGCACTTCATCTGGGCTGAAAAATGGTTTTGTTCTCCACTATTTTCTGACTAGACCTCTTCAACAGAAAAAGGGAGAATAAAGCTTTTAAAATTGCATTTTAGTCAGCAATGCTCTCTGAAAATCAAGATTAAAGATGACAGTTTTCAGATGCATAAGTTATGCTTACTTTGTTTTATGGACCTAAGGCCACCATTGTGTCAGGCATTCCATTGTGAAAGAAAGCCATCCAAAGGTTAAAGAAAGAAATATACTTTGACAGAGTCAGCCAAAAACTTAGGTGATTTGCATTAGCTGAAAAGCTACTCCAGTTTTGTTTACTCCTTCAAATCATTGATTCACAAAGGCGTGTAGCTGGTGGTTATTAAAAGTTTCAAGAGGAATAGCAGTTTTGGAGAAAGTAAAACAAGGAGTACTAAAACCTTCAGTGGCTGTGCCTGTAATTGCTATGCAAGACACAAACTACACACCTTCCCAGTAGCATGAAATCCAATTAATACAGTTCTGGGAAGACTCAGTGCTCTAGTTCTGATGAAGATTTAAAGGTGCAATGACAGATTGTAAGTGTTAGCTGGGCCTGACACCCCTAAAAGCCTTGTTAATACCAGCAAGATTTACTTAGCATGTGTCCAGCTGGTCAAGTTAAAGAGACAAACAGAAGTGTTTGGGTTTTAGATTGTAACACCAGATCAGGAGGAAGGAGGAAGGCACAGATACCTGGCAAGATAGCCCATTCCAGTAATGTTTAACATCATCCTAGCTTTGTACACTAAATAATCTCAGAAAAGTATCCTGCCATCATACCTCTATGAGCTGTTAGGGGATTAATACATCACTGTCATCAGACTGCCCTGCTCAATACCAGATCCAGCAGCTCCATTCTGTGGTGCACTTTGCACTACATTGCATTTACAAAATTAAGTCACACCTGCCCCAGTACCCAAGCTTTGTGTTGCCACCACATAACACACTGCTTCACAACACACACATATTTATTAATAGACACTCTGAGTTATCCTTAGCAATGATTAACATTAGTGAAATGCCCCCTGTTCATAATCAGCATTTTTCAAGGCCTTGTTATTTATTACAAAAACAGTTTATCATATCACAATCATCCCCTAATACTTTACAGTCTGAACTGTTGTGCAGTTTGGCAATACAAGTACTGCTATCTAATTAATTTTTATAATATTCAACCTCTTGGAATCAACCATTCTATGAGGCTGTTGCACTAGCATACCAACAGACTGTACAGTGGAGATGGGTGAGGAACCTGATGCAAAGCCAGTCACATGCTATTTCCTTCTGAACACAACCTACTGCTTTTTGTCTCCACGCAAGGTGAAAGCCCTGTGTTTGACACGTGGCTGCTTAATCCAGAGGGAAAAGGGATGGCAAGACACTGTTTGAAAGAACATGTAGCTCCAAAAAATAAAAATCTAGTTAAAGTTTGGCAGGTAAAGGAAGAAGTTGGGGAAACTTTGACCCCAGAAGGTGGTGGCAGATAATATGTTCACACAAATGTTCAAGTTTTGCAGGATCATTTATCACCTGTGACAGTATCTTTCAGTCAGAAAAGTTCAAACTGTGTAAAGCATCGGTACTACTGCACAGGAAGATGATACCTCTCTAGGAATTTTATCAGTGGATTTTCAATGCCTTACCTATGAAACTATTTAACACAGGCACACATCTGAGAGAGGCTTAAAATTATAATTCACAAAAGATATACAGGAAGATTCTGATTTGATTAAGCCAAGCATCTTCCTCCCCATCCTACTGTCCATAGATTTCCTCTTATTCAACTCAACTATGCCTGTAGACTTTTCAGTTGAGAAATATCCTACTTCATCACGTGCCTGTAGAAACAGTCTGAAACCTTCAAGATAAATACCAAGGTAACCGGTCCCACTGCATGAATTTCTAAAGTACATAAGTCATCAATGTGGGAGGAACGGCTTCTTGTGGAAAGGGGAAGAAATGTATGATGATCATAATTTAGACAATTTTGATTTCCTTATTCACCAAAGTAGACCACAATAATTTTGTCTTAGAGCACTTAACAGAGGAAAGGAGATGGGCAATAGCAGCTGTGAGTAAGAAGAAAAAGAATGTCAGGGATATTGAACAGAAAAGTTTAAGTTAAATGATAATTTAGTTAGAAGAAAGGCAGTGATATAAGGTTTTAGAGAAAAAACATGCACAACTGTATGCATCTCCACTTTCAAGTAAAAATTTCTGCTTCCAATTCCAGTTTGGAAGCTGAAGCATTGTCACTGAAGGCAGAAAAGCTGTGGTTTGGAAGTGCTGCTGCCTTCCTCAGAGAAACTGCAGTTTGGCTGCTCTGTGTTTTCACTTCTTCTGTGGACCAGAACCCAGGTGGACAACACCACTGATGACACCTCACAGTTTCTCCTTATGAACAACCAAGAGGACAAAGGCATTCTCACAAGAGTCATCTAGCTCAGGAGCTCCAGCCATAAGTGATGAGAAAAATGTGACCACTAAATGGAAATGCCTACAAAATACCACCAAACCTTTTCTGTAAAGAGTGTTGATCAGTCAAGTCCCTTTAACTCACACAAAGAGACATTTCTGCTGAAAGACATTCAGCAGAGCTCCCCGCTGAGCAACACAGGTCTCCCTGCACACTCTCACCTCCACACTGTTCCTCTCGCTTCTTCATCAACTATATCCAGAGCAAAGAGAATCTGCATCAATTTGGTAAGACGCTGTCTCTGGGTCTGACAGATATAAGCCTTCCAGCAGAGGTTTTACCATCACAGAGACATATCTGCCAGCTCCAGACATCTTGCGAAAGACACAACTAGAGTACGGCATTATTTAATGAATCTCACTCCCAAACTTCAGCTTTGTGTGAGTCTTTTTCAAATCAACTAAAGGGTTGTCTCCTCAGCTCTGCCATTTAGATGACAATGGAGCAATGATACAATCAACTCCTGAAGGGAGGTTTTAACAGTCTGAAAATGTAATTACTCCAAAACTGGGCAACGAACTGTACAAATTTCTTCCCCATCAGATCAGAAACAGCACTGCTTCCAGATTCAAGTGCAAAAGTAATTTTCTCAGTCTAGCTTTCCCTCAGCAGCACACTGATGAAACTTCACAACTCCAATGGGAACAACTGCAGTGCTGTTGGAAGATGCAGCTACAGGAAGCGTACACACGTGTCATGGCTTTAATCTGGCTAGCAGAGGCTGGGAGCTGGAAAGCTTCAACAAGGCCCTTCTTAAAACAGACCACTGGAATCCACCTGAAGCTACAGACACTCAGCACCTTGGACACTGGACCATTGTAACAGTCCTCAAGATCTAAGCTGTTTCTAAGAGATCCAACTGCAGGTGTACTGCCTATCTTTGATCTCACCTCTAAATACCACATTACTCATTGAAAAGCAATGACAGGCCAGCACTGTTCAGACACTAAGACATTTCAACTTTGTGATGCACTTTTCCCTGACAGTTTGAGACAGGGAAGGCTGCAGATAGGGGAATGATACTGCATACAAAGTGGGATTTGTCTGTCATAGAATTAGGATCTATATAATTTAAAGTCATGCATACTTACAGTGTCTGGCATTTGTTGTTATACTTTCCAAGGGCTTTAGGGCTTTTTAAATGGCTTCAAGAAACATTTATAGGGTGAAAAATAGCCCAAGACCTGGACTCTCCAAGATATTTCAGCCTTAGTGGATTACAGAATCACCAAGGGAGGGCTAAAAATCATTCCTTAAATAGTCTCAGAGGCAATGAAACAAAACCCATTGAAATACAAATAGGAACATGAAGGCCTGAATATTACTACTACTGCTTTAATCGGGTTCCTAAGTGACCTAAATCCACTAATGCTAACTAGCAATAAACAATAATAGCACTTACATGGACCTGTTCCACTTTAAGATGTAGGCACTCATTCATGAGTGTGTAGGAGACCAATGAGATAGGTACTATTCTTCAGTATCACCAATATTAGCTAAAATTGGAATTTCTATTCCAGGAGAAAAGCTCATGAAGTGTAGTTTCTGTTCCAAACTGTAATAATACTTCTAAAAATTTCATTTCACAGGCATTTTTAAACACACTTTGCTTCATTTTAATTGACAAATCATGAAAATAATTGATGCCAATATCAGGTCTGTTTCACAACTTTGCAGCTCTAAAAGCTGATCTTTTTCAAATGTTTAAACTCTTCTCCCCACCCCTCACCCCCCAATCTAGTTTCATCTAATTGACACATACTGCAAAGCTCAATTCTGACAAAGCTGCTTTATCTAGAAGAGAAATGTGCTGGTCCAAAAGAAACCACTGCAGCAGGAAGAACGGGGATATGGAGTTACTCACATAGTGCCTCTTTTTCCAAATAAAGTACATTCATCTATTATTCAGCTGCATTGCTACCAAAAAAATGGAAAATTCAGACAGACTTCAGGAATTAACAAGCATAAAAAAAACCTTAGCCGTTTAGGGAACATAGGCAGCAGAGCTAAATGCTAATTTTCAATAAACATAGCAGCCACAGGAGTAAATTTAATTTCAGCCATTCAAGAAAGCTAAAGGGCACTTCCATGTAACCTCTATCATGGGAAATTCCTTTTCTCCAAGCACGTGCCTAACATATGATTGTTTTGCAGTGATTAGTAGTGGGAACCATTCGCTTCTCAGATGCAGATTCAAAAATTATTAAACACACACACAAAAATTAGCCTTAGTTATGGCTTCATCAAATTCAATCTCAAAGTCTTGAACTTTCAGCTCAGCCACCTCATGCATCAAAATAAACGTAATCCTTCAGGCACAATGTTTACTAAGTTGAAAAACACAGAGCAGTGGGAAACCAGTGTCACATGAAAAATTAAGAGCCTTGGTGTTTCTAAAAGCATTCCAAACAGTGGGGGAAAAGCCATCAAATTGCATTAGCAGAGGAGGGTATTCACACCTCCCCTCTACCCTTTTTTAAGCTATAAAAGCAAACGCCACATGAGGAAAGCAGATAAAGCTTGAATGGACAGGATTAATTAGAAAACAAAATAGTAATGGGAAAAGCTGCTGTGCTTTTTCCCCCCCTCCTGCAACTTTCAGTTTAGTAAGTGGCCACTTATAAAACCCAAACAAAACACTCGAGAAATCCTAGCATGGGATGACATCTCCTTGTCTTTCTTTGAGTAATGAACCTATTTTCTTGCTCTTTGAAGATAAGGCAACTTTTGACTATGAGAAATATAGGAGAAAGTTTTCTATTATAGGTATAGGTCAGCTAGAAAACAGAAGCAGAAAATTGCAATACAGCAGTGATACAAAGTTGTGGAAGATAAGTTTTCCAGATGTACTGCTGTAAAGGGAATGGAACACAGGGTGATGGTGGGGGCAATAGAAAGAAAAAAAATTAAACTGAAACTTTTCTGACCCAGTGCAGGGGTAAGTGAGAATGGGGGGGGGAACAGCCTGGCCACAAGGCACCAAGGGCTATTTCTTCAATCTAGTTAGTGTTGAACCTGAAACTTCAGATCATGGAGCTTGACGTTCCTCTGAAACCAATGGATACAGAGCAAATTTCTAAATTCCTCCCCCTACACTATATTACTTCAATGTCAAAGCCAAAGTGAAACACAGTTTAGCTGGAATTAAGCCAATGTTTCACTACTCTTTTCTCCCACAAAGCAACAAGAAAGCCTAAATACCTTAAAGTGTTTGAAATTAAATTGTATTCATCTCCAGCTCCCCACATCCCCTGTTTTCTTTGAAGTACTTTGCTGGCTTGGTTGGAAATGTCTAGATCTGGGACACCAGTTCACAGGCATCTCCCACCTAAAGCATAATTTAACAGGCCCTGACACAAATCTGCTTACACAGAGCAGTATTTCCTGCAGCACCATTAAAGTAACAAAACCCCCTCCCTTCAGAATACATTCAGCTCTACTACCATGGAATATTTAAAATAATGCATAGTAAACAAATACATATATACCTATAGGAAGGACATAAGTTCTTTTCTACATATGTGTGTGCATACATAAACATATATGCAGAGAAAGATTCTAAACTACTGGTAAAAATCTACTCAGGTCAAGAGTGACAAAATCTCACTATCACATACCTAAAGGTCTCTATTATCTCTAATATTGTGTCTGTGTTCTTAAACCTGCTAGGAGATTTTAAAAATAATGTGTCAAATCAATAAACTGTTTAAGCAACAGATGAATCGAGGATTTTGTAATACAGAAAGCAAGACTGGGTGACACCAAACCAAAATAAGAGAAGGCTTATTAGTACTAAGCTGAGGAGCTGTGCTACAGCATCTCTGTAGCACAAACATCATTCCAATGTGACTGGGTGACATGAGAGATGGGGAAGGATTCTTCAATGGTAGCAAAGAGAGGAAGAGAATTAAATTCCCTGTCACTCAGCTGTAAGTGGTCTAATGAAGTGATGAGAAGATTTCCTAAAATAAAAGAAATGCATGCCTCTGTCTAAATAAACACCACTGGACTGAAACCTGAAAGAAGCTTGTGATCACAAATGCCCAACTGGAATAATCACCTTTCCTAGCAAAAAAAACCCTTTTTGTAGCAAAAATCCCAGGTACCAAAGGCTGTGTCTCAGCAGAACTCTCCTAGCCCAAGCACAAGCACACTGGTACAGCAGGTCCAGCAAAGGCTCATCCTGTGTTTGTACTGCACTGGCTGGCTCAGCTCTGCTGCTGTGTCTCTGGGCAAAGAACAAACCTTCCTCGAGGACAGTGCAAAACTACAGCTCTAAACTCTCTCATCTTGAATCAAGCTCATCTTTTCCCAGCGGAGAGCTTTTTCCTGGTGGAGAAACTCCAGTAGAGCTTCTCTAAATGACTTCCTGAGGTACAGCAATTAGCATACAAGTCCAGGACCAACAGTACTGGATCACTTCCAGTGTTCTCCAGTCAAGCAAATCCAGTCCTCTACACTTAATTATACTGCAAGTAAACAGCTAATAGTTTGTTTCATCACCAGAGTGCTCTAGCAGCCCAGAGGTTTGATTCAAAATGACTTAGGCAGAAACCACAGGCATTCAAGTGATTCTGCTATTAGAAGTATTTATCACTAGCCAGATATTTCAGGTGCCAGTTCTCAGAAGTCTGCATGATGGGAAAAATTAAACCTATAGCAACCTGTCAGGGGTTGGAGAGAGGCCTGTAAAGCAGGACTGACTCCAGCCTGCAGAAACCCAACCCAATCACCACACTTCTGTCCCTGCCCCCAAAAAGCACACCTGGGTCCCTCCTCAGCCCTGGGCTTCCATCTGCCACAAAGCAGTTACACAGAGGATGATCCCCACAAGGCTATCGTTGATGGCTCACAGCCCCTTCCCTTTTGAATAGTATCATATGCTTAACCTCTAGCCTTACATGATTACTGGGGTACGCTCTCAGTCTCCTGGACTTGTTATTTAACCCTCTCTTCTTCCTTGATGAAAATCAGAAGGGTCATGTACAAAGATATAACATACATTATATCATGTATAGATGTAGCTAATTGGAAGATGCTTTAACTGACATGTTTGCAACATGCTTTTCCCCCTAAGAGTGGATGACATATCAACCATGTTTCTGAGCACATTCACTGACTGTTTTCCTATGGATGCAGTTGTGAATTCAGAAACTGCCTGTGAAAGTTTCACTTTCCCCAGTTTATCTTACTTTCCTTTCACTTAGGTACACATCTGAATTTGTTGAGGAAGCCACACATGATTCTGGAAAGAAGCACCCAGGACAAGGAGGTTTGGGGAATTAATTTTAACATCAAGTAAGGGTATATTTTCATAAGTTATCTTCTTGGAACTAGTCACACATCAGCAGCTCATGCTCTGTATAAAGGAAAACAAACTAAAGTCTCTGCTCTGATCACTTTATAGTACGATTCCAGATAGGCAATGAACATTCCAAATTTATTTACAGTGACAGATATTTCAAATGCTGATGGCTCTCAGAAGTACTTTGCATGGCAATTGCCCTTTTGTTTTTTAAAAAAATAAGCAAAACTAACAAAGCAAGAAGTATCACTTTGGGCCACTTCTAACACAGTGAATTACACAAGTCTGAATTAAGCCAGAACATATTCCATAAGGATGCATTAATTCCACACACTCCAAATCCAGCAGTGTTGAACAGATTTATCAGAAATAGACAATTCAGATTGTAACAGAGTGATTTAAGACATTGCACCAAAGGGGCATGTATGCTGAGCCTCTCCTTAACTGGCCAATTTTTTTTCAGCTGAGCTATCATTGACTGTGTCATATATCATTACTGTAGAAACCCTGCTTGGAAGTAGCGTCAAAGGAGAATGCCCACTCCTGTGCCTCTGCTAAAAAATATGTTACAAGTTTCCTTACAGCACAAAAGAATTTCAAGCATTGGGAATTTTCTTTCTGCAGTCTCCCCCCATCATGATACACACAGAAATTAAGAAACACGGTTTTTACATTTTGAGGTTGGGCAGAGACCATCAAAAACAACCTTGACACTGTTTCCACAGAGTTAATAATTTTCCTGATCTTCCTTCAGAGCTCAGGCTGAAGGCCTCCAGCATATCCAGAAACCTTCAGAAAAATCTCAGTTTTCTTATCTACCTAGATAGCTCCAGGGCAACACTTAACAAGGCTAAATGGCTGTCCATCATTTTAACCACAAGCCTTTGCATGTGGGCAGTTTCATAAGGCCCTTTCTCAAAACTGAGATAGGTTACAAAGGACAGATTTGGCTTACTGTTCACAGTATTTATCGACTTGAAGAGGTTATTATGATACACTGCAAGTCCACAAGGTCTCTTGCACTCCAGCTCTGATTTCCATAAAGCTATAGATTTTGTGATTACAGCTGATCTGTATAGGTGTATTTAGCTAACAGTTGCAATGAGCTACCCAGTTCAGCCCAGCTGAAAGCAAGGCCCCAGTGAGAAACCTTAGTGTACTCTGCAGGGAGCTATTGCTTATCATTTTGCCTTTGTAGAAACACAGAGAGTTTGACTATTCATACAGAGATGAAGTAATTTCATGCTGAAGACCTGCAGCTTCAGCTACACAGCATCATCTAGCACCAAAACTGGTGTCTGGACTGTGCCATATAGATATAACCCAAGTATTATAAGTATCAGGTACCAACATCTCACAAGAGCACTGGCAGGGACCCCAGAGGACCTCACTCTGCAGGTGATATTACTGTTCCTTCTCTGATCTAGACCAGATTGGCAGCCCACTACAAAATGAGCTTGTGCTATCCTCATGGCATTGCTGCTATTCCCTCAGAAAAACCCAGCCTTGCTGATATTCATCATTCCTACACACCAGAGTAAGGAAGAAGCTTTTCTGCTTCCCACTGAGAAGGCCATATAAGAAAGCTCAGGTATAACAACAGTTCTTACAACCACACTACAACACATGTACACCCATTAAGCTTTGGTGGCAGAGCACTAAGCCATGCTTGGCATTCAAACCTCAAGCCCAGTACAGCATTTCCCAGGCCTAGTTCCTGGAGAAGCCATCCTTTATTTTGACACTCTTCCTTCAGCTTGCTTAAGATAAGTTTCTCAATGCCATGCAGGCAGAACAACACTGACATTGAGCTGTGCCTAACACCTGTGGTGCTTAGTGGTGCTCCAGCCATTTTCATCAGTGCAGCTTCAAAGTATAGAAACACTTTAATCCAGGTGAGGTTGCAACACGGAAAATTATGATTAACCTCTTCATCTGTCACACTCATGGTTGTCTTCCTTCTAATAAGAAGATCCATCCATACTACAACAATTCAGGTTAACAAAGAAAAAAGGCCCTGACACAATACCATTCTGATAAGAGATTGTAGCTAGGTTGGTGACCAGGACTGTAACATTTTTACATTTTTTAGCCAGAATAAAATATAGTCATTTAGTGTCCACTTGCCTCATCACATGATGGCCCATGACTACAGAACAGGCTTATATTTCAGGACCAAGGACGTGCTTAAATGCCCCGAACCATATTTTTCTTTCTCTCTTATAAAGACATCCATGGGTCTAGCAAGAGATATTAGCCCCACCTAACTCATTGCCGAGATTTTCTCACATATGGTTGCTTAGATAAATCTCCATCCCCAAGAGGCTAAGGCACTGACAGGATGAAATACTAGCCTATACCATGGTTGTTTTTCACAGTATTTTAACTTGCATCTTACATGGTATTTTTATTTGCTTGCACAAAATACTATAAAATTAGATTGAATTTTCCTGAAAAAAAATCAGGCACCAAAGTAGTGCTGTGGAGCATTTTTCCCGTGCTGATCAACCTTCACTGGAAGATGTTACAATTTCTGGTCACAAGACTCTTTAAAAACCAAAAACTATCCTCAGAGGAAAGACACAAATCTTCACTTTTATTCACCAACTTGATTGGTGCTTTATTTTTCCTTCAAGATTCTGCTGAGTCTGCTTGGCTGATGGCCAAGGGATGCATTTTGTCCATCTATTTGTACCAAGTTAAGAATGACCATATTCAAGTTGATGAGGAACAGGCTGATGGAGATACACTATTAAATAAGCCCATTTCCTTAGTAACTATCCTTTTTTCTCCAGCACTTTTAAAACTCTGGTTTCCAGTACTACTCCATGCTGACACAAATATTCTGTCTCGTGACCTTAAGCAGATCAGAGCTGTATCAACACTAAGCATCAAATTCAGATGGAGTAAATTGCTCTGAACCTCACCCTTCTTATAGCCTGCTCTTAAGCTGCCAATGCTTCATATTGCAGGAGAGATCACTACCCACAGGGGCCAGTGGCATGCAATGTGGATGAACCTTGCCCCAAAGGGCACCTGGACATTTCCAGTACCATATTTGTTATTCAATCAATGACATCCTTAATTAAGGCCAGTGAAATCTTCATCTTCAGCATGCCAGTTTTTTTTTTTAAAAAAAAGAAAATTCTCTCTAAGCAGACAGTATTTGGTCAGGATACAAAAATTTCCATGATTAACACAAAACCTTTGGTAGAAATGAAGACAGTATTTCTCTGCTCCTAGGGCAACTAATTAGTGCTCAGAATTGTGTTCAAACATCTTTCCCTAATGCCACAGACCTCAGCTATTGCTTCACACTGAACTTCCCCTAAGCCTAAAATCTGTAACATCTGTTCTATAACTTAACAGAGCAAAACCTAAATTCCTTCTCAGTAGGAGAAAAAGTGTCCAAAACAAAAAGGGATTTAATTAAGAAAATGTCTTCATTTATCAGTATTGCTATTGTACTGGTTTTGGCTGGGGTAGAGTTAATTTTCTTCATACTAACCAGTATGTTTTGGATTTTGTGCCGAGAACAGTGTTGATCACACAGGGATGTTTCCCTTACTGCTGAGCATTAGCTCACACAGGGCCAAGGCCTTTTGCGCCTCTCACCCCAGCAGCGACCAGGCTGGGGGTGCACAAGGAGCTGGGAGGGGACCCAGCCGGGACAGCTGAGCCCAACTGACCCCAGGGGTATCCCAGCCCGTATGGCGTCATGCTCGGCACGTACAGCTGGGGGGAAGGAGGAAGGGGGGGACATTGGGAGCGATGACGTTTGTCTTCCCCAGTCACCGTTACGTGATGGAGCCCGGCTGTCCTGGAGATGGCCGAGCACCCACCTGCCCATGGGAAGGGGGGGATGCATTCCTTGTTTTGCTTTGCAGGCATGTGCGGCTTTTGCTTTACCTATTAAACTGTCTTTATCTCAAGCCAGTAGTTTTCTCATTTTTACCCTTCCCTTTCTCTCCCCCATCCCACCAGGGGGAGAGTGAGCAAACAGCTGTGTGGGGCTTAGTTGCTGGTTGGCAACTGTAAAACCCCACAGGGAGTTCCTAGTAAACAAGAGTCTCAGAAATGAGAGGACCTACCTACTAAAGGTTTGTGGTTGCTCTGTTCTCATCAGAGCTGAACAGGAGCTGCTCTGAGCAGCCAAC
Organism: Tyto alba; assembly: GCF_018691265.1. Classification (NCBI taxonomy): domain Eukaryota; kingdom Metazoa; phylum Chordata; class Aves; order Strigiformes; family Tytonidae; genus Tyto; species Tyto alba. The sequence goes on from NW_024881320.1 coordinate 7,905,842, forward strand.
ACCCAGTCACACTGGTGAAGGTCAGGAGGAACCTTAAGTGATCAGGCATGTCTTTAAAGAGAAGAATTCACATGCCTATCTCTATTTAGATTTAAACCTTTTCTGGATCAGATGCAGTTTGTGGTCTGAGGTTTACACACATTCGTCTTGAGAGCCTGAGGTGCAGTTAATCCGTTTACACAAGCCTGATCGACTATTAATTACTCCAGTCCAAACAATTGGGAGTAACATATTCTAGATCCATATTCACGTTTGCTAGATAATACCTGGCCTGGCATTGTCAGCCTAACAGAAGACCATACTTTTTATGAATTCAAATAAATTGTTCACAAACTCACACTTCCACACAAATGATTGCAGACAAGGCATAGAACTAGAAAAATAAATGGCACCACCACAATACAGAAAATCTTTCATTTGCATCGAGGAGACACTCTAAAACAGGTGTTCTGCTGGGTTTCCCCACTGGATATGCAATTCACTAATTACCAGATTTGTCTCAGGACTACTGGCACTAATTAACACTGCAGTCTAATTAATCAGAAATTCAAATTCCACCGAATAGCTTTTATGCAGCTCTTTCTGCTAGGGACAATGGAGGAATTTTTTTGTTGTTTGGTTTGGCTTTTTTGGTAGTTTATTTTGCTTTGAACTAGTAGAAAGATTAATAGTCTTGATAGAAGTAGAATTGATCACTTGCTATTAAATAGCTTTTTCTCTTTTTGTATTTTTTTTTTAAACTAACATTGCTCTTGCCAAACTCAAACACGTACACCTCCCCTTACCTTGTATGTTATTCTCAAAGCACAGTGTTTCTTTCATATGACAGCAATCAATACCTTAACCATTGCTTGCTATAGATCTTTCCATCTCTAGCTTATGAGCATCTTAGGCTTAACCAAGGAGTCATCCTGCCACAAATTTTAAAGACTGAGATAGCTGCAATTCCCCCAGTGCAAGAACTAAAGTCAGCCTGCCCACAAAGTCACATTAAACTCAAATCACAATTGTACTCTCCGATTTAGCTCAACTATAATTTCTTCAGGGACATGCATGTTTCTTTCACTACGCAGATAGTGTTTCAAGGACAAATGTGATGTTTGACCTAGTTCAGCAAGAGGCCAGGGCCAAGCACGGCCCCCAGATTTTTCAGGAGTCTGAAATACAGCAAATTGCAGATTTGTAACTACTCAGGCACCAGCTGTGCATTATTGTCACCAGACTCCTGCTAACACTTACATAAAATCCTTTCCCTCTCACATCTTCTAAATAGACATTTAGCTTCCCTGTCACTGTCTTCTCCCCTCAAACATTTGAAATTCTTGGTCTCCTATGATGGTAAACAAAAGACCATCATGGGATAGTGCATGGCCTCCTGCATCTCCCAGAACCTCTACTAAAACAATTAAACAAAAGCAGAAATATCTATCCTCTCTGGAACACCCTCAGATTGCTCTCTGGACAATATTAATTTCAGCCACATGGGAGTGAATCATTAAAGTTTATTTTTACCAAAGCAATGATTTTTGGTAAATGTGTATTGGTTACTTTAACTAAAAAGTAAACTAAACAGTGAAACACATAACAGACCATAAATGCTGTTCCATACTGTCACTCCTCTACATCTCTATGCAGGTTTGTCATAGTCCTGAGCCCTACAATCTATTATTAAGGTGCTTTGTTAGCTAGTTGGACTTTACACTGCTTAAATAATTCAAATGCAAGCAACTAGTACATTACATGAACCTACACTACAGAAGTTTAACAGCAGACATGGCTTTAAGCAATTTCAACACAGTTTGGTCACACAGTATTTCACCAGTCCAAGACAACCCATTAGTCCTCATCCAGCAGGACTTCAAACCACTGTGAATGTAGAGCCCTACCTGATTTTGTGAAACAGCAGGAGATCGTACCATCAGTGTTTAGTTTTTTAAAAAGTATATCACATTCAGATCAGCAAAACTCCAGGTAAACTCCAAGGTAAAGAGCAGTTAAAGACAATCTTCCACTCCGGCTGTTCTGGAATTTCTGGTTCATGGAACAATTTAGCAGCTGAAGGCAGTGGGAGCTACAGGTGCTCAGCATCTCTGAAATATCACACCTAAACTGGCAAGCATGGCGGAGAGAGCACAGCCGCAACCTAGCACAACCAAGGCTTAATCCTGATACTTTTAATAAGTCAAAGTAAACAAAAATTAACCCTTATCTTGATAGCTTCTACATGGGGTAATATGATAGGTCTTCACTGGTGGTACACTTAAGAAAGGGATTTAAATCTAAATGCATTTAAGCATGCTAAATCTTGTAGAAAGGAAGCTCTGGTGCCTGGTGAGCACTAGGAGGCACAAACAGGAAACCTCATGGCACTTGTGTGTGTCCCCCCTTCCTCCCTCCCTTTCTTTCCCCCCGACACCTGCACTGAGAAATGCCAACCCCAGATAAGCTGCAGCAGTTGAACATCAGCAGTTCATTCACCAGATGCACATTAACCCAGATGCTTTTAAACTTGTACAAGAATAATTTAATGCAGGTCTTGTACCCTTCTGAAAACCAAAGCATGTTTTCAATCTCCCATTACACATCCATGCATCACTGCATTTGTTTTCCAGTTTTTCTATGAAAGGAAGAGAGACTTTACAATCATCCTTCTGATTATACCTACAGCTGGTGAAAATTAGGGAAAGCCAGATGGTGTCTCACCAATTGTTCTGCAGCTGGCCACAATGAAGGCAGCTGGGGGAGACAAACACTCCCACCACACTCATCACAGAGAACAGCACAAAAAAGAAATGCATCTCCTCCTAGATAAACTCCAATTCATTATTCAAAAATATAGAGGGTTGAGGAAAAGTGTTTCATGCAATTGCCAGGGGAGAAAAAGGGACAAAGGGAAAAAAAAAAAAAAACAAAAACAAAAATAAAACACCAAAAAATCACCAACTTAGAAGTTCAGTTTCATTGTCAAATCCATGCAGCAAACCCTAAACTAATGTGGTTGATTCCCAAGACATGGGAGTGAGGGATGCCCTCTGGCTGCAGACATGGTAGCCATGTGTATTCCTTAGGATGCTTTACATTCACATCTGCAAGCTTGATTTCCTACCATCCTCTGAACTGCTAAGATTTGCCCCTCCCTAGGCAACACACCATTAAGAACAGCTCTAAGGCTCAGAATCTGAACTATATATTTTTGAGCAAATGCTGGCTGGCAGAGAACCATTCATTAACATAAGAAGTGAGATGATATCATATGCTACAATGGAATACTGCTCTACTGAAGTGCTTACCTGAAACCCAGGCCTTTGATTTCATTTTATTTGACACATGCAGACCTGTCTTTGAATATTACAGACACAGCAAGCTTCAGTCAGCCATCCTCCTACCTGAACTAACCAAAAAAGGAATCTGTATCTAAAACTTTCCATAATTCTCAAGCACCAGCTGACTATAAGGTGGGAACTGTCACTTTGATGATTTCACAGATGATTTGGAAAGGCAGTTTCTGAAAGGGTCACTGACTTGTCTACCATTAGCCTCATTGCATCCAAGGGCTCTTCAGTTGCTGAACCCATTCCCAGAGCACTTTCCATTACACCTCTCTGGCCAATCACAACTTTTAGCCTTGCAACCCTAAGCTGGTAGTCCCATATCCCTAGATAAATAGTGTTTCCAGACTCTGAATCTATTTTTTCCAGAGCTGTGATGGCAGCAGGCACTCTAAAATGTCTATAACAGTTGTGCACATCTTATTATTCCCCCCTACACTTCAGCAGTTTCTCTTAAACTGCTCATGAACACTCAGGAGCATTTACACACCTGCTGGACCTTCACTGTGCTCATTGGGTCAAATAATTGGTTGGGATCCATCAAAATAAGTGGGGGGGAAAAAATCCAAACCATCATTTCAGTCTGCAGTGGGCTAAAAGCCACCAACATTCTTCCAGCAAGACAACACAACACTGAATGACACCTCTTTGTTAGAAATTGCAGAAGATCACAAATGAAGTTGAAATGCTCATTTTCTTGGGAAGGAAAAACAGAGCAATCTCCAGAGATGTGGTGACAAACTATCACAGTTTGTCCATCACTCCACATGATCAGGCTTTCGTACTCTTCCGACAGTCCATCTCTTCAATGTACTGATTTTTTTTTCAGCCAAGTACTATGCTGCACTGCTACAGAGCCTTGAAACAGCTTCTGTGTTTCATCCCAGAGGCTTCACCGTTTAAATAACAAGGAAGGGAATTCTTATGCATGCAGATTAGCCAGCTTCACCCTGTACAGTTAGGCAGCATGAGACGGAGGATATCATGATAACCAGTGTTCATGATGCTTCACAGATCAACTTTTCAAGCAGGGGCAACCTCATTGCTTGTGCATCTGACCCCAGAAAGAGGGAACATACACAGTTTATTTGGGAAAGGCTAATGTGTTCATTGACACTGTAGCTACATAAGAAGCTTTTTAGTCTATTGCTTGAAGAATATTTCCCCCCAGCTCAGCCTAGCTTGACATTAAAATCACGTGTCCTGGTATTTAAGTACCTAATAAGAATAGTACTTTGCCATTGAATAGTATGTGATTGAGGAATACTTTCTACTGACAGCAGAAAAATTGTTAGTCCCCTCCATGTTTGTCAACTATTAAGCACATCTGCTTTGAAGACAGATTTCTCCAGTATATTAGGACAACAGAGGATCATACATTAGTCTCCATTTATTTAATAAGTTCAAACCTATAACATGATGTTTTTACTCAGAGTAGCAATTGTATAAATGTGTGGGCTTAGCTAGATGAAGAGGAAGAGAAATAGGTCAAACTTTTGTGTTTTAAGAATATCATGTTAATTTTTTTTTTTTAATTAATATTGCTGAACTATACACTTCTAACAAATCTGCAAGGACAGAAATATTGCCCCATGAACTTTTTCCTCTAAGCTTACCATACTTGAATGTAGATACCAGTAATGATCAAGAAGGAAAAATGGAGACAGACAGATAGATAAAAATTTAATGTAAGAAACCTAAAACACTGTAAACTCATGTCTTTCTACAGATGATGATTCACTCACTAAATCTAGAAACATTTTCAGACACTAAAGTGGAATAACATTATCTGTGTGGGTATGGGATACTTGGAAAACTAGTGATGGATAAATTGAAATGTTAAGGTACTATATTAAGAACATATATTTATGACCAGAGTCACAAAGAGTTCCAAAATTTTCCAAAAAATATATCGATGATGTTTTGGCTGTATATGATTGATTTTCCTATAAATGCAATGTTTGCTAAGCTGAAGGGAGAATAAACTGTTTGCTAACCAGCTCCCTTAGGACAGAAGGAAGTACAGTGCCCATACTCCATCTCCCCAGGGGGATCCCCCCAAGGCAGCTAGTATGTCTGTGTGCAGCTGACAGCTTAACCACATGCTGCTGGCTCTTTCAGGCTTTAGCAACCCCACATTACACATGGGAAAGGGAAGTATATGCATATATTGTGTACACATACAAAATTTTTTTTTTTTTAATATATAGAGAGGTATATAGTAAGTAAATAAATAAAATATTAGAAAATAAACCCTGACTAAAGTGGTACTGGGACTGCATTGCTGCTGCCCTGGGCTCTGCTTTCAGCATACAGCTACCACATCCCCAGGGCACTCTCAGCCCACACTATACACGCCATAACAACCAACTCCACATGGACCAGCTCCTCATCTGGTGCAAACTGGCACTGCTCCAACGACTTAATCAGAATTTTGCTAATTAGCACCAGCACAGGAATGATGGCTTTCTGCCTGAGGAGATGTGAACATTTTTCCAGCCTGCTGGCCTGTGAAAGCTTTTGCTAGCATGGGACAATCTTTTCTGATGTGGTAGAAAAACAGTTGTGTGTTGTGTTTCCTTTTCTGGAAAGAACCTCATTGAATGCTTGCTGCACTGACAAGACAGGCTCTAGCAGGCTGTGGTCCTGTAAGACCCAATGATGTCAAACAGAACACTGTGACCACACAGGTCAACTGGAAAAGTGTGCTTCTGACACACTGCCAGAGGAAACAAGCTCTCCTCATCAACAGCACATAGCTGTGCTGAGCCAAGCAATCTCCCCATTGCAGTGAAAAACCAGCATATGTGCAAAGTAATTAACAGCTACCATTTAACTCTGGAAACTAAATGAACAGGGACAGACCTAGAGAACATTAGTGCCAAGAAACAATAGACCGGTTCTAATGAGGGACAATGCGCAGCACTTCCGTGCTCACTCTGCACTCAGGTCTGCATACACACATGGCCATGCAGAAGAAAATATAGCGCTCTCCTACTATCCTAGCAGTATTTATTATTTATATTTGTGACAAAGAGCACCTGTATAGTGATTTGCATTGATCTTAATGATAGCATGTAGAAAAACTCATCAATTTTATTGAGTGAAAGTTTCATTAGAAATAATGAAGCTGGACAATAATGGGTATGAAATTAATAGAATAAAAGTAGTACAGGATCATATAAAATTACAGACTGATTTCTCTCCAATAAAAGATGACATTCAGAAAATGGTAAAGGCACTTCCCACTAATTAAAGGTGTTTAATTACGTCATCTCTTTCAGATAGACTCAAGTTTGTACTTGCAATTATACTGCTGTTAAGAATGGAGGCAGTGGGAAACACAGCACAGTTCTTTTAGCTGACCTGACAATACAGCTCTCCCATTCTCATCTTCAGTTGCTATTTCTTTCAATGCTGCCAAATGTTAAACAGACCCTAGAAGCAAAGAGTTCAGCAGTTAACGTGGTACAATTTACAGTAGGAGCTTCACCTATGTAAAATATATCTCTGTGTCACAAACCTCAGTTGCAGGGATTTCATACAGAAGATGCAGCAGCTACACTGACTTGCAACGTTATAACTCAGCAGAAGAGCTGGAGCAACAAGCATATTTTATTATGAGAGGCTGCAAGCTTCTTTATTTATCCAGCTTGTGCACCAGGCAGATGCTAGAAAGAAGATGCAACCTTTTCCCCAGGCTCACACACATGGCAATTATGTGTCTGAACACCTCCCTCCCAGAGAGAGCACAGAGTCTCACTCTGAAGAATGGCAATTCAACACTGCAGGAAGCCAGCACAAGCCAAGGAAGGATGCCGTGAGAATACAGGATAGCACCATGATGCTCAACCTTTTACAAAGTCCACTCTTCCTTACTCAGCTGAGAACCAGTAGCAATCCAGCATTACATTTAATAACTTGATAAGGCTGGTGGCAAGAAGCCCTGAATTAACAGGTTATTAATCTCTCCATCTCAGAGCAAGCACAAAGCGCAAGAGCAAATATGACCCAAAGGGGCATATCAAGGACTCTGGTTTTTTCAATCGCTTCATGGGGAGTCTTCTCATAGCTTTTGATCCAGGTGGAAACCAGCAGGGGCAACAGAGGATACAAGGGTATCTTTTTAGCTACAGTTGCACACATACCTGACCCAAAGTGTCCAGGCACTGGGTTGGATGCTGTGATTTGTGCCAGGGACCACTTCAATTTATACTGATTGCCATCATCCTTAGGGGGCCAACTCTTGAATCCTGGAGCAAACAAGTGCTCAAGGGAATCAGCATGAGCAAGTTAACTTCTGTAATCATGCAAGCTGGTTTTATGGCAGCTTTGCAGAACAAATTGCACTTAAAGAAGACAGTTCCCTCCTTTCTAAAGCAACTGGTGGAGTTGCAGCAGGACACTACAAAGATTATGAAGGGGATATACAAGAGGGGTTGCCTTTTAAAGATCAGGCCACGGTCTGGCCACTTCCCCGACATTGATGATGAACTGCATGCAATGAGCTCTTCCTTGTTGCATGACTATTTTCAAAATCATTAGCATGCATCATAACCATGTGAATTCTGCAAGGAGAAGGACTGTCAATTAATGTATCTTTACAGCAGCCCCTTCACCTCACTAGGACATTTTGCTTAGAGTTAACTGTCCATTTGTCACTTCCAAATGAAAGTAGTCAGCTGCATAAATCCTGTTGGCACCATGGGACTTGTGCCTCCAACACTTGTTCCAAATAGCAGAGAGGCTGGGAAATCTGATAGACAAAAATAATTCTTTGTAGGCTCCCTCTGAAGTGTTTCTGCAAATGATAGTCCAAAGCATCCTTCCAGGCTTCACATTTTCCTTCCTTCCTTCCTGCATCTGCAGGCAGCACATGCTCAGCAGCTGTGTCCCAACCTTCCTGCTAGTGCCAGCTCCTGGCATCAGGAAATGCCAGCCCTGGAAATACACATCTTTGACTCCACTACAACTGGGGAAAAATTCAACATGATAGGCAAAAAATCTGAGTGTTCAGGTTTTGGTCTGGTTGCAATTTAAATCTCATGAGCTGCAAGATCATCTGGGTGTTCTAAAATGACTTGGGTACAGGTGAGAAAAAGGTTCATTTAGTTTCTGGCAGTTTCTCATCGAGAGTTGGGTAGCATCTGTGAAAGGCAGTCATTTGGTTTTGATTAATGAGAAAGGTTTGCTGAGCACACATGGAACAAAATCAAAAACACTGCGAGCACTACTGCTGGGTTTACTCATATCCAACAGTCAAACACACAGCATACGAGGACAGCGAGTGCGCCTCACAACAAGATGTGGACACATTTATGTCTTCACATGAGACACAGTCCAAAAGGACTTGCAGTCTGGAACCCAGCTGTCCTAGACTTTTTAAGTCCATAAGGACAGGCCCAATATCTAGAAGAATTAAGTCACTATTATTATGGGAGGACTTTGTCTGTCATAGGCTTGTTTTAATCAGGGTGGTGCTATGCCTGTGTCAATTTATGCTGACTGTCATTAGTCCAGGCACACTACAATGGCACAGTTCATTTGCAGAACTTCTCAACCAAAATGTTGCTCCATCGTTGGTGGTTTTGGAGCTACCTCGTCTTCGCCGTGCCCTACAGACATGTGGTTACACTGGTTCCTCACCTCTTAGGTGTGCTGACACAGCAGCTCAGTGCTATTGTTACCACCTGGCAAGGTAGCTCCTGCTTATGGGTTTGGGTTATTAAGGTAAGTAAGGCTCAGCAATTCCCCCTCTGTTGGAGATAAAGACATGTATGGACTGTAACTTCCATATCAAGCACTGGCTTCCACTTAAGACAGATATACTGATAACAGCTAGACATATATTGAAATCAGGATGGTTTTGAGGGTCTAAAGTGTCATCCTACCAATGTTTCCCCCTTGGTCTCCCCACTTTCTCAGATTTCCCGATTCATTCTTCTTTTGCCTAAAAATTACTGCCGGCTCTTCCTTTTAAAAATCCACTTGATGCAGTAGTTTTTCTATCTTCTTCCATCTCTGCTTCTTAGTTTCAGTTCATATGCTCTTGTTTCTAACTTGCTCCCACACAGCTTCAGCTCCATCTACCTTCTCCATCCAGAATTTTACATTTCAATCATGTCCTCTCTTAATCTCTTGTCTTCTAATGAATTCAAGCCTAATTTTCTTAACCTCTCCACATGGCTCTAAACCATCGAGACCTCTTATCCTACTAGTTACTCTCTCCCGCACCTTTTCTAATTCTTCAATATGCTTTCTGTAATAAGAACAAACCACTAGAGGTAAAAGCCTCTTTTCTGGCAAGTGGAAAGAGATTTATTAGAATGAACAGACGAATGCTAATAGCAGCCCCATTTCCTCTCTGTGAGGACTGACATCCCTTTGCAGCCTGGGTAGATCCCTAAGAATCAATCCTGCAGCAATGGCAAAATGGGAGCAGCTGATCCGTAGGGGATTCAGTCTGCTTCCTTATCTACTCATGATGCACAAACTGCAGCTGCTTCTCACCCAGGTAACAAACAGTAAAAATCCGATTCCTGCTTCAATAAGCATTTCATTTAGAGGAATCTCAGCACTTTTGCACAGTGCAGGTACCTTACAGGCTGGGGCAGAACAAGTTTCTTTCAGTAGTTTTACCAGTCTGCTTCTATCTTGACCCAGAGAGACAGGGTCAAGCATTTCATTCTAAGAGCATGTCTATCAGGCTCCTCATCTCCTTCCTGGCAGTATAATACCACTGTAAATTCACAAGAGACCTCGATCTAAAGACAGAAAGGATCAGCATCTTTACAACTTGGATGCCACCTGTGGAGCAGTCTAAAGGTTTACTCATCCCTAAAATAACTGCCCTGAGCAAAACTCCCGTGGACTTTCTTGGTGTAATTACTGCAATGTAACCATTAATGGGTGAAAACCAAAGTAGTTCACAGAAACTTCTTAAAGACTTGTTCAGACATCTTCAACCCACCAAATTAACAGAATAGGAAGGAGATGTAGGGCATTTTCCTCATCATCTTCGTTAGCCTATGGGAAACATGCTGCAGTAACATACTGCCAGTTGTCATGATATTCTGCCTATTAATCCGTAAAATAGGAGAAGCAGCCATGTCTCTAGAGTAGAAATGCCTCTAGCCTCTAGAAACAAGCCTGAAACAAATCTCTGAATAACTTTGACTCTTCTGAATTACCAAAGCACTGAAGTTCGGCTCCTAATTCCCTAACTCATAACTTGTAAAAGCCTAAAGTAGACCAGCGATGTTCAATTGTAATCAAACTCAGAATCCAAATCTGGATCTTAGCTTTGCCACTTTGGCAGAAAGGTTTGGAGCAGTTTGAAGCTCCATGAAAAACATCTGAAGCAACAGTAACTCATGTTGCAAAGCTATTTTTTCACTGTTATATGGTGATGTTATAAACAAAGAAAATACAGTAATTACTTTAAATCATTAGATTTTTTGTCTTTCATCCTCGCTTCCAACTTTTGCATGTTTGATCTCAAAGCTTATAGTTAAGCGTGTCAAAGATCATGAATTCTGCTCGGCAGTTGTGCGTTTGCCAATTCAAACACTGAATTCCGCCCCACTAGTAAAACGCTGTTCAGTATAAGGGAAAATTGGGGTGAATGGATTTCTGCTGAAAGAAACTCAAATTCATATTCCCACTTAACAGTGGTATACAGCCCACTACTAAAACTGGTGGGGCTCTAGGAATTAGAATTCCTGTTTTGTGGCTATCCAAAAAGTATAGATGGTTTATACAGAGTAAAGACAGTGCCCCAGTTGTGGCAGCTGCTTTCAGAGCCTTCCCCCTCTTCTGCTAATGAGCTCAGGAGGCCAGAAACCAATAGGAGAATTAACCCTGAAAATATAAACCTGCAGGAACACTTGGATTTTTGTTCTTTTATTTTTTTTATTTCACCCACTCTTTTAAAAGCCTCAGTGTTTCATCTGCCAAGCAATGAGCACTCCCAACTGCATTTTCAGCAGCTTCCTACCAGGGAATGTACTACACCAAAGAACACAAGGATATGAAATGAAACATTAGCAATTCCTCCCAGAGTAATTGAACCCATTACATTTCATGAGATTTCTACATTTCATTTAGCCTGAAATAAAACAAAGATTGGGTGTTTTTCCCAAGTCTATTGAGTAAAAAACCAAACGTACCTTTAACAGAGATGCAAAAAATTAGTCTCTTCTTATTAAATCATACTTAACAAATTATAGCAGTGACACAAGTTAATTGCAGAGTTATCTGGAGGATGGTAGAGTTATCATGAGTCACTCTGTAATTAGGAACAGAGCATGATTTCTAACAGTTACCAAAGCTATCACACTAGAAGAAATTCTTACTGTGAAATGATGAGCAGTTGCCTGTCATGCTCTAACACATTGCGGCCAGACCTACACTACTGCCATTAATATCTGCTCCAACAACAGTAAGCGGAGCCTCAGTTGCAGAGGCATTCAGTGTGCTATGAAGATGGTCCTTGTTCAAACACTTCATGGTATGAGGAAGCACAGCCTGAAAGGTGACAGGCAGGTAACGTCACTGACACAGTGAAGAGAGGAGTGAGCAGAAATTGATAGCATAAACCCTGTTTACATTCACAGTGAATAGTTCACTAGAGACTACAGTACAAAGTAGCAGGATCCCACTGCCCACTACATCCATTTCACACATCCCGATGGGACAGAAAATATGGCACGTCATGTCTTTGCTGTTGAGATGCCTGTGGTTGACCATAAGGGAAAAAATGAGAAAAGCAGCACAGATTTAAAGTCTGAGAAAGAACTTCAGCAGCAAGTTACTGACTACATGCAACCAGAGACCTGGGAAAGTTACAACTGTAGAAAAATGGAGAACTGCAGCCTGGAAGATCATAAACAGAAAACCACTGATGCCTTGAAAGCAAGAGGTAAAAAAAATGGATAAGTAGGAGACAGATGCTGATACACCTTTAGAGACAGGATAAGGAAGGAGAACAAAATAAAAGTTGAAATTCTTTTCGCTAAAGTATCTGAACTCTGTGGAGGCTTCTCTGGACTTTCCTCCAGAGAAGGATCAGAAATGCACTGAGGCACCTACACATTCAGAAGGGTTTGAGTGATCACAATTACTTCATAGTAAAGAAGAGCAATATGTATTTACCAAGAATGTCAAGAAATTCACAGTGCCCCTTCACAGACTTCAAGCGCCAGGCGGCAATCATTCGTATATAAACATGGATAAAAGTAGAAATATTTAATCAGGTTTAACTAGGTGATCAACTTCTTTCAAGTACCATAAGTATCTAGTATCTACTTGGTACAGTCCTACAATTTCTTCAGAACCTCCTACTGCTTTCTGCCTGCAGTTTCTGTTGGGTAAGAGAGTAACTGCTGATAAGAGGCCTGCATCAGTGTGGGGGTGCTAACAGTCCCTGGAAGATTTAATGCTGCATTTCAGTAACAGCCCACAAAGCATTTGTTGAAACTTCCTCGTTAAGTTGCATTACAATAAATCAGTGCTAAACTGTAATTGCAATTTGCTTTTCAAGAACACCCATTTCTCAGAAGTCTATAAAGTTCAGAATGAACATCAACTAAGCCAAATTTTGCACTTCAGCCCCTTTGTTTTTCAGATTTGAACTATCCCCGATTACCTTCCTTATATACCTCTGACATTTATGAGATCTACAGCCAATGTGTTCTGTGCCTGTTGACAGGAGCACAGCATTATTCACACTACCAGATACCACTTTCTGTAATAACTCAAAGTGAGGGGAAGGTGCAAGCAAGGCAGCCTAACCTATCTGAAAAGAAAAATAATTTATTTTCCGCTTCTATGCTACAAAAAAAGTATGGTTTTTTTCCACTCATATCTAAAAAGGGAGCTTTGGGAGACAGAGGTCTCATTTTAAGCTCCGTACCCTCCAAGGGTATGGAGGACAATCTCACAGGCTTGAAGGGGAGATTAAAAAAAAAAAAAAAAAGAAAAAAAGAATAATGATAACCAGCTCTTTCTGTCTAATTCTGTCATTTGCTATCACAGCCAGACACACCTCCCCATGTTTCTGGGAACACAAGTCATTAACCTGGGGTTCACGCATGCCTAAGGTAATCAGTGTTTTGCAGAGGGTCCATGGAGTACACAGCACAGATTACCATTTTAAGAAAGAAGACATTTGGAAGCCTGTTTCTGAAACAGATGCAAACAGTCTTTCCCAGGGCTCACAGTATGACATGGTCGTTGCATCTCCTTTTTCACCAAACAGAGGCCCCCAAGAACAGTCTCCCAGGGGTGCTGTCTGCAAAGCAGACCTGCCCAGACACATCACTGATCCAGCCTCTGCCAACAGGGTCTTGTAGATTCTCTGGTAGAAATGAGGGATCATCTGCCCTTGGGACTAGTTTCATTAATAGCCAAATCTTGATATAACTGTGCTAGTGCAAATCTCTGGGACAGACATCTGGGCTATTTACCCAGCATGAAAACAGGGAGTGCTACCCTGGTGGAAAACTGCAGCTTACAAAAGATAAGTGCAGCTACACTGGTAGTTGAAAAATGAGAGCTGGATGGTAGATTCCCATTTTAGAAAAGACTCTCTAGGGAACACTTTAGTGGAAAAACCATATGCCTTTCTTTTGTATCAAATTCTTGCTACTCTTGAGTGTCAGAAAATTGAGCTGAACAGGTTAGTACAATGTATAACTCTTGCACCAACAATATAGTAATTTAGAATTGTAAATATAGCTACAGTGCATGTAAGGACAATGGGATCAAAAAGTGACAGTGAAAAAAAAAATGTTTAATTGGATCTGGATGGCATTTGCAGAGAGCAGCTAATCAACATGCCAGATAATCAACCCAAAGTAAATTTTACCACTGTCATTACTACATTCATTATCAGTGGCAATTTTCTCACTTTGGACAACAGGACTTACTTTTTCCAGTGTCACCTTCCAATTCTACTGTACTCAGAAATTAGTTCTGTGAACTTCATGTTTCGGAAATACAAACCATATGCTTCATCCTTTTCTGTCCATTTTTTCCCTTCTCCATTTGTGCCTTAACATGTTTCATAGGAAAAGTCTACTGATGCTTTAAGCTTATTCTCAGTTCATATCCAGTCAGTCCTTCCTGCAGATATTTGGCATTTAAATATGTATGCCTCATTTTCAAGGTTTAATGGTAAGAACTTTTCAGCAGTAACAATTTTCAGGATACATGTATGCGAAGAAAATGGACTGCTGCTATACTGCAAATAAATTATAGTCAATTCAGTTAGCTGTTTCTGGAAAAACTTGATTTCTATCTTTATTAGCTCCACTATTTGCTTATAAAAGGAACAAACCAATGAATTCTACATAGGGGAAAAAAAAAAAGAGGTGGGAAGGTTTCTCTTTTGACACTGACTTTCTGATCACTAGAGAAATAAGTGTTGCAGAAATCATTTATGCCATGCCGAGTATTTTAATGTAATGGGCATCCTCTAATTTGTACTGTGGGCAATTTCACCTCTTGGATGTTAAAAGCTAAATTGCATGGTAAGATAGCAGAAGCTAGGAGCTCACAGAGGAGTGTAAGATCTGGTTAGGTTTTGTCTACCACAATGAAGCAGCATTTTTCACTCCTGCTCAGTGTTTGTCATCCATTAAATGCTTAGAAGGTTGGTCCAGCAGTTCACACACACTCCATCTGGTTTCACAGAATGCCACATCCCTTGGTGACTAGTAAAGTCAAGGAAATTGAATGGTGAATAGACTGTGTTGCCTCAAACAGCGCAGAAACACAAGTAATGATAAGTTACATCCATTTAAGTTTATCCTCTGCTGTGCAATGTAAAATGGGAATGAGTGGTTTATGATGCAAGAATTGAAATGATGTATTTGTAATTCCCCTGTAACAGCTCAGAGACACTTATCTTTACTGAGGAATTATAATCCCCTTGCATGTCAATCTCAGGGCAGCTCATTGAGAATTCTCTCTCAGCATTTGTCCCTGTACTCAGCAAGACTGCATAAGCCAAGCAGTGGGGAACATGCTGCCAAGGGGGTAACGAATAGGCCATACTGTATTTTAATTATGGGGAAGAGAACAAGGTATTCTAACAGATGATGGCAGGCTGCACTGATGGTTTCTTTGATGGAAGCCTGTCTTGGTGAATGAAGTGTCTTTCAGTACAGCAAAAATAATGAGCTCCCTAGTGTAGGCTCAGCTATTTTTAAGAAACCATTTTCTTCCTGCTCCACAGTTATCAGCCAAGCTATGCCAATCCTTTCAAACATGGCTCAGGGTGAAAAAAGAATAGCTGGAAATGCACAGTAGTCCAGCCTATCATTATGGATAACAAAACAAACTGTGCCGAGTAGCACTTAACTCTCTGGATTAGAAATCCCACAATTTGTTCAACAAGGCCCTTTACTGACTGTGCAGCCATGCAGTCACAAGCAGCACAGATTTAAAATGCAGACAGGATTCACCCCCTGACATCATCTTCATTAACAGTCAGATTCGCCCAGTACTTTTCCCTGAATGTTGTCACCCTGAGCCCCTGCCACGGCACCTGGCTCCATCAGGGCACCTTCAGCTGAGTCTTTGTGCTTTAGATTTTTCTACTGGATTCCCAAATCATGTCACTGCAGCTCAGCTCTCAGCCCTAGTTACAGCCTCCCACAGCTTATTTAGGACTGACTTTCTCTCCAGGGATCATTAGGCCCTTCTGGCTGTGATTCCTCTAGAAATACTTTACAAGAAGGCTCTCAACAGATCCTGTTTCCCCCGGCCTATCTTAAACCATGCAACAGGACACCAAGTATTTTATATGACCCATAGCATCACATATCCACAGCTACATTTCCCACAGATGTCAGTGTTAAAAAGATATAATTTCTGGTTATTTTTAACTAAGACTGTTGAGCATTTGTTGTCCTAAAAATCAGATTTCTCCATCAATAGGACCAATATAACCTAAAGCAAAGGTGACTGTTGTACATGGAGAAAACAAACACCAATGCCAGGGCAAGTGTTTCTAGAAAAGTGGCAAATTTATAAGGAGACAGGAGGAGAAATGATTAAGCATTGAAATGAATACTGACCATAATAAAACAGGCTAATAAAATGAACATCACATTCTAATTATGAGAAGGAAATAACTTCTAGTAATAGCATAACCTTAATTAACCACTACAAAGAAAACGTGGTGGTAAACTAAAACAAAAGCAAAAATTGGAAATCAGAAGTTAAGTAATATTTTCCTGGAGAAAATGGGAGGGTTTGCCCCCTATTCTACACCCTTGAATATAATGTACTTCCTAAAATTATTATGAGCCTAATTCCCCTCTGGAATGAATCAGCATTGTTGCGGTAACTTCAAAAGCAGGGGAAGGATAAACCAGAGACCTGATGTTGAAACTTAAGGTGGAGGGGTGGGGAGTTCTTTTCTACTATCATTAATCTTTCATGAACCATCTCTGATTCCTGAGAATTTATTCATTATTTGGGAAATACTTTCAGATAGTCAGCATGAATCATTTCCAGACTTTGGGCAGTTCACTAAAACGTCCATTTCAGCAGCATGCAATTCAAGATAGGCAGTTTTGTAGCACATTTCTGTTTCTGCTTTGCCACCGGAAATGTTTCAGCAGGGATATAATGACAAGGAGACAAGCAGTGCACATCCAGCACAAGCTGCAGTATTTCAGGAAATGGAGAACATTCTTCAGGGAAACCAGACACAAAGATGAATTTCTTATACCCTGCAAGAATCCTCAAATATCATAAGCAAATTATTCATAAGCATAATTAAGAGTGATGTGGTGAATTCAGTTGCATCTTTCAGTCAAAGCTGAAACTCATTTTCAAAGTCCTGGCCTTAGTACATGAATGACTGAGTAAAGCTCATTAGCCTGAATTATAATAAAAGGTAAGAGTAGATTATAAAACTACTTAATTAGCTATAAATCTCTCATGATTCTCTACTTCTAATGTACACGAAGTCTAGAAAGAGATGGCCAAGTAGCAGAGTAATCCTCTCAAGAGTGACAGCCATGCTTGGACAACCAGCACCCACCTGCAGGACAGCAGCTCTGTGTCCCCTGGGAGAGGAACTCCAGTTAAAGCCTGGACACAGAGCAGCAGTCCTCTCCCCCTCTGCACAGCTGCTCTGTTCCAGAAACCAGGAGGCCACAAAAGTTACCAGAATAAAGCATATCTCCCATGTGTCAAAACTTGCTCATATTTAAAAAAAAAAAAAACAAAAAACAAACAAACAAAAAAAAACGGTGTACAACCCTGTCTTGTACACTGCCATTCACCCACTCACCACAGATGTATGCATTTATTTATTTCAAGAAAAACCTCTTATAGCCACTGCTCTCTACAGATTATCCTATAGACCGTATCTTTGAAATTGCTACTTGGCCTGGATCTTTCTAAGCAAGTCAGCTTGATCCATCATTCTCTGAAAACAATTAAAATTTGAAGTACTAAATACCTCTAACAGAGGTATTAGGTAGCCTCAGTTCCTCATATTGGCATTCTTAACTACTGTAAATTTAAGAGGAACATTGCTCCTGTAACCACAGCTGATGAACCTCAGGAATTGTGCTCATCCACCTGTATTTTGGTAAAAGAGCCTTTCAAAACAGTAGAGAAATCACCAGGATCCCTTTGCTGGTCGACATTAGGTCCAACCTCAGTTTAGATGGGAGGAGATAGGCATTTTACTATGTCTGTGAGGACAGACTACATTACACATGTCCCGTGTTTCCTGTAAATACCCTTTCTCTCTCACTTTGTGCAGGGTGAGAGTTTCATTGCACACAAGAGAGACTGAAGCCCAACATGCAAACCCAATGTTTACCTGAATCCTTTCACTCCGTTAAGACTATTCGCCTTCCTAACAATCAAGTCACTCAAGCTTGATGGATCGCAATCCTCACCATGGGCAGAATAGGATTTACCTCAAGTACAACCATGACTCAAACATGTCAAAGAGCCGCCATAGGATGCTGAGCGGTATTGACAGCTGAAGTCTTTGTGCCTGTCATTTCTGACACTTTGCACAGGCATCGGTTGGAGTTTGCAGCATCTGACTGGTAGAGAATAACAACCAACTGCGCACATCCCAGCACTGCAGGGGAGAGACTTTGACAAATCGGCCTGGACTGTCTTGAATGAGAGTGGACTGACTCTTTCTCTATGATCCCAAGGACAGCATAAGAACTTTGGGCTGTACGTCCTGAAACAGAATTGGAAATAAATATGAAGTGTGTTCCCAGGGGCCCAAGTAGCTTATGCATTTGGACTTCACACTTTTTTCCAGCTGTCACTTCCAAACAGTGCCTGGCGTTGAGTGGAGATAAAAGTTGTTTCTTCAGTATCCAAAGATCCCTTGATTGCTGTTAAAGAGCCTGATCCAAAGCCTTCTCCCTGAAAGCTGGTGACTGGATCCATTTGAGCACTTTACACCACCTGGCTGCCGAACTCTCCAGGGTCATTTCAGGGTCTGTCACAGAAAGGACTTAACAGAAAGGAGCTCCTCTTAGCACCGGTTAAGTACTTCATGGGCACTCACAAGGCAGACCCCCCATTTCCCTGCCACAGCGATGGATTGCCGTGTAGCAGCCCTGGGAGAAGGCCCTCCTCTTCTCGCTTCTGCTCCTTCACAGGCCCCATCCCTTCCCCTCACTAGCACCACAGTCACAGTGAGCCACAGCCTCCCTTTAGAGAGCTGTCATGATTAGTGTGTTAATACTAATTGATCACAGGAATGCAAAATAAGTCTACAGAACTGCGCTGGGTGCCCATGCTCAGGTGCCGGGGTCTGAGGGGCCTCTGTGAGGAGAGGCCGGGGCCGCCCCAGCGCAGGGCACAGCCGAGCCCCTCAGCAAGGCTGGTGGTGCCTCTGGGAAAGTGCATCCGAGAAAGGGCAAAACGGTGCATGGAGTGAGGCAAAAAGGGTGAGAAACGGCCCTGCGAGCACCCAGGTCAGAGCAGGGGGAGGAGGAGGAGGTGCTGCAGGCCTGGGGCAGAGACTCCCCTGCAGCCGTGAGGGAGAGACCAGGGGGGAGCAGGGGAAGTGTGCGAGGAGGAAGCAGCAGCAGATAGGAGCTGTTAGGGACTGAGCACATCCCTCATTTCCCTGTCCCCTTGTGCTGCTGGGGGAGACAGAGGAGTTGGGAGTTGAGGGAGGAGAATCAGAGGAGCTGGGAGTAGAGGAGTGAAGGTGAGCCCGGGAAAAAGGAAAGGTGGGGGAAGGTGGGGATGTTTTAATTTATTTGCTATCCACTATCCAAATCTATTGTAATTGGCAATAAGTTAATTTTCTCCAAGTTGAGTTTGTTTTGTCCATGATGGTAACTGCCTTTTGTCTTGACTCACAAAATTCTTTTTACCTTATTTTATCCCCTCCTGCTATCCTGCTGAGGGGGAGTGAGAGAACAGCTCAGTGTGCAGCTGGCAGTTGGCCAAGGTCAACCCACCACAACAATATATCAAAATCTAGCATTTATTCTCATTTACTGCAGATAAGGTATTTTAAATTGTGAAGGCTTTAAAAATTGGGGAAAATAAGGGAGACAGTTGTAAAGTACACTGGAGAAATTTCCATCTTGAGATCTCAAGATGTTTTACAGAGATTGAAGACCACATTATACCTAGCTTTGTGGGGTACTTGGGGAAAAAAAAAAAAAAAAAAAAGAATAAAACAACCGCATCCTTGACCCCATCCAGTCACGTTCACAACATACACAGCTCTTGTATTGCTAATGGCCGAACACAAAGTCTGTGAACAATAAAAGTTAACACACCTGGTATCTCCTTGACAGACTTGCCATGGGGAAATACAGTCCTAATATCTAGGTTTGGATGAGGCCCCCCTGGCATCCAGCTGTCAGGAAGCACACTCGAAACACACTTGTGTGGAATGAAATTGTCTGCAATTCAGTCTTCAGAAGCATTTCTTAATTTCCACTCTGACAAAGTAAACCAGTTCTTTATGGAACAGAAAGTAGAGAGAAGAAAAATAAAAGCCATACTTCAAATCATATTAAAGAGGGAAAACTACACTTCGTGAAACAGAATATTATTTTTTTAATAATGTTAGAACATGGTCTTAGGTGAAGAGCTACATTAGTCTTACATAGAATGCATGATTAATGGAGGAGCTGATGCTCCTGCTGGTCAGTGGGAACAGCAGAGGGACAACAGTGCCATCAGTGTTATCACCTGATATATCTACATTTTAAGTACTGACAAATGAAGCTTAATGTTCCATTGGATATGAAAACAAATGAAGAAAGAGCAACACTAAGGTCCAGCAACAAAGTGAGTGTGGGGGAAGCACAGATATTGCTGGGCTATATAAAACAGCCTTTTAAAGGTAAATTGAAGTTTGAAGGAACAAAGTGTGTCTAGCACAGCTGTTACTCTGCAAATTCATTGGCACAACTGGCACCCAATGCATTATCATTTATAATGGAACCACGCTAATCTACATGGAGAATCTGCTGAAAACAAACTGGGATCCTGAGCACTGAAGAGCTCCACACAGTAAGAGAGACACCCAGGTCATGAGAGACAGTTGCCTAGTTATCTTTCGCCACGTCATGCTGAGAGACAGGGACATTGCTGCTGTCAACAGAAAAACCTCATTTTAAGATATATACTGCCTGGATTTGCCTGGGGATGTTCTGGTTTTGTTGTGCAGGGTCCCATCCTGACTTTGATCCTTACTTCAGCCCTTGGCTGGGCCGAAACACAACACAATGAAAGAACTGCAGCCTGTAAGGGAGACATGAGCACAAGGCCTTCAAAGTGCAGCTTCTACCCGTCTCTGCAGGAATGAGGTATTTCTGTTCAGGGTGATCAGGACTTCATAAATATTCTCGTTCTTTTTCCAAAAGGAAAATTTTCCTTCTTAATCGAAGTATTTTCAGTCTTCTCTATAGAGAGGAACAGCTGTGCTCAGACTTTTGTCTTTCTTTAGCCAAGGATTCTTATGACCTAGAGCTGCAGCATCAAGGAAGCCATGGAAAGCTTTTGAAAGGTAATGCTGTGCTTTTTAAGCCTGGCAACATGCTGAGACAGAGGCAGGTCACCTTTGCTATATCTATCACCAGTAAAAGCTATGTTCTCTGGAAGGGAGGCAATTTTGCTGGAAATTGCAGACTCCTGAGTCTGTGTATCTATTTTAAAACAGCTACAATGCAGATGCCAGAACGACATTTGTTTGGAGCAGTCACCATATTAGAAAATTTGCTTTGTTGATGGGAAAGCAAGTCACAGCCTAGCTACATTCAATCTACCTTCAAGACTTTCTCCTGTCACCACTGGTCCCTGCGTGCTGTTCTTTACCATCATATAACAGTGACCGCTGACAGCATTTGTTCCTACTGCTGCGTAAGTTTCAAAGAAAAAGAGAACTGAGCCCATTAACTTGATTTTTTTTTTCTTACTTACATGAACCTGATCCTGGCTTCCACCACATCTGTGGCACCATTCCCTTCAAGCTCAAATCTGCAGGTTTAATTCCTATGGAGCTTTATCAGTAGCTATTAACTTCCTTCTATGAGTTCCTAAGCCTCCAATTGACTTCTAGGAAACAGGATTCATTGCTATTTCTTGCCCTAATACAAGAAAAATATTGCTCGTGTCACTCTGCAAATGCTTCAACTGGCCCTAGCTCCACTCCTTCACTCTTCCTGAGTTGAATCCTTTAAAAGTTGTTGATTGTACTATAGATCTCCTGGCATGTGACCAAATTTCTTCTTTACAGTGTTGAAGTCTGTCCAGCTGCCAACCTCCCTTTCCACATACACATAAATAAAAGAGCTGCTGAGAGCATTTTCAGCCTGTTAACACTGTATTGGGTGTTCCACACAGAGAAAACTGGAGCAGCTACAACTCACACTCTTATTTAATATGTATCAATGCCAACCAGTATCTAATGGGCATAATGATTGAACACTGACAAGTGTATTTTTCCAGCCCAGTTCTGCTTTGGCAATAATGCCTGACCAAGATTGATGACTCTACTACCAAAGCATGTAGTTTGTTTGTTTCTTCTATAGGCTTCATTTTTCAAATAGTCTCAGATTCCCCTTCCCTCGCCCAAAGAAAAAAGGGTATGGAAAATTGTGATGACACCTGAGATACCTATGTGAGTTTAGTTGCTGTTTACTCAGACCATCAAACCACAAAGGTCAGATTCACTAACACACTAACTTGGTTTATTCTAGCATAATTCACATGGTTTTATATCAGTATAAAACTGGTCTGTCACAGTGACACATGCAGCTCCCTCAGTGAGGGATTCAGTTACTGGTGTGGAACGAAACCTGAGCAGGTCTGATCGGATCACGACAGGGACATTTCACACATACTTATCAAGTGCCCACACAAGATTCAAGGCAGTCCCCAAGAATAGAAGAGTGTCAGCAGCACAAACAGAAAGAGCAAAACAGACTCCACGTGCAAGGCATGGTTTTCCTTTTTACACTGTTTTTAGGAGTCAGCAGCAGATCCCAAGGACATCTGAGAACAGCAAGGAAACATTGACATGCAAGGCCGAGCTAGGAGCCATTTTACAGCAGGGAGTAAGACCACAGTGTATGTGACTCAAAGATAAGACATTTTAAGTTTGTCTTGCCTAAGGAGAATCCACTGGGAGGCAAAGTACACTGCTGTATGCTACAAATGGCAATTACCCAGGAAAAGAACAGAAGAAATGGGAGAAAGCTCTAAAATAGGAACTCGATGGCATATTTTGCTCTCTGAGGAGAAACCTGGCAATGTTGTATTTGAAGATCAAGTCTCCTCTGTTTTTATCAAAAGTAGTTTGGACCTGGCCTACTCCTTAGTTTTGTTGTTGTATCACATTTTTATATGTTTTTTACAAAGGAGTCACCTGTGTTTTGGGGTACGTTTAAAAAAGGAAGACACAGGTCTTGTTCCTTACTGGCATAGCAAACCCATACAAGAGAGATATTCAAGGGTTGGACACAGGAGTGTATCCGCCTTTCCTGAACACTAGCCATGGCAGAAACTGCTTTCATGTCCTACTGGTGTAACAAGAGTCACTGTGACCAATGTAAACTGAACAAAAAAAAAAAAAAACCAAACAAAACAAAAAAAAACACAACAAACCAACCAACCAAAACAAAAACAAAAATAAAGCCCAGGTGTCTCTCTTCCCTGCCTCTGAATGCTGCCCAGCAAATGCACACAGCCTCAGAAACCAGCTGCCTCCTCCTCAGCTCCAGTCAAGATGCAACACATACTAGAATTTCTTGTGAAACATGATCAAAAATACACTCTCTTTAAAATTTCCTGAGTCCCATTTATACAAGATCTTAGAAAGCAGTAGTACTTCAGAGACAAAGACAAAAAGCAATTGTAGAGATGAGTCCCCAGAGGGATATTTGCTCATCCTTAGCCTAGAGAACTTCTTGCTGGTCTATTATACGGTTCCTAATTTGAAACAATGTGTGATATATAGGAAAGGTTAAATAGGACTGATCGGTAGTAGAAAGTGCATTTTACACTGAATTAGGTAAGGGTAAACAGGAGATAGCAGCTGTGTTGCATAGTAGATCTATACTATAGTGATTCCATATGCTTCTTGCAAATACTCTCCTGAGTGAAGCATCACCATACTTACACATCTGAAAAACTCATGAAATATCACTATGGCACACATCTTCAAATAAATATCCATTTTAGTTTTGAAAAGACAAGCAAGAAATTTCATTTATTCCTGATGATCTTCAGCCATGATTCTCAGCCATATACCCCTGATACCATTACTGACACTTTTCATTCAGCTCCCTGATCCTACCCCTTTTCTTTGCCTCAGTTTCCCTTCCAGTTCCACCCATATTTACTGAAAAGTCCTTGAACAGGTCACAATCCTGTAATCAAAGACTACAGATTAGACAAAGGCAAATTATAAAGTCTGGATTGAGTGCAAGGACATTTGGTAAATGTAATTTACAAAACACATGAGCCACAAAAAATTCCCAGACATTTATTGCTCTGAAGCACGTTTGCTCTCAATAATACCTAAAATCTAACTCATCTGCTTCTTATTTGCTTCTGACTTTATTGGGAGGTTTTTCTCAGAGCAGAGGTGCCTTTGAGCAAAGGTAGATCAACCAAGAATGAAGTCTTACTTGAGCAGAATCTGAGAGGTTAAATGCTTGGGAAAGTGGGCAGCAGAATAGGAGATGCACCACTGAAATGTAAATACAGAGAGTACCTTATACATACTCTGAAAATAAAACCAAAGCAAGCTCTCACTGCATTATTTAGTGCTCTAGTTGTCAAGGTACTCTAGTGAACGGTGACAGAAACAATACAATGGACATTATTCTGTGTCCTCCACAGGCACACATACATACTTACATAACCACATTTGTACACAGATGAAACCTGAATTTTAAAGGATTGAAAGCAAGTTAACAGCTATATTAATAACAAGACTAAAGCATCTTTGTAACTATGAATTTAAGTATTGGATCAAAAAGCTCCTGTCCCAGAATCCACAACATTTGTACCTAATACCAAGGCTCAGGTACCTTTCCAAAAATGTCATAAAAGTTAGCATAGTTTTCTTTACTACAATGTAGGATCATTTTGAGTGGAATCAGTCTGATGACTGCAGGTGATAAAATGTAAGCGTAAATGCTGTATAACATCCTGCTGAGATGAAACACCATGCAGCACTCCCACCATCATTCCACACAAGGAAAGAACAAGTGACCACTAGATATCTTGTAGGAATATGATTTGCTGACATTTGTTTTAGAACACTATTATTACTTTCAATACTCTCAGATGCTGTTCACAGCAAAGGATACAAGTAACTCCTGAAAACAGAGAGGGTAGTTTCCTTGTCTTTCAGCAAAGCAAAAGCTAGGCCAAGATTTCAAAAGAAGCTTGGGCTGATTTGAAATTTTCTTTATTTCAACTTACTGCCATAGGTACAAGTGTGCCCACAGGTCTGGTAAATCAGAGTTCTTACTTTCCAGATTTCCACTACTTATTTTGACTCAACTCCCATGGCCTTTTTAAGGAAGGAAAAGGTGACAAAAAACCCACAAGATTTATTTTTTCTAGACTAAAAATGACATTGTCACTAGCTGCAGTTTCATTTTTGTTTCCTTGGGTTTTTTTGTTTACTCTCTTGAGTAGAGAGATCACTTGTACCTGTAAGATTTTTGTTTTATTTCCAGCTTGGGACTGGGGAAAAAAAAAAAAAAAAAGTAATTTCTTTCACATTGTGATAAAAGACATAGTCACAAAACACCACAACTTCCAGAGAGTTTCGTATACCATCAACTTCAGCTAATTTTTAATAATTTATGTGTAAAACATGCACCAAGGGCAGAACAGGAATTAACCACTTCGATAGGTCTACTTTTTAATTTGTTACTTGGATGAGACAAAACTTTGCCTGGAAGCGCTCCTTCTCCAGGTACATACCCACATTGTAAATAGCCCAGACCTGTAAGAATACAGATAGTTAGCATCTACAGTATTATCTGATAGAAATGTAATGATACAAGAACATACAGAGACTCACAAGTCACTGAAGAGAGTGACTTGGATACAGCCCTGTAGTGCACACACAGTCCAATACTTATCTATGTGGGTAATTCACAAGAGTAATTTTGCATCATTACTGCTCCCATTTGCTTCTACAGCAGTAGCACTAAGGTGTTGAATAATAGAGACCCTCCGCAGTCATACAGTCTATAAAACTTAGCAGGTCCCCCACAATCCAGTTATAACAGAAGAGGTTCAGGTTAGCATAAACACAATCAAGGGTAAAGAGCCTCTACAAAAGAAAAGTCTAGGGACATCACACAGGTAGGTGGTAGTTATAGGCATTGCTGCCTCAAAATCATTTCAACCCTCACTTTCTTTGAAAGATAAATATACATCAGCAAAATGTCAAACTCTGCTCAATCCACTAAAATTATCAGTAGTTGCCTTAAATCTTACAGACATCACAGAAGTGGGTCTTGAAGATACAGCTTTTATAAAATAAATAAGATTTTTTTCCCCTCAAAAAGTTGTTTCATATTTAAAATCATTTGCAAAGTATGGGGGATACAGTACAAATTCAAGGATCCTAGAACTCCAGGTCCTGAGAAATGTCTTACTGTTAACTTGGTAAAATAACCTCTGATATATTCTAATCCTTCTCCAATTTGGTTCAACAGACTTACTCTGCACAATATGGCAGGTGGTGATATGTCACTGGGAACTGTAACTCACAACATAACTGGCTTCTTTAAGGTCCTCTGAAGTGATATTACTATTCTTGGGATATTTTCTAAAAGCTTTCATATCCTCTACTGCAGCTAAACAATAATTGATTTTTCTGTTCTTTCTAAGCACTGTCCCATTGCCAACATATATTTCTCATTTAAGTTCCTGGAGCAATTTGTTGCTTCTCCAGCTTAATCTTGACTTTCCATAAACTTACTTTATGAGCCTCCCCATCTGTTTCTGTGAGATGTGTGTGCATGTTCTGTATGTGCATCTCCACATATAGCTATTACCCAGACAGGTGTAGGTTCTCCTGCTGCACAGCATGTACATGCAGCCTTTCAGGAGTGGCTGTGGCAATGCTGTAAAATGAGGTTCTGAATCTGCTTCGCTGCTGATCCTGCTCCCCATTTAATATCTGTGACCACAATGAATCATGCTGGCCATCCTGGCTTCTCTTTACTGAATCATAGCCTGCAAGATAACATTTCTCCCTGGGGTTACACAGGTTGGTTTTGGATTACAAGCTCTTTGTGTGCATCAAGACTCCATTTTTGACCCATTACTATTCCGGATTTTATGCTGATAGTAAAGCAAATGGTTAGCATCACATTCTTCTATCTGTTTGCCAGTAACACGTAACATCTCTCACACAGTTTAAAAAAAGTCCTAACTGGTTTTGGTCCTGAATAAAATGGGTTCTCTACCTCTTAAATAAATAAATAAAAGGAATTAACAGTAACAAAAAGCCTTATATTGACATGTCCCTGTTGCTGGCTGCGCCCTGGGTGCCAGGTTCTGAAACCAGCCCTACCCCATCCTGCTGTCCAGGTGTGGACATCAGCTCAGCAGTTGTATAAAGCCCCAGGAATAAGATCTAGATTCAAGGACTGCTTCATTATTGCAGTAAGCACAGGATGTAAAACCACAGCTTATTTTAATTTTCTTGTGATGGCTTCACGTACTTAGGTTAGCTGAAAGGAGTATCAGTCAGATACCTTCTGCTCAAACCACTGGTCCCTGCAGGCAGTGTTGTCTGCCGGTAATCTGCCACGTTATGTCTTTGCAGCACTGTACTTGTCACTATTTTGGCTAGGGTTTAACGAGAATGTACATAAGGCTCTTCTTTCACAGAAGCATTGTGCATGATCACCCCAACAACATGAAGCAGGGTGCATGCACTGCATTCCCAGCTGCTTTGTTTTGCATGTATGCTAAGGGTTAAAATGTATCACCAGATTTTGTATCTTTTTCTGCCCTTTGGTGATTTTTCATAACTGAGGATGTGTTTCTCTTCTTAGGTCTTCAGCTGGGAATTTCACTTCACTAAGCTCCTGCTATTGCAGGGACCTATCACCTTCAGCATGCCTTTGGGCCCTCCTGCTCTTTTCTTACAGCAGAGCATAGCTGTACCGTGTGACTTTTAGTACAGGTCTTAAATTTGTGCAGGGAAGTATTTTGTGCTTTATAACTATGTGAAGCCACAGAAGATGGATTCTTCCAGACATTGCATTTACCTCCACCCCAATCTCTTTCCATACTTGTCTTTCCAGAAGTTGAAAGACTCGGTTGGAGTAAATAGCTGAAAAGCAAAAGTACTCCTTCTGGGAGTTTACAAACCAACGTATTTTTCTAGGAAGTAAGCAGTCCTCTCTCTGCAGAAGAAACACTGCTCAGGATCACCAGCAAATATCATGTAATCATCAGGGAAACATGAAGAGCAGCTGAAAAGAGTCCATGACCTTCGAGGATGGGTCAAGTTCCTATTTCACCAGATCTAAGCACAATAAGGTTAAAGCGTGAGCAAACACACTACATCTTGACACTTTCCGATGAGTATTTGTAGAAAGGTCTACGCCAGTGCTGAGACGGCATCGTTAAATACAGTACGGTGTTCAAGTGTTTGAGAACCTATATAACTTCAAGTATTCCATGCTTCAAAACTCTGAATTTACCTCCCCTACAAAGGGCAGGATCCAGCCTGTGCCTGGTACTCAAGACAAGTGCTCTCAGGGAAACATTTCTGGATCTACCTACACTCAATTTTTTTTAAGTCAACACTTACTGTAAAAAGTAGCGAAAGAACTTGCAGCCAAAAGTGTTTTATTTGCTGCAAGACATGTTTTCCAGACACCTTCTGCTGTTGCTACAGCCAGCCACCTCAGGTGCCACCAGCCCACGTGCCAGGGTGGCAGCTGGGCCACATGTTCCCAAGAAGAAGGGAACAGCAGGAAGAAATGGGAGAGCATCTCTTTTATTGGCATCGCCCAGACTGTAAAAAACAGGGCTCAGATGGGAAAGGGAGGAAAGGCCATCAAACTAAAAGGTTTACTTTGTTGGGTTTTTTTCCCCTCTTAACAAATTAAATAAAAAGTCTAAAAACTACAGCTTGCATAATTTAAAATATCTGTAAACATGGAACATGCATAATTGATGATAAACAACATGCTAATCACCTCATAATGGGAATAGAGGGGCAACCTACCCTCAGTTTATGTATAAGTAACAAGATGGAAGCTTGCTGAGCACGGTGTAATAGTTTTTTCCCCCCATCTTACATTTGTGTCTCAGCATGATGGTAAGCCACAGCTTAGGCAGGAAGCCTAATGTATTACTTATGCTAAGCTTTGAACTGAAATGCTTTTCTCTATTTTACATAAATATATATATTACTCCTTCACACACAGTGACTGATTCTGTCAGATCACTGTAAGAAGCTCCCTGCTGTGGTTAAAAAGGGGACAGCCATACAGCAAATGTCAGTAGCGGTCCAAGGTGCTTGTTTCTCAGCGCAGTGCAGCAGACATTGTCCCAATCCTCTTCCCATTCCTGTTAGCTACTTCGGAAACCTCACAGAGATCCAAAGCGTTACACAAGTGCTTACACCAGGGAGCACAACAAGGGTGCCTGCATAGATGACCTGTGATCTTTTACCTCTGCCAACTTGAAGAGATCACTGAATCCACTGGGGAGTAAAGTACTGCCAAGAGGATCTGAAGCTGTTACTACTTCCAAGACCAAAGTCCAGATTTTCTGTTAACTAAAGTTGACCTTTGCATGAAGAATGCCAAAGCAAACTGTTTGGAAAAAAACTCCAAAATTATCCTCTGGTGTAGACACAGATGTTGGTAAGCAGAGATCCTGATCCACATTCAATGCTGTTGCAAATATAGATACTATCAGCACTGAGATAGAAATACCCTTCTTCCAAGTATTCCCACTCAGAATGAAGGAGGTAGGTTTGTCTGCTTTCACAGAAACCAATGATTTCTGTACGGAGGAGAAACACAGGCATTATTAGGGAAATAAGGGAAAGCATCAAGGAAATAAAAACAACAGTAAAAATACATGGAGCAGGAATTGTAGAGCAACAGGCACGCCCTGCTCCAGCCAGCATTACAGGAATGCCAGAAGGCTATGAACACCAGGATGCTGAAAGCAGGAACAGAACTCCTGCTGACTTCAGAAGGAATATGACTGAGCTTAGGAGCAAATTTAACATGAATTTTATCACATTTTCTTCTCCTGAGATGATGTAGATGGGGACTGACTTGGACTAAGAGGCATTACACAAAAGCACAGCAATGAATCCACAAGTAGCTTCCATCTAGCTAACACAATACATACAACTCTTACCTTGTCAGAGGTCTGGATTTAATTAAAATAAATCTTAAATAATTTACACAGCATTTCATTAAAAGCATGCTGAGTTAGACCAAGGCACTTCCAGTGCAATTTGATGCATCCAGGATATAAGCTGAGAAACTAAGGTCATAACAGTGCACTTTTGTTTCTTCCTCCTTTTTGGAATCCGCTGTTTAAAACACCAAATAATTTTTAACCTTGCTTCAGGCAGACCAGATCTCTCTCATGGAATATATTAGCTAGATAATTAAAAGACCACAGATAGCCACAAACAGATGCGAGTCATTCTGCTTTAATGCCAGAGCCATTTCACCACTGGCACTTTAGAAGTTTGTCATGAGTTCCAGCATGCCAAAATTGTGCTCTCAGCTGAACAAAGGATAAATATTTAATGCTGGAGGGGAAATGAGAAAAAAAAACACAGCAACCCACCACTAAAAAACCCCACAAGGCAGAAAGAGAAACAAAAGGTTGTATGAAATAAGAGAATTGAGTAAAAGTCCTAAGGGGGGAAAACAAAACAAGTAGGACCAGCTGTACTGAAGAAAAAGTGGCTTTTCTGTCTCTGAATGTATAAGCACCCCCCTTAGAGTGATGGATGTACTGGCTGGAAAAGTCAACTGTGCAAACTAACTCCAGATTCATTCCCACTGCCCACTCCACTGGGTGAATCCTCTAACTTGGTTCACTTGGACTTCAACATCTTAAGACATTAAATATTATGTTTTTACAAATTTTGACTAATTTTGGTAGAGGTAGGTTCCAAAGCTCTTGCACAAGTCCTTGCACCAGCAGCTTGCAAGGATGCAACCACAGCACACAGCAGGAAAAGAGCAGCAGAGGTAAGGGGAGAAGAGTCTGCCCAGAAACATGGACTGTTCACTGCCAGGGCAAAAAGCACATGGGACACTCACTCTGAGAGGCTCGGCCCTGGACCTGCGAAGGGCTACAGAGCCATTTTGGCTTGTTTAGGTACCTTTGTGCACAAAATGTCTCCCCAGGAGACACGGAATAGATGCAGTAGCTCATTTAAAGAAAAGTATGCATCTCTGTCGAGCACTAGTTTTCATCTTCATACATCAGTCCTTTCTAAGAGAAGAGACATACGAGATACCAAGCCACCTTTGCATTCTCTTCCTGTCTTATAACAAGACCAGTATCTCCAGCGTGCCTAGGTCAAAAACAGGTTTTGCTCAGTTCAAGTTACTCCTCCTGCGGCAAAACATTAAATGATGGAGGAGGGGGGGAAAAAAAATAAATCACAATCTTAAATAATATTTGAAAAGTCAGGCTCCTATTAGAAAAATCTGCAAAACAAAAGGCTTTGAACTGCAGAGAATTCTCCTTGGCTCCTCTCTCACCCCTCTGGGAAGTAGGAAATGCTCCATTTGAGCACAAAACCTGCCTTTACTCCCAGCCCACGGGGAAGCAGGGAAATCATGATCAGGAAGAGGAAGGAAAGTATGGTGCTTTCTAGCTGTACAGCAAACCTTTTCTATTTACAAGTCAATGAAAGAAACAGAGTGTGTGCACATGTGAGAGAAAGATGGATTACAGAGAGAGAGACTGGTGTGAGAATTACATTGCTGGGAATGAAATTCATCTAAGCCAGATGGAGTCAAGTTTGTTTACGAGTCTGAACTGTGATATCCACTCAGTCCATCTGGCTGATGCTGAAAGGAAGTCCTTTCAGCAGATACCCTGGAAATACCATTCTGCTCGAGCTTGCATTTCATCATTCCATGTTAATCCATATGTTATCTAGACCAGTGGTGAGAATATCACATAGAGAAAACATAAAGCTATGAAATTCAGCACTTTCCTCCTGATCAATATTAATAATTTTAAAAACCCACATCTTACGCAAAATCTGCCAAATTTCTGCAGTGGTAGCTCTGCAAAGTCAAGCCCTGAATCTCATTTACATAAAGGATACTTTCCAGCCCTCTTAGAACTTGCCGGTGCCTTATTGTGGCTGTAAATTGTACTAACACACCAAAAGCCCCATACCTCTCACTGCCAGAGGACTTAGAGATCTCAAGATCTATGTGGAGAATTATTAAGGATTTTTGTTGTTGGTTGTTGGGTGGGAGTTTTTTTAAATCTATAGGGAACCCCAGAAGATTACTAAAATTAGAGGTCAAGCTATATTAGTCTGATAGTGAAGACAGGGAAACAAGGTTTTCCATAGTCATCTTTCTGATAAGAGTCTGGAATGTGTTTCATACAACTCACAGTCTCTTCACTGGCTTCAGAAGACCAACACAGCAGGAAGAGATAGCCTTTGAATAAAGCAGCATCTTGTCAGCATGGTCCAGTTCTCCAATGGACTGGGTATAGATTTTAGCTTTGGTCAGCAGGGAGCATTGAATATTATTCCAAAGAAGTTTTCATGGTTCAAACACCCGGTATTAATTACTATTAATAAAACTCAGTGAAGGCACCCAACATAACCCTCAGTGCTGGTGCCACAACTTTGTTAGACTCATTTCTCTTAAGTGATACAGGCTTAACATCCCAAATTAAACAGAATGAATGAAAGCAAGTACCCTTCTGTTTAATATTTGCTGTGAAAATTGCCTTTCAATTCAGAGGAGGAAATAAAAACAAAACAAGAAACTTAAGTAGGGTAAAGTGATGATTATTGCTTTTAATTTAGAAAAGTCTGTTCTCTAAATCGGGTGCAGTCAAATTACTCCTAACACCCAGTTGCAAGTACAGAAGAGTGAGTCTGTGGGACAGCACTGTCATCTAGTGGACATCTGCAACTACAACACAGTTCTTCCCCCAAGCTCCTGGTTTGGGATCACACAAAGTGCTCCTCTGATTTGGTACCCCAGTCCTGGGAAACCAAACTCAGAGTTCCTCTGTGGACCCACACGAGAGCTACTCTTTGAGCTCCCTCATCACCACCTAACACAGAGCACGGTTCCCTCTGGACTTCCAGACATAAGTGGCCAGATTTTCAGGGACAGAGCTGCCCCTACCATACCCTCCCCTACTAAGTCTCAGACATTTCCTTTCGTCAATCAGTAGAAAGACTCCTTTCCAGTAACAAGTGAAGAGTTCTGGCTGGGAAATGACAGACATTCATACCTGGAGGCATTTGTGTAACTGAAGTTGCTCAGTACACCAACCTTAGAGTTCCCCAGTTAGTGCTACTGCCCTCTTCAAAATAAAGTTTCCTTATAAAGCCACAGCAAGAAACTTTTCTTACTGTTGACACTATTCCATCATTAAATTCTCTCTTGGGAGAAAAGAGTAAAGCCTCTAAGCCTAGAAGGGTTGCAACTACTCCTCAATCATGGCATTTAGGTCTGCATCCAGATCTTATTTCCACATGTTCATCACTAAGTCCATCAGCTATTCTCCAACACTTATTCCTCCAACTCACCTCTACTGCCTTCCTCCAATTCTCTCCCTGTTCCTAAAATAATACTGTCACCAGACCCTGCCCTTAGACTGCTAAGCATCAGGCCTTTCTTCCAGAGGATGCTTAGGAGTGGGGCTGCCTCCCCTGTCTTTAGCTGAGGGAAACGAGAGCATCCAAATAATGAATTTTTACTATAGTTTTACATTTTTTTGTTCTTCTGCAATCTCTCTCAGCAGCATTTGGAGCCTGGATGAGGACAGAGCTAGGACTGGGAATGTCATATGGAAGTTATAACACTTAGGAGTCTTTGATGTGCTCCTGTTTAAAAGATGAGTCTGCTGTCCAGACATCTGCCTAGTTCTGAGTTGTGGGGTTTTCTTCCATATTACCACTCATCTAATTTTTCTAGTAATCCTTCTTTCCTTTCAGTTTTATACCCTGATCAAAATTTCCCTTTATAACACAAGTCACCCGTCTTACAAAGATATCAACACACTTCATTTGCTGCCTGCTGGGTAAAAAGATAAAAGGGCTCTGTTTGTATCAATTTAAACTCTCTCTTAATAAAGGGAACCAGAGTGTTTATGCCAGCAACTATTTATTTCATTATGTGGCATTACAGCCACACATGTGCTCCAAGTTTAAAGCAAGTGGCTAAAATCCATTCTGTTTCTTTCTCTAAGGGGGAATACAATCAATTGCTAATGAGACTCCATATTCTTCATTGCCTGCAGAGAAGGACAGAGCTATATTTACAAATGGAACAGCATAAGAAAAGGTGGAGTCTTCATTCCAAAGCAGACATGTATAACACAAATTCAATAGCCAAGATTAAGTGTGTCACATTGGGATCATCAAATTTGCTATGATGAATATATTACACAATCCTCATCAGATTCATCAGATTCTATCAACTTTTAAGATGCAGGAAGGTCAAACACACTGTCATTGTCATCAGAGCACTGAATTCTCCATTGTACACAGAGAACACCAGAACACTCTCAAAAAATCACCTTGAGCTGCTTTTACAAATGCCTCTTTTTAAGGGCTCCAGGTACTTATCAAATACCCCCAGGTCTGAATCAGCCAGATTTTTCAGCTGGTTGCCTTCCTTTCAGATGACCCTGTGTATCAAATAGAAAATTCCTCATTCTCCAGAAGCAAGACGATATCAGCACAAATACCAATTCTTACTTTATCCATCCTCCGAGTTGTGTTTCTTACCTAATAATTGACTCTCATTACAGAAAAAAAAAAAAAAAATGCGCTGATGGCTTTAAAAAATGCTTTACCTAAATTTTCAGCTTTCTAAGTTTAAAATCACTGAACACACTCAGAGCAGGCTCACTGTGAACCTTCAGTGGGTGTTTTTCTACTTCCCCACTGTATAAGAGTTCTTCTGTCTCTTTTTCTGCTCTCATCATATAAAGCTAGTGCTGGAATTCCCATAGGCATTGCCTTTACTTTCATTTTGACTTAAGCTAAAGAAAACAGAAGTATTACTTCAGTTTTGTGGTGTGGATGGTATTCATTTAACCATAGAGCAAAAAGTGTTTCTAAGTTTATAAGCACTTTACTGAAACAAAAATGAAGTTGTGATCACTGCAAACAGCAACAGCAACACAAGCCTCAAGAACAAGCATTCAGCTTGTAGTATTTTTGTAACTGGTTAAGTAGGATGGATTCAAAATTAAGAGTTGGATCCCTGGCAAAAAAGGAAAACCCTGATGCTATGCTTCAAAATATTCTCACAAGATTAACCCAGAAGTCTCACTTGAAGCCACTAGATGTCATTCTTGGACTTTCAGTTGAAGCAATTGTTTGGGTTTGCTTTTTTGTGTGGTGTTTTTTTTTTTCTCTAGCTGTTATGCCAGTTGCCACATAGAATTAAAACCTTGCCATCATTTTACATCTTAATTTAATATGATAGTTCCACAAGAATATATTGGGCTTAATGCTTGTGGGAGAAGACACATGTCAAATTCCTCCCGTAGGAGACAGGAAGTAGTCTGTTCATAATTCAGCTCAGTGCATGATCTTCTTAAAAGGAACACCAGCTTCAAGAACTTATTGTTTAAATATTGATATTATCCTCAGCATTGTTTAATCCCTCTAGAAACACTAGAAGAAATCAGTACCTTATTGTGTGGCGTTGGGGGTTTTTTTGGTTGTTTTTTTTTTGTCATCCTCTATTTGCCAAATCTAGAAATGTAAAATGAGATTATGTCTCTGGAGGTCTTGTTAATTTAAGAAACAAGGATGGAGGCTACGTGCACCACTAACTCCACTGCAAAATCCTTAACATTTCCCCCTGTGAAGAGGGAAGAGTATGAGGGGTGGAATTGAGAGACATAAGACAGCAGGGTGAAAGAGGAGCAGGAGTAAAGCAGGAATACAGCACAGCAAGCAGAGCAAGGCAGGACACCACAATCAAAAGGAATTTGAGAAAAAACTTTTCAGATTGCCAGCACCAGGATGTGACTCCTCAGGAGAGACACCTACATATGGCCATGGTGAACAACACAACAGAACTAGGGCATATTCAGAGAGAAAAAGCGTTCTTGGTGTCAGATCCAGACCACGATGCTATAAAAGCTTAAAACTCCAGACAGCATTATTCCAAGTTCAGAGCTATAGACAGCCCTTTAAACACACACACATGGGCTTGTATCTTTTGCCATGAAGGTTACTTAGATGCTTGAGTAAATCCATCTGACCCTTTTTCAAGGTTGATTAATCAACACACTGGATAAACATTCCCTTGCTAGCAGCAAGTGCACTTAGCCGCAGAGCGATGCACCCTCTGAGCTGATCCCAGCCAGGAAAGGTCACTGCTTCACAAGGCGAGGCCTCGCCTCGGTCCAGGCAGCAGCTCTGACATGACCAGATCTCAGCAAAGCACAGGTTTCAATCCTGGCAGGATTAACCCAGCTACTCACTTTGCTGGTTTTAAGGGCAATTCTGTGAGGCCTCCTCCCTAAAAGAACTGAATGTGGGTAAATTGCAGAGATATCTGCTACCTCCTCCAGTTGGGGTCAGTTCCTCTGGGTCTCTTTTTCCCTTCCGCAGCCAGGCAGGAGTTTGCTGATCACAGCCCTCCATGCACAACTGAAGGGAGAGCAATAATCAACATCTGTAAGATACACTGCCCTCCTCTCACTGAAGCACAGAGGGAGGAGGATTCCCATCACCCAGAGGGCCCAAGGGTGCCTGTTGTCAGCAAAACATCAGATGTGCTCCGTTCACCTGAAACCCATCACATGTGTACTGGCCATCACAACAGCCCTTTCCTGTTCCACTTCCCACAAGATCTCTAATGTTTAAGCATGTAGAAATGATGATCTAAAGACCAATACTCACAGAAGGAAAAAACAAACAAACAAACAAAAAAAACCACACCGGAAAAACAAACAAACAAACAAAAAAACCCACAACAACCTGAAAACAGAAATCCTACTCTAGTTGGGAAACAAAAAAATAGCATCTCACACAACCAAAGCAACCTGATTGCAACACTCACACGACAAAGCTGCACACAACCTTTAAACACAGAGACAACTGGAGAATAATAGACATATCTAAAAAAAGTATTTGGAAAGAGAGTGGGTTTTTTACTGAAGGAAAAAAAAAGGAAAAACATGTGTAACATTAAATTGGAAATAACTCATCCATCATCAGTGAAAGGTCCCATTCTAGCACTTTTTCTCCTGAGGCATACTCAAAAGAGAAAAACCCTCATGCAAGGATTGTTTCATTTATTGTATGCTGCAACCATCAGCCATAGAGAGCCTAGTGACCACTGACCAGTAGCACCACACCAAAGTTCAAGTTGCAGCTGAATGATATTTCTCCTGGACATGAAGTCATTGAACTTAAAAATAGCACATTCTGTAGCTGAAGAAGCTTCAATGGTCCTTATGATGGACACATAACTATAATTACAGCTAAGCAGCTGCTTGCTCTTAATCTTGACTCAGTCTTTTTTATCATATGAAACTGCTTCCTAAATAAGCAATCAACGTGACAAACAACCCAGATGTTTTCTCCCTCTCCTGCACCATAGCAGCTACATAAACTATGAAATTCTCCAGCTTCAGCATTCCTTCTCCTGACCAAGAAATAGGACATCTGCAGCTAGAATCTGGGACACAGTATCACATATCTCTCAGAACCTGTCAGGATGGCCCAGTTCTGCTTTGGTGCAGAGCAAGGGGCAGAGCAGACTCACCGCCTGATTAAGGAAGCCTTGATTTATGCAGACAGTAGTCTGGAGCTACAGTAAATAGATTTGTAACAACACCACACAGCCATGTTAGAAGGGGTAGCTGGGGATGAGCTCAGAGCAGGTGTTCTGCAGAATTTATAATCCACATCTGTATCGTGAAGCAGCAGGCAGCTTGTTTAAAAGGACAACAAGGCTGTGGACAGAGTCTGAACAGTTGTCCTTTCCTTTTTTTTTTTTTTTTTTTTTTTTTAATGCAGGGGGAAACCCAGACAACATTTACACTGAGCCAGTGGTCCCACTGTACTTCTAACATGTTTAACATAGGAGAAAACATCTTAAGGGAGTTTGAAGTGGTAATGGGCCATGAAGCATATGGCAGTGTTGTGGCATCTCAAGAGCCATATGTACAGGCCTACAAACTGTCGGGATGTGATACACTACAGATAATATCCATGATAAATTATTCACTTAACCAAAAATTGTACATCAACCCTCAACAGCTGGTAAAAGCTGGATCCTTGCCCAGTACATTAAGGAAGTTTGCTTCCTCAAAGCTCTACTGTTCTTTGGGGGATTTGAATTATGCATGTTACCATGAAAGCTAATGCTGTACATATGCATTCAAAGTTATTATTAACCTCATCAGGCAGAGAAGGAGTAGAGAAGGCAGCTGTTTTTCTAGCTCGTGCTTAGGATGTGGTGATGTTTTAAAGGACTTGCTGAGAGCAAGGATATAGAAGAGTGCATTTTTCCCCTCAGAGTAGCTTGACAGTAGCCAGTTCAACCTGAAGGGTCTCCTTTAGGGTGGTCATTGACAGGGTTCAGCCTCCACTATTTTTATACTAGAAGAGGTAAAAGGTAACTTTTTTGTGTGTGTGTGTGACCTATGTTATAGCTGTATTGTGCTTTCCATTTAAGGATCTTAAAATGCTTCCTAAACACAAGGAGGGCAAGGCTGACCCATCTCCCCAAGAGCAGAGCTGCTACATTTAGTGACAACACCAAACCCCACTGCAACTACCAGACACCCTTGCTTGAAGGGCATGCCACTGTAGAGTTTGATCTTACATAGACTGACCATACAGTCTTTGCTGGCAACTGCATTAACAATCAAGGAACTGGACCTTAAACCTTCAAAACACAAAACCTGAGATGAAGCATTAAAAAATTATGGTGCATCTTTGAAAGCTGGAATTACGTTGGTGAAGATTTTGCGCATGACTGCAGAGCTCAACAGGAGCAAAGCCCAGAAGGGTCTCCCACGCACATCTATACTAGCTCTAGATTAGCTCAAGCAAAAACTAAACTGCTTGGCTCTCAATCATCTATGACACGGTTAATGAGGTTAACATTAACAGTTCCTGTGTCACCAGATCAGTATTACATTAATGGCAAGAGCCAGGAAAAAACTAGGAGAAGCTACAGCTGCTTAACCCCTCCCTCTACCCCCAAAATTGTCCCTGCTTCTCTCCTTTCTCCCCTCCTCCAAGACAGGATGAAAGTTAAAATGGAGCTATTTTCTATTCAACTTTATAGACAACCACCACTCACTCCTCTACCCACGCAAGGTCCAGAATAAAGGAAAATAGAAGGGAGCTTTTTCTCCCCGCTGCAATATACGGCATTTTTCCTAGCCACCAGTTCACCTGTCCCCCCCTCTTCCACCTCTCCCAGCCCCTGTGATGGCTTCCCTTCATCTCCTTTAGGGACTTGTCTGCTCATGACAACACCACAAATTTTCCCTCAAGGATTCAAATCCACCAGGCTCCTACCTTCGACGTTTACATGTCATTACACTAATTCTGAGTTGAATTTATTATTATAGATGCAAACCAAATTTAAGTAGCTTCAAAAAACCTCTGCTTGTCCACACCCTGAATTCATTGGAGAAGCATAACTTCCCATTAAGACAACTTTGATTTTCTCTACACAACTTTAGGCTATATCTTCAAATACTGACTGCAGGACTGACATTTTTCTCTTGATTCTAAACAGCAGGAGCATAGCTGTGGCACGAACTGCAGATGGAGTGTCTGGGACAGTAAAGGTAGCACCATTATCTCCTGCTTGGCACACATGCTCTTGGCATTATTTTTCTCTAGCACTCTCAGTCTCTCATTTCTCTCCCTTTCAAATATTTTTCTCTGCCAAGAGATTCAAAGCTAGGCTATCTGGATAAATGACCAGCTGGTGCTATAGCAGAGTATCACTGGCTAGAAATGGGTTTGCGTAATAGTTCGGGGGCGGTTTTTACATCCCTTGGCCAAATTAGGCAGGGGAGGCAGACCAGAGATGCTGCTGGGACCTAAAATAAGATTTTGCAGCATTAACTGGTATATTCTAGCAGCTGCTAGACAGAGCAATAATCTTTTAACATTACTTCTTGGTCTCTTCTTCCAGAAAGACAAGCTAATTAAAAAGGGGTTACAGAGAGATTATGTAGACTAAGAGAAGATTTCTGAAAGGCATAAAGAACAGATCAGCAGCCAGATCTCCCTGAAAGTCAATGTGAATTAGGCAACTAACTCCCACTTGTCCTTCAAAAAGCTCTGCTCACAGCTTTTAAAGCTTGTCCCCTGGTTAAAAATAAATAAATAACTCCCAATTTCTTCTAGCAAAGCTATGGATCACCTGAATTTCTGATCCTTTAGAGGATCAGTGTGCAATCACTGTACAGCAATTTTTGGTAGTGCTGTTCCTTTATCCCATCCCTCAAATGATCAATTCTTTAAACCACCCATTGACCTTTGCTCCATCTTTAGTGAAAGGCATTTCATAAATAAGGCCAGCACATCCTTGGTCCTTTGCTGTGAGCAGAGATCACTGTCACTGGCTGCAGAAACACGACAATTAAATCAATGTGTCCCCAGGTTTCCTAGAGACATGAAAGGAAGCAAAAAGCGCTGAAGTGAGAACAAGGCTGTGCTTGCTCGCTCTCCTCCCCAAACAACAAACGGCTTGGGAGGCCAGAGCAGCACCTGTTGCAGAAGCAGCAGCTCTTTGCTGCAGGCTCTTCTCCTGGGAGACCTAGGAGGAATTAGCAAGCCACTGCAAAAGCCAACATCTCATCTTGAATGTCAGTGTCATTTACACAGCAAATGTCACTTAAAGCTAACACCAGAAGGAGCTTGTTGGTGTAATTCAGTAAGAAGCGGCAACAGCAGCTTAGCAGCTCTTTTCCCACATACACGTGTATATACAAAAATATATTTATCTAAAACTGGATTTAGACTCTGACAGGTTTTCTAGTGATGACATCAGAGTGCCAAGCTTGAGTTCACAGCAGTAAAATTCCTACATGGTACGATCATGTGCCACAACCCAGATGTTTATTAGACACTGTTTCTAAAGATGCAGGCAGTTTGCAGTCAGTATTGGCCAAATCTTTGGCAGCTCTGCCCTGATAAGGGGCCAGCCCTATAAGTGGTTTTCCGACTAGATAAATTTGTTCATCCATAACTGGACTGAGAATTGTCTGCACATTTTACACTAATCACTGAACAACAGTTCAACTCAAATGACAGCCAGTCACTGCTAGTCTGGATTTTAGCTGGTAGTTGTACACCTCTAGCAGCCTTCTGCTGTCTGGGCCAAGTGTCAGAGCTCCACCTCAATATCCTGAATCAGCCGATATCCTGATCCCAACACAGCAAATGCAGCTGATCTTCTTGCAGAGATTTAAACAGACACTTGCACTAATGTTTCTAATAAAGGGAGGGACAAAGAGGAAAAACCCAGCACACAGGTTTCATCCTTCCTGGCTCAGAAGCAGAACTGCAGGGAGCACTGCCACAGCTCATTTCCCCCCCAGACTGAGGTAAGGGAAGCTGGCAGCATGCCTGGGGAAGCCATTTCAGATGCTTACTGGGTTGACTCTGGCCACACACCTTCAGCCCCGAATAGAAGGTAAATGCATATAGAGCATTTCTTACAGAGAGAATCTGAAATCTGTAGTTAATGCATTCCTGGAACCACGAAGTCGTGGGTTGGTGTTTTTAAGGATACGCCCATCCCCTCTCAAACTCTTTCATGCAAATTACCTGGGACCTGTAGAGCAAGCACAAGGGCAGGCTAGGGAAACAAATACAGAACTGTTCATCAGACAATAAGGTTTTGTGACTACACATACATTTTGTTGCTTTAACATAACCGGTGTGCCCGACGTGCAAACAAAATGTCCACCTGTTGAATGGCATTACCTATGGTGACATGCAGTATATTGCTATAATGTAAAACACAGATTGGAGTCTTCATTTTCTCCTTCCTTGACATAATGCAGCTGCACAGAATTGA
Organism: Tyto alba; assembly: GCF_018691265.1. Lineage (NCBI taxonomy): Eukaryota > Metazoa > Chordata > Aves > Strigiformes > Tytonidae > Tyto > Tyto alba. The sequence continues at coordinate 7,947,969 of NW_024881320.1, forward strand.
GACATAATGCGAGAGTCTCATGAATCCAGAGCTAAGCGGCAGGAGACCAGAAGCAAATAAATATTTCACAAAGTGTTAGCACAAGACACGACAGCATAAATAAGTGTGAGGATAACAGCTCCAAATGCAATTTGGCTTAAATCATCTGTGCCTTCAGAAATAGAAAGATGATTTATTTCAAGCCTGAACGACCTGAGAGGGAAGCAATGGGGTTTTCTTGGGTTATTTATTTATTTATTTTTAATCATTATCTTTGACCTTTATGCAGGCAGCAAAGGGAGCAGAAGTGGTGGGTCGCTGATGCAGTATGTAGGTTAGCACTGGAAACATTTCTCAGTGGTCTGACAGATACCTGGTGAAGTTAGCTGAGATGATCGGCGCAGTCCCCAAAGCCCCTTTTGCTGGAACTTGTTAACCATGTGCCTGTGCTGTGAGCCCACACTGTGGCCACAGCTGATGTAAGCTTTTATATTTAATAGCCCGCAGCGGACATTTCTTCTGTGAATTCACCCAATTGCTTTTTGAGTCACGTAAAAATTCAACATCTACAACACCTTGTGGCAAGGCAGGCCACAGCTTGGCACACTGTGTGAGGAAGGATGTCCTGTTTGATTTGGATCTGCCATCTGATAATTTAATTTGATTCCCCTTCAGCCACATCCTGGAAGAGAAAATGCATGGTTTTTCCCTATTCAGTTTTCTTATTTCACTAAGGATTTCACAGCCCTCAGCCATATCCTCTTCAGTTATCTCTTTCCCAGGAGGAGTGTTCTGGCCCTGTTCTAGTTCTACTGCACCCTATTTGAGCCGGAGCAGGGCCCAAAACCAAACACACCTGTCCCACAGCAGATATCCCATGGATTCAAACAGCAGCAGAACAAGGCTGGGCATAATGTAAATGAAAATGAACTGAACTGCTGGAGTGAGGAACACAACGCTTCAAGCAAAGGCTTGCTAAAACAATGCCCTAGATCTAACTCTCTCCAAGATCCAACCCCAGGTCAGAGGGCTTTGCAATTACAGGAGAGAAAAAGTATCTTTCAAGTATTCCTTAACTCAGGGCTTAACCTGTTTTTTTTCATATTGCCCCAGTTCACACAGAATTAGGCAATATAAAAACCAAGTTAAATCTTTGGGAGTTATAAAGCATTCATCAAGTATTAGTCCCTAATCTGAAGCACTGAAACAAACATGAAACTTGGGAATACACAAAATTTAAATTATCACAAACTTAAACCTGCAAAACACTACAGACTCAGCTCGTGAAGCAGAGCAGCTCAGCATTTTTTCACAGATAAGTGTGCTGGGATTCCCACTTACACACACAAATTCCCATGAATCAGAGGAACGCGTGTGTGCTATGTATAGCTGCATGCTAAGTCTTCTACTATTTGGAGCCTGATGGTGCTTTCAGGCACCGGGAACTCTCCCTGGTTGCAGAGGAACCGCTCCCATTTTCCACTGAAGTAGCTGGAATTTACCCACTCTAATTTCACACTGCAAGAGGCATGACGGGGCTGGCACGTTGCCACCCTCTTTCAGACACAAATCTCAGGGCGCTGAGCCAAAGGCAAAGCTGCACTGGCACATCAGCTCTCCAAGCAGCAGAAGATAAGAGCATGGTGGAGGAAAAGGTAAAAGCCACATAATGCTTTAGGTAGGAGGGAAGACAAGGGTTACACGAAGGCTGGCGAGTGAGTCATTTCTATTTAGCCAGCTGGAAGATTAGTGGCAAGTCAGTCAACACAAGCACCTTATCTCCGGCCTTAATTCCCATCACAGGCTCAAGCTTACTCTGGGAGGAAGACCCCACTGGGGAATGCTGTACTTGGCACTGCAGATGATCTGGCAGCTACTTTTAGATGCTCTCTAATGTTAGAGTAGGAGACAGATTTGAGGAAGAAGTGTGCAGATAATGATTTCCTCCTCTGAAATCCCTGCTTGATTTGGCAATCCTGCAGCAAATGCCTTAGTGGGAGCCAATCAGGCGGCCATCCCTTTTTCTTCCTTCCTGATTTGAGTGACTGGCAATAACACATCCAAACCCTAAATATCCCCTAGCCAAAAAAAGCAAAAAGAAACTGAATTAGTAACTGCAGTCCTAGAAGCTCAATATCTGGTTTGAGACAGTGACGCTCTCAGCCACAAAGGCAGCCTGCAGTTTTCCTTTGCACAAACACAAAGCCAGCAGTGGGTAGTTGACCATCTGCAGTAAGGCTGAAATGCTACTTAAATGCAAACAAAGGGCCAAATGGCTGCCATGTGCACACAAATCAATGCATTCACGCCCAGTAGCTCCAATGGCACATGGCAAGGCCATGTTGACACCAGTCAGGTCATCAGGAAACTAGCCAGGAGGCAATGCTTTATCCTGTTACTTCGAGAGCCATTCCAGAGGAAGCCAAACCAGAACCCAACATTTCCAGGCAGGGAAGGAAACGCACTGTTGTTATAAAGAAGGCAGCTTTTACTACCATTTTGCAATCTTTTTTACTTAATACAACAACAAGCATACTCAAGGTTTGATCCTCAGGCAGCTGTAAACCAGCCCAGCCCTGCTGATTTCAGTGGACTTAAGCTGATACGCTTCATTGGAGGACTAGATCCTCATCATTACACTGGTAGCCTAATTGAATCCAACCCATTTGATTCTGGGGCTGGATGCAGTAACATCCCTTGACTGCCGAGGGAGCAGAGTTAGGCCAAGGCTGGATGCTTCTGAAAATCCTACCCTGCAGCTATTGCAAGAGCTGGCTTCAGCTCAGGAATTTAAGAGCATATCAAGGGTTAGAAATGTGACTCAGTGAAAATGATGGTCACATTCTCAGCTGGTATAATCTGGCATAACTCCACTGACTTCAAGTAGAGCAACAGCTATTTTGACCAGCTGACATCTAATCAAATCACCCTGCTTTGGACTGAGAGAAGGTACACAATTCTCAACCACAGAATGCAGCCACATTGATCAAGGGCATGTATGCCCATGTAGAGGGAAAAAAAAAAAAAAAACAAACAAAAAAAAAAAAAAAAAAAAAACCAAAACAAAACAACTCTGTCCAAAAGAAATTGTAAAGTCTTTAGTAAGATTACCATCTAGTGCATATTGTCTTATTCAGTTAAATAAAAAAGGTGCTATAACAGACTCATACTTGCCAAGGATTGTACTTTAAGTACTTCCCCCTCCATCTCTTCTTGTGCCCCTTTCCCCAAAATACATCATCTTACCTCCTGTAAGCATGTCCTACTTGCATATGCTTACATAGAAAAAGTAACACCATAAAGAGAACTCAATTACATCCAGTTAAGGGTAAAGTAGAGAAAGAGTTCCACCCAGGCAAATACACCAATCAAGACTAATTAGCCCTACCTGAACTCCATGCAAGTTCAGCTCCACTGCTTTTAGTATCCAAGATGAATTATTTAAAACCAGCTAGAATTCCCCATGGCAATCTGTGCTTTATAGCCATGCCCTTAGTCCCCTTCATGAAGATGCATTGAAAGTTACCTTTGATCTAAGAGTGGTAAACCTTTTTATAGTCTAGTCAGCTTTAGGTTGTGTCACTTGCAATGTGTTTAGGTGGCCTGATTTTCAAAAGAGGGTCCCTATCACTTCTTGAATACAAGGCTTCTTCAAACAGTCTCAAATCCTCAGCAAACAATAAAAATGTAGACTTCTGATGTCCCCAAAGGCAGGGCTAAATACTCTGCCTTCCAGCAGGAAGTTGGAAAGCCCATCACTATGTTAACATACTGCATGGCATTTTTTCATAGATTTTTATGACCCTAAATGAAATACTCCACAGTCCCACATTACCTAAGCAATAGACTTTAACTGCCGTAGGCACAGAACAGATATACATAATAAACTTTGTGTCCTGGTTGGGGCTGGCCTAGAGTTGCCGTTGGTCTGGCAGCAGGAGGAGCTGCAGCCCCCTGAGACCCCAGGGGCTCCCCAGGGCCCAGTGCCCTCACCTGTGTGCGGGGGCGGGGGGAGCACAGCTGGAGGGCTGGGCCCCGATTGGCCGATAGTCCATGTCATGTGACATTGTGCTCACTATATAAAGGCAGGAGTGGGCCTGGAGAGGCTGCCACTTCTGGGAGTGTGGCTGCAGCACCTTTGTGTTTGGGGTCGCTGGCCGGGTGTTGGTCGGCAGGTTGTGAGCAATTATATTGTACAGCACCCTTTGATACTGCTGTCATCGTATTATTCTGTTACTGTTATTAAACTGTTTTTATCTCAACTCGCGAGTCTCCCTTTGCCCCTCCGATTCCCTCCCCATTCCCAAGTGGGGGGAGGGTGGGTGAGCGACTGTGTGGCATTTAGCTGCTGACCTGGCTCAAACAACGACATTTTGTCTTCACATATTTCCTTCAAAAGTGCCAGTTATCTATCTACATCATAGTTTTTATTTGCACATGCTCGTTCCATCTCCAAAGCTAAAAAGTACTAACAAGTCAATGGCAGATTCATTTCTTTAAAAGCTATTCTTATACTTCACTCACACATGTTGTTTTGGTTGCTTCTTCAGGCCCAAGGCCTAAGGAGAGATGAGAAGGCTCTTTGGGAAAGGACTGCCATTTTGTTCAATCTCTGTACAGTGCCCATGGTTGGGATCATCACAACACAGAAGAATACTGAATTTCCATTGAAAGTTGGCCATGCTCCAAGCAGAGGCTGGATCAGGTCAACTCCAAAGATCCCTTCCAACTTAAATTACTCTACAATTTCTTTACACTTGGGTGAAATTCAATCCACTGTAGTTAAGAGTACGTACATAACGAGAGTAAGACTAAACAACATCTTAAATGGTACAACCTACCAATCTGGTTAACAGGACAATTAAAAAAAACAAACAAACAAAACAAAACACAAAAAACAAACACACACAAAACCCACTAGATCCCATAATGCTCAATATCCAAAATTAGCTGCATTACAAATATTGTTTTATTCAGTGTCATGATTTATTGGTCTCCTCCCCCTTGAGAGAGTCTATTGACCTCAGATTCAACTCAGTGAATCTTGATTTTTGAATGAAAACAGCAGTCAATAATATTTACTTCCTATTGACTTCATCCTCAACAGCACAAGGAAAAGACTGAACTATTCTTGACCTCCCTGTCTCACTTCTAATCACAGTAGTAAGATTCAAGGCACCATCTCTGCAGGTCAGAGAGAGAAGTAACACCCAACAACAACCCCACCATAAGGTGACAGACAACTCACACACCCAGCAAGTTTATTTATGGAGGGAGACAATGAGTTTCCTGAAATCTCAAGGCTAGTTCTGTGTGACAAGAGCTTTAGTTTACAAATTATCCTGCTCCTATTGCTAGTCATCTCTGTTAAATCTATCATCAGGGAACAGCAGCTTCAAACCATGCTATAAAGACTTGCTATGCGCATCTGGCAGTCACATTTGCACTGCCAGAGTGACTCAACTGACTGACTCAAATAGCTTCTATTTGCTACTCTTCACCCACTAATCCTTCCACCATCAGTTTGAGAGTCAGGTATCTTTCAGATGGTCAAAGTCACAGGTTAGTTTAACTGTGACTGACAATGGGAAATTCAAAATCTTCCCAGCACACCTAATGAAGGGATGGAAAGGGCTTTTCAAGTTCTGAGTTTGTCTCCTGCCTGAAGGATCATCTGTGAACGGACTTGTTAGCGCTGATTCAGACTTGATGTGTCCTAAGGAACACGTCAGAATCTCTGGCAAAATCATCCTTTGCATTTATCAGCAATTTCCTTATCTACTAGTCATGTTTTGATTCTTAAGCTTATTAGAGTACCTTCTTCAAATCCACTACGTTCTTTCCCTGACAGATGCCATGATTGCATTGACTACAAGTCTTGCATTCAACACACTCCTATATTCCCATAAACAGATGCAATATGTCCTGCCATGATGTTTCAAGGAAGAGCTTGGTAAGGTAAGGCCTGGTGCGTTCTCTACCCACTTCCAAAGTCATGGCTCCTGTTCTCAGCCTCCCCAGTTCTGTTGCCGTTGCATAAATCGGAGCTCCCAGCCCACAGCACATCTTTTCTCAGATTGCCTCTGAACCACCTGCTTGGGTTTCCTCTTCTGTCTCACCTGCCTCTGTAGAACTTTTTGTCTAGACACATTATTAGACTTTCTTTACAACCACACACACTAAACTATGCTTATATCCCTCATTCTTGGTGCCACTGGCTGCAGGCAAAGCAAATGTTGCTGTCAGGGCATGTGGGCAAGTCCCATGTGTTCAGCCTGCACAGTTGTGACAACAGAAATCAACCACTTGCGTCCAGCAAGCACTAGCTAAAACAGTCCAATTGCCTACATTTTTTTTTCCCTTGGTGCACTCAGGCTCAGGGAAGCAGTTCCAGGTTACCCCTCATTAGGCAGATGTTCTTTAAATGATTTATGCTTCTATCAAGCTTGATATCCCCACAGAAGATTGTTAGTGAAAAGCTCTGTGTAATCATTTATAGTGGGATTTATGATGTTTAACTTAGTAACTCTCTGCAGGCCCTCTAACAGGATGAAGGTGGGCTGTGGGCAGTAAAAGGTCAGTCCCAAAGGAAGCCAGATATGATGCTAAGAGGAAACTAGAATAGGGCTCTAAAGGGCTTTGTTCACATTACAGGGGAAGCAGCAGAGACTTTAATCATCCCTGCCAAAGGCATGTACATGCAAGGAACAGTGTAACCAAGCAAGATTTTTGCCTCAAATTGTCAAGGCTGGTGGTAAATGTGGTTTTAGACTGTTTTTTGGCTTAATCTTGCCCTCATTTCTTTCTCTGTTTATATTATTTAAGTTACCTTAATTACAGTCCTGTATTAAACAAGCAGCCAGTCATGCAAATTTATTTATTTTTAAATGTTGTTAATTTATTTTCAGGCCAAAAAAAAACATCCAAGCTATAAAAACACCAAAATGCAAGGTCCCCTCTTGCAGCACCAGCATACACAGGGGGACGAGCTGTTAAAGTAATTTCAGGGACATCTGCAAACCACCAGGACACTCTGGAATTAAATTTCAGGTTTTAGCCATCTTTTTATTTCCCTGTTTCTTCCAGAACTGGGAGGTAAAGTGCTAGAATACACCCAAAAGGCCAGAAACACCACTAGAAAATCTTGATAACTCCAGAAGCAGGAATTACCAACAGGCTCCTAGGAACATTCTGAGTTTTCCTGGTCTGTGGTACAGCCCCCTCAATGCTCATATAATTCAGATGCTTGGATTTTACCTACCCAGGCTAACCCAAACCATCTGGAAGTGCTTGTGCTTGCAACCCAGGAATCTCACATTAATTATTCTGAGGCATTTTATTCATCCCTTCTCCATATTTCTGACCTAACAACTACCCAGTTCTGACCCAGCGCATGATGTGACCAGTAATTTACCATCTTGGACAGCATCACTAGACAGGCTGGGAACATGTACTAAAGAAGAATTAATTATAGTTCATCTAAGGAAAGAGCATCATCCAGAAGTACCTTGGGGAAGGAACAACCAGCCCTGCATTCTCTGCAGATTCTGCAGGGCTCCGCTGAGCTCAGTTACCTGCTTTCTGTCTCGGTTTCTTCACCTGTAAGATGTCATTTTGTTTAAAACCCTGTTTCCAGAGCATGCTGTGAATGTTCCTGGAGTAGTTGCTCTCACAAGACTAAGAAGTTTACAAATCTCTTACTGGTTTTATGCAAAGTAGCCAAGAGACGTGGGCCTTATGGTTCATCACACGGTAAGGGATGCTTTCTACCCTAGAGAGGCTACAGGCAAAATAGCCTGGACAGTCCCACAACAGTGGGAGAAAACAGTAGATAAGCAAGCAGTGGTTCCAGACAGCACGACCCCTGCTCTGCGCCTTCCCTCGGCGCACACAGCACAGGCTCTGCTGCGAGAGCAGATCATTAACAGTGCTACAACTGGAAACCTGGCTTTTCCACAAAGTCTACAAATACCCTGAGAAAAGCCTCGCTGCTTCCTTCCCACCCACCTCTCCCCCAGGCCAGCTCTGCTGGAAAATCCCAGCCTCCCTCCTACACAGCACAGAGCAGGGTTTTGACAGTTCCTGGAAGAAAATGTTTTAACCACAGAGTTGCACCTGCAGCGCCTGGCCCTGCGTGTCACCGAATTCAGAATTAAGTAGCACAGCTATTGTAAAAAATGAGTTACAGCAAAAGCTCCTTCATCTCAGTCATCACAAGGGCTATATCCTGCTTCTGTTTTGGTACCAGATGGCTCAAGGTCTATTTTTCAACAAGTGCTGTCTGCTGTACTTGCTGACACAAAGCCCTTTGAGTTACAAGCCAAATCTCTTCCCTTAATATCTTTTTCATCCTTTTTTTCCCCCTTTTTGAGCTCACAAGTATGTCTTTTCTTAAGAAAAAGAAAAAATCTATTATTCTTCAAAGGCCCAGTTGTGTCCTTCGTTTACTGAAGTAGTCAAAGAATATTATGGGTCATTTTGTCACTATGGAAACCACAAATAGACCTTCAGGGTTTTGGAGAGGTGATATTATTTTGGAGAGGCCGTGTAGGGTTCTCTGACAGAAAATAATAGGGATGGCAAATCAAGGAGACCTTTTATACGGACTGTGTGAAATGCAAAGGGTATCAAACATCATTTCTCTGCCACCGAAGACTACTCCAGGCAGCAGTTTAATATGGTATCCTCTGACAGCTGAGCCCAAATGGAAAATTAATGAGGCAGCATGATATATGAGTCTTTTTAAATCTCATAACCAGCCTCCTTTATAGAATAAAAATGGCCAAATCAGTTTAATATTAGTGGAGAGGTTCTCTGTGTGTCTTTCTTCAGAGCCTTGTCAGTGCAGTGCTGAAGAGACAGTTTTGTTTTATTGACTGTGTAAGTCTAGCTGTTTTCAAGTTTTGGATTGTCTAAATCAAAATAATTCTGAGCTTTATTGGTTTATCAGAATACAGCAAAGATATGAAAGTCTAAGGAACACCTGGGATCTCAGAGGCACTATGTTCCATCCTTCGGGACCAGCAGCATGCAAAGCAGCCCAGGGCGGGTCCTGGCTGCCACGCACCGGTGGCCTGGGCCAGCAGCCCCTTCCCTGTCTCCTGCCAGCATGGCTTGCCCAATCCCACCCACCGGAACACCGACACTTGTCATTTCTGTCATTTTAAGGCATGCATGAAAAGAGAGACTTCTCCACAGTGAGAGGGCTAGCTGTTATGAGAAAATAGCAATGCAGTCCAGGAAAACACCCTGAAATTAATGTAACCCCTACCAGGTTCAGTCCATGCCCATGCAGAGGTTTCCCCTCTGAGACACTAGTGTGGAAAAGAGCCAACCTCACCCATTTAAAGCACAGACTCTCAGCCTGGATACATGATGCCTACCCCTGCTGCTCCACCTTGGAATGAGTTCTTCATGCCCTGGAAATCGGCTAACTCCCTCCTCCCCAAACATTTCTGACTCACACAGCCCCACAGGCCCTACCTGTGCTGCATGCTTGAGACCTCTTTAATCTTTTTTGTTAAGAACCAAACCAAGGCAGATATATTTTAAAAGCTCAGCCTAACACTAGCTTATCAGAATTCTTTGAGTGTTGCCTTTGATAAGACTTGTTCTTTTTCAAGCAATACCCTTAATTGCATAAATAACTAACACCATGCAATTCCCAGATCCGAAGACCTTTTCTACAGGCATGCTAGCAAACACACTCTCGCAACCAAGGGCCAAGCTAAAGATTCACAGAGGTGAGAATAGAATGAATTACAAATGGAGCTTACACAAAAAGATGTCATATTGTACCTGGTGTTTGATGAATTGTAAACATACAGGGTATCCTGATGCTTCAAAGTTTGCTGCTACTCTGAATTAGAACAAAAACTCAAAATCTCAAGTCATTCTGCAGAACAAAAATTTCAAAATGCTTCTGTCTAGAAACAAGCAACCACTTTACTGAAGCATTGAAAAAACAGCTCAAACAAAACAAAGGGGGCAAAACAAACATTCTTTTCCAAACTTTTCTGCCAAAACACCTTTGAAATAGACACCTTCGCCTCAAAACATTTAAACTTCAGCTGAAAAAGAGCTTCCGTTGGAAAACTGCTTTATAAAAGACACTAACTCCACTAACTTCCCCCATGGATCTGTTGTAAGCAGATCTGTAACATGCAATCACCCACAATCACCCGCTGTGGTTCAAAAGTTGTGACTTCCCCTTCATTCCCTCACTGGAACAGTATCATAATCTGGGCACCTTCAGCACCCAAACCTCCAATAAAACACAGTGCTCCAAAGACTGGGGCTCCATGCCTTCAAACAGAAGGATCAGAAGAAGTTATATAGACAGCATTTTGTTAAAATTAAACCCACAAGAATAATTAAAAAAAATGAGCATTCAACATGCCGCAACAGAAGGAAACTGCTATAGACTTCATTTTAGATTCCCACCTTGTTAAGACACCCCCAACCCCTTTGAAATATTTCATTGGCTAAGGTTCAAAACACACCAGTGGCACTTTGCCTCTTACAACTCACCAGCCCTGGTAGTGCTGTACATCTCTGGCAAGGAACCACACTGCAAGCAGACATAGAGAAGCAGAAGGAACTTGGGCTCTCGCTGTCTCACCTTCACCCCACTCAACTCCAACATGGACTGTCTTGCTGTTTTCCCGATTTCTACCCCACTGAGCTCCATACCAGAAGGGCTCAAGTAAACATGTGCCAAAGCAGCAATGCATGGCAGCGACAGCAAGCAGGAGGGAAAGGCAGGATCCCCTAATTAGCTGCTGAATTGGAATCAGATGAAGCTGTGTAAAAAGGGGTGGGGAATGGAGCATCAGCCAAACATCAGTGGTTTCAAAGATGCCCCATTTGATATGTTTAAAATTGACAATGAGGGGGAAACAGTTATATAATATTGAAAAAAAAAATCACTTTTCATGATTTCCCTCTTTCCTCAGCCCTTTTTAGACAGTGAATGTTTTCTCTTTCAACAATGCTAAAAGTATTTCAGTATTTTCAACAAACACTGAAATTAGTGTTTGATGCAAAACAGATGGAACCTAGCTCCTCCAGTGCTTTGTCGAACCCCTTGCACCTGTGCAAGGCAGAGGTGATTTCCACCTTTGCATATGCAGTTTTCTGCCAAAGTGGGGTGTAGAAGTCAAAACACTCAGTAATGTAGCAGAAAGAGAGAAATGCTAGTGAGAAGGTAGGGCTGCTGCTGCACTGACGCTCCAGGTGCCGGTAACATTGGGATGCTTGGCATATGAATTCCTGTATCTTTCCCGTGAGTTTAAATGAAGACCCTGATTGGTTTCACTTCTCTAATGAACAGCGTGATAGTACCAATAAATTAATTTATTGGCTTAATAACATTTCCATTCCTATTTCATCATGAAGACCTCAGTAAGTGGAAGGAAGACACAGAGGTCATTTAGTATTTCATGTGAGAACAAAGTTCATTGCCCAAAGCAAACAGTTAATGCAAAATAACATGTACGTGTTTCCTTTATCATCTTCTGGTGTGTTTGCAGTGGCTGTAGATGGACTGAACTAACATTTTGCCTGCTTTAATCATCCCCACCCAAGCAGCACCTTATCCTAGGAGCAGGACTCTGCACAGCATGAAATACTGCCCAGTGTCAGCAAGAATATAGCACTCCAGCGTTTAAGTTCTTCCTCTACTAAGCACTTAGAGACCTCTTCTTCCCTGGGCTCCCTAAATGCTTTATAAACATTTATAAACAGGCAGAGTGAAAAATCAATGCAGAGTTACTGTGGGGAAGAGGAGAGAGCCGGGAAAGACAAGACAAACTCAGTGAAAAATGAAATAGTGCCCATACGTTAGCTACCATCAATCTTGCTCTTCCAGGGATTTTACTTACTCCTCCCCGTCCCAGGCTTTCGGTGCAGGAGGGAAAAACCATTTTGTTATGATCAACCGGAAGAAACAACGCGGATTTAATAACGGGACTGGTTTTTCCCGTCCCTTGAGCTAAGGTTAGGGTTGGAAATTCAAAGACGGTTTGAGAGCCGTGCAGAAACCTTTGTTCTGGGGCCCGCAGCGGGCACTGCCTCGGGGACCCCACGGTGTGCCGGCACACCCGCCGCGGGTGGGAGCACACGGCTGTGCGGGGGCCCAGAAAGCGCCAGCTCCGCGGGCGGAGGAGCCCCCGGCAGCCCCGGCTCCTGCGCGGCTGGGCTGGCGTTCCGCGGCCGCGCAGGGACGGACGGGGGCACTGCGCGCCCGCGCATCGCCGCCGGCGGGTCCCGCCGCCCGCAAACCTGCATCCCGTCACCGAGCGGCGGCAGCGGCTGCCGGAGCGACCCCTCTGCCCTCCCTGCGGCTGTACATCTGCGCCGTGCCCGTGAGAGGGCTGGCGTTAACGGGGAGAAACCTGCTGCCAGGCTACCGAGGGCTTTGATTCCCTTGGTTAGCCTTAAGTAGTGAGAATTAGCGATCAAGCAGTGAAAATTAATTTCACTGCTTAAGCAATGCTTCCGTATGTTTAGGTGACCAGGTGGTTTCCCCGACCTCTAATCACCAGCTCGGGTTACCAGTATTAGTGGCTCCGTACCAGATATCCACTCCACTTACTCCGGTCATTTCCCGAGGAGGGGATCCCTGCACAGGGCAACCTTTTGGCTGAGAAGCAACTTTTTAGGGACGTTATTTATCCACCACAGAGTATTTGCTAGCGTGATTTGAGACTGCTGTTCTGATGCTGCAGGTGGGGAAATGGCAGCACAGAAAGGCAAAATGACCCCCCGGCTTGCACTGTGAGTCGGCGATATGCCTGATAATAGACTCCAGAAGGGCTGTTACCCCTCTATCATATAACCCTCTGAAAAGCAGGACTAAGATGTGATGAAATCAGTAGGACTGTACAGACATACAGCTGAGATGAGGTCAGTCAGATCCTACTGCCGCCTTGTTCTGCTGCCTGCATTTCTCAGGGGAATTCATAGACTTTTTAAAAACATTGTAAATTTAATAACTCCACCATACTAAGCTCAGAACCTCTGCACAACCTAGGCAAGACACGCTCTTGCCCCGACTAAAGCTGCTAGGAGTTTTACTTTTGCCCTCAGCAGGATCAGCAGCATACCCTGAAACATTTGCTAGGAATATGCTCTGTACACCTTGCCCAGGTGCTGTATTTTATGTAGCCTAATGCAAACACTGTTATCTCTCTTACTCTGGCAGGCTACTAATAACAAGTTTATACAGTTCATCTTAAACAAATATTGGGAAAGTCAGTCCATACAAGGTCTGCTAAATTGCAGAGACATCTGTGCAATTGCAATTGATGACACAGTGTTGAATTATACAAAGGAAGAGGTCAATGCCAGTAAGGCTATTTCTCAGAGCAGATTGCATGGAGGTCTCATTTAACACTGCCAACTCTGAACATGTGCCCTGTATAAAGCAAAGCTTTTATTGTTCTATCACAGGTCCCTAATTTGGCTCCAGGAACCATCTGCTGATTTAATAGGAGATCTGGATTATTAGGGTTGGGGTTTTTTTATTTTTTTCATTCTTATAAACACCTAAAGCTTAGGCATTTAATAGAGAAAAATATTGCAGTGAGATAATCCTCTGTGCAGTAAAAAAGGAGAGAAATAAATGCTTTTGGCTTTGTTTAATTTTGTCTCCTAAGCAACCAACATATTGGATATTGTTGGTACCAAACCTTAAGTGTGTGAAAGTCATTAAAGCAGCCCTTCCAAGATTGCTGCAACCATATTATTAGGAAATTTTAGATATATTACACTGTCAAGACTGTTAAGTATCACCTTGTGCTTTTATCAGCCGCTAATTAAGACTGAAACAGAATGTTAATGCCCATCTTACTTCAGCTAAACAAACAGATAATACACACAATGCTATCTATACTTAGATAACAGGCACAACACTCCCTACACACACACACACACACACACACACACACACACACACACACACACACACGTGTTCGCACACACACACACACACACACGTGTTCTTCCTCCATTTGCCCGTGCATGTCTACGTGATCATTAAAAGCCCACTGGTGCCAGAATAAGGAACCCTGAAAGGGTATTTCACCTACTAAGCACTGTAGCCAAGGCTGGTGACATTTCCATTTATCTTCCAATGTAACTATCTTAAGACTGTGCTTCCAGATGAGCACAATGGGAGAAATGAGTTCAGCCATTCACCAAACCCCAGCGCTGGATCTCTCCACACGGATGATCTACTGGAGTGCATTTTTTAAAAAACCTGAGCTGACACAAAGAGATGTTGGTCCCAGTTTGAACAGGACTGGCAGGGCAAAACCAAGGATTGCACAGGACTGCTCCAACAGCTCAGGCTTTGCAGACGGTGGGGATAACCTCTGGAAGGTGCTCCCCAAACCTGTTCTCCCTTCCTCACTGGGGTGCAAGGGCAGACACATGCACTGGGTGGTCTGCAGCCCCAGCAGCTCTGCTGGGCATTTTTCAGTGCAAGCATTTCTGGTAAGACAAATGCCTGCAGCGGGGGCTGCGTAGCAACTGCTCCTTGTGAACCCGGGTAGTAACTCATGAAACAAAAGGTCTGCTCCTGCCACTCGTCCTGGGGTGGCTAGCTGTGCCCAAGAAAGGAGTTGTCCAAGGAGCCTTGACCGAGAGGTCTGAAGCAAAAAGCTTTCCTATTCCCTGTGAGCTTCCACCCATTATCACAATCACATGAGACTGTCACACCCCCACTGCTCTAAATGATATTGGTTACCCTCAGCTCAGTCTTTGTTGGCAACAATTTGCTTCTTTCACAGTAGCCATCTGCTTTTGCTTAAAAACTTGGGTTGTGTTCCTGTGCTGTCAGCCCGAACCATGTGTCCAGCCCCTCACAGCTGGACTTGCATTGTTAATGCTTCCCTGTGCAGTCAGTGCAGCGCAGGTCGTCCTCACTCACACACCAGCTAACCAGGAAAGGGGAGTAAAACCTGTGAGAGAGGCAGGAGGCAAGCTTCCTTAGCTGTCTCTCTCATGCAAAAATAATGTCTTCAGCTACCACCATTTCTCCTTGCCTGTGTATCATCTTTGTAGAAGATTGGTTCCTAATGAAGCTGAGACTGAGTCACTGGTTCAACATCTGTCTGTGCTATAGGTGGACATCAGCTTTCCACAGCAGCACAGAGTGAAGACTTCACCTGATGCAAAATTAACTCAGTGGCACTGAAATCAACCCACCTTCACCAGGGCTCCAATTCAATCACATTCCCTCATTTATAAAGAGTCTTGAGCAAACATTTTATGCAAAGGTCTCAGATTTCTCATTTCAAGGGCTGTGAATCTCACAGGCAATTCAGAGTACAGAAAGGGGTTAGAGGTAATTAACTGAGTTGCACCTCAATTCCCTTCCGAATTCAGGGCAAGGAAGGAGTTGGCAGCTGAGCATTTCTCTGAGATATTTTGCACAAAATCAAGGGCATTTTCAGAATTCACCCACGTTGATGCAAGATAGTATGACCACTGGACATGTCAATTCACCTTGCCACCAGAATCTCTCTAAGATTTATTTCAGTAAGCAGGCTTTACCCTTTATTCATGCAGTCGTTTGCAGGTCAAACATGTTTATCTGTGTTATTTCCTTGGTTCAAGCTAATAGGTAGGAGCACAAATAAACAAATTTAAAAAAAAAAATGGAGACCTAAAGCCAACATGTTTTTGTTATAGCAGTAAAAATGAGAGAGAAAACAATTTACCAACTAATTTGCTGAAAAGCTACGGTACATCTCCTGCTACTTGCATAATGGAAAGTGCTTTGAAAATAGGTTTCCAGATTTCTCATTTGTGGTGTGTTATGAGCACACGTGGATTTAATATCATGGGTAAAAATTGTTAATTAGACAAGAAAAAGTGTGCCTTGAGTTCATAATATCTTGTGATCCAATAAGATTCTTTCTCATTCTCAGTCCATGGTTCAGAGAGACCCGAAGCATTTCTAGGGACCAGGGGGGAAAAGGATCCATCTTATCCAGCAACTGAACACATCCTAGTTCAAAGAAGAGGGGTTAAATTAGCAATGGATTATACCCTGAATGAAAGCAAACCTTTTCAAGTTCACTCAAATGTAAATGCTTCTAATTAAGAAAACATGGATTTTTCAGTAGGGCAGGTATCTCACAAGATGGCTTGAACCACTTGGATGTGTCTGGGAAGGCAGGACTTTCCTGACAGCTCTGTCCTAATCATGGCCCAGTGACAAATGGATATAGTAGAAAATTAGCAGGTGACTGAAGGATTAAAAAAGCCCAAAGTAATTATGCTTATCCATACTCTAGAATGGAAAGTGTACTCTTAGGACGTCACTCAGGTGATGGCACAACATTTCTTGGCGTGTTGCAGTTGTAGCCTCAGTATATTGGCTCATATAACACACCACCTCAGCAGGAACTCCACAGAGCTGAGCTACCCCAGCAGCAGGAGAGGCGAGCTCTGGGAGATGGGTAAAGCAGAGGAGGCATCTACATCCAACGGTTCCACTTGTGATCATCCCCATTAGAGCCCTCTCTGCTCTTGAAGCATGCCCGATTTTCAGAGGAGGATGATTCTTCACATGCTGGATGCAGAAGACCCTCAGCAGCCAACTACCTTGAGCTCAGAGAACACAGCCTCTCTACCAGTCAGCTGGGGCAGCCACAGCCTTAATAATCGTTAATTTTCCTATAAGCCATCATTCAATGGGGCCAGTGGACCAGCAGCAGATCCCTGACTCATAGAATATGACTGAAATCTTGAGGCCAAAGAGTCATTGCTGCTGCTTTGTGTGACAGGAAAAGTCACCCCCTTAGCCCTCAGATAGACACAGCTTCGAGACAAGTCCATGCAGAAAATCCTAGAGTGCTTTTCCTTGTGGTGGTGTGGATTATGAAGAACATGACCTAGACCCAAGAAGAAAAAAGGTGGGTGTGGGGGCAAGATACTAACTCTTTACAAGGGTGTAATTCCTGCAATTAGCAGGCCACAAGTAGAAAGCCAGGAGAGGTAAGAAATCAGAGGAGAATCAAGACTTAGCCTGGGAGTTGGGCCTGTAGGTATGCAGGGATAGACCAGAAAAGGCCTGATGCAAAACCTGGCACTGTGTTCTGGCACTCTGATTGACCTCTTACAGGAGATAACTTGAGAGTCTCTGTGTTTTTGTTCTTTTAAATACACATACAGTCTGCTCCAGCTGCTTGGCTCTGGTGCTAGCTCATGGTGCCAAGCCAGACATATTTGGCTTTGATACAAAGTTGGCTCAGCCTTCAAATAAACCACTGCTGTATTGTCATTACGAAACAGGAGCTCTTGAGTGATTTCACTGGAGAGGTCTCAGAGCCGCAATACCAGTCGGTGCTGGGGTGCAGCCGTGCTCAGGCTGAACGTGGCTCAGGAGCAGCAGCAGACCGGCTGGAGGCAACAGACTGCTGAAGAAAAATCTTTCATTTTCAACATCTGTTGTTTATTCCTCAGCCTCGCATGATTTGTGACACACTGAAAGCAAGCAGTGTTTGGATAATCTGTATATCAAACATGACAACCCATTAGAGTTTGGGTTCATTCAAATTTATTTCAGGATTTTTAGGATAATACTGCCCAAACCTATGGCTGGTAACTCTAAAACTGAGGTCTTTGATGAGCTTCATGCAGGAGCTTTGCTAAATCATTCACTCGGTTAAACTTGTGTCATCCTGCAAAACCTTCAAGATTAGCAGCCAGGCTGAGCAGAGCAATGGGAAGGGGGTTTATCCTATTGCTACAGTTAATGTTAGGATAGCCTAAGCCCGGGACTTCAGTGTTGGCATTGTGTTCATGATCCTCTCCCATTCTTGGTATGATCACACCTATGCACTGGTAGCACAACGTCTCCTTTCTGTTTGGTATGTGCTAGATATGAAACATGCCATGAGCACAAGCCTATTGCAAGAAGTCATCAGGCTTGGGCTCACAAGAAATCAAAGTCCCTCCTGGCGTCCTTCTCAGTGTGGCACTTCTCTACTCTCGGTTGCACAGCTCAGCCCAGGGCATGCCCTGCGGCGGGAGATGGGAACCTCATGAGGTCTGACTGCAGGAGCAGCGTTGGGGCAAGATACTCCAAGAAAGCAGAAGCAGAAGAGGATCAGGTTAGAAATACTTGCCAGAAGCCAGAAATGATCTTGCTTTCATCTGCTGACAGAAACTCTGACAACTGTGTATAATCTGCCTGATTTTCTTTAGTCCAAATAATCTTAAAAATAGAAGTAGTTTAGCTTTTATGGGAGCTGGCCCTAGAGAACAGAAAGCTTGCTAGACAAAACAGTGACCATGGAGGAAGGCTCCTCACTCTCATTCTTCTCATCTTTTCAGCATAACAGATCCAGAAAAACAAACACATCCATCAGACCATTCCCCTAAAGATGGGAAATGCAAGGAGAGAGAGAGAGAGGAAAAGAGCAAGAGACGTATTCTATTTTTAAACGCTTGAGAATGGCTCCAGAACTACTGAGAATGGCATGGAAAGCACTTAGGAAAAAATCACCCAAGTACACATCCAAACTCCAACTGACTCTGCCGTGGGATTTGCACTCGACCAGACTAGGCAGGGATGTTCTCTTTCCTTCTCGCTGGGCTGGCTGACATCGCCTGCCAGCTCACGACTGAGGAAGGGACCGAGACCGGAGAGGAGGCTGCTGCACTGCCCAACCTGGCTTCTGCTCCTCCCCACCATCTCGCCTCTCTGTGCCACATGCAGCCACACAGCTCCATTTGCCCCAGGTGCTTTCCCCTGCTCCTTCATTTTGATTCCCAGCCCTATGAATGTTGCATTCCTGCTGCAGCTTCCCAGCAAACTGCAGGGCAGAGCGAAAGAGGAGAGGGCTAAGGGGGAAGAGGTGTGTGACCAGCAGAAGCCTAGAAAGGATGGAGTCGCACTGTTCTGAACTGCAGAGGACTTACTCACTGGAAATCAAGGGTAAAACCTTGAGTGATGTCAAAGGATTCAGCATTTTTATTCACTTGCCTAAACTCCCAACATTATCACAACAGTCTGGCAAAATTTAGGAGAAGCTTACTTAAGATGTGAGAGTATGCTTTTTGAATCATAATCTGGGATTTATGCAGGGTTGGGAGCTAAAAATTGCAACTGAGTTATGGATTTCATCAGAGAATATTCCATTAAAATGAAAAATGAAATAACTATCAAGATGCTAATACAAAACAGGTGTTAGGGTTTAAACATGATAGCATTTACTGTTTTAGCCACATTAATATTATGGTTAAGACATACTGGACTGATTACAGCTTTAATTTAATAAACATCAGTGGTGCTGAGCATCATATCCTTTATTTACACATGGCATCCTTCCTCTGCAGAAGAAAGAAACCAGAAAAAACAAAGGGACTTTTACCAGGTGAGATTCACCTCAGATTAAAGAAAGCTCTGCAAGATTTAAGGTTTTCACAAACAATATGATACGCTGCTGAACTAATGGGCAAAACTGTATTGGTTTTCATAATTTCAAGAAATACCAACCATCTGATTTGGTAATCCTGCTTGAGCAGTGCTGCCTTGCCGCTTCCCCACCACGGCTGCTTGTTCATTTTTCTCTTTTCCTCCCATAATTAGTGTACAATTTAGCTTGGAAGGACCTTGGGACTATCTGGTCCTGCACAAAGCAATGCTGACTTCAGAGTTAGCCTATTCGGCACAAGGTTTCTTTACCAGGGATAAACAGCCCAGCTCGGGGGCTTCCAGTTCAGTGGGAGTGCTGTGGGGCAGAGGGCTGCAGTGACTGTCAGCATTGACATTCCCCTTTCCATTAATTTTTTTCCTTCTATTTTGGGAGGAATAGGGCAAGAATCATGTTCAAAGAAAAACCTAGTGTTTGTGGAACATAGTGCACTGCCCACTTAGGTCAAGAGGAGAAGGCAAAGACCAAAAAAATTAAACAAAAAGGAATATTCTTTCACAAAATTAGAGGAAAAGGTGTGATGAAATCCTGATGCAGTGGACTGGAAAAAAAAAAAAAAAAAAGCCTCAAGAATCCTCAGAAGCTCTGGCAATCATTAAAACAAAAAATTTCGAGACAGAGGGAAAAAGAAAAAGAGAACACACGAATAACTTTGGAAAGAAGCCAAGTACTGCCAAGGTATAAACGTAATCCGCAGTAACTTTCTCTGTATGTAATGACCCCCCAGATAAAGCTGCCATTTGCTGAGAGGCACTGGATCCCCACAACAGACCACAGTAATGAACTCAAGCTCACGTTTGCTCCAGAGCTGCTCTGCAGGGTCAGCCAGCCAGCTACATTAGGAAGAGAGAAAAGGTTGATAGCCATTCTTAATAGCATTTTGAAAGTAATGTTTGCACAAACCATAAGAACAATAGCAATAACATTCTATTGTCTCTAGATTTTAGAGTCACTAAGACTAATGAGTTCATTTATAGCCCTGATGGAAGTAATTAAATCTGAAAATCAAAGCACAACATTGTTGTTTAGTGCTCTTTGAAACCAATATTCTAATGGAATGCTATCAACAGCTAATTGAAGCACTAATCTTGCCCAGGGTTGGGCCCATTGCCCAGATGGCTAATATATCATTTTCTAGTCTGGCAAGCAACATATTGCACTGGCTGGATAAAGCTGCGATTAGATATATCTATATGATACAATGGAAGCATAAGAACTTTTCCAATCAATATTTTGATAAAATTGGCATTTGATGTCAGTTATTTGATAAACTTCTTGCTGAAGTACAAGGACACATCCTTGGCTTTATAAATAAAAAATCTGCTGCCTTATGCAAATAAAAGTTCCTACCAACTGGATAGTTATAGCAATACAGACACGTTAGCAAGACAAATGCCCAGTGAATGCTATGAGGACAACTGGGAAGCTAAACAGCTTCATCTTCTTCTTATAGTTGAATCGCTTAACAAATAAAAGGCACAGCTTTCTGCCGTAACATGTAATTTCTGCAAGTTTTTGCCTGTTGCATACTCTGTCAGAGGGAGGGGTGCAGGAGAGTGAAGTCATGTGTAAGATACAGCTGACAGGATGTCTGACCAGTTGTACAGACAGGAGGATTCTTGTCACTTAATGTGCTTGGGATGCAGTATTCTGCTGTTCTTCAGAACCAGAGGTTAAAAGTATCAGGGACCATGTTACCAAATTTTTCATCCAAGCAACATGACTGATGTGATTTCAAATTAGCATATCAAATTGTAAACAACTTTTTCCTGGCAGGTTTTTAATTCATTTTTTTAACTTAATAATGGGATAGTTGTTGGCATCTCTTTTAGTTATTCAGCAGCTTTGGCCTCTATTATCCCTCTTCGCACTGTCTGCACATTCAGATATTTTCATTCAATTGTATAATGTTTATTCAGCCAGACACTCAGCTGGTGTAAATCAGCAAAATTCTGCAAACATCAGAGGAGCAGCGCCAGCTTAAACCAGGTTCAAATGGGCTTCTGAGCATTTGATACACTTGGAAGCAGGGAGTCAATGAAGCAAGATAATGGGAAGAACATCCTTAAAGTGTCCAGTGATCTGTGTTTGCACTCTCTGAAAATGCGGTTTGAACTTCAGCCTTGAACCATGAATTAAGGACTTCTCGGAGCACATGTTTTTTCTTGTCAAGCACTGCATGACCCCTGGAGTCTACAGGCAGCACAGACGCTGTTACGCTTCTGTACTTATGCTTGATGCTCACACAAGCTTTTGAAACTGTAGAACTGCCTGTGCAAGCACCCAATCCTCTCTAGGAGGCATAAATAATCTCAAGAATATCCTAGTTTACTGATATTTTTCAAGTAGGCTAGTCAGACAGTATTTTGAAAATTACATTTTTTTTTAAATACTAAATGAGATATGGCATAATGACAGTAAAAGTCCAATTGCAGCATTATCTGGAGACCTGAGAGGAGGCAGCAATTGCTGCCTATCATGATACAATGCTATCTTACTTGAGAAGACAAGAATCTGCCTTGAGAAGTGGTAAAAGTGAGAGAACTAAACATCTATGTTCACCCATAACTTTTTTTTTAATGTGTATCAAATATTTTATTTTTCTGGCCCTCTATGCTTAATACATACTTTGTGGCTTTACTTTCTATAATGTAAGCTTAACAGTTACTGTTAAGCATTAGCAAGTATTTTCCTGAGGTGTCTGAGTTAGGAGTGTAATCATCCAAGACTCCCTAAAGGACAGGGAGAGAGGCAGCTTCCAAGGACTGTTCAGCCCATCTAAGATCTGAACTGCCCTTCTCTCTGTCCCTCCACTGAGTCTAGGAGTAGCCTTAGGACAAGAGTTTCCCAACTTACCCATCACTGAGTAATTGTCCAAATTCCAGGTGAACTGGAAAATAAAGGTTAAATATGATTCTTGACTCTTAAAAACTCAAGAGCGAGCAGGTGAAAGAGTGAAGGCTTGCTCGATGCACCAAAAGGAAGCTTTTTTTTTATTCAGCATATATCTCAGTATCAAGTAAACATACAGGAACCACAGCAAATTGCAGCTTTGGAATTTTCTAATACCTCAGGCCAGATGCACTGTAAATCTGCCATAATAGACCCATAACAACACTGTCAGATGGCCCAAAGGGCTGCTTGCTCTGCTCGTTCACTCTGTACCTGGGTACTTTCCACCCCATGAGAGATCATCTGAACTAAAACTACAGGCACAAGAGAGTAAAGTTGGTATTAAATACTCATCATGTTCTCCACTTCTTAAACAAGGAAATAAATCACATGCCCACACTTGACTGGGGCAAGATGATCTGTCAGGGCACAGATCTGATATTAATGACTGTGGAACCACATTTTCAGTGTAAATGGAACTTAAGAACTAAGTTACAAGTTTAGCAGTCAGGGATGTGATTCTGCTTCTTCAAGAGCCCTACTAGAAGGAAACAGAGATTAACATCTCTGATGAGTCAAGTTGCTGGGAAGCCTTCTTCAACAGGCAAAAAAAAAAAATGACCCATAAAAAGTCACTTAAATGCTTGGTTTACAATCCATTCCTTTCTGTAGATTTAAGAGTGGATGCAGATACAACAGGTAACCGAACATTGGCATTATTCCCCAGAAGCCTTCTGAAGATGTCAGAGATCCATTGGCTTCTAACAGCAAAGCATGTAATTGTTTCCATACTATTTTTAAATGCTATATTACCAAGATACATTTCCTATTACTTTCTTGTTAACCAACTCCATTTAAGTTCTTAATTGGGCAGAATCATTTTACTCATGCATGGAGAAGAAAACCCACACATGTTAGTTTTTTAACCAATAATTAAAAGGCATGGTGAGCGATCCTTCAGCACAAACTCAATACAAAAAAATATTAAAGCGTGTCCTGAAATCTACTCAATGGGTCGAACTGTCAGATGAGGTGTGAGCAGGTGCCATGTTAGGAGTCAGCACACACACGTGAGTATGTAGGGTAGAGGAAGGGTAGGGCAGGCGTTGCAAAGCCTGGCTGCTGAGGTGGGAATGTTAAGCACCTCGGTGATAGCTGTTAAGAATAATGAACTTGACCTTGTCAAAGGCCGTCATTATTGATAATGACAAAGTTCAACAGCATTATTATAGGATTTCACAACTGTTAACCTTTATTGCTGGAGGGCTAATTGTGACCTTCCTTGTGTCTCCTTCACACCTAATTAGGTTTCCCTTGTAAAGAGATGAAAGAGTGTTTGTATCAGTGGGGCATCTTTTTCTGCCACTGAATGAATTCATGAAAGAGTGAGATTGTTAAGAGAGAGACAGAGAGAAGGAGGGGGGGGGAAATACAGAAAAAGGCAGGAGGCATTAATAGACTTTAGAATAAAATCCTGACAGATTCAAATTGATTCTGCTGCCTGAGAAAATTGAGTGCGGAGGGAATTAGATTTATGCACTGTTAAATGTAACTGCCTGGCAGTATCCATACAGAAAGCTGTTAAAATGGTAATCTTTAGAGATGTATGAAAATTGTGTGTGAATAGACCAATGAACCATCACTCGGAGCATGCCTCTTCTAGCCGAATAACACAAGACAGTATTATTATTATTAATAATGTATTACAAACACTATGCATTATGTATGTAATTTAATCACAGTATCTAAATGTATAAACAACAGCACAGGCACTCAGTAACTTTTCTGTGCTTGTGGTTATATATTAACTTTTTCTCTTTTAGGACCCCCTGAGGAAATGCAGAGTGCTGGTGGCAACGGGTTGCAGCTTGTTCCCAGCTGAGCCAGGGTCCCTTGCACCCCGGAGGGAGAGCCTGGAGGGGTGCGAGGGGCCGTGATGGGCTGCTCCTGATGGGTGTCTATGGGTGTTTGGTACTGCAGCATATACTGGGGCAAGACAGCAGCAGACGGCCTGATAAGGGGCTCCTTTCAGAAAGGCAGACTGGGCAGATGTGGGCAGACAGACAAGGTATCTCTGATGGGATTTTCTTGTTGTTGTTTTAACCTTCTCACCTGGTTGATGGACTTTCTAAAGACTAATTTCTAGCAAGAGGCATAGACAACACACCAGGTCAATGGGAGTTTTGAGTTACCATCAAGGAAGCTGGGAACAAGTTTCTAATAAACATATCCATAGCTCAGATTGAGGGAAAAAATCAAGCTAGAAATAACTTCTTGATTCCCCCATTTGAATTCAGATCTGTGGTTCTTATGTCAGACTTATCTCTGGCATCAAAGCAGCTCAGAGTGAGACGATGTTACCACTGATGACAGGGACAATCACTGATTGATCTTTCAAGATCTGATTTAAATTAGATGCTGTCATAGGCTCTTTTTATAACTCTAATGGTTGTAACTTTGCTCTACCCATATTTGGAAGTGCACTCTCTGTAGTAACTGAGCTATTTCAGAACAGAGCAAGTTGCTTTTTCATTCTTGCTTCATCCCATCATGTACAGGGGTGCTTGAAATGTAAATCCAGAAATATTTCCAGGTGAGCCACATATTTACTTCCTTTCAACCAATCTGGTGCCAAGCTCAAGCTCCTCACATGCTTCCTTCTGTTAAGAAAATGTCATTTCTACACACAACAATTAATTCACTCAGGCTTTGCAAAGAAGCATAGCCATTTTCCAGGTCCAGCCCAATAAACCTTCAGCTAGTACCCAATACAAGGGTCCAGACAAAGCCTCTCAGATTACCAGCCAACTCTTATTTGCCAGCTGTGTGGTTATCTTTAAAGGCATGCTTCATATTATTTCATGAACTTTATTCCAGTTTTGTTCCAGTGTGGATACCAACAGAGTTAGTCATGTGGAACTTCTGTTTTTCAGCCACCCTGATGATGGCACTGATGCACTAGTCAAGAAGTAAGACTGTTCAATGCTCCAGCTTGAATTCTGTGTCCTTATCCCTGCCTTGCATGTAGTAGCATGTTTCACTTAACATTCATATGGAATTATACTGCCAAATGGCTTCTCCGGTGAGATCTGTTTGGAGTCAGATGGAATTCTCCTTGCATGTATCTGTAGTTCACACTGCCACGTCAAAACACAGTAAACTGGCATTCTACCAAGGAACTGAGGGGAATCTCAGCATCTACCCATAAGACCACCACTTCCCACTTGTGCACCGCACCAGCAACTCTGTGTTTTCTACTCTGTTTGGTGTTGGAGTATCTAAGGTTCACCTCCATCCTAACACTGTGCATAGGTACTAAGTACAGTGTAAACACACATAAGCAGAGCAGTTGATAAAACAACATGGACCAGCTAAGGGTGGTTCACTTGCCATGACTTCCCAGACTGCCTACTACCAACTGCACACTGAAGCCACCCAGATGTACCCACCACTGGAAAACAGTAATGTGGACAAAGTTTCAGCTAACACAAGATCATCTTCCCTCCTCAGCTGATTTAATTTTCTCTAGTTGTTATCTTCATTCTTTATGAGGCAGCATTGAAAATAACTTGCTCAACTTGTAACTGAGTCACCTAGAGCAGTTTTCTTCTATGCCTTTGAAAAACAGGTGTAGCCCTATGCATTTGGCTAGGACCATCATGGATGTCTTTCCAGCTGAGCTAAAATGTGATTAATCTGTGTTGAGTTCATGCAAACTAGTGGAGGATTTAATCTCCAGCAGATGGGTTTTTCATTCTACTGTGTTGTAGTAAAGGACAAGCCTCTCAGGTTGCAGAGTGGTTGTGATATTGGGAACTCCTTTTGGAAGCTCTGAATGTAAAAATATCAGAAAATCCACACAGTTGTTGGATATGAACAGAGACATTAATTTCAAAAGGAGGTTCCTTGATTTAAACTATTTAAATAGCTGGAACTAGGTAAAGCACTTGCTGATTATCCAGGAGAGCAAAGCACCAAAGCTGTGCAACAGCCTTCTTTTCTTGGAGAGTGTTACTCTCTTGTGCTGGCCCAGTTCCTCATAAGGGAGTTTAAAATGCAGGAAGAGCCCTTGATCCTCCCATATTTGAGTTCCATACATAATACAGAACTTCAAGAAAACCTGGTCAACATAGGCACATGCGCCTCTGCTTTTGAATTCCCTGAATTTATGTATAAATCCCAGGAAATCCAGTGGGATTATTATCAATGATCATTGTAAGCAAATTCCGATTTAATCGTCGACACAAGAGAAACCAAAGAATACAAATTCTGGAGTATTAGCATTGCCAAAATTGACAGTGTAGGAGGGGTCTGTGTAAATTCATGTCTCCTATCTGAAATACACTGGTGTAAGGAACCTAACAGATGGAAGTTACAAAAATTTAAAAACTAGGCAACCTGCAGAGAAAAACCATTCCTGCCCAGCTCCCACCCTAATCCGCAGCTGGAGTATGCCCTGAAGTAAGGCTGTTTATATCCTCATCTGGGAGATAAGATACGTTATCTATCCCATCTGGTTCCATTCCAGTAACTCCAGAGTCAACATACTCCATCAGGCTTCCTGAAGCTGCTAAACCAGAGAAACAGGAATAGACTATCCACACTCTTGTCAGATAAGGAAAGAGCTTAATAAGCAAACAGAGAAAGAATTTTGTTTTCAAACATCTTGGAGAGAGCTACTAAATGCATATTATAAACATAGAAAAATATCAAAAACTCTTATTGGTTTCTTACTTCAAAAGCATCCAAAGTGCTTTCCTGGTATAAAAATCTGGATGAGCTGATAAAAAGTTTGTCTTTTATGGAGTATAGACTTGACTACAGATATACTTTCATGCACATTTGTGGAAAAATTTTCAGAAGAGTACAGAAAATTAAGGTCACAAGTACTCACAATTACCAGGATTTCTGCATAGGGATTTTCTTACTCTTGCTGTAAACAGCTATAAGGTATTCTCCACAACTGTCCTGGTTACACCTTGGAGGAGCACTAAGCTGGTGCAGTGTAGGGTTGACATTGGGTCTAGGTACGCAAGCTCATTGCCTTATTTCATTTGCAAATAAAAGGGAAAAAGTCCCAAACCTAATTTTCAAGCAGTTAGTAGCAGCAACATTTTAAATGTATTTTAGATCAACTAGCAGAAGAAATGCAGTGAGATGCTCCACTCAGGATAGCAGAGCAGCAGGATTTTTAAGGATAAACAGTTTGAAGCCACAGCTGATAAACATCCTGGCAACACAGTAGGATTCAGTTTAGAAACCTAAATGCTCACAGCCAAAAAAACACCCAAACCAGACGAAGGGAAAAAAACTCAAATACACAAACGTGAACTGGAAATAGATCCCAGAATTGAGGTTAAGACCAATGCAAGCACTAAAGGAAAAACTACCTCCACAAACAGGGTGATTGAGTGCTTGCTCAAAGGCCAGCATGCACTTGCTTTCAGTTGAAAATGCTAATGTTCAGATTTGCCTAGAAAAGGAAAAATGAGTCAAAACCATGACTATAAAGTCACAGTGCAGTTAAAGCTACCCGGTCTCTGGCTTACACCATCTTACTCCAGCGCATAGGGCTGAGCATGGTACAACATGGCAAAGCACAGTGCAAGAGCATCTGCCCTGTACATACCCCGACCCACGCCGGTGCTCTCACTAGGGGTGAGGGCAGCCTCCCCAGACCTTTCTGAAGGCAGGCACAGCCAGATGGAAACAAGCCACAGAGGGGTGTCACTGTGTTTAGTGTTTCATTTTTGTTGAGCAGATGTTTTCTGGGCACTACAGACTCCTGCTTTAATTTGTCTTGTTAATAATATGGAGCAGAAAATCCTGATTAACAAAATAATTATCAAGCATTTGCTGTCTTTTTTTTTTTTTTTTTTTTTTTGTAGCATGTTTAATTGTAGCAGATACTATAGGTTGACTCTTTGAACTGGAGGAAAAAATGGGGTATGGTTGAAGTAATAATATACCTTGCCCAGCAAAGCTGGTAGAGGGCAGAAATAACTTCAGCCTTGGAGAAGACTCCAAGTCACACTTCAAGATGTACCCCTAAAGTGATCTACCCCCTCCAAAATTTGCTTTCTGCTTCCTCTTCCCAGTCCATCCCAAAGGACCCATGTTTTTAATGCCAGCTCTGCATGGCCTGTACATCCAAAATGAACCCCAAACCCATGCCCTGGCCCCAGCAGGTCTCCCATCCAGCTGAGCCACAGCACAGCTCACCCAACGGGGCCACGGCCAGGTCTGCCCCACCATCATCTCCTACAACCCACCTGCATGACCCCAGAGGCTCAGCTGCTGCCCCATCCCGCAGGAGCACTAACATCAGTGCTTGGTCCTCATGCAGCACACAGAGGAGCACACAGCGGGATGAAGGTGGAGCTGCAAGTGCTTCCTAATGCAGGAGGAATATTCAGTGCCAGAGGATGGGACAGAAGCAACCGCCGTCCCTGCATTGCCACCGAGGCACCCAATCGAGCCTCTCCCGTGGGGTGGGAAGCATCTGTGCACCATCTCACACACACCATGGCCTGATCCAGCATGCCAACAGCTCCCCAGAGCACCTGCCGTGATGCAGTTCAAGGTCATGAGAACCCAAGAAAACACGTGGGCTGCTTAAGAATATATGGGGAATAAACTTCCCTTCTCCCCCGGACTTTGGGGTCAGGAATTACCCAGCGCTGCCTGCTCATGACTTCTGTAATCCCCACCTTGAATCAGTAGGAAAAGGAAGTGCTCTGGGAATGTACTCAAACCGGTTTACTGCTTAAATAGGCATATGCAATAATGTGTTGACAAAAACATATGGGGAAAATATTCTTCAGTATATTGCTCTGTGGAGATAAGTATGCTACGAAAAGCAAGCATTATGTTTTATTTACCAGGTCGGCTCATTTTCAGACTAGCTTTCTATAACAAAAGAGTTTAATAATATTGTTGAAGGCAAGAAAGACACCTATAAATAGGACCAAGACCTGTCTGTGGAACTTTTACATGAAACTTTAATGGCAAGAGAAATAGCCTTAATGTATCGCACTTGGCAAATTCTTTATTGCATTTCTGCCTACGCTAACTTAGTGTGAAAGTAGGTGGCAGAATCAAGAAAAGATTTGTTTATATGTTTGTGACTCTGCTTTCCTAAGACTATCACAAAGTCTGGGTACTGGCTCCTGTATTACCCCTCTTGCTCTACCCTTGGATTCAGGGAACAGGACAGTAACACCACCGCTTACCAACACTGGCAATTACCTGTTGCCTCGGTTCCCATCCTCATCCGAGCACCTCTGCCTTCCCCTAGATCAGGGAAAGTTGGACCCTCTAGCTAAGCAAAAGGCAGTATTTTCTTCAAAGGAAAGAAACAACCCCACGGATTTCTCTAGAAACCTCTACTCCCACCACAGTGACCCACTGTGGGGCTCACCAAGGTTCAACCTCTGGATGAGGTTCCTAGCAGGTGGGGTTTCAAGAAGGATGCAACTGCTTTGTAGATGCCCTAAGCCATCCACTATTTCTATATTTAGTCAAACCTTGGCCACACAGAGGGTCTCTTGAAATGAGTGACCCATTCATTTCCCTTCATCTGTTCAGGTGGCCTTTGTTGTATCTATTAACTACCAAATCTCCAGTCAGTTGAAATTGCAGTCTATCTTCCAAGACTTTAAAGATTTTATCTACATGCCCTCTACACATCTACTGCTACATGAAAATGAAAGGGATTTCATTCCAGGCATTTCAGATGTTACATATAGGCTATTAGGAATTTCAGGTGAAAAAATATTTTTTAATAAGAAAAGGTAATTTCTACAACTAATCACCATTTTAATAATTTTATTTATGTATATCGCATATCAATTACCAAATACTGATAACAAGTATCATTGTTTTAATTACTTATGACTAATAATTATTTCAGGTACGATACTGTAGATTGCAAACCCCTTTGTCTCTCCTTCCTCTTCAATCCCTCCCTCTTTAAATCTTTGCAGTGCATGTAATAAAAAAGCAGCGTGCCTAGCCTGAGATCGCTCAGAAAGAATCCAGAACTGCATTTCTATTACTGGCTGTTGTGCATGTTTATATGGATGTCTGAGAAAGATTATAAATATCTCTACCTTTTAGTCATTTGGCTTCCTAGGACTATACAGGAATATTTCTGGTTGGTGCCACAGTTCATCTGTCAAGCACCTTGGTATCTTTATGGTGTGTGTGTCTCTAGTCCCACAGCTCTCCTCTTTCCAGAGGTTTTATTTTCCTTTAGATGCTACCCTAGAGAAGGCAGTAGAAAATGTCACATATCCCAGACTGCTTTTACTACTCCACCATCCTGTGAAAGACTGGAATTTGCAAAGGGAGCCTAAGGGAATTTGGCACCCAAATCCTATTGATACCAAATAGGTTTGGGAGACCAGAACTCTCAGCCTAGAGGAAGATGGCAGTGTTGCTGAATTCCCAAATATTTTAGAGCAGAGCCAATAATATCATGTCAACTAATAATGAGCAAAGGGAAGGACTGGGCAAAGCATGATTTCATCTGGAATTTATAATACCCTGGAAAGCCCTTTGCAGAAGGTCTGGGGGGGCTGTTCCAGGTGGGAGCAGCAGTGGAAGCAAAGGGTGTTGCATTGCCAGGGATTTGCATATGAACAGAGAAACTGGGAAAAGGCCAGGGAGGGAGAGTGTATCCACACGGCCTATGGAGAAGAGACTTGCAACAGCTAATGTAAATCTTGACGATGACAGCTCAGATGAGAATTTCTCCTACCTCTCCCTCATTCATGATCTTATTTCATGATCAGAATTACAGACTGTCACTACGCCCACAGTGTTTAAAAACCAGCTCATGCTTCAAGGAAAATCACTTCTACAGCAAGTACACAAACAGCCACTTCGGATCTCACGCAGCCTGAGAAGAGGCAGGCGAAGGTGATAGCTTTCTTAGTTCAAGAGGTGTTTGAATCTTGTGGCCAGAGAAACAAACCCCTTGGGTGCCTCTCTGCAGCATTTTCCATACAGTTTTTCCTCTCAAAGATGACTTCATTTTACAAGTGCAAAATCACCTGGTAGTTTTGATGTCCTTGGTGTCTGAGGACTAAGCCACCAATAGCTGTTTCCTTCTGCAAGAAAAAAAAAAAAATCCAGCACTCCCACCCATTTTAGCAACACAGTTTGTGCTAACACCCACCCAGTTTTGTTTCCCCAGCTGTTCAGTTAGAGCAAAACCTCATTTACAAACCTGCTACTCAATCTCTCTATCAGGTCCTGAACTTCCAAATCCATCACTTCTCACAGTCACAGCCAGTGGGTATCTCCTAAACACAGCTTGTAGCAGTAACAGACCTAAACCCAAGAGCACTGCAGCCAGCATTTGTAATCCGGGTGGCTGCTACCCTGACACCCTCCTGCTCTCCTGGCTTGACAGAAATGTCTGGCTGGAAATCATCAGCCACTGCTACACACCAGGGCCAGCCAGTGTTTACCTAATCTGCAGACCAGGCACATCCACTCAGGGAGAAAAAAAGAAAATCACAGGCAATTTGTCAGAGCATTAGCTGATAATTCAGACAGAAATGTTAGATCTTGAGGCACAGCTCGGGGCTGTAGGGGAAATGTTATTGAATCTGACAGATCCCTGATGACACATCCACTCCCTCTCCCAGGGGCAAGGCTACATTTAGATACACTTAAATTTTCACTCAAATTCCAGATTAACACAGCAAGTGGACAGCATGGAAAGAAAGTGAGAGAAGGTTAGTGAAGGAAGAGGGATCTTGCATGGTTGGGGTTTGGCTTTTCATTCCACCTCTGTAATTGTGGCCTAATTATTTCCTTTAAAACTCATTGACTTCACCATTGTAATTACTACTCAGGCTTAGAAATAAATATTCCTTCTGCTCAGACAGCTATTCCTGCCTACTTAATGCTACTTATTCGCTGTAATAGCTCAGAATTCCAATTTAGACAACACTGAATTCTTTTGAGACTTGATCAAATGCTTTCACAGCTATCTTCCCATCACCTCTGGCTCCCCAGCCAGTTGCATTTATTTATTGTCTCTCAGGCAGAGATTTAAGAGCCTTCAGGTTGTTTTGTTTTTTTTTTTCTTCTTATATGTATTCACAGAATCCAGCACAAAGCTGTCCTGAGCCTTCAATGACAGCTGTTAAGTAGCAAATAATAGTAATAATTGGAGCATATCTAATTGGGCTGCAGTTTTCAAATTTGGGTGCCTAAGGAGGTGCATTATTGTTGAGCATGGCTTTGCTCCTAATTCATTCAAGTTGTCTTGAAAATGCCACACTTGCAGTCAGATTTAAGCACCTAAAGAAACATCTTCATTTTGGAGAGGCTGAATATTCATTTTGGTAGAGCTTGAGTCTGACACCTCTGAGTATCAGGATAACTTCTACCCATCTTTAAATGTATATCCTCAATTAGATGGCTTTCTTGGACATCTGCATATGAAAATATTGACTGTTTCTGTGTGGAAATTATGTTCATGTGTTTCATTTCCTGTTGTCCCTGTTTCCACACCTATTCAGCACTAAACCTCAGTTCATGAGTGCATTTAGTATTTCTCAGCTTTTACTTAATGATTTACTTCAGCCAACAACTCTGCCGTGAGTGGCAACGTGTGATCCCAGATTCAGATGCTCATGCATCCAGAACCCTTCTCTGCTGGGTATCTCCCTCAGGATAGGGAGATGACTGCATAATCTGTGAATGCCTTCTTCGCTCTTCCGGATTGTACTGAGAATGTCAGCTACTGGGTTCACAGGGAATATGGTTGTATGGGTAGTCCTCACAGTAGCTTTCAGGTGGCTTCTTCCTCAAAAACTCAGGACAATGGCAATTTTTTTATTCAACCCTATGGGAAATCTCCTTGTTTGTTTTATGGCGTTTTTTAACTGAACTTTTCTTTCTTGACTTATGATGAGTTCTGGGTTTACAAAAGATACCTTTTCCCACCATATCTTAGTGAAAAAAACCCCACATTTAATTTGTTTTTTCACGAGAATTGAGGAAAATTTTGCATATGATTTGTTTTTTAAACACATGGTTTCCCCCCAGTTTGTTAACACTGAACCTGGTTAACATCAAAACTTTGTATGCTTTAGCATAACCGTAACTGGATGTGCTGCACGGTTTTTCTGATATCACTGAAAGCACCTACCTTGCCTCCACTAACATTTCATCCTTTCTATTAGACTATACTACCTTTCAGGCTGTATATTCCTTTCTCTCCTGCCCAGGTGATTCCACTGATTCTGGAAACGTTGTGCATGGATTCAGCTAGGAGCTGCTTGACTTTTGGCAGGTGACCAGACCCAGCTGCTTCGGTGGCTATTAGTGTGTTTAAAATGGCACAAAGCCTCTGCTGAAGCAAGCACAAGTGCTCCCAAAGCATCATGTACCTGATGAATCAGGGCCACGACAAGCAAGAGGGAAACAGGATCTCATTTAATCCTGGACATGTACCATAATTTAAAGAAGACCCTCTTACATTCCAGCTAGCATACAGGATGCAGCTGTTAACTTTCGACACGCTAAAGGCCAAAGACAATGAAAAATCCAGACACCACGGAGGTTAAATCAGTGCATCATTTGACAGGGAACTGTGAGCCATTAACCTTTCCACTGGCACTCACAACAAAGAGCTGGAAGATAAACACATTGGGTAGGAAACAAATTGGTTCATTTGAACGCTATTAATGTGCATGCCCTTGGAGGCCACATTTATGCTTTTGGAAAATTACACATTCATGCATAATGAAGTGAGATATAGCTCACCAATTGACAACAGGGTGCAAAGCCCACGATAAGGATTTATAGCAGGTGCCTAATTCTCTAAACATTTGTAAATTAAGTATTTACAAGCATAATGCTGGCTATTTTATTGCCAGTTTAAGTTACCATCATTTGAGCTTTTTATTTTGCACTGAAACTGAGCTGAGCATTTAATATCCATGATGTGTAATTTATTCAAGTATAATTTGGTGATGTTATAGTGAGAATTAGGGCAATACACAGAGACCCTAATTATGACACAGCTACACACAAACATAAGAAGAAATCCTCTGTACATAAAGAAATTGGGTTTAGCTGACAAAAACAGATAAAGATTATAATCTTTACACTGCCAAGTGGAGAAATGGTATAAAAAGAAATTGAATTAGTTGCCCAATGCCACGTGAAATGTCTGTTATAGCTGGAAAAAAATCCAGCCTCCTTCCCTACACATCTGGGGCATAAAATTAGATTCTGCTCACAGATGATGGGCAACTCTCCCAGTCTGAAGACCCTGGGCCTCAGTGTTACTGAATGCAACCACAAAGTACACCCTAGCTAATGAAATACCTTGTTTCCTTGGGAAGCTGCCACAGCTTACAAGTGAGAAAGTATAAAGATTTCAGGGAATAATGAATAGAGAGAGCATGCATAAGAGGTGAAAGTATGGCTAAAAGAGAATATGCCAACTAAATATTCCTATTGCAGCTATTTCCCATTGAATATTCAAGGAAAATATGGGGATTAACTCTGCTGTGAGTTTGTAAGAGAGATTTTGCACAGCAGCAAAGGAACCAGATTTCATAACCCAAGAGATCCTTTTCAGGCTAATGTTACTTTGAAAACACATTTTACAGTCTGTGTAAATGAAAATAAACATTTCTATAAGTCATACAATCAATTTACACAACTTTTTTTCCACAGAAAGGCTGTTTTTCATACCACACCATTTTGTTAAGCTATTTCAATGAGGAAAAGATCCCATGACTTCTGCTGAAAGACCAACCCTAGGTCTGAGGTGGAGGATCAACCCAAGGCAACTCATAGCCCCTCCCTGCAGGTGGAACCTGGAGACCACCAGGAACAGCCCAAAGCCAGAGAGATGTCACAGCCACCAGTCTGGATGATGTACAGGTGGTGTTTATACCCAGTACCCTCATTCATTCCCCACTAATTGGTGAGGTTTAACTTGTTTAACCATTTCCTGCATGCCACACCACAGATCAATGTGTATCCCAGAAGGAGCATCAGCTCATCCCCAAAGATGAGCTGCCAGTGCTAAACTGAAACCCAGCTCCATGTCTTCAATATTCCCCCTCTCCTGCCGCAGCTGCTGCAGCCTGGCTGGACCACGGGAATGGGCTGTTTGCTTTGGAAGGCACCCAATTCCCCTTGCAGCTCCGTCTACAGCTGAAGGAGAGCATGGACAGGCGGTTGAGTTTCAGGCAGTGGAATGGCTTTATAACTCAACATAAATGACTCCCAGGAGGAGGAAGGGATGAAATGATTCACATTGGTATTCTCCTCGCAGGTGGAGGGAGCACATCTGTTTTTTTCAAAGGGAAGGAGCAAAATCCCTCTCCCTGCCGGAGCAGCCAGTGACATATTCAACCTGTCAACCTCCCACTCTGGATCCTCTGGTCAGCCCTCCAGCTGGAAGGTAAATAATTGCCCTGCCTCTCCCCTTCGTGTTTTGAGGAGCTAACAGTTTAGAAAGAGAGGAAGAGAAAACATTACTCATGCAGTAAAATTGTGGCTTTGAACCAGGCCTCCGGGATTGCGATTGTGGGATCTTGGTATCTGGGGGTCGCTGGCTGGGAATGGGCTGGATATTGGTCAGCGGGTGGTGAGCAATTACGCTGTACATTGACTGTTTATATATTTCTTTTTGTTTTCCCACCATCACTGTTATTGTTTTCATTTTATTGCCATTATTAAACTGTTCTTATCTCAGCCTGAGAGTCTCCCTTCACCCCTCTAATCCCCTCCCCCATTCCCAGGTGGGGAGGGGGAAGGGAGGGTGATTAGCTGCGGGGGTTGGTTGCCGATCAGGCCCAAACCACAACAGTTTTTATTCCAGGACTCGTAATGAAACACGTAAAGGCTGCTGCTTTTTCATAGGGCTGAGGAGCCCTGGCATACGGACCTACTTCAGGAGATGTCTGCATGTGTGACAGGAAAGAATTCTCCCCTGTGGCATCTAATTCAGCCCCTCTGGTATAGGTCTTAGCAGGAACCACACACAGTTAGGTACATGGGGAATGAAATTGCAGTGCATTTCTTGGATACTTAATTCCCCGGTTAGGTTTCCCTCCTTAGCGAGCTCTCCATGTGCCCACAAGAGTTTCCCTGAAAATGAGCACAGGTATTGGGCTGAAGTGGGCTTTGTGAAGACACTTCCTTAGGCAACATTTGGAGGACCTTACGTGATGTAAGCACTTCTCTCACCAGCTCCCATGCCAGTACCCACTGCTTCTGGATGCCAGCAGCATCCTAAGCAAATTAACTTAAGGGACATTACCTAAAGAAGCAGATCATGAGATATGAAATCTCTCTTGGCCAATTCACCTCTTAGACCAAACCAAAATATTAATTGCCTTTTGACATTGCCCAAACACATGTGAAAGGAGCAGACTAGTCTTTGCTGAACATAAATACAGGTCCCGTGAATCAAGATAGAAAAATCTGACACCTTGCCTACCATACGGTTTCTAAAGAAGAGGATCAACTAATCCACATGAATACATGCCATACCCTGGGAGCCACTAAACATATTAAGTATTTCTAGTCTGCTGGAAAGTAGATACATTTATATAATTATGGGAAAACTGTTAATGCACAGTGGTTCAGAAAAAGGAAAGGGGGGAAGAAACCAGATAGGACTGAAACAACTACTAAGTACTTAGGCTGTTTTACAGCCAAACACTTATTGAGAATGTATTTTCAAGTGTAGCCAGGCATGCTGATAGTAGTTGGTGAGTAAGCCCTGATGCTAAGTGCTTCATATAGGTTTAGAACAATTGACATTTGTAGAGGTTAAAATGGAGATTCTTCATCCATAAGATGCTACTTCGGTTTCTTCCGGAGATGCTGAATGAAACACATGTAGCTACAATGACAGATTCAGAAGAGCTGTTAACACCAGAGCAGCATTTGAAAGCACCTATTTTCCTGAGAGAAGCTAGGTGGGGAAGCACACATAGGTCTCTAATTGTTTTCCTTAAACCAATAGTGCTGCCTGTCTATTCGCTCTCATGAATTCCTCTCTCCTGGGAAAGAAAGAAATAGAAAGGCAGGCAGAATTTTCAACGTTTGAGTTGAATTTGGTGACAAAGTGAACAGGTCAAGGCTGTGTGACTTTGCAAATCCCATCTTTTATCTGAGGCTGAAGCAATGACAGGAAAACAAGTAGAGAGATGGAAAACACAAAGTGATGTTCCACTCTTGTGAGTTCAAAACATATCTCCATCTACTAGCAGAAAGCTCATGAACTATTACTAGGCATCATGCACCTTCCCATACTGATTCAATATGAAGCTTTTAATTTCCTCTTTAAATCATTCTTGGTTTGAAACATTTTCAGGTTACTTCTTCAGAATATCGGTTTTCCCTTCTAAAGGCATTATTTGCATCTTCTTGTCCCTTTATACACGTGTAAGCTTGGGATGGAAAACAGCTTGAGTTTTGACTACAGGGTGCTATAAAGACACAAGGAATTCTCTTATCTCCTAATTTTTTCCATTATTAATCCAGATTTTAATGGAACTTCTGTATGAATTCAGTGAAATCATCTCATTAAACAACAAAACATTGACCTGGGGGAAAACTTACAGTTAAGCGTGTTAAGTGAAGTATGGGCCATGCACCAACAGAAGAATTCTTGCAGCTTGTCCAGGTCAGGTCCAACAAAAATGAAGGATCCTTATCAGAAGCACTGCTAACAGCATTTATCTTCACTTTCAGTAACTCTCTTTCATCCTTGTGATGTTCAAGGATCTTCACAAACTGAGAACACACTGAAGTTGAAGACTTAGTTTTAGCATTATTTCAAACCACTTTTACTTAGTTTACTTTCAGGATAGATACAAGCCAAGATATAAAGCAGTACCCAACAATTTTGCATATTTTCAGTTCTAAAAAACTTTATTTGTCAGAGACAGGATGCTCAACACTTGTGACATCCAACCGTGATGAGACAATCGAGTTGGGCAACTGAGATCACCATTACTACTAATTTTTGAGAAGCAAAGGAAGATCTTACAGCCGGCATCATGGTAGTAAGTGGAGGAGGAAACTTCCTTCATGTATAGAGCAAATACTTAAAACTGTGCAGCGTATTGATGGCTACAATCAGACATTTTTATTAAAGCTCTCCTCCCTTCAACTACATGACTGTGCAGTCATGGCTTATCACCTGTACAAATATTATTTCTGAATGTAGTTAAGCCTATGCTGGGACTCTCTTGAGAATAAAGCCTAGAGAAACCAGTGATTTGTCACGCATGACAATGTGTTTATAGGGAGTCTATATATGAAGCAAAAGTCATGCATAAGCACATGATTTTGCATACAAATCTGAGAATATGTGGCCAAATACCCATAAAAACTACAGAAGACTGGAGCAGACAAGCTCTATAAAACTTCTGAGGAGGTAGGGATGTGATCTTGGAAAGACTGACAGAAAACTGCCACAGAAAGAACGCTTTCTCCTAAAATACGACTTATTTGAGACTTGTAATCATTCTAACCTTCCAGACTAAAAAGATGAGAGCTTTGAGGCTGGCAGAAAACTTGGTCTACCCTGTATTTATTTTTATTCTTTGCAATACAAATCTTTGCCCAGTAAGAAAGATACCTTTTCTCAGAATCAAGAGAAATATACTTATTCCCAGTCATAATACTGTACTTGGACTTTTCTTGTGAATTTGTTAAACCAACTTACTTTTATTTTAAATTACAAAATCAACCTGAGTGGAGGAGGAACACTCATAAATCAGAGTGCACATTGGGGTGATCAGACAGAAAGTACCCTAGGCTGGAAATCAAACAAATGATCTCTGGTAATACATCCCCATGTGGATCTGGACCACGATCTGTCTGTGGGCAATCACATGAGAGAGGTTATTCCTCCTGCCCATGGAGGGACACAAATGCCCATCAGTCTCAAAAGCTGAAAACAAGCTTCCATGAGAGCAGAGGGAGAACAGATGAGTCTTTACCCAAACCTACAGGTGGGGAATGCCAGCTCCTGACACAACCTCGTGGGATTTCTCCATCAGGAATCACTCCCCAGTTCAAACCTGCTGATGGGATCCCAGTGCCAAGGTAAACACAGAGCTGCCTGGGGGCCAGGAAGCACAGGGGGCTTTATGGAGCCTACGTGCCTCCTCCTCATTAGCATCATCTGAGATGAGGGGCCCATCAAAACCCTCTCTGGTGGGCCTTCTGGCCTCATTATCATCAAAGAAAAGCATTTGCTGAGATTTTCTGTCAAACTGTCAAGAACCAACATCAGGATTGACTCACCTACCATTTACAATCACTTGGTACCCCCTCCTTTGGCTGCTTTGTGTTTGCCTCCAGACAGCACACTTCAGCCCAGGATAAGGGTGTTGGTTTTAATTGCCATTTTTACTCTTTAGTTTAAAAGCAGATGAAGGAGGAAGTAAAGCACTGGTGTGTGCTTCCTCTCGCGGGCACAGGTCACCAGCCCTGCCCCAGCACACCCACCACCACTCATCTGAAATGCTTCAACTGCACTGTCTACAGCAATGTGCAGAATTCAAACACGGACCCGTCAGGACACAAGACAGCACTTAGGAGCAGTGAAACGCATTACTGACAAGTGGGCCCCCCTCTCCTTTCCACTGTGCACACTCCTTCCCCTCCAGCTGAAAAACAATGGAGAAAACCTGTACGAGCCTGAATACAAAACAACCCCGTGCCTCTGAAACAAAGCCGGATGCGTTCCTGTGAAACAGACAGTTGTCAGCCCAAGCGAGGCTCACCACAGCAGAATTACATCTCTTAATTATTACCAGCCTGGCTCCCCGAATGTTCACATTTTTTCACAGTTACTAAATAAGTTAATCACTTCATGAACAAGGAAATCTGCAGATGCCTTTGAGGCTTTGTTAACATAGTGCCTAAGCCAGCTTTACACTCTCTTCTAATCCTCTTTAAGACAGTATGAGGCAGTGAAGTAGCCTATAATCACTTTTTAAGGTTATAGACAATATCCCCACTCAAGCTGGTTGCCTAGAGCAACAGTGCAGGAACTGAATACTAGCAATGAGATTGGATTACTTGCCTTGTTTATTCATCCATATATATTTATCCTCTGCTCTGCCTACAGCAGAAGCAGGGATTTTTGTAGCCTGCTCCTTACACATCCGGATGCAGAGCAGAATTTATGTAAAAAAATGCAGACAGGCTTCAAGAATTAATCTCTTTCCATTTCTGATTCTCTCCTTTCCCTCTCCACCTCAATATCTAAAAGTTCAAAACACTCCCAGAATTGAAATTGTTTTCAGTGTCTCAACAGCAATAACAGTCTTCCCACCGCTTCGCACCTCTGTGGAGGTGGAAAACCCTCTTTCATGAGTGCTGGCATCACCAGCAACATTGAGGCACCCTGAGCTGCCTCTGAGCTGGGGCACACTCACTGGCAGGCTGCAGGAGCTGCCATTTCACTGTCACTGAGGATCTGTTCCAGACTGAACTACAGGAACCCCCAGCTACTGTTTGTATAAAGCAAATCGCTTTATTTGAAATCCACTGACAAGAACTCAGCCCCATCCCTGTTTCTTTCAGATACAAGCATTGTAACTTCATCTTTCCTTGAAAACCTGGATTTTCCCTCTGGCCACAAACCACTTCCATTCTGTACTTAAAGCTTAGGCATAGCTTTAACCAGAGTTAGAACAACTTGTCTATCCATTCTTACCTGCAGTGGCTCTTCAGACTGACCTGGTGTAACTGGTGTTAAATCCAGGCTCTTCCTTAGAAAACAAGGTGATACAAAAACCCTGTTACAGATGCAAGACTCATAGCAGTGATGCCAAGACTGCAGTGACTGCCCAGTTGTTACTGATAAACTTCAGAGCTAGCAGATGGCCAAAGAGTAATTCAAGCAGCATCCTGAACAGAAACAGCCTGCAGGCTTTCCCACACCTACAGAAGGCAGAGTGCAGAGGTTTAGAGCAACCTACAAGAAGGCCAAATCAAGCTGCTTTGGATTGGCTTTCAGGAATACCTACTCCTACTGCAAGAATAAATTTCAGTGTGATTTTGGTATTCCATCAGCCTCTGAAAATTCCAAAGTGCAGAGAGAAAGTATATCCTAAAGCTGCCACACTTCTTATATGAGTCTTCTTGGAGTTCACACCTTTTCCATCAAACTTAACCAGTCTCTCTTATGCACAGGCAAAAATGCCTTCTGTAGCTTTCTCTAACCTCAGGCAATACAGAAACCTCAAAATCAGTCATTAATGGTAAATCCAAAAGGATCATCTGCACCTTTTATATTCCAAGTCTTCCCTGGAGCTCAGCTGTGTTCAGTGGCCAAGCTGACCTACAGAGCTGACCTCTGCTGTGCAGTGGACATCATCTGTTAGAGTAACCTCTCAAAGAAAAAATAAGTCATCCAATTTCCTTCCACAATTGAAGTATCACATTCTCATGCAGCACAGTTACACAACAGCTATGTTTTATTACACATCAGCTCACCGAGTCACCAGCTCTTAAGGGAAGAGGGGCTGTGGGAAGGTAGGATGGAGGACTGGGTCTCAGGGGAACCACCACACATTTTTAAATGCAATCTGAGACATGTTACTTTGTAACTCAGTTATTTACCAGTAAAATGGTGCATTCATTCAAGAAAAAAAGATTAAAGGTTTGACACATAATAAATTTGCTGAGAAACTGAGTTTTAAAGAAATCTAACTGAATGGCAGATGAACTTGGCAAATGGTTGTCACTGAAGCAAAGAGGATCAGGAAGGTTGCTGCTTGCGGAGAAACCTAAAAAAAGAGTTCAAGACATTGCATTTCAGGACACTGTTAAAATGCAAGGCCTCATTCTGGGAAGGGTGATGTGTATCACTTTGATATTTTCAAAAAGAAACTTTCTGGCTTTTCAATTTCAAGTGTTTTGGGCTTTCTCACATTAAAGACACCTGAATTAAGAGGAAAGAGGAAAAGCAGGAGTTAAATAACCCCAAATCAAAACATTTTGTTTTGGATCTAACTAGACATTTCAGGTTGATCCCGAAATGAAAGTCTGTGGTTATCATCTCACTGAAAAAGATGAAAACAACAATATTAGTCTCAAACTGACATGATCTGTTTCCCCTACATCTCCTGCCCTGAAACCCTATCTTCAGTTTCTCAGCTAGCAGAAAAGACCACTAATTCTCACATATTATTGCTTGATTTCTTGCATCGTTCATCCAGATGGTGACATTCAGCCTAAACTATTTAGGACCCTCTACCATGTTTTTATAAAGTGTCTCCAGTCAGGGGATCCTATGCCATGTGCTGTCTCTCTGCTTTTCCCAATTCCTCAGAAAATGAGCATCTTATGATGGGAGACCCACTCCTTCCCCAGGCCCCCGTGCCCCCCGTGGGGTCCCCTGCAGATGGTACTGCAGGAGCATCTGAGCCCTCACAGTCAAGAGGAGCCCCCGTGTCCTCCGCTCCCTGCGTTATCCCCTGCACTCAAATAATTTCCTTGGCCTACTTTCTACTTGTTTTTTTGTTTTGTTTTTTTTTTAGGTTTTTGTTTTGTTTTGTTTTGTTTTCTCACAATTATTTATCGTAGGGATTGCCAGTGCTTAATAAACATCCCTCCAAGAATAAATTTGTTTATCTAAGGTATTTTATTATGCTGCCTCAGATAAAAGAGGGGGGGCAGAAAAAAACTCCCAGAATATTTTTCACTGTGCAAACAGTGGAAGAGCAGTGTCCTTGAGCACAATTTTCAAAGGGGAGGTTTGTCAGAAGCCATTTCAGCTGTTAAGGAATGAGTTATCTTCCAAATGAACAAAAAGAGGTGGTGGTTTAGGCCCTGGCAATTGATCCAGTGTGACAGAGACAGATTTAGGAACCTCAAAGCATTTTGTTCCAGGGGCTGCTCTGGCTGTCTTCCTGTTTCACCTTTTGTTGTCATCCAGGCTGGGGGGGGTGGGGGGAGGAAGATGGAAGCATTTTAAATTCAGGTTGCACAGGTTCGAGTAGCAACACAAACAGCAGGTCGTGGAAAATCAGAACTTCTGTCACTCAATCCCATGGCGGTTTCTGCCTCTGCCTCATCCCCCTCCTTTTGCTGGTGTAGGAGCCTGTGTCTCTGTGCTGATGAGCAACGCACGAGCTAGCAGATCCACTACACCAGTCAGGCTCCCCACGCCACAAAGTCATCAAGTAACACCAGCTGGGTCCCTGGCAAGAGCAGCCCTAGGCTGTGAGAGGAGATAATGCAGTGAAAGGAATGCTTATTAGAAGCAAGAAGCCTGGCAGTAGGATTTCTTATCCCAAATATGAGGTTTGCAGCAGTATAAATAATGCACGTCAATTGCCAGCATCCTGAAAATTAGTTAAAGTAGGTTAGGGAGAAAAAAATAAAGAAAAAAAGAAAATCATACTCCAACAATCTCCATTAGAAAGGAGTTAGCTGCTTGTAATGGGCCAGTATGGAAAGAGGGGACAGTAATTAAAACTTGATTTTTTTTTTTTTGCGTGAGACTCTGCTAGCAAGAGACAGAATACTTCTGAAGTTGTTGGACCCTAGCCTTCAGCTTCTTGCCCAAAGTACATGGTGTTGGCCTGCTGGTGACATGTATGGCAAATCCTGTACCTTGGGTCAGAGCAGGTCACCCAAATGTGTGTCTGGCTCTCCCTCCAAGAAGACACCTGGCAAACTTCTGCCCGCAGCTCCCAGGGCTCCAGCGCCTGCTGAGGGATGGGGCAGTGCTGGCCCATTCCCCTGAGGATCCACATCACTCCCAGCAGGCAAAGCCCTGCCTCAGGTGCTCAAACCACTTCACAAATCACAGTCAGGGAACAGGAGGTGGTCTTGCAAAGCTCTGATATGTCTTCACTGAACTGGTGCTTGCAGCCTCCA
Organism: Tyto alba; assembly: GCF_018691265.1. Lineage (NCBI taxonomy): Eukaryota > Metazoa > Chordata > Aves > Strigiformes > Tytonidae > Tyto > Tyto alba. The sequence goes on from NW_024881320.1 coordinate 7,992,194, forward strand.
GAGTTTTGAAAATTTGCCAGACTGGCCACTTTTCCTCTCAGCAACAGAAGGAGGAGAGAGACCTTGGCTGCCCCTCTCACCCATAGCAGCCCTGCCTGAGGACTCCCAGCTCAATCTAGCATTTCACACCAAAAATCAAAAACCAAGGCACCAGCAGACATACAGCCCTTACTGAGCTGGGAAGGCTCAGCTGAAGCAGGACCTGGTAGGAGCAGCCCTGAGGACGCAGAGGAGCACAGCACGCCCACCACGAAGTGCCAAGGACAGGCATGAAACGCACCAAACACTCACTGTTTGTAGTGTTTCGTCTTTTTTTTTGGGTCACAGGATTTGCCAGTGAAGTGTTCAATGCCCCAAACGTTGCTGTTAGGAACATACTTTGCTTTCTGCTTGTTGTTGCTCAAGTATAACCAACCTACAGCCTAAGTAAAAACTATTAAGATGGAGCCTTTTGAATTCCCTGTCTTTATCCAATAGCAACCTGAGCACTGCAAATATGATCAGCGTACTAGAGGCCAGTGGCTCCCTCTGACTGGTCAAAAGCAATTTCATTACCAGCAGCGATTCAAGCAATGTGTTGACCCCTTTAGATTTATCCAAATTCCAGTTCCCATTGAACTCCCCCCACCCTTGGCTACAATCTTCTCCCTAATCTAATAATAATTCCACCAGCAATAAAACACAGCCATGCTGGTAGAATGTTTCCTTGCTAAAATGCCTCTGTGCACATCAATGATGATCTCTGTCAAAACTGTTACAGTAAAATGAATATCCCCCCCCCAAAAAATAATCTGAAAATCCTGCAACTTTTTCCATTTAATTTTGATTGCCATGGCTGACTTCCAGCTCCTCTGTAAGAGCATGGGCCTTTAGAAAAGACCAGATATCACGAAAAAATGGTCCCCGAGGGAAGTTAAGCACTAAGCCAGTGATTGTCCCAAATAATCACCATATGCATGAAAACATACATCTTTCTGCATATGACATCAAACCTTTCACTCCTGCTGGACCACACATACATCTTCACAGAAGTTTTCCAGGAACGAACACCCAACCAAACATGCAGAATACTACTGTATGCTCCACCAGGCAAGAACATGTCTTCAACACAGTGGCTGGTAGATCTGTCAACATTACAGGAATTAAAAGCTTCTGACTCCATCACAGCTGGGTTCTCCAGAGACTAAAACTTCTTATAGCATGGGAAGAAATTTGACTCAGAAAATATAGAAACATCCTCATCTGTATTCCTGTCTATCCTGACCCAAACTTTGGATGCCGTTCAAAAACACATCAGGGATCCAGAAAAGTGCTGGAGCTGCCTCTTTCACATTGAAACAAAGCATCCATTCAAAACACTGGCACTTCCACTTTTTCCATGTTACTTCTGGAGGATAAAGTTGCATGAAAAACAAATGGGACCTAGGGATCTTTTTATTTAAATGAGAAACCTATGGTTTTCCTCTTCAAAAACCGAATGGCACAGCGTAAGAAGGGAGAGAGGATGTGTCACACCTTGTAGGCAAGACAGACTATTTTTCTTCCAAGTTAAGACCACTTTGGCTTTTTCCTTGGGAAGGGCTGTAGCTGTTCACTCAATCCCAACTCTTTTTGCAGCCAAATTAAAAGTATTTTGGTTGGGAAGCTCTTTTCAGCTGTGGCACAGCCTCTGTGTGAGTTAACTCTGTGGAGTTAACCCATTCAGGCTGTACTTCGCTTAAAGACTGAGGAGATCTTAATGAAGACTGCATAAAAATGGCACAAAACCCCTCCAGGTTTTGCTGTATGTTACCAATGAGAAGGGAGTGAATAAGTTATGGAGTCAGAGGATGCACTCAATGCCAGAGTCAGGCAAGGGTTATAAACCACCTTTTATATATTTTTGAAGAATGGATAGACCCTGGTGTTAACATAAGATAAATGTTAGCACATAAGATAGTTCAACAGAACTACCCAATCCATCAGCCACACCAAGCACACCAACGTAAGACATCACAGGGGCTGGTACAAACCAGCAGCAAAAATACTAACTATAATACCAAAAACCCTAGGTATGTGGCTAAAGAGAAGCACCTGGTTTAGCTCTTCAACTGAATCAAGCCCCATAAAACTAGCAAGGCGAAGGCATGTTTTTTGGATATATTTGCTAACTTCCCTAGTTTTAGATTAGTCCTGAACATGCTGCATTTCATATCCTTCAAGTGAGACTAGACTTCATTTTGTGTGGCTTACATCATGAGGCAGAGCTCCTGAAGTAAAATTAAATCCACACAGAGCGCTTTGCAGTCTTCTCTCCCGGGGGGTTTCTGTTGGGATGGGGATTTTGCCAGTGCCTCGTTTTTGGATGGCACTCAGCATAGTGAAACCTTTTTCCAAACTGGAGATTTTCCTTGGGAGGAAAGCACCTGGATTGCATCTCAGAAGGCTGCATTCAGTTCCTGGCTATGTCAAGCCTCCCAAGTGGCTGTGAGTAATTGTATGTCTATGTTACTTCTCTGTAAAATAGAAATAATAACTCCTCCAGTGTCCTTTGCCCATTTCTGTTACAACTGAGCTGTGCATGGCAAAAAGCATCTCTTGCAGTGGGTAGTTACAGCATCTGGAATAATTCACTTTCCCCTCTTCTGCTGAGATGCTTTTAAGATGAAACTGAATCACAATAGCGTAACTGAGCTTATTTTCCACTTAAAAGAGAAGTGTCTCATCACAATATAGTAAAGCTTTGTAATGAATGTGCTTCCTATGCTATTCTATAAAAACAGTGTTCAGGGAAATTCATATAATAATAAATACACGCCAAAATGCCATTTATACATTACTTTGTGACAAGTTCAAAAGCAGAGGTTCTAGCATTGGGATCAGACACATTTCATAGCATAGACTTTATTTAATGGAGTTGTAATCAGAAGATAATTTTGTGGGATTTGGAACAGAATATGGCTTACCTCCTACAGGTAAAGGAGAAACAAAACCAGCTTAGTTTGACTGTGCTCACCATTTCCAAACAACCACTGCAAGCTGAGCAGGCTCTTAAGTTGTTTCTCTTATTTGCTTAGGGAGCCTGGTTTGAATTTTTGATTTACAGTGGTCAAGTGCAGATTATTTTGCTTAAGCAGAACAAATAAAACAGTAATATGAAAATTGCTCAGTTAGTAGAGTCTCACAGTCAGTAGAGGTGTAGGATTGCTCCTCGTTCACTGCAGAGTGGTTGCCTTACATGCCCCTACAGTGCTCTGTATTGAGTACAGTAATTACACCACTTCCTTCCCATCTGGGATTCAGTCCAAAGACATTTTACCAAGTAACAATGCTTTCTCTATTCACCCTCTTCAGAACAGAATAGTATTGTTTAGTTTAAGTGGGCTTCCAGCCAGAAGAAGGTCAATCATAACAAAGCACTGACATTAAGATAAAGGCTAAAACTATGCTTTATGAAAAGTATTCAACTCTTGACAGTTGGCACTTGAGTGACAAGTTTGCACTGGGGGTGTTTCATGTACTTAGCTTTTGTAATTTGGGTAGTGTTCGATTTCATATTTGTGTTTATTTATTGCAAACCACAGAATCACCCTCCAGGTTTTCTCAATTTTCTCTTAAGGAAAATACAATGTTCTATTGCAATTAAGTAAACAAAGTTGGCTTTAACATACACTTTAAAAAAACATTGGTTTTTAAGCCTGCCAGTGGCTCAGTTTGTTTACAGTTCATGGTCTCAACCATTTTCCCTGTGGGTCTCTATATGGTAAATTTGCAATAGAAAATAGCTGGCATTGTCTAGTCTCCTTTTTTGGTGATGTTTGCAAGGAAAGCTATCTCTAATAAAGCTGTAAGGGTGAGAATATCTTTCCAGCTACCACATACCTACAGATTAATACTGCTTCTTTTATTTCTATTTTTCTTCCCTAAAACAGCCCTCTTTGATGTTTAGTCTAAACTACTCCTCGTGTTTCCCCTCTGTGCTTTGATACACACCGCTTTCCTATCAATTACATGTTTAAGACCCTAGATGAGAGCTGGGGAGATTAATTTTCTCTATACTTTCTTGTTTAACCTTATGTGTGTCACTCGACAACACCATGCTTCCATTCCCATCTATAAAAGATGACAATCCTTTCATTTATTCCACTTTTTTTTTTCCTTGGCTATTTAGAAGGTAGGGGGCTATACAAAGCCCAGCACAGTGAAGCCCCAGGGTGACCTGGGTTCCCAGCTGTTAGTGTAATAAAACTAACACAGTCCACTTGCCTCTTGCATCCTTTCACTGATGTTATGTAGCAGTTATGCATTCTGATAAACATTCTTGCAGACAGACGGAGCCTGTGTCAAGTTAAAATGTTCACGAAGAATGCCTTCACTGGTTACCACGTTGTCACTATCCTCCTATTGCCAAAAGGGTTTACACTAAGAATGAATACATATTTTTTAAAGATGAGAAGATTTTGTGATACACAACATACTGGCCAAATATTTAATATATACCTCCATCAAAAATTCCTCCTCTCACATAATCCACACTTAAGTACTCTCTACATGCTACATCATCTAACTGATTTTTCCCTCCACAGCCAGTAAAGGAAGAATTAACACCTCAACCTCACAATCAAAGACATGCTGAGACTCAGACTGCTGGAAAGTTCAGGGACAAAGCCCTACTGATGTCAAATGTCTTGCCAAAGAGCTGCAGATAAGCAAGAACATGAAAACAACTCCCAGGAGTCCCCTGGACTGTCACTGCGTGAACACCTCTCCTGCCCCTCAGTAGTTCTCTCCTGAAATATTTCAGGGTCTAGTAGTCAAATCAAAGATGTTAAGGAGAGAGAGGTACCGCTGCTCATTATGACAAGTCAGGAGAAAACAAACAAACTTCCAGGCATCAAGTGTGTTCAGACCTGTCAGATAAAGACATTTTTGTGTGCTTGTCAGATTTGGTAACTGCTGTCAGCTGATTTAATGCAGGACGATATGTTTCCCCACAAGCCTCACATCTCTTATATCCTTAAACCACTGTACTAGTAATTAATTTTTAATAATGTATTCGTCCCCCTTCCTGGAAATCTAGAAATATATTAAAATATTCATTTAAAGTATTTATGTTGAGGGAGGAGGTGAGGGAGGAGGTAAGGGAAGAGAGGAGGATGAACACGTGTTCAGTAGGGACATCAGACAACACTGGAAAGTGCAGTCTTGGGAGAATTGCACTTTTCTGTCTTGCATCCGCCTCTCATCAGCTATATCATTATCATCAGTATCCATTTCACAGCCTGCTGTGCTGCCAGCATTCACTAGTCTCTGCTCCCTTTCAAGCAGACACAAATCCTCAGCACAGAAGTCACCCCCGTACTAACCGAAAGTCCTATTGGCAGCATGTGCCATATGCAATCCACAGAAATTAAATCACCCTTCATCTCTAAGTATGGATCCTTCCAGAGGCTGGGCAGGAGAGCGTTAATGAGGTTTTACATGATGCCTTGGATAACTGCAGCTTGTGGCACACTGCATGTTGTTTGCTTGCTTTAGTCTCTAAGCTAGTTAAGCTAGTTTCATTTGTCAGAATTAAAATTAACTCACACACCCCCTCAACGTTATCTTAATTTGCTAAATTCTACAGTTCAACATAGATTATCCAAACTTCAATTATCCAAAACTCCCTGGTATTCAAAACAGGGTCAAATCTCTTGACATCCATTAAGTACATTGTAAATTCCCTCAGTTATCAGAGACCTCCTTTATATGAACATATTCCATATCCCCAATGGTTTTTATATAATTGAGGCTGCATGTCAGTAAGGTTTTGATTTCAGTATATTTTGACTGATAATTGAAATTTTCAGAGATAGCAATTATTTAACTATATTATTTTTTGCCTTATTTTATCTCCTGTCCTGAGAAATCTATTTTATTAAACATTCAAATTCAGACTAAAGACTCCATTTTACATCCCATCAGGAACTTCCAGACCTTCAACACCACCTGAATGCAACATGCTGCACTGCAGGAGCTCCCTGGGGCCCTAAGCGAGCTGGGAGTGAAGCACAGAGGAAGATGGTGCCTCAAGGGGCTCCTCAGGTGCTTCACCACTGGGCAGCGCGATGAGAGTTGGGAGGTGGGACCAGATCAATCACAAAATTTACAGTCATACTCAAGCTCAGTCTAACTAGCTGATTGCACCTTGAAGGACACATAGCAAATTTAGTTAAGCATGAAGGACATAGTTAAGCTCTCAAATATAGGTTTGATAATTGAACCTCAACATTAGGCCAGTGTCTTGCCAAAGACCACTCTTCCCTATGCTTAACTGAGATGTTACCCAGCGTGAGTAGAGGGTAACATCTGACTCCTGTGTCACATGCTCTGCAAGAAGAGATTCCATGGATGCCAGAACAATTTTTCTGCAGCTAAATGCAGACAGACTCCACCTCTGTGTTTTCAATCAGTGAGATAAATTTCACTGGATATATATCAAAATGTGTCTAAAGCTAAAATAAACAGAAAAAAAAAATCAATTAATATGAAATTCAAATGCTTATGAAATATGAGGCTTACATAAATATTGCAAGACAACTACTTTGTACTACTACTTATTAAAATTTACAGTCCATACTTATTTAATTAAAATAAGATACATTGCAGTCAGTATAGGTAATGCAATGTGTACATTTTGCACAAAATTAAAATGTTTTCAGCTAGTTTAGCATATCACTGTTGCAAACACTTTGAATAATGTATGAACTGGAGATACTGATGTGGCGAGCACGTCCCTGGCAGGACTTATCTTTGAATGTGAATTTTGGAGCCACTAGCAATGAGCAGAGCACATGTAATTCACTGAACCACCCCTGCTCCTCATGTGTAATGCCATCAGGCCCAGAATGGATCTGCAGAGCTGTGAGTAGGCATGATGACAATGCTGGGGAAGGGTTTTGTGCAGGTCTGAGGGACACCAGCTCTTCACTATCTCCTTACCTACATCCCTAGGAAGGAATGGGTGCTATATGGATCTACCAGAATTAGAACGGGTGCTCCCTCTCAAACTGGCTCATGATTATGCAAGCAGATGTCTGTCTTCATAATATATCATATAATGCTTTTAGGTTTCCAAATCTCTAAACACACCAGCTGTACATTTCTGACTGAACAGAAAGGCAGTTTGACGTGTATCACACAGAATAATTACTAAGATCTCACACATGGTGCAATGCTGTCTTGTAACCATGCAGGGGATTAGGCTGTATCTCAGGTCATCATGCCCAGAGTCTGAGCAAGCCTACTAGGTACCCACCACCTATGATGTGGATGAGGAGGATCACAACATTGCATGGGAGCTTGAATACACTTTATAAACTATCTATCCAAGGAAGCATAATCTAAAGATAATTAATGGCTGAACTAATAAATTCGTAGTCAAAGTTCCCAGACAGGTCACAAGGCAGAAGATTCAAGAGTCTTCTCATTAATATTCCTTTTTCCCTACCTGCAACACCTGCTCCTGATGCTTAGAGCACACGCATTGCCTTATCTATAAACATCAATAATCTTTGTTAATGGGTTATTATTCCTTCCTCACTGGAACCTTTAGGAGTGATCTTAAGCATTTGGTGAGTGAAAGATTGCCACAATTATTGGGATGTAACTGTGCTCTGGAAAGAGCTTTTTTTATTGCATCCTGTGTGCATGAAAAATACGTTCCACAACAAACTGAAATGTAGCTCCAAATACTAATTCACACACTTAAATGTACACATCTGTGTACTATTTAACTAACTGCTAGCTTTAGCAGAAGTCACGCAGATACAAGAGCTGGTACAAGAAGGTACTGGTATCTCAGCGTGAAATGATTTGATGTGCAGGGCACAGATTAGGGGTGTTTGCATAATGTGACATAATATGTCACCACCCCTCTCATCCTGATGCTCGTTATTGGTTGGTACTGTAGCCAGGTTGAGAAGGGACACAAAAAGCAGAGAAGCAAGGCTGTGCAATCCATGAACAGTCTGGGCTATCTTTCAGCTCTCAGTGCATGATGACAACCACAAATTGTCCTCTTTAGCAGTGTCCTGGATGATGGATATTCTTTTGCTTACAAAATCTTTGGTTAAAAATGGCTACCTTGACTAATCAAAGAGCTTTGGGATAGTAAATTTGCTAGCACTGTGGGAGGACAGCTCATCCTTCAGTCTAAAAAAAAAAAAAAAGAGAAGAACAAAATGTTGGGATGAGAAGGAAGCAATAAAAGTAGAATATTAACAACAACAATAAAAAACAGTGAAGGAAGGTTCAAGAAGGTCTCACGAGGTAGCCAGGCCCAAGAAGTTTTGAGAAGTAGAAAAAAGGGATGAATGTGCTTTTGTAACAATCAGAACCTGCTTGAACATTGAACCAACCAACATCAGAAGAGACAACCTGCAATGTGTTCTCCTTCTTGGGTTTAAGATAGAATGCTGCCTTCAGGCGTCTTCTGTAGATTTATCTAATTATTGTATTTCCTATGCTTCAATAAAACCAAGATATATTCAGAAATTCTAGGAAGATCCATGAAAAGGATCCCAGAGCTACACTTGCAAATTTACTTCTTCAGAAGTATTTCAGGAGAAGTTGTGTGTTTTGGTGTTATCTTGAGGAGTCAAACCTGAACTCTGAGGAGGAAACACCAGAAATCAACTTCTGGAGAAGTTCTAGCATCTGAGAATCCAGACATCTGCCTTCATTTTGCACCCTCAAGCCACCAATTTCCAAAATGCAAGATATAAAGAGAAGATAATTTTTCCAAATTTGCACATTTCAGACAACACGAGACACTCATTACTCACAGGGGAAAAAAAAAGCGCCTTCTGGATTATTTTCAAGACATGGTGTCATCAGGGGAATCCCAGTCTTTCCCTTGAATTGGAAAATACCCTTTCACTCAATAGCACTTGACTAGAGAGAGAATTACAGAAACAGATTCTGGCAGACAGTTAATCTGGTTTGGATTCGAATTATACAGCAAGGTGGCCGGGGAGAAAGGGATACTTTCCTCTACCTGAGGTCAGTCTTCAGCACGTTACCCTGATAAAGCTAAAATACATCTTGAATTGCCTGCTTTCATAGGCTTTATCAAGCAAAGTTATTTTCCTCCAATCCACAGCTGCGTCAGCAGGAAGTGAGCAGCTCTCCTCACCGGCCTCATGTGCATGCCTACAGTAACCACATTAACCGCAAAGCATGTTTTTATCTTGTTAAGCCGCTAAGCTCTGAAGTGTTCCGTTTAGTATGGTAATAACAAGGCTGAGTGATAAAGCTTTTAGTGGGTAGAGAAATAGCAGCCAAGATCTCCTGTGAAGGGGACATGCAGTTTGTTTTCTTTACACGGATTCTTCTGGACATGCCAGCACAGAAATAAATCAAATTCCATACACTAGATAACACCCTGGCTATGAGACAGACCAACAAAAGCCGGGAATTCAGCATTAAAGAGATGCTGTTAAGTAATTTAGGTCAAGAAGTTGACCTGTCAAACCTGATAATGAATATCATCTAGATATTAACCAACCAGTAAAATAAACCACACTATTTAGGTATTTGGACATTTTTAAATAAAGCAAATATATTGTAGCATCTGCAGAAATAAGTTATTTTTTCCTGTTTTGGTTCTGCATGAGTAGTCTCCTAATGAAAACAGGGGCAGTAAACACACCCAACCCAATGTTCTGCCCCCACCCTGCTCTTTGCCACACACACAGAACAGTCATTCTATCCACCCAAAATACTTTCGTAATGCAAATTAGGAAACTGGTCAAGACCCTCTCATTAATGATGTAGACCTGGAATGAGGGTCCTGCGAAAGAGTTCAGGCCTTGAATAACTTCAGTGGTGTCACACCCCTTCCCTGTGCTTGGGCAATCTACATCAATTCTCTGAACCTCAGGCTCCTCCTGGCTCCCAAGTACAAACCTCCATTTTTCTTTTATTTCCAACAATGCTGGAGCAGGTTGTTCTTCAGGATTTTGATCTTTCTACTGCTGTCATCAATGTGAACTGCTTGTCATTTTTTGAGCTCAGGCCTCACTGATTGGAAAGTCCCATTATAGATCACAGGTGATATTCATTTAAAACCTAAACTAATGGAAACTTATTCAAGTATTTACAGATGAAACAAAACAGACTTAAATCACTTATACTGCTATCACACCCTTCCACCTGTTTGCCTGCTAAATCAACTGCCTATTCTGCACATGCCTAGTTCTGCCTCTTAGTGGCAGGGACAGACCAGAAAGAACAAAAATGGAAAACAGAACATCAAGCAGATCACCAAAGCCAGGCTCTTGCTGCAAACACATGCCTTAAAATTGTCATGACTCTTCAAAGACTAGCAAATCTGGGGCACGCTCCAAATCAAGTGCTCCAATGGTGGAGCAAGGCTTGGGGACGTCACCACTCTCCATCATGCCAGAACAAGGATTTGGCTGCTTTGCACACCAACAGGATGAAAACACTCAGAAGGGTCAAGTACCTTCACCTTGTTTGTCAAGTACCATCAGATCTTTGGCTGAAAACAAAGGATAGGATGCAAAGAATAAAACCAGCAGAGAATAAAGCTTTATTTATTTATTTGTTTGTTTGTTTGTTTGTTTATTTATTTATTTATTACAGAGAATTGGAGCCCATAACCCCCCTTCAGAAACCCACCAATACTGCTGCCCCTCAGAGCTGTAGGCACTTGTCTGGGAGAGCAGCAGCTGGTGTTGAACTCACTAAAACTGAATTATCACAGTCTGATTGGCAGATTAAGCTGGATAACAGCACAAAGCCCTATTTGACTATTAGTGTTCACAAGGGGCTGCATCTCTCTAAACAGCTCCGTATGGCATGGCTGGTACCTTAGCTGTAGACAGCCGTGGATTAAACCCTGCAGAGTCCACTCAGCTACCTAGGAGATACTTTAATCTCTAAGCAAACTGACTAAACACTTGGAGCGACTGCAAGAAAAGCCTGCAAGCTTGGGGTCTGCAAGGGGAGCTTTCAAGCCACCATCCAGACACAGACGTGGGTCCCCACGTAGCATCAGGCAGGCTCCATCCTGCTGCAAGCCAGCTGGGTGAGGACATGAATCTCCTCCATTTTTAACAAACATAGAATCAAAGCAATTTCCAGCCTCCTTATTTCCTAATTCTCCCTGCAGAAATGGAACTAGAAAAATAAAGAAAACCACCAATCAAAACACTAGCAATCCTCTGCTGCAGCAGCTCTAAGCCACTTCTTTGCATGTAAGGAGTTAAGCAGGAACATGGCAGCCCACTGCAAACCATCCCATGGCAACTTCTTCTAATAGATTTGCAGGTCTCTCAGCTCCTTCTTCACACTCACTACCATTCCATTCAAACTCCATTTAGCAAACTATGCCAGTCTCCTGCTCACCCAAAAGACTTTCCAGCACCCTGACTCACGGAGACTGGTGCACAGGCAAACACACGGTGACTAAGTTCTGGACCATACTCTCTTCCCCAATTCCCAGTGCCTGACATTTCTAGCATTTTTTATCAACAAGCTCCCTTTGCATGTGTCTTTTTAGTTTTATTCCCCACAAATATTTTTATTTCCATTCCCTCACTATTCTTCTCCATCCAGTTATATCCACATCACATATTTACCTTCTGACCTTGCCACCTTGCACCCTTTCTTCTCGACATTCTTCTAAGCATATGCTGCTCTTCCCAAGGCTGTATTCTAAAGAGCTGTGAGTTACTATCAGCAACCCATGCTCCTTGCAAAGGAGTATATTAGCATCACCTAGTGAGTAGCTGACAGCAGATAACAGACTGCAGAAGGCACTCTGCAGGTCTCCAGCACTGTTCCACTCCAACCCCTGTCCAAACCAAGACCTACCCACTTAGGCTGGGAGAGCTTACAGACCAAAGGTACACATTCATCAACTTGCAGAAACAGCAGCAACAGACACTCATGTTTCACATTCCCCCCTCATAAATAACACCTTGAAGCTTTCTACCCACTCTATGAACAAGTGAAGGGGCTGAGGCACTGACCGGTAGCAACCTCACCACTACCTGCAGTGGGTTTGGATAAAGATTGCCCTGAAATAACAACCAGAAAGTGAGTAAACCCCCTGGGTATAATAAATTCTTAGACAAACAGTAACCTTACAGACAGACTATACAAGAACATTTCGGCGCCTGCAACTTATGAGGCAGATATCCCAGTATTATCTTTTCCATAATATTTTAACTCCCATTTAAGCTCACCAGAATGCCTATCCTGCCAATACAAAGCACAGAAACAAAGGAAATAAGCAGCTAAATCAGTCAAGCCCCATCTCCCATACAGTCCCTATCGTAACCTCAGCTACCTCCCTCTCACCACCCACAGCCCACATCTCCCCACCCTCACCCCGAGGAGCTGGCACTCACACTTCATTCCCCTCATAATCACTGTTTGGTACAGCTGCTTGGATGCAAAGGGGTTGATGTGGCTTTCTTAAATTTGGCTGTAGAAAATTAGGATTGCCTCATACTAGGGTGCCACAGAACTGGGGTTACTGCTCAGGTTTCCCCTGATGGGGACTGGATCAGGTTGGTTGTGGATCACTCCAAGACCTTCAGGAAAACCTTCAGATTCAGTATGTGAAGTCCACCAGGAACTTCAGCCTGAAAGTAATCTTAAACCTGTGATTTTGCCTTGGTCTTTTTGCAATGACTGAACTGTTGCAATCCAGTGGCAGTCTGTAGGAGTTCAGCTGATAACTTTTAAAAATATGAGTGTCTGATGGGCATTGCTGTCATGGCTGAAGCCTTGCACAAATCAAGCACTTGGCTAAACCTCAGGGGACTTGCACACTGCAGGGCACTGTGGATTCAAGAATGAAGATAGCAACAGAGAGGGAAGAGAAGGGAAGAGAGGAGGAAGAATTAAGAACTTGTGCATTAATATTTGACTAATTGGATGAGACAGTATTACTAAAAAAGGGGGGACAGGAAGTGGGACAGGCAGACAATTTTCCCTAACCTGCCCCATCCTGCCATTAACATTTAAATTAAAATGATGAATTACTGAAATAGGCATGGTCAAGGCCTCCGTATCTTCCTGCATAGTAAGTACCATGATGCATTGTCATTTACAAACAGCTCCTTCATGAGATACCAAAAGGCTCTTAATAATGGATATTACACTTCTGCAATGATCGCAGCGGAAAGCACCCAAAATTACCAGCTTTCTTTGCAAAGTAATTTGTTATTTTAATGCTGTCAACCTGCAGAAATTGATTTATTGTTATTAATAATAGTGATTTGCCACATTTTGCTAGTTAAATTACAGTGCTGTATAGTTAGTTCCACAATAAAGGACTGGAAGTGTGCCAGGAGATTGCTCATAGCTCAGTGTAACAGCAGTTGGCACTGTTCCCATTAAGGCATTAAAATTTGAGTCAGAAACATAACAGATGCAAAGCAAAACATGAGGTCGCTCGCGGGGATTATATAAAAACAATTAAAACAAATTAATTACCAGTTATGTTAGTGTTTCTCAGTGTACACGTAGAATGATTACAAATCCATGCAGAGGTCTTTTAAAGACCATAAAAGTCAATAAGGATCCCTGAGGGACTAGGAGGGAACTTTTGGTTTCCAGCATAGTGGTGGGTTTAGGGGGATGAAACACAGGGAGGCACAGGCTGTAGGACAGGCCCAGCTTCCCAGGAGCCGAAGCAGCTTCTGGAGACTCCCGAGGAAATCCATGTAGAAGGGCGACAAGTGGAGAGACGGGAGAGCAAGTCACAGACAGTCTCTTGGTGCTACAGATGGTAAAGGAGCCCAGGTGCATGAGGCTATAAGCTCTTTGGAGCAGTACTGCCAAAGCACCTCTACCCAAGCTCAGAAAAGCTGTACTTGAGCCAGTGAGATAAACTGGAGTTGAGGAGATGCTCAAGAGCACACAGCAGGATAGACTTCACATAAATGAGTGGTTTGTTGAAAGAGGCTGCATTGATTTTCTCCCCATCTTTCCCTAAGCAAGCATGAAGGTTTCTGGTCCTTGCAGAAAACTCACTGAAGAGTCTCTATGGGGAGTCTGCCCATGACAATACTTGTTTTCCAATCATGTGTGCCTCTCGTTGCAAAAAAAAGGGAAATTGGTTTCAGTATGTCAAAAATCCTCATCATTGTGCTGCAGTCAGGGGCAGAAGTTGCAGTTTCCTGTAGAAGGAGGGATCAGCCACTACCAAATACTGCTGAAGGCCTTCACCAAAGCCCTCCCTGTTCTCCTGTTACTTCAGAAATAAAACAGTAAGGGAGCCCTGAGGGCCTGAACAACTTTTTGTACCTGTGCAGCCCCAGTGACTTCAGTATTGTTGCTCCCAACAGTCACTATCAACTCACTCCCTCCATATTGTCTCCCCACATCCTACCTTACCAACAGGCCAGCACAGCTCAACAGAAAACAAATATCATCAGAGCTGTTAGTCTGTCCCTTATATCCTAAACCTGTGACATGCTTGTTATAACCCTAGCCTCCCTGAAATCAGTTGGGAAAAAAATTGCTTTTGAGTTTTCCGTTAATTCTTTAGTCCTTGGACAGCATGATCTCAAATTGTGTCAGCCCTCTCCATCCCAGTGGCACAGGCAGAACATGCATTTTCTCAAAATGAATGATTTATCTGACACCACATATTTATTTGGTGTGGTCTGACCAGCAAGACCATAATAATTTTGCCAAATTCTAATAGTAGAATTTGAATAAACTGACTCTTAAAAATAAATAATATTGAACATGATGTATACTTCCTGTTTCTCAATAGGATTCTCAAAGCATTTGTTCACCCATATGGACATGTGCCATGGTCTTTACCTATGGGATATTTTGTCTAACTCTTCTTGAGACCATAAGGATTATCTGCTTTTTAATACATTGAAAGCTAAGATACTTCTTTGGGATATTTACTGGTATTTCATTAAGATATAAAACACAGTGTCACATCAGAAACTCCAGACACATATGAACCAGAGAAAGTAGTAGAGAGATACAGATTTCCTTAAGAGAACCAGGACTTTCTAGAAACAAATGTACAGTGGCTGCAGCTTTCAATTATAGCAAAGTTTCCAGAACTGAAATAAAACTCTTTGGGCAGCATACAAGGTGTTACCTTTCTGTTTGATTGTTGTTTCTAGTTTCATATTACCAGGGAAAATAAAAAGTGTGTTGGTATTTTAGCACTTGACTAATAATGTGAAAACATTCTCCTACTATTGCTCTCCAAGGGGTGATTTGGTTCATATTCTATCCTTTGGAGAGAAGCAGGTATGGAATAATCACACCAGCTCTGCTTATTGTACATGTATAATACATAAAGAAATCGAATTTAACCTCACTACAGGCCTCTCCCCCCGTTCCCCATGTTTGCACATTCAAACCATCATTTTTCTTATTAGCTCTTTGTTAAGCATCATTTATATGCTTGATGCAGTACACGAGAGTACCCAGTCCCTGCCTTCAGGAGCACAGATATCTCTTTTTTCAAGAGACGTAACAGCAGGCCTCAAGTGTCCATGTAAGCACTGATCCTGGGAGATGGTCTCGATGCACTGCCAGGATTTAGGCCTAAAGCCACTTATAATCCCTTGAAGTGGGAAATAACCTGTTTTTTTCTCAACACTCCAGGTATTTGAATTAACCCACCGAAACCTCTTTTTCTGAACTGTTTTAATTTATACAAATACTGGGAAGAAGGGAGGAAAAGAGGCGACATACAGTTCTATGGCACATAGACCTCCGGGTGATGACAGACGGATCAGCAAACATCCTCCACCACCATTTAGTGGAAATGTGCCCTTTTTCCCCAGATCACATCCCTGGATGCAAACTAAACATCAAGACAGAGATAGACCATATTTAGTAAGGAAAGAGGAAAGGCACGTTATCACCTCCTGCAGGACATTCAAGAAGGGAGAAGAAGGGAGTCCAGAAGTGGTGGTTCTTCTCCCTCTTCCGTCCTTCATTGCGAGGAGGCTGTGGTCAGCAGACAACCTCCTCATGGCAATTCCCCTGATAGTAGAAGGACCCACAGGAAATAAACTGTGGCTTTAACCATAAACCTTCCACTAACATTTTGCTATTTGACTTCAGAGCATTGATAGAGAGATCGGCAAAATATTTCTCATCAATAGAGAGCACTTTCCATCTTATTTAAACAGTTTTCCCCTAATTATTAGAAAGGCTGAACCAGTTTGGATAAAAGTAAGGCCTAACCAAAATTCGAGGTCTGCAATGGGAATAACGAACACACTTCCAGCAGGCATTACAGTCCCTGCCTGTCAGGATGCATTAATGGGGTATGTGAGAGAGCCTCAAGAGGACTCACAGATTTATGTCCCTCCTTCTCACCTGAGTAGCACGAGGCAGCTTGTCACCCAACCCCACTCCACACACAGCAGCACAGCACCCTTCCCTGCCATTGACATTGCTTTGCATCCTGCCTTTGCCTGCAAAACATCAGCACACTGCAGCACCAACATACCCAAACCAGACAGAGCAAGCTGGTTGCCCTGGCAGGTCTTGACGCAAACCTAAGTGCTTTGCTCAAACTTACTTTTCAAGTAATAAGGAATTTGCAGACTTTTAACTCCACCTTTTTAAAAGCAGATGGAAACAGTAAATATTGATGGGTATCACCAGATGTCACTGTTGTACAAAGTCATCCAAGTTGTGTTTCTTGGAGAGCATATGGTAGACTTGAAAAGACACCTTGGGCTTTCCCCTCACCTACCCTCCAGGCCTCTCCTTGCCCTCAGCAGACCAAGAAAAGGTTCTACAGGAGAGAAACAGCGAAGTCTGCTCTCTGACATGGACGGATTTAAAGCCCGTTTCTTAAAGCAGAGACATGCTAGCCTGTGGTTGGGGGAAGGAACCACAATGCACCACAACAGCTTTTTTTTTCAGGTCTGATACATTTATATTGAGCTTTATTTTCCAGTTTTGTTCCAATACCTTTCCTTCTGCTGGAAAGCTAAATTGCAGGGCTGCAACCACTGCTATCAGCTAGCAAAGAGATAACAATAATTAATACTTGGTAATATTGAGCCTAGAATGTCTTTTGCGTGATGCTGCCTTATTAGTTTCAGCAGGGATTCTCTCAGATAATCAAACCCAGGATTTGAGAGTTCATTTGCTTAAAGTCTGTTTCATACAGATTTTCATGTACTTCTACGATGGCTTGGTTATGAGCATTTGCTTTCCAATAATAAATTATTTTTCCCTATCTGCAAGTTATCTATCAGAATGAGCAGAGCAGTAGCTAGATGAGCTTGGATTTGAATAAGATATGCACAGAGCAGTGTCCTTTCAAAAGCAAATCTGTTGAGGAAATAATTTCGGTTAAGAAAATAAACATAACTGGCAATGTATCAGAAGAGCAGCACAATAATGTTGATCTGCTAAAGGAACACACTTGATGCTATAAACAAAACAGATCTGTGCAAGGAAGTGCTTGATTAAAATATGTGTGTATTTTTGTTCTTCAAGACACATTTAAAAACAAAAAGAAGACAAAACATACATGCACGTAAAGCCCTTCAACCCGAGCATGCTGCCTGCTGGTTTGTTACATATCATTAGCTGTTCCCAAGGTGACAAGTGCTATCTGAATGCGGTTTGTGCAGTAATCCAGAACCAATGTATAATAGTTCTTCAGCAAACTACATTGAAAAAAATAAAGAAAACATGCTGATTGACAAATACACTTCTCCACACTCACGTCTCATGGTGTCACAGGCTCATCAGTTCCCTTCCCTCCCCCTGCTCATGACCAAAACCCACAGCCACAGGCAGCTCACAGCTTCTGCTGGCAGTAGGGGCGAGGAGAGATGGCACCAAGGAGACCCAACCTCCAAGGAGCTTGGGGACAGCAATGTGTCACCCCCCAGCCTGATGGCAACCCCTCCCAGCCCACTGAGGATGACAGTGCTGATGTTTTGATGATGAGAATGTGATATTAGGAGAGATGGGGATGTCTGGTCCCCACCAGTGCCACAGAGGCACTGGCTAAAGACTAGTCAAGGCATGTCTAGGGCAAACATTAATGCTGATTAGCCAGGCCTCTGCTTTTCACTGTCAAGACCTTTAAAGACAGCTCTTCCTGCTATAGGTCCTGCTAGGAAGTTGTCTGCAAAATTTGACCTTCCTCCTGTGCAGACTGTACAGGAAGTACATTTGTGGTTAAAGGCAACTGCTAATGAACATTCAGATACTGTCAGCCCTCACTGCAGTACATCAGCCATGCTTGGGCATGTACACACTCCACGCTTCTCAGTAACAATTTTTTACCAGTGTAAGATTCATCCTCTTGCCCACAGCTGGGTGATGGGGGATGCACACACCTATCTGCTAAGGCCACGGCGCAGGTACCCCAGCAGCAGCCGGGCCCCACACCTTGCTCTGCTCCGGCACAGCACCCGCTGTCCCACCACTGCTGCCTGCTGCGCGCTCTGTGCGGCCACATCGACATGCAGCCAGCGACCAAGAGACAGGATTCGCTTAATCCAAAGATCACAGCACCTGAGCTGTGCCGGATTGATACCTTCAGTACTCATCAACATTAACATGAGCTTTGCCCTCTCCTCACGGCTGTTTTCACATTAGGCTATTTTACCCCACTCCTCATTTCACATACATAGAGCAATTTTGTTATTACTCCTCAGCTTTCAATCTGGCTCAGCTCCACACACCTCCAACCCTGTTTAATGCTGCCTTAAGCATAATGAACAAAGGAAAAATAAGGACCAAAAATGCATCAGCTTGAAGGGAGATACTCATGGGATACTACAGGGATTTGTCTGTAGTCTAGTACAATTTGAATCATTTTTATTAATGTGCTGAAAGTAGAGCACAGAGCAAAAGGAACAGGAATTAAGTTCAGATCATTCCAGAATGAAAAGTGTTGTAAAGCGAAATAAAAGAAAAATAAGGGATCTGGGGAAGTTCACAAAATACAGGCATGAAGTAGCAAAATGATATTCCAGCCAGAAAAATGAAGAGCTAATGCGTATTGTGAAGGCTGAAGAAATAAATCTCACGTGCAGCAATTTGAGGAGAAGGAAGATGCTCATGAGGCCCAATAAGGGGAACTGCTCTGGGCTGACAGCAGCCTGCTTCCTCCAAGGGGCCAGCACAACGTTGCTGCTAAGCTCTCTCCCTCTTCCTACTATCCCCCCCTGCTTTTCCAAGGGTTACACTGAGGGACATGAAGGCAGTTCAGGGTTTTAACAAGAAAGCATAAGGCAGAGAGCTTTGGGAGAAAGACTCCTTGGTTTCAGTATATAAACCAAGAGCAAACTACCCAAGGTTAGGTGGTAAGCAGCCTGCCGTCAGACTGTAATTGCCTGCTGCAGGATTTCTGACATTTTCATCTTATACAGTTGGTAGCACAGTGGGAGACAATATATTGTACTCTGATCCAGTCCATGAGTAGACTTAATCTCATACTCTCCCTCCTTGCCATCCTTCGGTAGTATTTTCTAATAAAATGGAAGCACTTTTGCTCCAAATAAAAAACCCAATGCTTATTTTTTAAAGCCTCAGGCCAAAGCTCAGTAATGCCAGCAGCAGGATCAGCTACAGGAGCCTTCCCAAGGTCACCCAGGCAAGTCAGGGCTAAATCAGCAAACCAACCCAGACCTCCTAAATCCCAGCCCCACGTGCCTGAACTTTTTAAAACTCTGTTTCAGTCTGACTTTTTAACATCTGCCAAGGGCTCATTGCAGGTTAAGTTTTGCTGGGACCTCAGATATCTGCCCCCTTCCCTCCCTGGAAACCAGAACCCATATGAACCCAGCTGGCATGCAGCTGAATGCTCTTTCTCCAGAAGCATGCCTGTCACACTTGCCTTGCTGTGTCCCTCCTGTCCCCAACTCCCTCCGTCCCTCCCTCTGTCCCCACCTCCAACCTGCTGCTTCATCATACACCCTCCATCACCAGACCTACACAGAGCCTTTCCAGCTGCTGTCCTGGGAAATTATCATTGTCACCATCCCTAAACACAGAGGTGACCTCAGAGGCATCCTGCAGAGGCACTGGCAGATTCTTCACTTCAGGAGGAACCTACCAAGCATGTCTCTGTCCAGCTCCCTCCCACTCCCACTGACTCACCATCTCGGTTGCCAGTTCTTGGCAAGAATGACACTAATGAAACCAGGAATTAAAAAATCACAGCAGAGGAATGGAGGAGAGCCCAAACCCAAAGAGGAACAGCCCTTTGTGTTTGGTCTTGTGCATGTTGCAATGCATCAGCCTTCAAAGGACTAGGCTTGCAAAAGCCTCCATGAAAAGGGGAAAAGAGAGTGTGGTGAGGTGTCGTGCATTAATTTGTAAGTTCTTTTTGGGTAATCCTCTGACTAGAGCAGCATGAACAGGTCTTAGACTATGAGGTCCCAAAATGCAGCAAACAAAAGCAGTGAAAGAGAATGCTGCATTTTCACTCTCTACTCAGGCAGGGACTCTTTCGAAAGGGGTGACGTTAACTGCAGGGCCCTAAAGACAGAGAGCTGGGTTTGCTCCCTCATATCCATATGTTCAGCTCTAGAATTGTTAATGAAAAGTAATTTTTAAAAAGCTGAGCAGAAATATGGGACATCATGCACATAGCTCAGCCATACCATGAAAATCAGTCCTATTGGAATCAACAGAAAATCCCATCGGCTTTGAGTGGATGAGAATATGTGCTAGACTGCAAAAAATCCCCACTCCCAGCAATTAGGAGTTCACAGGCAGGTATAGGAGTGACAGAATGAAGACACCACATTGAAAAAACGCAAGACACTTTGCAGAGACTTCAAAACACTTCAACTCTCAGTAGGTCACTGTAGGAGCCTGAAAAATCCCCCCAACTTTCCTCCAACTCACAAGAGCAACCACTCACACGCAGGTGCCCACCAGTGCTCCCAGCTCCCGCCAAAGGCTCTCCCCAACCTCTGCTCTGCAGCACCAAGCACCAACACACCAGTGCTCGCGGCAGGTTTGGCTTTGCAAGGGCATGGGCCGTTCCTGGCCAGCCAGGCTGGGGCAGACTGGGTGTGAGGCTGTGAGCTTGGGAGATACAGCTGGGGAGGGAGAATCCAGGACAGCAGTAGGAAGGGGAAAGAGGGAAAGGAAGTGCCCTTCCTAAATGCTTGCACAGGTGAGAATAAGAGTCACCTGAAGCTGATCTTTGAAGCAATTTCCCCCCTGCAACTGTGCAGATTTTTTCTTTTGCTCTCAAAAGAGCCACTCAATGCCAGTACAGATGAGCAGCACAGGTTAGAAAAATACTAAACCAAGAGGCATAGCAGCAATGCTGCAGACTCCAGCTGCACTGGAGGGATCCTAGTGACAAAAGCACTATTACAGAGCTGGAGCAGCTGCTTGTCTTTGCTCCTATGGCCTTAACTCCTGCAGAAGGTTGGAAGAGCAATTACAGCTTTTCAGAGCTGGTGGTTGGACCCTCCACTGACTGCCTGCTCCTGACACCTCACCCCCAATTCCCCCCCTTGACATCGCACCCAAAACAGCCCCTCCAAAGGAAACCCCAGCCTCGCTATTCTTAGGCACTGGGGACAGCTCGCCTTCAGAAAAAATAGCCTAGTGCTGTTGAACGGCTGGAGCACTGACACTGGATAAATGCTGTCACCAAGCCAACAGCAGAGTCATCAGGGGCTAAAGAAAAGAACAAATGTTTGTAATCAGAGCTGCTGCAAACTTACTGGTTCCTTGCTAAGCCCTAAGAAAAACAAGGAGATGAAAAGTTGGCTTCTGCTCTTTTTAGTAGGCACTGGAAATGCCTTGGCTCGGTGCAAACCGATAGTGTTTACATAGTCTCCCCATTGCCTCCTGCCTGCATTCACTCTGTAAGCGGCTTCTGTTTACAAGCAGCAGGGAATGGGATCTCTGTCCATGAAAATGGATGATGTCAGGGTTAATTAATCCAACTTGAGGTGACATGGCCAGGAGCAGCCACTATGTCTCCCGGTAGGGAGAAACTATATATAGTTCTGTGACACGATGAGACATATCAATCATAGAACTAAGAAAATAAAAAGGCACTTTGATTTAACAGCAAATTCTGCTTTGTGATCCCAGGAAGGCTGGCCAGCTGAAACGGTGCATGAAAGTCAACTACAGTGCAAAATGTATTTTCAGATGTGGCATTTACTGGTAGTGGTTTGCACCTTGAAAGAAGGACTGTTACAAGATTTGTGCATCTTTAACAGTGAAATTTCCTTATTAGTCTGGGGGTCACAGCTGATGCAAAACAGCCAGCAGCTTTGCTTCCTGAGGGTAAGTGAACATTGTCCTCAGTTCAGTTTGCAGACTTTGTCTCCCCCTAATTTCTCTTGCAAATTTGCCTGATCCCAGAATGCCAAGCAAGTTCAAATATCCAGGCAAAGCTACACACAGCCATGAATTTCATGTGATTCTTGATGGGAAGCTATAAATCCATCTAGGGTTGCCCCCAAATGTTTCCCAAACCTTCAGGGGACTTTTCAGCTATTTATTTGTGATATTTCAAACACAAGACACAGCTGAGCTGAGGTGAGTCTCTCAGTTTGTTGGGCTTGTTCCTGAGCCATCTTCAGAGCAGATGGGGAAAAACAAAAATCCTCCTCATTCTCTCTTCCTTCTCACCATTCACCTGACCATAAATCCAACTCACTGACCAGTACCTTCAGTGCAATTTCAGGAACCAGTTGATGTTGTTGGACAACACAACAACTGGAAGAAGCTGAAATGTCCCTTTAACACAATACAACATGATTTGACCGTGTGTGTTGTAGAGATACCCAACAGCCCCAGTATGTCACATCAACAAACACCAAGAAGAGATGGCCACTCACTGCTCTGAAAGCCTACAATCCAGAACCAAAGGACCACATTTAAAAAAAAAAAAAAAAAAAAAAAAAAAAAAATCGGAGAAAAGGGGCTGCCAGGAGCAGAAAAATAAAGCCTGGGACAGCAGTGGTCACAGTGTAATGTGGGGTAAGTGGGTGTTAGCTTTCCTTGGGTGCAGACCCCCTGCAGCACCAGTGTGCTGGCAGCCATTTGGCTCAGCTCTTACTGCACCAGACAGGAGAAGTGGGAGTTCGGACACCGTCTTCAGCCCCAAACTGAGCAGAGAAACAATGCAAGGTGCGAGAACAAACAAAGCAAGCCCTTACAAGGCAGCAGTTTTACTTTGGCTGCAGGTTGTTGTGGCTCCTGGGAAAAAAGTTAGCAGCTCAGATCAGCGTTCAATGGGTAGCTGTTGTGCTGATGTGGGAGGCAGCTTGCCTGCATGACATCAAGGGCAAGTAGACACTTTAAATTCAGACAAATCCCACTGAGGAAACCCCTGTCCTTGTTGCTGGTTCCTGCTCCAATCAAGAAACCGATGCCAATGCCCTGAATTGCAGTCAGAATCGAGAGCAGGTATGATTTTGTCTGCACTGCCTACAGGCACTGGCTGACGGGCCGGGCTGTTGCTGTTCTGCAGCCTATGGAAAGCAGAGTGGATAATGATAAACGCTCCCTCTTGGCCTTCAAAAAGATTAATCTATAAATATTGATAGCCCTGAAGATTTAAGTGCTCTGTTTATCCACAAAACAGGTGAAATCTTGGCAACAGCCAAGTGTCTTCCTGGAAATAGCTCAGTTTTTATGTGCTTTCCCAGCCTGGGGAGAAGAAATCTGCAGCGTGGTGTATTACCGGGCTACCCAGAGATTGCCACCCAGCACTAACGCCGCTGCTGGATGCTATAGAAAATCCAAACTGAACCGCCAATTTGTGTTACAACAAAAACAGAGCTGTGGGATGAGGGATTTTCCTGCCTTAGCTGAAGGGACAAGAAGGAAAATAATAAAAAAAAAAAAAAAATTTCAACAACCCTCTGTCTCTGAAGTAAGACTCAAGTGACTGAACACAGGTAATGACATAGAGCAGGTGCAGCAGGGATTTGTCAATGACAAACATGTGCAATAAGGGTGTATGTTTATCCTGTACGTACACTGTGAAAAATATAGCCCCCCATCGGTACCACGCCTGAGCGCAGCACAGCCCGCGGATCAGGACAGGCTGACAGCTGGGTATTATTTATGGCAGCATTTCCAGCTAGGTGGACATTTGCAAATCAAAATAACTGTCATCTGTGTTGTCTGAATGCAATTTTTGGTGTGTTTTATCCTCTGCTTTCCCCCACCTACTGTATTATTAACAGCCCTCGGCCTCTCCCTGCCAATCTCTCTGTCTCCCCACTGGATCTTTTCCCGGCACGCTGCAGCCCCCGGAGCAAATCCCCTTGCCTGGCAGATGGCACTCAGCGGCTCCCAGGAATCCCGCGTGCTTCCAGAAATCCCTGCCCACCAAGCAAATGATGGGGTAATTGAGATTTTGTTCCGGCTGACAGTCTCAGGGATGCTAAACCCAAGACCCCCCAAGGCTAACCAGGGAAAACTGGTGTTCAGCTCTCCCTTACCAGGGAGGTTGTTGGAGTTGGGTGGGTGCTGTGCAGTCACCCCAACCCCTCCATGGAGCCCTGCCTGGGCTAGGGGATGGACATAACACCCACTTTTCCAAAGCATGTCACCCCACAGCATGCGGCTGCAAGGGAGAGAAGAGTGGGGTGAATTTTTTACTGTCCCTCAAAAGCTACTAAGGCAGCCAGGAGGGGAGGGAGGTGTTACTGCCGCTGAATTACTGGGAGGTTTGCAGGAACAGTCCAGCTGACGGCTGCCTGAGACTGCTTCTTCCCTCTGGGATGTTTTCCCTTCAAAACCAAGCAAGGAGCAAGTTGTGCTACAGATCTGGAAAACACCTGCAGAAAATGTGCCCCAGGAGCAGAATTTGGCTAGCAGCCTCTGAAGCAGGGAGACAACTTCCACCAGCATGCAGCAGCCGATGCTGAATTCACCTGCGTTCTCCCCTGGGTTTTCTGTGCAGCCACACAAGAGTGAGACCCAGTAATAACAAAGCAAACTCCACCTGCAGTTCTGCTTTTCCCCATGGCAGTTTCATTATGGGAATAAAAATAAATAAATAGATAAATAAATAAATACACCCTCCTCACCTCCACTCTTCAGAATAATAAGCACCAAAAGGCTGCGCAGAAAATTTATTTTTATCCCTTCACTTGCAACAGAAACATGCATTTGTTTCCTAAAATTGCATCTCTGGCATCATGACCCATGACCTGCCTGTAAGTGGTACCTGCCTCAAGCGGTGCGTGGCACAGAGGTACGTACAGCTGAGGAGCTGGTGGGGGGTTGGATTAACGAGGGTTTAAGGAGGCTGCAGCCCTCCCCATTAGCTCTCTATCATGTACAATAAGAGCAGCCATCCTACTGTGCAGCCCTTCCCATTCCCATGGAAACCATTGGTGCATCCAGCCAGGAGTATAAATAAACCTCTTGTATGAACTTCATCCTGTGTGTTATTTTACAACCATGATGTCTAACACCCTTATTCGGGGACATGGGCACCTCTATGCTTGTGGTGCACTGGCACAGCACTCTTCCTCCTTGTACCTAAATACAAGCCAAGGGAGGACATGCAGGCAGAGGCACAGGAGCCCAAGGCAGAGAGGGAACATATCAGGGAATATAACAAGACATGGTCAAACAACACATCTCGCAACCATGTAGAACAAAAATAGTCCTACCACCAATTTTGTCCTGTGCAAATTTTTGAAGTGACACAGAAGAGTGCTAGAGGGACACTTAAAATGCACATAATCTAGTCTTGAAGAGTCATGCAAAAAATAGCCCTGCATCTTCTGTTCCTACTGTGTTCCCCACGCTTTTGGTAGGAGAGCACAGGCCCACCTCCAATATTATGACTCCCATTAGATACTCAGTGTGATTGGAAATACCTGTTCCAAATCCATCCACAACACAAGCCAGGGACTTTGGGGCAGTGAGTACAGCACTCAGCCAGCAATTTTTGTTTCATTTTAAGGGAGACTGGGAAAACTTACAGATGATTTTAAAAGGTCAAGTCCAGTGGGACATACACAATACCCTCAACTCTAATTGTAGTGGTCCATCTTTTACCTACTCACATTATCTGTTCCGACACACACACCCTTTCCTGTCCTTCCATAACCATTTTTTTTCAGGGGAAGGGAGTCTGTCCAAACAGTTTCCATGTTTGCTTTATAGAAAGAATTAGATACTGTACAATACAAGGTCACCTGCTGCTGCATATCAGGATAAAAACTGTAGGTGCCACCAGCTGCCATTCAGTACTTCTCATCCTGGACTCTAGCCCTTACACACAAGCAGAATTAAACATTAGAAGGAACGGTAGCAATGGAAATGTCAAACTTTTCCAGGGTTTTTTTTTTAGCCAGGTCCACAAAGCCTGTTTCCACCTCCATTTTATCAATTATTATCATCACTAATAATTATCAGATTAAACTCCATGCAGAGGAACTTCTCAAATTAATTACAGCCAGAAATAGTAACAACAAAAGCATTTCCAGACCTAGATCAAACTCCTCGATGACTCTGTGAACCTGTGTTACAGCGTTGAGCCTCAGACAGCAAGGGAAAAATCCCTGCTTGACTTTGTTGGAGTAATTTTATTAACTCTGGCTGGTTCTGTTAGTTGACAAAGTGACAGGATCCTGGGGAAAATTTCTCTGTGTGTTTAGTACATCTTTGGCAGGTGTCAAGGTATATTCTCTGGCTTGTCACTCACTGTGCTGCCCTTTAGATAGTTATTATTTCATGTAATTATGATTATTACATGCTGAGATGCCACCCTTATGAATAGCCTCTGGTTGCTGTCACTCACTGCAATGTGATGCGGGAGGATGAGTTGTCAGGAAGGAACTGCAGGGTATGAAATTGCCATATTTCTCTATTTTAAAACAAATAACCCCACAGTTGTGCTGGTCATTCCATTCCACTTACTGAGTGGCATGCTCAGGACAGAAACACGTGGGCAGCACAGACAGAAAATCATCTGCTATGAAGCACCCATGCCAGCATTGCACAGTAATAGCATCCATAGCCCACCCACAAAATAATTGCGACATGAAACTGCCAGGAGAAGGACAAAGGATAATAACCCTTGAGCTGCCCTCCAGTGTTGCATTGTGAATTCTCTGGGGCATTTATCTTCCAGAGGTGCATTCTCCTTAGCTGCTCAATTCAAAATAACTTCTGCAGTTGCCCATGCCTAACATCTGGCCGAGATGCAGTAGGCATCTATCCCAACTTCGCACACTTACCTGGCAGCTGAGCTGCCTTTTGGAGGTGACCCCCACTCCATTTCCCACAGAGCAGGCAGATTACATGTGATTTCACACTACCTCCTCAAAACTCAAGTGTTCACATAACATCCTCAATTTCGCCAAGGTGGGGCATACCAGTAATTCCAGCTCTGGGACTATTTCATGCAAACCAAAGCATTTGACTTGGACTAAGTCAACTTTGATTCTTTCCCAAAGTCTGCTACAGACTCTAATTGACCTTGGGTGAGTCATTTTGTACTGCTGAGGTCCTGTTGTAAAATAGAAAATACTGGTATTTTCTGAAATCCCTTTGGACCACACATTCCTTCATACAGTAACATCTGAAAAGTGCAGCACAAAAAGGCTTCAATCTTGACTAAAGCCTTTTGGAAGTGACTGCAGTACTTTAAAAAGGCACTTATTCAGTCGATTTCAGATACTTAACACTTCATACAGCACACAGGTTCCACAAGGTGTTATTCACAATTACAAATAGATCGATATTTATAAATCATCTTCCTACAACAGCTGAACAAATAATTTCTAGCAATTTATTTCCTTAATGAATTTCGCCTCTTTTTCAGTTTGCAAATTACACGTGAATAGAGTGGGATTTTCCAAATTGATTTTTTTCCAGCCTTTTTCCATCCCATGTAATTTCTAAGAAGTTTTAAGCCTTAAAAGAACTCCAGATCTGGCATCCTTGCCTGCCCAAAGCTCACAGTCAGACCACAGCCATCATTAGTAACAACCAACTCATTACAACCACGATTGCCCTTACTCGGTTTAATGACATGCATGAGCTGCTCAGCTACTCGTGTTTCTTGCCTGGATGAATACAGCAGTCACCATCAAGTTTCTAGTGCAAATGCCTAGAATATCTAGGTTTGCAGCCCTCTTGGAGATTAATTTGAACAAATATTTCCCTTCCCCATGAGCACTCCTGCCTGTAAACATGCTCGCTAAAATATTCACAGAAAGCTAATACAAAAAGGACAAAGCAAAGGTAATATTGAAATCAGGACTGCTGAAGCATTTGCTCAACTTAATATCTGGTCCAGCTCAGACACAATTCTCCCTGCTCAGCTCTTTTCCTGTATCTGGAGCCATGGATGATACACTAAGCATCCCAACTCATGGATGCTCACCTCAATGCTCTAAGCCATCTCTGCACATCACTCCTTCCTCCCCAGTGTACAGAGCCATCCCTAACCACAGCAAACTTGGAAAGGATGAGGAGGCATATCTCAATACTGCAGTTAAATGTTTGCATTTCGCCCAGATTTATCGCTTGAGCAAGGCCTGCAGCCTAAGACCTGAGGAGCAATCAACTAAAAATAACAACAGAAAACCAGCGTCGGCTACAGTTCCAGACCAGAGCAGCACGGCAACGGTCACAGCACAGACACATCTGCAAGCACAGGGCAGGGCAGGCTGCGGTTTGCACGGACACTCAGTGGAGTCCCTCTGGCCCTGCCCGCCCAGCCGGGACTGCAGCACGGGGCACGTCCCCAACGCTGGCTCCAGCCAGCCAACGCAGGGCAGAGCCCCCCCAAAGGGGCGATGGTGGGGCAGGCACACACAGCCTGTGCGAGCTGACACCTGTGCTGCTAACAAAACAAAGAGCGGCAGTGTGGAATTGCAGGCTGTGAGCCCAGATGATAAGACTCCCATCTTCCTTCTAGTGCCGGGAGCCATTTCTCTCCCCCCGCTTAGTGAGCCCACCTCCCTTCCTCTGGAGCATCCTCAGGTTATTGTAAGCCCTCGCCACCCCAGCCATGCTGCTGGGGTTACCCGGCCCCCTCCGGCTCAGGACACGCTCTCCGGCTGCCTCTGCACCTCCACGCTCGCCTCCCACAGCCGTCAGGGATCCTGGTTCCGCTTCACCGGCACCGAGATCTGCTCTGCTCCGCAGGGGCAAGGCAGATTGATAATTAAATCCGCTATTGAGATATTCACATTCTGTTCCCTTGCCATTTAAGAAGACATAAAACATTTTATTATTCTGCTGATTTAGGAACCTGAATTTAAATATTAGAGTATTAAAGCAATACTTAATTAGTTGACTGAATGTTCTCCCTTTTATCAGTGTTGACAGATCTTAATTATAGCATGGGCTGTGAAAGCTGATAGAACAGCTGATGGCAGCAGCACCGCCAGGAATACTAAAGTGTGTCAGAATTACTTGTCTGTTTTCCCTCTTCCCTCTTGCTCTGTTCTTCAGGCATGCTCTGAAGTCCTTGGCAAATAAAGCCAATGCTGCAGCCAAGCCTGAGCAGTTTGGCATTTACTCTCAAGGACATGAGAAACTGCTCACCCTTGAGAGAGCCAGGATAATCCACAGGCCCAGACTTTCAAAAAAACCCCACCAAAATGATGGGAAATGATCTCCTGGTTAATCATCTTCATATCCACTAATCAAGCTGACACAGGGATTACCATGGAACAAGAGTGCTGAGGATACTTATTCACTTAAGTCCCGCTTTAAAATGCAATTTAGTCACGTAGGGACAGTTGTCCTGATGAAACCTGACCTTAAGGTTCTCAGTTGCCGTCATCCATGGCAAGTCCCTGCTCCAGCGACCGTGGGGGTGGCTCTGAGGACCAGCCATGCCAGGTAGGTCAGGGTACACCCCTCGCTCCTGTCACCTCAGCCAAAGCCAGGCCCTGCCATTTGGCAGCGCGGAGCCAACACGTTGTCACTGAGCCGTTTCGATGCCACCCAGAAGAGGTTGCTGGTTCAGGTCTACATTATTCCAGGCCAAGGGCTGTGCTCCTTCCTCTGCTGTGCCGCCCGGATGGATGGCTCTGGCAGGAGGCCTCTGCTGAGGTGAATTACATCTCGCAGTAGCACATCCTTCACCTTCCTGGGATACTAACAAATGTCCCACCTTCAGGGAAGGTGGCTGGCAGCAAGTGTGTCGTGAAGAACATAAATTTTACCTGCCCCCTGCAGAGGCCAAGCCATTCTCTCTGAAGCAGTAGTATTTAACACCACTTTACAGCGTCAGAAATGACAAAACACAGCACAGGCAAGAAAAATGAAGAAATGGTAGCCTGGTTTTGGGCTATGAGCCCATGAAGCTGGGCTAGTCACTTGTCCCAGACTCCCAAATCAGCATCCCATTTGTCTGAAACCTACCATCAATCCTGTCTTAGTGCAACACCAGTATCTGACTTTGATTTTATTTTCCCATTTATTTCTTTTAACATGAATTAGGAGACCCGGAGCTTTATTTAGATCCTGGCATCCCAACAAGGCACTTGCAGAAAAACTCCAGTTTACCCAGGAAAGATATTCAGCCTCATCCAGTCCCCAGATGCTCTAAGTACAGCAGATACTGTCCCTTGACTGCTCAGGCAGGGATAGGGAAGGACCACCATACTCCAGTCTCATTTCTGCAAGTCTGCCCCTTAGTAACTAGTGTAACAGAGTCTGCTTACATTACATTGTTTGCAGAAAAAATTGCGATGAAAAATGTGAAGTAAACGAGGTAGAAGCAATGTGTTGGAGCCAGTTGTCTAATCAACTGAAGTTACAATCCTAAAACAGTCTCTAGACACCAGAAATACAGCATGATTCTCCAAAATGCTGAACACTGACTACATTTCAGCTCTGCATCTCCGCCCAGAATACTTAAGGATTATTAAATTACCCAGATCCAATATTATTCTGGGAAAAAAATGTGGTAAAAATAGTGAATAAAATCAGTAATTTTCATCAGTTTGTGTATCATGCCTTTAGTTCCTTCCTTTTAAGGCTGCAGAGGAAGAGAAGTTTAAATCCCTATGGTACATTGATGCTTTATAAGTTATTCCAGCATGAATGATCTCAACCTCAGGAATGATGTGTGCAAATGCTGCCAGAGCAGAGAAGACAGGCATGGAAGAAGAAACTCTTTGTTGTCACAATTCAGGCGTGTACTGGGTTGCAACACCTTTTCTCTGAGTACCATCCATCACTCGCAGATGTTCAGCTCAGAGCTGTGCTACCTCCACGCCAAAGGAGCATTTGATTTCCACTGCCAGTCCCAGCTGGAAACAAGCTCTTTTCCCTCCCATTATTGAATGAGGTAAGAAATTGCTTTGTACTTAGGATGCACATCACACTGGGCAGGCAGAGGATCTCTGCACTGCCTAAAGGCACCTCTCTGCTGCCCTATGTCATGGCCACTACTCCTGTAAGTGCAGCTGTGTCCCCATGAGGACAGCAAGACATTTGTCCCCTCTCTGGTGGTGATGGCCAACACTCTCCAGGAGCTCAGCAGGAGATGCTGCATGCACTCTGGGCTCCAAGGGATGCACCATCAGCAGGTTCCCATAAACAGCCGTGTCCTTTACCAAAGTAATAGGGAATTATTTCACTCAGGCTAGCAAAGAGACAAGGCACAACTATTTTGAACAGCTACAACAATCCAGCCATTCCTAAACTGGCCACCCAGACCACATCCAGGAAAGCAGAGGCTGGGAAACATGAAAATTATCATTAGAAATTTTTTAAAAAAAAAGGCAGAAAGTCCTTTCCATAAAACTGCTTTCCATTTACCATTCAGCCCTAATAGGGACACTAGTTCTTCCATTACTTGTGCCACAAGCCCAGCAAAGCAACAAACATTGATTGCTCTTTAGTAACAGCTTTACAGCAGCTTAGCCAGGCGGTCAGTTTTGTGAGAGTAAATGTTCCTAAGGCATGTTTTTTTACTGCCTTCTGCCTCTGATTGTGCTGGAAACCCAACTTCTTACCTTGCAGTATTTTAGGCATTTCTGCTGCTGGCTAGTACCCAAATAAACTAGAAAATAATGGCTTAGAGGGGAAGGGGGACATTTACTCAGCTTCTACTAATAGTTCCCAAAAGTTCAAGTGGCAGCTTTGACTTGAGGCCAAATGATTTTTCCAGATGGGGCTTCCTCCAATAAGGAGGCAAAGCTGGCGTTTGCTGTTTTCCTCCCCTGTGCCCACAGTTAATTCCAACCTCAGGTGGGGCTGGGAGAACACCACAATTCAGTAAAATACCATGTGAAGTGATTGCTGAAGGCATGTGGTTTTGTTTCAAAGGCTCCTTCCCACCCTCCCCAAAACCCTTGCCGGTAATCCCTTTAGAAAACCTAGGGGCAGGATAGCAGCAAAAGGTTTTGTTCTTGCCAAGGTTGGTTTTCTTTTCCAGCACTGCCACTTCTAATCGCTCTGGCCTTTGTCTGGGCTGAAGGAGCACTGAAACTGAAACAAGTTCATGAACTTCCAAGAACAGGTGCTGGCTCCCTTCAGAGCTTTTCCACCCAGATGAGCTGTGCCGAGAGCCCGTTGTGGAGCACATAGTTCGTGTCAGCAGCAGCAGATGTCAACAGCGGTGTGACAACAGCCGGCGCACTGACCGCCGTGCCCATGTCCAGCTTCCCGGAGTGTGTGCTGTGCACAGCAGCCGTGCCCAGCCCCCCCGGGAGCCCCGCGTGCCGCCGTGTGCTGCCCACCCACAGAGCCCGTCCTTGCCATGTGTCTTGCACCAAATTCAGTGGGCTTCTAAGGAAAAAAAAAAAAAAAAAAAATAATAATTATCCCGGTAACAATTCAGTCTGCAGCACAGTCCGTGCTAGAGGAAGGATTATTCTGCAAAGGCTGCTCCTGTCAAAAACCCAGCGCCTGCCTGCACCCTGCCCGCTGGGGCAGGAAGCTCCACACAGTTCATAGCTCTGTATTGAGCAGGTACCCACGGGGCCATTCCTGGCCCCAGCACCATCCCTCCAGCACAGAGCAAGTGGCAGCTCCGCCACCCCAGGGCAAAGCATGTGGCCCTGGGCTGGGACCCCCGTCCACAGAGCACAACACTCTCAATCCTCACCACACCGCATCCAGAAAGGCACACAGCCAGTCCTTGGACCGGACTTGCATCGGGCATTTTTAGTTTAAAAGTTAATCTGGCTGGGAGCAGAATTACCCCCGCTGCACCCCCCTTGTTGCTGGCTCAGCTACAGCAGCAGGGCCGGATCAGTGGGGCCCTCCTGGCTCCCGGCCTTGCCTTTATAAACACATTTAACAATCAGCAATGATGTCTTGGCAGCTTCACCCGCTTACACTAATGCCCATGTGCTAGAAGGGCATTTTGCCTGCTCGCAAACAAGCCAATCCCGTTTAACAGGGCAGAGATTTAAGAGAGGCAGCCTGCACGGCACAGCCGAGTGCCAGGCAATCCTCTCCCCGCAGCAGCCTGGCTCCCTGCTGCCACAAAGCCTCTTCGCTTAATGAACCTGCCTCCCCTGAGGAGGGAAAAGGCGTCATGGGGAGAGAGCATTTCTGGAGGCCTGCTGATGCTGGATCACAGCAGCCCTTTTTGACAGGCGAGGAGACACTTCACTGCCTCCCCTGCTCCCCCATGCAGCGACTGAGACACCAACCAACAGGGACCTACAATGAGTCAATTTATCTAGTTGAGGTTTGCAGAGCTAAACGCCGTGGTACCATCCTGCCCAGATGATAAATCCACCCACGCTTGGATTCAACACACCACGCAGACTGTCCAAGGTAAGAGGCAACAGGCACATAGTGAGGGAAGGGGTCTGTCTGCCCTCCAGCCCCTGCTCCACTGAGGATACCCCAACACTTAGGTGCTATTCTCCATCAGTTCCTCAGTCACCCCCAGACTGGTAAAAAGACAGCAGGAGGCAATTACACCTGGGCTGATTTTGTTGGGATGGAGCCATCACCAGTTTGTGTTGCTGGTGTGGGATTTCTGTTTCACATCGGCCATCCCCCCATGCAGTGCCCCGCTTTTGCTCGTGTGAGAGCAGCCTGGAGGATGCTCAGTGAGCGCAGCTGCTACTCAAGGACTTCCCTTGAGCAATCCAGCCTTGTGCACTTCAAAGGATAATGTCATTTTTCTCCAAGGTAGCCCATTATACAGTAATCCAAAGCAAATCTAGCATGTTGCAAAAGAGCACGTTTCAGAGGTCCACACACCTGGGCAGCTGCCCACAGAGGGAGGGGGAGAAGTAATTGTCTCAAAATTGGACTAACTGTGTCTGACAAGCCATCTCTCATCACTGACCTCAGCAAGCTTTTCTCCCACCACCAATGCTTTTCTGCTGCTATGATTGCACTGAATGAGTTGTAGCTTCTTCCTGGTGTATATTGTCTCCCTTTGGCCACCATCCAGTGTTTGCTCCACCAGTTCCCTTTCTGTCTCCAAGAAACTGTCACAAATGGAGCCACAATAAACGTAATACACAGACCACAGCTTTCCAGAGTTGGCAAGCACAGCCAGCAATGATAAAAGATCAATGAGAATTTCAAGTGTTGTTTTAAATGCCTGTTAGGCTGCAAGCTCCCTACCTTTGATCACCAGCCATGCACAGTGGTGGGATTTTTTTCTTATTTAATTTACATGCACACAGTGGCCAAGAGGTTTAGGGTGCCACAGTGATGAGGGCACTAGAAACAAAAAGTGCTGCCCCTAGAGTCTTTCCCTCAGTGATCACAGAATCATTTAAGTTGGAAAGGACTCTTAAGATCATTGGGTTCAACTGTGGTGCAGAGACTGAAGTGGAAATACAGAGCAGGCAGAGACAACAAGCAGGCTGTGGTAAGGAGAGATCCACAGCTATTATATCTGTGTCCATACAGTATTAGGGATCAAGGACTAAACTGGCCCTTCCACAAACCCTAGAAAAAGAATAAAACCCTCAATACTATCTGATAAAAGAAATGCCAATACCTCTTCCTCCAGATTTCTCTGTATCTAGGACAGGACAATATTTTTCTTCAGTGCCCATCAACAAGAAGGAGCTGCACGCAATATTCTCAGCACGCAGCCTGCAAGTGCATCGTGATAGTGGAAGGGACTTCACACCATACACAGAACAGGCCAGACCCTTCCACTGCAGTGCACCCGGCCTGGGCAAACGCCGACTGGTGCATCGCTACCGGGGCTTACACCAGCTGGGCTGTGACCCCTTGTTTTCCATTGCAGCTGGCATTTCTCAGCCTCCTGCTGGCATTGCTCTCAGTGAGCAGCGATAGCTTCTGCAACACTGATGTTACTCGAGCTCACTGTCAGAGGATGTAAACCAGTTTGCAGCCGGCAGTAATATCATTTCAGCAAGCAGCACCATAAATCAGTGGCTGCAAATTAAGCATTTTGTTTATGCTCCATATAACAAGGGCCTTCACTGGATGCGAAGCCAGCATCAAAGAGCACTGCCTTTGGATTTCATGGTATCCAGCCTCAACGGTGCCCAGAGGAGCTGCCTGGCACGCTGAGCTGGTGAACAGCCTGTGCCTCACTGTGAGGCATTGCGACACGGAGACACTAATCCATGGGACTGCTCCTGTTCTTCTCCAGGCAGTTAGCTGATGGCTCATGCGAGCTGCTGTTTCCAAGCTGGAAGGCTCCCAAGGGCAGTGAGAGGTCTGCTGCTTCCCTGCCTCTCTCCAGCTGCCCTCAGGAGGTGATGTGAAAGCATGCAGGATCCCCTGCATGCAGCAGCGGGACAGATAGGCAGGAGAAAGGGGAGAAGCTTCTGCTATCGAGTCCCAGGCTCGTTTGCTGTTGCTGC
This sequence comes from Tyto alba, assembly GCF_018691265.1. Lineage (NCBI taxonomy): Eukaryota > Metazoa > Chordata > Aves > Strigiformes > Tytonidae > Tyto > Tyto alba. The sequence goes on from NW_024881320.1 coordinate 8,027,959, forward strand.
TGAGGCTGCGACAGACGAAAGACTCTCATCACCACCATGGGACTAATGCCCGTTCCCCAAAGAAACACTATCAGCCTCAGTTCAACCCACAGCGTAATGATGCTTCCCCTTGCTCCCACCCTCCTGATGTGTGAGCAGCGAGCCCTTTATTGGCACTATTTTACAATTTCCTGGTAACGTGTATATGTCTCCCTTTTGGCATTTTACTGCAGAGGTGAGACTTCAAGTCCTATAAACCAACACCAAGAAGTCAAACAAGTCCCTCTCCCCACATAAACGGCACAGAATAAGAGCAGCAGTAATTCACCCATGCTTTCAGTGATTTTTTTTTTTCTTTCTCCTTTTCTTTTAATTTTGAGTTGCCACTTTCACTCTCCCTCCCAGTGTCTAGCTCCCCTGTCCCACTTGCGCTATCCGTGTCATTCTCTGGCAGGTGCTGGATTAAGGAAACAGCACATGAGGACCTTTACTACAACTGTCCATCTAGCAGTCTGTCTCTACACAGTTTAACTATTATAATCCCTGCTTCTGGGCCAGATGTGGCTCCAGTTGCACAGGAGACATGTTTGAAAGATTTTGCACAACTGCTTTAAGCTAGAGTTTTAATAGCACTTGGGTACCTGGGACCTCAGAGGACCATGGTACGAGATGCTCCATTGACATGAACAGTTGTAACCCCACAGATGCACTGTACAGGTGTACAGGGAGAGGCTAGGAGAGGAAACAGAAGCACAAAATGAGGAGGGGAGCAACTTACACAGCAAGTCAGGGGGCATGACACCCCAGACACAGCCCTGACAACCTGACCAAAAAACTGGCACATCATCCCATCCTGCTCTTGTTTGGTGAATGAACAAAACCAGGCCAAACCAGAGCGCCAGCGATGCCGGCAGTCAGTGCTACGGGCAGCGGATGAAACGCACGTGTGGGTGCACGGTTGTACCTTACTGCCAGAACAGGTCCTTGCCTGGCGAAACAAATGTCTGTCACGCAGGTGGCGGAAGGATCATCAGAGACAGCTGCTTTCTGCTTTGCCAAGAGCAGCTGTGCAGCTGCCTGGCAGGGTGCTGCGGAGAACAGGAGTTAGTGTGGGGAGAGACACCAGGATGACTCTGCCTCCTTCTCCCTCTGCGGAGGGTCTTTTGGACATGGGCCCAGCAGGCAAAATCCCTTCTTCTCCATGCTTAACACTCGATGCTCGTGAAAATCAGGCTGCTACTGTTTTCCCACTGAATTGCAGGCTTCGCTCTGGACAAGCAACCCTGAAAATACCAACGTATGCAATTTGTCTTTCACCTGCACATTGGGTCCAGGAAGCATTACTTGTATCCTTCCCCAACCATGTTTTCAAGGTGACTTGAGCAGAGATAAATATTAATTCCCAAATCCCAGGCTGGGGAATCATAGGGCTGCAGATAATGTACAGGCACACAGGGCTGAGCTAGCCGTGGAGATCTGCCCCCAGTCTCCAGGCCTGCCTTCTGCCCAGGAGAGCAAATGGTGATCAGTGGACAGTTAATGAGCTTAAGAGGTCTACACACACTCTTGTTTCTTCTGAATGTACATCCCTGTATCTGCTCTCAGTACACATTAGGATGGAAAGCCTGTAAAAAGAGTTTTTTCTCCTGTCTCTGACCCAAACCTGGTCACCCCCAATAAGAAACAGCAAAAAAGCTGTTTGCTGGTAACTCAGCCATGCAGCTCCTTCTCTCAGGAGACAGCTGCATTTTAAAAGCAAAGCAAATCCTGCACTTACTTGTGGTTAGCACAGTGGTTACAGATCCTTTGGGACTGGGGACATTACATATGTGAATGACAGCAGTATTTCAGAGGATGACAGTGATAGCCAATATAGACTGTTGAGCTCCCTGTGAGGAAGTATTATGAAGCCCATAAAAGCTGCAAAGAACTTTGCAATTGCCGTCAATTTAATGGAGAAGATGCTGCGGTGATGGGCAACAGGCAAAAACCTGAACAGAGATTTCCCAACTGAGACAGGAGGGAAATGGAACATCTCAGCTAAAGACTACAGAGGAAAGGAACAGAGCTGAGAATTGAACACTGATTCCTGCATATTGAATTGTGGCCATAGGCTATAACATGGTAAGATTTCCAAGGAAATTCATTCAATAACTTACTGTAAGGGCTTTGTGGGGTTTTTTTGGTGTGTTGGTTTGTTTTGTTGTGATTTTTTTCCTGTGTAGTGTTGAAAATTGACTAACACATAAGTATTTGTGAACACATCTTTCCACATTTTCAGCCAGCTCCAAGGAGGGGAGAAAACTATATTTACTCTAGTTCAAGTGCTTTGACTCTCAGCAGAGTGAGTGCAGAACAAGTCCCCAAGCCTCCATAAGGGAGTGCATAGACCACTCTGAACTCCTCAACCCCTCTGCACTATTAGCCCTCGATTGCTTCTCGCATCCCAGCCATGGCAATACAGCTACACTGCCTCACATGAGCTGGGAAAATAGCTGGGAGCCTCTAAGCCTTTGCTCATATCTCGGATAACGCTTTCATTTCAGAGTGAGGTGGGTACAGGTACCCTGGGATGAATTCAACTGTAAATATTCAGAGTGATTCATTGTTTGGTTTTTCTCTCCAGTATAAATAGTCGGAGCTGTCAAAATTGATCTGAGTTTTTACAGTACAATACTTTAGAGAGAGAACAAACCGTGGATTAAATTTGCTGTTGTGGCCCAAAAATAGCTTTCAAATATCAACACAGGCAAGATACACATAAAAGAGACTATTTCCTTGTGAAGCAAGGCAAGTCCTCACATCTCCATTTAACTGTCTTTCTCCCTGAAGGTGCACAGCAGAAAATGCAACATTTGAGCTGCCTCCCTCTCCTCTTCCCCTTCACTGGATAAACTGGGAGCAATGTAAAAATCTCTTTTGCTCATGAAAAGTCCCTGCTTGGGCCTGATAAGCTGTCCAGGGTGAGAACAGAGCTGAAAACAATAAGAAGTGGTCCTCGCTTGCTTATTATATCATTAATGTAGTGCTTATCAGAACAGATAATTTTTGTTCAGTGTGTATAAATGTTCAGACTTCTACTTCAGTACGCTATACCTTCTTTGTCCCCCAGTAAAGAATAAACAAGTGTGTATGGATCATTCAGCTCTCAGGTCCAGGGATGTTCATGGGCTTGCACACCCCTTTGCAAGCACACAGGCCTCCTGATGGTGTCAATGAGCCTCCTTCCCCTGTCCAATAAAAGGAGCATGACTCTGCTTCCCCTTCCATTGCAGGGAAGCTGCAGACACAAGAAGATGATGGCAGACTGGAGATGAGTACCCATAACAAGGAAAAAAATTAGCTGCTTACAGAAATAAAGAATAGATAAAATCTCATCTGGTAATCCCCAGATCCCCAGGATCTGACATGGTGAGTAGCCTCTACTTGATTTTCTTCTGCAGTTGCCACAACACCTCTAGCAGATGTATAAGGATACATGTATATTGGCCTGTCATATTCTGATGGGACGTGTCACTCATCTTGGGGTTTAATACTGAGACACTGCAGATGACAAGGTGCTGCACCATTGAGTATGTCGGGGTAGCATCAATAAATTGGTTTCTACCATCTTTGGTGTAACCCTTTCTCCATGGATACCCGCTCCCAATGGATTCCACCCTGGATGCTCTCAGGCAGCAGGCAGACAGGACGAGAAAGGAGCACAAAAATTAAAGAAAAGACCTCTCCAGGGGGGAAATACTTTAAAGTTAAAAAGACAGAAGCAGAAAACAATTTTTTCCAGCTGGAAGAAATCCATGGGTGCTTGTCACTAAAGCTTTCTAAATGTGAGCTACTGCTTAGGAGAGAAGCAGTCAAAAATGCGGGTGAGTACTGGTTGTAATTCAAGCCAGTCCACATCCCACTATAAGCACAGAAATGTTCCAATTACACGAAGTGCTAGAGGAAAAGATAACATTTTCTTTTGTTGGTTTCACTTAAAAAAACAGAACAAGGCAGTTTCTTGAAAGAAGGCCAGCTTTCGCAGGAGGCACCTTCCAGTGTTCCATGCAAAAATTATCAAGCAAGCCACTGTGAGGCGATATTATATTGAAAAAGTAAAGAAAAAAACATCATTGGCAGGTGAAACTTTGTGGAAAGGAAATTAAGAATTCCTCACACAAATATAACACCATCATCATCTCAAGGGTTGTGGGAAAGCAAAAAAGGACACAAGAAAATAAAAAGCCAAAGAATTGTCTCAAGTTTTTACAACGATTTTTCATTGTTCTGTTTGGATATCTCCTAGTAAAGCTTTTTCTTTGTTTGAGGACATATTATATTAAGTCACCAAATGTGCATTTCGACCTTTTAATTCAAAGATTAAGCTCAGTGTTGGAGTCACAGACTCCACTGTGTGACTTGGTCAAAACAACCAAGCTTTTAAATATATACCACCAGCACTGCCTTGTTGGTGAGAATAAGGTCCACTGTCAGATGCAGTGCTCCTGCAAAGGTTAGGGACAGAGGAGAAGGCACATTCCTTGGTTGGAAGATCAGCAATTATTGTTTCAAGATAAACCATGTAATGTTCATTACAGGTTGGAAATTTAAATAAATTGGCCTTCACCCAAGACACAACCATATTGCAGGTCAGACCAAGAACTACCTGTGTAGATCCATGTAATCTACTAAATATTGGGCGTGGCAGCAAGATATGGAGCAGAAAACCTAGGTGACAACTGGTCAAAAAAAAAACTCTTTAGGCCAACAGTTGGCTGAAAGAGGCCTGGAGTCATGAGCAGGAAAACACTTCCCAGTTTGAAACTGTGGTGAAGGGAATGGGACTTGGTGCCTCTCTACTAAAAAACAAGCTATGACAGTGACCTGCCTCCATCTTCAGACTTTCTCCCTATGACCACGATAAGCTCCAACTGAAAGAAATTATATGAGAAGATGCTTGTTGCACTTCCATGGCCTTTATATCGATGTGACAGTAACTCTGTGCCTCAGTTTCCCCTCCACAAGATAAGACTACAGCCTTTGCTTTGTCTGATTGCTCTCTGAGGCAGAGTGCTTTTTACTGTGTTTTTTTTGCACCACAATGCACAAAGCAGGAGAGGTGCTACAGTGACACAGTATATCAAGAATACTGAGCAATCTCCCTGACTTGAAACTACAGTGCTTGTGACCACAGCCACATGGACATCATACTGTGAAGAGGTGTTTCCAATGGAGAAACACATTTGTACATGAAACCCCGAGGCAGGAGGAAGGGGCTGCTTCCTAAAGCACCAGTCTAGGCTCCAGAAGCCATGGTGTGTCCCGCTGGACTCCCAGCAGCAGACAATTAATAATGTAGTGGCTGTCTACTCCTGTGAGGGACCCGGGGGAGGCAGGCCAGCAGCTGCCTACTGCTCCATTATTGAACACATCTGAGAAAAAATGTAATCTGGTTTTCCCTTTACTTTCCAGGGATTACTGCATGCTGCCTTTGTCTAGAAACTGTTCCCACTTTGCAAGCCTCTTTCCATCCATTTGCATATCCCTAGTCAGTCTCTGGCTTCTGAGGGACTCCTGACTTCATGGCACATCTCTAGATCTCAGATGTTCTAACCAAGCCATGCTGCAAAATTAAACCATGAATGCCCAAGAACTGGGAGAGGAGGACCCAGTTTCATAGGGTTCCTCTGCAGAGCAGATGAAGAGTAGAGGAGCTGTAAGTGTAACAATTTTGGGAAGGCTTGGAGATACAGTCTTATGTTCTTTAAATTAAAATCAAACAACCCAAAATACACAGATTTGGATTTATCATTGGACCACAGCTTCCTTTACTCTCTATCAGTATCAACCAACAGGAGATGCTCCCACACCACAGGATGCAGGCATGGCTCCAGACAAACGGGGCACATCTATCACTTTACTCCCTACTGCTTTGTTTGCCTTACAATAGCAATACCTGAGTCACCAAGGAGAGAGGGACACTTGCCTTTTGATTTACCCAAGACTACATGCTTTAGAAGAGGTTCTCTAACAACTCTCAGATCACAACTGCAAAGTAAACCCCATCTCTACATTTATCCAAGAGGAGTGGGTAGAAGAAGATAGAATCTAATAGGATCCCTCTGAAGTGGCTCAGACCATATCTCTAGCACCAAGAACAAACATCTTCAGCTGGATCCTTATGGCTGTCCCACTCGCAGATTGACAGAGCAGTGCCACTCCTACAGTTTACAAACAAGGTTGGTCAGAGCAAGGCTCAGATTTGTTATTGCACTGAGGACAGATGGATGATAAGGGTGACTAATCCCTGACTGCCATCCAAGAGGCTTTTCTGCAAGATCTGGAGCAGAAACATGAAATTACCATTCCCCAGGCTATTTCTCCACAGTTACCATTTGCATCTGTCAGCAGGTGGCATGGGAAAGAGAATCTCATCTCTGCTGCTGGAGGCAAGGAGACTCTTATGGATACAAGATTTTCTGAAAGCAATCTGTAACTTTTAGGTTCACTGGTTTTGCCTCAGTGCCCCCAGCACTCAGTATACCTTTCCTACATGAAAAAACTGCTTAAAGTGTTGTCATGAGCTAATAGACAAGTCTTAATGGGTCTGCACATCACTGTCCAACCTGCAGGCAAATGTTCCTCTGCATCAGAGCAAGGCTATTAGAGGAAGAGACACCCTTTGGAGTATCAGCTGCCACTTCCAGCACCAAATAATGCCTTCCCTGCAGAAAGATGAAAACTTAAGAGGAAAGGAGGAAGAAAAACAAAATGAGAAGAAAGAGAAGAAAAATAGATGGAGTCTGCCAGTGTTGCAAGATGTGCTGGCAAGTGGGAAGTCAACTCCTCTCTGCTCAAGAAAGAATGTGTTGTCACAGGTTCAGGCCTCAAGAATTTGGCTGTTGTATCTGGTAAGTACACATTCACTTTTATAAAGTTACGTGGCTTCTCTGTAGCCACTGCTGGCTGCCAGTATTTCACTACAGAATTAAGTCTCCATCTAAGGATGTGATGTCCCACAACAAGACCCTGGGGTTACGGTAAGGTGCTGTTACTTTCAGGTCTAACCTCAGTGCTGAGGGAGTCAGAAAAGCTTGTTTGCCAGTGACACACCAGATGCCATTTAAGAGTTTCTTAGAGGCTTCTTAAGTGCCAGAGCTGAGGTACAAATCTGTGACAACACTAATGTATTTTAACCCATGGCACACAAACCCTTTAAACAGCATGAAGAAACCATTAAGTAAAACCCATCAAAAACACATAAAAACCAGGCTGGCAGAGCAGGAAAGGGATGGGGGAAACAAATGTACAGTGCTTTCTGAATGTCTGGCTGAGGAGGAAATGTTTGCAAAAAGAACGCAAAGACCCAAATGGATCCATTAAATTCAGCATCACCACAATGCATTGCTAGTGTGGAAGGCCTAATTACACTCTAATCATAGCCTCTAACCCAAAGTGCAGACCTGCTTCACTGAGATTTGTACCTGGAGAGGATATGCAGTACTTCTTTTCAGAGATATTTGCCTGCTACATCCTCTTGCTCTAACACAAGAGGATATTTGATGTACACATGCAATGCGCTGAACCAGAACGCACTCCCATCTCAGCATCTTGAAATAATTGAGAGTCCTTGGAGCCAAACACAGAAGTGTCTTAGCAGCCATAAGACAATAGCATTTCGTTGCCATGCTGCGTGTTCATCTGAAGACTTCAAAGCTCTTTAAAACCATTAGTGTCACAGAGACCTTGCTGGAGCCATTATTAAACTCATTTAGCTGGTGGGTATACAAAGTCCCAGACAGGATAAACAATCCTTCCACCCAAGATTGATCAACTCCATAATGTCAGCCCAAAACAATCAACTGTTATTTTCCTTGCTTATCCCACTTTTCCATTCCACTGGTAAGGCAAGTGGATATTGCTGCAAACTTTTCCCTCTCCATCCTAATTCACTCTTCATCCCCATTTGCTTTGAGACAGAAGTACTGACAGGTTTTGGTAAGCAAGAGTGCTTGCTACACACCAAAGCGCTTGGCTAGCAAGGCTGAATATATAGAAATAATGAAAAATTTGAGCCATCGTTCAGCTACATTAAGGACATTGATCAATAAAAATGCTATATTGAACAGCGTAATAGAGTTGTTAAAGATCATTGCTGCTTCTTTAGCTAATAAGTCAGCTTCTGAAAAAAACAGTTTTATATGAAACATAAGAAGATATAGAAACATTGTCTGAGATCACCAGCAGGTATAATCTGATGTAGTTTCACAGATGGCAGTGGAATTGCTTAGATTTAAAAACAGCTTAAGACTTGAGCATGTAGTATTTATGCAGTGGTAAATAATACCCATAAAAATTAGGCAGAGGGTGAGGGGTCAGACCAGACTGAAGCTAGTTGCTGTCATTAGTCTCCATGACATTCTACTTTCAATGTTGCCAGGATACTTAGGGTCACCTCTGGGGTCCTAGCTGGTACCACTGATCTGTGAGATTGTATCTCATGAATCAGGCTGTTTCCTTCAGACTGAAAACCAAGGATGACAATAATGCAATTCATCAGTTCAGAAGGGATCCCCACTCCTGTTCTGCTGAGCCAACCTTTCCCACCCATCAGTCTATCCCATTAATACAGAAGAGACAAACAAAGATGATTAGGCTCTGGAATATTTTATGACCTGCATCCATAAAGAAACACAAGATGTATGGTGGTAATTTCCAGGTTTTTACTTGGAAAAAAAAAAAAAAGGTTTCAAGTATTCAAATAAACTGAAGACTGCCACCCAACTGCAGAATTCCTATCAGTAGAATGTGGAAGGAGAGGGCCTGAGCACCTGCTTATGCTCAGTTTCTCATTATGAAAAGCACTAGCAGCCTGAGACCAGTCTCACTGTTCTGCCATTCTGGCTCGGCCCTTTGCTTTGGGAGAACATCAGTGCATGGGTTGCGATGTGAGGCTGACCTATGTCAGCCTTTCTGTCAGCAGCCATCACAAAAGTAAAAGGATCTCATCTGATCTCAGGAGCTAAGTAGGGTCAGGTCGATGAGTACTTGGATAAGAGACTGGTTGGGAACACCAGTAGGCTTGGGACCTGATGGGATGCATACATGAGTGCTGAGGGACCTGGGCAATGTCACTGTGAGGCCACTCCATAACCTCTGAAATGTCATGGCAGTCGGAGGTGGTTTCTGAGGACTGGAACAGACCAAATGACAATTATATCTTCAAGAATGACAAGAAAAAGGACCAAGGGAACTGCACCTTGATCTCTGGGTAGATGATGGAGCAAATAATCCCGGAAACCCATTCCAAATACATGAAGGATTTCCTCCTCCTGTATCAACCTGATAGAAACAGGGCAGAGGGGGCAAAAAGGAAGAATATGCAGGCTTCCTGCTTTTGCCATAACTACTAGTATAACCCCAACTGATTTGAGCCAAAGTTCCTGCTCCAAAAAGGACTTTATTTAAGCAAATGTGACCTCTGTTAGGAGAGGAAAATAGAATCTGCTTTCATGACTCTTCATGCTTCCAGAATTCTCCACCCTGATACAAGGAAGATTCCCTGAAGGAGGAAAAACCTTCACCAAGATAATAGACCCCCTCAGGGACTATCTACTGGGGTGGGTGTGGGTGCAAGTTCCAAAAGCAGGGGTAGTTTGCAGAGGAAGCATCTGCTATGCACACAGAATCAGCGATCTCCAGAAACCCTAATCTGATCAACTCAGATTAAACCCAGTGATATCATTAAAATTAGCCTGATTCCAAGGCATAATTATCAAGATGTCTTCCCATGGGAATTAGACAACTCTGTCTTTGATATCTTCCCCTTAGGATCAGGGACTACATTTCAGCTGCTGCAAACAAAACTGGAGAGAATACAATCAACACAACAAAAAACAAGTTAAAAAAATTGAATTATTTCCTGCAAAAGTCCCCCATATGCTTTGCCTGGAAGTGGATTCTGAGGACATGAGTAATACCAGTCCCAGAAGAATAAAAGAAAAGGCAATGTGACTGCAGCACAGAGAAGGAAAGCATCTCCACGAAACACTGCAGGGAAGGAAGCAACATCCCATACAGTAGTGCCCTGCATCTGCCAGCACGGTCCATGAATGCCAGCAGCTCTGCCCAGGGGTAGCCGAGTTGGTACCATCCCAGGCAGGTACCTTGGTACCAGCCCAGAGGTGAGAGTTTGAGCTCCAATTCCTGTCCCCAACCTTGGCCAACTAAGCTGTGCATGCACAGCAGGCTCAGGAGCTCATTCGGGCACCACTGGCTCTCAGATACTGTCCTACTTTAACCCCATGAGCCCCAGCGCTCACAGCAGGCTTTTTAATCTTCCAAAGGAGGAAACCACTTCACCACAGAGGGCAGCAGATAAGAGGGAGTTTTATCAGGGCCTGATCCTTTACACCAAAGAACAGGTAAATGGGGAGAAAGGTCTCCCATCTCTCCTATCTATTTCTCTAACCACAGCAGACAGGTCTTCAGACTCTGTGGCTGGTGTCACCGAGCACAGCAGAGCAGAGTGGCTGCACGCAGCCCTTTGCTGGCATCATTTGCTGTGCTGCCTTCCAGATGCTTGGCAATCAGCCACTTCCTAGCCCATAAATTGCACAGGACTCAAAATGAAGTCTCCTGCCTCCACTCCTGGTTTATTAACCCCATGAGGCATTAGGGGACCTTTTAGAAGCAGAATGACAGATAAAGGGAAAGGTAATAAAGCAGAAGTGGCTCCCAGACAAACAAGCTTTACTCCCCACAAAGGTGCTTTTGGTTATTTCTTTGAAACATTAATTCTAGCTATGACTCTGCCACCTGCCTGCCTCATCTTCACCAGCTCTTCAATAGAAATACACTTAGTTACCAGCAGCTGATGATTTTCTAAAGACCCTAACATAACTGTGAGGGAACAAGTAACTGCATCATGCTGTCTTCAGCAAGACATTTCAGGACTATCTGTACGTTGCCTGAAAAATTCAACTCATGTATCTATGATCCAACACCTTTGAACACCCCTCCAGGTGCTGGGCTGTCAAAGAAGCCCCTCTCCCTGACTTTTAGGAGGAAAACCTCCAGCAGCTTCAAAGGCAGCATTTTCACCTTATGAAAACAAACAGCTGCGCAGGTGCAAAACAAACATGCTTATATTAGCTCATATCACTTGATATAAAGGACAGCACATGGGAGGACCCTGGTGTCAGTTCTTTCTTATTCCATCTATGGTCTCCAGGCAGAAGAAAGCTCTGTGACACCCAGACTGAGGCTAATCCTTAACATCAGAGCCCCGTCAGCATGACAATGACAAGGGATGTTATGGTGACCTGTATAGCTAATAAGCTGCAAGGTCTCGGCATTTCTTCACCTTGCTGCCCCTGTCTAGTGAGCGGCATCACACTAATCTGCTTATTTCACCTCGCCTCTGCCTGAAGTTTCCTGCCAACAACAACAAAACCCATTCTGTGTATTAGGTACGCCTCTGATCGCAATCACCCAGCCCCGTGTTACATCCTGCTCCCTGGAGAAGAGAGCCTGCCGTGTTTTCCAATTCCATGCCCCAATCTCTTTAGACAGATTTCACAGTAATTGTAAAGCTGAACCGCCCGGATTGCACGCAGCCCCTTCACTTCAATGTTTATCCAAGGTGCCACAGATTTCCAGCTGCGATCTGTCAGCGATTATTTCCATACCCTTCACTTCACCCTTGTATGCAAGCATGTACCAAGGAGTGAACAGTAATTAAAAGAATTGGGGTCTATTTAATTACCTTCTGACATGATAGCGCGACGTCTGCCTTCAAAAGCAGCGCGACTCCCAGCAAATCGAATCTAATGGCAGTCGAGCAGCAGCGCGGGACCTGCAGCGCATTAGCGCCGGTTGCCTCCGTTTGCAGGGGGAAAACAGCAGCAAGCTTCTCCTTTCCAGTTAGGAAGGGAACATGCCACCTTCAGACCATTGCAGAAGCCAATGAAATTTTAAAAGGGAAACTTCGAGTGTGGCCTTTAGGCTGTGGCAGGTTTTGGCCCTGGCAGGTTCAGCGGGAGCAGGCTGGGGTTATTGCAGAAAGGAGGCAGGAGTTGACCAAATCCACCCACACGAGCTGGAAAGATTGGTTTCACAGAGATTCATGATAATGCATTCCTCAAGCAGTGGAAAGGTCTTGTCCCACACAACTTTTCCCTCACTCTTTAGCAGCAGTGCCTGTTTTTAAGAAGTTAATAGTAGCCTGGGAAAGCACGCGTAAAGGATGTAAAACCTGAGCCTCCTGCAGTCCAGAGACTTCAGAGGGCTCTGGGAAGGATCCAGAATGTTCACTCATAGCCTCTTCCAGGAGAGATGAATTGCAAATATCTACCACCATGCAACCTCAGGTGAGGCATCTCAAAGCCCCATGGCATGAGTGGTCCCTACAGGAAACTCCAGTGGCCGGCAAGTCCCAGTGTGAACTCATGCACTGGGATACTGGGACTGAGCAGTTCCACCTCTGCCTGCTCCCAATTTGCCAGTGTCAGGACATCATTGCTTCTCCTCATCACCCTTTCAGCCTGGATCCCATGGGCTGGGTCTATGTGAGCCTGTACTCATGAAGGTCATGGCCATGCAAAAAGCATCTTATTTTTATCCCTAGTTCAGGCAGAGGGCACGGAGCCACGGGGAAGGATGCCTCACTGCCCTGTGACCTCAGGTGACCTCAACCCTCCTGCTGAAGGAGATGGATTCAGCAGCTCTTCCCTAACAAGTGTCACCTCTGAGCTGTACCCTTTATCCTTTCACACACCTTCTGCCTTAGGGAAAGATATAATTATCTTCAGAGATCTTTGGAAATTAAGGAAGCCTAAGGGATGGCTCAAACACCCCTGTGCCAGGACCACCGTGGCAGCTTCAGGCTCTACCAGTCCTGCCTGCGGGGATGCTGGCTCCCCATACCAATCCGTTACAAACCTGCGGTGAACAGACAGGATGTAGAACCCACAAACTGTTCTTCTGCAGAAAGGAAATGAAAACCAAGTAGAAAAAAATCTAACCACACACTCTTGGGCTCGTCAGGAGACAACCAGAAAGAAAGCAAGGAAGAGAGATCCTTCAGGATGACAGCAGAGTCTGTGCCACCAGCCTGATTTGCACCAACTCCAGAAGAAGCTGCAGAGCACCTCTGAAGACAACGCGCTTTTAGTTTTGTAAGTCACCTAGGAATTCACAAATATAGGCCAGATGTCCCTTAAGAAATACATGCAAACATTTCCTCCTTAAACAGAAAGCCTTTCCATAAACCATCAGGATATGAAAAGAGGGGTTTTTTCATGACAAAAAGTCATCTAGGTGAAAATCTCTTCCCCATAATCCATTCAATGAATTCTGTCCCACTTTTTTTTTTTTTTTTTTTTTTTTTAAACTGGTACAAAACAAGGGAAGAAGATGCCTGTTTTCTCCTAAACTGTTTGCTGGACGTATTCAAAATAAGGGATGATCTGGCTGGCTTTAGATGTAAGAATCGATGTCATGTCTCTGTTCTGCAAAGGGCAGTTTCTCTCAGAACCCAGTGAGAATATTCACATTTATGACTTGAAATTAATTCTCTGGAAAAGTCCTCCACGCTTTGTTTAAAATTCATTGTTTCTTGTAAACTCATTCACTTGAATATTAATAGAAGGAAAACATATAAAAGGAAGAAATACAGCTGACAGGAATTTGGTTAAAAATTCAAACCAATGTTCACAGGACCTTTCAATTTCCCAGCTCTGGGTTGCATAATTTTCAATGCACAGACCCTGAAACAGGCCTGAATTCTAATGCTATTTTGAAAAGAAAAGACATGATGAATGTTTTGGCAGATTCTTGATTTTCTTTTTAGCTCACTGTGAAGATATGATTGAAAATGCAGAGACATCAGGGAAAAAAAAAAAAAAAAAAAAAGAAAGGAAATGAAGGACAGAATGTTACATAGGAGGAAAAAGCCTGCATAGTCAAAGAGGCCAAAAATTTTGTTTCTCTTCATACAGGTTTGGGTCCAAAGCAACCATAGTCAAGACCAAATGGCACACAAAACCACCTGCCTTTAGTGGTGCTCCATAGGGGTAAAGAAACTGCTAAAAGAAACAATTGATAAGACCAGTGGCTTGGAAAACACCTGTGGGCTCCTCTCATACAGCTATGATTTTCATCTGGCTCCACACTCCAGGGGTGAATGATGACTGTCCCAGTGACCAAGCCATTAAAGCATTCAGGTCCTGTAACTAACTTGCATACCATTGTATATATTTCCAATAGACAAAACAAATACTTACGATCCAGAGTAATATCATTTGAAATTGCAGAATAAAAGAAATTGGTGGGGTATGCAGGAGGAAGAAATGATCAAAGTAGTTATCAACGAGAAATGACCCTATAATTACACTGATTACCAATACCCCATCAAAAGGCAGCAAAGCCACACTGAATTAGGACCCAAAAACTTCCAAAAGTCATGAACTACTTCATAACCAGGGCTCTCCTTACCACAGGCTCTGAGAGTAGCAGAAGACTTGGCCTCACAGACAGCATCTTCTACTCTTTCTCTACCCCCTCCTTACCTCCAGCCGTAATTGAGAAAATCACCAGCAATCAGAGGAAGTCAGCTGCTCCCAGCCTATAATGAAACAGGGCTGGAACAGCTGTGCCACATCTTTTTACAATTATCCTTTCTCCACCTCTGTAACAGTTTCATGAAGAACAAACCTTGCTACACCTGAAATACTTCAAAATAAAGGGATGCCCTGGCTCTGCTTTATCAGTAGCAATGAGGGGACAGGACCAGAGCAAGCTGCCTTACTGGATCCATTCAGTTACCACTATGGGTGTTAAAATACCACTTGTAAAAGGAGCTGAGAAGTGAGCTAGCAACACTGGTGCAGAGGAAAATATCACATACATAGGCAGAAAAAAAAAAATTAGCATTTGAATTTGCAAAGGCAGCAAGGTAGGAGCAAAATGAGAAAGGATCTCAGCAATGCACCCTGCTCTATAGGAGACTTCACATTATACTCCAGGACCTCCCTGAATTATTGCTTGAATTAAAGGGGACACACATACACACACATCTAAAGATATTAATAAGGACTGAAGTAAAG
Source organism: Tyto alba (assembly GCF_018691265.1). Classification (NCBI taxonomy): domain Eukaryota; kingdom Metazoa; phylum Chordata; class Aves; order Strigiformes; family Tytonidae; genus Tyto; species Tyto alba. Next base: position 8,043,027 of record NW_024881320.1, read on the forward strand.
CAAGCAGTGTACTAAAGCTATCTCAAGGCTGTTTCATATGTAAGAAAGACAAACTGAAGGAAACCATTTGCCAAAAGAAACCAAATGACAGTAGATAAAGTACTAGAAGGGCTAACAGTGACCAAAAAATATTGTGAAGTGCAGAGGCTTTAAAATAGCTGTTTCTCCCTTCTGCATTTTGTAACATGAATGAAGAGGATTGATCTGACTGTGTCACACCAAATAAAAGAAGGACGATAGTGAGGGAGAGTATCATGTGTTCCCTACACACATACCCCAAGGCCATGTAAGACGACATGAAAAAAAAATACACACAGTAAACAACAGTAACCTAGAAAGTAAATAGCAAAGGATATTTCACTTGGTCTTTATCCAAGGACAAGCAGTTAACCAAGATCACTGCAACTGTGTTGGGGCTGGAACATGACCCACAGTAATTAAGCTCACCAGTATCAGCCAGAGGAGTGAATATCCTTCATGGAAACTGCAGCTGCAATTTCAAGCGAGCAGAGCACAGCCATCTGCACTGGAGCCTGGCTGTGACATCTGTGTTTCAAGACTTCTTCAGACTTCCAACATCCTTTTAGCCATCTTTCAGCTGCTGTGCAAATCCCCTCCCAGAACTCACCCCCTTGTGAGAACGCCAGGAAAAATGAACTGTTGAGTGTTGACATAATGCAGGGAAAGAGTGGGGCCAAATCCAACACCATCCTTTACACAGGGCACGATCAGAGAGGAGCAGGTCAAGGGCATTTGGTAAGCCAGTCCAGCAGTACTTCCACCACTGTATAACTGAGAGCAAAACTGAGGACCCCTGCAGCCCTCTTCCTTCCTAGCTATGGTCCCTCCTTACTCATGGGCTATGGCACCTCATATCATCCATGTCCTGGCACTCCCCTCCCTTTTGGTAGCTTAAGACGAGCACAAAGAAGCAGCAAGAAGGAGTTTATCCATAGAGCACTGGGCCACTTTGGTGGGCAGATGGGGCTGGGACAGAAGTGCCCAAACACTCCTAACCCTCAGTGTTTACAAATAGTGGCCCAAAGTGAGACCTGGCATCATAGCACACCAGTAATGTATGGGTCATAGCTCCAAAAGGTGGTCACAGCGGTGTAAAATACCACCCAGAGCAATGTTTGGTGGTGTTACAAAATTAGCCTTTCGGTGCCATCACCATGGTACGTCCCTGAGATACCCAGAAGTCCTCCCTGCTGGGCTGACAGCAAGCATCGCTGTGGGGATGCCAGTGAAATCTTCCCACCAGAAACGAGATCTGAACCCGACCCAGCTCATTTGCTCCCCTCAGCCCAGCCACTGGCAGACATTTCTGCAGAAGGCAAAACACTCTTCATGGAAAACACCCAAATTGCCATCACTTTAGTTGTGTATTGGAGGGAATTCTTCACTGGTGAGAAGTGTTCGCATAGACTCTTCCCAGGATAAAAATTTGCCAGCACAAAGTGCACACTCCGCAGCAGCTAAAGTCCCCTTTGCCAAGCGTGGTGCACCTCCAAGCTGAGCGCAGACAGGACAGGCCCCTAGGTACGTGTCTGCATCAGCAGAGTGAAGTCTGTATAAACCACAGAGCCATTATCAGGGGTAAAATTAGCTCCTGTTACTGACAGCATCTATCACTCATTCCTACTCTAATCTCTACCAGGGGAAGGATTTACAAGCAACAATGATGAAAGAGAAAAGGGAAGGGGGGAAAAAAAAAAAAAAATCAAAGTGATACAAAGGGGAGAAAAAAAAAATCAAAGCAAAGATAACAAAAGCATTTGCGAGCCTGGAAGAAACAAACTACATTATATTACAGGGACCAAGGGATCCTTATCACGCCCAGATAAGATTTTCATTCAATGTGTTAGGAATTTTTTTTCAACTGCTTAAGAAGATTCAAATACATAGCCAGGTACCTCCAGCTCTTTAAGGGTTTTCTTTTAGCCATCCATCATTGCAGCAGCTTGCCTCAATAAAAATCCTAAGGAAACACATACAATGGGAAGCACATCAAAGGGACACAGACGTTGTAAGAATTTTACAGAACAAGTACAAGAACTAAAGGTGGGGAAAAGATAAAGCTCAGATTTTATGTCAGTGTCATTCTTTAAGAGGTTTATTAACCCTTTTAAAAGGGTTTATTAAAAACCTATTAATTGCAGAATAATCAGTTGTGATGAACCTAACCCATAGATCAATGGATAGTACACTATTAGGTAGCTTGTATTAGTAAATGACTATGCAATGCAGAAATTAATGAGCCAGTATGAAAACGATTCTTAAAATAAAATATGACCAGGAGAAGGCGGCAAACCACCAACAGTGCTGCTTGTTAGCTCACAAATAATTCTTGCTTTGTTTGCCCTTAATAAACCTCTTTATTCTTGGCAGAATTAATCACTGTAAATAAACAAAACTTCTGGATGCACTATGGGGGACAACTCTTCCTTCCCAGAAAGCATGCAGCTAATGCTAACTCTACTAGAGTCAAAGGTACCTCAGTCACCTGTACTAACATCATTCAGAAGAACAGTGTGATTAAAATGTGCCTTTTATGCACAGGTCTCAGAGCACCTGATCAATAATTATTCATGGAGCTGTACAGCAATCCATTCACACAGCTAGTACTGAAATAATGCTGCTCCTTTTGCCACCGCTGTGCCAGAGGGAGAGCTACCCCTGAACTTCCAACCTGACTTCATTTCACATAGCCAGCTGGAGGTGTCAGGGGCCTGTCTGAATCAAATTATAAAGGACATGTAAAAAAATGGTGAAGAGCCTGCCTTATCTGTAGAACCTCATCACAGGCAAGTCTCCCACAAGTTTTCCCTAGCATTATAGAAGACTACGGCTTCTGAGCACCCTTTTGGATGGGAATGACTGTAGGTTACAGGGTAATGGGATCTGGGAAGTAGAGAGCCCAGTGCTCACAAAACATACGTGCTGGAGCTGCTGCCATACAGGGTCTCACAATGAAGAGCCGAGAGAACGTCGGGTTGTCTTGCTACCCAATAGTGTTCCCGTCATTCCTCTCCCTCCCCTCCTGGCAAAGAGAAGGCATCAACATCTCTCTTGAAACAACATTGAAATGAATGTGAGGAAATTACTGATTTGCTAAGAGAGGCTATATGTATGCGTATGTGTTTTGGGAAGTCGAATTTGCATTTCTGGGCCTCAGAGTGCCCCTAATAAAATTTACAGTGGGTTGTGAAGATTGCCATCCCAGCTAATCAAATATAATAAATAGCTCTGACTGAGCAGATGACTCTCCTACAGCACTATGGTTATCAGAGGGATCGGTGTTAATTTGAGACTCCATTCATCAGCCATGCTAACAGGATTGTGCAGAGAGTGATATTTGACAGAAGTGTTTTCGAAATTCCTAAATGGAAAGCATGCATTGAGGGAGACAAGATGGATGCTTCCATTATGGTGACTGGGCAGGATGTTTCACTACCCCCTGCTTCCCACCCAGCAACAATCAACTGATGGACACATGCCATTACAGTGGATATGGTGGCCACAGATTCCTTCTTGTTTTGTTTATCTAAAAAAAAAAATAATAATTAATTCATTCTAGGGATGAAGGGTGACAGGAACTTGGCAGTAGCTTGTGCTCCTGGCTGTACATCACACTGACACGCAGGTCTGAAAGTCTACCTGGAGAAGCTGGGGAGGGCAAAAGAGCCCTGAGGGACACGTACACACTTGTGCAGGGAGTCAGCCATGAGCTGCTGCAGCACCTTCCTGCAGCCCTGGGCAAAGGGATTATTAAGGATTAAAGGCCAGAAAGGACCTCGTGATTTAGTGATCCATGTACCCTGCAGGCAGAAACAACATATAATCCCTTTCTCCAAGTTATCACATACCACCTCAAAACCAGTTTGGTTTTCAGACCCCACCACTCTCACTGGACACCCTCACCACTACAAGTTTTGTCTTGATTTTAACCTGCAAGAATGGTTCTCCCCACGGACATTTATCCTTCACCATATGTTCAAAAAGCAGCAGTAACCCCTTTCAACATTTGCTTTACCAGGCTGAATGTCCCAGTCTCTTTAACCCCCACTCATAATAAAAACCCAAATAACTTCTTTCCACAGCCATACCAAACTGAGCTTATCTAGCCATGAGATCATCTAGCCCTAAGAAGTGTGGCTGGCAGGTCAAGGGAGGGGATTCTCCCCCTCTACTCTGCTCTGGTGAGGCCCCCCTGCAGTGCTGGGTCCAGCTCTGGGGCTCCCAACAGCAGAAGGACACAGACCTGCTCAAGCAGGGCTACGATGTTGGTGTTACCTGGCAAAGAACAGGGCAGAGGGGCAGAAAGGAGCAAGACAGAAAAACAGAGAGGTAGAAACAGGAATGGATAAGCTCTTTCAGACCCATCCATTGAGGCAGAATATTTTGACCCAGATTTTGTAAACAACACAGTAGAAAATGGTAAATCATAAAAGTTAAAGTGATCCACTGTATTCTTCCCACCTTCTTTTTCACTCTCTTTATCTAGAGCCATTCCCTTTGACAGTAACAAAGGGGACATGAAACATGCTGGAAAAGTCTTCTCGGCTCGTGCTTGCTTGTTCTATCAGAGACCTTGATTAGCCACAGGGCTGAGACCTGCTGTCCTGGTATGAAACAAGAATCACTGTGAATCCTCTTTAGAGACAACCCCGTGCTCATGGGACAGAGGGGAGCAAGGACAGGTCAGCAAGGAACAGGGGAAAGATCTACATATTTTAAAAAATGAAATGAAAGAGGGAAGCTTATTCTGCAATTCAGAAACGGTTTGGCATTTCCAAGTTAAATACAAATGAAGCCTCTGTCCACATGCCTCATTGTAACATTGTTGCTCTAAATCCCCTTTTATTCCTTTAATTATGCATGAAAAAACCACACGACCTCCCTGCTCATACGATCAGCTGAGCAGTGGCTCACAGTGCAGAGGCTCATTATACAGCTTTAGCGGGGCCGAGTGCTCTGAATTATTTAAATCTCCATTAAGCCTCCACTATGGCATATCTATGTGATAAACGGATCAGGTGCCACTGGATTTCTCCCCTGGCCAACCCGCTCTCCCTTCTCCTTCCCTCTCTCTCTCCTTCTTCCTGCAAAACTCAGTAGGAAGGGAGATAATTGCCAAGAGGGAAGGAGTTTGCACTCGTGCTATCAAGTGTTTCGTTGTCATTTAAAAAAGGCCAACTGAGCCAAGTAATAAAGACACTTAATCAGGATTAGCGCTAGAGGGCATGGTAAGGTGGTCAATGCATAACTTGTTTAATGGCCATTTTATTGTTTAAATTAAATAAAACTTAAATCATTATGTTTTACTTAAGCAGCGTGAATGCCCTGTCCCTGTTCCTGCAGCACCACTGCAGAAGCACATAGGAGAAACGGTGTATTGCCAGAGACAGGGGTAGTTGTGATGATGAGGGAGGCTCTGTACCCAACATGGGGGTGATCTATTTTGTCCTCCGTGTCCCCTTTTCACATGCCTGCTCTTCTACAGGCCAGTATCTTCAGGAGAGCAATCGTCCAAAGAGAAGCTAGGATATGTGGACCAAGGGATCTCAGAGCACAGTCAAAACGTGAGGGATTTGTGGAACAGCCTTCTGGCTTCAAAAAGTGGGAAAAAAAAAAAGTATTCATTGAAAAAGATAGCAGTCCCTGCAGCTTCCCTGACAGCAAGTGAGGTCATCCCAGATCAAGGAGAGGTCCTTAATACCTGTGAAGTAAAGGCCAAGATCACTTCTTAGAGAAGGTTTCCTGCTGCCACAGACCTCTTCAAGCATGAAGGGATAGGGGAGAGGGAGCCAAAACCTCTTCATTCTTCATTCAGAACACATCTTCATGGCATGGGCAGACCTAACAAGCAGCACCCCAAGGGCCATGGCAGGAAAACTCAGGTTAACACTTTTGTTTGCCTTGGAATCTTGCTGCCAGGGACAAGCAGGCATGGATGATATCAAGTCTGGGCACCTATCAGCCACAAAGTTTGGAAAAGAAATAACAGAATTCCCAGGTAGAAACACTTTCAAAATACTTTTGATTAAGGGGAAAAAATCCTTTTTAATGGAAAACACTTACAGCCTCTAATACCCTTCTGTGTGCACCTCAACACCAGGAAAGAGGAAGGATGCCATGGTCCTTTCATCACATCCCATTACTGGGGATCAGGGCGAGCTGATGATGAGGATCTGGGTAACCACTGGCCTCCGTACCCCTGGGAGTTCATCACCCCAGCACATTCCGCTCACCGAGCACTGTGTAGCACCTATGCACCATCACAGGCCACAGGCACTTGTCACCTCAGGTACAAACAGCTGCACAGACACACCCCAGTAAAACAAATCTCCAGAGCAAGTCAGTCCACACTGGTTGGTAAGAGAAGCAACAACCCCAATACACATCAAATTCACAATTGTCCCCACAAAAATGTGAACAGGATTTAGCTCCTGTTCAACCATGAGTTTCCTGACTGAGCATAAATAAGTCCCAGATTTCCACAGGCTTTGGCTCCTTGGCTGTAAGATGAAGATAAGAGTCCATCTGTTACCCCTCACGGCTGCAGCAAGGCCGGAGCATCACGAGGGCCTTTTGGAGGTTGAGATAAATGGCTAGCTCTCCCCACGGTCTCAGGAAGCATTTGTTGAACAGGGCAGGAAGCAGGTGGAGACAAGGAGGTGCATAAAGTTATTTATTTGCGAAAGCAACGGAAAAATGTGCTGAGGAGGAAAGAAAAAGTCTTTGGTGTTAAAAATAACCTCTGCCAGAAAAAAAAAAAAAAAAGAAAAAAAAAAAAAAAAAGGCCTCTGTTTAAAAAGTTTCTCTCCATATTTATTTGAGATAAATGGAGGCAGCACAGTGGCAGCATTTTCTTAAGACTTGAGAAATAGATGGCAGGACTCTAGAGACAGGTTTCGCTCATATATCATTCCCTTCCCCTCCCAGTCTCTGAGGGACACGTGTTGCTGTGACATCTTTTACTAAGATTTACAGAGCAGTCATCCTGCCAGGGATGTGAAGGCAGCCTTGCTGCCACAAAGCCGCTGTCAAGCCTGCACCATGTTCAGGAGGCAGCAGTTAACCTTGTTTTCAAGCCACAGTTTTTACCTAAAGAGGCAATGGAGACAAAGAAAAATCCCAGTCTGCCACACTTCAAGGGGACTATTTGCTGTCTACTTAAACCACCAGTTTTTAAAACCGGTATTTATTTTTCTCCTCTGGCAGTGCTTGTTTCTTCAAGATGCAGGAAAGCGATTAGAGCTGGGCATCCTGTTCCCAGCTCCGCTCCTGGTTCCCTCCGTGTTGCCTTTGGGGATGGTGGTGGGGAAAGCCTGACCTCTGCCTCAGTGGCAGCACTGGGGCTGCCCTCGCCCTCCCTCATGCCTCGGTTTAACTCACTCTTGCCAACACCCATTTGTATTTTTTAAAAACGTCCTGAGTCAGGCATGAGTCAAAGTCATAAAATGTAAGGAACTGGCTTTATATTCAGGCTCCATTTTAAAGAGGAAGGTGCCAATTTTGTTTGTATCTGAAATCTCCAGGAATGACCTCTAGGTGCTGAGACTTTCATTTAGAAGTCTGAGATTGATAGTAAATACACAATATTTGCAAGCATGAATCATCTAGATTTACACAATAAGTGTCCCTTTTTCTGACAACTTTCAGACTATACCAAGACAACCTTTCCCAGGGAAAAAACATAAGGCATTGCCTCTCATTAATAGTAAAACCAGGATAATAATAATGAGGCCAGGAGAGGCACTCAGGCCTCAGGGCTTCACTGGGTGACCCCAGCACCAGTGGCTGTCTGACCAAAGCCCAGAGGCTCTCCTGAGGAGAGGGGCCACCTCGGCAGCGTCCCACCACCCCATCCATCCTCCTGGGTAGCCAGTGTGCCCATGTGCTGCTCCCAACTTCCAGCGACTGATCACACACAAGTGCCTTGAGATGGATAACCAGAGAAACTTCAGTATTAAAAGAAAACCACTATCAGTTTCTAATGCAATTAACAGCCCCCTGCCAAGAGAGCCAATAAGAGCACTTCATCAGACCATTATAACCCTGGAGGGTATAGAGAGGCTGCCACGGTAACTCCTTTAATTGCCCTTAATGTTTCATTAAACACAATTACATTTAAACCTAAACTGTGCCATTTGTTGTGGTTTTAATTAGACAAAGGGCAAGATAAAAGGATTGAATTAACCCTCCTCTTCCCTCCCTTCCCTCTACCAGGGGCTGGCCGCAGTCTGGAACTGGATTGAAATAGGGAGAAAAGCAAAGAGGACTGAAACACAAGGCACATCCACAGATCCACATGCACGGTGGAGAACAGCTGACTTCAAGGAAGGGAGAAGGTGACACGGGACTTCAACTCATCAGGCTCTCCCTGATGGAGAAGACAAAGCAGTGGATGTGCCCCTCTACAGCCCACGCAGTCCCCATCTTCTTGCTGCCACCTGCCTGCCTCCAAGGCTGCAAGTGACTCCTGACACCCGAGACCCCTCCTGGCTCTGTCAAGTTTGTGCTGAAGTTAGAGATCAGCAAGTAATTTCCTTCAGTTAGTGCAGCTCAGGCTGGGTGCGGGGGCTCAGCCAAACCTGAGCTGATGCTGGGGCAGAGTGGATGAGAGTCTCAGCACTGATGGGAGCTCCAGGTGGACACTGGCCTGAAGGAAAGGCATCCTCTACTTCCATAATCACATTGCTAAGAGTGAACAACACGCCTTGAGCTCATGTAGATCGTATTTCCCCTTTTCATCCATTTGAAATCACTGCAGTAATTTCCCTTCTATATACCCCAGGTTACACCTCTTACACCATTGATTAAAGTCTCTCCAAGATTACCAGCTTGTTTCCATGACCTGCTCTGGTAGCCTTCACAAGGGGAGCTGGCAGCACTCCTCTGCTCTGAGCCTTTCTTCCAAGTCTAGCACTCCTTGCTGCAGTTCCAGATCTCTTTTTTTAAAAGAAGTTCTGCAGTTTCTTTGGCACAAGCAGGAATTCCCATGGCCACAAAGCCACACTTGTTACTGATGCCTTTCCTCTGTTAGGGAGATGTGTCAGGCCAACACTTCTAAAGTCAGGCTACTATGCTGGATGTACACTCAGTCCCATACGCTTGTAAAGCTATTCTTGAACCATACACAAAAGGGGGGGGGGGGGGGGGGGGGGAAGCATGCAAACACTTATTTTAGCCTAATAAAAAGGAAAACCATTTTTTCCTTTACAGAAATTATTCAGTACTTGCTTAAATATTGTTTCTAAATTAGGTCTAAGGCTTAAATGCTGAAACTCTGCACCCCTGTTTGATGTTGCATATAACTTTGGCAAACCAGGCTATCTCCTCCATCTTTTCTGAGCTCTTCAGTGACTTAAAGGAAACAGAAAAGCAGATTTAGCTGCAGTGCCACACACCCAAATCAGAATAAACTGCTGAAATGCTGCTCTGTTCAGAGATTTATGATACAATTAACATTTTCGTTGGTTTCTAATGACTTTTTTCTTCCTTTTTGAAGCTGACAAGAGAGTAGAAATAGCCACGGGGTATAATCAGACTGTCTGCAAGGTGGAAGGGAAATGAAGCAGAGCAGAAAGGGACCCTCTGAAGCAGGCAGGTATCATTATTATCTCTTTGTGGGAGCGTTAGCACCATTGGAGGGCACTCAGGCACCACTGGAACAAGAGCAGCATAAGAACTTGAATAAACCGAGGAGAAGATGAAAAGAATGGAACAGGCACTCAGTGACAGGTCTGAATAGTCTCCTTTGTGCCACAAGACTTGCTGAGATTTTGCTATCACTTGACAAGTGCCAAAACTCCACAAATCTGATCCAAAGACTCTATGTGTCAACAGGAAACCTCCCATTAACTTCAGTGAAACTTAGCCCAAACCAAGGTGCAATAATCATGTACCACCATTACAGGGAAATAAGTGAAATCCATCTTAGAATCCTCACTACTAATTTTCAGTGATTTTTCACAATATATCTCATCATCACAGTGTCTACTCACACAATAAATCAATGCTTTTGCAGAGCTCCGAGTAAAATGAGGGGATGGGACGGATGAGAAAGGTGGTAGAGAAAATCTGTTCTCAGCAATGAGAAGAAAGTAATTGCAGCAAGAACAAGCTCCCCTTTGGTCCATTAACACAGCTAACTGTGCTGCAATGGTCCATGGTGGCCTCACCAGCCATAGAGACAAAGCCTTATCATCTTCACTTGAGAGAGAACTGAGGTATGGACTAAAAGGTTAATCAACATTGCAGCAGGGCACGATCTGTACATACAAACTGGGTCAGTTCATATACAAAGCAGAGGTGGGAGACTTGGGGTGGTAACCTGCCTTTGTAGAAAAAACTACCGGTCCTATTAATTACTAGAAGAGTAAGCATCATTGCTCAGTGTGGGGAAAAGCTGCCACCAGAAGCAAAAGAGATCAGAATAGACCAGGAAGTAAAAATGTAGACTTCCACTCTGAGGTTGTGGACAGAGCAGAGCACGTCGGCCAGGGGAGCAGAGCGCTACAGGGTAGAAACACAGAACTTTGAAGCAGTCAAAAATGTCAGAGCAGGTTGCAAGCTGGAAAATCCCAGTTACTAGATGTGTGTTTCAGAGCTATTAAAAAAAAAAAAAAAAACAAAACAAAACATAGGGGAAACATAATGTGTCATTTCCAATTTACTCCATCATTCTTTTAATTTTCTGTTTGCCTGGAAATAAAGCCGCAAGTGGTCCAGTTAGAGCAATGCTGCCTCTTCACCTCTGCAATCCCCATGGCAGCTCTTTTCCTCTCTGCCAAGGTACAGAGAACAGAACATCTCTTCTGGCCATCGCCATGGCCAAGACAACCCAACATGCGCATGATGCTGTCGCTCAACAGAAAAAATTGTAGCAGCAGGGGAGTCTTCCATCAGTGGAGGCAGCCTGCCTAGAGTAAAGCTCTACCCGCTGCTGGAAGAGCATGTGCACATCGCTGCTTCTACCTCCAGGATTAAGGGGTGACCCTTAGGTTTGAGCTTTGGGGAGCAAAAGGGAGTGAGGGGCAGAGGACTACAAGGGAGTGGGGAGAACAGCTGTTAAGATCCTAGAGATAATAAATTGAATAGCTCTGAAATTGGACCCACAAGCATAAAAGTGATTTTAGTGCCTATAAGACCGACTATAAACTCAATCTGTCAGACAGCAGCAGCTGTTAAAGATAATGGTCCTGGTAAATTTAACTTCCGAACTGCCACAAAGGGACTAGTGTGATGTTAAGTTTCTCCCTTCTTTGAAAGGGGGTGGGAAGAAAAAAAAAAAAAGCATCAAAAAATGCAAGATCTTAAACATGCATTTCTAGTCAGTTAATCAAAAAAGCTGCTTTGAAGAGCAAGGATGGGCTGTGCCCCCATGGGGGAGAAGAGATCCCCTGGAGGCTTTTAGGCAGATGAATACCTCTGAGCTGCTTTGATAGGATTCCACAAATGTTACCAAATATTTGCTAATCAGCCAAGGTCAGCAGGGAAAGAAACGACTCTCTTCTCCGAAGCCAAGCATCTCCTAATTATTTAAGTCCATGCTGTGACTTTATCATAAGCTCTAGGCATAGAAAAGCATCTAGCTGGACTACCCCTGAGCAGATGGTAACTTAGAAGCATTCCCTTTCCCTCGGCCCTCTCTTGCCCTGGAAAGGAACAGTCCTTCATCCACACCAGGCCCCTTTGGGACTGACGATGCCCCCCCCCAGGAGCCACCCTGCTCAGCCCCAGCACAAGGTGCAGCGAGACCAGCCCCACCGAGAGAACCCCAGCGCTGGCACAGCATGGCCAGGCAGCACGAGCTCCTGCTGCTCCTTGCCACGGATGCACTTGCCAGCTCACAGCAAAGTGCTGCTTGTACCAAGTGTCCCATCAAAAAAAACCCCAGGGAATTTTATCATTGAACCCAGCGGCATCAGAGTCTGGCCCACAGAGATCAGATAGAAATCTCTAGATTGCCAGTGTAATTCCTCAAAACCTATTTTCCCTGCCAAGCAGGTAATATCGCATGATTGAGAATGTGTTTTACGCAGATCACTGTTCCAAATAAGCTATTCACAGCAAGTGTTTTTAATATGACAATCAGAACTACTTACACAATTTTGAAAATGCAGCAGGATTTAGCTACAACAACAGAAGACAGTCTGGTTAACTTCACCTAACAAAGCAACTATTGCAACCACATAACCATCATCACCTTTCTACAGAATCAAACAAATGACCTGAATGATCCTGGTGAGAAGCGAGGAGGTGGGCTGGCCTCTCTGCACTGCCTCCTCAGCTCCATACAACCGCACCTCCAGCATGGTTTGCAGCATGCCCACTTCTCCAGGGCACGCTGCAAGGACATGAACCTTTCCTTAGCACATATTCCCAATATCCTGCTTGCTTTAGGATCAGAGGAGGGTTTCGTCTCAAGAGGATTTCTTCTCAGCTCATTTTTCAGCTGCCTGAGCAGTACTCTTGGACTCTTGTCACTCTAAGGGAAACCTATAGGTGACCTTTACTGATGAGACAGGGAAGAAGTGGTTCATTTGGAAATGTTTTTACATTTCTCATGTGCTTAGCATAACATCTGTGCCTTGATGGATTTGGATTTCACTGGAGTAAAGGATATGGTGTCAAACACAGCAAAGCTTCCAATCAAGTCCTTGGGAGAGGACCATGCAACTACTTTGGAGCAATATCCTAGAATTACTTCCCAAGACAGAGATATTTTTCAAGGGGTTGGAGAACTGACTTCATTTGGATGCATTTCAGCAGTACTCATCATTTCTAACCAGCAGTTTAAGAGTGTTGAAGGTCTCAAGTCAGAAGCAGAGCAGTGTAAACTAGCTTTAAGCTACTCCAAGATTAAAACTCCTGATTTTATTCAACACTATGGATAATTTATCATTGTTATTACCCAAGGACTTAAGAAGAGTCCAATCAAACTTAGATACACAGAATATCTGGGGGGCATTTACAGATACACTAATAAAAGAAGAGAGCAACCCCAAACCCCAGTGCTTACACATCTCACTGCCACCAGAAAGTGCCGAATCAAAAGGAGCTCCTCCAGCCTTTTTCTCATCAGTAGTATGTAAGGACAGTACAGAAAGGATGTAGAATTAATCCCTGTGAAATGATTTATCACCATGTACAATACAGCTTCTGTCACAGTCTTCCATCGCTTCCGAGCAACAAACCTAGGAACTTTATTCCCAGGAACATCCAAGTTTGCAACTGGAGTTCCCCTAAAGCAATAATTCCCCAGCCATCAGCAGCCCCCGTGCACATAGCACATACTGGCAATCTTCTCCCTCCCTCCACATTTCTTTGTGCTGTCAAAGAGGAAAAAAAAAAAAAAGGGGGGGAGGGGGGTGAAAAAAAGAAAAAAAATAGCCTCTCCAGGCCTCCAGGTTAAATTGTGACCTACTTCAATCCACACTGCTGTCCATTATTAGCAATCCAATTATTCCAGACAGGTTAACTCAGTTTTAATTTATGTCAATCCAATTACATCATCATCATCATAATCATAATCATTATTATTATTATTATTATTATTATTTATTATTAAATAAAAAGATCACTTCATGCTTCAAAAAATTCATGAATACTGGGTCAGCATCCCAGGGAAAGGACTTGGGAATGCTCAAGGTCAAGGTTGGCCTCATGCAGGAAATCCCTCCCAGAGTTTGCTGGGAGAGCTTTACTCACCTCATCTCTCTTTTTTTTGTGTGTTTTAATTGGATCTCTCACACAAGAACCTATGGCTTCCAGGACTCTGCTCAGTGAACAGGAATGGTATTCTGACTGCAAATATGTTTCAGCTGAAGTAAGAGGCACTTAAATTAACTAGATCTCCTTGTCTGCTGCAGTATAATGGGACAGCTGAGCACAAAGCCTTCTCCTTCAGGGGAAAAAGGAATCCAGGATAGACATTTTTGCAAGGCACAAAGGGGAGTCAGGCATCCAACTCCCACAAATATCCACTCAATTCCCCTTTGTCAGCTTTCTTCAGAAGTCAACAGCAGGGATGTTTTAAACAACCCTGTCACTACCTTCACTCCTACCTTCAGTCATTGCCAGGGTTCTGACAAACTTTGTGCAATCAACTGGCTTGTGTTAGGGTGGTGTTAAAATATGCCCAGCAGCTCTTCCTCAGCTGGGTGCAGAGCCTCAGCCTCTCTGCCACCACTTCCAGGACTGAGGCATCATGAGATGCTTTGTCTGCTTTCTTATACCTTTAGAGCTGAGAGATATTCCACCTCCCTCCAAGCAAGGACTCCAGAAGACTCAGTTCAAGTCCCACTTCTGCCACTAACCCACTCTATGACCTTGCAAACTCCTTTTGACCTGCGTGCCCTGGTTTCCTCTTCCACAGACCCACCCACCCGCTCTGCCTCCTACCCACATGCAACTTGGGTCGGTCACTACAGCCCCTGACAGGGAGCAAACAAATGTGGCACCCAACAGCCTTTTGACTGAGTATCTTCCTGGCTCTCAGACAAGCCATGAGCAGAGCTGGTTAAGTCTTTAACATTTATTTCTCAATTATTTTTCCCCAGTGTTTCCAATTAGGACCAAAAATGTTTTGCTTTTTTTTTTTTTTCTTGTTCGGCTAAACTTTACAGCTGATCTCAGCTACCATGGCAGCAGAGTCAGTTCTGCAGATAACTTGGATCCCAGACCATTTCCAAGGCTTTGAGTTAAAACCTTGAGACATACCTTGAAGATAAGGGACAGCTGCTGAAGTTGGTGAGACCCAGTTTCCCAAGCTCAATTCCAGCAGCCAGGAAGACACACTCTACATACGATGGCGCTTCCAAGGGAGCCCTGGAGCAGAGCCTCGGGGGTTAAGGCCACAGAGGCATGCTGAGTCACAGGAAAAAGGATGTAAAGCCTAACTGCATCCAGATGGGGAAATAAAGGGGAAAAAAAGATTTCATGGATGAGCACTAAAATCACTTCCAAAAGAACATCTTCCTTTTGGAAGAAGAAAAGGGGTAAAGCACCTCAAATCAAGAATGCAATTTTAAAAGTCTCTTCAAAGCACTTCCTTCACCTCCTTACCTGAATGAACCAAGGATTACTCACATCTCAGTCTTAGCCAGCCAGACAACAGGGATCTACAAAACTATCTCTGTCAAGGACAACACAACAAATCCTCTGCCTGAAACAATGTCCAGACATCCAAACACTGAGTCACTTCAGCATCCCAGCCAATGTGTCCTTAAGGGAGAAAAGCCAGACACTCAGCTGGGACACCCCACAATGCCAGACACCCTCCTCAGGGCAGAGTCACTTCAAAGCAATGTCATTCAGAGCGAGGATCCCTTGATAAGAGGTTGGATGTCACCTCACTCTTTCTCAGTTGCCTATTCATCCTTACACTACCCAGTAACTTCAACAGCCTGGACAGCATCTGTTCCCCATCCCTCCCACATTACTTTGGGAATGGGAATGTCCCTTTTTTCCCAAATAGAGCTTTTTATCTAATATCCTAAGAATAATTATCTGTGTGCACACATTACTCGTTGACTAGATATTGCCATCCTACCCCAATTTTAGATGAGGACAGAGGAACAGGTCAGTAGACTAACTAACAGGGTGCTCAGTTCCCAAAGACACCACATGAAGTGGTGAAGGACTTAGAACTTAGTACAAAGTTTTCCTTGAAAGCGTCAACATGTACAAGCCTATTACCTTATTCCTTTCTTTAAGGCTGTGCCATTAAGAAAATACACGTGAAACTGGAATTTTGCTGTATGGCTATAATAGATGTCCATGTGCTTCTCCTGAGGACTTTTTGGATGCTGTTTTGTGGAATGCACAGCCCAAATTCATTATGTTCTGAAGCAGTTGCTGAGTTGTCTGAAAACAGACAAATGAAAACACAATGCCAACCAAAAATAATAGCTTTTGCAAACAGGGATTTTTGAAATTCAGGAAATGCATTACTAAAGCCAGAGAACTTAAAGCTCCCCTTTTTGCATGCCACCAAAGCATTGTGGGTGGACTTCCTTGGATTAAAAAAAACAACCAAACAACAACAACAAAAAAAAAAAAAAAAAAAAAAAAAAACAGAAACAAAACAAAAAAAGACCAAAACAAAACAGAACTGAAAAAAAAAAAAAAAAAAAAAGTAGTCCATTCCCACCAAGTGGCTTTGAAATTTCCATCCCAAACACCAAGATGACCCCTTGGGCTGGGATAGCATTGTTTCAATTAGTGCTGCTCTGCCCAGCCTAATTGTAAGAGTTGGAAACAGCTAACATTCCCAAAGGGCCATGAGCTCTTTCCACTATTGTTTTAGGCTCAGCATCCAGAGAGCAAGTGAAGGAGGAGTAGCAGTGACAAACACAAGGGAAGCAGCTGTATTCACTTTCCCTAGGGCTATTTCTGCCAAGTCTTAAAATAATACTGAGCTCCTTCAGTCTCCTCCCTCTACACTTTCTATCACAGACACCAGATTTCTCCCAAGTTGTCTATGACCTGGCACTATATCTCCTAAATGGGACACCTCCTTTTGAGGGCAAAGTCCAATATGGGCAAGTGAAAGAAAAAGCCTCATAGCTCCTGCTGTGAGAAGGCTGCCTTTGGGTGAATATAGGGGAGAGTTTGCTCTCTGCAAACACTTTCAGTTCCAGCCTGAGTGTACACTGAAGGAAACCAGTCCTTCAGCAACCCCTCTCTTCATTTTGAAACCAGTCCCTGAACAGGCTCCAGCCCAGCATGTATTTTCATGTCACTCATGGCATGTGCTAATGTTGGATTTCTGCCCATCCTCTTTAAAAGCAAGAATGAGAAAAAGAGACAAAAAAAGAAAAAAGTACAGCAAAAAATGATGCCACTCTCAAGAAATGGCACTTTAGGCAGTCTCCACTACATCAGTAATGACAGTCAATAGTGCCTCCAAGGACTTGCTTTCTTCAAGTCAATACTATATTCTGACAGCCAGTTTATTCCTGGGATCCATGAGCCTCTCTTCCAGATTCAATCTTGCTCAGACAATCATTCCTCTGAGGCTTTTATCCTGCTCACAGATAGTACAGTGATATGAGAGCCAAACAGTGAAGAAATCTTACCACTGAAGTGTAGAAATGCACTTCTTCACTAAGTGACTTTTCTTACCTGCCAGGGTCACCCGTGGCACTAAGGAAGCCAGAGGTCACTGGAAATAAAGAAGAGATGCTTAAACAAATATCTCATCCTGGATTCCACACAGCTTAGGCTTCAGGTGATCCTCTCCTACAGCTTTCCCTCTTAAGAGATTTACCACCATGCTGGCTTGTGTACACATGCAGAAGAGGAAACTGAGGCAGAGAGCATGGCCTTCTAAGAAGAAACCACAATTTAAAGTCTGCAAAGCTCATTTCACTGACTTGGCTGCCTGAGCCAGAGCTGAGATGGTACCCACCAACATCTATTATCAGTTTTGGTGTCTCAGCAAGGTACGCTCCATCTTTGTTAAAGAACAGCCCACCTGCATCACCAAAACATTTTTAACAGACAGTCCTTCTCCTCAGGCATCAGGGAATAAAAACATAGTCATCTTTAAAGTAGGCTTAGAGAAAGCATGTACTAAAATAATTAAGTTCAGTGCAGCAAGCCCCTGGCCTTCACCTGCAAAGACACAAGCATAATTGCAATATTAAACAGACACATGAAAGACCTTGAGGACATAAACGGGTTTTGTAGAGATCAACAGCAAGGTCTGTGCCTTGGTGAGAGCAGCCTTAGCAGCTTCCACACACCAAAAGGTAGATGCTTTCTGTTCATCTCCATTGCTGCCCATTTCAGTCACAGCATTGTATTTCAGGAAAGCCCATCTCCATTATAAACCCTGGCTGGAGTCTTTTTTTTTTTAAGACACATTCTGAAAGGACTTGTTCCTGCTGCTGCAGAAGTCTGTTTTTAATGTGCCTGTCTGTTGTGGGTTGCCAGGAGGAGCAGAGGGATTCCTTGCCAGCTGGTGAGCAGCATGGGCAAAGAGAAGAGTCACGGTAAATTAACCTGCTGCTCCTAGCTTTGGAAGACCACAGTGGGAATGTCATGCCACAGAGTTGGAGCGGTGTCCTTGGGGTGCAACTCCTTTCCTTTCTTATTTGCCAAAAGCCTTTGGTAAAATGAAAGCTGTTTATCAAAGAACACCTCTCCCATCAGCTAAACTTAGCTCTGCTTTATGCATCACCATGGCCTCTGTCCTCCCCTCTGCACATCTGATGCCTGAAGGAGTCAACATGAAGCTCACTTGTGCTATGGCGAAGCCACACAGTTGATGTCGTTCAGTGAGTAGATGAGGGCAAGCCTGGGAAACAAGGAACTGAGATTTTTTTCCAGCACTCTAGACCTTATGTCTACCTCTGCAGCACCAGTAACAGAGAATTACATTCCTGAGGGCAAAACTTTCCTGTGTCACAGAAAGTTCACCATCTCAACCTGAGAATTTTAGGTATGGTTGGTGACTAATGAGGTCCAGGGAGGTATGGATTACTGCTGTTTGTACAGCTTTATGGAGGAAGCTGTAAGAGTGCTCTGTAGATAAAATCAGTACATATTTGCACATTAATGTAATTTAACCTGAACTCATTCTATCATTTAAACCTCTGGAGTGTCAGGGAAGACCCATGAGCAAACAGGCAAAAAAATATCTTTATTATAGAAAGGCTAAGGCAGCAGTCTATAATGTGTCAGACAACTAAGGATAGCAGGAGGCTATAGATCCAAGCAAGGACAAAGAAGATCGCAGCAAGGAAATACGTTAAAGGTGATCTCCACTATACACATAGAAAAGGAGAATTTTGCCAGGGAAATGCATTTAAAGCAGTGTAAACCTATATGCTCACAAATACCTTGTTTGCATGGCTGTACTCTTAGAAGGAGCTGCTTTACCAAAAACAGATGTTCACACAAAATCCCCAGAGGCTTCTGAAAATCCCCTGCAGTTAGGAACTGTCATGATTAGTACTTTGTATAAAATAATGCCAAGGACTGCTCAGTTCCCCATAGAGCAAGGTAACTCTTTTAGAGATTTTGTTACCTCAGCCCTCTTCTGCTTGTTCTGCTGATCCAGGACAAACTCACCTTGCTGGCTCAAAGCAATGACGACAGGTTGACTGTACTGCTTGGCTTTGTACCAGCTCAGCCTGTCCTCCCACAGATGGTGCAGAAGCATAACAACTCGCCTCCGGTGCTAATTCAGCAAATACGAGTATAGACTGGGTGAGCTTGTAGCACGCAAAGCCTCAAACATCAGCTGTGGACCCATGACCTCTCTCCTGAAACCTCCACGGAGTTGGCCCTCCAAGTGCAGTGCATTTCAGCAGACCTCTACCTCCAGCCCAGCCATGGCCACCATATAGCACAGACACACCTGGAGCTGGCTCACCCACCGGGCACACGATGGGGCTCGGTAAGGGCTACCCACGCAACCCAGGCAGGTGTTCCCAGCCATGCTGAGCTCCTTGCTGCCATCACTGAGCAGATCCCAACATCTGGCCCAGGTCCCCACCCTGCTGGATTCACAGCCCTGACAGAACTACTCCAAGCCTAAGCCTGCCAGCTTTTCCCAGTAATAATGAACATGGCAGTGCTAGGATGGGACTGAATCAGAACAGACTAAGTAGTGGATAGAGCTGAGTCAGATTGGATAAACTCATAGCATAACCCACTTAGAAGCAAGCTGCCTCCTAAGCACATCTTCCCCAGCAAGGGGAGGGGGAAGAGAAAAAGAAAGTATCCTAGGAAGTAATTAACGGCATTGTTTAGGAAAGTGTCATGAGTGGCAGGATTTCCCATCACACCTTCAGGGTGAAACTGCACCAGGCAGGATGCGGAGCTCACTCCTATACAGCCCCTTTACTCTGCACTGCAGCCTGCGTGCAGGGAAAGCACTCCTCCAGCTCTCATTAGCCACAGACCACTGTTAGCCAGCCTTCTGACCTGAGCTACCCAAGTCAGGGAATCCAGAAACTGCCTGGACTGCAAATACATTTTGCCCAGACCTGTTCAGACTCAGGTGTGCAGCATATCCCGTATGTTTGTGACCCCCTTGCCTCAGCCAGTTCCCACCAGCTGAAGAATGGGTCAGTGGCCAGCTGACCCACCAAAGCGAGGGAAACACGGCTGCTTCCTGCCAGGTTGACTGCAATAAAATTACACAAGGAGCTTCAGTGAATATAAGCAGCCTCTGGTAAATACTGCACAGGCTTGTTTAGCCTGTGGCTCTTTACACGCACCCACCAGACTCTTTATATGTTCCAACATAGTGTTTCTTATGGAGTATAGTGTTATGCAAGGCTGAGCAATGAAAGCAGAGATTGTTACCAGCTTTAACAGGTTTTGGATCATGCCAAGAACAAGTCCCACTCTGTTTTAGTTGCTTCAGTATGATATCCCACATCTTTTCTATAATAATCAGATGCTCCTACACTGCAATTGGGAGCAGAAGACAAACAACTAGTAAACAGACAAGCAACAATGTCTTTAAAGAGCTGAGAGTACTGCCAAGAATATTTGTAATCCGATTTCATCCCTGCCCCTTTGCCTTCCCTGATCTGTCGCTGGACCTCAGTGTGATCTACCCAGTGGTTTTCAGGCTGTGGTACACAGATTACTTCTGAGTGGACCAAGAAAAGCAAACTGACTGGCAGGCTGAGATTCAATAGAGACCTACACCACTGACCTACACCAACCCATTAGCTCATTTATGAAGGAGTTTCAATTTGTTACAGGTCACTGAAAAAAATTTAGTCTAGATGGGTGATGTATTTATTTTAGGAAAAAAAAAAAAAATCCACTGAGTAGACTATGACCTGAACATCAGATCCTCACTATCTACAATGCAAAGACATACTTGAGATTGAAACAAACTTCTAGTCATTTATTTGATGTAAACAGACTTCTGTTGAACAACATATTGTGGGTGCACTCCCTCCTGGGAAAACAACCACCACCTATTTACTGTTTGCTCTCTGTCACAGCAGAGATGAACTGTAAGAGCACAGTATGCTCTGCTCTGTGCAAGAGCGAGAACTGCAGCCACTTGTCACCTCTTCCCCTGCTAACTGCAATTCCAAAGTGACACAGGCAGCAGATTTTTCGAGGCATGTAATAGAACACACACAAAAAAAGCAAAAGGCAATCTGCCTAAGCAAAGGGCTTGAACAGCATACCTCACTGGAGAAGAGAAACCCTAGGATATCAGCTTGGGCAACCAGAGTAATTGCTAGCCCATAAAAATGACCCAGAAAGCACAATAGGTATCAAGCTGCGGTCCCAAAAGTCCACAAATGGCTATCCAGGAGCCCAGCTGCTATCCACACTCCTCCACTACATTCAGTTTCATGGACTACCATCCAGGTTTAAAGATGTCTAGCTTTAAGGGACAGAAGCTTACAGGGGCATTTCTGTTACCCCCACTGAAGTGACTCTGGTTCTGCAGCTAAATAAGGTCGCCCCCACCCTAGTTTTAGGCTTCAGGCTGCTTCTTTGGTAAGCTGTACCAAATCAACCATTCTCTGAACTTTTCCTCTCGTTCAGAAATGGCCAATGGAAAAGAGTCACTGCCCCCAGATAAAGCCCCAGTCTGAGCAAGTGCTGTAAAAAATTAATAATGTGGTACAGCAGATTGCCTCCTGCTCAGGTCCTGCTATTAAAATGGGTATGGTTGAGGTGTGTAGGGAGGTCAACAAAACAGCCCCTGTAGTCACACCAGTTAGTTCATACTACAGCTCTCACGTGCAGCCATGCAGCTTCTGCACTCTTTGTAGCTACGTCAAGAATCCCAAGAGCACACAGCACAAGAAGGCTTGTGACTCACAGGAGTCAACAGGGAGGAAAAGTAGGAGGCAGAGGGCAAAGGGTTAATTTACACCTTTCTGTTGGAAAATAATCACTGGTTTTAACAGTTTCCTGCAGAAGATGGGAGGAAAAGGGAAATCTACCACAGCCCTTAGCATGCCTAACGACTCCTAGACCTCAAAGGCTCTTTCTAATATCACTCCGAACCCAGGCACATCCACGCACTGATAAATACAGCAGCAGCACACAATTTAAATACAATTAGAGGAGACTGCTCCCTCCCTGAGCACTACTTGAGAGTCAGACTGGGTGGTGGTATGCAGCTGTGCATCAACAATCCCCAACACACACACACAGCAAAGCTGTAGTTTGACTCCAGTAAATTCTGGCAGTAAATTCCTCTCCTTTTACCTCTGAGGATGGAGGTCAGACCAGCTGGGAGGTAACACAGAGGAGATACATGCATTGCTCCAGGCCGGCAGGGATTAATTAAGCAGCACTTATTAAAGTGCAGCAAAACTTAATTCACTTGGCCTAACTGTTGAAGGCATAAAAGGACAAGATGATCCATCCTCTTGGGCAGATTGCCACGACCACACAAAACGCAGCCAGTTTTAGAGGGACTCAGCACTAAACCAGCCATGCAGCCACAAGAAGACTAAGCAAGAGCAAAGTCCCTGCCTCTGTGGTGTCCTGCCATGGGGTTTGAGGTCAACAGGGAGAGATGGGTGTGGAGTTTCCATCAGCTGACTTGCTATGTTCTTCCAACAGGACATGAAGTTGGGCACTCTGCTCCCTCCCTGGGATGCAACCTGGAGACAAGTTTAAACCACTTCAGTTCTTCTAGTTTTCCCTCCTGGGGCTGTAGCAAATGTTTCCATGGGCCTGGACTGACACTACTCTTCTATTTGGGGATTTCCTCTTTGCATATGGCAGTGACTAGGGAAATTTATAGTCCCAGATAAGGCAAATGAAAATGAAAAGAATTTTTTTTTTTAAGTTAAAATAAAAAAAAAAAAAAAAAAAAAAAGAATTAAAGAATTACCATGATATACTCAGTTTTCATCTTACTGATGTTCTACCTTCAGTTTCAGGAGGGATAAACTCACAAATGAAAAGGCATACAATTAAAAATAGACTCCATGATCTGTGGCTCATCCCTGAGTAGAAAATGGGACATTTCCTTCATTTTTCTTTATTTCCTACAGACTGGTAGATGCTTTTGTCCCATCTCTCTCCAGAAATGAGCAATCATCCTACCCCTTGAACACACAGACCTTACTGTTAAGAGGAGACAGAAAATGGTATCATCTTCACAGAGATGCAAGGAAATTGCTGTGTTCAAAAAGATGCAGCCACTCCAGGAGGAACATCAGAGAACCTTTACAAGAGGAAAGAGCTCAAAAGAGCAGAGGGCTGGATATCCTGCAGCACACACATTTCAGAAAAATCCCAACCTTCAAAGCCTCATGGAGCCCTGTGACTAAGCACAAGCCTGTGAGCAGGTCCCAGCAATTTCCTCTGCAGGCCCTTAGGCTGCTTCAAATGCAGAGCAAGCACAAGACACCGACAATACAAGGCTTTCCTCAAGCTTTCAACCAAGCCCTAGCATTTCTTCAAGTTTCTGCTTCTCTACTCTCTGCCAGGGAGTTGTCAGCAGCCTCCTGAGATGGACATTCATGGCAGAGTGTGCCCAACTACATGCACACACAGGACAACTTCCTCCACACAAGCAAGGCAGAGACATAAAACCCAAAATGTTGCTACAGGTAGATTCCACCCTGACACCCCAGCAAAGCTACTGGATCTTTTCCATGATGGTTTAATCTTTACTTCTGCTCACCAAGCTTTGTCCAACAGGTTAAAATCCAAAGGTGTTTATTAGAAGACAGGTGGTCAGACTCCATCATCATCATCTTCCTCTAGGTTTACATCTGTAAGCCTATTCTGTACTGAATGTTGCTGGCTTTTGTTTCTTGTTTTGTTCTGGTTTTAAATTTACTTTAAGGAAGCAAGAGACCACAACAATGCTCAATGGCTTTATCAAAGTATTAGAAGAGAGTAAGCAAGCTACAGAATGGACTCACATGGCAACACATTTCCAAGATAGCACTTTACCTTTAAATTGTTATTTGGGAAAGAAATCATCCCCTTAGTTGATGTAGGTCATCAAGTCAATCAGGTACAAAATGCCCCATAAAAATTAGCTGTTCCTCTTTCCCAGCAGCTTAGAAAACAAAACAAAACAAAACAAAAAAAAAAAACATTGACACACACTAAAGGAGACATTTCAAAAATCTGTTATATATCAGTACAACATGCCTCTCATGATGAAGACAGAGGGTATGCAGGACAGAGAGAGTCCCTAAACTTGTCACTATGGCACATCACACTCTGGAGAGTCAGAGGATTATTTCTGAGCCAGGGATGTTCAGTGGAAAGCGACAATCTTGCTAACAGAACATCTGCATCTTCAGGTTTTGTGGCTACATTTCACCTTAAGTGGTCTATATTCACTGAGGACTTGCATGAGAAAGGGAGTGTAAACTTCGAGTGAGAGATGCCCCAGTGAAATACAAAAAAAAAAACTCTGCACCATCAGGCAAAATAAGTGCATGCAAATTAATAAACAAGAGGAATCTTTGATAAACTTAACTAGTAAGACTCAGTGAAGATGAAGGATTATCTACTGCTTATTAGCCCAACAAGACCTATAGAAGAATAAAAAATCTGATTTATTGAAGACACACCATAATCTCAGTGGCAGCACCATGACTGTCTTGCCTTGCACAGGATTCTTCTGCTCAGCCAGGGACCTTCTCTACAGGATACGCAATAAAACAGCTGCAACAGGTGACTTGGTGCCTTCAGAGGGATAATATTCCTGACAGTGAAAATATGAAAACAGCACAGCTATTCATGCTCATTTACAAACAAGACACTGCACTAACTTATGCTCATTTACATATGAAAATTACTTAAGCATTTACTGTACATTGAGGTGATCAGAACAGCTGTAGAGCTGCTGTTCTGTGGCCATCATACTGTACAATTAAATACATTTCATTACTCATTTCAAGCAAAGCATCCAGAGTTGCAAGGGAGAGGCTGAAGCAGATGACAGGGCTGTTACATAAATGTTATTGATTTTGTTTCTTCACGAAATAAGCCAGATAAACACACTGACTGGTTTTGCTCAACAATATAATGCATCGTTCAGCTTTTCAGCAGAACATATCAAACATCAGCTGTGCACAGCGTGTACATGTGATGCTGCCACAAAGGACCAAGGAAGGGGGAAGTGGTGATCAGATAAAGGGTGCACATTCACTCCTCTGGCAGCAATGCAGCAGTAGCTAAGTTTCCCAGAGGCAGCAGAAATCTAACAGTATTTCTCATATAGACCTAACATTCTAAAATATATATTAAATCAGCCTATTTCTTAGCAACATGTGGAATGACACATGGGTCCTGTTCATCAACACAGCAAGAACGATCTCCACCCTAGTGGTATAATCAAAAGTAGTCACAACAAAGGATGAAGGAGAAGATATCTTGTTATTCCCACTTTACAGATGGGAAGTGAAAGATCCAAATGCTTAATGTGGTCACACACACACACAAAAATCTTTGCATTTTTGTGTTACAGGCAGGAAAAACAATGCTGGGGAGGAAATATCACCAAAAAGCGCAGCAGAGACTTATGGACAGATCATCTGCAAGAGAGGGTGTTCCAAAAAACAAACCAATCCATGTGGCCAAGTACAGGGATAATGTTGTCCTTGTTTCACCCACACCTTCTTTCCCAATATGTCTCCTTTCTTCATCAGCTAGAAATCTGATAAAAATTTTACATTAAAAATAAGAGTAAAATTATGTAACTCTCAATTCTCCCATCTGCTCAGTGCCTGTTAACTCACAAACCATGGAAGTGTTTTAACAGCCATGGCAAAGGGTGGATGGACATGCAAGAAAGTGACAACAAAGCCGTGTTTTGGTATGTAGACCCTCTTGGTGATGAGGAAATCTGTTGCTACATGTAATTAGTTTTTAAAGACTAATGGTTTACTTTTCTTTTTTGGACAGTAGCAGAAGAAAAGGGTGCTGAAGACATGAAATACAAACCACTTTAATCTTTCAAGGGTTTGGGAACAGAGTTTGTTCTTTGATACATCTAGTCCTATAAATCTCAAGACACAAGGACGGAAAAATCAATGGGTAAGAGAGATGAATCACTCACCTAAACAGAGAGAAATGAGTCAGCTTGTATCCGCTTTGTCAATGAGGCCTAGGCAATCTGTCAAACCGCGTTTTTCAGGGGGAATAATCCCTTTAAACTGGATGGAAAAGCCACAAATACCAAGGAGGTGAAAACTTGATGGGAGAAGGTAAGAATTCCCAAAACATTTTAAGTGATTTTTTTTTCCTTTAACTCCAAAATGTTGTTCTTATCTCAACTCTTTCACTCCATTCAAAAAGGATGGCACAGAGCAGACGTTACAGCTTCACTGCTGTATCACACACCAAAGAGACCCCCTATGGTTAAGCAAAAATGACACCCCTACATCTCATCTGTTACGAAAGGTAAAACTCAGCAACAGTAAACAAAAGGTCAGAACCAGCATCAGCATTTCAGAACTTAGTTACAAGTGCTTTTATCCAAGCCATAGGGTGGGACATTCAAAAGCATTTCATTTGCTCTCATTAAAGCCAGATGCAATTTCATTCACGTATTCAGAGTGTTTAACATGGGGACAGACTGATCCCTTGTCCTGCTCTGGGTGTGCTTGGCAGTTTTTGAAAAAACACATTGGAAGAACCATCACATTCCTGAGGTCAAGCCAAGGGACACAGCAAAGGAAGAAGGCAAATGCCACACAGAAACTGGCCAGCTCTTTGCAGCACCTATCTCTGTGGGTAAGGGCTGGGTGGCATGTCCTAAAGCACGGCCATCCAGCTGCACAATCCCAGCTGTTACCAACCCACAGAGAAAGGGAACAGCAAATGCTTTGGCAAGTCACACTCAAACCATTCACACTCAGTCTCCATGGACCACATGTAGCTCAAGTTTCCCCTCTAGTGACTCAGCTGCCTCACCCTCATATTTTTAGCATGCTTAGTTAAGACTTTTCCGCTATTTCCTCACACCAGAATTTCACCTGTTGCATCTTGCAATCAATCTGGGTGGGGTTTTTTTCTCTCTCATTTTCCTCTCAATGCATTTTGTGGGCAAGTACCTACTTAGATGTCGGATGGGGGCCACAGGGAGGGAGGAGAAGCAGGTGGTAAAAAACTGGAGATGCTTTTCCTTCTGTTTCTTCTGTGCTGGCAGCAATTACTGAAGTGCCACACCAAAGCCACCCTCTCTGAAAAACTTCAGCGGGTACAAATGCAGCAGCCCATCTGCTTAGCAACACATGGTGACAGCAAACGCTGTTTCCAAGCCTCAGGCTGAGGTTTGCAGATACGGCAAAGTCACACTGGGCTCCCAGCTCCAAAGGCAGGCATTCACATGGGGGTAGGGCAAGATTGGCCCTCCCACAGCAGGCAAGTGCAGTCAGCAGGACACACCTATCTTTCCCTTTTAACAGCATCACAGCCAATAACAACCTGCTTTAGTATCTCATACCTTCTGTAATGATATTCAGATGCACCCTTTTCCTCTGCTCCTTTGGTACAAGGATCCTCTGTGCAAGCACACCTTTCCTAGAGCACAGGAGGAACAGCTCTAATCAGGCACTAGCTTCTCCCTCCTCTCCTTACTGGCCATCCAAAACACATCTTCAAATTTTCCCAAATGCATTTTGACACCTGACCTGCTCACCAAAAGCAGCTCCATAAGAAATGAGTAGCTGTAGCATGAGCTACACCTTGCAAATGCCCAGCTGCTGAAGTGCTACCTGATTTCATGTTCTCCTCCTTCACATCTCCCAGTAAGCCCCTTCACCTTCCCTAGGGTCAACCTGCCACCAAGTGCTCAGCTCAGAGCAGCTTTACATCTCTTTCTTATAGCTTCTTTGCTGTGCTGGGAAAGGAATGAGGCTCACTGTGTTGGCCCACATCAGTACACTGCTGACCCGACACGCTCAGGGGAGTGCTGGTCACAGTCACGCGTGGGAAGGTGGTGGCTCTGCCGCATCACACAGCTGGGCAGGAACACGGAGGCTGCACAGAGGGAGGAACAGGACGGGCTGACAGCGTTGGGGAGAAAGAGGCATTCAGTGGCTTTATGGGACCCGACTGCAGGATTTCTGATGCATGTCATCCTTGATGCCAGCAGCTGTAAGAATTCACCACATTAGCAAAACACAATGAAAGCTGTCCTGCGGGTCACCCTGCGGGTCAGGTTATTGTAGCTGTCTTGTATAATGTGAGTCAAAGCAAGTAGAAGATTAGCTTTGTTTGAAGACATGCCTTAGACAAAATCGCACCCTAGGAACAGTGTCTGAACACTGCTCAAAAATCCTCCCCAGGATAGATATCCTAGGTGTAGCCCAAACATAGCATCCCACAGCCCTGCTTTGGCCTAGGAATATGCATAACAGGTGAAGCTCCTGACCGAGGGAAATCCTGCTTATTGACATTTTAAGTACAGACAGCAATCAGTCTAAAAATCAGTACATATAGACGCAACTGAAGTCAAAGGAGCTATGGCTGCTTGTGCCAATCCAGGTTGCTCTGCTTAGTGACAGACTTCTGGTGCTTGAAATTCTCTGTGGGTGAAGTGGGACTTTAGGTTTCTAAAAGAGAAGAGGGAGATGTTTGGTGGAAAGTTAACCAAAAACCTGTGCCAAGCATCAGAAACTGTCATGAAAGGCCAGAGAAAGTCAAGAACAGACAGAAGAGAGACGAAAGAGACAGTTAGAAATGCTTGAGTGATCACAAGGAAATGATGTTTTGCTATGTGATCCAAAGCCCTCTGCCATAGATGGCATATAAATAATTATTAATTATGTTGTTGATTATCTGTGTGAGTAATAGAGCTAATGAGCTGGCTCTTACAGGAGATAAATACAGCTTCTAAAGAGCAGGGCAGCCATTCTGCCAAAGGCAAGTAATTAGAAGCATTTCTTCTCTGCTGAAAGTTTGCCTTTTTTTTTTTTTTTTTTTTTAACCTGAGGATAACCAATACACACTGTAGATATTTGCTATTAAAAAACCCACTCCCTTCACAGTCCCAGTAGACATAATCTGAATTTCCCTTAATGACTGGGCCCAATTAACTGGAACCTGGAGCTCCACTTTGTAAGCAGCAGGGTTCCTCTTTGGAGGCTTGGCCCCAATGGGCAGGAGACATCCAAAGGTTGAGGATTAAAGCTGCTTTGTTTCACTAAGCGTGTACACCATATTGCAGGATGGTTGGCATGGGAACACAGCTATGGAGAAGCCTGTAGTGCACAATAAACAGTCTCCATAAAATACAGAAGCAAATAACTGGGGAGATGAAGGGTAAACCCTTCACCTATCACTGAGAGAGCTCAGCAGATGGAGGAAGAAGGATCATTCCTTCCAATTCATGGTTCTTCCTCCATGTCTGCGAAACACCTGCTTCCAGGATTTTTGTTTTAACATTACTGCTTCAAGCCTTTGGCACACACATATAATCAACCCATTTCACTACCGAGTGTCCAAACCATGGGGATCCAAAATGAAGTCCCACTTCAGCCACTGTCATCATTTATAGCCTTGAATTGCAATTTCTCTCAAGGTGCTGGTTAATCACAGGACAGAATTCAAGAATAGGGCTGGCCCGAAGGGGCAGGATTAGATGATCAGTATTACATGTGTTTCTTCATGAGAGCCATCAGCAAAATCCGAAAGCTGCTTTCTGGCAGTGAATGTTCAGGCCCTGATCCAGCTAATTAAACACAAATAGTTCTATTCTAGTCAACATAAGTGTTTGTGTGGGTTAAGGAGGTACATAAATACCCGTTTGGCTCAAATACTGAACAAGTAAAGCAAGAAACAGTTTAAGTTAAGCTGCCTGATCAGTGAACACCATGTGTGGGATACATAACCACAAGTCCATACATATTATCACGTCCACCGTGTGATTTTATCTGGCCTGCTGGGCAAACACCCCATCAGTTACAGTACCGCGTGGAACACCATGTAGCCATGAGGTGACATGAGATGCCCCATCCAGAGGCGACAGACAGGACAACCACTGCCAGGCACCATGTCTGCGAGCAGAGGGAGTGCACTAACCCACCGATCCCAGCCCAGGTGCCCCGTAAGCAGGCTGGCACGCCTCAGACCACAGCAAGTCCTCACTGCAGGGACCTCACCTTACCTTGCAGACCCGCCAGCTGGAGACACCAGCCGTTTCCTTCGGGAGTGCCTCCTAGCAGCCCTCCATGCTCTGTACCAAGACGCCTGGGTGTGAGCAAGGAGCACCTTACAGGCAAAGTGGGTGGCTTAGGCTGCCCTGCAACCTCACTGCGGGCAGCCCCCCAAAACTGGCAAACCTGGAGACGTTTGAGTGCCTGTGTTATGAACTGGAAGTTAGCCTGCAAACACTGAGCTCTGGGAACAATCTACAAACACATCTGGCTGCACAGACAACCACCGCCACTGCCTCCTCCTGCCCTGGGGCTGCGAGGAGCCTCCTGGAACACAGACGTGTGCGTGGCAGGAGAGCAGGCACAGCCCAAACAGCTGGCACACCACACTCGCCCCAGCGCTGCCAGTTTAAATTTCCAGCTGAATTTGTGTCCAAGTTTGCACATGACCCTAGCGGGTCATTTGATTTACAGCTAAGGATTAGCACCTTAAGGCTAAACAAAAAAATAAGCTCTCCCAACCACAAGCTTGACTGAAAAGCGGTGTTAACCCCCTTCAGTTCAGACTGGGCTGCAGTTCACTCTCCCACACAACTTGAAAACCTGACACTCATCCAGCCCTCCTGTTACATCTTTTATACAGTTGCACAATGATTTAAGACACAATACATATTTCACATGGGGAGGGCTTTGGCTATTTTACATGTTTAAAATGGTCACTATGCAGTAAATATTTAAAATGGTGTCCCAATAACTAGGAAAGTCACCCAGGTGCTGTTTTCCTGGTGCAGGATCAATTCTCCACCCTATCGACCTTTCTAGCACAAAGCTAAAGTTTGCCTTTATTTCCCAGACATCTCTGAACATCTATTAATAAAAGGGAAAGGATAAGTTTCCTCTAAAGAAAAATACTCGTTTTTCTCAGAGTCATAGATATAAATTTAAAGTAGTTGGACCTCAAGTCACTTAAATGTTCCCTGCCAGAAAATGCAGTAGCAAATCAGGAATAAAACTTATAACTCTGCTTCTGCATAAGAGGGGAAATGGGGGAAAAGAAGGAAGAGGATGATGATCAGCAAACTTTGGAAACCTGAAACTTCTTTCCTAACACTTCATCTCTTCTTTTACAGCAACATGATTTGCCGATGAAACACCACAAGCATCTTCTGGAAGTTCCTTTTTTCCTGATCTCATCCAGGGCTGTAGTTCCAGCATTCTGACCTTCAATCTGTAGAAATTTCCTGTTCCCGACCAAAGCAATAGATAAAACTTACAAAACACTGATCCAGGGGATTTGCTCAAGAGACAGGACCACAAAGATTCAAGTAGGCAAAGCTGGAATTTTTGGGCTTCCTAGCAGTCTGGCTACAGGATGGACAATGGTCTCCTGGAAGGGCTGGGAAAAGTCATTCTTTGTTACAAGCAAGACAGACCAGAACAGACAGGATTCCCTGTAGACCCAAAACTATGAACTCTAAATACTATCCGTTTCCCATCCCCCAGCAAAAGCAGAGACACATCTTATGCCAACCTAGCCTGAAGGCCTTCTGATGCAGCTTTGTCCATGGTTTTAAAGTGTGCAGTAAGGAATTAGTACATTTTCAGGCCTTCAGGGAACAATTTTTTCTTAAAGAGGAAAGTCCATGGTACACTGAAATAGGAACTTTTAAAATGTAGCTTTAAAAATTAGCACCCTGAGCACTGACCTACACAACCTGCTTCACTCAGCCAGGCCATCCGCTGCTTTATTAGACATGACCCAGAGCGCCTTATGTATTCCCCTACATTTTAAAGGGGTCAGATAAGGGCTCCCAAACAGGCTTAGAGCTGCCAAAGAGATCTTGCTTCTTCCTCCCGCTTTTGTTCTTCAGCAGCCATGTGCTGGGAGCAGGGCTCTGCATCCTAAGGTTATTACACATTTCTCTAATGGATCCCCATGCATAATAAATTAGCTCATTAATGAATTGATTTGAAGGAAGAGTTCACTGCAGGGGCCAGAAATCCAAAGACACATGCCTACAACTGAACAAGTCAGTCACTTCTGCAATATCACATCGTGCGTCCTGCTGGTGAAGGTCCCATTAAATCACCTTGCACTTCTGCCACTTGTCCTCCATCCCCACCACCATAAAAGATATATGGGAGCTGATTTTGCCTTCACAACTACCTACTTGCGGAGGTCTGATTTCATTCCTTAGAAGCCTTTTCCATTTGGGACTATCACATTTGTTGTTCACATTAAGGGAGTTTGTAATTCTAGCACTAACT
This sequence comes from Tyto alba, assembly GCF_018691265.1. Classification (NCBI taxonomy): domain Eukaryota; kingdom Metazoa; phylum Chordata; class Aves; order Strigiformes; family Tytonidae; genus Tyto; species Tyto alba. The sequence continues at coordinate 8,075,387 of NW_024881320.1, forward strand.
TCTGTAGTGTTTGAATTATTTGGATTGCACTCGTTTGGATTGTGACTAGGGACTGCAGGTCCACCCTGAGGGTTGTTACCAGTCTGCAAAATCCCAAGACTATGGGGTTTGCTTGCTATTGCTGTCCACAAAGGGGGAATAGAGTGTGGGGGAACAGCTGCCCTGAGTTGCTAACTGAATATTTCCAGATGAACCCAGGAACATACCTCCATGCTCCAGCACCAAGCACTACCTTGTAAACAAATGCCCTTATATAGGTCTGTGTGGGCAAAGTTAATTATCTCCAAATAGCTTCCAGAAGCCTCAAATCAATTTATGAAAACAAAAATTAACTTTCCATATAAACATAATTACAGTGAGACAACAGTATCCAGCCTGGTGCTAGTGCTGTTTTTGGAAGCTGGGCAGAAAGCCAAATGAGTTCATTAGGCAGTGTAATTAATAATGGTTTTCCCCTGCTATAGGAAGCCATTTATGGTCCTGAGAGGCAAAGGTACTGGGCAAAAAACCCACAGCTGACAAGTTTAAAAGGTGCTTCTGCAACAATGATTTATTTGAGAGCTTCCATGAAAATATATATAGTTTAATGAACATAAAAAGAGCAGGAAAAACAAAACAAAACAAAAACAACACTGCAGCAGGATCTGTCCACTCTGCTCAAAAACGTGCCTAGAAAATCTTTTCTTGAGAAGGAATCACCAAGTTTCTCCTCAAGAAATGAGCATCACCCACTTTACAACACAAAAGGAATCAAATAGTACCACATTACCAGCTTCCCCTGTTCAGATCCCCACCTCCATTGTGCCTTGAGACTAGAACAGCACAAGATCCTCAAAACGCAAGAGGAGCCCACAAGCAAACCCCATTTCTTGGTTCTGATCCCAACAAAACACTACGTAGTTTATTCGGTGTTTAAGCAAATCTGCTTATTTCCTATCCCCTCTGAACTTTAGTCTCCTATTCTCAGGCTACAGACAGACATGTACATTGCAATTACTGATCATTTTGTCTCTCAAAGTGCTCACTGGCAACGTGCAATCTGAAATGGAGGTCTTCCCTGTGTGAGAAACCCACATCTATCATCTTCTGTCCCACTGAGCCCAGAAAGCTCGTGCTGATGTTACCAAGAAAGTGCCAGTCAATGTTGATAGATACTGCACTGGATCATAAAGATATAAGAGTACAAGAGGCGAGCCAGGTTTCACTTTGCAGTCTTTTCTGTGGAAGCAGAAGGTCAGTACTGCACAAGTCACCAAACATCTAGTTAACAGGACAAATTAAAAGCAGAGAAAGACAGCAGCCATCTCATCATCAGTATCTAGACTTCTAACAGCATACCCTAAATTCTATTACCTTCCGCTGCATTCCTCTGACAGGAGTTCCCTTGGAGCCTTGCACAGCTTGCAAACCAACATCATGCAGCAGCATCAGAGGTGCTGACTCGGCAGTTATCAGGTCACCAGCTGCTCTGCTGTCACCCACCTAGCAGCAACAAAGCTACAGTAACCCACTCATACAGCTGAGCCGTGGGATCTCCTAGCAGCCACTGTCAATTCCCACCTGACAGCTACCCCCACACTCCTTCATCCCCCCCAGCTCTTGACTGATGCAGGATGCATTATGTGACCCTAAATCAATATTCGGGTATGCATGCCCTAAAGCCCAGAAGGTAGGCAACCTCTAACATCCCAACTCAGCTGCTTGCTCCGTTACTCCACTTCTCTATAGCAGAGGGGAAAAAAAAACATTATGCATTGCCTGATGGAATACTCAAACCCACTGCTCAATCAAGCAGCCTGCCTCACAGCACACCACAGCAGAGCAATATAATCTATTTATGAATGGCAGCGGAACCCTTAGATTGAATTACAAGGCAGGTATTCAATCAGGCAGGATGTGTAGCTGCTTCCTAACAGACTGGAGGATTAAGAGAGCGATAGGATACATGCTTTCCTTCCACCTGACAGCATCTCCCTCTTCTCCCCTCCCCAACGAAGAAACTAGCAGGGACTGTACTTAAAGAGAAGAGGATTTACAGTGCTCAGGACCCACAAGAAGGATTAGAGAAAGGTTACAGAGAACATGCGTACAAAGACAGCTCTCCCATATCATCCCCAGCAGGAGGATTATAAAACAGTCTGCGCAAGACAGGGCAAACACACCTGAGCTACCAGGAGGAGAAGAGGGTGCAGCTGGAAGAGCTGGCAGCTGCTTAATGCCACACAGCCAACCATTTGCAGTGTCTAGTGTAAGACGACGGCAGCACCTGGCTTTAGCAGAGCTCAAAGACAGCCTTCACAATTTCTAAAAGGCCTGTGCAGTGTAGAGAATTGCAAGCAAGAGAGACTGCATACAGCTGGTTTTTTATGTATTCCAGTAACACCCAAGGTTTATTTTCTCCAACTGCACTAAGTCCTGCACGTGCAGAAGACAGAAAAAGCCCCTACTCAAGAGTACATCATATGCAACGTAGCAATTCCCACTTCAACCGTTGCTACCATTCCTACAGACATACGTTGTAGCAGACCACGACAAAGGATATAAGAGAGTTTATTGCTTTGAGCCTAGAGAAGAAACACAGTGCATAGATGTGAAAGTCGTCTGATGGAAAAAAACTGCAGTCTGGTACAAGAAGACAGAGGACAGTGTTTCACATGATGTAGGAAAGAAATTCTGTATCTGATGCAGCAGGATTACATCACGTCTGACGGCAAAGGCCCATTGTGCTCCCACTTGTAAAGGAGGATTACTGTATATCTGATCTACAAGAAGGATTATTGTGTTTGAAGCGGGTCGAGTACAATCAGGATAAACTGAAAGACAGTAATACACTGGTGGAGGGTTTCACTGAATTTGTGATGGGGTAGATATATATCACAGGCATTAGCAATGATGCACCCGCACAGTGAAAGAACACCCCGGACCTCCAAGAGATGATTTCAGCATGGGACACAGGTCCACTTCATTTTCATCCCCCAGCAAACTTGACAGATTACTGAACAAACTCATGCCCAAGTTCATAACAGAAGCCCGTGAAGTTCTTGGGGGAAAAAATGCCAACCTCTCATAATTCTCCTCTTGATTTCAGCCCTTTTCAGTCCCATCTGGCCCAGCACTTATTTTCAGTCCTTTCCTTGCGCATACTTCCCTGTGCTTGAATGACCACTTCTTTTTATTTATAATTAAAATCTTAATTGAATTTGACAGTGATAAACATGCAATGTATGCTTTAATGTCTCACAGTATATTAACTCTGGGACATGTATCTATTGCATTCTCCATTATCAATACTCCAATAAACTTCCCATTAAGCCTTGTTACAAGAAAATTGAGTTTTCATTGAAATCCACAGGACTGGTCTATTTCTGCAGGAATCATATCAGCAAAGACATCATAGCCATCCTAACACAGCACAAGCCAGCCAACACTTAACACACCGGATGGCATTTATCAAGATATTGACTATAAATCATTGCAATTGGAACTGCAAGAGAAAGAAAAGCATAGCTGCCAGTTGGGATCATGCAGGACTTATTTTACATTGTGCTGGGTCATCCCCACATTTGACTTCATTAATTTCTTTTATATTTTTTTAAATACCACCCCATCTGCAGAAGAAAGCCCTGTCTTCTAACCTAACATAAAGGTTTTGCATTAGACACCACTTTCAGCTGAGGAGTAAAAGCCATGGATATTTGGTAAGACTCATGCCAACCCCAGAGTATGCAGCCTATAGACTGCAGAAAAACCTCACAGCTCCTCATCTGAGCTACTAGGAGGTTCACGCTCAGGTTTAGCACAAAAAGACACCTCTTGATTAATATTCCCCCACAAACACACATTCATTATTTCCTCTTTCTCACCAAATCCTCCTGCTAGAATCTATCCTTCAGGAAAAAAAAAAATCTGCAGCAAAGCAAGCAGATCTGCTGCACTCTTAGTATTTGACAGAAGGGAGAACAGATTGGGACTCCATGAAGAGTGACTCATTATCAGCAAATAGTTTTAAGTGATGATTGTTTCATCACCACCCACCCAGCTCTTCCCTCTGTCTGCAGGCTAGAGAAAAACTCACTGCAAGAGAATGACAAAAAAGAAAAATTAGGCAGACAACCTTACCTCTTGCTTCCTCCTCTCCCAGGATCGAGGGAGGAGAACTGTCTAAAAAGGGAATGTGCAACAGGCTTCAAAAACCTTGGGGGCTTAAGGGTTTTCTTTTCTTCCAAAAGCAGTATGTAACATTATCTTCCTTCTTAACCTATCCAAGAAAATGCTGAAAAATGCTTTTAGATATCTGCCCTTTCCCTGTGCAAACATATGCTGAGCCTAACCCTTAGGGACACTAACACCCTTGCAGTTATTTAGCAGATAAGCCCTTGCTGTAGGATCAAAGCTCTGTTGCAGTGTGCCAATTGATGTTGCTGTAAAAGAGCATTAGCGCATTTGGGATCCAGGAGGACCGGTGCCTGAAGGTGAAGAATCCCATACTTCCAGTCAAACACATCAAAACTCCATCAATAGCAGGGTACAGAAGGTTACAGCAACAAAAATGAAACCCTCACCATACCACACTGCTCTCAGCAACTCCTTCCAGCAGGGAGCTGCTTGTAGGAGAATAGCTGCAGAGCAAATTGAGAGAGAGAGAGAAAGAAAGGAAAATAATCACACAGACTCTACCTAGAGAGGATTTTGGAATCAAGATGGCTTGAGGACAACCATACAAGTAAAATGGAGTTGTCTTGCTCCAGGCACGATAGCCTGGCTTCTCCTGTCACAAGCAAGGGATAAGGTTAAAGAGAGGGAGAGAAGGCAAGGGAATGGGGCAGCCCCCCATGGCGTTAGCGTTTCAGCCACACAGCAGCCCCTGAACAGAGGCAGCAGGCTTGCAGATTGGGCTTTCCAGGACCATGACCTCTCTTGTCCAGTTCTCCATACAACAAAAAGGTGCTTCAAGTTCCCAAATGCTCTCAGAATGATCCTCTGCAGGAAACCTGTTCACTGAAGTGCTACTTCCACCACCTCCTCAATTCTTGTTAGGCAAAGAAGTTGTGGGAAGTTCTGTTATCAAGAGATAATCACATCCCTGGGGTATTACCAAGTATGAAATGCAGCTGTGACTCTGATCCTCTGGGTGCAATTACCGCCTCATAGACCGTGCTCCCACCTGCCCTAAAGCTGCCTTCACTGCTATTATGAAATTGCTGTACCCCTACATTGTTGTAAATTATTGAGCAGTATTTGAAGCCCCATAAGGCATTACTTTGCATATCCAAAATAAGTAAATAAACAAAACCCCTTTCCATCAGAACATCCACTTAGACCTGGATATTCCAAGACCAAAGAAAATTGCCACAGAGTCTTAAAAAATTCCTTGCAATATTAAACACAAACCCACACTGTGAAAAATGGCTCACAACAACTATCATTTGAATATCTTGATGAGCTTGCAGGCATTTTGCATCTCAGCTACCAGTGTGGGTTGTATTTTGCAGGCTTCACATTGCTAAAGCTGGAGACAGCCATGGTTGACCAGTCTGCCAAGCAGTGATACAAACTTAAAATATCCTTCAATTGCTTTTTTTTGTTGTTCTGAGGACTACCAGCCTTATCCAGTTTCTGACCAGTGAGATAGGTATCTTTTGCTTACTTCCAAGACTCTGAGGAATATAAAACCAGGTACAGTGGAAAGGAAGAATTTTGCATATAGCTTCTCCTCTAGAATTCAGTAGTAGGAAGAATTCAAAGCCAGATGGTTTTCTCAGATGATCGCAGCTATCCATTGTCAGGCAGAAGCAGATCAGGTGGTTAGTTCCCCATCCTCCCGTGACCTTCTTCAGGATTTGATCAGAAGCAGCACACTGCCATGCTGGCACTTGCCACCACTTTGTCCAAAGGGGCTTTAGAGAAGAACTGAAGATTTAATGACTTTCTCCTATTAGCTCTCTGCCATTATCCCTTAAAACATCTCTACAACATGGAGATAGGAAGTGAGGAAAAAGAAAAACTACAGTCAAAGTGACATAGCTGACCTCCCTGTCTGACAGAAGTAGAGTCTGAAAGTCACCATTATCCAACAACTCAACCCGTATAGGGTCATGCAAATCACCCACAGGACAAGGTCACCCTTAATTTCCATTAGCTGTAGCCCTTGTTTATTTTCCAACCTTTACTCCCAGGAAGTTGAAAGCTCAAAGCAGAGCAAGAGATACAATTCCTTTCCCTGGACACTTCTTGCTTTAATAAACATGGATTTAGACAAGGTTTTCTATCTGTATGCTAACATGTCTTTTCTTTTTTTTTTTAAAAAAAAAAACAACTTTGCCTGAGGGAAAGCACTCTTTGTTTTGGCTTAACTGAACACCCATTAATTTTATAAGAACGGGTAGGGGGGAAGGGCTTGTGTCTCTACAGATTTATAGTCTTTTCATGCCAACTGGGAAGGAAATTCTCACATGCTCGTGTAGCATCAGACTTCTCCCACAAAGCTCATATTTACAGAAGAATGCAAAGTTCCCCAAGGGAGTCTAGGAGCTGATGAGACTATGAGGATCTGTTATTTATATTATAACTGTGCCCAGGATTTTTGGACATTGCACACATTAAGGGGAAGATGCAGCCCCTCCCCAACAGGGTTCACGCTCATAGCAAATTATTCACTTTCATGGAAATCAGCATGAGTTTCACCGGCTTTTCTGGAACAGAGCTATTAGTTCACACAACCGAAAGGCAACCTGATGCCTATGTCTGGCCACTCCAGCAAACAATGAGCCTACTCATTCAGATCAGTTGCTGTGCCCAAACTTGCCAAACAGGACTGTGGTCGAGCAACAGAAGAGCCACACTGTGCCAGATGCACCAGTACACCCTGGAAGCAACTCCACTGAAGTCAGTGGAGCTGATTGTGAAAGAAGTTTGTGTGTAATCTGACCGATTTTGTGAACTTGTTGAAATCCTGAGAGTATGCTGAATCAACCAGCTGCTGACAGAGCTGGTGTCATCACTTGTCCTTCAAGCCACAACTGATTCATCATAGTTAACGTAACCCGTTTTCCACTTGCGTACGCTGAGTGGCACAGAACAAAGAAAGGCTTGCAGCATGGTTTACCCTAAAGCCAGAAAACACGTTTTTTATAATAAATCCTTTGCTGAAGGGAAACAAGTTATTTCATACACCTAAAGGCACCCACTGAGCTTACAGAGCCTTCCAGAATGGAAAAGGCTTATATAGACACTAACTTTCCTTTAATTCACATTGTACTTGCCAGGAAGTGCAGATACTAGGAGAGCTTTCTAAAATATCTACCTACAAAGAGAAGGGAGGAAAGAAAAAAAGCACAGAGACTACTCAGTTTAAGGAAAGGACCAGGATGGGTAGGGAAAGAAGGGAAAGGTCCAATAAGGGTCAAATGCATAACGGCCTACTGCAGACTGAAAAGCCCTTATCCTATCTGCAATGCATGTGCAGAACAGAGAATTGATGGACTTACAATTACAGAAGGGAAAATGTGAATTAGAATTAAGAAATCCCTTTATACCAGAAAGAACAAAATTTGTGAATAGGAGAGACCATAGCACCTCAGCTTTAGATGTCTGCAAAGCATTGCTCAAGTGCACACATGGCCCCACACAGGCTTGGAAGGACTAAACAGCTTCATGGGGCTCCTTCCAACCCTACAATCAACAGGGAACTCCTGACAAAAAATAGTGAAGAAATTTGAACCATTTCCTGATGGTAGAGCTCTGGGATAGGCACACAGGGAGTGTCACCACTACATCCATATCCCTCAAGCACATACCAGACAGGCTGCATCTGAACGATGGAGCTCCAGGAGGCAGCTGGAGCCTGCTCAGGAGACCAGCAGAGCCTTCCCATCCTATCACCAGGTTTGAGTACGTCTATGTTAGGAACATAGACCAGAGGCAGCACAAGCAGAAATAACTGTATTTCCAAAATCTCGCCCAGGGCAACTCTGCACACAGGATTCATAGCCAGAAGTGCTCTCGCTCCCAGAACAAATCTTCACACAGCTCAGGCTCTTCTGGAGGTGATGTGAGCATCCCTGCCCTCAAGCCAGTAGACAAGTGCCTACCAACTCCCTTTCCACATCAGTTTTAACTTTTTCTTATTACTTTTAACTTCTGATAGGAAGCAAAGCCGGTTGTCATACAGAGGTTTGTAAGCAATGAACATTTGTCTTTCTGCCTACGGAAAGCTGCCAAATCATAAAGCTTCATCCTGTTTGTAAAGCAAGCCCTGGGGTATTATTTTTCCTAAAGTCAATGATGTCACAGAAATACTACTTGAAAACAGAATCTAAAATTACACTCTTGAGTGCAACACATTCTGGAGTTTTCGTTGGCACTGCTAAAATTGTTCTGTTGTGTTTTTCTGGCACAGGCCATAGTCACATAATTGCTTGGGGCTAATCTTGAGAAGGCAAAATATACACAACCAGCACAATTCCACTTCTGCTCCATCTTCTATTAAGAAACAAATATTCTCCTCAGCATGAAGTCAGGTTATCTTTGCCAACAAACTCAACTAAATGGAGCAGAGTGAATTTGGGGAGGGGGGGCAGAGAGTGCAATTTTGGCAGGGCCAAAAGCTTTTGTGAATTATTACATAGCCAAACTGTAACTATTTTTTTGTTTCCAAAAAAAAAGAAAAAAAAAGGTGGAAGAGAAGCTATATCAAGAGGTCAATGAGTTTTGTTTAGTCTAAAAGATTTCCGAATTGTTTTCCCCCCAGAAATACGTGTGAATGCAGGAGAAAATGGGACACCTAGGCTATTTACACTGCTCTGGCTCCAAGCAGATTTTTATAACCGTTCCAGACAAGTTCAATCAGCCATTTAAAGACCTTTGTACCTCCTAAATTTACTGGGTTATAAAAGATTTGCTGCCCAGCATTATTCTACCTTATTTCCAGTATTAGAAACTCAGTGCCAATAGCCAGAGCACATGAAGCCATTGTGGTGAGATGGTAATAAACAGTGCCAAGTCCTGCTTTCAAGAATATTCTTGCAATACTACCAGCATGATTGGGCCAGATATTGTGTAATTCAACCAGATATTCACTTTACCGTATCAGCAGAAATAACTGTAATTCCCAGAAGGCTGGTGTTTTCACCTTGACTTTGCTGTTGAATGAGCTACAGCAACTTTCTGTACCTCCTGTGTGCATCAAGATATTCCTTTACATTAGTATCTTAGGACACATGGATGAACAGCCTTGGTTCAGCAAAGCAACATATACAATTTGATTCAATATATTGTTCTTAAAGGTTTTACAGAAGTTAATAAACCTTTAAAAGCTCCATAATCAGCCTCTCTCTGTGAAGAGAGATTGTATGGGAAGAGCAAAAAAGTACGTATGACCACCAAACCAAGATATTGCAAGGGTCAATAAATTTGAGAATCAGAGCACCTAGCTTGGATGAGAGGAAGTCATCCATAGAATTTAATCTGTCAAAACAGTACAAGCTGAGACTGCTGTAAGAAAGGCCAACCTCCTGGACATGGGGTGAGAAAACCAAAGAGTCTGGCAAAACCTGTCTACTTAATACTGAACATGGCAAAGGTTGTGTTCCTTTTAGAACAAAAAAGCAAAAGTCTGCATAGGAGAAAAGTTGAATAAAAAATCCTGAGGATGCCACCCTTGTTTGCTCGCAATACCACAAGGTATTTCTAAATGAGTTTATTTAATAACAACAGTAATTTCTAACATAGGATACTACCTTGCTCTAACTTATGTAAGTAAGAACACTGAGCTAGCCTGTCACTCTCAAACCCAAGCAGCCCATTTTACAGGTGGTAGGCCAGAAAATATCAGTCTTCAGAATAAATCCAGCTTCCTACCTCCATATCTGGGACAAGACACTCCATTCCTACATCCTCTATATATTAGCACAATAACAAAATTCTATAGGGGGAAACAGCAGGATGTAAAATCTGTTTATTTAGGTACATTGCCAACGCTTTCAGTGAAATCATCCCATCCTTCAGCCAGTTAAGATTTCTAACTAGAATATGAGGGAATTCAGCTTCAGCTGACAGTGAAATGCTTGAAACAACCACCAGCCACAGTAATTTTGGATTCTGGTTTCTGTCATCCCCTGCAAAGCTGACACTACAGTATGCAATTTCTGCAAAGGAGAAAAGTTGAATTTGTTCAAGATAAGGCCCTGACATGGTTTATTTATTTGCAGTCTTTAGGGACTGTTTAGCAAGCTTTAGAAACAGGCAGAATAAAGAGTTATATGATGGATTTCAATGATTCAGTCCATCAAGGAGAATTTGGACACAAACCCACCTTCCCAACACAGCACTCTCCAGATAACACTAGTCAAGGCACAGCCTGTGGGGGAAAAAATAGTCTCCTTAAGGCCCAGGAAAAAGTGATTGAATAAGCTGAAAGCTCTTTTTAAGTCTAAGCACTGGACTAAAACCAACCCCACCCAAAAAAAAGTCAGCTTCCTACCCATCAAAGGAATGCTGTTAGAATTTAACTCAGGGAAACATCGCTATTTTTTTTGAGGCTCTTGTGACATTTTGTTTGCAAATATTCTAGTAGTGCAGTGATGTATGTCTCTCAAATGCCAATAACTATTATTTAGGTTTCTCCTGAGCAACATCTCTATGAACAGGGATCTTCCCTGAGAGCCACAACAGGTGACATCTCTTTCAAAGCAGTACAATTCTGTGGCTACTGAAGTGTCTCTCCAAAGGGAAAAAAAAAAAAAAAAAGTAAAAAAAAAAATCTTAATGTGTGCCTTCTTCAGCAATTTATCTAAGGATCCCAATACCTCCAAGACAGAGATTAATATTTCAAATAAAGCCCACTGATTATCCTCACATTGCTTCCTGAAAGGGCTGGAAGGAAAAGATGTTCTTTGCTGATCTCGACCACTGGATTCCTTCAAGGCAGATTGTTACACCATGAGGTAACACTCCAGCTAACAACAGGCCCTCTTGCTTTCTTATTTTGTTTGTCAGGCTTGGAAAAGCCCAAAACCAGCCACTCCTGCTTTACTTTGGCACCTTTGCTCTTGATCCCAGCTGCAGCCAGATACCGCAGAGCTGTGGAAACATTAAAGAGAACTGCACCACACTTCATCAAAACTCAAACCCCAAATCTTCACAGTTTGGGCAAGTATTCAAGTCAGTTTTGTTTCATCTAAAGGTTGATCCTGATTAGAATAAGCAGATGTGTAAAGGAAGAAATATATACACAGCCTGAGTGTGCAGATACTGAGGGAACACAGAAGTAAGGCTTCAACCACACAATCACTTGTTTATTTTTGCCTATCTTACCCTTCTGATTTCAGGTTGGGATAGGTACAGGACGCTGAAAATAAAAGCAAATACCTGGAGATCAGCCTCAGCACAGGAGCTGAAGTTTTAGAAGCCTCCCAGGAAAGCCAGTGCTCATATGCTTTGGATTCCCATCCTCCAGGTTCAGAGCAGCCTCTGAATTTGATGCCAAACCAAACCAGAGCCCCAGGCCTCCGGGGCTAGCTCAAGTCTAGCTTATTATAATACAGTGCCTATCAGCTATATTCATACATGTAGTCACCTAGGAGTTGCTCTGGTGGAACCTGGTGAATAGCACTCAAAGTTGATGTTAACTGGATTATTCCTGGAGTGGCAAATGGCATCAAACCGAAGGAAAAAAGCAGCTATGAGTGTGAAGCATATGCCTTCTTCTCCCAGCCTTTTAAAGGGTACAACCTGATCTTGGTCTAGCACTTGTTACTGTTGTTCCCTTAAAGCCAGGGCTAAAGTACTCTATTCCATGCTCTCCCACACGCTGCACAAGAAAGGTTTCCAAACAGGAGGCTGCAAATCTGGAGAGGCCACACATCCCCTGTAGCACAGGTTGCACAAGAGGAGTATACAGTAGTTTCACTGATGTGAAACACCTGGAAGGTTCCCTATCCTCGCTGGAAGAGTTTGAGAGATCCTCAAATGGCATAAAATAGTGAGGAGAACACGCAAATGTGGAATGCCCACTCAGTGAAACTGAGTGTGACCTAGGCGTCCCTGCAGCAGCAGCCCACTAATATCTAAAAGGGACAAAAAGTGCCAGAAGTCAGCTCCTGAATGCCTTTGGGTTATTACACAGGAAGCAAAGAACTATTTTTTTTTTTTTACTCTTTCAGATAAATAAAACAGTTATGCTTTTTGCCTGTGGGCTACACTGATAAGAGAGCTCTGCCTTGCAAAGTGAACAGGCTGCCCTGAGGCTGAAAGATGCAAGCAACAAGGCAGCTCAGGTTCATCTCGAGGGGGTGGAGGACTTGGTGCCCCAGCCAGGGGGCAACCTCAGCCAAGGGGTAGCACCTCATCTCCAACTGCATTTACCACCAAAGGCTAGACCAGCACTACTTACCAGGACAAGACACAGCTACAAGGCAACACCAAGAGCCCTGTACATTCCTCCCTTGCTCCCAAAGTCTGTGGTCTGTGTGGGTGTCATCTTCAGTCGCGTTGGGGTTTGAGCATTTCAAAGAAGAAGGGAAGGGATGGGGAAAAAGCCAAGAGGGGCCTTTTAAGCGGAGTCAATCTGCTATAAGGATGAGGTTGACACCTTCACAAGGCTGGCATGTGAGAGTCCAACTTCAAAGCCAGGAAATCTGGAGACAGGAGTTCTATAGGGTTTCAGCCTTTCACAGGGAGCTCCATCACCGTGCTGCAGTCTCACATTCGCATTTCCTCCAGCATAACAAGGAATTTCACTGCAGATATGTGATGCTTTCAGAAAGACGGATGTGTGAGAAGGCTGTATAAACAACATTGTGGCTCCACTAGCTAAATCATTGCTGTTCCAGGGGCACAGATTAAAGTGGCTCACAACCTTTACTTGTCCCTCGCTCCCGCAGATAGCCAGAAGATGACAGACAACAGGAAGATCAGTGCTTTTGCCTTGTAGTCATATAAGGCAAGTAATGGCAACAACTTGTGTGCCCAGCTGCAGCTGGTCAGGAAGCCTGACCACATGTTTTTTTCATTGCGGTGTCATTTTATAACAATCAAAACTTCACAGGACAGTTTGAACTGGTACTAGGGTTGACAAAACCAGAATGAGCCTGTTATCCTCCCACAGGGTAGCCTACTTGTCTCACTTCTATCAAAACAAGGACTTGAATCCAATTCTCCTAAAACACTGGCAACCATTGTGCACACTGTGCTCACTATTCACACTAAATTAAAGTTCACATGTTCATGTGGCTGACAGTGCTATTCTTACTCTGCAGATGGAAGCCAACAGTAAGAAAAAAGTGAGTTGTGTGGAGACGCACAACAAGGGATGAAAACAAGAATTATCTCAGCCTTTCCATAAGAAGCATCCTACCTCTGTCTCCAATGAGTCTTAGCCAGTTTCTCCAAGATGAGCACTGTGCTACAGTCACCAAGTCCTAGCTGAGAAAGTGAGGTAGGAATCAGTGGTCTTCAGGGTTTGCACAGCTGGAGCAGGAGACCTAGAAGGCACCATGTGAGGGCTGTAACAGTGACACCATCCCCTGCTGATTGAAGTCAGTTACAGTCACTTCAAACAGTTTTCTCACCTTCATCCCAGGAGGGTTTGGCCACAGTCAAGTGCCAGCCCTACTGACATCGTGGGCTTGCATTTCACAGGGAAGGTAGGGAAAGCCAGTGTTTGAATCCAACAACTGTGTTTTAGCAGTGCCCTGAGGCCCCATGTCATAGATAAGAGTCCTGTTAAGCCTCAGGCTGTACAAATACAAGACAGACAGGTAGCTCCAGGCCCAGGACACAGGTTATTTCAGTTAAAGATGAGGCAACAGGGGAACAAAGTAAGAGTGAAATGAAAGTGGGTAGCATGAAAGTAGCAGTCCCAGGATATCAGCCACTTATTTGCAGACTGCAACTCCAGAATAGGTTTAAATCTGAACTCTCACTGGTGTCAGAGATGCTAGCCTCACTACATCCCTTAGAACAGCTCTAAGGCTTGTGCAGCCATTTACTGAGCAAAAAATAAACTTGAACAAAACACCCACTCCCTGTTCTAGCACTAAAGTAGCCGCAAGAGAGAGACCAGAAATGCAGAGGCACACAGGACAGCAGGAAAGCTTCTCTTCTGGCTTTGGTTTTAAGATAATACTGTGGACAAGAGGTGGTCCTGCAGGCATTTATTGGATGACAATCTCGTGCCTGAAAGCAAACCGTGAACGTGTTGTACTTAAACGCTGCAAACAGCAGTGAAAGCTGCATCTCTGACCAACAACAGGGAACAGCAGCATTTAAAAAAGCGACAAGCAGGCAAGCAGTTTCTGACTGGAAAAAGGTAAGGCGATCCAAGTGATTACCAACTTTTTATGACAACATCGGGACACACATTCACTGAACGCACTGGTGACTAGTGTAGAAATCCCAGGGAGATGCAGGGATGGAGCCATGACATCTAATCTGGGGGGACATCTGCCTCTGGCTAAAGCAGCAAGATTGTTTTTGCCGCTACTGGAAAGAACATCACTGTAGTCAAGAACAGAGCTCCTCAGGGAAGGAGAAAAAGTAGCAGCGTAGAGAGAAAGCAGTAAGGAATTCAATATTATAGAGAAAGATGAGGTACAAAATTAGACATGGCCTTAAGAAAGAGTAAAGAAAACTCCAGACTGTGATCTTGGTGGGTTACACATAGTAACTAAAGAAGGGCGGACACAATTTGGGAAGAAAGGCCAAGCGTCTTTTGTTTATTATGCTGACATTCAAGTTGTGGTAAGAACCATTTGGTACAGATACCCTCCTGAAGTAGGAAGATGCAGCTGCAAAAATTGGAGCCCACTTCCAATAAAACAACCTGCAAGATGTGAAATCAAGAAGGAAGACAGACAGGCACAGGCAGAGGCACAGAATAAGCTAGTCAGATCAATTTGGGCTTAAAAGGGAAGACACCTTAGAAAGTCAAAATGAAACATGTCTGTTTATTGATAGATATTTGAGACAGAGCTAAATTTGAAATCAAGAACACTTGAAAATGAAACATTCTGCAGACGTGTGGTTATTTGTACAACTTTGGTTAACACCCTTCCTGGCAGTGAAAGGTGCTTTAATGTGGTAAAGGCAGTGCGAGAAGAACATTGCTGTCGTCTTCTCACTGTGCCTTGCACAGGTTAATCTCTGCAGATTGTTGCCCCATGTGTCTCTGTACAGCTCCCGTCCCCACTATCAGAGACCCTGGAAGGTTACCCAAGTACCAGAAGGTCTAAACTATCAGTTGCCAGCACTGTGTTACCTCCCAACCGCCACCCAAAACAGAGCAACCAGAACAACCTGTAAAGCATGGAGAGAATCTCAGAGCTCACTCAGCATCACCCAAGTCTTAAGAAAAGGATGCCCCTTTCCAATAAATCCCAAGTCTGTCATTGCAGAGGGTCAAGACAGACCCCTGAGAGAGTCACAGACTTCATGCTGTCACTCATATTAATGATGCAATGCTTTATTAATTGGAGTTTTCCTGAACAGCATGTGCAGTATCAGTGACACTCATAATTAAATAGGCAGGCAGCATTTTTTTTTTTTTAAATGAGCAGAGAGTTAATTGAATTCTAGAGTCCCTGTGATCAGCTGTGAAATTTATACCTGCAATTTGTGCAGGCAGCAAGAACTAGAGCCTTTGGGGCCTTGTTATTCATCAAAAATAGGCTGATTTATTTGTGCCAAGTATCTCTGTAGGAGGCTCTTGGGCCCGATGTACAGTCACTTTCCTCCAATTAACCTCCCTGGCCTAGAGGGAAAAGAGAATTAGACATCTGTTAAAAGCACAAACCTAGTCTTGAGAAAGTAGGCACATTTCAGTGGAAGCCAGCTCTCATCTGAGTTAACCTCTGGCCACCAGGAATTGAGGAGTTCCCAGCATGAAATATGTCAAGAACAGCTGAGACAAACTATGGAGCTAAAGTTACTCACAGATGATAGGAGGTGGAAGGGACCTGGCATGAGTCAGCTGGACCAGTCTGCTTCAAAGAAAGCAGGCTTCACACTGATCTTTTCTAAGAACATCTCTCATGTCTGTTTTAAGGCTTCTACTGCCATTAGTACCCTAACAACTGCTACCCCTCCAAACATCTTATTTTCCTTTCTCTTGGCTGACCCCACACATAACCTCCACAGGCATACAACCGGTTTGCAAAACTGTTCGTATTTGCATATATGTTGCTTCTCAATTTATTTTTGGCACTGGTGGTGGTCTGCTTGCTGCTATACCCTGTGACATACAGTTTATGTAGCTCAGAGACCTGTGTGCCATGCAGTATTTGGAAAGTCAGTTTTAGATCCCAACTACCAAAATTTGGGTTAACAGGTTACATTGGCTCCCAGCAGGGACATAAAGGAGGTCATGGAGATAAACAGAACCGAAGGCATTAAACTCTGCAAGCTCATCTGCAGGCAAAGAACCCCAGTACCCTAGATCTGACAGGGCAGGAGGTCCCTAGCTTAGGGGCCAGCCCCTGAGACCCCTCCTTTAGTTGACAAGTCCTACAGTGCAGGACGGTAATTCCTCTCCTGTTTTCTCTCTCATTTGTGCAAAATTCAGTTCCCTGAAGACTGTGCTTTGGTCAGCTACTTTTCATGCCACATGTCTTCCAATTACTCCTTAATCTGGGCAAGTCTTTGTACAAGGACGGGAATTGGATCACTTTTTTAGGTTCTTTAGGTTGGAGCTCAGCACAATGCCACTCAGTGTGGTGAAAGCAGGCACATTTTATTGTGAAGAATTTGTACACCTTTTCAGGAAACTTTCCAGCCATAAGCAACTTCATGTCAGCATCTCAATGACCAGATAGAAGCTGAGAAGAGGTCTTGAGGACTGGAGGAGCTGTGTCTTCATGCTCCATAAGGCCTTTTTGGATCTCCTCTTACAATCAATCATTGCTCAAGAATGCCCATGAACCCTTACCGTAGATCCAGGAACCAATAATATTCTTGTTCAATGGATTTTTCCAGTCTAAGGTTAAGTCTGCCAACAATATGACAACACTGTTCTTCATAACTGAAGCACAGCACCAATGTGCATTAGCTAATCCCCCTCAAGTGTGTGGGAAATAGTTTGGAGTCCTGTAGTTGGCTTTTATAAAAAACTTCCATCAGAAATGGCTTCAAGGCATAGACAGATCCACCATGAGGACATTCTGAAGAGCGTACAATGTAACTAGTTTTGCATGGCAGCAGTATATGCCAGCTAATAATGTTTGATTTACAGAGAAAGTCTGAGATCAAAATGGCACCTGCTAGTCTCAAAAGGACACCAGAGGAGTACTGCCAAATTTTCCACCCCACTCTTGTCCAGAGTAGATTGGAGCATCAAGCTTTTATCTTCATCATGCTGTTTATAGCTATAGGACATGTGACTTTTGGTTGGGTTTTTTTGTTTGTTTTAATGTTATATTTCCTTTAAAATGTTAGAGTTTGGTTTACAATTTATTTTGGCTTTCTTGGATATAAAGTTTACTCTGTCCACCATCCAGGAAAGCCCATTAAGTATCCAAGTCTGCTGGAAATCATGGGATGCCAACATAACACATATCTAGAACAATTCTTCTGCCCCATCCAGTATCACTGGTTGTTTTGGAAACAATTGTTCAGGGAGGAAACAAAGAAAACACAAACCAGAGCACATATACCATATTGACAGCCCGTTTACCTGTTAAAATCTCTCTTTCCTCATGGCTGAATGCAGCCATTTGAAATGAGTAGTCAAGACCTGTTAATGACTTTCGTAAAGATCTTCAGTGATACCCCGTGATATCAATATGACAAGAATTTATGTAAAAACTGTTTGTATAGAAACTGGTTTCACAGGAAAACTGTTTTATAATCAGTTAGAAATTCCTTTTTGTATTTCAACTGGTATTTCTTTATAAATTAGCTCGAAGTCAAATGCAATTCAACCATCAAGCAGCTTAGGTGGTTGCTTACAAAAGAAGGCAATAGCAGCAACTGCTCCCAGAAGCTAGCCTGGGAACCTCTTAATAAGACATTTAGTTCCCTAAGACACTCATCCCTTTGCAGAAATGCAGTTGTCATACAATAATTGTAGCCTGCCTGCATTAAATAGGACCTCCAGTAGGTTAAGAATTGCTCCAGTGATTCTGGAGGTCTGCAGCGCTCTCACAACAAGAGTTTCTCCCAGGAGCACTTCATAGGAGTTGAACCATGCTTTAAAGTAGGCTGCTTTCAGCAGCGGTCTCAGCAGGTACCTTTTCTCATTAAATCAGACAACAACAGCCCAGGTCATTTTTGCTGATCCAAGAAATTTCCCGTTGGCCTACAGCTAAATACGCGCCAATCCTCAGAAGCACATAGCTTCACATCCACCTGACACCTATAGTGCATAAGTTCACCAAGCAGTAGAAATGCCACAGTGTATTCTCAGAAAAAGACATAATACAAGTATAACTGCAGAGAAATACATGACAGGAGTCAAATGCTTAAGAGCATAAGATTCACAGGTCCACAGTTAGGTAAAATAAAACCCCATAGGAAGCAACCTGCCACTACCCAGACAGGACTGCTAACCAGAAGGATATAACTAGTTCTTATCAAATAGCTCCTGGTACTCCCTGTGTATGCAAAGCTGTATCTTAAACTTGAGGCATTTAAGCAGTATTTGAATGCATTTGCCTTCAGCAAGCTCCATTAGTAAACACAAGCTATTTGCACCAGAGAACTGGATACCAGATATCAGACTCTGCCAGCCAGAGAGAGGAACATGCCACCCATGAGTCACCCTCCCACCCTGAGCCAGCCAGTGGCTGGGACAGCAAGCATCACTGTTGGCACACAGGGCTCTCCTGGGCCTCTGCAGACAACAGGCTGGAATCACTTTGGTCTTTGGAGCTGCCTTCCAGAAAGTCTCTGACAGTTCATTGTTAAATTCACAGATATGTTAGCTACAGTCACTCCAGAGAAGTCAAGGCACAGACGCAAAAAGGAGAGGGTTTTCAAAGCAGTTTATGCAGGGGATCCTCAGAAAGATTTCCACTGTTAAAAAAAAAAAAAAAAAAAAAGGTGAATATATACAAATATATACACATATGTGTAAATACACTTAGAATGAAATCAGAACACTTACTATGAAGTTATTTATGCAACCTCTATAGGTTTAGTCATAGACAAAAACATTGCATCCGTCTGTCATGCTGAATCAGATAACTGATCCATCAAACCTAGCAACTACTTCTGGAAAGCAGGCGGGAAAAAAAAACAAACAAACAAACAAACTTGCTTAATTGTGCTTCTTAAAGACACAGCCTCTCTTCTCACTCTGTGGGCAGATAGGAGCCAAGATCCAAAATGTCTACAGGATATCAAAGGTTTGCTTCAGGTCTCTTGAAAAATCTCAGTCAGCAAGATTTATAGAATGCTAAAACTCCAAAAGGCTCTCCTGGTGAACCATTCAAAAGTCAGCCATCAAGAACTGACCCTAAAAAAAGAGATCATCTCCAGTACAGTTCTTTGTAAATCATCCCAGCAAAGTGATAGCATAGCGAAGCCTCCAACTCTCCGCAGAGCACTGGCAGCACCAGCCCTGGCACAGCGGCCGCCCCAGAGCTCACCCATCGCCCTGGCAGGGGGGAGCTGGGCGGCCTGGACCCAGACATACCTCACATCAGGCCTCTGCACATCTTCAGCCCAAACAAAACTCCCGGCAGCTTCCTCCCACCAGTTGGGCAGCTGGGGGCTCTGGAGGCAGACACAGCAGGTTCTGTCTGGCTTCCCCCAGCTGCCCCAGCAGCCTCCTGTAAAGCAAAGTGAAGCCCTAAATCTGTTTTTTCTGGGTATATATATATGTGCCTGCCAGGGAGGCAGGCTCCAAAACCAGCTGTGCTGCTGCCTGACCCCACAGCCCCGGCGGGGAGGCCGCCCGCCACCCACCAGTACATTCCACCGGCTCCTTGGCCAGCGCTAACGGGTGGCAGGAGGGCAGGGTGATGGGTGACGGTGGCTCGTTGCCACCTGGAGGAGGCCGGGGGGGGCGTTTCACAGCCAGATGGGGGTAGGGAGAACCCCCAGCCCCCTTGCACACGGGGCACCCATCACGGGGGTGGGGGGCCCTGGGGAAGAGGATGGACCAGGGGGGCCCCCCCAGCCGCCAGCCTGGCCATGCAGGTGTCCGGTCCAGCCACCCAGCCTTGCTTCCACCCTGCAGCGGCACCGGGCCCAGCCTTGTCCGCAGCAGCAGCAGCACCCCGTGCCTCTTCGCACCCCGCCGCACCCCCCCCCCCCCCCCGCAGCCGCTCCTCCTCCCGCCGTACCCGGCTCGCTTGCCACAAGATGGGGACAGAGCACTGCGCTGCGGGGCCTGGCCTCGCCGTGCCCGGCAGCCAGCCCACCCCTCCGTGCCCCCCCGAGCCGGTCCCCACAGCCCCTCGCTCACGGGGGTCACCAGTGCCGGGCGGGATGTTCCCAGGTCCCCTCTCCTCCTGGCCCCTCCACTGTGACCCAGGAGCCGGGGCAAGGACAGCGGGAAAGCCACTGAAAGGTGCAGAGGAGTTTTGCTCCCCACGTGTTTGGGGGTGTTGGGTGTAGGGTCTCTCTGTTGGCAAGCTGCCTGCCAGCTGCGTGGACTGCAGCCGGGTGGAAAAGCACGGGGGGGGGTCCCACACACCACCCCAGCCGCCCCCCCGTCGCAGCTTCTCGCTGCTGCACCATGGTACACTGCGGCTCTGCATCGCCGTCTGATCAAACACCACAAATAAAGTTGTTTATTTAAAAGATATTTGAGCAGCTCTTTACCATAAGCGACAAATCATTACTTAATTCCTTTGGTACTCATGGAAATAACATCAATCAAAATGAATGCATCTGCTAGCTAAATATGAATGTAATCATCCATTAAAATGTTAACATTTATGAAAACTGTTTATTAAAATAAAGTTATAAGAATCTCATTGTGATTTGATAATCAGCTAATGTCCCCTTAAGGCAGAATTTGAACACGATGTTTGGAACTAGATAGCATTTTAAATGCCCCATCAGTTTATAACTCCAGTTATTCTGAAACATGATTAAGCCTTTGCATTGCAGCTCTGGAAATGGGTGTCCTTTTTTTATCCTTGTGCCCATACATTACAAAATGGGCCTTTTACTCCAGCCATATGTACAAAACCCAACTTTGGATAAACAGCAGAGGAGGTGAGCACAGGGAGATACACTGCATGGTTTTACCCTACCTGATCTAGTAGAGCTCGCATGACAGCAAGAAGTGCTGGAGTTAGGACAGCACCTTTCCTGCAGGCATGGTGATACTAGAAGAGGTTGACAAAGGAGCATCCTTGGTACCCAACGGTCTGTGCCCAGGGAAACACTGATGGGACAAAGAAGCCATTCATCTACCCCAGTGTGCATGCAATATGTGGCCCTACAGACCACACTCTGTTCTTGTCCTTGTATAACATCCCAGCTGGCACATGCACTTGGACATGCATGTTGGCATCCTCTACCTCAAACCCAACCCTTTTTCCTTTTCTAAGAAGGGAAAAGTTATTCATGTAATTAGGTAACATTTTGCTGTAAGACAGCTGACAACCATAGGCAGGTTTCATTTTGAGTCATACTTTCAATTAAGCACATATCGGGTCTGCTTCCTTGTACATAAGGCTTAGCTCCCTGAGCAGCTTGCTGTGTGCTCAGACTAGCATGCAGGAACCACACAGTGCATTCATGTGCACTTGGATTTTTGGCCTTCCCTGCTCTGGTAACTCTTCAATTTAGATTCAAATAAGTGCGACAAATTCAGTTGGCACCTGTTTGCTACATCTAGCATTTCACCAGACAGCTCTGAGAGGAGCCAGGCTCTGAGTTCCTACTATACTTTAATCTCCAGACTCAAGCTAGCTCAGGCATATCTCCACAGAAATCTCATATATGCCATTGTCCTTTGACAGGTGCAGTTTTATCATAAAGTACTATTTCCACCACAATTAATAATGAATCATAATGCATATATAACAACTTACTCAGGAACTAAACTATTTCAGACACCCCCAAAATTGGTAAGCTTAGTCATAAAGTCCTGTGTTGAAATATCAAACCACCAATATTGTGTGGGTATAAGGGAATTTTGTATTTGAATCCATTTTGGTGTGTACTCCTCAAAAATATCAGGGATTCTTAACACATAAATAAGGACTTTCTCTACAAATTTCTGGGTTTCAGCTCTTCCAGATGAATTTAGTAAACAATAGCTTAATAATTCCCAGTCAATTCAGCGATAAACCCTCAATTACTGGCAATTCATTACATATTAGCTTTAAGAGGATAGATCCAAATTCCTTTGATAACCACAAGGAAACTGTGAGCACTGTCTTTGTCCTGGAGAATTTCCTCTATCATTCAGCATTAGTCAAGCCCTAATGGACATTAAAAAATAAAGAATTGCTGGAGACTGTAAAAAATACATCATTTCAACTTTCCCATGTGACTGAGGCCTTGAGAAATTGACTGGCATAGCTATAACAAAATAATTATCCTGTTATAGCCGTGCCTGTATAACTTCTCCACATGGACATTCTACTCTAAAATTTAAGTGACTTTATTACAGAATAATTACTCAAGGACTTTAGTCCAGAATGAGGTTCTGCACAGGAGAGTTTTGCCAGTACGGCTCTGGTGATTTAAATTCACCATGCTAAGCAGGTGAATTTTGCTGTGTGGACTCTCGAGAGAGTCTGCCAGCAGCATTAGATAAGACATCCCACTTCCGTATTATCTAAAAATTGAACTTCTGCACTGTACAGGACATAGCATCCTATTTTGCATGCACTCTCAAACAGGTAGGGCTTTTGCCTCCTGGAGGAATGCTGTCGCACAGCTCAGAAGGGAGGAAAGAGAGACATCACAGTTGTAAAGAAATAAGTGGGATTTGGTAAACCAAGGGTAGCATTTTCCAAATGCACTACCAGTTCCATTTGCAAATATGAACTCTGTATGTCCAGCCTTCCCACCCACTTGCCTACACTTTTGGCTAGAAAAAGATATTTCTCGTGCCAAATTCACTTTCCTTACTGGTGTTCCACTAATAGGCTTTCAGAAATATGCAGACTTTGCATGGGTTACATCTGGCCTTTAAAAAATGCTATGCTCTTAGCACATACTATGTATATGTGCTGTCAAGCCTCTGCCTTCAGCAGGCCTCCTCTGACCAGCTGCTGGCTGCCAGCCTGATTTGGCTGAGTCACCCTGGCCACAAATGATTCATTAAAGCCACCGCAGATCATCACAAGCCACATTCTTTTAACGAGACTTCACACGCCTCCATTAATAAATGTTGGCACAATGTGGGACATGGAGACACACCGATAACCTCAAACCTGGATTCGCAACATCCTCCTCCTCGTGTCGATTAGCTTCCTGACGATGCAGCAGGCGCTGACTACCCCAGAACGAAGGAGCCACATCTTGCCTGATCTCAGCAGCAGAAGCAGCCCCAGTCTCTGCACAGAGACCACCCGGGAATCTTGGGTGCTCCAGGCATGGAGTCATTTACCACGTGTTTGAAACTGAACTAGTCGAAAGGTCTTGTTCAGTCCCAAAACACAGCTGAGCTAACACACAGGAATCAAAGGAAACAAGCAGTCCTATTAACAGCAGAATCAGTGAAGCCTGGTTTGCTGTGCATTTGTCTTTCAAAGTTGAGCTCCTCTGTGGATTCCCTCATGCCTAAAAGACTGAGTTTGTGCCTTTTCTTTGATGAACAAGGCTTGAACAGGGTCTCATTTACCTTCACGCTGCAGTACGTTTTCATAATTGTAAAACCTCACACACACACAAATCAAATTTGCCTGAAATTAAACAATAAGCTGTATCTCTCTTGGAAACAGTAAGCATTACCCATTGGTGAAGGGAAGCAGACTCAGAGGACAAGAGCACAAGAATGGGCTTATTTATAAATGTTCAAGCCCTTTGACTGTTACAATTCCTGGATCAAAGACTTTCTGGGTACACAGGTAGGTGAATTATTATAGGCTGTCCCAGCACTTCCCCGTCTGTTAGACAAGAATAGTATCACCCTGCTCCACATTGGTGTCATGAAATTTGAGTATAATACTCATAAAGGCATCTGCAGACCAGGCTAGGTAATATATGCTCAAATCAATTTTCAATGGTAGTAAATCTTCTCATTTTACCTCCACTGAAGAACGAAAAAAAAATATTCAGGGAAATATGTCTCCTTAACAAACTAAAGAATTAAGTAGCTCCACATGTTTAGTGAGCAAAAATTAGAAAATGGCTAGTTGCCCAAATTGGAGCAGGTGACCACTGGCTTTGTTTGTCCTTCAATAACACACTGACACCTCTGTTGCTCTACTGAACAACTCCAGTGGTTAATGCCTTTCTCTTTCAGAGCCAAACCGCTGCCCCATGGTTTTTCTGAAAGCACCAACTGGTACTCCAGATGAAGTCTATTTGATGGGAAGAGCATAGCCGTGTGCTCTCCCATGCATCCCTGTATGAGAGGACAGCTCTCCACAGGGCAGCTGGGGAGAGGATTGGGCTTGAGAGAAGGGATGAACTGTTTTTCTGTGCAACTCTCTTCTTAATTTGAAATCAAGGGGAGTAGCCATACATGGGGCATCCTGTTTCTAAAGAGTTTTATTGAAATTACTCCTATTATCCCCAGAAGTTCTGACATTCCCAATTCTGGACTCCTACTTACACCATGACTGGGCTTTATTGTAATGGAAAAAAGGGTTCTGCAGCATTAGAAAGCAAAGAAATAATGCACAGTTAATGCCTTGCAGCTAAGTGTGATCCAAGTTCCATCGCAGTCAGAGCCAGGAGTCCCACCAACATCAGCGGGGCAGGGATTTCACTCCTGGAGGCTTGGGGTTTGTTTTGTGTTTGTGTTAAAGAGACTGGGAACCCGTGTTTGATAAGGTCAAGCAAGCCTAGCAGGGGTGACACAATGCTCTCCTCCCCTTTCAAATCTCAAGCACAGCCCAGACCACTGTGTGTATGTGTCTGTGTCTGAATTATTTAACTGTCCAGCTGGTTAAAAATAGCACACCAGCAACTCCCTTTCCAGCCTGTGACTGTTAAATGGGCCGTCAGAGCCCAGCCAAGTGCCGAGGTCGTGGCCTGGGCTGCACATGTGGACAGGGCGAGCTGGATGCCAGAGGGAGAGAGAAGCATGTCGCTGCAAAACCTAGTTCCAGCATGATGATATCACCCTGCGAAAGAAAAGCAAGGCAAACTCAGAACACTATGAAGCTGCCAAAGAAAACACTGTCTTCACAATGAACAAAAGTCTGATTAATTATTAATTGCCTGCCAGCTAATTAGCATTCCCTTGGGCAGCTGTCTACAGAATGCCTTATATTTCCAACCCACCCCGGGCCAACATCATCTGTGCAAATGGCTTTGGATCAGAGTTAGCAACTGATTTGTTGCCTGAAACAAGTTGTTCCCCTCCCCTCTCCCCATCTCCTCCTGTCACCCTTCTTTTCTCCACCCAGGGACTTGAGCTCATTACAGTGTCAGCTAAGCAGAAAACAGCCCTTGCTGATGAATTTCTTTCCCGTTCTGGCGCAGGCAGTGCTTTTCCGAGGAAGCCGGACGCCTCCCACCAGCCACCCCTGTGCACAGCCCTCAGCCTGCGTCATGGGAGGACGGCTGGAGTGCCCCAGCCCTGAGAAAAGCCTGGCTTGGCTGCAGCATGGCCAGAGAGGAGGGGGAGCAGCTCCGGGTGGCAAGGAGCCGATTAGCTGCAGAAGCAGGGACCAAATCTTGGCTTTAGAACTGAAGGCAGCATTTAGAGAATTCAGCATCAGCTAATGCTTGCGTTCAGCTCCTATTAACGTTAATGGGACTTACGCACATGCATCAAGGGCAAGCAGACCCCTTACGAGAGCAGAAGCATAAATTACAGCTACGTACAAGCAGAACAAGCCTTCAACTTGCTGTTTTACCACGCAAAGAAAGATGCACTTTCCATTTTAAGAACTTAGCAGCTTTTTTTTTTTTTTTTTTTTTTAATGGAACAAACCAATGCGGTTGGTGAAATACTGCAATAGAACATGAATGTATCTCAGTTTACAATCACACTGCTTAGCAAAAGCTATCCACAGTCTATGCAAACGAGGATACTAGGTTAGGATGACTAGCACCTCGGGGACTTATGTATGTATCATGCTGTCCCTGTAGCACAGGACAAATCACAAAGAGGGTTTGCCATTTTCCCAGAGACCTTCACCTAGCCTCTGTATTTTATACCTGACACCTGAGTATACCTGTCATTCATATTCATTAGATGAAAGTGTGCTTGAGACCTTAACGGGAAAGCAAGAAAATTTTATAAGGAAAGAGAGTGAAGGAAACATGGACCAACTACAGGGTGGTCTCAGGTGTCAAGTTTGACCGTCAGCAACCAGGTGTACCATAGAAGATGAGCTGACCTGGAATCCAGCTGTGGTAATGGATATCTCTCCAACAACTTAACCTGAGATCAGACTGATGCTCCAGCTCCAGAGATTTGAGGAAAGATCACTTCCCTTTCAGACAAGGCCAGGTGATGAAAGCTGCCATGCTGATCAGAGAAGCCCTCTTTAACAGGAGCACAGGATCATTGGACCGGAGTGCAGTTTCCTGATCTGTTTACACATTTTTTAGAACAAGGAGTCCTGCATCTAAGATTATGTGTCCTGGCTGCTACTGAAATATAAACATCATAAATGGACTGTTTTCCTACCCCAAAGCCAGAAGATAAGTGCTGGTGCAGCAAGACGACTGAGATAAGAACAGTTGTTTCCAGAGTAAAGGGACAAAATCTGTGCGTAGTTCTTTGGTTTTAAGCAAGGAACTTGATCTGCCAAGTAAAAAAATAAAACTACCCCAACTACCACAGTCAAATTCTTATTCTCACCCTATAGGTTTACTGTGCCTGCTGCCTAGCTCTGACACTCCACTGTGCCAAGGCGGCAGCACATTAGTCAAGTACGAGACCATTAAGTTACATCTCTATAGATATGGGATATAACGCCTTGAAATATATAGGCACTGCAGAGGAGCAGAACATGGTTTTGTAGTACCCCTGTTAACAGTTCTGCAAAGAACCTGCAGCCATGATGCACAGCCAGATATTTTATTAGACTACATTTTCCTCGCGTACATGAGTCATATAAAGTACATAAACTCATGAAGTCCGACTAAGACTAGCATAAATCAGGGATAACACCACTGAAGCCAATAGAGTCGCACTGGGGTGAAAGTGGCATAAATCAGAGGCTGATCAGGTACACATTTTCTTTAAGGTAGACAGACCATTAAGTGGCTTACGTAGACTCCTTATCACATTACAGTTCTGTAAGGTAAATAACAGTCACCATGCACTGTATATAATGAATTGCAGTCTGCAACATACAGCAAATGGCCATTTTTCTCAGGGAATCTCTCAGCTCAGAGCTCTGG
Source organism: Tyto alba (assembly GCF_018691265.1). NCBI lineage: Eukaryota > Metazoa > Chordata > Aves > Strigiformes > Tytonidae > Tyto > Tyto alba. The sequence continues at coordinate 8,102,819 of NW_024881320.1, forward strand.
GACCAAAAATAATGGGCAATATTCTCCAGCATTCATGTGTGACATTCCCATTAGTATTAACAGGAGGTATGTGCCCAAAGTCAGGATGTATTCATCAGCAATCTGAACTGGTTATTACTGAGCCTCCCGATGAACGTTCCGGTTTCATCCCCAGCAATGATCCTCCTAGGAAGCAGCCACGGCTCTTTACTCACCTTTGCACAGCACTTGCACAGGAAAATACTTAGTCAATGGCAGGTAGAGCTGGAATCAGAGAACACAGGGCAGTCCTGTAGCGCTTACCTCTGCGCATTAACCCCCAAAGCAGCCTTGCTCAGCCTCACGCTGATGGCCCAGCTCAGACTGGTGCTCACTGGTGCATGCACTGAACACCCATTACAGGACACAGCAGAAGGCTGGATGGTAGGCGAAACCTGAAGAAGGTAAGAGAAGTGAAGTGACCACAAAGTCATAGGGCAGATCAGAAATAGAGCTAGTGAAGCCAAGTCTCTGACCTTATAGTCAAATATTCTGTTATATGTTACCACCTTCTTGCATTTATCCTAAAAGGCTGTAATCTCTCTCACTTTCCCATAAAGCTGAATCTATTGACTTCAGAGAAATTTGCTCCAAGCTTACATTGGAGAAGATGAAAAAAGAAACGTGATCTCCAAAGTGCAACAGAAATGATCAGTGAAAGAATATAATTTACTAAATTTACTGATGAGGTTTACAACATAAATGCCCAGCCTGCCTGTTTTCCTCCTGCTTTCTACCTATATACACATATGTGTTTTACCACCATCTGCTTAATTTTTGAATTACACGTCAAGACAACTAGAATACAGAGCTACAGCAGGTTCAACAGGCAACAAAACTGTAGCTAACAGGCAGAATGTGCATGTGTACACAGCTTTGTTAACAAGAACAAATTGCTTCCTGCTCTGAATTGCACCTAGGAGCCATAAACTGGTTCAAAACTAAATATATGCCACAGCATATGTGCTTGCTAAAAAGGTCATTAGACCATAGAGCTTGGGGAGAGTGGTGTGGCAGGAGAAAATAAATACTGAAATAAAATGCAGTGGAATCTGCACAAGAGAAAAGAAGTGAAAGACACAGAAGGCCAGGGAGCAAAGCTGCTTGAAATATTTTTTTAGAAAAGAAACAGTACAGTTTCATGCCTGATCCTAAACCCCTACCTCTGCAAGTATGAACCTTGGTAATGCTATTCCTGCCCTACCCAAGCATAAGGATCTGGCACTATAGGGTACTTTATGGGGAGCCAAAGGTGAGACAGACCATCCAGCCTAAAGCATTAGGTCTTAAGATTTTGGAGGTGTTGGCTTTGAAATTTAAAAAGCTGGGTTTAGCAAGGACTTTTTTCACTGCAGTATTACAGGCTACTTGCAGCTCTAAATGCAAGAGCTTAATTCCAGAGTTACTGACCTGTAGACAAAGTGTCCAAGAACACTGTCCATACCTTTGACAAGCTGTAATTAGTATAATAGAACAATGTAAATAGACTAACGTAAAGATGACTGGCAGTGATACAATAGAGGGGTCAGGGGGAAGCTAATCCAGAAATTCAATGTACACCCCCTTAAGCAAGGAATTTGAGTGCAACTAAAAATAGAAGGTGAGACTATCTGACAGCTAAATTGCCAGTGGTAGCTTAGCAGGGATTCAGTTACATTGCTCAGCGACCCTCAGTGAATTAAATAGATTGAAATGCTAATGATAGAGTGAATTCCCAGTACAAAGGTAGAATAAAGCAGTCAGATTAGGTTTCAGACAAGGTGAGTTCAATGGCAGCAGAGAGATCAGAGTTTGTTTAGATCAAGGTACAAAGGTAATTTGTCTAGATCAGGGTAGAGAGATGCTTCTTTAAAGCTTAGGGGCTTCCCCACGTTAAGTAACACGCCGAAAACAGTGTAGACCTGACAAGCTATTCCAGTGACTGTTATTTTATGTGATTTCTATCAACATTGGAACATTTTTCACTAGTCTCGATACACTCTTAATGCATTGTCATTTATCTCCTAATTAGTTAAATGCTACTCTGATGACAGATGTGTGACGGTTCACCTGTGCTGTCATTCAGACTGTACTTATTTCTTCTCATTGGGTATTCTAACCAGCGCACAGCTTCAGTGAAACCATAACTGTGGCATTTATTCTCTTTGGTGTTTACAGGCTCTCTTACACCATGGCATCACAGCTTCAAAGGCACACAGAGGTTCATCATCACTGCTCTTCCTAAAGGTCAGGAAGCAATATTGCCACAGAAGGGAGACACAGGCCTAACCAAGTGTCTTACCTGCCATTGCACAGACCGAGCCCAGACCACCTGCTTAACAAAATTTAAACCCTAGGCTAATGATAATACAAAGTGATACCCACAAAGCTCACACAAAAAATAAGAACTGAGCCTGAAACTCCATCCAGGGTTCACCCATTTAAAACAACCCTGGATGTACTCTGGAGTGGCTATATTACTACATAAATTCCAAGATCAATTTAGCCTTAAGCAACTGATCCATCCCTTCTCATCCAAGGTCACACAGTGAGTCAATGCCATTAGATTAAAAAAAACTTGAAGTAAGATGCAGTATCTTAGCAGTAAGAGCAATTAAAGACCTTACTTGACAAGATAGGGGGCTCACCATCACTTGGAGCTTTAAAAATTAGATTAGGCATCTTTCTAAAGGATGCATTTCAATTCACTACCCTTGTAATTCAGGATAGTTATTATCATAAGAAAGTGACATTGTAACTTGTCATTTGACTGTCAATCAGTGGTGTCATAATACTTCAGTGTCAGTTGTCTGTTTCCATCATAATAAATAAATAAGAATTATGTATTCTAGTGAAGAAAAAGAAACATAAGCCTATGTAAGGTTGGGGAGGCGTAACATGTCATGTCCCTGGGAGTTTCTTCTGCTGTAGTGCATACGAAGCGGTGAGCAGGAAATCTGAGCTCTCTGACACCCAAGCTTTTGGTCTAAGCACCAGATCTCACCATTATGGTCATTGGGTTAATTACTATATAGGAGAAAATACAAGAAAATAAGATTTTCCAGAGTGATAATTTAATTTAGGTTGTTCTGTTCCACTGCTGAGATACAAACAGAACCAGTTTTGAGATGGCAGCTGACTCTGCAGGAATCAGTCCCTTAGCCAGGGACTCTACATTTTGAGCAATCAGCCTCCCAGGCACTGCATATGGGATGGGACTCACTTCTGCCTTCCTCTTCACTGAGATTAATTTTTGGTTTAATCTCAGTATTACCACAGGAAGAAGACTGTGGCCAGTATTTGGGAACTGAATGAGACGACTTTGATGACTACCCATGAATCATCATCCTCAGTATCAAAGGTTAACAAGAGTCTGGGACCAGTTCTCCCCTGCTATACCAGTGAAAATCTGAGTAGCTACATTCCCTCAAGCACAGAGAGGTTGACAGCATAGTCTCACCCCTTGTGGTTCCAGGCCTAAAGGAGATTCAGCAAATGGAAATAATTCTTGAGAGGCAGAGCCCTGATGTGCTCTCTCCATTCAAAGTAACAGTCCACTTTATGCGAAGTGACTCATTACCATGAGTGGAGGGAACGTGATTCAACCAGAAAAGTACATGTAATTTGCATAGATTACTTTCCCACTTGGTTTCTATGCTGTGGAGTAACAGGGACTGCCTTCAAGACAAAAAAAGAGGATAGCCCCATGAGTAATTCTTTGCTTAAGTATTAAGAGATAATAGATTGAAGAGACATTTGGCAGTCTAGAAAAAAAAAAACAAACCAAAACAAAAACCAAAACAAAAACCAAAACAAAAACCAAAACAAAAACCAAAACAAAAACCAAAACAAAAACCAAAACAAAAACCAAAACAAAAACCAAAACAAAAACCAAAACAAAAACCAAAACAAAAACCAAAACAAAAACCAAAACAAAAACCAAAACAAAAACCAAAACAAACCAAAACACACTGTGAAGAAGGAAGCCTTGCGTTCCAGTTATTTCTAGTGTTGTGGAAGTGAAATGAAACTAGTATTAGGAGGATGCTTCAAACACCACTTGCAAAGTAAGGAATAAATGTTTCTTTGCAGCCCATGGAAGCCAGTGCTGGAAGAGTGAAAGAGGAGGCAGCCTCAGGCATGAATTGGTTAGATTTAAAGTTTTGCTTTTCTTTCTGGGCTGGGTGCGACTTGTGTTGTTGTTCAGTGGTGACACCACCCTCACCAGGCTCTGTGGAAACACACACCACTGCAGAGCTGGTGGCTCACTTCTAGAAAGAAGGTAGTCTCCTTCAGACTCGCGCCTTGCTCTGGACACTGCACCATTTCACAAGATGAAACTCAAAAAGAGCTTTCAGCATTCATATATCAGACCATTAGCCTAAAATGAGGATGTGATTTCACTTACAACTCTGCACTGAAATGTAGTAGCTGAAGTGGATAGTTTATCATCTCTTTCACTGAAGCACTTGTCGGCAGAATCACGATAGGAGTAGGCAACTGGTTCCAGTGAAGTCACAAGGGCAAACCCAAACTTCTTTGTGCGTAAATGGTTTAACGTGACACAGCACGGGGGGAAGCAGAAGATCTGACAGGAAAAATAAACAGGAAAGAAAATATTACTTCAGAATAACTCATCCCAAGTAAATTGAGCTTTCCAGAGAAGCAGCATGCAAACTATTGGGTTTCAAGAATTTCATCCTGGCTCCAGGCAATGTATGATGCTTCACTTGACAAAGAAGCCAGACTGAAGAGCAACAACTTTGCTAGATTAAGAGAGCAAGGAGGGATCAGGGAGAACTGAAGTGACACACAGCTCACCAGATACAGGGCTCAATTTACTGTAAGAGAGCAGTCAAGCTTTGGACGTGGCAGATAAGCATAAAGACGTGAAAACTACAAAACCTTTCCCCACACTTTGAACCAACTGTGAAGTCGATAATGCTATGTTTTAAGAAGTGTTCAAAAGCAAAGTTGCACCTCCTTACAGCAGTGAAAAGCAGACACACAAATCAGCAGCCAACTACAAACCCTTGGCTTTACTCAGCTTTCCATCCACAGGCTCATATCTCATGAAGTCTGCTCCTTTTGCCTCGCATTTCTTATCCTTCTGACCCAGTGGCTCAGAGGTGGTTATCTACCTAAAACTGAGCTGCTGCTGGAAGAGAAGTCTCACCTCTGCTCTCCTGAAGGATGGGATATGTCACTGCAGGGGTGGGTGAAATTACACCCTCTACAAGGCAGTCCCTTAATCTTCCAAGTCATTTTTTCTTGAACCAACTATAAAAAAACAGCTGGAAAATAAAAAGAAGGTAGGTAATAGGAGGGCACTACAAAAATAAATAGAATTCAGCAATAAGAGAGCAAAAATTAAATCCCTATGAAGTGTCTGAAAATCAGCTTCACATCTTGATCTGGTTCAAAGTAGGGATGCAGCACATTCCTAAGAAAACCAGGACTCAGGAGAGGATAGCAAATACCAGAGTCTTCTCCCAGCACAGGAATATTCCCAATTCTCATAGCCCAGATAGTCCCAGAAATCCTACTATTACCCTGTCTACTCTTACCACATAATTCAAACTCCTTTTCTTTCCCACAGCACTTTGGCTGCGCTCCCAGCCAAGCTGGATGCATTTGCTTGTAGACAAGGCCCTGTGAGTCCACTCTCAGCAAGAAACATCACCCAGGACCTGAGCGCAGAACTAAGACACAGAAAGAGCCACAGCCACTTGAGAACTTCCTTTTAAATGGAAAAGTGATGCCTACTCTGGGAGACCTTGCAGCAGGAGAGACCAAACAGGTGACGAGACCATTGCTTCCAGCTGACAAGCAAAAGGGTGTGGGCTCTCCTTAGGAGCTGGCAGAGGTTCAACAGCTGTTTGGGGATCTGCTTCATTCTTGCTGCAGGAGAATTTCAGCAGACCCACTTCCAGAATGTGTTTAATAGCATGCACTAAAACATCAAATGATCCGCATCAGACAAAACAAACTGGTGGATATGGGTTATTTTAATGTGAAATAAACTAACCTGCAACGAATTCCTGGTATAGGTAATCTCTGCTGCAACCACCTCTCCAGGATTTTGGGGCCAGCAGATCCATCCCTAGCAATCTCCTCCCATTCCTTGCCCTTCTTCAGCTTGTTCCACCTCCCACCCTAGTGAGATGGCTGATGCTCAGGGTCCACGTGGATGTTCTTGCCCTGGGAGTCCTTTTGTGGAAGGGAATTGAATCAGCTCTGTTCCCTTTTCTGTTGCAGAAGGGCCCTATGAGTAACTGTCAAACAGACACACAGCATTTCTCACACTACCAGCTCATTCACTTTCCCTAAGGAAAAGGTTTGCTAGCTAATTTTTTTTTTTGTCCCTTTCAGAAGAGGGGAGGGAGGTGAGGAAGCCAGCAACAAGCCCTTGTAAGCACTGATACGGCCCTAAGGGCTTCTCCACATTAAAGCTTATACAGCAGTGCAACTCCTACAGGCTGTTATTGTGGTTTGTATTCGCACTCTCTACTCTTTAATTACAACTGTTGCTGACAACTGTTTACAAGACCACTTGCAGCTCTGTCTTGAAAATCAATTCACATGTCAACAGTTACACTGTGAATGGGCTTAAAGCAAATGAGTAAAGGCCATAAACTTGACATCAGAAAGTATATATCTCTAAAAAAGGAAGAGTTGGACTGCTCAAGGCATGTGACAGGGTGGCTCTGTGACCAGAGAAGTTGTCGAGGGACACAAGCCTCTGGTCACCAAAGGGATGCATACACAGTGGTGTGTGGACACCCAGAGGGTCGGTAGCTTTGTTTTCTTCTGCAACAATGACATGAACACATAACATTAATAATAATCAGCTTCGTAAATAGGATTAAACCCTCGAAAACATCAAAACTGTGTCTTCTCAACACTTCCCAGGATCATTTGTGAGTGGGCCATAGTTACAAGTGGCAGCAGCTGGAGAGCTCATCTCCAAACAAGACCTCCTTGAGCAGAGCTCCATGAGGAAACAGGAGTCAAAATGAACTAGGTGGGAGTTTACAAATGAGGAACCAAGGCACAGGAAGATTAATAATAATGATACTTAACATTTCTTTATTGCTTTAAATGGTCCACACCCTTTACAGACGTTGACCCTCACAATACCCTAGGGAGAGGTGAGTGGCTATTATTATCCTGTTTTTCACAGATGTGGACAAAAAGGCTGAAATGTGGCATTCCCCAGGTGAAGTAGTTGACAAGTAGTGAACATAATCCTCTGCTTCAAGACCAGCTCAAACGCTCCACATCCCCCTCATGAAAGAAAATACCGTAGTAATTCTCCTTCTGACCAAGCTTGTCTTATTGCTTCTCGTATCTGCAGCCATGCATCCTTAGTCCCTTGGCAGAAACAGTTGGTTCGAAGCCAGGCATGAGGTAGCTTCACCCAGCGAGGACAGATGACTCCTTTCCCTCAGACAACCCTCTCCCCCAGCCCTGGCTGCCACCAGTGCTCCAGGTGTGCATCCTTGATGGGCTTGCTCCTCATACACATCTTACCACACTACCAATTTTATTGCTCCGGTGCTTCCCATAACAATCTCCTCCTTTCCTCTGCTTTTCCAGCTGGAGGAGGACCACACAGGTCTGGGAATGGGGCTGAGCAATGATTTCTAGGAGGATAAATAGAAAGAAAGGAAACAGCTACCAGGCAATGTTGACATAAGTCTGAGTGGAAATTAAACAGTTTCTCACCAGCAGAGTGATCTTCTGGAACAGACCTGGGAGAGCAGTGGCAGGGGGGTGGGTGGTGGGGGGTAAAAATCAGGGATGAAAAAACCCCACAGTCAACCTATGTAGTCTCAAGATGGAGCTTGATAAATCTGTAGGGGTGGCTGCCTGGGACACATGGGATTGGACCTGCTGATGAAGGAGGTCTCTCCAGCCTGGTGATCCCTTCAGCTTCCTTGAAAACACTGAGCTGTTCAGCTCACAGCTGCCAAGGTTAATTTCTTTAGAACCCAGCCTGCCAGACAAACAAAGCTGGGACACCAAAGTGGTAATCAAGAAAATTGCATTGCAACAGTCAGCTTCAGCTCTGTTCCTGGCACTTTGGGAATTTGCATCTTTTCCTGACAGAGTACTCCCTTCCCTCCTGTGGCAGGGACTGCACTAGGACACTCTCACCTTAACAAATCCCTGGGATGCTTTGCCATAGCGCTGGCAGTCCCTCGCTCCAGTGGCACTCAGCCTACCTCCCTCTGTCACACCCAACTGCTCCAATTCATTAAGCTCTGCTACTGAAATAAATTAATAGCCAGGGTTTCCTGTGGTCGGCATGGTCTGCAGACATGGATCATACCCTCGTTTTGCCAAGCTCATGAAGAAGGTTGTAATGACAGCAATGGGAGTTGGTGCAATTAAGTAAAATATTAGGAATTTAAGTGCAAGAAGGCAGACCCTCCGGTCCCCTCCTCATTTCCCCTGGGTGCAGACACTCCCCGTCTCCCCCAAAATCAGTGATGCAGTGGGCACGCTTCCAGCCTGAGAGGATGAAAGGGACGGGTCAGAGGCCAGGTCCTCCTTCCTGACCCATAGGGTGTCAGAGGCAGCTAAAACCCATCCATCAAATGTAAGTACTTGGTTATCACAGAGGGAGTGCTTGGGGCTTTGTCTCCATGGGAAGATTGCATTGGTATCGTTCAGGGTATGAACACAAATTGCTGCAATCCCTTGGGGCCCTTCTTCACTAGAAAAATGTGAGTCCTTAATGCCCATTAATTAACTCAAAGTAGGCTTTGCGGGAAATGTGTAGTTTTCACATGAATCAGTAGGTTATATTAAAGACCAGCTCTGCATATTTTATTTGCTGTATGATTCAGCAAAACTCAAGCATGCACTTTAAACATGCGCTTAGAGCTCAGTGAAGTCAATGGAAGGCTGCTAAAAGGCTTCAGTGAATTGGACCTTATTTAGACTCTGGTGATTTAGGGATAGGCATCAGCAGTCAAAAATTTCCAATACTTTACCTCATACTGTAGTACCTGAACACGTTATCCTTTCCTTTCAGCTAGAAAACTGCTAGCACTATGAGAATAAGAAGATTCAGGCCTATAGAAGATTCAAGTTTGGCTTGCTTAAATTCAGTAGAGCTTTGTGGTCACAGTGCAGAGATGCGTGTTGTTTTCTGCAGGTCTAAGTCAGCCCCTCTGCAATAAGGACCAATACCCCAGTCATCTGCTTTCCTGAAAGCTGTTGTGCTAGCAGATTGAACTGCTTTGTGCCAAAAGGCTACAAGGCTCTGCCCAGATATGTTGGAGAGCTTGTGAAACTGCTGTGTGCTTTTGGAAAGCACTAGCAGCCTTGGAATGACAAGTTACTGCTATAAAGTTGAGAAGAGCATCTCTGGATCATCTGTGCTTTTCTTCCTGGAATGTATCAGGCATAAGGCAAGAACCACTCGAAGGGAATTTCCCATAGCTCTTTTCTCCTGCCATAAGAAGACGATATAGAAGGGTCCCAGAAGCAGTAAACACACCATCCTTCAAACTGGGGCTGCCTTGCAGCTGGGGCAGCAGATGCAAGACTCAGGCTGTTCCCCGTTCTCTCCTGCCCCAGCGAGCCTTTGAAAGGGCTCCTCTTCCTCTGTGCACAAAGTGTCAGCCACCAATGCCTAATGGTTGCTCTTTAACCTTAAAATATGACAGCACTGTGCTGCACTTATGTGATCCTGTAATCATATCTTCCTACAGATGCCCTTTTCATGCAGCTTAAATATTTTACAAATACATGTCTAAGTGCAAATCTACAGCATTAACTCTTGTATAGAGGGTACTTATTTTCAGCTAGGTGGCCAAGATTCCTATAAGTATAATTTACCATGCAGTATGACAGAGCTGGGCTAGAATGCACCACTTTTACTAGCTAAAATACAATAAAATATGCTACACCATGTTTCACAGATGAATCACTTCTAAACCATGCCTTTAAGTATTGTCTGTCACTGCAGTTCCTTATTGTAATACTTCGTGAGAGCGAGAGAAAAAGAGAGAGAAATTGCCCTTTAAATCTCCACAAAGCCTACCATCCAGAAGAAATTAGGGACATTTGTTCTTGGAGTCAGATGGGTTATGTAAGAGAAAGCTATACACAACAGGTTTTATTGGGGTGGAGGTGAGGGAAATGTGTTTTCACTTATTTATTTATATTATGTTTTATTTGAAGAATGTTCAAGGACCAGCTCGTGAACAAAACAAGACCCAAACTCTGTAAAGAGCAGTTATAGTCCAAAGGGCACAGACAATCATTTAATCTCAGCCCAAGCTTCCAGGCCACCAGGGTAGAGAGCCCAGTACAGCAGAACTTCCTGATACCTGCTTTGAATTAGCTCCCAAGAGGAGAGTCAACAGCATGTAGACAAAGCAAAGGAGTAGGTCAGGCAAAGCATCAGCAAATAGTAAGGTGTTTCCATATTCAGTAAGTGCCGAATGCTCTATGCAGTCCTTGCTTCAAAGGAGGACAGTACTGGAAAGAACTACCTAGAGTACAAGTCCACAGCAGTCACAGACAACCAGAGGAGCAGACAGTTATTTGGGAAACGGCCAAACAAGATCCATGCCAAAGACCTTGAACACTTCCCAATATCTAAAATCAACCTTTAATATGAAAGACCCAAAGTTACAGAAAGAGAAGAGTAATGATCTTCAATGGGATGTCTACAGTCTGGCCAAAGGCTTTATATAACTTATGTGATTGGAAGGCACGCGCTTCATTTCTGCTACTAAATGTATCTCCACTCACCAGATCCCCAGGTTTTCCAGCATTCCCTGGCTTGCCTGTGAGGGCCCTGGAGCCAAGTGTGGGGTTATCCCCTGGGCTGCTGAGCCCTTGGAGCGGGGCTGCTGAAGCCTTTCACAGACCCAAGAGTTTTTCTGTAGATTGCAGCAGGTTCTTTCTAAGCCAGACTCCCCACGGGCTCTTCTCTCTCTTCTTTAAAGCTACCACTGAAATAATGCAGTAAAGGAAAAGCTGGAATAACAGGGCTGTCACAGCTGGTGGCCACAGCTGCGAGTTTGGGCCAGAACACATTGTTCTTCCTTCTGCAGATGCTTTCTGTTAATAAGACATTTACTATTGAGATATTTTCTTCTTTGGGGATGTACAGCACAAGGCAAAACCAAGGTCAAAAAAAAAGTCCATTTTTTTCATTTACCACTTTGGCAGGATAAACAAGAAACCAGGAATGCTTCGGTCCCATCTGACATGAATAAATAATGCCCCTGTTATTCACTGCCTGTCAAAAGTTTCATCAAGACACAAGCTCAGGTTTAGAAAAATATCCAAAGGCCATTAAAATGCTGCATGATAGAAGAAAACTTGACCTTCGGGGCAAAGCAGCTTGGCACAAGTGCAGGAGCTATGCACGCCTGGTGCAAGGGTGTACATACACAAACGGCCTGATCCCTGCAGGGACTGCCATTAGAGCAGCAAGGGCTAGCTTGCATGTTAGAGCTCCACAATCCCTTGTCCACTGAAGATACAATCCAGCGTGAATTAACTCCAGCAAGTTTCTCCCCCTCCAACATATTGCAGAGAAGCCTCCTCTCCTGCTTATCTGAAAGCAAGCATTGTAACTATTTCATCCTGAACCGCAGTATTCAGTTGAGGCGAAAAGCCACTATATTGTGTCCCTCTGCCTTTTGTTCACATATATCTGAAAATAAAGTACTAAGAGAAAAATAAACCTGAGTGTGAGCTCAGTGCCAGTTTTTTCTGCCACCTTCAAGGAAAAGTGTGATTCAGGGTCACTGGTGATCTTTTTCGTGCCCAGCACTTGTCCCACGCTTGCACGCAGCTCTGTGTAGCTTGGATGGAGCTTCCTGCTTTGCTCCACCCACAGAGTTTTGGTTTTCTGTCTTGGGCTGCACAGCTGAGTGTGTCTCAGTACCAGAAACATTATTTAGTTGGACTAATGCCTTCCTGCGCATTTTGTAAACAGTTTGAGACCACGAGGTTTCACTATGTCTCATGACTTCTCCAGAAGGAGGTTGAGTCAGAACTGGTCAGTGAAGAAAGCTGTTGAATCTGAGACCCCCACTTCATTTGCTTCAGAATCTGGAAGGTGTACATTATGCTTTGCATGCATTTTTAGTTCACTTTCTTTAGTCGCCCTAGCAGTCTGGGAGGGGAGGCACAGGGAGGTGAGAATTTTTTCTTTTCTCTTTTTGACAAAACCAGAAAAAACCCCAAACCCTCAGAAGTACCAAGTCTCAGTTTTATGTGAGAACCTTCACAAAGCTTCCCCAGGCATTTGCATCCAGAATAACTGTCTCCAGGAGGCTGTAACACCCACTCTCAGCATTTTCCATGGAGCAGCAGCAAGTACCCCCCTCACCACGTGCTCTGTGGTCCCTGTAGTTGCACCCCACTCCTAACACATGGTGCTCACACCAGTGCAGGACAAAGCTGCCGGATTTGCCTGCCCCTCACTACCTCCGTGCCCACCATAAGATGTGCAAGAAGGCTGTGTGCATTTGAAGACATGAAAATCTCTGCCCTATAAGCCTGACTATGCTCAGCCTCTCTTTAAGCCCCCAAGATTTATGCATCCCCTCCATTTTAAGTAAACTCTCTTCCAAGAGCATGACTGTAAAGGTAAGTTCAGGCATAAAATTGTGTAAATTATATGGTTTGAGTTCCCCAGGGATTAACATGGTTTCTGCAGTCTCTCCACTACTCGAGCTCCCCCGTACTCTTCATAATCATTTCCAGCTTCCTTCATGCTCCCTGACTCAGGGCTATAACTCAGACTGTCACCCTCCGTGCTCGAGAGGCCTCTCTGGTAGCTTCTCAGCTGGCCCGGGGACCAGCCTTCGCGCAGAGCTCCACGTCCCCGGGCAGGAGGGACGAGGTGCCAGTGTCATGCAGGGTGGCTCAGTGCAGTGGTGCCCTCAGGGGTGCCAGGACAAGAGCTCTGCACGCAAGGCCCCCAAGAACAGAAACTAGGAGATAGAAGTCAGCACACTGTGACCTGCCTGAGGTCAGACCCCCAGCATAGCCCTAACCAGACCCTCATTTGCCAGGGCTTGCAGCAGGAGCAACGCAGCATACTAGAGAGAACCTCCCTGCCCACAGACAGCATAAGGGCTGTCATAGAGGGGAAAAAAAAATAAAAAAACAAAACACAAAACATGTCCTGGGCTTTTATGTACCTTGTACAGGAAAATATGCGCTAGTTTCTTTGGGGACAATGGGCTGTTGACTGAGGGGACTCGTGTGGTTTTTAAGACCACCTATTTTACATCTAAATTGTGAAACTGCATAAAACTTTCCTTGGCAGTAAATGACTTCTATAAAGATCAGAAATGGACATTGTTTATTGCCTATTGATTTCAGGAATGAAGAATGTGCACATGGCACAAGAACCAAGCGTTTGCACTACAAACACTCGTATAATTATGGGAGAAGTACACATTAATGAGGGACCAACTATATTTTCCTTAAGTGCAAAGTGTATTTAAAAGGAGAAGGTGGCTCCTAGATCTTTTGAAGTCAGAAGCTGTTAAACAGTCAGCGCCTAGAAATTTAAAATTCCTTCACATCAGGGCTCTTGGATCTGTGATCAATAGGGATTAAGTCAGACAGGACTTTTCAAAGTCTCTAGCTTTATTAACAAATAGGAAACTGAAATACTGAGGCACTGCTGGAGACACCTGTGAGATCTTGGTGCCGGCAGAGAGGCGAGGGGAGAGAGCATTGCCTCTCCCGTGTTGAGGCAGCTACATGAGCATTGTACCAGGCTGATTCAACTTCAGCCACAGAAATGAAACCTAGGTGCTAATTTCCTATCTTTTGATGCTTGCCTGGCTATCTCCTGATTGCCTGCTAGTCTGCAGAGGAGGTTTCCTGCCAAATTTCAAGACTCCCTACTCCTAAGTGTGCTACTGTGGTACGCGTTTCCCGTCAAGAGCTCTCTTCTGCAGCAGCATAGCAGTCACTATATGGGGTTTTGCTTCCTTGTTGATGACAGTATTTTTCTCCTTTGCAAAGAAGAGGCCAGCTGGTTACCCAGGAGGCTGACAATCTCTGCTGCCCTGGGGAGAAGTTTCTGAAGGGCACCAGAGTGCCCTGGGCAAGGGAGGCAGAGGTTGGAGAAAGCAGGCAGCTGGGCCTTGCCGGTGATGGAGCCAAGCTCCCCGGCCATTTGCTGCAGCTCAGATGACAGTCACCAAGTTTAAATCAGTTTTGGAAGCAAAAGCACACCTGCAGGCAGACAGAGGGCAGGGAGGACAGAGACAGATATTTTGCATTTTCTCCATTTACAAAGTTCAATGCTCCTGCTTTTATTCTAACAAAATCTTGCCTGATTGGTTTTTGCTTGTTTGTTTTAAGATTAAAATCTTGAAAAGCTTCTTTGGGGACCTCAACTGAAGAGGGAACAGGTCCTCTTCAAAGCTCTGTCTAAGTCAGGGTGCCATCACAGGGAACTTCCTTTTGCAGAACTTTTCTGCTGTTACTTAAAGCCCTGAAGCCTTTGAGTTATAAAGGAAGAAGAACTCCCTCTGTTTCTGGTTCATATCACAAAGCAAGTGGACTGATTTGTAAAATCAGCGTTACATGTTACATGAAGGTCAGCTGCTCAGATTTCTGAATATTTGGACCCATCTGAGTGTTTGCAGTTGAGCTTTATCATGTCATCTGGTCTTTAGACCACTATGCAAAATGGTTCATGAGTCTGTACGAGGCATGGGTTTGCTTATGAACATCAGCTCAGTATTTGAGCCGACCACCTGCATTCAGTACCTTACATTTTTTGTAACAGCACCACTTGAATATTATTACTCTACAGGCTGGCCCTGGGGTTAGATTTGCTGTTCGTGTGGTGAACCTCATCCATCCCAGATATATGAGCATGCTAGCGATAGCTGGGCAAGCTGGGCAATTAGCAACAATTTTGTAAGTGAGGTTAAAGACCTGGGTGCATCACAGAGAAAGCCAAGAACTGCAACCTCCAGGACAGGAGTGAAAGATGGGACGTGCGTACATCACCTAGACCCTCCAGGACCAGTTTTAACCTCTCCTCCACCACATCATCTTCCAATCTGCTTGATCTCACCAGGATTCTCTCACTGCCACCCTGCATTCCCAAGTACACAGAAGAGTAGTTGGAGGGTTGTGCTCATGTCTGCCCGCTGGCAAAAATCTCCAAAACATCAGCCAACAGCTGGAGCCCACTCAGGTCGATGCATCTATTCCCCCATGTGTAACCTCAGACCACACCTTGTCCTGCCCTGGAGCAGGGACAGGCTCAGGGAACCCATGTCTGTGCTCTTTGAGGACTGCCGTTAAGAAATGCCTTGTTAAAGAGTTACAAGACAGTCTTCATTTGCTCCTGTCACCTGAGGAGCACCAAAAAAAGAACAATTGATCCAAATATATCTTTTTTTTTTTAATAGTCAAGGAAAGAGAAAAGAAATTAAGATTCTTTTCCTTCCCTGGCAGTTTTCCATTTGAGTTTGGACTGAATAAAGCATTAGGTCCCGGGCCCATAGAGGCAACATAAAGGCAGCAATTCTATAATTCTATAAAAGAGGAGCAAAGATTAAGAGCTCTGCTCTGATCAGATCCAGAAATCAATTTCTTCTTCTTGTAGAGTTCTCTTTATTTACCGATTTTTTGCAGTTTTACTAGAGTTATAAATATGCTGTCTTTTGAGGGAAAAAAAAAAAAAAGAAAAAAAAAAAAGGTCTCCTGCAAAAGTAAGAAATCCAGTCCTTTCTTTTTATATCTAGCAGGTGCAAGATACCAAAAGAGATTTCCTTCTCAGCAGACACTGTATCCAAACACTGTGGTTTCATTTACAATAATTCCTGCATGAATGAGCTAAGCCCTGTTGTTGCCATGTCTTTGGATTTATGATGTGGTCAACAGTTTGTTATTTTCTTCTCTGCTTTCCAATTGCCTTTGTCTCGCTCGGGTGACAAGAGAGGCTGAGGTGAGTCATCTGGCCATTGGAAACTGCCATGCATCTTAACCAAGTGGCAGCTTGAACCTCCGGGAACCCCAGTAGCGTGTCTCAGCCAGAGATGCATTTTAATGACAAATTGCTGAGATGAGCACGGCTCAGAGCCCGAGTCTGTTGTCCTCGGCACAACATTATCACATTGACTGGCGGAGCAAAATGTTTTATGTTGCTGTGAAAGGAACCGACACGGCTGGAGATTTAATCATTTTGGATTCATCTTGGCATGACGCCACTAGTGCGTATAAATGGAGTGTTTAATGTTTAATGTGCTGTTCTGACTAAGCTGTGACCTTCTGACGCAATTGCATGTTGGGGATTTCTGATGCCATGTCACTACAAGCAGCATTGCCACTTACACAGTTTGAAGTGGGTGAAAACCACGTAGACTGCCTGAGCAGCCTGCCCGGCCCAGGGCTTGGCGTTCAGCAAGGGCCTGGGACCAGCCTGGGACCAGTGGACTGGCCAGAGTGCTCCACTGGTGGCTTCTTGACTCAGCAGCACACGCTTGTGGTGCACAGCATGATTTCACTGACCACATTGGTCTGTGCCTATTAAATAACTGCACAAGTTCAGAAAGAGCATCCATCTGATAGCACGTCACTTGGTTTGGGGAAATACAACAATCTGGAAAATAAGGTAGCACCAACTGGAGGACCCTCCTCTTCCCCCACTTCACTCCAGGACAGCTTTCCACAGCTGGAGACCGCAGAGGAGAGTGGAAGTCCTGCAACCCTGTCAAAGGATCAGGAGTCCTGGATCTCTGCCTCACATTGTACAAAAGTAGAGTAAGTACTAAAATATTATGGAAATCGAATCAAAAGGGGAAATGCTTATTTTGTGCATATATTTTTCTTCCATTCTTCTCCCCAGCCCAGCAAAATGACAGACTCCTACAACAAACAAGTTTCCTGAGGATGCCTTTATCAGCCAAAACAGGGATTGTTTGCAACGTTCCTCTCTTTCCCTCTGCCACATCATTTTTATTGGCTTGCTCAGTTTCCGCTGCATGTGCTTCTCACTTCACCAGAGGAAGTGAGCAACACACAGGCTAGGCATGAGAACGATATTAAAGAGAGAATTGAAAAGCAGTTAATACAAACGAAACTAGGATCAGATTGAGGCTAGCCCCTGCTCTCTGTCTAATATCATTATTGGTTTTTAAGTATCTAAATGCTATGAGGAGATTTCAAGTGGTGATGTTTGTACTTTGCACCAGTGTGGGTCAGACAGAATATAAAGCAAACTACCACATGTTCTGCCCCAAGGAGTCTACACTCCAATTTCCTCCTGTCCTGAGAATTAGGTATAATTTGTTGCCTGAGCATTTCAAATGCCAAATGTGGCAGGATTTGCTCTAGTCAAACTCAGCACTACTGCTGAGAAATCAGCTCTGAAACTGAGATATGTTATTTTCTTTGAACATTTCCTCTCTGTTGCTAAACCCTACACCACTTTCAGTATCTGTTGAGTTTCTTGGATGGTTTTTCTGGGACTGGAATAGACCTCAGGAAACCGCATAGTTCATCTCCTTCCTCCTGGGAGGACTGGGTAATGAAGTCATCCCTGACAAATGTTCACTATTCTTAAAGACCTTCCCAAAGTGGAGGTCTTGTAGCCTGCTCAGGTGAGCCATTCAAACACCTCGTAATTGTGGAAAATATATGACGCATTGGAAAAATCTCCATAGTATTACTTCAATCCCACTCTACCATCTGCTTCAGTTTTAGTAATGACATCTTTTAGCATCAGTGAAAATCTCTAACTCAGTAGTTGCAGGACAATAACACACACGGGTATCATTGTAGTCAGAAAGCTTCCAGGAACAAATGGATTTCAAGAGATTTGCTGAGCTTTAGTTGTAAGGTTAACTCTGGCTATAAGAAGAAAACAGAGGGCCTGTAAGATATCAGGAGAAGAGCTAGGTTAGACAAATGGTATGGAATGGTGTAAGAGCAAAGAAGATCTGTCCTGGCAAGCATCATTATCCAGTGGAAGGTATGACCATATGCTGGGCAGCTAATGCAGTCAAATGTCAACCTTTCTGGTCAGAGTGTCAGGACAGGTCTTTCTACAAAGTAGATGTCAGCCTACTAGGAACCAGACAGGAATTGGCAACTCATATCAGAGTGCTAACCACCATCAGATGAATGATGAGGACGCTCGCTCATTACTAACATGGGCTGATCTTGAACCTACGTGGTGCAAGGGAAAACACCTCTGAGTCATCCCAACTCTGTTTACTGTTAGCAGTGAGTGCCGAGAAGGGAGCAGACTCCTGGAGTGCCTCCTGCCACAGAGACACATACATATAGGTGATACTTTGCAGAGTAAATAGAAAGGCTGGCTGCTGCAGCAAGGAGTGTCCTAGTGGGAAACGGTTCAGAGCAGAGCGAGGCTTGCTGTGGTTTCAGTTTGCGTGTTCCATCAGCTTTCATCTCCAGCAAGTGCTTGTGCGTGCCTGGTTCTTAGGAATATATGTATTATGATATATAATTTAACTTCTCTGGTAGGAAGTTCAGCTGTGTTCCTCACTCAAGTACTCAGCCGAGCTGCTCAGAAAGGTTGTTGCATCTCATTCAACAGCTTCCAGTCCCAGCTGATTTCCCACGCTGAGAAAGGTGCCTAACAACCCTTCTCGTTGCTCAGATCTCCAGGGGAGAGGACCATTTCTTCTTTCCTCCTAAGCCATTCACATAGCCTGCAATCTGGTCCCACATCCCTCAGCCCTCATCAGCTCTGGGTACAAGAAGCTGAGTCTTACAAAGGTCAGAGTTGGACCCATGAATCCAGGGCCTGACCTAACCCACTAGAATGGAAAAGTCTCAGTACCACAGAGACAAGAGACTGTAGACACATCATGTCCTATATGCATTTACACAAAGATGCAGTTTGACAGTATTTGAACGTATTCCCAGGTTCCAAGTTTTTTTTTTTTTAATATGTTATTTAAAAATCCTCTCACACAGAGAAGATTTTTTAATAAAATGCTATTTGAGAAAAGAATAAAGTTGGGATTTTGCTGAAGCCAGAGGGTCTAGATAACACTACCAAGTAATGAAACAGTGCTCAGCTAACCTGACTAATGGGCTTATCTGGATGGTCTGTGGGTTTCCTTTGTCTCCTAGCCAAAACTTGAGAAAACACCTGCAGCAAAAATCTTATCTGCACTCTTCAGTTTTCTTTCCTCCCTCATCTCCTGCACTGTGTGCTCTGAATAGTTTGTTTCCCTCCTCCCACTACCCCATTTATCAGCACAGCACTGATTTTGTTAAAATAATGTTACATTTCTAGGACTAGGCTCCAAGCCTTCTTGGATGGAATTGGAAGTATTATACATTTCTTTTGTTCAACAAAGAGAAATAAGATGGGAGTAAATTGGTGAAGGAGCTTCAGGCTGATACCCCTGACCTCCCAGCTGAGACCATGCACCACCACAAGTCAGTTATGGCAGTTCATCTGCCAGTGGTGCCACTGAGCTGCTGTGAGTTCCTCTCAGTCAGGTGCCAGTGCCCACCCTAGCAGATACAACAGACATGGAAAAAGGCAATAACGAAAGCCCAGGTGGGAACTCTGGCTACTTATCAGCAGCTTATGGAAATTTTGAGTACATCAGAGCAGGCTGTTTGGCCTAGAGAACACAAGGTCACCTGAAGTGTTTGAGGATGGCTCACGTTGAAGGACAAAGCTGTGCATGTACCTGGCTGCAGGGAAAGCAGATCCCTGGCAGTGTTTCACTGCAGACGGAAAAGGAGGGATCCATGAGAGGATAAAGCAGAGCCCCAGGGCCAGCGATAGGTTTGGAATAAAGGTCACTCTGGTCTGATGACCCTGAGAAGAGGGAAAAAGCGGGTACTTGGGACTCATCCTTGATATAACTGCAGCAGAAGCTACAGGAACAAAATGGCATCTCAGTCCCAGGTTAATTTATAGTAGAAGAGCAAGAAGTAGCAGACAGAGGGTGTCAGAAACATGTGCAAACAGAAGAACAGCTGACTAAGCATAACCAGAAACACATCTGACATGGAATGCATCTCACTGTACCTTAGAGACATCTCTCTCTTCCCCCCCCACATAGTGACTCTGGACTCCCTGTGTAGTCACAGGAAAAAAAGAGGCCTATTTACAGAATGATTCATCTGACCTATTTTAGACATTTACTCTAGCATACAATGACTCATGTCCTTGGGGTGCCCATTTCTTTCCTATAAACAAGAGTCTAGACAAGTAACTCAGATGTAGACATCCACAATTAGATGTCTACATTTGGACAGATGAATTCTGCCTCTAATGTTCAACCAGAAATCAACCTACAAGCTATGCCAAAGACAGCTCTGGTTGATAGCCACTATAGGGAAGAGAAACAGGGTCATTCATTCTTTTTGATGGTGCGTAGCTCCCTGCACAAAACGCTTAAAGCACTAGCTAGAAGATTAACCATCCTGTGAATGGCTGCGATAGTACTACTGGAACAGCAGTGGGGACCAGTAAAAGGAGATTCATTATTGCAACTATCTAACTTGCACCTGTGTCTAATTACCTGGTGTCAGATCCCTTTTCAATCAAAGGAATTTGGCAAAAGGAAGCAAAAAATCAAACAAGTTTGTCATGCGATCTTCTCTCAGGGTGTGTTGGTAATGGAACAGATGGGCGTCTGGCCATGGGCTTCCACTCTCCCAGACTTGAGACACCACAAGAAAAGCTGGTGCCAAATCTTGTGTCCCTTGGGATTAGCAGAACTGGTGCTGTGCTTTCCAACATGGGGCTCTTGGGAGCCCCTTGGAGCTGGGGTAGCTGGCAGGATCTCATGAGGTTTTAGGAACCAATAATCTGGACAAAACATCAGGTCAGACCACTGGGAGGGCTTTTTTGACAATTTTAAAGCGTTTCTCATTTCAGCCTGTCAGTCTGATTTCCTACAGCTCATACATTCACACTGTCTGTGTCTCCCTCAACAACTTTGAACTCATTGAGCAATTTCAGCCAAATTTGACAGAGAGATAACAGCCTCAGAGACGATTCAGTTCCTCAAAGGTTCACAAAAATAGACATCCACGTAAAGGAGAGAGATGTTATGAGTAACCTCAACTGAACCAAAGGCTGCAACGTGTGCTCAGCCTTGATTAGGCACAGGAGAATCCATGAGGGAAAGAGCCATTGCAGGTCCCTCAGACCCCAACCCTGGGGACAGTTTTCCTGAACTTCTCAGCAACCCAGACACACAGCCCCAGAGCAAACCAGGCTCAGTTTAATCCAGCAGCCACAGAGCCCTGGGGTTATTCTCCAAGGGCTTATGGAATCAACTGAAGATTCAATGCACAAAGTCATCTCAAATTAAAAAAAAAAAAAAAAAAAAAAACAAACAAAAAAAAAACCAACAGTTCTATTTTAATGTTGCAACTGAGGTTTAAAATGTGGAAATTTAGGATATCTATCTCACTGAGCTGAGTTTTTGGAGGGAAAAGTATTTTCTGGTGTAAACCACCTGATGGGAAGGTTGCCCAGCAGCTTCTGCTATCACACCCCTTGGGGCAGCAGCTGCCGGGGCAGCATCTCCCAGGGAAGCACTGTCCCTGGCCAAGCCTGGGCAGGGAGCACACCACAGCCCTCACCGCTGCCACCGGCCAGCCAATGTCCCTGCCCTAGGTGAGGATTCAAGAGCCACTGGCTGTTATTCCCAATCCCCATTGATCAAGGAAAGGTGGGAGGCTGTCACCTGCCTCCCAGTGCCACTGAACTTCAGCTGTGCTTTGGATCCCTCTAAGCTTTCTATGTGCTCTGCCAACAATTTGCAGCAACTGAAGGAGATGCCTCGCAGCTCAGCAGAGACACCAGAGGCCCCCACTCGCTTCTCACTCATAAGGAGTGAGTGGAGAGGAGGCTGCTGGCACCACAGCCACAAACTCTGGAAGGGGTCAGGGAGTCTTGCAGAGCAGAGAAGCTGGAAGGGGGATGCAGCTCTCAGTCAGGCTGGCACCATGGGATTCAGGCTAATCAGGCTTGTAGGGTTGCCATGGATGTGGATGAAAAGGAAAAGCTCCATGTCAGCAGGGAACTTTGCATGCTCTTGGCCAAATTCTCCATGGCTCGCTCCCCAGCGAGAGCCAGGTGTCTGGCTGTAGGAACAGCACTGCTCCGAGAGCCCAGGGATGGAGGGATACAATACTGAGTTACAGATGGATGCTCCTCATGCAGGGTGGCTGGGTGCCTTTCCCTGTGCATGCCAAAGGGACATGCCTGCAGGAAAAGGGCAGCTGAAGTGTAAGAAATGCATCCCTTCCTCAGCATCAAACAGAGCCATGGACACTCCCAAGCCAAGGCTGAAAGAGAGCAAAAAACATAACTCTGTCTTCCCCTCCTGTTCCAAGTGGTGGGAGCAGCACCAATTCTGACAGGCCAGCATCAGGGTTTCATTATAGGGAAACACGATTTTATCAGCGTGTACAAAACCTTGCAACATCTGGGCACAGGAGAGGCAAGAGTTTTGAGAATGAGGACTGAGAGGGAGGAAATCTGCATCATCATCTGATTTATGTTGATACCTCTCAACCTCCCCCTTTTCCCTTCCCACACTGCCCAAAGCTGTAGCACCTGCAAGAGCCCCCAAACAGCTCTGCTGTCGCAGAGGAAGCAGTTGCTATAAAATGGCAAGCACAGGGCTCCGGCTTCCTCAGCTGCTGCCCATTGCCAGAGCACAGCAGTCCAGCCCTGCACAGTCAACGCCTGGGAAATTCCACCAGTCTGCCCCTCTGGTGACCCCCAAGTGATGCATTTTTATTCTCTGTCTGACCTTATCACTCCCACAGGTATCAGAAGCCGGAAAAAGCCAGAAATATGTGCTTGCAGTGGGCTGCCACATTTTTGGCATAAAAGAAAACAAAACAGCATCAGAAGTAAGGGGCTGACTCTGAGGAAAGAAGCACATAAAAAGCTCCAGACATCCTGAAGTGCTCAGACAACATGAAGGCAGGCTGTCGGCCACCCTGAGAAAATACAGATAAGCCAGAAACCCGCATCTCCCACATGCCAGAGCTCTATGAGCTGGAGGAAAACTTAGCTGCTCTGCAGCCAGAGCTGCCTGGTTGCCAAACACTCTTAACCAGCAGCCCGGGGAGCAGCGAGTGGAGGGGAGATGCTCTTTCTGGGCACCACCTAGGTTATTTACATACACACCAGTCACACTGACATCAGATTATTTTCGGTAAATACATTTTCCCCCCAGCACAGGTTCTCCTGCAGTTCAAGTAGCATGAGTACTGTATCTTGCTACCTCATTTGTTTTAAATGAGCTCTAAACTGGCATTACAGAAACAAACCTCTCTCCTATTCACAGCCATAATGTTAATGGAGAGGACCAAAACCCCAAAGAATACCAGGCTCTCACACCAGCTCTACAATGCTGTTCCATCCAAGGCGACAGGGTACCAAAGATCACATCATGTTCAGCCAAGCTCTTTCAGATAGCGACCCTGGGCCAAACACTCCCTGCTACCTTCTGTTCCAAGGCAACATCACCGTCTCTAATAACACATCAGGGCTACAAAGCGTTCTCTAAAAACTATGAAAAAAGTGGGCTTTGCTCAGCGAGGGAAGAACCTGCTCATGGGGTGCAGAGCTTACACACATGTGCATCTGCACATGGGAGACTGCTTTTACAACAGTGGCTTTTAATGGTTTCTTACACACTGTTCTGCTGATTGATAGCTTACCACGGAGCTGTTAACGCAGCAATATCCCAGCCCTATTTACAGACATCTCTGCACATTTACTTTGTCACAAGTAAACTCTGCACAGGGCAATAAAGCTTAAGGTAATGACTTCTTCAGCACAAAGCCAGCAATTTCCTGTCAGCTTGGTTTACAAATGGCTAACTCTGGGGTTAATTTTCAACTGTGGCTCCAAAGATGGCTATGCAAAGTGGGGGTGAGGGGAGGGAGACACTCCAGGCTGTGCCACTCAGAGCTGTGGCATCCCTGCTCTGAAGGATGAACACTGGGGCAAATCCACCCCATGCTCCCGTGTCCTTGCCCAGAGGCACACTGTTTTGTTCCTTTCCATCAGCAGGAAAGCAAGTGAATGTCAACCCCAACTCTCAGGCTAACTACCAAATCTTACTGGTTTTATGCATCCTTCTCAAAGCCAACTTTGCTGCTACACAGCTGAGAAGACAAGGCCATGACACGAGGGGAGACCACAGTGGGTTTCTCCTCCAGAGGTCTTTCTGAGGGAAAGGTATGGAGACAGGCATCTCAGCACACATCCTGCAGCATCACGCAGCGGTACCGGTGTGACCTGGGTGGGCACTGTAACCCGCACTCCTGCCACCACCCGAGGCACTCCTGCTAGCAGCAGGCCATGCATGGGGGTTATGGCATTATGAGCAGCAGAGCAGACCAGCAGCCTGAACAAGCCTGTGAATACCCGCGTGGGCTCCAGCACCCTTCTCTGGGGCCTACAGAAACAGGGCAGCAAAGCCATAAACCAGCAAGCTAGGCCACAGATAACCTGCACACACTCACTGCAGCTATCTCATTCCCTGCATCAGGGAAAACAAAGTGGGTATTATTGCACTCTCCTGCATTCATCAACCTTCACGTGCCGAAACTAGGAGCTTAACATCTCCAGCCTCCTTCTATAATTAGTGCAGAGAGAGGATCTCTGAGAACAGGAGTCTATTTTAGGTGTTGTGAGTCACCTTCCACAGACATATATCTTTTTTTTTTTGCACTGACCATATAGAAAGATCTAAAAGTAGGTACCTAAAATAGATGGTATAAATATGCATTGAAAGCTTGGAGTATGCTGCCCTTTAACTGGGTTATGATGTTCTTCCTTAACCAGGGTGTGAAAATACTTTGTCACATTGAAATCTAAACCTCTGTACCTAGGAGGGCTGTCAGCAGCTGACGCAGGCACAGAGAGGACAAGATGATGCTGGTGGAATTTTTGCAAACCACCTCAGTCCAGCATCCTAATCCCACTGGAAAACACCAAACTGCTCTGCCCTTGCCTTGGTGCAGGCCTGTCTTGCTTTGGTATCATTGAAAATGAAGGAAAAGTGAATATAATTCCATCTGTGAATAAAGGGCCAAAAGATCAAAAGCTCCTGTTGGCTCTGTCTCCAAAGGTAGGACTGTATGTAACATTTTCATTTTTGGCCATGGCTAAAAGGAGAAGAAACTGAAGATGGGAAAAGGCATCCTCCTGATGCAGTCCTGCATGTGTGGAGGGCACAGCGTTAGGGGAAGGGCTAGAGTGGAGCTTCAGAGTTTTTCCATGGTACAGCCCACGTTTTTGGGGCTTCACCTTTTTCCCTCATCTTCCAAGCTTTTCTTATTTTTTCCACTGAATGTCCTTCTGCCCTTTCACAACAATTTCAGAAACAAAATTTGCATTGTTTAGAGGAACTCCTATTTGCAAAAGCCCAGTCCTTAATTTTTTGCTTATTCTTACCAAGATCTTGATCCCATTGTTTCATTTCTACCTAGAAACTACTCAGTCTCCTGTTTCCATTATGAGCTATTGTGTTTGTTCCCTTTTTCTGTCCTTCCCAATTTATCCTACAAGATCCTCCTTTACCCTCATAGTTTCCATGAAGGTTCCCTCAGCCCCTTCTGTAAATACTTCAGAACTTTAGAGAATGAACCATGCTTCAGCTCTGCATCCTCTTAAACAGCTCGCTGAATATGCTTCTTGTTATTTTTAAGAATCTGTTAGAATTAAACCCCAGTAAGAAATCTGCCACCATTGCAGGGGATAGCACATTAATCAAAGACACATCCCTCTCCCCAGCTGCCTGGGCAGGGCCCAGCCTGGGATTGATAAATTGCACCTGCAGGTAACTAATAAATCTGAGAAGTCATTTGCTTTTTATGAACAGGAGCAGTGGGGGATCCAGCTGCCGAAGGAATTTGGGTGGAAGAGGAGCAGTGCCTAGAGTTCATGACACCTTTCCTGTCCTATTCCCCTGATCCCTGTTGCACCTGATGCCCGCCTGCTGATCTGCCACCAAGCAGACCAGGTCCTGCTGTGCTGAGATGAGAAATACTTAGATTAGGCTCTGGATTTTTATTTCGGAGGCACATGGCAGGAGCATAGCCAGCGCATCCTTCTGCTGTCACAGAGCTGGTGGTGGCACGGCTGAGCACCACATCAGCCAGCCCGGAGGGGCTGCGAGAGGAGGGGAGGATGCACTGGGGTTAGAGCACTGCCCCAGGACACGGGACACAGCTGCAGTTCTGCCAGGGCTCAGCAAACTGGAGACACTTTCTCTAACCATGCCTGCCTGTGCTGGAGGAGGAATTTCACAGTTCTCAGTCTCGGTGTGGCAGGGAAGCAACTCATGAGGGGTGAGGCCGGACTCGGATGTGTTGTCCTGGGACAGCTCAACTCCTCTCACCCAAACATCGCTGCCTTCCCCCCCACTACAGCCCTGAGCAACTGTCCCTGTTCCCGTGCTCTGTTTGAATATTACATCTCAAGAGTTTGGGAAACATTCCTCGCCCTCCTTGGACGGAAATATTTTTATGATGTCTACATCACAAAAATCTGCAAAAAAATAGGATAAATCATTAATTATGCATCTGGTCCTAGACAATACCAAAACTGATTCTGTTTAAAAGCATCGGGGTCAAGAAAAAAAACATCTGCTGTAGTATTGCCCAAAATATAATTTCCTGTTTTCTCCAGATAACAAACTCCCCATGGTACCCAGCTCTTCATACCTATGCATTTCACAAAGCTGAACACATGGTCACTAGCAAACACACACCAACCACCTACATTTCAGATATTCAGAAGGGAGGATCAGAAAGAGAACACGATCACAGAAGAGATCAGGCAAGACATGGGTTAAAATGTTTCCTCCCTCCCCCTTCCTTTTCTTTTCATGTGAACATCATTAGGGCAGCCAGGAAAAGCTTTCCCGATACAAGCAGCAGTTTCTCCAGAAAATCAGGAGCACACACGGGCAGTGCAGCTCAGTCCCTGGGTGCAGAAGGAACAGTCTGCAGGCATCCACTCGACCTCTCATCAGTAACAAATGCTTTTCCCTGATACCGGGTGTATTAGGCATTAGAGCACAATCTAGATGTTGAACTTCAAATCACAAAGCTGCCTTAAAGCCTGTATTTCCCCACCGTCCTCACTGAAACAGAGAATTGGGAAACTTGTTTGGAAATTCAGAAGTGGTTGGGATCAAACACACTACACCGAGATAGAGGCGATCATTATTCTGCTCCTGGCTTTGCTGGCCTCTCCAGGGGCTTTGAGTCATTGGATACCAAAAAGGATCTCTGCTATCTAAATGCCCCTTTTTCAAAGCCAACCTCTCTCTGGGCAGGGAGGATGAAAGAAGGGTTTTCTATGCCTGTCAGTGCCACGTCTGGAGGATAAATCTGTCCCTTCCCCTGGGCACTGAGTGAAGAGCTGGTTTAGCTTGTGTGACCCCACAGTGCCTACCATCAGGTGCAGAGCATCCGGGCTAAAGCACCCATGGGGAACAAGCACTTACTGTGATGGTTATGCTGATAAACACCAGTGAGACAGAGTGTTTTGATCCCACTCTGGCCCAGCTCAGGGCAGCGGTGGCAGGAGTCCCAGGAGAGCTGCTGAAGCAGGTTCTCTTGCCCTGAGGGATGCAGGAATGTACCCCTCACCCTGGGGGAAGCATCGTATGGCCAGAACGTCCCCATCCTTGCCCCTGCACAAAAAACCCACAGCAGTGCTATACTACTGATCCCACCAGCCTCCTGCTCTGAGGACAGCCACAGCACTGGGCAATATCTCCCACTCATCCAGAGTCAGAGACACCGCAGATCAAGATGCCACATCCAGTGAGTGGTCTCATAGCACTCCTGGTCCATCTCTGGCATCCACAGCATGTTTGTCATCATGGAACATCAACCCTAAATCCACATCCTTGTCCATAATCAGCAGCTGTGACTTTTTTTTTCCCCCTTCCGTAAACAGGGCTGCTCTGATATTTGTTCACAACATGTGCTGTGTATAGCATCAGAGGGGGATTACTTACTGCCAATTACTACGTTAAAGGTCAAGTGGAACGATGTACTAATTGCCTTGTTATAGCTATTAAAGCTATATTATGCAAGCAAGGCACTCTTAAGAGTATCTGCATGCTGTATGGTAATACATGAGGTATAACATTATCTGCTAAGAAGTGATTGCTGATATTGTCATAGCCTCTTTAATAATGTATAAATGGTATTTTTATATCATATATAAATATAATAATAGTTTTAGATATATATAAAGAATAGAAACTTTCAAGTTCAAGGCTTGCCAGGGGGATCTTCAAGCTACTGAAAACAATGGGTCTCTCACTGCCTAGCCACTAAAGCAAAAGCACTAACACTGTACTGAGCAAATCCTAACCCTTAAAAAGCACCAAATACAGCAAGAAATATCACTCCTACAAAGAAGAGGAGAGGAGACATCTCATCTCTTCCCAACAACATGAAAACTGAGGGCTGCCTTACTGGCTGGCAACAGGCCAGCCCAGGCATTTCAGTGATCTCTGCCTTTCCCGGGGTCCGATCTCTCGCCAGAGGGCTTCAGACACACACACGTAAGGGAAGCCCGGTGAGATTTCATGCAACTCAAAACTCCCTCTTGCATCTTTGCAGGGAGCTAATTCAGTGCCTCTTAGAGGGCTTACAGACGGACAAATGTGTGAGCTGCTCTGGGGATTTGCAGCTGTGGGGAAGCGAGGTGACATGAATGGCACCATGGCTTTCTGCAGCCAGGGGAAGAAAATAGCCTGCTGTCTCCCCGCTTCCCACCGTTATGACCTCCTGGATCATGGTCATGCATAGCTGGAGTCATCTCTGCTGTTCAGACATTGTGTGAAAGTGTCAAAATATTAATAGGAGGTAACTATTCCCTCGTGGCAATTTTTATGAACGGCAGGATGAAAGGACAGAATGAGATAAAAATCAACTTTAAAAGGCTTTTTATCCTCAGTCAGGGTCATTTACAAGCTCTCTTATAACTGCTTATAACATTTTTCTGCAGCTCCAGCTATAGTCCTTACACAGTTCTTGTAGACCATCTTTGTGATAAGGCCACTCCGTGGCCAGATACATACAGAAGTGTTTTACAGCTGGGACATGAGTCCAGCTTCCAAAAACACAATTCAAACTGGAGTGGGATCTGTGTCTAGAAAATACCTCCCCAAACTGGAGGCCATTTTGACCCAGAAACCTAAAGAACTGAAGCAAGATGGAGGTGAAGAGCATGACACTCCCAGCCCGAAGGAGCGCATTCCTCTCCCTCCCGCACTGTTCGCCAGGCACCTCTGTCCCTTGCAGAGCTCCCAGTGCCTCCCAGAGAGGCAGCTCTGCCTCTCCCAGTCCTCCCATGGGGTCCAGATGTGCTAAAATCACTACAAACCCTGGGTGCTGCTGCCCCACGCGTCTCCAGGGGATGCTATATGGCCAGGGAGGTTTCAGCCCCCTCCATGTACCAGCAGATATCTCACTGGATGTTATAGGACCAGTGCAAGGACAAAGATCCCAGTCTCTCCTTGAAAGGCTCCTTTACTGGTTCAGGCTGAGGACACTGGCAGAGCAAACGCTGTGGCCAGCAACTTCCATTGCAATTGGCTGAGAGTTTTTAGAGATTAAGGGAAGTATCATGTAGAAGGAATCTCCTTTCTGTGCCAGAAGAGCACACAGCCAAAAGCTTTTCACCATGAAGGAGGGGATGAGAATTTGGGGGGCCTATTCTAACACCCAGTAAAGTTGGTGGAAATATTTTCTGATTATTTCAGTGGGACCAACTGAGGGAAGACTAGTGCTTACAGAGTCCTTTAACCCTAAACTCAACTCTCTGAGAGCCAATCCGGTCAGATTGCTTCTGTGTTTTTCTGGGGGATTGATTGGGAAGGAGAAGCAGATAAGAGCTGGATTTCAAAAAATAATAAATGTTTTCTTTATGACTATTTGAAACTGTGTCTTAATTTTATCAGTAACTCAGCCTGGTACAGCAGTGATACCAGCTAGCACTGTGCAGGCTGGCTGGTCTCACCACTGAAGTGCAATCCTTTCAGTTTTTATAACATCACATCAAAGGGAGGGCAGAGCAATGAACTCATTTTGGTGTAATCTTTAATAGGACATCTGAGGAAAAGTGTGAGAAGAAAGTAGCATTTTACAGAGAGAGTAATGAGGGGTTCAATAATATTCAGGTCTAAGTATGAGCTCTTCTAAACTATTCCAGCTACGATCCAGTCTGGATTCATTTTATAGAGACTATGCACTACGCTAGACATAAATTACAACTAGAAATAGGCAACTTTTAGCAAAGAAATAACACTGCAAGCTAACCAGAGAAATGGCTTCTGCACAACTTCAACTCCAGCTTTGTCTCTCGTGTTACCATGGCCCAAGTCTTGCCTTGGTCTCCCCACAGCAACTGGGGACTCAAATGGCAGCATGACTTAGTGCACAGAAGCCCAAGCCTGTGTGGCCGTTTGTAGGGCTGAAGCTGACTCCCCTCAAGCCCCCAATAAATCCAAGGTGATCTGGAGCAGGTGTTCCTGTGCACTCTCAGAAAGGCAACAAATCCGCCCAGTCAGCAGGACTCACGCTGGTACCTCTGCAGTCCAAGAGATTAAAGCAATACGCCAGCAGGCCTTTTATAACGCATCAGTGTGTGCTTTAAAGCCCCGCAGGGGCACACTAACTCAATTACCACGCGATGTGGACTCCTCCACCAACCCATCCCCTAATAATGAACAGACCTGCAGGTTCCAAATCTTTAAGGGGAAGGAAAACACCACCAAATAGATTAGCTCCACAGTTGTGCTGTTAATTATGGGTCATTTAGTTCAGTTAATCAATAGGCAGACTTCTTTAACCGGCTAATTATGCCAAACTGCTTCTACAATGAGCAGGTTTGCTGCTAGTTGTTAACCATGAAGGGATAATATTTCACTGTAAGAATAAGCACAGTTCCAGTCCTCAGACAAATGCTTTGCAGTTTGAGTTAGCACTGTCATTGGCTGCAATTTAACCCATTCCATACCAGATACTTACAGTGGAACAGAAAGCTACCAGCATAATTGAATTCTCAGTGCTAAACCACCAGGGTAAATATCTGGCCATCTCCTCGAGTGAATCATTCAGATCATTTACTCTCCAAACCCCTCCTTGCTCAGGCTAAACAGGAACTAAATATTATCTGTGCAAACCAACAAACTGAACTTCTTAGTGGTAGCCCAGGTAAAACCAACCAGCCTGTGTTGCCTTTCAAGCTGGGGATACAGTTGCCTCCTTTGCTTTGCCAGGCAGTTGCATAATATGTCCCGACCAAGGTGGAAGTCTGGAGACCCTCAAAGAACAGATCAGAATGCAGAGGAGAAGGTTTAGGCTCTCAGCTTGTCAAAACAGATAAAAGGTCAAAACAACCTCTTGTTACTTGTAGTTGTTTAGAAAAAAGAACAGATTTTGTTGTACACTTGAAGAACTGATTACTGGATTCAAGGCGCCTGTCGAGGTCATCAAATAGTTATTGCAATAGAGCAAGATAAGAGCTGAGTGATAGCAAAAGTTTGTAGCTGAATTTCCTGGATATTTGTTTTAACAGAAGAAAGCAATCCGTGCTTGGGTTTTGCTAGCAAATTGCTTTAGCTGAAGAATACAGCTTGCTGAGCAAGCATCCTCAACAGAGCATGCCCAGAGATGCTTCCTCTAGCAGGTCAGGGTCTCCACTCACACTGTTGAGGTTTCAGACTTCCCTCACCTGAAGGTCTCCACTCTCAGAGGATGATAACAGTGACAGCACATCAGCTCAGGGACCATCCTCGGCGCTTCTATGACTTCTGAATGACTGTAATGCAAGTCTCAGTTCCCGTCCTCCTTGTACCCCCTATTTTTATTTCCCCATCTTATTTGCCCTTTTTAATCCCCATCTACTGGCAAACCAGACTGGCTTTTGCTTCTTGAGAAAGTCCATTAATGGAGCATTATTGAAATAAAGAAATGCAAATGCAAGCCTTGGCAGGAAACGTTTGCTAAAAATTTATCTCCATGGAAAAGTCATACTGTTATAACTACACCAAGATGACTAATACAGTTTGATGTTGTTGTAAAAACGTGACTAAAGACAACAAATAAACTATACCAGTAGTATTAGCCATCTTTAACTAGAGGACAGTTCAATGCATCTATACGGCCATTCAGAACAACTTCAGATTAAATCACTGCATGCAATTTAGCCCATTACACCAGTGGAAAACTTGCATGTTCCCCAAATCTTAATAACAGGTGACACAACAACAGGTGGCCCACAAGTTGCCTCTGCTGATGACTTTTTTGGGACCACTTCACTGCATTCTCAACCACAACAGATCTCGATAGCTACAGATAAGCAAGAAGTTTGTTGCAGATAGAGGTTTTATCTTTGCTCCCCTTCATCTTCTTTTGGGCACATGGGATCTGTATTATTTTAAAACGAAACAAGGCTTAACTTCATATTTTTTCTGCAACCAGCTCTTTCTAAAATATATTTTTGGAGTGCAAACTTTATGTAAGCTTTTCAGTTTTAGATGCTATTTTCTAAGTTGCTCACATGTTTACTAGAACATTAAAAAGATTGCAGTGTTGACTGGAAAAAATGGAACACAGACTTACAGAAAAAAGGGCTTTGCTGAATCACAAAATCTTAGAGAAGGGATAAGGTTTGTATCCTGAAGTGGCTTGTTAACCAGGTGCCACAAGTTCTTGTTGGAAAACAGGGTGTTATGAGAAAAGGCTGCAGTCAGATTCCAGGGGAGCTGGGCAGAACCAT
Organism: Tyto alba; assembly: GCF_018691265.1. Classification (NCBI taxonomy): domain Eukaryota; kingdom Metazoa; phylum Chordata; class Aves; order Strigiformes; family Tytonidae; genus Tyto; species Tyto alba. The sequence continues at coordinate 8,135,619 of NW_024881320.1, forward strand.
AGGACCAGATGCCAGGCTAATTCTGGATTTACTCTGGAAAAACTGATATTGAGATTTAAAACCAGTATTTGATAGTACTATAAAACACCATACATTTCCATATGCAACTGATTTACTAAACCTTCAATGCACCTGCCAGGAGCTGGAATTTCAACGTAGAAATTCAGAAGCAGAAGCTTAATAGTTTGTGTTAAAAAAAAAAAAAAAAAAAAGGAGTGGGGGAGTGGCACTGTTTTTACCCAGATCACTAGAAAACAATGGGATAAGGAGTATTCCTCTGGGACACGTGGTGCTAGATTGCAGATGCAATTCACAGAGACATTCAATCAGATGGCACATCAAAAGCAATGGTAAATTACATGTCTTCAATAAAAAAAACCCATTAAGTCATAGATACTTGGCCACAGAGGAAGGCAATTAGACTTCAGCATTATTTGTTAAACTACAGGCACAAGATGATACAGAGTGAATTTTTTGCAATAATAGCCATTCCTGGTCATTCATTTTGAAGAGAATAAATCTGTCACTTCAGTGAAAACAATTGACAGCACCATTTATTACCTTACATGCTTCAGAATAACAGCACAATTTACATGTTGCCCTTTGGCACTGGGAGACTCAGCTTGCTTAGAAACAAAGCAAAAATATCTATAGACCTGGTAGCAAGGATTTAAGCAGCAGCTGACCTTATGTGGTTTATTTAAACTTCTATAACAGTGCAGTCTTGTTCAGCCCCTGGTTATAAGGGAAATAGGTTCTTCTGGAGAATCCACAGCCTTGAGATTCTGAAACACAGAGGGTCACACAGAGGTCTCTATATCCGATAGTTCAGAGAGTAACATTTCAGCTCTGATCCTCTGAGATGTCTCCTGGGAATTAAAGATATTTGGTTTCCTTTCAGAGGCTTTAAAGGGCTGGGTCCATCAGAACGAAGGAAATTTTCCCCTAGCTCATGAAAATAAATCTTTGTGCTACATCTTAGCTTTCTTTTTCACACAAAGAAGGCCAGATCCTTGGTACATCCAAGCCATTTAGCCCACTGAAAAACAAGCCAACAAAACCTTTGGGAAATGCTGCGCTAACAGAATAAAAAAATACTCAGCTAAAAAATACTCTAAAGTCCTAAAATGCTATCCTTTATAGTAACAGCTTTGCAGTACTAGCAGTTGGCTGGTGTTTCTTTTTAAGAAGGTTAATAGGTTTCCTATGGCACCTGTTACAAATGCATGACACACACTCAAATTTGGGATCAATTATAATGAATTCTGCAGACAATTCTGGAATGCAATTTTAAAGAGATATTTGGCTTCTTGAATCCAACAGAAATACTTAGGTTGAGAGTTACTGTAAACTTCTATCAAGCACTTCTGTACACTTCAGCAGCAAAACACTGTCCAGAATGGATCAACTGGAAAATATCTTACATTCACCTTCATGGAATTAAACTGGGATTTCAGGGCTATGAATGGATGCTCATTACAGCCAGGTGCTGGCGAGGCTTTCTCCCTGTGCAAGGAGGTCTCCACAACTCCAGCACACTGATGCAAAAGCTAAAATAGACAGCTCTTCCTACCATAAAACCGCCCAATTTAGTGATGTCCACTCCTACTCTCAAAGGTTCACCCTCTTTTTTATCTCTGGCAACAGTTCCCCAAGTCTGCAGAAAGGGTAGGCCAACATCCTTTAACTTTCTCTCCTGTTATACTTTACATTTTGAGTGGGCTGTTATGTTTATTTTAATTTTCCCCCACTGTTTCATCTGGCACAGCAAGGTCAAGAGACTGGCCATTTATTAAGAAGCTCTATTATTCCCAAGCACTATTCTTCACATTGTAAAATCCTAGGGAGATTAATACAGTTGGTGGTAACACTTATATTCTTAACACATACCCTGTGCCTTTGCGCCTGCTCCCACAGCACACTGATCTTTGTAGAGCTACGAAGAAACTGTCACTCTAAAGTATCCTATACTCAGAATTGGGACAGTTACAAGAAAGAAAATGAGATCTTGGGTTTCAGGTATCTTAACAGAAGGCTTTATCCCTTGGCTGTTACAGAACATTTGCAAAGATCCAGGCTATATTGGGTTTCTTAGCCTTCTTTTTTTTTTTTCCCCCTATTTTAATTCCTGAAGATGCTAACATATAATCTAAATGTCTTTTTTTCCTTTTTCTTTCTTTTATAGTTGTTGCCAATCTGTAGTTATGTTGTCAAATAAACTGCTGATACAGATATATCATTTACTGTCATTTCTATCAATGTTGAGAGTGGGGTTTCATTTTTTTTCCCTTTAAAACACTGCTGCATAAAATTCCACCTGACTCACATGTCAGTTCACAGCTCAAAAATACCCTAATCTAAAACCTCCATTTGAATTAATTGAATAACCAAGAAACACATCAGAGGGACCTGGACAACCAGAGCCATGAAAACCCCTGTCCATAGCAGCAGAACAGAAATCACATATGTACCACAACCTCTTCTTACAAACAGCAAACATCTGGAGATTTAAGCCTCTCCTCCTCCAGTAAAGTCAAGAAGACTATGCAGGGGTTATTTAACCATTCGTTTCACTATTCAGAGGATACAGCTTCTCTTCTTAAGAGCCAGGCTAAGATACTGTAGATGATTCTTGCTTTTATACCATCAAACGTGCAAATGTTTGGGACCCCCATTTGATGGGATTTTGGTTTTCTTTAGGCCAAAAGTGGTTGGTCACTTCCTCAGATCTGACACAGGGATCCTGAATAGGAATTATACCTAGTCTGGGCATAGCTTCTTAAGGTGGAAGATAGATATCCTCACTTTCAAAGTTCTCTTAACCAGGCCTAAAATTCTTTAGCCTGTTGCCTTCCTTGTCCCTTGCTCCAGATCTGCCACCTTCTTAAAACAAACAAAATTTAGCAAAGGATGAAGCAGCACAATACAGTCTTGTGGGGCAAACAAAGGTCACATACCCTATCTGTCTATGGAGTCTAAAAGCAGAGTACTTAGTGTTATTAGCTTTTCTGCATGAGTGATCAATCCCAAATTGGACATATGGGTGCCATGGACAGACGGATAAAAGTAGCATTTTTTCTGAATGGGCTATTTACTACTTATTTGTGACTGCAGTAGGAGACTGCAAGCTATGCTTCAGTGATATGCTGCTATCATACTTTGTGATAAGGCTGAAACCATTAGACAGACAATAAATAAAAAAGGGGAAAAGAGCTCATGTAAATGCTAGGGGAATAGTTGAAGGCAAGCTGGACATCTGCTTAGAGAGATGACACCCCTAAATCATGTCCTTGTTTCCAGGGCTACTGCTGCTACTTCTCTGCAGGGATATGTGAAGACACAAATTAGTCTCCTGCCTACTTTAGGTAGGTATAGAGTCCAGCTCTATCCACAAAAACTTTACCCAAAAGGCTTTGCAACAGAGGGGCCAAATGCTGCTTCCCTTTCCACAACACACTCAGAAATAACAAAATCTAGAGTTTTCACACAGCTTTCCTTGACAATCCTCAGTGAAGGCTGATATCCAAGTCACAATCATGCTCTGACCAGGATAAGAGCCTGAGTTTCTCTATGTACTGCTGTGGGGCTTTACTCACCAGCAGAATTAGGAAGAAAAAAAAAAAAAAAAACCAACAAACAAAACAAAACAAACCAGATGAATCACATTAAAGTTGAAATGACCTTCACTGCAATCTAAGAAACTAAGTCTGACCATAACTCCCACACACCCTGTAAGGCAATGGGAGATCATTACCTGGTTTTGATGTTTAGTCTTCTCAAGGCCTTTTGCTGTTCAGATTATCTTTCTTTGAATTTAAAAAGTTTCTGCTTCCTGGGGAGCAGGGCAGGTGCATACAATGGGGGAACTTCTTACCACCTTGGGGCCAAGCAGTTCCTGGAGGTGACTATGAGGCCAGTTATAGCCCTTATTGGGTCTTCCCTATTCTCGAGTGTCTAGAAGGAACTGAAAGAAGTCATGTCCTGGGAGCAGGGAAACAAGAGCAGGGAACTGCCTTGAGTCCGGTCGTGGCCTCTTGCAGCATGAGAGTGCCACCCATTTATTTAAAATACTCCCTCAGCTTCTTTTTTTTCTTGTTTCACTTCCCTTCTCTGTCCTACTCTTTGACACTGCAGACCTCGTGTCAGGACTTCAAAACCCAGGAGCCAGCAGCCAGAGAAGCTTGGGTCACTTGTCCCACACACAGCCCAGCAGCACTGGCACATTTGGATGGTTTCCTGGCCTGAGGGCTTTTTTTTGCAGGAACATCTGCTCCACCACAGCAGGTGAGAAAGGGCTTTCCCACATCTCCACTCTCTCCCTCCCCCAGGAAACCATCCCACAGAGGCTGAGGGTTAGTGACCCATCTGAGCACAGAGGACACCATAGGAACAGCACAAGAGCCAGACCTTGTACAAAACAGGGCACAGAATTTCCCTTCACCAGAAGCCTCCACTTAGATCATCCTAAATCCACTGAAATCACAGCCCGAGCCAAATAACACCTCTTTTTAACACCAGGAGATTTTTTTTTTTCCTTTTCAGATTAACTTGAAAAAAAGTCACTATTCAAAATGAGGAAAAATATTTTCATTTCAGATGGCTTTACAAGTTGCTCCAAGTCATTTGCAGCCCAGAAATTTGAAATGTCTGCTCTTGCAAAGCTGTCTACATTTTTTGGCACAGCTTAATTTTCCGCTGCAAATCCCATGCGATTAATCTGTTTGTCAGAAAGTGAAAGGCAAACGAGGAAGTCCAGTTGCAACAGAAACCTATGGGAATCTTTTCCTGAGTTTTAATAGGAACTGAACTAAACCCTAAGTTAATTCAAGATATTGGAACAGTCTGTGGCTTGAGACAGACATGGTAAATGCTTGGGACGCCAGACATCAGGAATGGACTGTAACAGTCAACCTTTCGCATCCCCAGACAGCGCTAGGCCTGGCTCTGGCTGACCAGTTCAGCCGCTTGTAGGTCATGTATAAATGAGAGCCATACCTGCCAGACATAGGTCTCAGGGGTGACAGTTAATTATCGTGGCTGCCCCTCAAGGCTGATCAATAAATGAATATGCACAGGGCATGCACGCACAGACCATATGTGCGATGTGTCTTTTATGGGAGCCACATCTAACGGTGTGCCGGGATCTGGCAGTTTGCTTAACACACCCCACGTGCAGACCACCCACACGCTGCAGCCCATTAGACTCGCACACGCCAGCGAGGGTCAGCTCTGCACCAGGGGAGATTAGCCAATCTCCTCAGGAGCGCATGTTCCTCCCAGCTTCATTCCCGACTGCAGAAACGGCATAAACTATGGGAGACAATGTCAAGGGAGAAAGTCTACCCGGGTCTCGGATAAATCACAGGAACGAGACACCTCACAGGTCACCTTGCTCAGTTCCCTCGACAGCCATGGCTGCCACGACCACAAAGCATTTACCTCAGCGGAGAGGCCGCCTCCAGCAGCCGTCCTGCAAGAGCATGTTAACAAAACAAGCCCGTGAGCATTGCTGTTCTCCAAGCCAGACATCTGAATCATGAGATCGTAAATAGGACTGATAGAATCATAACACGCTCAACAGCTTTCGCTGCTCGCTGTCCTTTTATCTTGCAAAATGGGGAGGAAAAAGAGGTCTTGGAGCTGAAATGAGAAGTCTGTGACATGTCATCACAGCCTCAGAGGTATTACTGGGATTTGTTGGGCAGTAAACGTGCTTCTCATAGTGCAATATAAGACAAGCTGGCTGCATCACGTCCCGTGTGCCCGAGCACTGCGGTGAGGCTGCTGGTTCAGACAACCTCCCAGCAGAGCAGGCAGGGGTCCAGCAGCAACCCCAGGGGGGAAGCGTGCGAGAGAGGGAGGCAGGCAGGATGGTACAACACAACCCATGCTGGGCTGTTCAGTTAGGAGTGTATGGGAATCATGGCGAAAGCATACTTTCTGACTATAACCAGAAAGTGAGTACCATTAGTAAGTCATAAAAATGAAGGCAACTGCTAAAAATCATCAACAGCTAGGAAAACATGCTTAATTTCTTCATCCATAAAACAAGATAATAATATCTTCTTACCTGGCAGATAAAGTATTTCCATGGGTCTTTAGTTAATGGGTCAGGAGCAACTTCTGGGACTCAAGCACCAAGTCAATACTCGGGAAACCAAAGGCTCTTACCCTAGAGAGTAACAGGCAGGGCAGTCCCAGCCCTGGGCATCAGGCACCTCTGTGGGGATGGGTCACAACTGAAACAGATCATCAGCCCTATCTTGGCAGGGCCATAGCGAAGCTGGAGACACCCTACAGCATCACTGGGGAGGAAGAGTGGCCCCAAGCTGAGCTGAAACCGGCTCCTGGAGCCCCAGGCGGGGCCCATCAGGGCCATTAAGGCTTATTAATGCCCATCAGCCAGATGCAGGAGAAGTTCTTACACAGTTATCCAGAAGCAACTATAGTGATGCTAACACAATGGTGCAAGAACAATCCCAGCTGAAGCAGTCCCCACTGTGTCATGGGACTCGTTCTCCTACTTAGAGTATCCTATTGCACTCAGCCCAGGCTTTGATGCAAGGGACAATCTAAAAGTGCAAGTGGATTTTTAATCCCATGAGCAGTCTAAACAAAAGGAGGAGATAAGCAGCTCTACTATATCAGGTTGTAAGAAACAGACCCAAAACTGCTGATAAGGTTGTTCTTATGAATAGCAAATTAATGATAGGTTTTTAGAAGGGAAATTCGTATGAGAGTAGATGGATTTTCCAAAATGTCAGAACATTTTATTTCAACATTTTTCAAAATTAAAATGTTGACATTTTGCAAGAAAAAAACTAATTTAGATTTTAGTTTAATGTTAAATATGGATTCATCAATAGGAAAACTCAAGAAAATAATCCATTTTATGTCAAGCATTTCAGAACTTAGCTCAAAATTAATTTGAGGTTGAGATTTGTTTAATTAATTGAACCCTTCTGTAAAGTACAGGTTTCAGCTGAAGTTCTACAACCCAGTCTACACATTCACGCATTGAGATAAAAATTCTATACTCGAATTAAAGGAAGGTGGGGAAAGATAAACTGGCCTGAAAGAACGGCACTTACTGAGACACAAGAACAGGTTGGGAGAGGGAGTGAGTTGTACAGGTCTGAACAGTACTGATCACAGGGGACGATATTCCAAGCAAAGAAAACGATATAGAATTGCATAGACCCCACTGGAAGGCGATCAAGGATTTGGCATTATAGGGGAAAAAGTAGGATGCAGAAGACGACAAGGGGCTTTGCAAACATGTCTTAATCCTCATGCATCCTCAGGCTAAACCCATTTTCAGAAGATATAAATGCTTAAATAATCATGAGTCAATTTATTATTCCTCTGTGTTTCAGATCTTCCTCACCTTCTGTCTGGCTCATTTACTGCAATTAAATGCTTGTAAACAGATTATACCCTGAAAGCTACATTTTCCTGGTAAGTGGTCACCTTAACCTCCTCTGCTTTGACTGTGGCTAATATTCCCCAGGTCACACTATAATCACTAAGTAATGGGACCAAAGTGAATTACTAGGTCAACTGGTTCAACAAAACTATCTCCGACATCCAAACCACATATGTGACTATGCTTTGCTGATTACGGTGACAAGCACTGCTAAGCAGTCAGGAAAAAATTAGTAATGTTATAATTCTTAAAAATCTTAACAAAACTTTCCCTGAACACAGGACTCATGCTGCTGTATTAAACTCTATAATGAACTCCACTCATCTAGTTTTGCTTTCTTGTTGGCTATAGAATTGTACACATTGTGAAACCAGCAAAGTGAAGCCTACTGTGAAATGGTGTAATTTTCTGGAAACCTAGATAAGCTTCTCCTGGACATTCTAGGAACTGGGGTCTGATTAACTTGTTTTTAACTCAGTCCAAAATAAGCTTCATCACAACCTCTATGGGGTAGGGGGAACTGCATGAGCAGCTAGAGGAACCGTTAACAAGACTGCCTTTTTTAATGCTTTGATTTTAGTGGCAAGGTCTGAGCTGAAATACTACTGACAGGGGCAAAATTTATTACAGCTTCTCAAATGGGAAGCAGGTTTAGAGGTGGTATAGATGAGTGTAACTCCACTGAATCAAGTGGGGTTACCAGTTTATAGTAATTGGTAGTCTTAGTGTCTATTTTGTGTCCTCTTTGACACTGACTCTGTCAAACTGCATTGATTGCCTCTACAAGAAAAAAAAAAAAAAATTAGGGGAGAATAAACCTTTGTTTCACATTTCTGTTAGGAGGTTCTTGCTCCTAATCTGAACAGGATTAAGCAGGCCATTTCTCTCCTTATTTATACACCCCTCCTCTCCTTCCCAAAACCCACAAAATATCTCTGCAGAAATTAGTAAGAAATGTGAAGTTGCCATGAAAAACAAATGCATTGCCTAAACAGAGCTTGCAGCATGAGTTTTACAGCTATGTGTGCCCTCATGGATTGATCTCTCTACATCCCTTTGGACAAGCAACCTGAAAATAAAGACCTGTGCACTCCCCCAGGCCAACACACGGTGCTTTCCTTGACCACCTAAACCCTAGCAGCAGAGCAAAAAAAAGGAGGCTATTGCACGCAACTCACTACAGGAAGCCAGCTCTTTGTTTTTACATAATCATCTCTATTCTGAGCTTTATGAAAAGTTCATAAAAGGGAAGGAACAAAAAGTCACACAATGCAACTACAACTCAGAGATGCAGTGTGGTACTTAGTGGTGTTTACCTGCTCCAATAATTTTGATCCCAGGGCAGAGCACTGAAGATTAGCTCCAGACCTCATTAGACAAGTTAGAATTATGTGGGTTAACAAAGTAATACTCTTGGCTTTCTTTTGCATTTTAAAAGTGGCTTGAGACCTATAAAATCCCTTTGAATTTTATTAAAAGTCTTCCACAATAATTTTTCATCCTGCAGCCCAGTTGAGCCGAACTAATAAATTAGCATGTTATCTGTGTGAATATCCATTAGTGCTTCAAATGAAGATTATTAGAGCCAAAAACCTAACAATGCTGATTACAACTGGGGAGGAAGCAAGCTGGTGCACCATGCAATGGGTACTAAGGATAATGAATGAGGCACACATCTACCTCACAAGCCCCCAGGAGATGGGCAGCATGAAGAAGAACATCTCCAGCTGCCAAACAGGCAGACTTTGGACACCCTGAGCAGGCAGCTGGAGGCAGGGAAAGCCAGGCAGGAGCCCACCACTAGAATTGAGTATGTATGAAAGCCTCAGCAAAGGCTCATCAGTCTTATGCTTACTACACAGTCCAGGTGAGTTTTTGCTCATACTGAACCAGTACTGGTTGCCCACATGCAAGTCCTGGCCACAGATGAATCCTGCTGTTGTGGTTTGAGCCTACTCAGCAGCTAAATGCCACACAGCCACTCACCCACCCTCCCCCCACCTGGGAACGGGGAGGGAATCGGAGGGGCAAAGGGAGACTCGCGGGTTGAGATAAAAACAGTTTAATAATAGTAACAGAATAATACACTGACAGCAATATCAGCAGGTAATGTACAATACAGCTGCTCACCTCCCGCCGACTGACACCCGCCTGCTCCCAGCCAGCAATCCCAAACACCAAGGCCCCACAGCCACACTCCCAGAAGTGGCAGCCTCTCCCAGCCCTCTCCTGCCTTTAGATGGTGAGCATAATGTCACATGACATGGGATATCAGCCAATCGGGGCCCAGCCCTCCAGCTGTGCTCCCCCCGCCCCCGCACACAGGTGAGGGCACTGGGCCCTGGGGAGCCCCTGGGGTCTCAGGGGGCTGCAGCACTGCTCCAGCTCCTGAAACGAACAGGAACTCTATTCCAGCCCGAACCAGGACACCTGCTTTTCAATTGAGTTGTCTGCCTCAGCTGAGACCCTGATAAATGCAAAAAAGCCATGACATGCACATAAATTGCACAACTTTCTAGTTGCTACAGCTCTAGGCAGTGTAGTGTCAGACATGGCTTGAAGTTGGAGTGATGCATTCATACTTGGCATCAGTTTCCCCTCAAGTCTTGCTTTTCTTCCTTACACACTTTGGGATTTCTGACCAAAATATCAGTGCAAGTAGAGTGTAACACTTTTTTTTACCATTTTGCAAAGCTCACAAACAAAAAGGCAAACTTAAAAAATTAGAGTAGAGAGTAAAAAACAGGTATGAGATGGAAAGCAGATTCTGGGAGATTATCTTTTTAATAAACTTCATCAACGGTGTTCTCAGCCTGAGTGGTGTTTGCTCAGTGAAAGCTGGTAGGATGCTGGCTACACCTCTCTCTGTTGTGATCGGCAAACAAAGGAGGGCGGTGGGTGGCAGGATCTGAAACTCATGGGGTTAACTGAAGCAGATCGCAAGGGCAGAGCTGTTGCAGCCCCTGAGTTCCCCACACCAGTCCCGAACAGAGAGCTGGGACTGTGCACCAGCCGCGAGGCTCTGGCTGCTGGGGAGCCACATGCTGCTTCCCACTCCCCAAAGGTTCTCCAACAAACCAAAGGACCTGGAGGGGCAACAATGAAGATCGGTTTAAAAGGGCTTTACACAAACTCACACCAAGCCTTTAATAGGACTGACCACCAAGCAGGGCTGAACACCTTCTTTGAAGGGAAAGCCACCATGCAAACATGCTTCCATCTTCTTGTCCATGTTCCTCTACCCTGCCCCATCACTGCAGGACTCATCTTTCTCCCTGTTTACCTGCCTTCTCAACCTCCTCCTTTTTACTTCTCCCTCTCCCTACTGATTTATTTCTGTCTTCTCTTGAAGGAGTATTTGGGTTGCTGGTTGTCTACGTGAGCAGGAGCCTGAAGGCTAAGCACAAAAACCGTCCAAGTATGTGCAGACAGGAGAATGCAAAGGTGGGTTAATTTACTTTCTCTTCAAGGTATTTTTCCAAGGATTATTTTCAACCTCTCAACTGCTCTGATTCCCATGACCCTGTCTCTGAAAGGGCAGGCAGCCGGGCAGCCCAGGTGCATCCCACAGGGTGCTGTGCAGCCAGCCACTGCTCTGCTGCGAGCCGCCGGCATTTTGGCTTCCCTTGGAGCAAACTAATCCCAAGGCGGGGATTTAAGGAAAGTGTCATCACACACTGCCTGGTTCACTGAACCACAGCAGCTTGGTTGTGGTTCCTTGGACTCTTTACCTTAAACAACACCCAGCTCTCTCTTCCAGGGCTCCAGCCACACAGTTGCTTCTGCAGCTCCTGCCTGCATCAACACCAGCCCGACATTAATGCAGACATAGATTGTTCTTCCCCAAAAGAAAAAAGCTTCTGCCTGAGCTGGGACTCGTGATGTGCTGCCCAAAGTGAATTTCAAGATACATCTCCCAGCTGCTGCTCTTCCCCTGGGGTCATATAGACACCATTTTAGTATGTCTTTATTTCCATCCTTCCTCTTCTTCATCCAATTCCCTTTCACCTCCCACTCCTATCCTTTATTACTCTTATTCTATTCTTTTCTAGAGGAAAAATGTTTCTTTCTACTCTCAATCTCTGTTCCTTTCCTCCTGTCATTCCCTTCATGTCTCATCCATGATGATATTTTTGTTCATGCAATAACTAGTTTGCTCTTTCTCCTCTTCCCTCTGGGCTACTTTGATCTAGTGTTTCTATGTCTGTTTTACACATTCCTTTTCCTCCCTCCAAAGACATATCAGTCTATTTCCCATCCCCTCCTCCTTACTCATCTCTCTTTTCCTCCTCTGATCTATTCTTGCTGCACCAAACTTGTTTCATGCATAGACAGTTTTAAAACCTGCTCTGCTGCCCCGATGAGCACTGCAGTAAGTTCTGGAGGATACGGTCTGTCAATCCAGTCACGCTAAACCAACACAGGATGCCACTTTAACACCCTGCCTTAGCCATGCTTTATTAAGAGGAACACCTGACTCCCAAAGGAAAACCTAACCCCGGGAACACTTAGGACGGTAATCCCTCGGTCACTTCAAGTTCAGAAGATCATGTTGCAGCACAAACTTGGAAGAGTCCCTGGGGACCCATCCCAGTCACTGCCCAGATCTACGGCAGGAAGGGTGCCAGCCAACAGGAATGGCCTTTTCATTGTCTGTAATCAATAAAATCCCCTGAAAATTGATAAAAGTCACTTGCAGATTCATAGAACTGTGGAGAGATGAACTTTTAGAGCTGTGTACTCTTAGTTACAATAAATCATAGCAAGATTCAGTGTCCAGCAGCAGGGAGCCTGCTGGCCTCCCGCAACAGGAAACTTGAAGGTGAAATTACTCTTCTCCTCCACATGACAACCATTTACTAACCTGTCTCTTGCCCTGAGAATCTGTAAGCAAGGAGAAACAAGAAAAGTCTAAAAATCATGTTTTTCCACCCTGTGCCAAACAAGACATTAGCTCTTTCTGCAATGTCTCCTCCTGATGAAAATTCACTTCCACTTGACCTGGCCACTTTGGGGAGAAAGGAGTTAAACAGCAGGAACAAGCCGCATGGGAACTGCTGTGGCATCCCCACCAGAGACCGAATAACACTTCCTCAGGGGCAGGCGGTGTGAAACAGGATCCTCTGCAGCCAGAGGGCTTGGACACAGAGCCCAAATGCCATTTGGTGCCCAGCAAGTGCCCCCTGGGCGTTTGGGCTGACTGCTAGGCTGTTTGACCAGCTCCTTTACCTCTCGGTTTTGATGAGCAGCGCTTAATCTGAAGGTTACAACAGAGCATTTTGGCCACTTTAATTCATAGAGCACCAACCACTGATTTCATTAATGCTGCAGAGCTGTGGAACTGACACATATGTTGGCATTCAGGCATGGAAAGGAAAAGAGAGGTTACTTCATTTTTGCTTGTTCCAAAACGGATAATATGGGAATGAAGTGATGTGCTTATTGTGATAGGACTGGTTTATCAGAAAAGTGAGTCCAAGTTTAAAGACCCAGTTGATAACAAATGAAACATACTGTTATTTTACCAGAGCATTTGCAATGTCAGTCTCAGAAACCTGGCAATGCTTTCTTTCACCTTGCACAGCCATATGAATCAGTCATTCCCAAGATAACTGCAATGAGAGACATGATAAGGCCACATTTTCCTCTCTGATCTCCAGTCCTGAATCCTCCAGGCTCACTAATGACAGCAACCTGCAAGCGAGCTCTGTGTGCACTCAAGCACCCATGAAATAATAAAGTGGCCACAGCAATCTTTATGTCATTGCAAAGGTTAGATGCAGGCTGCCCTTTGCATGTCCCAAATCCAAACCTGCTTTGTGTCTGAGTGGGGAAAAAGAAAAAAAAAAAGAAAAAAAAAAAAAAAGAAATTGAGATGAAGCAAGTCTCAGCAATTGCTTCGCATGTACACACAGTGCGTTGTTCAATAGTAATGGTCTGAAACGTTGTATTTCCACAATGCTATAACAGCATCACTTAGAGTCATTACATGAGCATAATGCAGTTCAATTTGGCAGCATGCAGTTTGCCTTGTTTTTTTTAATACAGAAAGGAAGAACTAGAAGCCTTGCAAACTTTTGTGAGCCCATCCTAAATAATTTCACTGAAATATAAATTACCATGCCTAGAGTCAGCTCAATCTCTGGGAAATTAAATTAGCCTATTTCTTGTATAAATATAGTTATTTCTATGTACCGGGGAATATTCTGAGTACCTGTCAAGCTTTTATTGCCACTTTGGCATTCAACTGCGCCTGCTGCAAGTGGGCACGGATCTCCTGTGTCTTAGATGCCAACTCTATGGCCATGTCTCAAATGTTCTAGGGAATCTAAAATGTCACAAGACACCTACATTTGGGCACCTGATTCACTCCCACATTGCCCTGCAATAGCAGGTGATGTAACACGATAAACCTCAGCATGGAAAATCTCTCCTCTGCATGATTCCCAGCCCACCTCTGACTGGGAGCTCATCAAGACCTTAGAAAATTACCTCCTGGTACCAAGCTAGGTGATTTAACTAGAAAGGCATAACAAATATTAAACAGTCCATGTATGTATGTATGGCATAGATATATCATATGTTTGTGCCTCCCCTTTGAGGTTTTACTTACCAATAGTGACCAAATCCTGTCCTTGGAGGTATAGTGAAAACCTGTGGACTCAGATCAGACTACAGTCAAGGGCAGCATTTCTTCATAAATTGAAGTGATACAGGTTAATGGAGAAGAAAGATAATTTCATTATCTGAATCTGAACAGATCTTGTCATTTAAGAAAAAACCTTAATGTGGTGCTGATGGCAAATATAAGTAGATACCTTAATAGCTATCATCACTGACTGAACCATATGAATACCTAACAGAACTGCTGTGCTAGAAAACAGCCTTTGACCTGTCGGTAACATTTCATTTTGAACTCAGCACTAGCCACAAAACCCAAGTCTTTTGAACTTGTGAAGATATATACAGTGCACATGCAGTGAACTCCTAGCCTTGAGGCTGAATGTTGCCTTATTTGCTGAAAATTGATTAGATTTGTCAGGTGAATAAAATTCTTTATTAAATTTGCCTGGTTGAAAGTATGTCTGTGTATTTTGGTTTTTCATTAAAGCGTCACTGAATTTGTCTGAAGTAGTTAAGAAAATCTTAAGTGATACATCAGTAACAATTGGACCAAGCCACAGAAGAAACCCCCCCAAGGAGAACATGATTTGCCTATGAAACTGAAGTCTGAATACTGCTGGTTTATATTTTTCCCCACCAGAGGGGAGCAGAAGAGAAATTAGGCTAGAAAAATGTTGGATAATTTTAAAATATGAGAAAAGAAAAACCTCAAAACCACCTCTCCTCACTCACACGCGCACACACACACAAACACTGCCAGGAGGAACAGCACAAATATTTCAGAATTAGCTGTGAAGTTCAGCAACAAGTGCTGGGCCAGGGCTCTCAGCTGAGCTGCCCATTCGCCCTCCCCTCTCTTGCTCCCACCACCCTCTCTGCACAGAACGCGTCCCACATCCTACGCCTGGGGAATTCATTTCTGTTGCCTAGGTCTGATTTCTAATTATGATGCCAGGATGCACGGTCATAAATTTCCTATGGGATACTCATTATATAGAACATATGAATGTGCTGTAGTCAGGCGTATTTGTTGCTATGGAAAAACACAGCAAGCATGCAGAGCCTTCTGTGTGGCATCTTTAGTGTCCCTGCACTCGCAGTACTCAGATTCCTTGGCAGTACGTGGCATAGCAACATGTTATCTGGCACAAAACCCAAGGACGTTACAAGCTTCAACCAAAAAACTTGTGGGGCTTGTTATCCTGTTGCATCTTCAAGGAGTATTAGAATTCATGATTTTGCTTTACTCCCTTTTAAAGCAAAGGAATCAAAGAAAAGTATCACAGGCAACACAAGGTTGAGTGTGACCTTTCTCTCCTCCCTCTTAAAGCCTGTTGTCTTCTTCATATATATAGTGGCCACATCTATTTTAGGAGGTGAAATAGGATTGTTACACCATGTATTCACACCTTTACATGCCATGGTTACACAGGGCTCAGTGTGGCTTTCCCTGTGCCCAGGTAAGGGGGTATTAGCCTGAACACCACATAGGGCAATTCGGACATGCTGTGCTAAAAAAAAAAAAAAAAAAAAAAAAAAAAACGGAAAAAAGGAAAGAAAGTCACCATGCTTATTAATTAAAACCCCTGTTGATCCCTCCTGCAAGTGGCTGGCAGAGGTAGGGAGGGTGCCAAAGTGCAGCTCTCTCTACACTACCAAATTAAATGGATCTTGGCTGCACATGGAAACACTCAGCTGGTTTGTTTTATGCCTCCCCTATTTTAAAACACTTAACCTTGTAGCCCAGGCCCACAGGGCTGGAGCACATTCCTCAGGGGCTTGCACAGTCTCCATAGAGAGGCAGGACAGTGGCAAAGCCATCTCACTCCACAGCCTGCTCCACCAGAGACACGGGGAGTTAGCACTCACTTCCATCATCTTTAAACAACGCTCAGGTCTATGTTTCTGGAGGTTTTGACCCAGAGACAGCTTTTCCTGACACCATGCTTGAGGCGAGAAGTGAGATGGTGTAGCTGCGAAGAACTGCCAGTTGCGTATTGACAGCTGGAGCTCTGGCCATGTGAAAAGCCACAGGGGGTGCTGAGCATCCCAGCTGCCAGGCTCTCCGGGGCAAAGCAGGCATCGTTAGCAGTGCACTCCTTATTCCTGAGAGAAAATTAGTTGCAACTCTTGGAAATTCCTATACCTCCCGTTGTGCCAGGCAAATTAGAATATATTGTCTGGGAATAAAGAGGGTCAGGCAGGCTTAAACTGCCATAATAACCACTTCTGATTAAATACTTAAATGTTAAATGCAGATGTAATGAAAAGTCTGGTGTTTTTTTCTGCAAAACATGAGTTTACTCATACTGTATTGCAGCAGCACCCACATTTCTGTTCACCTCAGGCTAGAGGAGAGATCTGATTCGTACTTCTTGGCTTATCCCTGCTATCCTTATGCAAAAAAATAAAGATAGAACTAATTAATCTATTTTCTTTTTTAAAGTGGGCACCAGTCTATTAGATCGAGTGGCACTAAGCAGGTCTGCCATCTACTATTTCTGAGATTTCTATCAAGACTAACAGCTACTACAGTAGAAGGATTTTGGAAAAGTAGAAGAGTGTGTATCTGCTGAGAGGAGAGGTGTTGAAGCTGTCAGGTTCAGAGAGATGCTCTGCCTTCTCAGCTTTCCTCTGCTCCCATTTCCTCACCTGAACTCCCACCAGGAGCTGCAGCAGGCTGGGAGATGAAGGAGACAAGTTCCTACACACACTCTGGAGATGCGCCGGCCATGCAGCTCACCCTCACTGCTGGATTTGGCTGACTGATCTGAGAAACCCCGTCAGGTAGGAAATCCAAGCAAGTGAGTGAGTAACAAAAGGAGACCTCCACATCTGTGTGGTCCACACATAAGTTAACAAAAAGGGACAGTCTTTCCTGCAGTCTTCTGCAAGCATGGCCAACAACCCACCAGAGTGGGATGTGGGCCCTCCCAGATCCAGCAAGGTCTGTCCAAACTGATGCTGCTGGTTAACTTTTGCTAGCTTGTGTACAATAAACTGGGAGCGGGCCAGTTCTTATGGATAATACCATAGAAACAGGTTTCCTCACAGTGCAATCCTCTCATAGCAGCCCAAGAGAGAGGCTTGGCTTTGCTCTAAGTCTGGCTGCCCAGAGAGGAACACACAACTAGTGAGGGACACAGCCCTTCAGGCAACCCTGTGGCATCACTGCATTTCTCCTGCTTATTCTCGTTCAATCATCTCTGGATACTCCACAAAATCAGATTAATACCACCAGTCCTATCGCTTTTAAAGACTGGAAGCTGGGGAGGAAAGATAAACAGGGTTCTTATGAGTCAAAAATGAGGTAGTGAAAAAAACGGGGCTCAGTTCAGGCTGCTGCCCCGCTGGGAGACGTGGCGTTTCCTCCAGCCCATACACTCCTAACCACAGCCTCCCAACCCATCTTCCTTAACGCATGGGCAGAACCACTGCAATACCATGCATGCAGAGAGCAAACTGAAGGTAAGCAGGAGCTTCTGCTTGATTGCCTCTTCCCACTAATTCTGAAGACATTTGCACTCACCCAAAGAAGTTGTGTTTCATTTACCTCCTAGCTCTACCAGTCTACAATGCATTTTAAGGAGGCACTGTTACTCAAATGTTGGTTACAGCACCTCACACAATGCCATCCCAGCTTCCTAGATGGTATAAAACATAAGCCTCCTAACTTCATAAAAATTACTGGAATCTCACGATCATAGCTCTCTCCAGATAAAGAGAGAAAATCAAGCTGACAAGAGACCTTCAACTGCCACACTCCCAACCCCCTGGCAAGTGGACAGGTTAATGATGAAGTGTTATTCATCAGACTTGAAGGAAAACAGTTCAAAACATTCTTGGTTTTGTTAGTGTAGCTTTTCACAATGCTTATAAATGAGAAACTTGACAAGAAATGTGAATACACAATTTCTCAAACAAAACACACATGAAAGAGTGAAATTCCCCTCCTACTTCAAGGGAAAAGTGTCTCATTTGCTGATGCCAAATACTGATTTAAAACACGGACAGATACAGACCACTAAAACTTCCCGTAATGAACTGTGGTTTTCAGTGTTGGTAAGAAACCTCAAAACACAACAGGAAATGAGGCAAAGGTTTTGTTTTGTTTCCCCTACTGTTGCTTTTATAAAGGGGAAATCATTATTTTTTACTGCTAAATCCATAACTCAGAAAAAAGATCTGATTTTCCCATCCCTCCCAGCCCAGCACAAGCCCCTCTATGCTCCCATGCAAACACGTTTCTGGAGGAGCAGCACCAAAAGCAGCACAGGTCTAGGTCATGCCAGGTGTAAATGAAAACAGAAGCTCAACTGTTGATTTAAGGTCTTTCAAATGTTGCTTCTCTGGAAAAAAAACCTGCAAAAACATTCTTCCTCTGTATAAGTTGTATCTTGCCAGCAGCACTGCCATTGTTACCACTGGGGGCTTTGGTTTTAATAGTTTTGGGGGGCTTTTTGGCTCTCTGCTGAATTTTTGAAATCTTTCTGCTGAAGTATTTTATAATCCTATAGGGCTTTTCTTTCCTCAAGCAGAGGAAACTCTCACCTAGAAAGTTTTGGAGAAGTGAATTTGTCTTGCCTTTTTCTTCATGTTCAGCCTCCTCACGCTTCTCAATGCCTCCCTCCCATCCCAATGGCTTGATAATGAAATAGCAGCATAAAACAAATGTGATGAAGCACAGAGAGGTAAGAGCTTCTTAAAGCCATGCGGTCACAGGAGGGAGAGTTGGGGAGTGCAGCAGGTTGCTATATTACTGCAGCCATTTCACATGCTGGCTAATTGAGCATCAGTTCACAGAAGAAGTGAAAAGAGCTATTGTGAGTTCTCTTATTTCTTGTCTGAGTGTGTCCATGGTAGCAACTATTGGGACAGTACCAGTAAATACATACTGAAAAAAATACTCAAAAAGATGCCCCTCATTTCTGCTTTTAACTTCCAGACTGTGCATCAAAACTTTCCTGTCTTCAGTGCTTAAAATTGATGACAATTTCATGAGTCTTACAGATGCTGAATCAAGGCTGAACACAAATATTTGAGATTTCACTCCTGGTCTTGGGGATCAATCACACTTCTGGTCTATCTAAGTTTGCAGAACTTGAAGTATAAAATCTACTTTCTGCAACAAACAATTTGTGCCTAGACACTACAGGCAGATAATTTTGAAAATCCATTGAAATATTGAAGACAATATTTCCCCAATTGCATTCAAATTAGCTATGAAACTGAGCTATTATCCAAGGCAAAAATAGCGGACATGTAGCAGAGCAGCTATTGGCAGTACTAGTCTGCCTGTGTCACACTGCACATATTCTCGAAGGACAGCAAATACACAGGATCGGCTCTCTGAAGCGAGTGGGAGTGTTGCTATCCCATGAACAGGATTAACCATAAGCAGTTGTAGACAGGAAAGAAGAAGGAAAAACAAACAAACAAACAAACAAACAAAAACAAAACAACAAAAAAAAAACAACCAACCAACCAAACAAACAAAAAAAACCAACTTGGTTTTGAGGACAAAATCCAAAGAAAGAGCAGTAGAGATCCCAGGGCTGCATCACTTTGGTAATTCAGCCAGAAGGTGCCATAAATAAGGTCTGCAGGCCAGGTTACATTAAGGAAGCATGAAGACCGTTTTCCCAGGGATAGAGATGGTAATCTCTGCTCAGCTGCAAAGGGCTGCAGCCGCTGAATAATTGCTTCAATACCAGTGGTTTCAGAGACAGTTTATCAGCCTGCCCTGTCCTGTCCTTGGAGTGGGAGGTTAAGATCCAGGGACAGAGACAAATTTAGAGGGACAAAGACATGATAAGTAGAAGGAAGAGGAAGGCCCGTTTGCTTCCCATTACACTTCTAGATTAAAGAGATAAGGATCCTTTTCTTTTTGTCAGAGTAATAAAAGGGAAGTGGATTAGCTGTGTTGGCCAGGATTTTCCTCATGGACCAGAAGCAGCAGGAAACAGCAAGCTTGGGTTGTCTGACTCCCTCCTGGTGCCCAACTACTGTTGTGATATTAATGATACCAACTGTCCTAGAGGTGAGCAAAGCCTCTTCCAAAAGGGGATTCACCCCAATGTAGCTAGTCCCTATCTAATGTGAAAAATGTCATTGGTTTCTACTGCTTTTGCCATCTTGGGTGGGAATATTTTAGCAAGAAATAGCATAGATTTATTAGCTGGGGCACAGCAGTGAGCAGATGTCGCTCTACAGCTTTCAGATAACAATAAAGCAGTGCTGAGCAGTTCAGCACACAGGAGTTCAACTGCGTCTCTTCCTGCCTGAAAGAAGACCTCTTAAGATCATTAAAGATAAAAATACACTTTTTAAACCTGCACCAGCAGCAGTGAGATAGAGGGCAGGTAGGTGGGACAAGGGAACCCAAAAACTCCGATGAAGATAACCTTCTGTTTCCAGGAGGAAAATATACAGCAGTATATTGTGCTAATACAGCACTATTGTGCTTAGAAAGTACCTTTGCAGTGGAGTCTCCTCTTTTGGCAGCAAGACTGCACCCTGCTTCTGGGCTAAGAAGTTCTGGAGTGGTGGGGGCCTCTTACCTGCAGGGCACAGGGAGCAGGCAGCCCCCCCTGCTCTCAACCCAGGACTTCCCACTTAGCTTCACCCCTGAGAAGAGACCCATGGAGGGGCACAGCAGATATCTTCGAACAATGTCGTTTAGTGGTTATCCATGGTTACACTTGATTTTGTCAGGCAGTACAGCTCAGTGATGATGTCACTTCTTAAACCACAGTTTAGCATAATTCTTAGGTGCCTTGATAAGTCTCATTGAACTCACAGGAAATTAAAGCAGATGATTATCTAATCAAGAGCACAAACAGCAATAATTTTCCCTTATCTCCTCATCAGCCTAGGATCTCACAGCAGTTTACAGAATGAGTCAAGACATGTAGCTAATCTCCCAGGGATGGTACAGTGCCCATTTTACAGTTAGGGAAACTGAGGCACACAATTTCCAGGCAAAGATAAGCATGTTTTCCCAGTACACTGTCAATAGACTCACTGAAACCAAGGGGATGACTGTTAAAATGGGAGGATTTGTCTCGTGAATGAAGGGAATAGAGATGGCCCTGAAAGTCTGCATTAAGTTACAGATGAAAGCATGGATCAGACAGGAAAAGACCTAAAGAGCATCAGCTTCTCAGTGCAACAGCGGGTCTGCCTCTTGCAAACACATACAGAAAGTCTCTCTCTCTCTTTATGAATAGGTACATATATATGTTCCTCTCTTGAAATTCATTCTTATATTGCACTGTTGACTTACCAGCCCTCTGTGGCAAGGAGGGGGCTGATGGATTCACATTAATGTGCATCCCGGGAAGCAAGCACATCCCCAGGGGAGCAGCATGATTCATTTTTAATGATACTTCCCTGAGTCTGTAGGCCCCATAAGCCAAGAATTACAAGCCTTGAAAGTCATCATCACTGACTGAGCTGATGTTGGTGAAGGAGAGTTTCCAGCCCAAGTGGGAGTCGTTACAGCAGAGGGATCATTTTAAACTAAGTGACAAGAATATATTAGGGGAAGGAAAATTACACTTTTCAACAACTGAAGAAAATAAAAAACCACTTCCTGCCAGAAATTCTGATTCAGAAACAAGACAAGAAGGCAAATTGCTTCCCCCTGTCTACGCTGCATGGAGCAAACCTACACACGTAGGTCAGAGGCCTAGCAAGAGCTGGAGGCTAAACTAATTATTGTGATTTGCTCGTCTTTTGTAATTAATCTAGGAAAGGCTTAAGGCTGTTAGCAGCTTTAAAGAAGTAAATCTGAAGGACCAATTAATTAAAAACAGCAGTGCTTAATGAGGACCTTTTGGTTCTCTCATGTTGATTGTTATATTTGTTGAAAGTTAAGTTTCCGCTGTCTGTCAGATCTTGTCTGGTCTTGTAAAATAGATCTTCTTACTTGGTGCTTAACCACTTGACACTGGAACAAAAGCTTTCGATTACAAAGCAATTTGTGGGGATTATAATGGAATGAGCTACACCCACGCTCCCTGATTTAACAATCAATTTGAAGAAATATTCAGTTCAACCAAGAAGCCTTAAGGACCCTAAAACTACAGTTTGGATCTTCTGGTTCCTCTCCTCCAGTCTGGACCCCACAGGTGTTAACCATGGATGTAGGTTGAAGCATGTACCTGGAAACTTCTTTTGAAAACAAAAATCTGGATGCAATTTTCCTTAGTCAGTCTTGTCTTAAATTGGCAATTAAGCACCCATCTCTCTCCACATTTTCAGTGTAAGTGTAAATCTAGTGCAGACTAGGAGAATCATGGTTTGCTTTAATCCAAAATTGAAATTCAGCTGAGCACCACAGAGGTACAGTCAGGGCTTTATCTCCTTACACCTGACATCACATAGCTAGCAGTCAAACCGTGTCCTGAAAGCGAGCTTTCACCCCTGGCTCTGCTGTTACTAACAGAGTCCTTCCTCTGATGCAAATACAGTTGGGTGCCAGAGAAACAAGGAAGATGTTATGGAGGTCACAGTCAGCATCTGAGAGAAATGGTCATTTCTGATTCTGCTATGCTCTTGGGCCTCGTATGTTTAGGACATCTTATGCAATTTTCTTATACACATGGAAAAATTATGTTTTAGTTTGTTTAATCAGGGGAACAAGTAACTCATCCCAGGAACATCCATTTTTTGTTTCTATTTAGCTGGATCTACGAACCAAGTCCTAACAGCAGAGCTCTGCCATGGGGGAAACCTCAACCAATGTGTTACATAAAGACCTTGAGTATCTTACAGAGAACAGTGATATTATTCACTGTGAGGCACTTGTCTTTGGCAAAAACCAGGAGCCTCTACCTATTTGCTGTCCCTAGAGAAGATATGCAAAAGTGTTTTGTGCTGGAAAAGAGATACTAGGAAAAGAGTAAACAAGTATGAGAACGGTAAAGATCAGGTTACCAACTTAGCCCCAGAAAAAGCCCTTTGTGAACAAAATTGGACTCTTTTGCTTGGCAAGATAGAAGAAACATAACTGTGCTATTCTCCTTCAGACACCTTCTCTGTCATCTGTCCCCACAGCTAGCATTTTTCACATGCAGCAAATTAATTTTACATTCTCAGCAGGCATCCCTTTTAGAGACCAGCCAACTTCCTGATATTTTGTGTTCAGTTTTTATATCAGCAGATCTATTTTAAATAAAAAGCTATGTGTTTTACAAAACATGAGTGCCAGTAACACAGAGGAAGAATGTGACATTTTTCTCCCCAGGATATTTTGACTGACACATGAAAAAGTCTATAATCTTACATAGGCTCAAGCTGCTCATGTTGACATCCAAATGTTTGGTGAAAAAGAGCTTGATTGCCTTCCCTGAAAGGTGTAGGTTTCTAATTTAGTCTCTCCATCCCAGAAAAAAGCCTGACCTCAAGGTATTTTATTTTATTCACCTGTCACGAATGCAGCAAGTGAATTGTCTTTCTAGTGCTTAACCAAGTCTCTGCACAATATCTTGTTTATTTTCATCACATGCTCACACTACCAGCTGCTCATCTGAGCCAGCTGAGCCTGTCCCAAAAGCCATCTCAACTCATTACTCAGCTTGGTGGAAATGCTCCCTAGCTTTTACAATTACTTGATCCTTAGCTCAATAGCCTCCATAAAAGCTCCACAGTTGTGGTCCCTCACCATGTACAGAGATATACCATCCTGCTGGAGAATCAGCCACCCCCTGCAGAAAGGAAGCTCCTAACTTGTCCGTGGAAGCGAGAAAGCCTTCCCTATCCCACACAACCACTCTGCTGTCTCATCTCAACGTTATTCAACTACAGAATCCTCCCAGATAGCAGCATGCACTCTCCTTGGAGCCTGCTGTAAAATTAGCCAAGCTCAAAACAAGAGCCAGAGCAAAACTTTATTAAATTCTGTTTTCCTTATGATTCTGTACTTAAGTGAAAACACTCTAACACCAAGACAAAATACATCCCCTGCGGGTTTTTCCCCAAACACCACAGCGGAAAATCCATGAGCTTTGAGGCATTGCTTCAGACTGATTGTTTCATTGGTGATTGGGAGAAACAGAAGCTGAATGCCCCCCCCCCCAGTACCTGTAGGGCATGGAAAACCTGCTGGAACTGGGTTTCACTGAGCAGACACCTCCAAAACCAGCTCTGCCTCCTGTCAATGTGCAGGTAGACATGTTACCAGTGTGAACAAGTGACTAATCTCTCCAGGATTATGAGCGAACACAGATTTCAAACTGACCCTTGAGTACATGTATCAGCATTTGAGTTAAATTTGTGGCTAAGCCATATCAGCACATAAAACCGGAATTAATACATGAAAGTAAAAGGGCTTATTTTTCAGTGCAGAGAGGGGTCCCCTGTCCATGCTTCAGACTAGTCCCATGTGGATCTAAGTTTTCTGAGAGAACCGATATGGGTAAAAATGCACCTTTTCTGATCCATTGGGGTGTAGGTACCCATCACCAGCTGAGGCTTAGATCCTGGGTTTGGACACGGGTAAGGCAATTTTGAAAAATTGAAAAACTGCAGAGCTAGGAGAGATTCCTACAGAGTCACAGCAGGGCTACTGCTTGAAAGGACTAGGGCTCTAGGATTAAACTCTGACCCCCTCATGGTCACTTAGCTGGGGTTAGGCCTGAATTTTGATTTAGTTTATTGTAAAGGAAAAAAGAAGCAGGGCTGGGTAAGGAAGAGGAAGGACAGTTAGCTGCTGAGATACAGGGCTAGCCTGAAGTGTGAGGCTGGCAAAACCATACTGCTTACATTTAATGTTAGTACAAGCACAAGTGGGCATCGCTGGACACAGCCAGCCTCAGAGCTACAGGGGTTGGTGTTGGGAAGAGCTGGATGTTCACATGTGCTCTGGGACCTGCCTCTTGGTTCAGGAAAAAAATATTTACATAGGAGCTTTCCCTTGCTTAACTCCATGCCCCCCAGCCCAGCCCTGCAGGTCTCTGCTCTCAGCTGGGCACCCATGGAGCCATCCCCATGCCACGACCAGGCTCAGGTAGGGCCCCCAGAGCAACCTTGCTCCAGACCCCGTGTATTTTTCAGCCTACCCAGACAACAAGAACAAATACAACCTGACACAGAACAGATAAACACACAGAGGTGGAGCCTAAAATTTTCATCTGTTGAAATTAAATAATGAAGCAGACTTAATGCCTCTGTCACAATGCAAACAGGGGCCCTGCCCTGTGTTTTAGCTTCACTTTCTGAGGGAGACTGGGGTTTTTTCAGCTCAGAGGCACGAGGGGGTATATGAGCTATTTATCTAAGTGCTAAAAATTAAAGTCACTTTAAGATCTTTCTCCTCTTGGCATAAGGTTTCCCAGATCCCAGTTTCCAGCAGATCTCAGCTTGATGCTCTCAGCAACTTTACATACACACACCAGCCTCAAAATCCTGGGGAGAAGCACTTTAGACACCCATGCCTGCTGAAGCCTGTCATGAGGGTAAAAGGGACTGCCTACAGTGTGCAAAGGTGACCTTGACATTACATGCCACGTGGCTCTCCACGGCTGTGACCAGCACCAGCCCAGACATAGCTGCAGACCTCCGAGGAGCTTTTCAAGAGGAATGGGCTAAAGAATCATCATGGCAGCCTACCCCTCATTTAAAAATATGAGATCAGGAAGATCTCTGAAGACAACCAATAGCTAACCCATCTTCTCTCTTTCAACAGTTCAAGCTGAAGGTCCCAAACAAGGAAGTTCAACCACTGCAGCACTTTGTACCATTACCCTTCCATTTTCTTGCAGCATAGGGAAAAAGCAATGTTTCTAGGCACACATGGATCTACAAAAACATTTGGACACCTTGTCCCCACTTATTTCACCCATATAACCAAGAGCATTTAGGACTACAGTCACATGAACTTCTGGTGATAGCCTTAACTGCCCCAGTTATTTCCTAAGAGATGGTCCCCACTTGCAAGCAGGACCTGGAGAACCTCCTTGCCAGCCAGGGTAAACCTGTACTTGATGCTCTGAATTCTGCCTTTATTAACCTTTATAGTACCACGTGGCACCACATTGCCCAGAAATGAGATTTTCTTCACGTCAGAGGCCTGATGCTCAGGTCATTACTTAATACCAGGTAGAGGGAGGACAGAGGATATGGAGAAATCCCTCCTCCCCTCAGAATCCATCCTGGCCATGCACCAATTTGTCTCCCCAATAGCTGTGCCAATATTTTGCGTGTCCATGCAGTGAACTGAGTTATCAAACTGATCCATTATCAACAGTGTATAGACAATTTTGCAACTTTCCAAGCATGAATGCAGGACAGGCAGAAGGCTGGCAGGTTGATAATCAATCTGGCTATATGGCTTAATAGCTCCTGACCACAGCGACTGGGAAGGGAACAAAAGATCCTGGTCCAGCAACGTTAATTTCTTGTTTGTTTAGTTCAACTTGATAAAGACCGTGACAGCATCTGGCTGCTTCTAAACAGAGAGGGCAGAATTGCATGAATATCTGATTAGTTGAGTATTATCCCTCTAGATCTGGACCTCAGCAGCTCTCTAGGATTGGGATTTTTGCATATTCACTTCAGAGTAGGAGTCTGCTGGGAATGAGAGAATACAGTGGTCGCTGGAAACATTGATCTCATACTCCCTGCAAATCAAAGCAGAGAAAAAAATGTGTCTAATGTTTGTTCTTCCCATAATTCAGAGTATATAAATATCTAGTAAGATATTCAGGAAAGGAATACCTAAATGTTGTCTGTCTTACGCAGGACAAGAACACTTGCTTGGAAGCAATCAGCAGATGCTTGATAACATGTTAGCAGCTATGTCACTAGTGACCTATCAGTCTCCTTACATATGAAGATAGATGTCAAGGCTGAGCCATTGTGCATTCTTGAGATACAAAGGAGAATACTTTGAAAAGTAGTCCCAGAGCACTCCAGTCATCACCATGAGATGAAGCACAATAAGACATCTGAAAAGCTGTGGCAGTTGTTTTATGTCTGATATGTTTTTTTGTGAATAGCAGCTTCAGTAATTTATGTTCCCTGTTGAAAAGCTTTTTGTAGCCTTAATACACACAGTGGTTAACCCTTCTACTCCTCAGCTCAGGAATCTGTACAAGTCGCTGTAGACAAATAGCGCTATCCTTGGCTCCATCTCCAGCATCCTTTTCACATCTATATAGTAACATCCCTTATTTTCCATGCATGTAGACTATCTGTGTCCCTGAAGCCCAGAAAATACCCCGAAAGAATATCAACACCCAACTTTCTCTACCCTTCTGCAGCCTACCCCTCCCTCAACATCCTTCATTTAATTTCTTTGGATCTCCCTCCTCTCGTTCCTGAGGAATCCATCTTCTACCTTTGCTGCCTGTACAAACACTGCCACCCAACCCTTACTGTAAATGTTTTTCAAGGGATCAATTCAACACAGTTTCTACTCTTTCTTGGGAAATACAGGTTTTGCAGAGTGACCTCTACAAATCATTCGCAGGTACAAAGAAACCGAAGTTGTACCCAGCAGCAACTAACACTTTTTAACTGGTGGGATCTCAACAGAGATATTTGCAGTAGTTTTGCATGTATGTGCACATCCATGATATGCAGGAGATCATTAAGAGAACAGTATCATACAAAACAAGAACAGAGTGGATAATTCCTTATCACAATAATACAGGTAGGACAAGAATATTTAGTCTTATATGTTGGAAAGCAAGAAAAACATCATTGTCTTGCAAAGGATATTATCACATTCGCCTATGTGCTTCTCTCCACCATCAGCCTGCACTGGCCTGTGCCTGACTTTGCAGTCCTGAGACGGTCAATGAAACCCTCACAGACTGCTAATGCATGGACACAAGATGCACAGAGATTCTCTAAGGTGTTCACATGTCAGTTGAAAAAATGTGATATAGTAACAAGTTTGTATGATGTCTGCAGCTGCCTCTGTTGCATCGTGCTGCCACTGCATGTCACTGTTAAGACAGAGTGGCAATGAATGACAGGGATTTTAGGGAAGGCTATAGAACTCTGGTGGAGATAGACCCCACAGTCCCCAAGAGCTGCCCCCGGTTGTACCTCAGTCGGTGCCACTCTCCTAAAACAAGAGCAGGACTGAAGACCTGAGGCCTCATTAGCATCTGGGCTGAGCTGAAAGCAGCCACAGACTAAAACCACATGCTTGGAAGAGAGAAAAGGTGAGAAAATAGATATGAGAAAAAGACTGCCAGAGAGAATGGCAAAGAGCAATGGTTAAAGATCACTTGCAAGCAGAGTTGAAGCTAAACAATTACCTCTGTCATTGTCTATCAGCAATGAGGTCCTTATGAATTTCATAGCAATATAGTAATACCTATTTCTCTACTAACAAAAAAAAAAAATCTCAGTCTTCTCAAAATTAATAGAAGCTGAATAGGGACCAGTTCTTGCTACACCTTGCTGGTGTATTGGCAACCCATCAGAACTCTCTCAACAAGATTGTAATAGCACAACCTAAAAAAGGCATTATCAGAATCATGCCTCCCTATTCCTGCCCCTGCAGCCACAAGACACCCTTTGCTCAAGTACAGGTCCTAAACCATCTTGTGGCTGGCCTTCTGCATTGTCCTCATTTCTAATTTATGAGGTCTGGGAGACTCATTTGAGATTAAACAAAGGACCAAAGATTAGGTGTTCTGTAATTTAGTACTTCCTTTGCCTGCTTTATGTTTAGCAGCTTCTGGCAGAGAAAAGGAACAGCAGCAGCCAAGATGGGTTCTCTCCATGAATCCACACAACCTAACCAGATACCAGAGCATGTCACTTGACTCTAGTTAGCAAGCCGAAATTTTATCCAAGGTCCCCTTCCAAACACTACACTTGCATTCATTTTACCATCAAGCCATGTGGTTGTTTAACTAGACTCATGGAAAACACATTAAAAAATAAACCATAGAGCAGATCCAGATGTTCTGAAATGCTAAACTTAGTGCCTCCACACTCTTCCCTCCTCATCCAGCTTTAAAAAATTCCTAAAAAACTCAAAAGCATTCCTGAGCTGGTTTGTAATGAGCCATTACTTCATACTAAAAAGTATACTCCAACACAGACTTAAATAATCAATCTTTTAGCCATAAACACAATTACCAAAACACTTTGAAGATTTGGATCAACTTCATGAAGGGATAAAAATTCTTTTCTCTCTTTCTTAAGAAAGTCTCGTTTCCAATAAAAGTTAGTTTTCACATTGAAAATATACACACAGAGGCAAGATGATTATCTTGAGATTGGTGCTCAGGGATGATGCAATAGGCAAGGAAGGCTTGCAGAAAATAAGTCTAAGGCACTTTGCACCTGATTTTCAAGGTGTTATAGACAAGGCAGGAGAAACCAAGCTCAGCACCACTGCCTTGCTCAAACCATGCAGTAAGCACAACACACTTGCCCCTCACCAACTTAATTAGTACTCCTCATCATTCATTTTACAGGCACAGTTTGGAGCTAGAGGGCCATAGGGTACCACTAGCACTGCTCTTACTTGAAATCTGGAACTTTTACCTCCCTCTAAATCTGCATTTCTTAAAACTCTTCTGGTGTTGAGAACCTTACAGTTTCAGGAAGTGAGTGCCCCCATTACTAGACTAGTATCCACTGCATCAGACAGCCATCACTCACTTTAAATTAAACAAAATTCCATGGCCTAAAAAAGAAGAAGAGCCAAAATGCTGCTGATAGAGCCGTCTGCCCTGACAGGGAGCTGGGGAGCCTACATGCACCACAAATGTGCATGGTTTCCTAATGACTTCTGCAGAAATATTCACATACTTCAGTTCCTTGAAAGAGAAGATACAAAGAGCTTAACTACCTGCAGGACCAAGTCCTGCTGTAATACTATGAAAATGAGAAGGAATAAAGCAAACCTTTGCTAGTTCTACTAAGTTCTGGAGTCAGCTGCCATTTGCACATTCCTCGTTCCTCCCACTCCTGTTTTATTTCCAATGCAAAGATTTTAACCTGATCTTGTTCCCTTGAGCTAGCCAGGAATCACCTCAATTCACTCCCCATACCACAAGTCAGACTCATAGTTAAATAACTGCCAGGCCAGAATCAGTTACATCATTTTTCCCCCTTCTTTTCCAGGTATTCTCTAATAGTTCCCAAGCTATATCCCTATAATATCACTTCCTATACATTTCAGGCAGTCTGAGAAACAATGGAGATCATGATTTATTTTTTATAATCCTAGATGCAGGAATTGAAGCCTTATATCCCTGAGTTGAGGATTATTCAGTGGATGAATATGTCAAGTGCATTAATATATCTAGCCTTACATTCATCCATGAGTAGCTCTACTGGGAAAGACATTAAGACTAGATCACCAGGATGATACAGTTGAGGTGATGACCATCCTCTGTTTTCAGGCTTATTTATGCACAAATACCAAGATTGAACTAGTGAGTCAGCATGTTCGGGTGCTTTTGAGAATACCCTTAAGGTACTCACCACCAGCTTTAAGCACTTCCCTACCTCTGAAACCTTGATTCACAAGCTCTTCTTTACATATGGAACATAGAAACCCCATAAGCTGCCTAAAATTCCTAGATGAGAAGGTGTTTCTAGTCAATGAAATGGCCTCACTTCAAAATCATTCACTGAGATACATTAAGATCTAGACTGACAGTAGTTGTGATGTTTTAAAAAGAAAGGGAAAATAGGTATTTTTCTAAAAATGCTTGCATTAAATTTGTCACTAAAATGTTCCTAATATCACAAGTTTGGTCATGTCAGTGTATACTCTTTGCATCTCCTCTCCTTCTTGCCCCCAATCCATTCAGAGGTGCTGCTTCATCCAGCAGTCTGTGGTCAGTGCAAATTTTATATGCATCAGTGAAGATTTCCCCAACAGGTTTTACTTAACAAAAAAGAAGTGTCCCAGCCCACCTGCCAAAGCTTTTCTTCAGGATCTGGGCCTTTGAGACTTATCTTAACTACATGTTGCAGATCAGCTTTAAAATCAGCTCCAAAACATTTGGAAATTATTATAGTCCACTAGCTCTGTAATTATAAAAAGCTGAAATTACTTTGAAGCTTCAGTTAGGGAAGAGTAATGCTGCAATTACTCAGAGCCATTTGCAACCTGATTATCAATGAGGGTCATACGTTCATATCTGTGCATAAACCTGAACCACTGAAGGGCTGGACACTATGAACCACATACCTCCAGGCATCTCTTGTTAATAAGCTGCCCCATAAAACAATCTTCTATAAACTAAGAAAATAATATATTACATGCTGGTTTAATTGTTAGTTACAGTTTCCTTGTAAAGCAGCATATATAAGAGAGTACTGTGAAAAGCTGGTATGTTTTATAGAGGAGACCAGCAAATTATGGCTCTACTGTATGGAAATGATTAGCACCTGCATATCGGTACAAAGCAGCAAAGTTTAGAAACCATGATCTCAGCTTTTGGCAGAATGGAGAGCCTGAAAGGTCTTAAGTTTCCCCAGGCAATAAATCCAGTGATTACTGAGATGATATTAACTTAAATTAACTTCTATCATTTTTTTGTAGCAGCATAAACAATCCTACTCAGATCTTGCCCAGTTGGGCACGAGTCTTAAAGGTATTGCTTCTTGTGAACAGGAAAGATGAGTCATATAGGAAGACTTGACCCTATGACCCATACTCAGATGACTAGACCACAAGTCCAATATACATGCCAAGTTCTTCATCAGTGGGGCTTCATGGGCACTGTAGGAAAGTCCTAAACTCTTGGGTATTGTTAATATTGATCATCTTGGAGAGCGGCAAATGTCATTCTTCTGCCTACCAGTGCCAGGGAGATGATGAGCTTAATAGGAAGCAGATGAAAACAGAAAGATAAAGACATCTCCATCTCCCACCACCTGCAGGGAGCTGGAAGAAGACCTGGCATCCGCCTCGGTGCTGCTCATGGGGGCTGTTGGTGCTCTTAGAGCAGCTGAGCCCTTTGCCGCGGCAGATGTTTGACTCCAGCCCGCAGCCTCCCCCAGCTCACGCACCATTCAGCACCCCGCCAGCCCCCCTAGCCTAATGCACTTCTGTGGCGTTAAGCAACACATCACAGCCCCAACACCACCACAAACGTCCTTTAACTAACACCCACAAACTCCTTCAGCTCAGAGGAGAGTTCAGGCAGACGGGGCATTACTGTGTGCCTTCAACAAGACACTGCTTAGGAAAGAATAGAAGACAGTACTTTCTCCCTGGGTAATACTGCCACTTTCACTTAATTAAAATCTTTTAATAGGCGTCTCCCTCCCTCACACCTCCCTGTTAACAGACGTCTTATTCAGAGTAGGAAGATTAACAACATTTTCATTACTTTGATGTTATCCAGGACAAATTAAAAATTAAATTAATCTAGTTAGTCACTTCTAGAGTACAGTGCCTTCTGTATTATGTTACTAGTTGGTATTTTTTCTCATAGCTTGACACCCAAGATAGATAGAATTGGATATTTGTATGTTTTACAGCATTCAGATCTTCTGCATTAGTGTAACCCTGTATTAAAGCTTTGAGTCAAAATCATAAAATCACAGGTATTTGAGGAGTGGGAATAATCTCCCTATTCTACATTGTTCTGCAAAATTATTGAGATCACTGTTTTACAGCTCTGTTTATCCCAGGGGTTTATTTCAATGCCATGTCCTGTTGTTTGGTGGCTTGACTTTGAACCAGAACTGATGCAGCATCACAGCAAATGCAAACTCAGCCTGTCAGCAGTAGGACAACCACTTAGATGTGTCACTAAAACTGCCAGATTAATAGAGGCTTGAAAAATGGACATTTTTTAGATCTTGTGTGTGGAAAGTACAGAAAAGAATTGTAACAAGGAAGGGTATGAAAATAAGGCAAAATAAAACAAACACTGTTTGTTTACCTTAAAAAAAAAAAAAAAACAAACTAAAAACAAAACCCACACATACAAATTTGGACAGGGACTTTTTGTTTTGTAGTAAGGTTTCAGAGGTGTTCTTGATTGTATCCCACCTTTTTATACTATCTGTGCATTTCCCCATCAGCGACAAAACAACCGCATACTGAGAAAGTTCATTTAACCTCATTTTACACTTAAGAAAAAGACTCTCTGTGCTTGATCCATTTTAAATTCATCTTCATCAAAAGGTTAGTACCTGCAACCAGACCTTACCCTTGCCCTGACTTGCCCTGGCTCAGAGGAACTTATTTACTGTCAGGTTAAATCAGATCCCCACATCCATCTAATTGCAGATCTTGTTCCTGACCTTGCGTTGCAGGATGTGTCTCAGAGGGAGAGTCGAGGACTCTGTTGTGGCAGAGGGAGAGGCAGCTGCCCTTGCCAAGGCTCCTCTGGCAGCAAGGTCCAAAATCATTCAAGCTGTTCAAAACCTGAATAGCCAAAACTTCAGAGCCAGTGGATGATAGAGTAAGGAAGGGACCGTCTGGAGGTCCCTGGTCCAACACCCCTGCTCAGAGCAGCTCCGATTAAATCAGGCTGCTCAGAACCATTTCCAGGTAAATCCTGAGCATCCCCAAGGATAGAGATTCCACATCCTCTCTGGGCCCCAGTTCCAGTGCTTAACCACCCTCATAGGGAAAAGAATCCCAATGAAATAACAGCAGCTCTAGTATTGTGTGGTCAGTAAAAGGATTTAACTGTTAATTTTTTATCTAATGTGTAATCTGAAGAAGTGATGGTGCAACTGCATTACTGCCTGAACTCCCTGACCTCTACTGAGCAGGGCTGCTGAGAACATGTGCACAAGAGGGGAAGAGAAACTATTTGGAGAAGAATCTTTGCTTGCTGTCCATTTGGTTGCTGAGGGGTAGGTTGTTCCTCTCCCCTCCCGTAGAAGCAAGCTGTTGTTTTACTCCTCCGATAAAGCTGTTGGTTTGGTAAACCCAGCATCGAGATACAGAGAGTTCAACAGTGCAACAGTTCACGGAGCGAGCTGTGAAGCATGCCCATCAGCAGAGACAGCTCCCGCAGAAGTGACTGCTCAACCCGTTTCTATTAAAAATACTCACAAGGGCTGCTCCCTCTCCACACGGGCATTTAGATGCTCCTTTCCTCCCCAGACAGAAGTGTTTTCTTCCCCGTAGCTCAGAGCCAAAGATAAAACTTGTCAGGTGGGATCCACTTCTATTCCTGCTAACAGGCTTCTTACAGTAAGTTGAACCACAGTGTTCCTCTCCGAATATTTTATCTGGTCCTCCTCGCAGTGGGGGAAATTGGGCCCTTCCTTTTGTCCTCCCATTTTGAATAGAAAAATGAAGTAACAGAGGGAAGTACCTCCTCAACAGCAGCACAGCCACATCAGCTTGAAGCAAGCCCCTAGTTTTAAGCCCAGTTTTTTTAGAGAAATCAGCATTATGGGCCTAACAGGCACTTGTGTGCCCAAGTCTGCCTTTCTCTGCCCATGTCTGAGCACCCAGACAGGATGCTCAAGCACATCAGACATCAACTCCCAGCTCCAGCAAGCCTCCCAAGTCATCCCCCAGCCCTCCTCACATCCACCACCTCCTG
This sequence comes from Tyto alba, assembly GCF_018691265.1. Lineage (NCBI taxonomy): Eukaryota > Metazoa > Chordata > Aves > Strigiformes > Tytonidae > Tyto > Tyto alba. Next base: position 8,170,176 of record NW_024881320.1, read on the forward strand.
GGGTTTTCCTCATCTCTCTGCAGAGCAGCTGCCCCTCACTGGGGCCATGAAGCTGCACCTCTGCCACCACATTTTCTCATCTCTATATAAATGCATGATCTTTCCCTCACAAAGGTAACCATGAGACTACAGTAATGCTTGAAAATGAAAAAGCCTGTAAAAGTTACAATAATTAAAATTCCATTTTAATTCCTCTGTACAGGGGAGGGAGAAGATGTCTCCGGCACATGTTTTCCCACTGCCACAACAGTTCATGCATTGTGTTATAAAATTTTTCAGTGCCATTTATTTTTATTTGGCCTGTGAAATACTTTGGGGAAGGCCTTCTCGTAAATGGCCCATAAAGTTTGACAGGAACTAAACCTCCCACTGTTTTTGTGACTGATATAAAAAAGAACCAACTTAGTTGGCACCCTTAATGCATGTTTTATGGGAAAAGGAAGACTGTCCCTCTGTACAAGCAGCAATTCCTGAACAGACCAAGTTCAGTCCTGTAAGCAGCTTTTGTGGCCTTTTACGAGGTAAGGCTTTCCCTATAAAGTTCTGGCCTCGCCACAAATCCACTTCCCTCTGGGCTCATCCATTAATAAGCACTTTCATTAAAATTCCACCTTTCTTAGAGAAACAGCCAAGCTAATTTAACAGGAAATTGACTTTCTCCATCACCCTCACGTCTTTGACTGCAGCGACACAAGCCAGCGTTAGCCAGAGACATCCTGCCCATTAGCATTTCTGCTTCGTGCATCTATTCACAAAAGCCACACGGCTCCTTGTGCTGTTTGGGGGAAGAGGAAATGGGAAGGTCTCAGGACAGTCACTTCGAAGACGCAGTTGCTTTCAGAGAAACACCTGGAAATAATTAGCCTGTTGTATCTTCTGCTATCACCAGCCTCCAAAGGAACATGACATGGCCCCAGAAAAGCACAGGAATAGTGATGGAGCTCCAAAGGACTGGGAGCAAATACCGATGGCACTGGTCTGAGGGTTACTGGTCCAGCCAAACACACAGAAGACGGAGAGCAGGAGGAGATCAGTTTAAGAGAGATTGAGTGAGGGACAGAGTCAGACTGTGGGCAGAGATCTGGCACTCAGTCCACTGCATTCAGTCATCATCCTTCTGGAGGTGTTAATCTATCACTAGCAAAAGATCAATCCTATTGAAATAAAGAAAAACCCCAACCTATGACACAGACTGTATTCCAGAAAATAAATTTCACCAGCATGCCAATACTTTATGAGCAGAGAAGGAGGCTGAGTTCATCAAACACATTATCTGCATCCTGTATATTGGCAAACATATAAGAATTAGGAACTTTTTGGCTTTATTGTAAAAATCCATTTTATTGTCTTTTGGCTTCCAAGACAAGCTTTCAGGTGGAAGGCTGTACATAACACCACTGTATTTAGAAATGAGAAATCAGAAATGACACTGACTCCATCTGTCCATAAAAAAACATAGCATAAAAAATTCCATATGAATTTATTTTGCATTCTAGTGACGTATCTCTCTGCATTTCACAAGAAAATGTCCAGGGAAAGTGACAGGTTTATTTTTAGCCCTTCTTTAATCTTTGCAGAGCATGGCAGCAGATTGCAACCCATCATGAGTATCCCAAACTAGGCTGAGATATGCTGCTGAAAAAGAATGGGTTTGGATTGACTGTCATACTGCAAAGATATGGAGATGTTCTTAACAACCAGCCCCACTCCAGCTATAAGAAATTTGATCATATGCATTTCATTCTCAGTGTCACATATAAGTGGGAGATACATTTGTCACTGGATAATACATTCAGAATTAACAAGAAGAACTTGTCAGATTTTGGCTGCAACCACTGAAGCTAAAGCCTAGAGCGAAATAAACTGTCAGATCAGGGCTTTGTTAAAAGGATTAAACCCATTCTTAAGGGTGGAGCTGTAGAAAAGCTTTTAAGCTTTATACTTACACCTGAAAGGTTTTAAACTGGGATCCTAACAAAGACTGACGTGAAACAAATATTCTAAAAAATAACAGCTAATCTGACCTCACGAGTGGGACCATCTCCAGAATCAGCTGCATTGAGAACCATGCACTGAGCAAACAAAACCGAGAAACCCTGGATCTGTCAGGCGGTCACTAATTATTGGCCACATTTTTTGGCATCTGCTCAAGTTGCTGTAGAATCTGTAACTGTTTTGTAAGTTAGTCTCATTACAGACCTACTACAGTAATTGATTTGCACAGTGGCCGTGTGGTAACTCATAAAACTTTGCACAGGGGTCCCAATTCTGCAAATATTTCCTCCTGCACTTACGGGGAACAAAGCATGCTCTGGAAGTCAATGAGTTCAGCAGCACTCCTAGCCTGCAAGCAACCATTAGAAGGATCAGACCATTGCATTGCACACATTTATACCACAGAAAAAAATGCTTTCCTACATTCAATTAATTACAAAATTGCACCACATGATACCCTTGTGAATGAAGTAGGTGTTACTGTACCACTCATTTTGCAGTTAGGGAAGCAGAGCTATGACTCAGAGGTAGAGTGAGCTGCTCAAGGTCACACAGTAGCTCAGTCATCAACAGCACACAGGTACCCCGCTCTTGCCCAGCTCTGAGCTTTCTCACATTGCTTCAACAGTGTTTTGGGAGCTTGACTTCAGCTTCAAAGAGGTTCTGAACCCACTCAGTATCTGATCTGTCCTGCATCTGCTTCACCCACCCATTCACCCAGCCCACTGTAAACAACAGTGCCCTGTGGTTCACCACCCTCTTGCCACCTCTCAGTCCTCAACTGGTCAAACCAGGCACAGAACTCTCCTTACTGGCACTGGAGTAAGGAAACATAGAGTAATGGCCACTGAGTGAGATGCAACAAGCAGCATAGCAACACAAATATGGCAATGCATAGTAAATAACACAAACTCTGCAGTAGAGAGGCGGACAGACACCAAAACACCCCTTGGTCATGGGTGGCTGTTACTTGCTGGGAAGAGGCTGTCAGGGATCCCCCACTGGCTCCAAAAAAGGTGCATCTGGAAGCAAACAAACTGAGGAATCTGCAAGTCAAAACATCCTTCTACAGCTCTAACAAAAAAACTCCTACCAAAGAGACCACAAATCCAGTTGTCAGATGAAAGACTCCACTATCACATGTAACCTGGAGGCAAAAGCTTCATAGCACTTCAGTAACCTATGAGCCTTTTACATCTGTATCATCCATCAACCAAGGCCAGGTTAGATGGGGCTGTGAGCAACCTGCTCTAGTGGAAGGTGTCCCTGCACATGGCAGGAAGGTTGAAACCAAGTGATCTTTAAGGCCCCTTCCAACCCTAACTGTTCTATGATACTATGATCAATAAAACACAAGGGTGAGTCATTCAAATACCTTGCAAAGCCCAGGCACTCAGTTAAAGATTTTTCAGCCAGCTGAGAGTCAGTTTTTCCTCGTCTATTTGGGCTCAAGGCAAGATTTCTGGTCGCTGCAGTTGTGGGAGCTTGTGGGCATTGAGTTGTGCAGGACTGGACCCCAAGGAAGAAGAAAGCACCATCTGCAGACCCTCTGGCTTTGAAGAGGCTACAATCCAAGGACAAAGAGCTGGAATAAGCTTGCATCACACAAGGCAGATGATTTTCTAAAAGTGCCATAATATGAATCCTGATAATACTACAGTTTAGTGATTCTGAGAGACATCAGATAGTATAGCATCAATGGTCTGGGATCACAAGATCTGAAGTCTAATCTCATTACGATATTGCTATAGTGATCTAGGAATATGAGCAAGTCTCTTAAATTCTCTGTGTGTGTCTGCCACACGATAGGATATGTCTCTACTGACTTCATCGGTCCAGGTTATCGAGTTACCAGAGCACAGCCTGTCCCTCAGCAGTGCAACACCTGCCACAGCTGTAAAGCCTGTAGTAGCTAGCCTCTAACAATTCCATATTTAATGTTGGTCATTATGTAGTGTAGATATTACTAAATCATCTTAAGAAATATGTTTGGTTTTTTAAAGCAAGGAATCTTTGTTTCATATCTGAAGCCAATTTTGGTCTAAAGAGGCTCATTTGCCCCACTGAGAGGAAAGACACTGTGTCATCACACCTTTTCTAATGACTTGACCACGCTATGAAACATCAAGCCTCCCAACACCTTTAATCATCATGTACTACAACTGTGCAGTATCACCCCTTGTGTAAAGCTATGCTGTTACTCCTTCTGCTTTTTACACCAACCTACTTGAGACCTGGGGGGATGGGGTCCTTTTTTTAATATTTGAATTCAATTGCGCTAAGTACTGTACACTCACTGAAATATCAATATACCCCTGGTGACCATCCCTGCCAGGTAATTAGGTTTGTTGCTTTCACAAAAATGAAAGCAAATAAAATAAAAAAGTGTAATTATGATTTGGAGAGCACTGGTCTCAATTTTTCCATTCTCAAAAGTCCTCTAGGGAAACAAAGAATGAGAGCTACTTATTGATTTCATCCTCCTGATGCTCACACACAAGACTTGCTGGAAAACAGGACCCCTTTCTAGAAATCACCACTGTCCTCAGCTCCCCCAAGGAAACAGGGAGGGGGAAGCAGAAGTGAAGGCACTTGAGTTTAAAAGGGAAAAAAATAGAGAAGAAAAAAAAAGAAAAAGAGGGCAACAGTTTCGGCTTTCATTATAAGGACTGTTATATCAACAATGGCTGGGGAACAAAGGAAGCCATTTCCACTAGTTCCTGCTTCAATTAGTTATTTGAACTAGTGAAGATTGTGCCACTTTATCTCCCCCTTGTAACATAATCATTGTATTTTACATCTCATGAGAAAAAAGGCCTGCCAGAGGACGTTATCTGGCTCTGGGTCATACATCACAGGAGATAACATCGTTATTCATGTCAAAAGGGATGATCAAGGTCTTCCTGTTTTATCAGCGATTAGCCAGGAAAGAAAAGCTGCTGCTGCTGCTCTTGGCAGGTAGCCAGGCGCTGTATGAGTATTACCATAGCAGTGCAGCCGGCATCACTCACCGTGCAACTGTGCTGGGCTTTGGAGCCGCACAGAAACGGCTCTTTCAAAACCATTAAAATCCTGGCTAATAGGGAAGGCGCTGAGCTTTCATTAGCCAGCAGCAGCAGGAGATGGCCTCCTTGAAGAGAGGGTCTGATCCTGCTCTCACCTGAAAGACTTGTGCTTTGGCATGTGCCACCATCTACCTCACTGGAGTTAAGAGAAAGGGAAGCTGGCAGCCAAGCCAGAATTTTAGCAACTTAGGATGGTCTGGGAGGTACCTGAGTCCCTTGGGCTTGAGCCAGACTGCTTTCTTCACTCCCAAATGTCCTCACCTTGGCTGTTGCCCTCTCCGTTTCCTTCCATCTGCTGTTTGTACCGTTCTTTCCCACTCTCCCCCTGATGGCATTGCGTTAAAGCTGGGGCAGAGCTCAGCCTTTGGCTTTGCTGCTCGCTGAATTATTCCACTTCCCAAGCACCTTCCCTTGAGCTCAGAGCTCTTCACTCCTGAATGCTTAGCATATTCCCAATTTAAACATCTCAAGCAGTTTACCTACTATCTGGGAGCAGCAGTAAAACCTACCTACCTTATCTCAGCTACAGGCCCAAAGGGAGTTAAAATTTAGTGCCTTATGCCTCGCATGCTAACAAAAAGAAGAAAAATGCTGCTGTTTGAAAAATATACCATGTTGAACTACAGAGGTACATTCCACAGTGGCTTCCTGAAGTGACTTAGCTTTATGTGCCTGATGCAGGGTTCATTGAACCAAGAAAGTCTTCCCACTCACTCACTGAGCTCCGGCACTGTATCCTTTGGCAGTAACAGAGCATCAGGGAAATTCAGTGCCCCAAATCACCAGGCAAGACTCATCTAAACAGGCTTTTACTGTCTTCTCCTATCCGATTGACAATAGAGAAGTCCATTCACCATTAGTACTGTTGTAAGTCAAAGCACATAGAAGATCCTCTGTGTGAGCTGGATAATTCATTTAAGACCAATTCTGCACAAGTTTTGAATGTTGCTAAAATGCAAGAATCAGCAGTGTGATTAACAAGCACAAAAGCACATAATGGATACACAACCTCCTACTCTGGGGAAAAAAATTTCCTTCGAGTGCACGTTCTGGATAGATCCATTGTGTGGGTTTTATACCTCTCTCCTCAAATCATCTATCATTGGCCGGAGATGAGGATAGGCAGACAGGAATTGCTGTATCAAAACACTCCAATAGTTATTCCAACTATTTCAACAACAGTTTCTCCAGCTCAGAGCCTAACACTCAATTACATTGTTGCACAGCCAATCTGAAACCGAAAGAGTGTTAATAGCAAAAATAAAGTGAGAACCAAAACTTATTAAATCTTGTGATACGTTAAAAATAATAACAAAAGAAATCTGAGACCAAATACCATTTCCCTTCAAAGGGAGATAAAATTAAAAATGACTCAGCAACTATGAGTCAGGACAGGAAACTTGTCACGGAGCCAGTGATTATAGCTCCAGTAAAAATGGGCATGAGGGCTCCGAACTGCTGTCACTGGCATGTTCATCATCACCACCACTGCCAAACATGACGCTTGACCTGTCTGCAGAGCCACACAAGACAAACTCACCATGAAGAACTTGAAAAAGTTAGACGTTCCTCCAGATGAGTTATGAAAATGTTTGCTTAAACAGACCACAAAAATAAGTCAGGTTAAGCCAGCACAGCTGGGACCCTTGCAAGTCACACAGTTAAACAGAAAAACAGCAAGATTTTGGGAGCAGAGCATTTTTGGAAGGGGTTGCACTGAAAGGCTGGGCGATGTGTTCCTGTTTCAGATACTGATCTCGGAGCAATGCTCTACCCCTGCCCACCCATGAGGCTAAGGCGATCATATAAAGCAACTGTGCCAACAGCAGGCAAAGGGTACCCTGAGCCTTCCAGTCCTTTTGCGTCTGGACACAAAAGGACTTTAACTGCAGGACATCTCATCTGACAGCTGAGTCATCCCAGCTCTCTTTCAGCAGAGCCATGGCTTGGGACTGCCACAAAACTCATGAAACCAGGGCTGGAAGCAGCACCCTGACACCCACTGGAGGTTGGGGTACCCCAGTGCAGCTCAGACCCAGACCCTCCTCCAGTGCCCCCTCCTGCTCCCCACAGCACTGAGAGCACCAGGTCCTTACTGCTGCCTCACCCTGGGGTCACACCATGCCCAGGGCCAAGGGAAATCTCCACTGGAGTTTTGCTCTGCAACCCTCAGCTGATGTCCAAGTTGCTCATTAGACGAATCATGGGAAGCTGAGCTGTACAGAGAGAAGCTATCGCCAATGTCTATCATCAGGACTAAGTCAAGCTGACAGTTAGGCTTCCACCCACAGACATCCTGGGCAAAATATTCAGTCCTCATGATCTCCATTTACTAGAAATCATGGGATCCAAACTGGGAAAGTCTGGCAAGTAAACTCATGAGTTGTTAGCAAACCCTGCACTGCTCTTTTGGAGAAGGAGCCAGGAGATCACTGTCTAGATAGAAGAATTCATAAAGTTTTACTACAGAGATCATATAAGCCCTGCAGCCTTTAATAAAGCAATTGTAATTACAGAGAATTATTATTTTTTAAATCAAACTTTTCAAGTACCAGGTATATAAAAACACAGTTGCAGAAGCTGCCAAAAAGAAATCAAGCAAAATATGTAACTCTCCCAGTAATTAACATTCATTAGGGGTAATTTGCATGCGATCCCTCATCAGATCTAGAAATGCCAACCCTGAAGAACTGCCCAGTTTGTCCTTTGGGCATACTAGCCCTGCTTATATCCTCTCAAACCTTATATCCCAAGACCTCAAAACACCAGCAGAAAGACAAAGTACTTGCCGCCACAGGAGGATTCTTATCAAGCATGTAGCAAACTCCTTACTGAGCACAGCGGCAGAAGCTACAAAGCAAAACCCGTTTTTGAACTCTATTAATTAGTTGATATATCATGAGTGTATTCTAATCTTTATTTGCTCTTCAAAGGTGGTCCAGATCATCCCTCTGGTAGAGTCCTCCCAGGAAGCAAAGCCTCTCTTGCAGGATTTCCCCGCCGCCCCTCGAGCAGTTTCCCACGGCCCTCAGCCCTGCGGTCCCATCAGGAGCACCACCGCCCGCAGAGCTCCAGCCCTGCGGATGGGGCCCACAGCCCCCAGTTAACTGGTTCGGCATGACTGCTGGGGTCTCTCCGGGAGCAAAGCCAGAAGCACTGGGCTGGATCCAACCTGGCAGGGCCAACCTGAGCGCAGAGCAGCCCCTGATCTGAGCTGGAAAGGTCTGTCACAGATAACTGCTTCTACAACAGCCCTAGAAAAGCTTTTTGGGGGGGTGTAATGGATATCCAAATACCAAGGAGATGAAATCCATCTGCAAGCGTTTCTTGTGGAAGAAACGTGCACTATAGAAACTGTACATACTACTCCTAGCCAAAAGTGTTATTTTGCATGGGCTGTACCACACATGGATATTTTTATTACTACACTTCATAAAATAATACTGAAGTTTCCTGGAAGATACTGTTTCACATGCCACCAACAAACATAAAGCTTGCTCCAAGCAACTCCTGACACATATGCAGAGGAGGAGGAAAAAAGAAATAAAATCACCTAGAGCCTTTTCAAAAGCCATATCTTCCATGCATTGCAGAGATAAGAGCCATGACTTGAGACGGATGGGGCCATCACTGGAGTCCTGCTCATGCAGAGCTTTCCCAGAAAACCACACACTCATTCCATCAGGGGATTTTCTTGGATCTCACAAACTGTGTAGGACAGTTTCCCACATAAGGTTCCAGATACACCATGCCAACAACATGGTCTCCCCTGTTACCCACTAGCTCCCACCTATAGTCATTTTGTGACTTTTGTAGCCAAAGGGGAACCACAAGGGACTCTCCAGGTGGAAAAAACATTCCTCAGTGTGCTGGTCAAAGTCCTCGTGGGTAACCAACCCCCTCTACTCACACTCCACCTCACCCTGTGATTTTCACTTCTAGTCCTGCAACAGTTGTAAAGCAATAGCAGAGAAGATATCCCCGTTATCTGAGCCCACACACATTTGTTTCAGCCCAGCCTGCTTGCATGGACATTGCTAACCAACATGGTTTCACCTCCTGGATCTGATCTACAGCACATCCAGCAATCGGTGTTTGTGTCCCAACTCTGGGCCTAGAGCACCATCCCTCCATGCTGCACCAGCACTGTGAGGGTCAGCAGCGAGAGGGCTAGCCCAGCAGCTTCAGCTGGTAGTGGAGGAAATATACTTAAAAAAAAAAAAAAGCAGTATTTTAAATAAATGCAGAGCAATGGCTCTGCTGAGAAGTGCTTCTATTAAGCAGCAGCTTGAAGAAAAACCATGTCTGGTGAAAAAACATTTTAAGTGGTGCTTGTTTATTCACTGATTTCTTAGGTGATTATCAGCTTGGCATGGGTTAGCAAGGCGTATCAGAGCTCTCAAAAATGACTTTTAAGTCTCATACTGTGACAAAACAATAGCTGGCTAATAAGGCAATGATTTTTAAACCACCCTTAACAGAGGATATTAATGAAGATATTCCCTAACTTCTAAATTACTGATATTGATTATATCTGTGTAATGGGGGATGGATAGGATTTCAATTTGAGAATTAACCCAACTGTTGAAATAATCTATTGGAGATGAAAACAGTTCCCCAAGTTAGTTACCTCTTGGTTCTTTAGAAATATTGAGTTTGAAACACGTTAATAGATTACTAAGATCTTAGAAGAGAACATCCTAAACTCCTCCTTCATATTCCTGTGTAGTATTTCCTCAATGATTTTTTTGTAAATTTATTACAAGTGTCTCACACATAGGAGTATGAATCAAATACATAAGCCTGAGTTGTTAATTTTGTAACCTTTAATTGAAATTTTTAGCACTGAAAATCTGAGGGGCTCCAGACAGGATCTAACTATGGAAAAAAAAAAAAAAAATATGATTACTCTATTTCCTTAGGAGCCAAAGGAAGACTAGAAGAGAGCAGCGCAAAAAGAAATAATCATCATAAGTATAGGCATGCAAAATTTCCTTAGTCTTTTATTAAATGATTATTTCATTTGAATCCTTATAATGTCACAGAACAAATTACTAGGAGGACAGGGTCATTGTCCCATTATTGCTGGATAGTGCTGCCAGCGCAGCTAATAACTCCCTCACGGATCCAAATGCAGATACTGGAAAAGAAGAGACTTATCTTTGCAAGTGTACAAATAGAGGAAACGAAAAAGTGCTTATCCATGTCTCTGAAATAGAAGCACAGATTTATCAAACCCTTCTTCTAAGAATACATTTGCCAGAGAGACATAATGCCTTGAGATTAATTATTCCGAATAAAAATTATGGAGTATGACACTAAGTAATATTGATTCCCTGCTCAGTTGCTGTCCTAGCCTTATTTGTTGCTCCTGCCTCAGATCCTCTTGCCTTTTCCTTTGCTCTACTTTCACCTGGAATTCATCCACAAAATAAAAGAACATCCAAATACTTAGTTTCTAACTACATAGTTTATCAGAGTTGCCTATAATAAAGAACTTGAATATAGCACGCTCCAAAAATTAAGCTCACTTCCTTCTCTCCATTTCCTGGTCTGACACGGGTGGTACAAACCTCTAAAACTTTAACATTTAGGAAAGCATGGCCAGGAGCGACGGGAGCCACGACGGTGGCCGCAGGCAGCCCCAAAGCCCTCCGGGTCTCCTGCCCTCGGGGGTGGCCACGCACAGCTCCCTCTCACAGAGCAACCCTGCAAAGCGCCGCCCCGGCCCCAATTCCCACGGGACAGGGGCTGTGCCGCCCTGCCAGGGCAGCCCCCTCCGTGGGGAGAGCACCCCTCGGCCCACGGGAGGCCTGGGGCAGCGGGTGGGCAGGCGGCCTTACAGCCCCCACCAGCCGCCGGCTGGAGCAATCCAGAGCAACCATACAGCCCCAGTCAAAACTGGCCATAGCTTTCCACAGTTGCATTCCCGAAAACCACCGGTTTTAGGACGATGACCAAGACTAGAATCTCCATGACTTTCCATTCAGCACTAACCAATTTGGGTTTTACATATTTACCTCTTTTTTTTTTTTTTTTCCCTCTCCAAACATCCCCCCAAAATGTCTGTCAATATTTAGGGGAGGAGGGGGAGGATTCTGAGAAGGGAGGTGTTTAAGATAGGAGTGAAGATTTGTGCAGCTTTTTTTGCTCAAAACTTAGCATACACAATCAGTAGCCATGGGATAATTTATTGACAAAATTTGTGGCAGATCAGACAAGGTGTTTGTGAGATATAGGACTTTGAAAAATGAGGTGCAATTCAGCCTTTGAAATATTCCTCTAACAATTTATCGTAGAGCTATATCTCAAAACCTACTTGGCCTAGAAACTTCAAGTTTGTTTTATTCAAGAGTCCTTGGCTAGATTCAGTGCACAGGAATACTTCAGATAAGGTCAAAGTCTTATTTACTATAGGCTTCCCTCCCTCCCATCTTTTTCATTTTTTTCCCCTTAGACCATCAAAAATTCCTTCAGTTTGGAAAAAGACTAAGACAGGCATTGCCAGGATTTTGGCAGGGGCTAGTTGTTGTGTGGGAACATGGGCACAGACACACTAGCAATAGTTAATTAGCTTGACTTCCAGAAGATTAATACTTACTCCCCAGCTGGTCACTGGAATCTGTACACATGGGCACTTGATTCACTCTTGTTGGAGTGGAGACATGAGTACAGACTGAATTTGTAAACTATGTAAGCCAAAAAAATCACTCATGTTCAGAGACTGCACACATGAGCCCAAGCAGAACTGACAGCAGAGGGGCTCTCCAGGACCAGGACAGGAGATTTCCAGACAAATATCACCCCATTTCAAGAAAAAAAGAAGAAGAAACCACTTGGGTCCAGCATTTGTTACCAAAGTTTTCTACATGGCTCAAATGCTCAACTCCTGCTTCATCTTGAAAGTGTTGCAGACTTACACAGCTGGTGCCAGATCTTTACTAAGTCAGGTACTCTGGTTCATTCAGGGTGTGTCTAGGTAGGAAAATTTATCAGCAGAAACAGAGAGCATCAGTTCAGCTCTGTGATTACACAGTGGGACAGGTTTCACCCTGAACAGGAAAGGAAGTTGGGAGTACAGTTTCAAGACTTTTATTTCACAGCAGCTGTTTTTAGAAGAACAAAAATACAAAGCCTAAAACTGCTGAAAGCGCAACTTTGTCCCAGGTTTATGGAAGTTAATTTACTACATTAGAGTCTTTTGCAAAAAATAGAGAACTCAGAAGTTCTACAAATTTTTCTCACAGAGTGACATCTCCACTTAGTTTCTAACATTTAGACAGACAGCTTAGCTCACCTCTCTGATATCAGCACTAGTTTCGGGCAGATGAAAGGAACTCAAGCTCCTGGAGTCCGGGTAGCAAAAGAGGAATAACAACAGCCAGTCCCTTCTCAGTGCATCAGAGGACATCACCCAGGATTCCCAGTCAATGCTTTTGCTGAGAGCCCAGGCTTCAGGCTCCTCACCCCCATGACTAGCCCAGGAGATGAGGCCTGGGCCCTCCTCTCTGAACATTTTTATCACTCCCATAAAAAGTCCTCTGTCTGCCTCACATGCCCGTGCCCCTCATCTGTATTTGCCCTGGACCAGCACTGACTGTAAGTTGCCATCAGTGGCAGATGGATTTAATTTCCTTTAGCCTTACAATTTCAATAATCAGGTATGTCTTTCACCTGTCAGCTACCTTGACAAGCAAATTGACGTTGTAAATAGGAAAAAACCAGCAAGGAGGAGAGGAAGAGAGTAGAAAGGGTGAGGAATGACAAACCTTCTCCTGTCTTGGCCCAGGTGAGTGTTGCAAATTGGCAGCAGCGGTAAGGGAGTCACCCAGGGTTACCATGTAATGATTTGAGTATTAACAAGCATCCTTGCATTGTTTTCATCCATAATGTATAATTAACCCCTTGGAGCCAACGAGTCTGGCAGTGTCATTGTTAGGACTGATGTAAAAGGTGGCATGGCATGTTACACTGGGAATTCCTAGCAGCCCACCATCAAAGGTTTAATCATATGCAATTTATGCCTTCACAGTTTATTATATATTGGAGCTTGCTGGAACCTCTCCTGTTATCATGCACCAACATGCAACAAATCTGTGTAATCTCCAGTTGAGTGCATTGTCTCACAAGTGCCCTTTCCCCATAGAAAAGAAAGGAGTAACAAGATATTTTTAAACAGTCTAGACTGTAAATTGAATAGGAGGAGGCGGAGGCTGGGAATGAAAGATATGAATGTAGCTCCTTTAATATAAGACAGCACATACACATAACTTACTTTAACTCTTGCGGCTGTTTTGGAGCACCCAGAGGGAAATCTGAATGCAGAGGCTTGATTTTTCCAGGGTCTAAAATGCTTCTCTTAAATATTACTTTTCCCAGATGCTATTTCTTAATACCCAATATATGCATTGTGCCAGCAGGTAAACAGATTAGGTAACAACAGAGAAACATTTATTAAGATATATACTCCATAACTGCAGGCTGTCCAAAGGAAACTGCTGGGACTCAGTTTTTATGGTGATGGTGTTAGCTCAAAGAAACTCTGAGCTCTGAGTCCCTCGGTGCTGACTGCTGCACACCTACCCTGTGCACATACCACAGCGCTTCCTTCCAGACTTTGCTTTGTTTGGTTCATTCCTTGATGACTTTTTTTGCCTCTACTGTGTGTTGAATGGGTATATATAAATTTCAGCTGGTCCACAGACAGGAAAAGTAGCTTCTCTCCTGGCTCCATCCCTGGTTTTGCTTGGGTTCATCCCCATGCACAAGACTGATGAATTGAGCCGGGGAAAAGTCATGAGATTAGCCCAAACTTCGTATTTGAAGAAATAACAGATTCCAGCCATCTGGGGACATCACCATCTGGCTCTTTTTTGCACTGGTGCTAGTGGTGTACCTTTAAAAGACAAGACAAAAACACAAAAAAAAAAAAACAGGAGCCAAGATTCTCACATAATCAGCTAAATCAAGAAGTTGGGATTTAAATATTGCAGAAAATCTCATGAAGCTCTCAGTCTGGTTAGCAGTGAATTTAGGAAAACTGAAATATCTTTAATTCCAAATCCAGAACTTAATCACCCAAAGTACTTTATTGGTTTAAAACAGTCTGCTGTGACACCTGCACCCAAGACAGCCCTGCCTGGATCATCTGATCCACAGAAAGCAGGCAGATGACAGGGAGGAAAAATGCAGTATTATGTTACAGATGAGGAACAAGACAATTAAGTGACTTGCTTTAAATCACAGACAATATATAACAGAAATAGGGACTGAATTTAGACCTCATAAACTGTCATCCAAGATCATTGGCATAAAGCTGGCACTCAGTGCCAGAGAAAAGCACAGAAAAGTCACCCAGAAGTCACAGTGTTAGAAATGACAGGACAGCTCCTAGATAACATATGTAAATAGATCTTCATTGCAAAATGTTGCAGGGTGTTTTTCACATTATCACCTTTCAAAGGTAAGGTCTCAATACAGACAGGTATGTTTGCAAATAGAGAGGATTTACTGACACTTGTTCTCAGCAAACACTGAGCGAGGAGTTTATCTTTTCTGTAGCGATGCGACTGGAGGACTGGGACCGCGTTATCTTCGTTCAGGCCTTGGAGTGACACGGTCGCTCCTCCAGTAATGACTAGATAGCAGGATCGCATGGCGTAACATCTGCTGTGGGAAACGTCTTCTCAGGGGGTGACTCAGCTCTTCTGCTTTCCAATCTGCAGAGGAAAAGGGAACAAATTTCGGATTAAACCTGTTAAGGTTAATATGTGGAGAAACCGCTGATACACCACAAACTACTTTCTGACACATGCTTGTCCTGGGCAGGTTAAGGGGAATGCTCTTATATGGGTGCCCTTTAGTGTGGGTTGGACAAATGCCCATCATGAAAGGTCTGGGTATAAAATTACTCCTGTCTCAGAAGAGAGGGACAGGCTAAAGGACCTCCCCAGGCTTCTTCCAACCTCACTGTTCAGCAAAGGGACCTTAATACAAAGATGAGAGAGCAAGTCCATCACAATCATTACAAAAACCATGCTGAAAAAGGCAGTAACTGGCAAGTGACTACCTTGGGGAGCTGGGTAGAAGCCCTGATGATGGATCATTTGGGATGGATACTTTCTTCTTGAAGTCTGTTCTTATTTTAAAATAGAAATTAAAAAATCAGAGCTGGGCTAAACATGAGCATCCCAAAGGTGAAAATCTGTAAAGTACTACTTCAACCTCTGTCCCATCCCATCTGCAGGGCTGACAGCAGATGCCCTAGTGTGGGGAGCACTGGAGGGGTCATTCCTTAGACAAATCCCGAAGAGAGAGAGATGATGTGCCCTGTAGCCCCACTGGATTTTTGGCAAGCAGAGTAAAGGTGTCTTGAAATTATGGAAAACAGTCAATAGTGCTGAATGCTTGTGGTAAAAAAAAAAAAAGTTGCAAAGAATCCAGCCAAACAAGCATCTTGCTCAGTTCCCACTCAAAATCCATCTCATGTATTCGTCCTATAGGATTGTGTATCGTATCTTTAAATCTTGTATAACCACCTCCTTTCTTCCTGCAATATTGTGCTGCGGATGTCTGTGCCATGCTACCAAGGCATTTTCCCTGGTGGGTGGGAATGAATTATGTATTCATTGCTCCACAATGCAAACTCTCACGGCAGAGGAAGCAGAGGTCACAGAGACATCGTTTGCCACTGCTAACCCTCAACTAGGCTTTCATACTGGAAGGTGGGGTTCGAGCAAATATCAATTCCCACCCCAACACACCCTCCCAGCTGGATTTACATCAAAAAGCAAATGCAAGAGGCTAAACCACTTGATGTAATCAGGCAACAGCTGTAAAAAGAGAAGCAGCAGTGGGCTGCTGGGGAGCACTGGAATGCCATTCATCTCAGCTGGGGCTGTAAGCGAAGCCAGCTGCTGCTTAGAGGTGGTCTGGAAGGTTTTGTGAGGGGACCAGCCCACCTCTCCAGCATTTTATCCACTGCAAGTTGGACTGCAGCCTCAGCTCTTGTCTTCTGCACCACAGCCAAGTGTGGAGACCTTCATACCCCTCCTAGGATGGTGAGAAAATAGGGGGAGTTGCCAAGAGGCAGTGAGGAGCTCAGCAATGCAGCCATGCCCACTCCTCCTGCACCCTCATCTGCAGAGCAGCAATGCCCTGCTCCCTGCAGGGATGACCTCCTCACCCCATGGTGGCTTGTCCCTGGGGCTTGTCCCCTGGTCTAGAAACCCAGGTTTGGTACCAGAAGATCTGTACGGTAAGGAGTTTTTCAATGATAGGTGAGTTTTCACCATAGCATTATTGGTATGAATAAAGGCAATTTAAGAACATGGAAACTGCTTCAGGCAACAAGCTGTTATTTTTCAAAAGAGTGTTTTTTTGATTTCCCCATGATGTTAGGAATGGTCTAGACTTCTGGCCCATCATGTCCCTCACACTTTGCACTTCAATTCTCTTTCTAAACCTGGCGATTTAGGCTATTCCACCAAGAGAAGCAAAGAAGAAACCTCAGCTCATCCCTGTCCTAGATGTAGTTAATTGCCTCTGAGCAGACAACTCCACCAAGAGCGAAAAAGGCAGAGCCTATAAGTTAAAAGCCCTTATTTTGATTTTTGCAGACTTCTTACACATCCTTTTTCCACTCCTTTGAACAGCTACTGTCACATCAAAGTTCATAACATCAAAGTTCATAACAGACCTATCCACCCAGGAACTAATAATTCACATATCTCACAACCAGGAAGTAATTTGGGCTTTAGCCTCTCCGTCCTGGGATCCACATTAACAAACCACTCTTCCCAAATCATTCCTTGCATATCCAAACCTTTACTGCAAGAAAGGCCATGGTTAGTCAAAGGAGCACTAAGAGGAAGTAAGTCATTAAACTCAAAACATTAAAAAACAAACATATTCAGTTTAGGATAAGCAGAACTGTTGTAATCTTGATTGCTTTGGTTTCCATTGCCAACCCTGCAGACACACACACCCAGAAATCAAACATTCCTCTGCACTTCAGAGGAGGGATTGTGACAGAGCAAAAGTGGGTTTTGTGGGTGTGTTTCACTATCTCCCCTTAAGCCTATGCTGTTGGCATTTATTAAGAAATCACTGCACATTGTTAAGATCTCTCTTAATCAGCATTAGCTACATTACACTCCTATTTTTTCATAGGCAAAACAGATTTCTTTACAGCTGCATAATGTCAATAAATGCTCTATGAGATGAACCTCAACCTCACATATGTTCACCTTCGAAAGAAGTGTAGCTTAAATTTGAAGTGTCCATCATGCAGAAAGAGACCTCATACAGAGACTGTACTTTTCCATCATGTTCTGGCTGCTCCTTAAACGTGAGTGCAATGTGCAGACCTTCAGCTGAGCCAAGCACCTCCTAGGAAAGGCTGTGGAAGCTATTAAAGTTTAAAATGCAATCATGTGCATGAAAGAGAGGTCATTCCTTCAGACTGCCTTGGATTCATGCAAAAGAAGAAAAAGGGAAAGTATCTCAGCTGATTAGAATAGGTCAATGGAAAAGGAATAGAAAACTGGAGAGGTGGGGGTCAGATCCCAAAATAACTTAGACTGCAGTGAAAGTCACTTGGTGTCCACACGATGCCCAGCACAAGGAGCCAGGCAGCCTGGTCATGACACAGTGACCACTGGCACATCACTTACCCTCTCCTGGCCTCAGGTTCCCCAGAGAGGCTGGGTGAAGACAGGGCAGGCTTACACACCAGCTTCACACAGGAATGAGGTTTTCTTCATGACCTTTAACATTTCAAGGTGAAAAATTAAAGATGAGAAGCAGCTCACGTGCAAATAACCATCCACCACTCAGGGGTCAACCTCTGTCATTCCCCTGTGCCAAGCTGCATGGATGCACGGGGATGGGGGGACAGAGTGGGAAATGCTTCTCACACCTCCCACAGCCCGTCCCTGCTTCACACTCACCCCGAGCACGCCTGTCCCACACGTGGCTCAGTGGGAGGAAAGGCTAAAACGTGAGAAGGATAGGGGTTACACTTGGGGGATATATTTTTTTTTAATTCTACAATGCACTCAGTTGAATTATGTGTGTCCCTCACTGAAGGTGATGAAAGACAGGAGAGTGGAAGGATGAACTCAAACTCCCAGTATTCTGTGTGAACAGCTGAGACAGAGCAGGTCAGAAAGGGCAACCTGCTATATTAGTACAAGCAGGACAAATAGTGATAGAGGTGAGGGATAGCCTCACCCATGCCCCATTGCTCCCTTCCTCACCCTCCACCTCTACAAAACTTTTCCACATAGATAGTCATGTTATTTTTTAACAGTCACACTCCAGAGAAATAGGGGGAAATGGTGAACTGTGACTCTCCAGCAGCATAAATATCTACATGTATTTTTCATAATACAATTCATTCTTAACCCAGGTCTCTGTCAAGCTCCAATGTTGGTTGAGACATGGAGAAGCAATAATTTATAAATTATGAACAGTAGCAAACAAACAGCTTTTTCAACATCTGCCACTGCTTTTGAAATAAATATATTCAAAGCCCCAGGAACTTCAAGGTGTCAACTGAAGAAACTTGCTAGAACGAGTTTCCCCATCAATCAGAGTGACCAGTGCGTCTAACCACAGCTCAGAGTAGCAGAAAACAAATGCTTCCAACAAGCTGCTCTGTATTTGCTCTGGTGACTAACAGCTCAGGGGGAAAAAAAATTGCAAGCAATTTATGAGTGGAAAAAAAAGGTAACACTTGAATATTATTCATTGGAAATTATTCATGCTCTTTTTCATGCAAGTAGTCTGTCCATTCATCAAAATTTTTGCTCCATCCAGGGCTGGGAAACAAGCTGTTACTCATTTTTATTTTCTTGTATTGCACTCAAGGTATAATATATAAGGAAAGTCATATTCTGCTGGTACACAAGCCAGGGATAGAATTACAGAGAAACAAAGCTGCAGGCAGCAGAGCCATGGGGCTACAGGAGCTCTCCTGGGGAAAGGGACAGCACTGGTGGGGGGTAAATTCACTGAGGAAGGGCTGTTGCCAAGGCAATGGGGAAAAGTGAGGCTTGAGATCGCACCCCTTCTTCAAACACTGTGACTTCTAAATGCGGTCAGTGGAAAGCAGGGTGCAGCAGCGGACCCCTGCCATCGCCCACAGCCCTCCAGCACCCCACACGAGCACAGAGGGTCCCAGCACCCCGGGGACTCTCCTTGCACCCAGCACATGGCTCAGAGATTAGCGGCACGATGCCTCCCCTCTGCAAACCCTGGGCACTCAGCCCTGCTTTTGGGAAGACAAGACAGTGCCATGGTGGAAAGAGCTGAGTTTTCCGCTGGGTGGTCAGAAGCACCTTGGCCCCGCTGTGTAAGAGGAGCGGCCGACGGCGTGCACAGGAGGCAGAGACATGCACCTGCACACAGATTGAGTCATTGCATGTGGCAGGTACCAGACGGGTCTGTGCATGCATAATTATTCAATCTACATTTGTGATAATTGCCTGGGCGAATCCAGCATGCAGGCGGCTGTTATCCTGGGCTTGTTAGACTGCTGGTATTTAAAAAAAAAAAAAAAAAAAAAAAAAAGAAGTCAGACTTGCTTATGCATTCCTGTTTTGTTGTTTTTCCATTTCATTGATTAAAATGTGAGAGTGAATTTAGCCTTAATGAATGTCAAGGACTCTCTTGCTGGAAGTAAAACTAGCTCAGGCGGTGCTCTGCAAACTTTCTGCACTGGGCTGTGCCAAGGCAGAGTGTCCTGACTTGCTGAGCTCCCTGCTCCAGCCCGGGCTGCTGGTGGGGCAGGGCACATGGTGACAAGGATGCTGGCTCCTCAACACTGCTGCATCCCATCTCGGTTCATCCCTGTGTGCTTGGACTGCTCACTGCAGGGCCAAAGTCAGGCAGCCCAAGAGGAAAACAAGCCGACCCAGGCTTGCACGGAGGCATCCTGCAGAAATGCCGTGAGCGTCGCTCGGCTCCCAGGTGCTAACCCAGCACAGCCCCGGCCCGGCCAGTGGCAGGCAGCTCTTGCAGAGTAAAATGTTTACCTATATCCCTGCCTTTCTGCAGCAGCTGGAAAGTAGGCTGAAATACAGGAAACATGACATCATTTGCCTTCTCCCAGCACAAGATAGATTAGCTCCTTTGTAAGGGGAAGCAGTGGTGAGAAACACACACCCCCAGCAGTAAATTCCACTATTACAGAGACACATTTATTGGGAGATAACAAAAGAAAGCTGCTTCTGCAGTGACTTTTTGGATAGAAAAAAGGAGACATCTATTTTATTCCTTTGAAGTAGATACTGTGTAGGAAATGGCTAGCTTTTTACAGCTGGCTGTGTTTTCAGCTATAGCTTTCCCCAAACCTGCTCCTGAAGCTATGTGCTATATGAGTCACTCCATCAAATAAAGAGCAATAATAAGTTATTGTGAGCACCAGGCTTTTAGATTTCTCAGTCTCCTCATCTGAAGAATAAAAATTACCCCCCTCCTGACTTCTTAACTTTGTTGGCCAAACTTTAAAGCTGTGGCTGAAAACCAAGCAAAAGTACCGAGCATGCTACTGTAGTGCAACTGGTTTCATGTAGTTCAAAGTCAACATTCCTGGGTTCATTTCCCAGCCCTACCATGGCCTTTTCTTTTTATTAAACCTTCAGCAAGACATTTGATGAGTTTCTCCCCTGTAAAACAAGCCTGTCCTGAAGAACACCAGAAGGTGCAGAAATTCATATGAGCAAATTGCATTAAATCATTCTTTGCTTGTATATAAAGCCAAATAAATAGACAATGAAATTAGTTACTTCTTCCTGAAGAGGTTAAAATTTAAGGTAAGTGTAACCCCCCCACAGCCCTCACATCCAGTAATTTTTTAGGATAGAGCAGGAAGCTGATAAGATTGGGGTGTTTGAAAGGTCAGGTTGGCCACACCAAGGTGCTTCTGGTCAGCCTGGGTTAGTTGGGTTGAGTTCCCCAGAGGGAGATTTAACAGATTTTCTTCATTCAGACTCTTGCTATTCTGGTTTCTGCATTTTCCTGTTTCTCATACCAAGATCTCCCTCGTATTACCCAGCTCCATCCCTGCACCTCCGCTCCTCACTGCCTTGGATGTCTGGGGACAGGATGAAATGTGTCTCTGCAGAGAGGATGGGTAATTTTGGTGCTGCTTTGGGTGGTGAGGGTGACCTTGTTTGTCTGTAACAGCTAATGTAGCCCCAAGCCTTCTGCTTCACACCCACAAAGAGAAAGGAAACCACCTCTCCTGGTGCCTCTGCACACACCACTAATTCCCACAGAGCCAGAGAGCCTGCCAGGAAGGAGTTTTTTCAAGAGAGTAGATCTTAGCAAGGTCTGATTTCTAGCTGGGAAATGCATTATGCATCTGGTACCTTGGGGAATCTGTGTAGAAGGCTGAGAGAGGCTGGCAGTGGGTAGCTATTAAATATATTGCAGCTATTATTATTATTACTGTTGGGAAGGCAGACACTAGGATATCATTGAGGGAGACTGAAGAGAAGAAATATAAGGAAAATACAAGCAGCACATAGGAAATTAAACCATCTTCAGAACGTAACCCAGGGAAATGCAAAAACAAAGTAAAACTAGCTGGAACAGGCAATTTTTCTGCAAATGTTTCTACATTCATCCCATCACCTGCACTTCAACCACAATCAGAGCCCCATTTTGCACTAGAGTGGAGTGTTTAAACCTAGCAGAAATCCAGCAAAAGTAAAGGTTATGTGCTCAGTGTGAGATTTTGCAGCCAGAAGAGCTCATTGACTCCAGAGTTCCTTGGGTCAGAAATACGTTTGTACAGATTTGGTTGGAGTTATTTCGGGAAGGATGTTGGCTTGTTCTCAGTAGCTGTGCTCATGGAAATACACAGGACCACAATATCCTGAACCATGGATCAAAGTTGCCATATCCCTATAGGGCTGCAGTTTGGCAGAGAGGAGGTGGTCCAAGGGCAGGAGCAAACAAACTGCAGAGCAGGTATTCGTTCCCTGGTTTTGGCAGGAATACTGCCTTAAATACACTATTTCTTTAGAAATAAGAATTAAGGTTATTTAATAATAGCCATTTGAGAGTCAAAGGCTCCACCCAAAGCCCACTGAGGAGGACAGAGAGATTCCCAGTGTGCCTGAGACTCAGCTCACAATGCATGTTGCTCTCCTTATTTATTGGAGACTGAAGCTCACACTCCCAGGGGATCCTCAACAAAGAACAAACCAAATTAAGGCTGCTACCTTTGGAAATCAGATTTCAAGACAATTAACTACTGTAAAAAGATTGCTGTTTGCATCACGGTCCCTAAAACTGCAAAATTCTGCCTGTTATTATTCATCAAAGATGTTGCAGTAGTGCACATTTCTGTTAATACAAATAACCCTTTTCACCCATAAATATCCTTCTAGCTTTCAGACACCACTCAGCTCTAGCATCCTAGATCTGCTACTGCTCTAAGAAAAACATACACCAAAAGAGCATCCTTATTATTCCTACTTGTAAAGATTGTCATAGGAAAGTAGATAGCACATGACCTAAACACTGTACGTGATGGAAGTAAATCACTACATTGTCACTTAAAATATGATGACATTCAGGGGCTCATGTCAAAATCTGGATCTCTCTGTGCATGGGGCGACACAGACTTCCAGCAGATAACAGCAGATAACCCCTATACAAAAAGCAGAAGGAAATGGAATAAAGGTGTGTTGAAAGCACACCTTTATTCCATTTTGTTGAAAGAAGAACTTTAGACATGTTCCCACTCTTTTCTTCTAAGGAAATCAATGGGACTATTGTCACCATTTTCAAAAGAAGGAAGATCAGGCCTTTCACTGAACACAGCAAAACAGAAAGAAACACACTTTCCCTTCCCTGGAATACTGATTGCTGCTCTGCCAGCCTAGCCGCTCTGGAAAAGGCAGGCAAAACAGCTCCCAGCTGCGGCATGTTGGGACCACACCACCAAGGGCAATTCCACTGAGAAAATTCAATGTATGTGACTTTATGGCAGCCAGGCCCAGTTCAGGTGGCCAAACATTTCTGGATACTTGACAAGGCCCTTCCTCTTTGCCATGGCAGAGCTGAGGACAGATGTTTGCCACCTACCACCCTCCTGCACTCCTAGGGACAGGCAGGTATATGGAGGCAAAGCTCTTCCCATGCTTCTTTTATGTTTCAAAACTCTATTTCCCAAGGAATTCCAAAACAAAATTGCTTTTATTCCAAGGTAGACTGGAAGTTCCCAAATGAAAATTACATTTATGCTGAAACACACACCAGGCTCCAGTGTAGACCGGCCCTTGGCAGCTGGAAATCTGGGGTTTCCTTTACTGGAGCAGAGCGCAGGGCATCTTTTGTTTCACACAGCACATCGCACTGGCAATCTTCTATCTGCCACCTGCTATTATTTTTATGGGCTTTTGACGAATAAACCATTGCCTACTTTATCAGATATTTGCTTCCACAGGACAGTAATATGTGCTTCTGCTGAAACTACCCAGGGAAGTTAACGCACCGCATCTTACTGCGGAGAAAGGCAAAATCCCAGATGCAGCTTCCAGCATGCAAGAGAGGCAGTAGCTCTCCATCTCCAAACTGCACGTACTCCTGTCCAGTGAGGTGTGCAGTGAGCGGGTGGCTGTAGGCTCTCCCCCAAAGGTGACACTGCTGAGTAGGTGTCCACAGCAGGAGGGTCCCACTGGGAGCCCTCACTCAGGTCTCCTCCACCCTCTCCATCACAATATCCATGGGTCTTCGGTCACTGAGGTGTTATTGCAGCTGGTGGTGAAGGGGCCTGCGAGTTCCACCATGGAGCAACTCCATCCCCTACTAATGGCCCCGGCTGGCAGCAGGACCCATTCCAGGGAAAGCACAGTTCAAACCAGCCCTGTGCCGATGCCTGCACTGGCGGCCAGCTCCATCCTGGCCACCCTGCAGCTCCCCAGCGCTCCCACCAGCAGCTTTCCCAGTGCATCCCTTCGTCAGTACTCCATGTGCTCAGCAACACAAATTAAACTTTCTTTCATCAGGCTTGTCTGACCCCGGGCTTAGTTTGTGGGCAGGTCAAGGCTTGTGAAAGATACAACCTAGTTGACTGCAGGGGTTTTGGTGCTGTCGTGTGGCTTGTTAAACCAGGCGGGAATTTCATCTTCCCTCCAACTTCCTTTGAAAACCCCAGCCCCAAGGTTTCTCTTTCCTTAGCTCACACAAAGGGAAATTTGGGAGAGGATCTGAGGCAGTCAGATTTGTCTGCATGGGGTTTTAGAGATCTGCCTAGTCTGTACATCATCCTTCTCTCTATGGCATGGGGTGGAGTGACGTTCCACTTGGTCAAATGCTTTTCCCCTTTTATCTTTTAATTTCCAGCCCTGCAAACAAGTACATCTGCCAGGCTGCATGTAAACAGAATAATGGGTTCTCTGGCCAGCAGGAAGGTATGACTCATTAATTGCTTTACACCACAGTGTAGAAAGCCATCAGTGTCTGCTACAGCCAATCTCCTTGTAGAAAAGACATATTTGTATTGTATTTTTCAAAAGAAGCTTCTGTGTGCCCTGTCACTGTTTGCTATGCAAATTTTGGTGTTAATTGCACCAAAATGAGAAACATATTACTTAAATCAGTGCACTCTTCAGATGGGCATCAGTGCGTGTGTGTGATATTCTGCCAGATGTTATTTTATTACTGCAGTTTAATACCTAACCATCTGCTTCCTTCTTATTTTGTCATGTTTTGTATTCTCCCTGGGACCTCTTTTCTGTTACACTGGCTTTTATCATCTGCATTATGTATTAGCATGGCCAAGGCTAAAGGCTGGCAGTATCCTGAGCACAGTGTTTGCGCAGAGAAGCAAATGAGCACCAGATCATTAAAGTAAGAGCATGGAACTGATACTCCAATTGGACCAAAGAATGAATTTGATAACAAAATAAAGATAAAATCAGAGTTGAGTGTTTGGGGATTACTTATAGCGTTCCCAACTGATATAGAGCACCCTACTTTCTTGCAAACACCTTGCAACATGCACCACCCTGTAGCTTAAAAAAGACATAATTTTTTAAAGCCTATGAAGGATGGACCGGGCAAAATATAGTTTACTCATGCATTTTAAATTAGGTTTTTTGCTCCTTTCTCTTTCCAGACTGCTCAGTGCTGCAAGGGCCCAGACACAGACAAAAAGAAGAGACAGGAACAGGGATTTTAGTTCGACTTCCCCCTTGTTCAGCACCGTCTTACTGATTTGAGCCCAGGCAACTTGATGGCTCTGAGGGGCATCACTGCAGCAGCACAGCTGCTAACACCATGGTTGCATAAGGGCAAGTGAGAACACAAGGCAGCAGAAAATGGAAGAGAATCTATGAAGATGACCGCTTCCATATTTCAGGAGGGTAGTACTGCTAACAACAACTAGGAGAATGCAACACCCCTTTGAACATGAACATTCACAGGTGTTTGCCCAAACACAATGAACAAAAATGAGAATTACAGGATATTTGCCTTGGATGTATCTGAACTGTTTCGATCCCACCTCATAAATGAAATTCTTCACTGATTAAAAAGAACATATACATCACACAGCCACTCTGCAGAGGTCTTTATCAAATCTCATTTTTGTCAAATAGGGCCATATTTGATGGTGCTTATGATGATACACCTTTGAAGGAGCTTCAGTGATTCTCCCACATAGGGCCAGGGAAGGGAAGATGTTGAACAAAGTAGTCACAGGGACATAAAAGTGAAAGAAGCAATCAGAAAGAAAATCTCTTTCCTATTTCTCTTTAATTTTTGAGACAACTAGAGAATGTTTTTAATTTTTTCAGATCAATTTCACAGGGATGTTTTCAAGGATTTAATGACTTACCAAAAGCCAGGAGCCCTAATTAGCAGTACGGGGGCTGGCCACCTTTCCCTGGCTCAGGCTAAGTCTTGGAGGCATTTCAACATTCCTGCTCTCAAGAGGGAGTGAGATTGTTCAGATAATTCATTTTACCAGCACATAAGGCAATATTTTCAATAATTCTGTCTAGTTTGTTGCCATTTTATTGTCTAGTAAGAGATAATGAATAAAAATGACCTGACCTTTTGTTAGTAAAATTCCAGTAGGCTACACATAATATTACCTAGCACTTCATATCTTCAAAGCATCACACAAATATTAAGTAATGGATCCACATGGTAATTGTCCGTTACAATAAAGATCAAAGAGCACAGCATTCACAGTAAGCATTGGGAGCACAAGATTTAGGCCTATCCACAATATAAATCTCATTGGTTTGGGGGATTGTGTTACGCCAGGACTATGTCCCTTCCATGTTATCCCAGTTTACCCAGTGGTGTTATTAACTGTGCTCTGAGCACAGCCCGGTAAAGGCCATAAAACAAAACTAGTTGTGTAACAGTAACCCGTTTCTGGCTCCCTTTTGGTTAAGAACAAAATTAACTTTCAATTGATTAGGAATTAAAAGCATGACAGGGAATATAACCCAAAAGCACTGCTGAACAGACAATGGACCTGAGCAGCAGAAGCTCCTGCCTCCCACCTTTATAGCTATTAACCCTGGCATGAATTTTTATTTAGTGTTAATTAGGAGACTGGCAGCAAAAATCAATTAATTAATTAATTATGTCTCAGATCCACTAGAAAGCATAATGGAAATCAAAGAAAGCTAGATTATCCTGCATCCATGGAGGAAAGGCTGCTGCAACAGCTCTGGATTTTGTCACTCCCTTTTTCTTAAAGTGTAAAGAAAGAAACGTTTAGATCAAAATAAATAAATAAATCTGAACAAGATAATTTCTCCTAGCTGGAAACACCAAACCCTTCCTTGACTTGACCCATCCATCAAGACAATATCTATCATTGGCTCCTGCTTCCATATTTGCCTCTGGAGCAATCTAATCCTGGGGATTTCCTGCACCAGTCCTAAAAAGCTCACCCTCCTGCCTGCTTACAAAGCATCATCCACAAACTACCCCACAAGTTCAGGTTATGAGACCTCTGGAGAAGGTCCAGAAGGTCCCCAAGGGCAATGTTTCTGCAGGACTCACAAGCAGATGACAGCACATGTCACCATCTGCCTGGCCACATCTCTCTGGAGAACACACACATTTTGCTATTTCATCTATTTCAACAAAATTATGTACTGGGTTTGGGTTTGCTTTGGGTTTTAACGCCCAAGGTACAATTAGCTAACTAACATTACTGACAGTGATTAGTGGGTGCTAATTACAATAGAATTTATGTCAAATTACATGGTGCATAAATATGGCCTGACAAACTAGTTCAATTTTTAGAAAAGAGGGAGCAATCCGAGGGGCTGGTAGAGCCTGTGCTGCTGGCAGGCGTCTCGCAGGCAGAGGCAGGGCAAAATGCAGCCGTCAATTAACACGTCGCCCATCTTGTGCCATATTTCAAGCAAGCAGCTTCCACAGAGGGATTTTTATCTGGGCAGGACAATAGCATTTAGCCTTTATGTTTTCAAGATATGAAAAAGAACACGTGAGCAAGCGCGTGTGTCTGCGCTGGGAGTCAAGAGCTGCCCAGCTCAAAAACCTCCCACTGCTACAGCTTTTGTGCCATGGAAAACGTCGAATTTCATTGCCCGGGATATTCAAGAACAGCTGGTTAACAAGGTTTTGCGTGTCCTAATTCATAGTATTCTGATGAAGTTAATCAAGAGATGCTGCCGCCCTAATTGCGCTCCCAGCCTGCCCAGGCGCGTGCCGGGGGGGACGCGGCCGAGGGGAGCTGCCGCAAGCCTCCGCCAGTGGCCCTACTGCTCAGCCCATTTATCAGTGCCACCACAGAGAATAAATATTTATAAATGGTGTGTCAGCTCTAATGTGATAAATTATCTCCAGTCATCACATAGATGGTTCAAGATGTGTTAAGCCTGTTTTAAACATTTGGTTAGGAAAATGTCTGAGAGGGGAGTTGAAGGGGGAGAAAGAAGGGGAAAAAAAAAAAAAAACACCACATGTGTGCCAAAAAGGGAAGGACAAAACATTTACCCATTTAACTTTGCACCATGTTTCTTGCCCTGGGTTTCTGAAGTGCAAGGAACCTGCTGAAGTACATTAAAACTCTCTTGACTAACCCCAGTTTATTGTAAATATTACAGCAAATCCATTGTAAACAGCAGCAAGAGGCTTTTGGGAACCCATTAATCAAAATAAACTGCTCTGGAAAATGCCTCTGCTCAGCTTGTTTAACTAGCGCTGCAGCTCCATACTGCATAGCTGATTTCAAAATATACAATTTATTGCTTTGGATGTCTTTGCTCAGAGCTAGATCTAAATTCCTCTGGGTACTTTAACATACAGTTAATCAAAGCACAATGCCACCCCTATCATATTTACAATCTGGCAGGCAATTAGTCAATAATAAATAAAATGCATTGGAAAGACAAATGATATTACTGTGCATGTATCAATGGGCTTATAGGCTCAAAAGATTTATCAGTACCACTGGAGAGAATAAATATTTATAAATGGATGTGTCACTCATAAAGTGATAAACTATCTCCAGTCATCACATGAAGAATGCGTATTTTCAAGTTGACATACTTTATTATCTACCTAATCACTTTTCAAAAGGTGTTTTTCAACTTTATTAGCTGTACTTAGCAACCCGGAGGAACTTATTATCATCATCACTGAATTGAGGTTGTACAGCAAAGCCCCACTCAGGATTTCCACTGTAGGTTGTACAGAGAGACTAAAACATTTTCTTTCTCCATTGTTATTCTTTGGCCTTAAAGGAGTACTTAAAGTCCTGCAAACACTCTATCTGTGAGTAGAACCATTCAAAAAAATTAAAAAACATAACCTTCCCCCAAATAAAAATTTCAACATTCAGAATGTTAAAATTTCAAATGCCATTGATGTACAGATATTGGAAACCCATTGGGAGTCAAAACATGTCTATTAGTTCTACCACAGTTCCCTACTGGGAGGGAGCAGGGTTTGAAACATCAGTACATAAAGGTATCTTTCCCTTCGATTCTTTTCATTCCATCTCCAAAACCACGAGTCCTGCTTAAACCTAGTCCTGCTGATTTAAATGAGTGACTTAGTGTCAGAACTAAGTATGTGTTTTAAAACCCACCAATTTTTTGTATAAATATTTAAATAGGAGTGCTTTTTAGAAAAATAGCTTGTGTTAGCAAAAGTGTGAATGAAGTTATATTTGTATAAAATGTTTACACTATAGCTGTATCTGTGGAGAAGATTTAAACCAATATAACAGCATCCACACTTAGAAATGTTCACAGCAATAGCACAGAAAAGAGTAATTCTTTCCTGCTTACATCCTCACAAACAAATCATTAGCTAATGATTAACTCAACCATATTTATTTATAGAACTTTGATTTTCATTTTATGTTATTGTATTTCATCTTATTGACTGAGAACCTAAAGCAATATATTCTAAAATATCTATACAACTGTTCTAAGACCATTAATAACCCAATAACTAAGCCTTAGATTAAAAGAAAGGGAAAAAAAAAACAAAACAAAACAAAAACAAAAACAACACAGGGGCTAGGTCCTTGAATTAGTCCAGTCAAGCACCACAATTCTGTGAGGACAGATGTTTCCATGTTTGCCTGTGCACTCTGCTGCTGTTCGGCTGGGTTTCCCTGCCTCAGGGGATGGAGCTGTACTTGGCTTGCACATTGAAGCTTGTGAGTAAGCAATAGAAACTGGATATTCTCCACATTTGCAAATCTACCATGCCAGTTAGACCTGATAAAATTTTAAATGCTCCCTTGAATGAGGTTTTTTAAATGCTGCTGTTGTTATCCCACTCATTTTACATTTGAGTTTGGCAGCAGATGCCATTAGCGAACATTCAGTGTCAACAGTGTCATGATGTTGCTCTTAGAGATGTGTCAAGTACCGTAGCGTGATCTTGTTGCATTTAAAATTAACCACAGTAGTAAGACTGTGCCAATTTCTTACATTAGATCCAGAATGAAGCCAGCAAATGTGTCAGGTGCACAGAACGTATTTCAAGAATAAACAAGCAACAAAAGAAAATCCTTTCTTCTGCTGCTTTTTTCTTTGCACCATGTCTTGTCACACAAATTAATTGTTAGGTAAAAAGCCTTTCTTCTGCTCTGCTGTACTGTCTGCCTCTGCAAGGAGAAAGCAGAGATGGTAGGTAGTTAAATGGCCCTAGACCCCTGGGAATCCTGTAAGACAGCCACTTACAACCTGGTTTTAAGTTGTTTCTCATTCATTATCCTTTGAAGAAACTAACTTTGGAGGCAGACAAGGAATTTAGATAAACCACACAGATTTATTTACTTAGGAAAAGGAAAAAAAGTGTATTTTAGAAGTGTGTTGCTCAGACTGTGTTAGTTAGTGGATTTCAGTTTAAATGTATTTTTTTTCCCGATGTAGTCACAGAGTTTTTCTCTGCAAATCATTTCTCAGTCTAAATCTTCAGTTTCTTGGAAACCACATGACTGATGGTCCTCAACGCTCAAGCTTGAGATAATCTATTGCACTTTAGCTGCAGAGTTGCCCACTCAGCATTATACATGGCTCTAGTTTACACCACTTGTTTCACAAAGTATAATACCAGCTTTACATCCTTTGTAGCTGAAGCTCTGACAATTTTTTTCCTCTATGATTCAGACTGAGGGAAAGAAATGCATTTGTTGAATTGATAAACACTCATGCTATACTATTTTCATCTTGCTTATTCACATGAAAATCTTTAGGATAGAAACCCTTAAGTGTGTGTGCAGAACTAGGGATATGGCAAAGACCTGGCACATCAAAAACCAAAAGCAGTTTGCCCAGCCTCGCTCAGGGCCAAGAGCAAGACTGGTATGGGACCCAGAGCCACACCAGCCTCACCCATGGCACCACCCAGGTTTTGATGGAGCTCTGGTTAGCTGCAGTTTCCATTGCAGCAGTTAAAAGGTCCCAAGCAAACATGACATTCATCACAGACTTTTTTTTTTTTTTTTTCAGTTTGCCTGCATTTATTCTCAGCAAGCAAACAACCTCCAAGCACCACCCTTTCCATCTGCATGGCAGGTACCAAAGTCCTCCACGGGACCCTGCATGTGCATTCTACCAGGGAATATCTGCTTCTCCCTCTCTTCTGATCCAGCTTTGGTTCTCCACTGTTGTTGGTGCACCTACGAAGGCCTGCCCTGTCCTGGGAATTGCTCCTCAGCAATGGCAATGCCAAACACCAGACTTGGCTCTTCTCCTCCCATACTGCTCCTTAGGCACTCTTCTTTGCACTGCTGCTGGCTGAGACAACCCAGCTGTTTGTCTGGGGGCACAGCTGACCCACCGGATAACTGCTCAACCCCACACTCACTGTTGTCTGCCAAGTCCTCCTGAGCCATTGCACCCACTGTGACAATAGTCCCTGTGATCCTCAACGACCAAGTGCTTTGATATCCTCTTACAAACGGCAGCCTCAACTCACAGTGGTGCTTCTCAAGTCAGCAGAGGTTCTTAATTTAATTAATATTGCTAAAACACCATCACATCAGATGATCAGATGATCAGAAATCCTCCAGTCAGCAGGCTGGTGAAGCAACCCAGCAAAGAGAAGGGTCTCCACCAACAACATCTCTATCCACGGTGTGTTAATCCCCAAAATACTTTGATTTGTAACAAGGAGGCTTTGGCAAGTCCAGCCACCTTAAAAACTTTTTTAAAAAACAAACTCTGCTCTTGTTTCATAAGAGAGTGCCAGAGACCATGTCTTCCTAATAATACTTCTTATGCAACCGGGGTGTCATTACAACACTGACTGGAAAAACTGCTGGAGCAGGGTCACGCCAGTCCTAAGGCCCTGCCCAAAGTCCTGCCCAGCTCCTGCAGTACCTGTCTGAGTGCAACCGAGGAGCTCACCCGGTGTTCAACCCCGCCGTCACCCGCGGGGCACGGCCAGGCTCTGGCAGGCTCCCCGCGCAGGACAGGCACCGCCACGCGTGCCGGGGCCTGCGGGAGCGGGGCGGGGGGCTCCCGGGGCCAGGTCGGCCCCGCTCCACCTGTGCGAGCAAGCACAGCCTTGTTTTATACGGCTGGGATGAGGCTCCGCCGCTGTCTAATCCAATGGAGGTGTTTCCTAGAGATGAGAATTTTTTTGAGGGCTCGTAATAAAACAAACTGCTTGAGGCAAAATAACAAAATGGGGAGTGTGAGCTCTTCCAGTGGGTTATCTGAAGTTAATTCTTTGAAAATAGCCATCTTTCATCCAACTGCATCTCACCAACTCATGTCCAAGACAGATATCAAGCGACCTGCAACAAATGACCCAGGAACTTAGGCTAGAGCCAAAATTCCAGGAAAATCTGAGCACAGGGAATAGTGGTTGAGCTCATCCGTGGGAGAGAAGACTACTTACACTGTGAAAGGTTATTTGGGTGTTTAGTAACACCAAAATGTTCTTTCAAGTTAAGGAGTTCTTGGCCGAAGACAGCTGTTGGATAAGCCAACGTCAAGACTCAGAAGGACATTTGAAGGAGCTTACAGCAGCATACTATGCAACCAGCATTTTACTTTTAGTAGTTGAGCAAAATTGCAAACAGCTGGTGGATTGTTGGAACATTTTAAAACATTTCTTTCAAGGTACTTTATTGCTTTCTGAAAAATAAATACACATGCCACGCATTCCCCCTTTTGCACACAGTGAATGTGTATCCCAAGCACCATTTTTCAGTTGGTGAGTTTCAAAGCAAAATCTCTGTTCTGATTTCTTTACAGCAGTGGGACTCAATTTTATTTCTTTTTTTTCCCCCGCAGCCTAGTAGTCCCTCTTTACCAGGTAAACAAGTGCCTTTGTATATCATAAGGGAGGAGAGGGTGCTCACAGCACAGTTATGTTATCGTTGCGTTCACACTCTCTCCTGGGGCACAGCCCCTCCACGGAGCACCCCAACTCAGCGGGGAACTGACAGGGGCTTTCTAAAAGGTGAGAGGAAAAACCTGATTACTTTATGCATGAGGGATTTGTTTCAACTGCTGATGTGAGGACTCCCCAGAGGTCCCAAAAGCTAAGGACAGATTTTGAAAACTGTGTTCTTGCATGTGGAGGGATGAGCTGATGACTGCGCTGTTCAATTCCCTATAGCAAAGGTCAGGAATAGAAAGGCAAAAATAAAAATTGCAGCTCACAAATTGTCTCTCCTTGTGAATGTCTTGCCAAAACTTCTGCCCGTACCCAAATCCTTCCTGTCCCTCCCTTCATTTGTCATTGCTGAGAACATAAACATCCTCTCCATCACACAAGGTCATCTCCATCCTCCAAGCTCTGCTCATCCTCCCCTGGATCTGCACTGGTACTGGGTAGCATCTTTTACCTCTCAGTCTACAATACTTTAACTGCAGTGAACCAACAGTAGGTACCAGATGGAGACAACCAAAGACAAGGTGAAGCAACCCTCCAAGGCGAAGGGCACAGAGTCAACGGCACACAGCTGCTGGAAACACTGTGACCAGTGGGAGATACAGTGCTGCACACCATGCATTTTAACACACACTTTAATTGAATTCATTATGAGAACCACATCCCCACATTATGAATACCATACGGTATTTTGCAGCTGCGGTCGTAACTCAGCTTCATCAAAAACCTGCAGTGGCTAGGAACGAGCAATAGTAATGGCATGTAACTTTTTCAAAGAATGTAGTACAATATCTGGCTACAGGCAAGTACATGAAAAGTCAAGAATAAAGTTAGGGGCTTCAATTTTCTTAATTTTAATGGCTGTTTTGACCTATCAGAAACAAAGACTCTTTTGACTATGGATAAAATAAATTAAAAAAAAAAAAACCTAATAATTAGGAAATACAAGGTCAGTGTTACTAATGTACCTATGGGTGTGTGTTACATCAGTGACAGTTCCCAAATTGAACAGTTCCAGTATCTGATGTTGTCGCAGGGCTCTACCACACTCAGTCCCTCTTGTCTTCTCTCTTCTCCGTCCTTTCCTCTATTCTCAGAAAATTACTATATGCAGCGTCAGAGACACGTTGGAAACAAAGATCGTCCTCACAGTCCAAGTGCTTTAGCACAGGGGCAGCCATTACTTTGGGATAATAGGGCCAATCCGATATAAAGTGAACTTCATAAAATCATCATTCTGTCTGGAGTGACACGTAGACATTGCGACAGACCTCATGAAGACTAGGTACAACGTGTGACATATTTCCACAGATTTCAGTTAACTCAGGCCTTTCTGAGTTCTCCTGCCCCCATGGGCCCAGGCAGGGAACTTCTGGGGATGGGGGGGCTATCCTCCACCCGCAGGGGTGACCATGGGGCAACTCCGGCTGAGTGCTAGAAGGGGCTAGTAGGTGTATGTTACATGATCTTTTACAGGGCAATGGCAATGCTTTCTCTTTTCCATCATATAACAACTAGATGTTCATATTAACTTGGTAATGAATATCCTGTATTTCCCCTCTATTCTATGATATCAGTCCCTAGAGACCTCCCCTGTACATGGGCACACATGCACACACTCATCTGCTTTTAAAAAACTCCTGTTTGATCCACATCAGTTAAAAAGCATTACAGGCAGTGACCAGAAGTCCTTTCTCTATCTTTGTCCTATGATAAAACTTTGTTCAGCAAGCCAAAGGACAGAACCCTGAATTTTCAACTCAGTTGATTATCCCTCTTTCTTTACAGCCTTTTTATTTTCCCTGTTTCAGAAGTATAGTTGCTTCCAGCAGCTCTCTGCTGCCTCGCATTAGGTGAGGGTCTCTTTAGGAGGTAACCGCAGTTCCTTTAAATTGAGAGGGGCCAGAACTGAAAAAAATCAGAGGTTTGGCAGGGCTTAGATCTGAAGCTTTAGTATGAGACTCTGAAGACTGAGAAAAGGAAATTTCACAGAACAGGTGTTACAAAAAAAGAAAAAATCTGTAATCAGTCTAATTTGATAACCAATTTGTCTCAGCTATGGTCTCACTCTTGCTTTTGAAATAAATGTTCTTTGGAGACAAATGTCAGCGAGCTGGGCTGGAGTGTGAAATCCATCACAAGCACAGCCACCAGATGTGTTTCCTTTATGAACTTCAGATTTCCTGAACCTCTTGGTTAAAAAGCATGTGTCTCTATTACTCGAGATCAGGAGCAGTGAATTTAGCAGTTAACGATGAAGCTAGTTATTTCTTGAGAAGTTTCATCAGATGAGATTATTCATCATGGATTACATCCTCGATTTGAACAGTTTGAAAATTTTCAACAATTATTTGGTTTGCAGACTCACTACCTGGGTGCAAAATAATCTAATATGGTTATCATTTTCAGGTGTAAATGTTCAGTAATGAACTCAAACTTGTTGACTATTAAAGTCTCACAGCCAAGCCTATGAGACTCATTAATCTCCAGAAACACAGAGTTCTAATGTAAACTATAAAATTATCCATTTGAGGCAAATCCTAAATCCCTAAGACACACATGTGCATCAGAAAAGGCTTGATTTATATGGCTGTAAAACTCTAGCAGGAAGAATACACTCTTTAACTTATAAAGAAAGCTGAAAAGAGGAAGCCCCCTTCATTTGCAAATTCAGCGTGCAAGATTGCAAGCAACATTCTTGTCTTCCAACTTCCCTGCAAATGATTTTTAACATCATCACACCAACCAACATTGCATATGTGCCCATATTTATAGAACTTACTGGTATTTTTATTATATCAAGGTTTGAATTTAGTATTTTAGCTCATGCCACCTCTTGCTCACACAACAAGCACAGGAGATGCCCCCTCTCCTAGGGGCTCATATACCCAAGCAAAAAAATCTGTGGTGAGCAGCTCCCCGCAAAGAAACACTGACAAAGCTCAAGGTGACCACAGATGCCCCAAATCCAAGTTCAGTATCATGTTTGCAAACTTCATCTGTCCAGTTATTTCTTACAAGCACCCATTTTTACAGAAAGCAGGTTGGATCCGTATAGGATAGGAATCTCTAATTTTTACTCATTTCACTCTAAAATCTCTCCACAGAGGGCCAGACAAAAGAGCTGAACCACTCATCCGTGCCTCCCTCATTTAGTTCCTTATGTCTGGGAGTGAGGGTCATACAAGGCATTCCTTTCACATCCCCACATTTTGGGGCTGGATGCTTTTCTCCTGATGGAGGACATGCTCTGGGGAAGAATCTGCTCAGCAGCACAAACACCACTGAATCAAACCTAGACTGGGCACTGCAACTGGCGTCATGGTGGTTCCTCCAGCCAGCTCCCCCCCTCGACAAAGCCCTGGTTTTCCACTTATCTTTTACCTCCTTTCCTCCCTTGATAACCATTCCTGCTCCAAAAAGCAAGAGGGGGATGCTACTCCTTTTACAGCTTATCTGAGAGCACAGCACAAAGGCAAGCCACGAATTTCCAAAGAAACCTCAATGTAAATTGATGACCAGGCAATAAACCTGTCTTTAGATAAGTAGAACAGTTTGCATATGCTTTTGTGCATGCACCTGCCTGTTCAGCGAGTCATCACTCATTTCACAGCTCATTTCGCTGACTGTGGTCTACAGGTTTTATCTTTTTAATTGGGCAAACAATACACACCTTGTCTTTGCACATAAAGTCCAGTACTAACGTGCATGACTCCTCCAAGTTGGTGGTTTGGTTTTTTTTAATCAGCTCTTAGTAATGCTGTACATTTAAGGTGGACATGTCCTCTTTTTTGACGGTTCCCTATCTGCAATGCAAATACTCACATTTCTGCAAAGATTTTGATTCTGCCTGAGGTGAATCTTCAAAAGCCCACCTCAGTGTCCATTAAAGCCCAGAGGGAGAGTCCCATTGATTTCATATGGCTTTGGGATGGGGCCAACAGCACTAAATAACAAAGACAGGTGAGTGTCCCCTCACTCCCAAGCAAGGAGTCTAAAGCAGATGAAGAGCAGCAGAAATTTAGCAGTTACCCTACTTTATGTGGTTTCTCTGGGAAATGATTTGGGTTTTATTAAATACACAAGCACTGCATTACACAGAGACAGGGTTTAGCGTCTCCCGCAGAGGCCAGCAGAGTTAACGTAGTTTATACCAGCCACAGTCTTGGCCTAAGGGAGAAGCTAATGTAAAGAGCAGATGAAACTGGCCGAGCAGAGCATGGTCCTCCAGTGGTTGTGTTCTGCCATCATCTTCTACACTTTGCATTGCTCACTGCCCTTAGGGTTTTAAAACCCATCCCGCAGGGTCAGCGGCAGGGCCCTGGCATGGGGACAAACACTGGCCCCACTCGACCAGCCCATGGCTGCAGGGCGACGCCGGCGGCTGCACCACCACCTGCCAACTGGCTGTGCCCAAACAAACACTGCTCTGGGGCTCCTGCTTCAGCTACTGAGACTCTGGCATCAGCACAAACGCAACCAGACCTCAACCAAGGCCACCGCAGAGAGGACGAGCACCCATCCCTTCTGCAGCTCGGGCCGACACATCAGGAGAGAACCGCTTGAAAAAAACAACCCCCCACACACACACATGCACTTTGCAGCATGATTAGTTTTTGGCGAAGACACACTGAATGTAGGGGGGGAGAAGTGCTGTCTTTGTTCTAGGATGCAAATGAGCATCTTTTTTAGAAGCTGAGAAAGAGCCCCAACTAACAAAAATTGCGCATTGACTGAAATAAGACCGGCTGCCTTTCAGATGTAGACTTCAGACAGAAAATGAAACATATCAAAGTGTCTGATTTGACGTGGCTTGCAGCTGCAAGGCAAAGCGACTGTCCCATTTTTTTCCCCCCGAGGCGAACACTCAAGATTTTCTTGATCTTATCTTTGTCTTTCTATAAGTCTTTGAAAACCATCTGTAGAGACTCATAAAGGGTATTTGTGTTTTAAGTAAACTGCAGAAGTGATCTATACTGAACAGATGGAAACAAATCAAAAAGCTTAACGGGATGCAGAAAAACAGCAACACTTAGAAAAATACTAGATATGAATGAGTAGGCAGGTTGTCTCCCATTTGTATTACATTTGGTGTAGCATCGCTTTCCCTTAGCTCTCTCTGTAGCCCACATGGTCCACTCACTGCTCTTCTCCTGTCCTAGTTCATGGGCTGCAAAATACTTCCTGGCTGCATCTGGATGAGCATCCCTTCGATGGGAATTGTTCAGCTCCTCAGCAGAGCCCAAACATCCACCCGGAGCCCTTAACACAGCTTCTTCTGAAATAGATTGCATTTGACAGCAAAAGGCTCTGATTTTTCACAGCTTGCCAAAACATTTCTGAACAGATAAGGTGGGGGAGAAGAGTGCTACAAATCAATCTCCAGCATGTTCGGGATTGCGTGCTTGTTTGTTTGTTCAGGGTGATGGTTTTTTCTGACACAGGATTTCAAAGAAGCACAAAACTGCTTCCTCAGTACCAGCTTTTCATAGAAGACACAATAAGGTGCAAAATGATGTGTGTTACTGGAGTGAGTGGGCGTTAATGGGACTTCCTGAGCATACTAACAAAACCCACAGAGAAAAGAGAAAAAAAAACTACAAATTTTCCCCAATGTTTCAGCTGCAGCCCTGCATGTTTTCTCCTCTCCCCATTAGTCAGAGCCCTACGTGTTCATGTTGAGGAGGTTGACACAATACCACTGGACAGCATCTTCCCTAGTTCAGCTCAGTCATTGTAACCCTGAGCAAAAACCCTCCTTGACCACATCTTCACTGCAAAGAAAGTTTGTATATCGGTGTCACTCTCGCTTCACAAAATTCCCAGCAGCAGGTCTGCAAAGGCTGGTCCCTGCTAACATGAAGTCTGGGCCATATAATCCCCTCCATAAATTTATCAGCCTCCATCATAAAACCGCACAGGTTCCACACATACACTCAGACACACCAATGTTGCACAGCTGTTTCATAACCTCACCCCTCCAGTGTTAGCAATACCTGTTTTATTTCCAGCTTACATTTATTAATGGCCAGTTTCTACCTTTCTCCCACCCTCCATTTCTTTTCTTGCCAGTTTTCTAACAGGCCCAAGGCAAAGGTTAAGGTAAATCCCAGATGGGAGACCTGGGGATGGAGAAGACAGATGGGAGTTACATCAAAGCACTACTCCTGCTTTGTTTCCGTAGGATGTTACATGACAGAAATTCAAGATAAATGTGTGTTTCTATTGAGCTACTTAATTTATTATGAAGCAAGACACAGGTTCTGCCTTAAGCATCTCCAGAGGAAGGTGATCTTACCCTGTAGTCCCATATGGTCCCCAGGGTGGACTCTGAGGACAGTCCTGTCCCTTTAGTCTCTGGAAACAGTCTCTGGAAACACTGGTTGGTGTCCTCAGACACACAAAAAGGGCACAAGGACCACTTCTGTTGAAGAAATGATGGGGTATGCTCCGACCCCACATCATCTTTCCCTCACTGAGATGAAACTCCAGCACTTATAAACTATGGGCTGAGCTCAGTGCAGATCCAGATGCGTTCCTGATGCTGTCAAAGGGAATTCACCTTTGACTTTGCAAAAGCCAAGTAGGACAATGCCAAAAGCATTTGAAAACTCAGTTCCCCTTCCAATGACAGGAAGCAGAGCTAGAGCAAATTCTTGACACCTCTCCTCTCCCTTGGCATGGGGCTGGGGCCACAGGGCTCCAGCACGAGCAGATGGGGGGATGGAGTTATACATGGGCAGCTGTTCTGGAGAAGGCCCTTCAGCTGACCAAGTCTACCCACCAGCCTCCGGGAAATCAACATGGTATGTTACACACTGTTTCTTACCAGGTCTCTTAGCCATCGCCCAAGGAAATTAAACATTCCTACATATTTCTCTGCTCCTCTCAGAGGGGCTTGCTGCCCTCCACTTGGCCACGCTGCCTTTTCCAGGAGGGAACAGGCAAAGACTGACTTCCACCCTTGTCCATCAAGCCACACTCATGAGATCATGTGTGGATGGCATCTGGGGCACTGTCAGGCTGAATATATCCTTTTTTCCCACCAACCTGGAGTTTAGCCATCTTTAAGCTCTGTCTCCTGAGCAAAGCACAAGGCATCCCATGCTGCAGCCCTGATGGACCTTTGGTATTTGGATCTGTGTAAGTGCAGATTCCCAGTTCTACCCACCTACCAGCCTAGAGAGATTTGCACGCAAAAATAGAGGCAATACTGTGACTGATATTTTTAGAAAGGGAATGCATATGTAAATTATTCCCCTGAAAATGTCTCTGTGCGTCAGACTCTACCCTGATTCAGAGAGCATCCCTTCTATCTTTTCCTCAAGTACACACTGCATACAGCAAAGCTTAACATCTCAGGGACTCTGGTGGCGGAGAAGGTTGCTGCAAAAGTGATTCATCTATCACATCTTTCACAGCTTCGGTAAACTGGAACGGTGAGAATTTCTCTGCCCCCAGTCTTGGCTGCTCGAGAGCTCCCCGACTTCTCTCCCATTCACAGTTTCATGCGCGCGCAGCGAAAAGCAAGGAGCTCTGCTGGTTTCCTCACCTCCGCATCCCCAGCCTCCTGCCGTATGCTTCCTGCTGAGGATGCCGTCAGAATCCAGACAGGCCCATCTGGTGGGAACGCTTCCCTGGTTGGCAGCTCAGAGGCTGCAGGACAATGTGGATCTTTGCTGGCGCGGTGACAGGGCAGCGAGGAGCACTAGCAGCCCCCTGCACATAAGAGCCGGAGTGGTTCACAGGCGATTCCAGCATCAAAACCATCCCACTGGCAAGAGCTGAGCTTGCACCAGGGCTGCTCAGCCCCAGGCAGACCAGACATCCCACCCATGCTCAGTGCTGGGGAAACGGAGCCTCCCAAGAGGAGGCGGCACTCACAGCCACCAAAACATGCAGCCGTGTTCTTCCACCCCCTCACATTCACAGTCCTCATCAGCGTAACCTCCCCAAAACTCCTCCAGTTCTGGAGACCACTCAGCAGCTAAGGCAGGGCAGGAACACATGCGCCAGCAGGCACCTCGCCAGTGCCCTGCACTTCGGGAAGTAAACAGCAGAGTCCCCGACGCTGTTCGATCACTGTCCAGAAGCTATTAGGAAGCTAATTAAAATGAATAGATCACTTAAGTATTCAGAGTTCATATCCCATTAATTCAGCAGCACAAGCTACAGAGAGAAAGAAAAAGGCTGAAGAAAAGGCCAAGGACGGTACAGCAATGTTCCTTGGTGTGGATTTTTTCTCCCCCTTTCTTGTAATACAAAAGATAAGTCTGTCTCCTGGCTTATCTAGATACATTTGTAAAGATTAAAAACACACTTCTTTGCCTTTGCATTCTGCTGTAAATGATTAGCCCATGGTATTGTTAAGCAGGGAGATCTGCCAGCCTTAAGGTTCTGATTTAAGCCACAAAGACAGGAAAATTTAGAGCAAAACCTGCTGCTGCCTGCACGGAATCAGCCAGGCAGGCAGGCCCCGGCCGTTCCCCTGCCCTCGCAGGCAGATGGGGAGATGGTGCTGCTCGTGAGCAGCGATACAGCCTCAGCTCTCCAGGAAAGGCTGGCCCCAACTCCTGCACCAGGTGTGGGAAAAAAGAGCATTTTCCTGCTTACTGGCACCATTTGGGAATAAGGACAGCAGTCACCAGGCAAGTGGGTAGCTCAACGATTGTACCTCCAAGAGCCTGTTTGTGTGAGGCTGGCTATGAGATGGGAGCAGCAGTCTCCAAAGCCTTGGGCAGGACTCAGGGAGGTGCCCCCATGGGAAAACCCCTGTCCTCAAGCACATCCTGAAAACCCAGCTCAACAGGAATGAGTGGACTGCAAGAGAGAGTCAGATAGCTCAGAGGCTGGGAAATGGGATCACAACATTTTAGAAAACACACTGAAAAATAGCTGTTGGGCATCCTCAGGACAGTCCTGCATTGTAAGACTTGGAGATTTCTCTCTTGCAAAGACCTGTTTGCAATTGTTCAGCATAGTGTCCAAAAGAGAAAAAAATTCAAGAGCAGGTATGGCCCAGACACCCATCTCTCACTGAAAGTTTAATCCTGCTTTATCACTCTGAAGTCCACTGCTCATGTGTCTTTTTAAAACTGGCATTGCAGATACCTCTAAGTCTTCAGTCTCTCCCTGAAGTTATTAGTTTCAAATAACTGAAGTCAGAAAAATTCAGCTGCAGAATCTGCTGAAGAACATGTCTGTTTGTACCATGAAAGCCTGAG
This sequence comes from Tyto alba, assembly GCF_018691265.1. Classification (NCBI taxonomy): domain Eukaryota; kingdom Metazoa; phylum Chordata; class Aves; order Strigiformes; family Tytonidae; genus Tyto; species Tyto alba. Next base: position 8,212,339 of record NW_024881320.1, read on the forward strand.
GTCATAGTTGTATGTTTTGGAGCTCTTCAGCTTAAGGAAATCTAACCCAAGGAAATGCATTTCTTTGTCACATTCCAGACCAACACAAATTAATGTATCAGCATTAAAAGACCATGAAAAATGGGGTTAATTACGGAAATGATGACCTTTATATACAGCAGCTCAGCCATGGGCTCCTATCATACATCATAATGTTAGGAAGAGCCAGTTACTGACACACAACAGCAAATAATAAATAATAAATAATAAATCCATCAACCTAAATTGAACCTTGTGTAATGCATGCCTGACAAACCATAGATTAATTTGCCTAATCCATCATTTGTTAATCCTTCATCCCTAAGAAATGCATGTAAGTGCTGCAACTGTGACATCTGAGTCTATTCATATGGGCACGGTGACTCAGGTACAATCATCCAGAAGTCCACCATGTGAGTTTCTCACATTTATCAAATACTGCCAAAGCATTGCAGATTCCACATTTCAAAGGTGGGTAACTGGAGCATCAAAAGTTCTGGATTTATGAAGCCACAAAAATAACAATCAGGTTTTTATATCATCAGTAACTAAGACTATTATACTAAACTTAGCACATTGTTTTCACTATATAAATAATAAATGCTAATATTCAATGTTAAAGGAAACTGGAGCTGTAATCCATACTGGTAGGTTTATACAATGAAGCTCATTGTATAAAAGCTTGCACAGTAGGGTGAGGCCCTTGACAAAAGGAAGAAATGAAGAGGATTTTTAGGTTTTAAATGTATTTTACCCTGAGGCTGTTTAAGGTTTTACAGCTGTAGAATAGGTAACATAGGAGACCTGGGGAGCTACAAGTGGAGAAGATACAGCAGAGGTGGATGTGCTCACCCTACTAGAAGTATTGGAAATCGGCATGTATGTCTGTAGCTACTAAGGGTAAAATTGTCCCAGAAAAGAATAACCACTGGAGATTAAGAGCAGTTACATTCTCCCAAACCTTCTGTGGGAACCAGCAGCTGCTGCACTGAACTCAGTCATGTCCAGTTCTGCCCCAAGACCCGGGAGGCGAAGGTGCAAACCAGCAACCAGTACCAAGCCTTGCAGTGGAAGAGCACCGGAGGAGTGGGCAGGAAGAAAAGTGATCCCCAGGCACCCTTGCAACTCAGATTCACTCAACTTGACAGGTTAGGGGGGAACTTTTGCACAGGATTTTCCAATATTAGAGAGACCCAGGAACTTTTCCCCAGTTCATACTGAGTGACAAGTTCCACAGCAGCAGTACCTAAAATAATCACTTATTATAACCATTATTAGACACAAGAAATATGTCTACTCCTACACAAGAGCTGAAAATCTGTGTCTAGTTTTAAAGAAAAAGCCAAGAAGCAAACAATGGAAATAATATTTTCCATCCCCAAACAGATTACTCTAATGTTGTTTCACAGTGCTACTGTCAAATCTAATTAATCTGTTTTTTGCAACAGTGCATGTATTTGCTTTAATTGTTGAGTGACACCGTGAAGTTACAGTGCCAAACATGCACAAGAGCTGCAGTGGGACCCTGCAGCTCTTTTCCATTCAAAATTAACCCCTCTCATGCACTCAGCCGGTGCATTACTTCTACTCAATGCTCATGGAGCAGATAGGTGTGAGTGCACAGGGCTTCAGGGGCTGGTGCATACTTTCCAGACACAGGGGGTGTTACACTATGAACATGCCTGTTCTGGCATCAGCCCAACAAAAAAAAACTTGAAAAACATTCCAGAGATGGCAGGAGCAGCGAGGACAGCAGGAGGGACACGTTTTGCTGCTGTACTTGACAGCCAAGAACAGCAACTTGCATTGATCCTGCCCCGCCACAGAAGTCTCCATCCCTAAGTACTGAATATAGTTTGAAGAAAAAAGTTTTCAAATAAGAAAGTTAGAAGAGCTGGGTGGAGGATGGACACCACAGGCAGTGTAAATCCAACCAAGCCAAGACCGTTGCTACATCTTAGCAAGCAGGCAATGCACTCCTAACAAAGTCTTCAGAGTAGAAGTACGTATCGATGTGTTTGTGCATAATAAGTGCAGTAATGGCTGAAAGCTGGAAACCATGGTTAATGGAAGAAACCACCACCATCACCTGTGTCAAATGCATATTTAATGTTCTCAGAGGACAACTGCCAACTGCTCAGCAGTCAGAAACTCTTTCTTAAGAGCTACTGTCATAAGCTTGTGATCTAGTTCATAAATAATCATCAAATTAAATGATTTATGGATGTGTTGAACTAAAGCTTTCCTATCTCTGTTCTTCCTCCAGCTCCCCCTGGACGGCTGGGAGAGAAGAGCAGCAGGGACAGGGACCCAACGGAGCTGCAAGAGTTGGCCTGAGGTCACTGTGTGCAGGTTTAAGGGTATGTTTTGCTTTGTGCAGGTGAAGGGCAGTGTGGATGGCTGGACCTGACACATGGGCACCGAGGGGACTGGGCTCATGGAGGACCCCAGGATGGTCCTTGGCTTCCGATGGCCATGCCCACATGTGACACCCACTCCCCAGGCTGGGCTGCTCCTGCCCTGCACAGCATCCTTCAGGTCCTGGCTTGTGCTAGGCTGGGAAAACATAGCCCGAGGTGGTTAAGTTATCATCTGGATGTCAATCTCAAAAATCCCAATTCATTTTCTCCAGTTATCCCTTTACTCAGAAGAACCAGACCAAATATAAACTGACACATTCAAGTGTTATATGATTATCACTATATAAATAAATGTCATCACATTTAAATCACAATCTGATCTAACTTTGAGGTCAGTCCAGCTTTAAGCAGGAGATTGGACTTCATGACCTCCAGAGGTCCCTTGCAACCTAAATTGTTCTATGGTGTGCAGTGATTTTTTCCTTGACAGAAATTTTCTCTCTCTTAACAGTAATAATTTATTGCAGGTCACAAGAAAAAAAAGTTTAATAACAGGTACCTCCTGCTTTGAAGCTGCTTTGGTTTCAAAGCTTTAGGGGAGGTAAATACATTTAAAAGGGATTGCAGCCTTTAAAGGAGGGCACAGGATGCAATCCTGTTACTCTGCACAAGGCAGGCAACTGGTTCCAGTGCTGGCATGACTGCTTTCATACACATTACTATTTGATTTTAGAATGGCATCCAATTACCTTTCATAGCATGGAAGACACAGACTTGAAAAAATGCGCTATGATATATTTTTTCTAGCTGTTAACACCCAAATTTACTTCCAGTGATACGCAGGTTGTTGTCCTCTTAGCAGGGAGGGCCAGTCAGCTCCCAGCAGCATAGTTATACTGTATTTATAAAAAATTTGGGCGAGGTCATTATCATGGTGCAGAGGGTCCCTTGCTAAGGGACCCCAAAAACTGCCTTTCTCTCGCCAAAATCAGGGGTATACCCTCACCCTGCCCAGCACCAGGTCCCTGCAGCCCCATCTGCACCACGGGACGAAGCAGCCCCAGCTGCTGTGAGGATCAAGCCATGCTTGTGTCGAGCTTTGATGTTCCCAGGTGGAAGGAGCTTTAACAGTGCGGTGGAGTGTTGTTTTTACACAAGATTTATCAGTACAGTTAACATACCGCCACAGAGCTGCTATTTGAGCATGCCCTGAATGTTAATAAGCACACACAAGACAGGCTGCTGCTGCAGGTACACGCTAACGTTCACCTTCAAAGAACTTTATAAACATTAGCTCGGCGAGTCTCACGTCCATCTCCCGAAGGAGAGCTCAGCTCCGTTTCACAGGAAAGGGAGGGAGGCACAGAGGTCACGGACAGGCTTTGCAATGGGCTTGGGAGAGCAAGGATTCAAAAGAGATTTAAGTATCTTATTTTCACACAGACATTTATATAGGGCTTATACATTGTACTGCCTGGAGGAACCTCGTACTTCAGCATATGAGACTTTTTGTGGGTTAGGATATATTTTATCACAAGCTGTGTAATTTCTCAATATCGATCAGGATGAGCTGCTCTGTAAAATAGAGTTCTCAAACAGAAGCTCTGTTGAATTTTGAAACACACATCAGTGAATCCCCACTGATATCCTAGGGAGATCAAACAGGAAGCTAGAAAAAATACAGGAGAAATCATCTGGGGTCCTTCAGGGGAAAACTATTACAATATCATAGGAAAATATAAAGCTTGATTGGGTATTGAGAGGTCATTCAGTCCAGTGTCTCTCAACCTTTAAAAATCACTTAACTCCTTTGTTTAGAAGTCACAGACTGCTTTGTGAACTGTTGGCACAACTGTCTGACTTGCAAACCTAAACAATATTTGGATCAACGTTGAAGCATCTTTTTTTTTTTTTTAATTCTCCCATTTTCTTTTTTTATTTCTTGTATGATTTATCTTTTCCTGGTCATCTTATGAGCTGCCCTGCAATGTCCGGTGGACACTCCTGGCCTCATCTTTCAAAATCATGGGTCTCACCAAAGCCACCCCCACCAGCCCAAGACACAGTGCCTTTCCCTCCAGCAACCCCCCCTTTGCCTCCCTCCTCCATCTGACAGCCCACCCAACCGGCCAAGTTCAGGGCTCCGGTGGTTTGCCTGCCTCACCTTTGTGGTCACTGCACACAGACATTCTCTGATGTTGCATCATTATATGCCTTTAAAATTAGAGCATCCTTTAATATCCCAATTGTCAAAATACTCGCAGTTTCTTCTGAGCAAAGCTGGGATGAATAAGTCTAACAGAAGCAGATGGGTCTTACTAGCTTTGCAAAGAAAGATTGCTCTGAGATACAGGAATCGTCCCCAAACCTCTGTGGACAGCATGTTTTACACATCCAGCCATGCTGTCAAACAGAAAAGCCCAGCAATTCAAACAAATAGTCTATCTCTAATCCTTGTAGCTTACCATCCTGCTCAAATTTGGCTGTCTCCTGTGCTACCCTTTGCTGTAGGAAATAATTATCATTACCAGCCATGGAAACAAGATAATTTGCACAGCCTCTGTACAAGATCTTCTGACCTCACACAGAGCCAACCCCACCTGTCCTAAATCTCGGTCTGGGACTATGAACACAAAACCATCCACCCATCAGGATGCACATACTTCGGGATGACACCAAGCAGGTATTTTTTCATATTCAGGCAGGTGGAAGTGAGCATTTCCCACACCTTTCCCACACCTCCTCCCTGGAGCAAACCCAGCCCATCCAACTCCTCTCTTAACCACAGGAACAACAATTCTGTGTGGCTTGTGTATGTAACTAATGCACCGAGGTCTGCTTTTTGTTTAAATAGCTGTGAAAAGCACTGTGTGTGTTTTACCCAGAGATATATTACACTTGATTAGGCGGTGCGCTGGAGCGCGAATGGTACAACAGGAGACGGACGTGCTTAACTAGCGGTTTCAGCCTGAGCTCTGGTATCGGGAGGTCAAGGGAAAGATTAACTATATCTGACTGCCGTGTCAAAACACTCAATTGGAGCATTTATAAACCCACAGAACTAGTTGCCTCAGTCGGCAGGGCAGATTTATTTCTCTCCGTGTAGCTCCCACAAAGCAAACCAGGGCACTTACTTGCCAGGTCCAGGTTTGCTTTCAGCTCCTTCCAAGGGGATGAGACATGTGAAATGTTCAGATGGAGGTGTGCGGGTTTCAAAGATGGGCTCTTATTTTCAGCCAGAAAGTAAATCTGGAAGGAAAGATGGTGGTTTTCAGTTGCCTCTGCTTATGGGTGATTCACAGCCAGGTAGACTTCAGCTCTGGAAATAACTTGTCTAAACATTATTTTAACAGAGAAATAAAAATTCCTATTTCCCTCCTTTTCAACAGGTCTAGCATGCACATAGTAATTCTGTTTTACCTGCAAAACTCCTGTAAAAAGAAGTCCTATTTTTTACACGTTAGGCAAGTTTGGGTTTGATTGTTCTATAGAATTTTAGAAATGTCATTCTGTGTAAAACAAGATGAATGCAACCCCTGAAGAGACATCCCCAAAGGAGCTATCAAAATCAGCATCCTTTCAGGATACAGTGTCTTAAATTCACAGCTGGATACTGTACATACAGCTCTTGGGGTGCAAGTCTAGTCCTTTTCATCTCAGTATACATCAATGCTGAAATAGATTGAGCGATGCACGATGTGAGCATACGACTGCAGCATGCAGCCACTGATAATCAGAATTTGGACAATTGGGACCACCTTTTTTTTTTTTTCTTGTTAAAAAAACACAGCTTCATCTTTACAACATACATATGACTAAGGAAAAAGACTTTGTTTCTCTTCTGCTCCCAAATTCAAGAACACTATCTCAGCATCCAGACTCAATTCTATCCAACTTGTTGTTACATCAGATTGTCCCCCTTTTCCATGTCAAACTCACTGGCCACTACATGATGTGCAATGACAGCTTATTCCTCCCCATTTCACCTACAGTTCCAGCATCAGGATCAAGACTGGAGATGTCACTACCATTTGAAGAAAAATGTGCCAAACATCCAGGGTCAGTTTCCCAGGAGCACACATGTTCTGCATCAAACATATTGCAGGAACTTTAAGGAGCCACTGCTCCCCACGCTCTGCAAAAGCAGTAACTTTTATGTATTTTAAGCCTGTAAAGAGCAACTTTGGGCTCAGGGGTAGGACCAGCACATCCAAGAGGTACCAAACACAGAACTCATCCTGCAAACCCTTCTATGTGTTTCTTAGCCTACTCCAGGCCTCATGGACTCCCCAACTCAAACTGGCCGTTGTTCAAGGGTTCCTCCTCCACATCCTGCTGCACAACGCAGATGTGCCAGTATTACCCTGGCAGAAGACAGCAGACAGGACTTCTCCACTCAAGTCACAGGAATGTTTCTGGGTTGAGAGTCTGGATAAACCAGATGCTTCAACACCCTGAGCTATGCTGCAGGGGTGCAATTTTGTTTTTAAACTGCACTTAGTGGCGTTCTGACTTGCAGGTTTCACTTTTTAATAGTAAACACATTTTGTAGGTGCCAGAGAACATTTCAAAGCATTTCAGTGGAGTCCTTTTACCTTCACAGCCTGGGGGCACATACACTGAAACAACAGCTGAAATCCAATTACTGAGGAATATTCTCAAGTGCATTTCCATAGGTAATTTGTTAGTCTGTTGGAACACGCAAAGCGATTTTTCTCCACTTCTTGATGCTGTACCTCAGGCTCCTTGGTTGAAAATTTCTATCCAAATTGCATAGTAACTACCACTGAAAAGGAATCCACGTGACTTCTGCCTTCTCTGGGGGAGCAACCTGCCAGCATCTTCCAAGACCCAGCCCTTACCTATGATTTGACAAAAAAATTCATCAGACAGCCACACTGCTATGCCTGCTACCATCCAAGCTTCTCATTGCCCAATCAGTTTGATGCATAAAGACATAAGAAGCCTAAAAGTATTTTTTCTTCAGCATCCTGTTTATTGATTTAGCAAAGAGCTGACAGAGATGTACAGTTCTAGAGACAAGCCATAATGCAATCCCTTCATCTGCTGTCACTCAAAATTGCACAAGCCAGCTGCTGCCATAAGGGGAGGAGTGGCCACCCAGCTAATTTTGAGACTGTCAAACAACCCAGCCATGAGCTTTGTCCTTGTCAGGGAGGTACCTCCAGATTGACACCACATCCGCACTGTGTATGCCATCACTGTACTTCTAATGCTGTGCCCAGGAATCCCCCACTTTCTGGGTACACACAGAGCCAGACATGATGTCCTTCCCTCCTCCTTGCAGCTAAAGAAGAGGAACTATGGCATGAACCAACCCAGGTGCCACCACTGTGATAGCCCTGCTTGGGTTGGTCTCACATCCCGTTGTGGGGTACCTTCATCTTCTAACCCAAGGTTACCTCCCAACCAAGTCAGGTTCAAAGCATGGGCTAGCCTCTAAGGGAGACAGCTTGACAGCATCATCCACTCCATTCACAAGTCAAAATGTTTACCACTGGTAAGATATCATTGGAAATAGGTCTCTCTTCAGAAAGAGGAGACAAAAATTAAATAGACAAAGTTTGGGTCAGAGTGACAAGGAACATAATCAGAAAAGATCACAGATGAACTGCCTGTAAGTTCTACAGATAATTCAGGGCAAATTAAAGCATCTGAAATCCTACTGAGAGCCACTGATTTAGAATTATGAAGTTAACTTACAGCAATCATTTTCTATATGAAAGCAATTATGGATGGGTTAAAAGCTTCTGTTATTATGGATTGTGTATGGCTGCCATGGAGGGTTCAATCTCCCAGGATGAAATTTTAGCCTTCATGAAAAGCCACTACGTCCTGTATGCCAAATCTTGTTCACCCATCAGAAAGTCATTGAACATTATCCATTTTATTAACCAATGCAAATGCAGACAGCCAGGGAGAGGTAGATAGGGAACATCCTGCTCACCAATAACACATACACACAAATCATCATGGTTCACTTCCCAAAATAATCACACAGGCTCAAATGCACAGCTGTAATGAATGGCAAGTTTCCAAGTCTTAATGCATTAGAAAGCAGAACCATTGTTTGAAGTGGTCATCTCTTGAAGGGAAGGGAAAAGTCAAGGCAAAGCTTGTGAGAAACCTGCAAGCGCAGGGCCATCCCCAGGAACAGTCTGGTGGTGCCTATAGGAAGGCCAGAAGCCATGGTAATAGCGACCTCCTCCATCTGCTGTCCTGCTGCTACCAGGGCAGAGCCTCAAAAGCGCGTCCAACAACGGCTCGCATTGATGCTGCCCTTGTGAAACAAGGTGGTGGCAGAGAACAGCCTGGCTCCTGGCTCAAACACTGGCAGGAGGAAGGGGATCACTTGGGGTCCGGTGGCACAGCCCCTCCTGGGAGAGGCGATCCACATCTCCCCTGCCCCCAGAGCTGGGAGCCAGCAACCCTGCCTGACCTAAGCCAGCCCCGGTCCTGCAGCAGGTTCGCATAGCAACTGCTTGCAAATGGAGCTGACGAAACTGCTTACAAAAACAATCTATTATACTGAGCTTCTTCCTTCTCTTTATTCTTAATTGGGCTTTATTTCTTGTTTGGTGTTTTCTGTGCAGTTAAATGAGTTGACAGACCTTTTGTTTCTGGAATGAAAATGAGAATTTGACTGCAATGTGCATGGCAATGAGCCAACAGCGTGAGGGTACCTCCATCACGCGTCTTTCCAGGATGAGATTTGGAAGAGAGAAAAAGGGGAAACTTGCCTGAGACCTGGTGGAAACCAAATGTTTACGCACAGATGATCTGTCAGCAGGTGCAATAGTGTAGCTATTTGGATTTCTCCTGCTGCAAAGGCTATGAGAGCAGGAAAAGTGTGAAGCGACAGCCAGCCGGGCCCCTGTGCCAGCTCCTCTGGATGCAGGGAGCATCCTTGGGGCACCACAGGCATCGTTAGGCTAAGGGCGCAGGGAGGCACTTGCTCCACAGGGGCCAGGAGGGACTCAGTACAAAGTTCTGATGGCCAGCATGGACCTATAATTGATGTTAGCTGTTATAATAAATGAAATTTAGTAGCTAAACTCAGAGGGTTATAACAGCACTGATCTCAGCAGTGTTGGAAAAACAATGAGAAAGTGAGGCTTGCTTCATAATGCATGAGGAGGGAACGCACAGTATTGACAGTAAGAGCTAAATGCTGGTTACAGGGCAGTTGAAGGCAAAGATCCTCACTGGATTCAACAGAGCCCGAGTCCTAATGAAGAGACAGGGCAGCTTGGTTTCATTACAGCAATCGTCCACTCCATCTTTCCTGAAGGGACCCCAGATCCTGCTCCTCCTACTCATCCTGAGGGCAACTGCAGAGATCACCAGCACACAGTGATCCCTCAAAGGTATATCCGTGTCCTCCTCCTAATTTTACTAGTGCAAGAAAAATCTCTAAACGTGTTACACACAGCCAGCTGTACTCCTGGGTAAATGAGGCTGAGGGTCCTTGTGACTTCCCCAGGACCGTGCAGAAAAACGATGGCACAGCACAGCTCTGGGCACTGCCCAAACACCATAGCATCCCTCCTGCAGCCCTTGGACAAGCTTAGGCGCTGGTTCCCTGCATGGTTTCCTGGCTCAAAGGTGAAGGATGTAAATAAGTGAAACACAAAGCTTTGCATTCCTAGAAATCCCCTGTTAAGGTGGATTTGGATTCAGGATTTCTCTATTGCCACTTCAGAAGCTCTGCTCAAAGAGATATATTTTGGGGAAAAATCCCAAAGTCAGCCATAAAAATTGATAAATGAAATTATTATTATTAATAACAATAATAATAAATAACAAAGAGAACAAACTCAATCTTTTTCCCTTTCCATTAATCTTTTATATGAAAGTGTTCCATGGCATAGTCAACACAAGAAATTGCACCTATTTAGCACTATTGATCCAACTTACTTCAGTAACAAACCACATTAAGTTAAAATCAATACTAGCCACTCTTAAACTGATTTAAGAGTGTCCACACAAAGGGGCTCACACCAATTTAGACAGATCTGTTTTGTAACCAATTTAGTTAAAACATGCAACCTAGGGGCTGAGCTGAACTCTGAACAGTCCAGAGTCGTTAATTCCCAGGGTTCAAAGGCAATAATTCCCAGGTCTCAACAATGACTCTCAAGGGACAGGACATGAAAGGTTAAGTGTCACTGACCAATGTCCATCTTCCTTAGCAAAGCATACAGATCTTCCTGGCTCCAAAAACCAAAGAGCTGGGGAAAAACTCAATGACCTCAGGGTTAATTTATTTCTTCAGCTCAAACTTTGACTGAAAAAAAAAAAAAAAAAAAAAAAAAAAAAGACCAAACTGAAAATGCTGCAGACAAACAGATCAGAAAGCTACATTTTATTTCTCCCCCTGGAATATTTACTCCACAAGATACGTGCCTTGTAGATAGCTTTGCCCACTATAAATCCACAAGCGTTGTGCTTTGCAGTTCATTTTGCAGCAATATCCAAGTGACCAAGGTTAGGAAACGTAACACAAGAAAGAGTTTGAGAGTGTCATATATCACAGCAGTTCAGCTGTGCTTTGACACCTTTTGCTGGTTTAATATCTAAAGGTCTATATGCGTGCAGAAGAGGCTTGAGGTGAGCACCGATGAGTGGAGCACAAATTTCATCATACAGCATGACATCATAGCATCACAGGCAACTCTATCAGGCAGGCTATAAATCTCCTTAGCAAGAAGGAGGGAAAAGGATCCTTACTTCAAAGACATGAGGCTTTAATGTTTAGTCAAGTGCAAGCTCAAGGGTCTCCATCAGACACAGGCCTTGGCTGCCAGGGAAAGGCCACAAGAAAATGTTTGGTGTTACCTTTCCTGGCCAACAGGAGGGAGCCCAGGCCCTGCGAGGTACTTCCACTCCTGTGTCTCAGCCCCCAAAAAGTTGACACACCATAGCGAAATCAGTAAAGATTACTTAGGCTTGAGCTTCAGAGGGAAACTATCAAAATTTTGTTCAGGACTTGTGGATTTTTGGGGCAAACAATATTGGGCTGGAACAGTGCTGGTTCATCTACAGCAAAGGAGAGAGGAGGAAAGCAGGTTCCCCCTCCCATGTTTATTTGCCATGATATGAGAAGAATAAGAGGCCTGTTTGGAAAGGTCCGGTGGTGACCAAGTTAGTGAGTTTAAGACATCATGAGGAAACAAACAAACAAAAAATTGAAAAAAGGACTCCCCTGAGATTTTACCAAAAACACCACAATTTGTCTCTTCCAAGATTCAGCAGGTAAAGCTCAGAGCTCATGTGTTGTTCTTCCCATGCCAGCTAATAGCACAAGCCCCCTCTGTCTCCAAAGAAAGGGGAGAGATGAGCCAAGCGTGTGAGCTCCCAGCACACAAGGGCTTCAAGAAATCTTTCAGGAATTAAACATGAAGTCTCAATTTTATCTCCTTGTAGTAAAGATGAGCAAAAGACCTAGTTAAAAAAAGAAAAGCATAACCCCCAAAAATATTGCCTTCAGGGTTCTTTTATATCTTGGAGAAAAATGTGGAATAGTATAGGGCCAATATTGTTTGGTTGGTTTAAAACAAGACCTCTACGTTTTAGTTGCCCCTGGGTTCATGGTGATAACAGACATGGGATGATCTCCAGAGTGCCTGCACAATGCTGTCAGACCCACAGAGGTAACCTCCTACCAAGTCCTTCCACCAGGAGAGCCACACACCTCTAGTCTCTAATCCCTGTTAACTTATTTCTCTTTCTGCCTCCTTTCTCAAGTTTCCCCTGGAGCCTCAGGCATTGTTTCCCATCCTTGTTCATTACCTTGGGAGATCAGGATCAGTCAATTCACTAAAAACCCTCTGAAAAGCAGGAAACGCCACACTTCATTGCTGCTCATCCACATACAAAATATGCGTGTTCAGGCGTCTTCTCACTTAGCCTGCTTTTATACCTGCCATTCAGAAGTGGTTTGGGGTTTAAGTTTCATGCTGTAATTCTGCTTTGTGATATTCTGGATACCTGGAAAAGATTTTGAAATAATTTTCCTTGCTGTTACCAGGTAATAATTTGTTTCACAGAAAGATTCAAGAGCTGTACTTACATTGCTGAATTAAACATAGGAAACAGAATTAAACCTTTTTCCTTTTTTTAAAAAAAAAAAAAAGTTTATTTATTTATATTACTTTAAAGCCTCAGGCACTTAGATTTAGCCTGCATTGTTCCATAAAAATACAAGGAATGGGTTTTTACTGGAGTAAATAAATAAAGAAAACAATCTTCCACATTTTGCTGCTGGCTATAGAGCATCCCTAAAGAGGGATGAATCCTGCTGAGATATCCAACCCAGGGTCTCCAACAGCAACAGGCCCTCAGGTGGGTCCCAGGAGCTGTGCAGGGTTTGGTACTTGCAGCCCAAGCTCCAGGGCAAAGGAGTCCCCTGCACACACCATCGTATCTCCACATTAACTCTCCAACCACCACTACAAAGTGCCGAAGCCTGTCCTCACACTAGAGGCAAACACATTCGGGCAGAGTAGCCACTGCCTTTCCCCGAAGCTACACTGAAGCTTTTATTTAGCTGGCAAAATGCTCACGGTCCCGCTCACTCCAGAGACCACAGTGGAGCTCGAAGAGCTGGCATCTGTCATCAGGTTTAATACTCTGAAAGACAGAGCCAAGGTTTTGTGAGCCATAGCGCACGATGACAAATTTCTGATCAAGGACACTGACCACGTGGCCACAATTACCATCAGGAGTTTATTGGCAGGGAAAGCCAGCACGTGGCTTGCACGGCCATTTAAGGCCTTCTCTGATGCAGAGAAGGAAAGAAAATCCCATCTGCTAGGTGCTCTGATGCAGGGAAACACAGATTAAGAGGCTTCCTCTGGTGAAGGAAACCTTTCCAAATCACCAAATCTAAGCAAAAAAAAAAAAAACAAACAAACAAAAAAAAACCAACCAAACCACACCCTTATCAACACAAAACCTGCATTTGTAGAAGCTTCTGCCACTCTGAAGAGCATCCTCACTTCCAAATGCTAATGCTAGCTGCACTGATGGTGGTGAGAGGGTGACATTCAGTCCCATATCTTCTGTTGGAGTAGGTAAGTACATTTTTGCAGTGCCAAGTACACTTTGCAACAAGAACACTTAAAACCCAATTGCAAAATATGCTGTGTGCAGTGATAAGAAATTAATCTATTTTCACTATCTAATCTAATGCATGCAGCAAGGCTCCTGCTGGACCCACTCTGGGATAATCTGGAAGAGCCTGGTACACTCTGCACAGGTTGTTCTGCTTCTGCTTTTCCCAGAGCCACAAGAACAGCTGGAATGGGAGAAACCTGCAGCAACACAAAATGACCTCTCCAAGTCCAGCATCTGAAACTCCCACCAGCCTTTGTGGTATTCACAGCCAGCCCTAAATTCAGTATGATCCTCAGAAAACACCACAAACCAAGTCATTTTCGCATTGTTCCAGCAAAAGTAAAATCAACAAAAAAAAAAAAAAAAAAAAAAAAAAAAAGAGATTGGGGTTTGTGGTTTGAAAAGAAGTGCTTAAGTGCCTCCCAACCACATCCTCACAATCCTTTCTGCTCTCCATTTCCGATAGAGTTAAACACATTTAAACCTTCCTGCAGTCCCCTTACAGCAAAGTCTCACCCAGGGGCTCAGGCTCGCTCAGGACATTGCAGGGGCTGGTGCCCCCCATCACTTTCTTTTCCTTTCCCTGGTGTGAAAGTCTAATATTATCAACTCTCTCCAAGGCATCCCTTATGCACAGCCTCTGAAACTGCACTTGTCTCTGGTCAGCCAGCCAGGAAGAAGTTTTTAAGTGAAAGACTAAGAGAAGAGACATTGTCAGGTTGAGGTGGAAGGAGGGAGGGATACCCCCTTTCTGCCATGGTTTTGCTGTGGTTCAGGATGACGGTGCAGAAGTGGCCCCAGGAGACACAGAGGCTGTCCCCCTGCCCACCACCCCCACTCTGCCCTGTGCTCGCTCCCTCAACCTGCTGAGCATCCTCAAAGACATAAAAGCTCACATTTGCCTTTAAAATCACACTGCACAAGGAGCCAGCAGCCTTGATCTCACTCCCCACGTGTGCATGCCATGCAAAGGGGTTCCTGGCACCCAAGAGGAGCCTCTGCTAGCGTGACCTGCTGCCATCCTCAGGACTGAACCCAAGGGGATACAGCGGGTGGACTCCCACCTCTCTTTTGCACTGTGGTCATTTGCCAGCCCAGAGAATAGGGACAAGCCCAGACCACCACTCTTCCACCTTCTGCACCCCACCACGGGCAGCTCAGGCCCTGGGAGAGAGGGACAGAAACCATCCCAGACCTCGTGCTGTGGCCATGAGTCAGCAGCCAAGGAGGGCAGCCACCAGCTCAAGGGTGCCTGCTTCTATTTGCAGTGGTGCCATTGATTCAGCACAAGAGATTAAGAAAGTGGTTTTACCACATCCTGGCAATATAGGGATTTTAATAAAATTAAAAAAAAAAAAAAAAACATTAACTAAGGTTTGTTTAATCAGGATTTGAAAAGCACTGAGAGATACTCAGGCACCATTAAGTGCAAACTAACATCATCACGCGCTAATCACCAAGTGTCAAGATGTACAGAGTTGCCTATAGATATAAAGAGGCACTTAGCCCAATAAAAGCACGCGTAAACACACACACACACACACACACACACTGTTTCATTGGTCCTGGAGATACCTCTGTGAGCATGGGGGCAAGATTTATGAGGAGATGTGATGCCCCCAGATGAAAGGCCTGGAGATTTGAAGGCCCCTGGGATGGGGGCTTCAGCTGGGTAATAGCTCACAAGATCAGGCCTCCATGGTTCAGGGGCATTTTTGGTTTTTCAAGCTTCTTTGGCTACTGAAACGAGGCATCTTGCCTTTGAGACAAAGCACCAGGGGAAGCAGAGTTTCTCCAACCATCCTGCCTTGAGACTAAATCGTGTCTTCTCTTCTCCTTACCTTCAAAGCAATAAACGCAAGAGAAGATTTATTGCTTTTTAACAAGTACCACAGAACATCCATTTCATTAATTTACACAGGAGGTGGGGGGGAAGAGATGCCAGTTCAATAAATTCTCCCAGACTATTGCTTTGAAACAAACAACGCTGCGGATCTGGGCTGTGGATGTCACAGTAGAGGCTTTTATCCAAATGAGCTATGCGTTCGAAAGAATGACTCAAATGCTTCAAGAAAATAAAAAAAAAAATAAAAAATGAGGGTGGAGACAAAGAAGCCACTCTCTACAAAAGGCAACGTATCACTGACACATTGTTTGAACTCCCAGTGGTGTATTAAAAAAATAAAAATAAAACCCCTCTGAACCACAGCTGCATCCTTAGCTTGCACTGCTGTGTTATTTTAGCTCAGAGGGAAAAATGACATTTGCTAATGGCTTTTTCTTCTCTCTTCCCCTCTTTCCCCCCCCACCCAGAGAGGAAAAAGCATTTGTTTTTCTTACGCCCAGCATTTACTGTGTGGATGGTGCAGCTCTACTCCCTTGGGACTGGAGAAAAAGGGGAGAGTGTTTGGGGAGGGGTGGCTTCAGGGAGGGATCCTTCCCCTCTGATTTACTGGCAAGGCTGGAGCAAAGAAAAGGGATAGTCTTTCCCCCACCCCGAGCACAGCAGGGCTGCAGATGTGAACAGTGAATACAAAATCTCTCTTGAGCCCACAGCATTTCTATGACAATAGAAAATAAATAGCTCCACATTTGTTTATTTAGTTAACTTAACTTCTGAGGGATTCATTTTGTGCTACTGAAGAAGAGGAAATGAGGATGAGATGAGGGTGACCGGGTGGCCCTGCAGACCCCACTGCTGCCGACACCAGTCCTTGCCACAAAGCTCATTGCTCTGACTGCATCACCCTGAGGAAACCTGCAGAGACCTGGTGCTGGCCCTTTGCAGAGCTGCCTCAAGGTGACCAAACACATCCCAAGGTGATGTCAGTGTGAAGTCCCCCAAGCCAAGGGGCAGGTGATGCTCCTTGGCCACCAAGGCACTCACAGGAGACCCGAGGTCCAGGGGCTCATCCCTGATTTGTCCCATTTTGTGACTGAGGATCGCCACATAATATCACACCTGCACAGCTATACAGGGTCAGCAATATATAACCAAATTGTCATTGCACTGGGTGGTTGACGGGTACCTAACATCAGTTATTTGGTGCCCAGGGGCATCCCAACACTCATGTTGCTCCCTGCGCATCACCACTGTAGCAAGGATACAGGAGCACCTTTGCCCCAGGGAAGGGTGCACTGGGGATGCAGGGAGGGACAGGGGGTGTGATGGGTTCCCCTGCACACCATGAGGGGAACCCCCCCTTCCCTGCACAAACAACTGCACAACATCAGAAACTGTGGCACAAAGACACTAGAGAAGCAGAGGCAGAAGGATGGAGCAGTAAAACTTCAGTCAAGGTTACCCAGTCGGTCTGAAGCAGAGTCAGGACAAGAACTTTTGTCTACTGGCACCTACTGTAATGCTGGTTTCCATTAGATTATGGCATAATGACTTGCACTTTAATTACACAAGCTTTGAGCTTCCCAGTTTCCGTTTTGCCTTTCTATTTCATATCACTTCTCTCTTACAGAAAGAAAACCAGAGGCAGACAAATACCAACATGTGCAAACACATCCTTACCCCTGCCATCCAGAAGAATGCATCAGAGAAATCTGACATCAGTAGCTCAAGCACATACTGTTCTCTCCCCATGTTGTTCTCAAAGCATTTTATCAGGAGGAAACCTTTCATTTGCACACCAATTTCTGAGGTTCAAATCAAATACTTCATCTTTCTTTCTGCTAAAAACAAACCAAGAAAACAAGCAAAAGATAACAATGAAGGTAGCTGCCCCTAAGCTGGAGATGAGCAGACAGACTCGCCAGTGCTCCAGACCCACCTGAGGCTTGTTTCAGGATTAGGACTCAAGTTACAGAAAAATCAGTCAGATTTACTGACAGTATCTAAGTGTCTGCAGAAGCAGCAGGGCACTGGGGGACCATCCTGAATAACCCCCAGAGGGGAGACACCAACCTGCTGGGTTCCTGCAAAGTCTTTTGAAACACCCATTGGCAATTTAATTATGCCCTGTCCTCCACAGGCCTCTTGAAAACTAGTTGTGTTTCCTCCAACACGATATGCCACATTTCATGGATTTTTTTACATCATTACCAGAAAATTAACTCCATTTAGACTCATCCCTGAGGGATTTTCCATTCCCGTTCAGGTGCCATGCCTCTTCCCCGAGGTCTGCACGGCTCGTGGGCACAGGTAGGCACTGTCCTCAGCAACCTCTAAAGGCAAATATTGAAGGTAAGGCTTGCAGGCATTTGTTTAAACAATTGGCAAATACACAACTCTTATCAGAAAACGTTCTGTTTGATCTGGTTTGCCATCAGATAAAAGCAGAGGGTTTTGCTAAAAAGTGTACAAAAACAATCTTTTTTCCCCAATAATTACTTTTAAAATTTTCTAGTTATAAAAAGAGAGAAGAATTATTCTTTTTATTTTTCAAGAGAGGTTTTCTGATGATTTCCAGACTTATTTTAAAAGATCTTCCCACAAACACCGACATTTCTGCTGCCTCCAATTTCTACTCTGCTCATCACTGCAGTATCTAAGCACCTCACAAATCTCAATTAACCTCAGTCATCCTGGGAGGTAAAAACATATTAATAATCCTGTCTCAGATATGGATAGACCGAAGCAGTGAGCAAACGAGGCCAACATTTCACACCGAGTGCCGAAGCACAGTCCCTCGCTGACACAGCCTGGTTTGGGGAGGTAAATGGGAACTTCAGGGCCCTGCACCTTCCCCGCAGCACGTCAGGAGCACACAACCCAGCGAAGAGGCTCCGGGAGCTGGTGGCAAAGCCAGTTCAACTAGAATATGAGGCTAATTACATCTTAGTATCCTCACCAAAACATTTCTGCTCCAGAAGACGTAATACCTAAACCACCAGATCAGTTTTTCCAGAAGCATTACAAGCTTTGAACCCAAAATTGCTGTACTTCGGCCCTAAACTCAATCCTATTGATTTGTTTACACCCCAATTTTTCCTATGCCCTGATATGTATCCCATCACCACTCTCCCATAAATTTTACTGGGCTGATCTACACAGGATGTGCAAGATAACAAACTGCTGCTATTTTAATTTCACAAGCAAGGACTAGGTCACCGACAAATTAATTTTGTTAGCTGTTATCATACACATCTACGGCACAGCAAGGAGAGGGACACCCCAAGTCAGAGGCTCAATTTAACATCCGTTCAGCTGTTCTACAATTCCTCTGAGATATCAGCTGGGATTTGACCTTGTAGCTACTTAAGCAAACATAGGGAGCTCTAATACACCTTCAGAGAGACAGTAATACATGGGTGCTTCCTATATCATGTAAAGATAGTACTAACATGTTTTTAAATTATGCATTATAAAAGAAGGCAATATAAGATTAGGACCACTTGTATTTTCCCAACAGAATTTTTCAGTCCTTTTACAGCAGCTTTGGCAAAAAGTTTAAGGCTCACAGAGTTATAGTTACTCTGTTTTACTCCTCCTCTGACCCTCTCTCTCAAAAGGCAATTTCCCAGGTTATAAAACCACCTAAAATGTAATGTCTGTTACCTTACTCTTGTCTTCCTAGGAGCATTAGCCCATGAAAAACAATAGCAGGCAACCTCCAAAGCCTCATCCACAAGCAAGAAAGCCTGATCTGTGACAACTTGGAGGCAACACACTCCACTTCTTGGGGATACAGGCCTGGATAAGCCACCACCCTGCAGCAGCACAGAAAATCCACCCCTTTACCTCCCACAGAGCAGGCTGACAACTTCTTCTACCACCTTAAATAGGAGATTACCAGCTTCTCTTCCACCAACCCCAGCCTCCCATCCCTCCTCTCCGTATTTGTTACAAATGAGATACATCCCAGCCAATTAACTAATAATTAAACCTCACTTCCAGAGCTCAGAAGCTTTTAGGACACCCGTTCCCAAGCTAAGACTAAACCTCCTTGCAGCCAGTTTCCCATATGTTTCAGCATAACATATATTTTTGTCTCCAACTGGCTCTGCAGCCCTTCTCACGGCTTTGGGGCAATTTATGACACAGCGGCTGTAATTTCCCCAGTCCGGTGCCCGCCTCAGTTGCTGCTCTCCCTTTATCTCTCCTTTCTAAAATAGATAAACACTGACACAAGGAATCGGAGTTCTTGGCCCCCTGCCAAAGTCCCTTCCTCTCTGCAAATTGCCCAGAAGAAGGTTTGTGACACCAGCCTTTGCACTGCTTTTTTTTTTTTTTTTTTCTTGCTTGCTTGTTTGGGTTGGGGTTTTTTTTGCAATCCTGCCCTGACTCCTGGAGCCCTTTCCCCCTCTCCAGCCCCTCTTTGCAGCTCCCTGATCCATACTCCATCACATCCGCTGCCTTTGCAGGCGCTCCCCTCTCATGGGGTGTGCGGTTTCCCTCACCTGCTCATTTGACACGCTATAAGTCTTCCGTTTGCTAAGCTTAGATATTATTTTGCCAGCCAGAAAACCATGTGAGATGATTGGTGGTGAGACCCAAACTGAAAACTAAACTCGAGACAAAAGCATTCAAAGAGACTGCAAAACTGCTCACATTAACAGCAGGCGACAAAGAGGCTTTCACAGGCAGACCGGCAGCACACACACTGCCTTCCCTTAGCTATCACTGCAAAATGAATTTGCTGATCTTAGGTAGTAAGGAAAAAAAAAGAGCTCGATCCAAAGAGAAAATCCTACCAAAACTGGCCTTCAGCCAGGGCAGGATGGGGTGGGCTCGCAAAGCCAGAGGTGCTCTCCCCAGCAGCAGCCGTGGTGAGAACCTGAGCTTCCCCATCTTCCCCCTGCCCCGGGATGTTCATTTTTGTTTCTCCCTCTGTAGCAACACATGGACTCATCATGATTTATATTAATGGCCTATGGAAGAAAAGAAGTATTTCTCTTCTCTTTTTCCTCCAGCGCTCGGGTGGGACGGCAGCAAGGGCCACGGGGCTGATGTCCCCTTGGCAGGAGCAGGCGCCTGGGGAGGCAGTGGGAGCTCAGCCCAGCACATGCTGTGTGGGGTGGGACGGGTAATTCACTGTGGATGCTGGTCAGCAAGATGGGACTGCCTCAAGTTAAAAGAAGAAACATTTTAATAGGAAATGTGCCTCTGAGTCACGATGCTCCAGGGACCAGTGGTCTACTCCCTTATCCACCAGCCTTGCTCAGGGACTTTCTTAACGTCAGGATCTGGGCTTAAAATTACCCAGCTGTGAACAGAATAAACACTTGGTCATGTTTGCTAGCTTGAGCTAAAGGTGAGTCACTCATAATAACTTTCAGAGGGAAAATTATGTGAGTAATGCTTTGAGAAAAAAGGTATGAAAAATATGGAGGAGATTTGCAATGTATTTAATAATCATGAGCCCTTGCAGAATCATGATGCTCTCAGAGAACCGTTCCTAACACTCACCATCATTTGATTGCACTGCTCTAGAGCGTGCTAACCCTAAAACGGTCTGCAAATACATTTGTGTCGCTCAGCCCTATCTGTGTTTAGAGAGCATCTTGGAGAACACATTAAACACTTCAGCTGCTAAAGCTAGTGTCAGTGCCATCCCAAGAGCCTCTGAAGTAAATGATGTCATTAACCACATCATGGGAATTCTCATATTCATCTCCCAGCTCTGTGCAAACCTGGTTTGCTGCACTGGAGCCACAGGTGTCAAAGTTGGTGTGTTGGCACATTTTCAGCAGCTCACAGCAGCTGGGGAGAGCTGCGAGGCTGGACCCTGCTGCTGGCTCCTGCTGAGCTGCAAATGGAGGAGCAGGCAGGAGGTCCTGGCCAGAGCTCCCCACAGCCAGCACTCGCCTCGCCGCCTGCCAGCATCTCCCCGCACCGCCGGGCTCCTGCAGCCACCATGCTTCCAGCTTGGCAAAGCCAGCCCAGCACCTCAGCCCGGGCAGCTGAGCCCCTGCCCTGCGCACTAACCTCAGAGCAGGCAGTCGGAGGCAGAAAAATGCCTGCTGTTAGGTTATTCCCCTGACGCTTCGTACAGGAGGGAGCGCATGGAAAAACCTGGGTCTCTTTTAAAGAAAACACCCCCAAATAGCTGTTTTTCTGCAAAGAAATCATGAAAGTTGTTGCACAGGGGTCAGAGGACCCACAACACTTGGGTGTCCGTGTCCCTGAGGTGAGGTGTGCCCCGGTGGCAGTGCCCAGGAAAGACAGGGAACCAACAGCACCCAGCATCATCTCGGCTGGTGCCCTGATGAAACACAAACGCCCACAGCGCTCGCTGAGAGCCCAGCTCAGGGCAGGGGCAGCAGCTCCCCACACCCTGCCAGGCACCGCTCCCCCAGCCGCGCTGCCTTCGCCTCCCTGGCACCCAGGCTCCCCAGCCTGAGTTTGCTGTCGCTGCCCGTACGCGCACCCAGGCAGCACCAAGACGTGACTGTGCCAGACAGGCTCTGCGGCGCTGGTGACAGCAGGGATGGGGGCACAGGAGAAGTGGTGACATGCCCACAGCTACTCCTGGCAGCTCGGGGTCACTTCCACACTGCAGAGCTCCCCAGGAGCTAAGCTCAGCCCTGGGGGTGGCAATGTCTCAGCACTAACAACTGATCTGACATGCAGCACCATACTAAGCCCAGTGAGACAATGCTATCACTGCCAAGAAACAAACAAACAAAAAAAGGTTTCCATGGCTATTGTACTATTGTATCCCATCAGCTCATTTAGCCTCTTCAAATATAACTATTCCTTAGATGGTTTATTGTTATTATTAAATAAAATGCATCCTTCTGTGCCATTCCTTGTTTCACGTCAGCCTGCATTTTGTGCATTTTCTGCACAGATATGGAGGGATGTGCTGTACTTCCAGCAGGTACTCTGGGAAGTTTGATAAGGGAAGCAAGCTTCCCTGGCCACCATCCCCAGGTTAATGTGTATTCAAGACAAACCATTGTCAGAAACCTCAGGGTCAGTGCCTAGGGATAACGCTTTGGAAGTGAAAGCGTTCACTCCTGGATGGATGAATAGAAAACAGGCTATAGATAACCTTGGGAGCAAGTGGAGATCTGCAACATCTCAGAGAGCAAAACTGGGACTTGGAGCCATGAGGAGACTGAGGGCAGGTGGAGCTGTTCACCCTGGTGAGAGGTGAAGCCTGGCCGCTGAGGCTGGCAGTCCTGGCTGCTCCTCTTGTTCAGCGCTCAGTGTGCCATGACCTGGTCTTGAAGGTTGGACAAATCCCTGGAGAAGCTCAAGCGTCACCTCTGCACACCAAGCCTTGAGCTTGCTGGCATGTTTTAAGTTTGGGTTTACAACGTGTTAAAGCCTCGTGGGGGGCTGAGGGAAGGCTGATCTGCGGGCACACATGTAGCAGAGCATCTCTGCAGCCCCGTGGGCAGAGCTGCAGCTGCCCCAGCCACGGCATGGGCAGGTCCCGGTGCACAGCCCTGCCCTGCCGCTGCGGGGATGGGCTGTGCACGGCCCAGCGAGATGCTCTGCTCCCAGCCATCAGCTTTTCCTCGCTGCCTGCCCTTGCTACTCTGCACCAGGAGGCCTTGCTAATGCTGCTGGGCAGCAGGACTCCTGACACGGCTGTAATGTAATTTTGCATGTGTTAATTTCATTTCTTGGCTTTGCTTAATATCAGTTATTATTCTGCTGAGATCGTAACCAGGAACGGGTGAAGCTGGTTCAGAGAAAATAGCCAAACCCATGCCTTTCATTTCCCCTCTCCTCCCAGCTGCTGTGACCTTTGCCCATTATTAGAACCAAAATTGAAATAAGCCTTTTCTTTCTGAAGCTGTGAAATACTCAGCTCTGAGTCAAATTCATGGAACAAGGAAACTGATTCAGACAGCCACAAACTATTGTTTCAGTTCCACCTTAAAGCAGTTCTAGCTCAGTCAGCTCTTTTCTTTCCTCCTTTTAAAATACAGCTGGGAGCAGGCCAGTCAGAGGCCAGTTGACACTGAGGATGGAGGCACTGGGTTGCCCCTGGCTCCCTCCATAGCCCCTACATGCCCTGAGAGCATTGTGGCAAGCAGTGGCACACATCCACACCGTCCTGCCAGGCTGGGCCCCCCTGTCATTCAGAGGACAGATCCATCCACTGCCACCTTGCTAGGAAACCAGCCCTGTGCTATGGCAAATATTGGGTGGGTGGCTCCTGAGGCATGAGCTGGTCCTTCAGAGCAGGTGGAAATCACTCCATGGTTTTACTAGCTCCCAAAAAATCCAGCAGCTGGTAGTTTATCCCTTGGAGAAGTGAAGAAGACCCACTCGAAGAACTGCTCTTTACAGTCTCACTCCACTGTAGCACACCTACTACTAGCCACCGCCGTGACAAATTCTGTTTGGACACCAATGAAAGCTGTGCAGTTCCTGGATGAGGGCTATTTGCATCAGCATAAGTATTTTTTCCAATCTCACCGTATTCTGAACCACAGGTTTGTACTGGTATAGAGATCTCTGCGTAGCTACACTCATGCTCAATGCTCCGAAGCAGGTAAACCAAGCCCCTAGGAAAAAGGCTATTATGGGTTCTCTGAGTCACTGTGTGCCTTCTCCAATTGTACTTAAACCTGATACTGATCCATACTTTTGTTGAAAGCAGAAATTAAGCAGATGAACAGGTAGCTGGGAAGGCACTTTAAAGACTTTTTCATCAAAGGTGATTTCAAAATATTTTCCAACTCAGCATTCTTTACTGTAAATACACCACCCAGGTCTCCAGGGGCCTTTGGGGTAAGAAGATCAACATTGAAGGAAGCATCTCCTCTGCCAAAGTCTGATATTTGAGGCACTCCTACTTGCAAAATAACATAGGCACCTGTTGTTTGTTTTGGCAATTCTGAAGTCGCAGTGTTCCCATAGACTCCACACACACGCACTGGCTCTGGGAGAGTCCTTGCTCTCAGTATTGGAAGAGATAGTGTTATTTAAATAAAATAATCCTCAAGATTTCCGAGTGGTTTAGCAAAGACTGCATAGAAAAATTACTGTGCAACTGTCAAACAGTTGAGATTCAGGCCTAAAGGCCAAGAAAGTAGTCTGTTCTTGTCTTCATTGCAAGGAAAGTGTGCTAGCCATGACCACAACGGAGCACAGCTGCTGGTAACAGAAGCACTTCTTGACAAGGAAAGGTGGGATTTGCTTTTGAAGCACCCTTTGCTACCCAGTCTCATAGAAGTCTCCCAAGTAACATGGGGACCTACCCATCCCATAGGTGTTTTATGGCTATTTACACACAGGATGTGATTCATCTTCAGGCCACAGTGGGCTCAAGTCAGTATGATGGTCCAGATTTGAATATTCAAGGCTGAATTCAGAAAGCTGAGCTGTCCTGCCCAGCTCTGGCGATGCTGTCAGAGTGGCAGCAGGTACGAGGGCTCAGGGAAGCAGAGCAGTCTGCAAAGCTGAGCAGAAAATCTTAATGCAGACAAAGCTCACAGTGACTCTGGAGCACAGGCATAAGATTTCTCCTCTTCTTAGCATCTCCCATGGGTCATAGTCTGAAGGCAGTAGGAAATGCACCCACACAACCTGCTGGCAAAACAGATAAAATCCACATAGAAACCCAGCTTTAAAACCACTAAGAGCTAGTGCTAGTATACATGTGTTCAGGCTTGAAGATGTGTTGGTGCAGGACCCTGGAATAGGGGTAGGCACGGGGACTGTCAGCACCACACTGGGGAGGATGGGACAATGTTACAATAAGGCTGTTTATCCTCCTCTAGTAGAAAAACAAACCCATGGATATTAACTGTAGAGTCACATGAAATAACTTGTTACCTTAACACCCAGCTTCTTGCCTGAAACATGTTTGTTTTGTACAGTGTTTATGCAGAAAAATTTTTCAGACACCCAAGACAGTTGTGATTACTCACCTTAATGTTCAGCATTTATCCATATCTATCTCACAGTAGTTAACATACGCAAGTCAGCCAGGCTTAGCACATCTTTGCCCTTTTCTACATTATTGATCTGACATTTCCTCTGGAGTATTTCAACTGAAAATTAAATTAACGCTGTATCTATGGACATTACCTAGTTAAAACAGACCAGCTGCATAGACTGGCACACTCTTTGTTTAGTCAATCACAATCTTCATTTTATTAAACCTTGTTGTTATTTCTTAAAAGTGTAAGATGCCATTAGCAATGCTAATGAAAACTACCAGATTCATTACGCCCAGCGCTCTCCAGACAACCCTGAAAGAGCTCTCTCCATCCTATGGAGGCCCCACTCTGCAATTCCCAGGCAATAATAACATGTTGTTTGCTTTTCATCAGACATATTCTTGGGACAAGATATGCCTAGCCATTAACTGTATCATGACCAGATGCACCAGCCCACTGCTGAATTTGAGGCATCTCCAGGAGTCCCCTGGAACAGCCTCACATTTGTCCCGGCACCAAGGAGAAGACAGCATGGGTGTGAAAGGCATTGTCTCAGCTCTTTCCCTCACTTCCCATGTTCTCCTTCCAAGCTTAAACTATCCAGTTATTTCCACGGTTAAATATTCATTTTCCCTTTTGCTTTTGTGTCACAGAAACACCATCAAAGGATCAGCAGGAAAAACAAATTACTTAGAAAAGACTGTTTGGCCTGAGGAAGAGGTGTCCTCAGTGTAGACTCAACCGTCTTCCTGGATTTACAGGGCTTTCTTTGGTATTTAATAAAGATTGCTGTTCTGACAATAAAGAGAAACATCTGCTGCCTTGTAAGTGTCTGGCCTGCTTTAACAGCCCTGATTTTTCCTTCTTAAGAGAACAGTTTGGACTGATTAAGACTCAAGCAAGTATTTTATACTTTGATACAGCCCCAGCTTGTTGAAATCTTACCTGAGATCTTAAAAAAAAAACAAAAAAACCAAAAAAAACAACAAGCCTACCAAAACAAAACACTACACTAAATGAAAGTCTGGAGGACACGTGAAAGCCCAGAGACTTCAAAGAAGCACTTTCAAGGCTGAAAACTGGATCTAAAGATCTTTATGTTGCTCCAGCCACAAAGGAAGCCTTCAAATGGGGTCTGGGCAACGTGCTGTGCTCACGCTGGGGCTGTACCTGCACAAAGCTCTGCTGCAGCCAAGGGGAGTCCCAGTTTGTACACACACACGCCTCACTGGGGTACAATCTCCAGGCTTTGACTCTGGATGATCTTCTACCCAGCTGAAGAGCAAAGCGTTCAAGAGCCACATGTTGCTGGATGACTTAGAGACATCATGGGAGAAACTGAGGATGCTCTAATCTCTGCAGAACTGGGTCTTCAGAGTGGAACAGGATCAGTTTTCAGTCTTAGGAATGGTAGTAAACATACAATAAATAAAACAAATCTGAGCTGATGTTTTTTATCACATATAAAGCTCTGAACAGGAATCAGTTCAGACTTGTCTCCGAGCATAAAATACCTGTAGGTAAATAAAAATCCTTATGCCACATGTATTGCCCTGGGTTATTCCTCCATGGAATACCTAAAAAGATGTTTTTGCTGTGAGATTTCACTTGCTTCTTTTAAACACTTTTAATTTCCAAAAAGGAAAGCTGCAATAGAAGATGATAAATGTTAATGTTGGTAAATGTACTATGCTGGGTAAAGTCATGTAGTATTCAGGCAGATAATGGCTCTCTGTAAAAGTGTTTCAGAGGAGAGATCAGACTTAGGGCTGGTTTGATGCTGGTACATGCTCCAGGTTGCTGCTCCGCACCCCATCAGGACTAGTCATGGGGCAAGGGATTAAGCACATGCAGCAAGTGTGTGCAGCTCCTGCACTGTAGTGAGAAACAGTCCTCATGCTAAAAACTCACCACCTGAATAGCCCTGCTCAGCAAAAATATCTTCTCCATTTCAGAGATAGGGAAATGATGTGCTACACTTCCTTGCACAGCTTAGCTGATGCAGTTTAGGAATAATCCGCTTTGCTTCTGCTATCAAATAAAAAAAAAAAAAAATATCCTTGCCTCTACACACACAAAGCTTCCAGTTGTGTCAAAGCAGGTGGTATATTTCGCAAATATGCACTGTGGATTAGGCTGGGACCACTAAACTCCTTTCACTTTTAAGATAAGAGATAGTTAAAGCTCAGGTCTCTAGAGGTACAGGGCAGATGCATTCCCATGACGCTGCCCAGCTGCAGCCCCTCCAGCCCCTGGTGCTCTCAAACCCCCAGGCAGACCCAGTGCTTGGCACATCACCTCCCACCCACCACAGGCACCATCCTCACCCAAGCCCTCCACATTTTGCTTCCCCCGGTGACCTCTTCTGTGCTAGCATAGATACTTAATTCATTCCTATCCTATAGTTTAATTGCTGAAATCATGCTATAGGACTAAAGGACACAAAACATACAAAATAAATTCCTGGAAACATCACAACACCCAACCACAATCCACTTCTTTTTGCACTTGTAATTTTCTTGCTCTGAACAGATTTGCTGAAGATTTGAGCCCTAATCTGTGCAATGTAACATTATCTACAGCGTTTGTATTTGTATGCTGATTTGTATGATTCTGTGGTTAGACATAGGCTTTGGCTCCCAGGGGAACTCCCTAATACAATTTGATTGGGTCTGTTCCAAATAACTGCACGCTAGTTTTTACACAGAGAAAAGGGTTTCTGCTTTTAAAAAAATAACAACAAAAAACCCAACTGATTTTTGGTGCCTGACCCTGATGCTCACCCTGGATTCCAGAACTGTAAAGCAGCAAAGGCACCCGCCAACTTTGCCAAAGGGCCTCGTGAAGGTCCCCAAAACCAACTGCACAAAGTCTGGTCACTGCTGTAAAAGCTGCTCGAGGGTGTCTGTCCCACAGCCCTTCTCCGGCCCAGCCGGGCTCCAGGCTGGGGGAGCTGGCACGGCACCGCGCGAAGTGCGAGCCGCGCTCCGCGACCCGGCCAGCAGCGCCTGCTCACATGGGCAGACTTCACAGTCAGGCCATAACTCACACACATTACGGAGACAGTCAAGTTATGCCAAGAACAGAGCAGATCCTCAGCTGATGTACATCAGTGACAGTCCACAGAGCCCATTCATACACCAGCCCAAGATGAGATGTCTCCGAATCACTTTGCACCGAAAATACAAGAAGCCAAGCACAGACCCTAAATTGTTACCAATTAATGTTGGGTTTCTAATATGCTCAAAATGAAATGGTCCATGTCAGAAGCATTATTCTGAAAGGGAAGAGCACCTGCCACTCCTATGGTCACAGTCTCCCTTTTCCTTTATCTTGGGCTTCTGACTCCTTAATCTGTTGTGGAATGTCATTTAATTAAGCATTTTCAGGGTTCACTCTAGGCCGTGGGATTATGCTGTAAGCAGGCAATGCTGGCCTGAAGTTGTGATAATTAAGGCCACAAAGGACAGCTTGGCACACTGTCTAATCAGGGATCCAGCATAAATATGCCAAAGCTGGTACTAAATATTTCCATGGTAGAAACATTCAGACTAGATGGGGTTTCCCCCAATCATACAAGAAAAAGAGAAATAAAAAAAAAAAAAAAAAAAAAAAAAAAGTGTATTTTTCAGTTAAAATAAATTGTAAAGGAAATAAGACATTGGAAACATTCTTGACACTACAGTACCTGCCCAAGTTTATAGCCTTTTAATAAGGGATTACTGAACTCTAGAAATAGGATGAGCTGGCCCGCGTATGGCACCGCTGTCTTCTGTGCCCCAGCACCAAAGCAGACCTCAGCCTCTGGACTTGTGATCAGCTCTGCAGGGTCAAACCCTCTCGCCCACAGGACTCAGTGCAGCTGGGCTGGCCCGAGGGCGCTGCTGTGATTGCAGCCAGCAGAGCTGCCCGCGCGGCCCCTGCAGCACCTCACCCCAGGCCCAGGACTGCAGCCACTGAGCACTGGCACCTTCCCACCAGTCGCCTCCTTCCAGCGCCGGGCGTCACGGGGAGGGGGGCAGCTGGGTCCTTATCGCACCCCTTGGGTCACCTGAGGAAGAGAAGAAACAGGCTCCCGGGTCTTCCCTTGCCAGGCACCTCTGTGCAGTCATTTGCTGCCCATCAATATCTCTAGGAAACCCAAGCACATTCATGGTTCACGCGAAACTAAACCACCTCCTCCTCCCACACTGCAGATGCAGAGACATTCCTTCTATTCCTGCCTTTACTTCCTACTTTCAGCTCTAGCTGCGTTGCCCAGACTGCTCCCTGGGCATCACCTCTCCTAGTTGCTCCCTGTTCTCTCCTTCCCACTCCAGTCCTGCACTTTACACCCTTAGATTGTACAGATTCAGACAAATGTCTGGGGATAAAGACAGAAAACCTCAGCACAGCAGACCACTGCCCACCTGGCAAGCTTCCACACTGTGATACTCAGTGGCAATACCCACCCTCTCCCAGCCTCCAGTTTGTCCCTGGGCACCACCTTCATGCATTTTCCCCTTCTCCCTACTCTTCCCATAGGATGGGAATTTACACAACATGGTGTTTCTCTTACTGATAATCCTGTCTGCTTTCCCACTTCGTTTGGGCTTCTTACAAGCTGACAGATATTTCTTTTATCCTTCAACACGCTTAAACACGGCAGATGGGTACAACCAGCTCAACTACCTGCTTGAAAATCTGTATTATGGTTATACTATGAATGCTTACAGAAATCTCTTTGAAAATTAACAAATGCGACACTGCAGTTTTCATTTCAAGGGCTTCTATTGTTTCCAGTATTGACAGACAAGAGAAGTTCATATAATGTAACAACTGAGTTCAGGGCATCACAAAGAAAAAGGGGGAGTGATGCATTCAATTTAAACAATGTGAATATGAAAGACAGACACAAAAGCTGGTTAAAAAAAAAAAAAAAAAAAGACAGACAAATAGGAAAGAGCAGTATCATCTAGGCATAATTTCAGGTCATAGTGTCCCCTAGTAGCTAAACTGCAGATTTTACAGGACAGGGAGAAATTTGTGTGTCCTCTGACTGTACAGCACCTAGCACAAACAGGGCTTTGGTCTCTTTGATCAGATGCATCAGGAGATCGCACAGCTGCAATTCAAATGAAGACTTGCAGGAGCCAGGTCACCCTCCTCCTTTTATATGCACCTGAGCAAAACGTAAAACAGACTTGAAATAAGCAATATTCTCCCTTTTTGTTTTCTGCCAAGCGGGCCATGGAGCCGATAGCTGCAGGGCTGTGAAAGCAGCGTTACTTCCCCCAGCACCTCCTCATTAGACATGTCTCCTGAAACACGCTCAGTGTCATATCCATTTAGTGTCAGGTGACAGCCATTTTCTTCTGTAACATTCACTTTAACAGTGGTATTATTACTTTTACTTGAGTGCTTTGATTTAAGCCACAGGAGATGTCACAAATTAGTGTTTACAAAACTTAACACGAGGGGGCTGTCAGTACTTGCTTGAAGACAAGGATTTAGACGGTTGAGACCCCATTGCGGAGGTAGCAGACTAATTACAGGAGCCAGGATACAGAAGGATTCCAGACCTAAGTGCCACTTCAAGCAGAAGTGAAATTAATGATGCTCAGAGTGCAGCTCAGAGGCACACTGGACTGAACTGCCCCTTCTTTTTTTTTCCCCTTTGTTTTTTTTTTTTACACACAGTGCAAAAAGGAATTAAAAAAACAGAGGAAGAGGCCAGTGAAGTGCTACATCTGCTTACAGCAACATGCATCCTAACACTGCCTGTTACATACATGAACACACTTAAACCATAAGCATTTCTCAGCTAAAGTCACTGAAAAAAGGGAACTATACTTACATGTTGCAAGGGAACAGATTCCAAGAGGGCTTGAATAAGCAAATTGCCTGGTGATTCAAGGAGAAGATACACATTTTTCTACGACCCAAGAATTCACTGATACTACCTGTTAGTTGGGAGATTTTAATCTCTAGTAGTTAGCTATCCAAGTGGAAGAAATTTGTTTTGCATTTGGGAAAGTCTGAAAAATATATATAGCTGCTATGACTAATAAACAGTCAGGAGAAATGCAAATTTTATAAAAGTATGATATTCAAAATCCTTCAAAGCAGAAGTACAGAAGACATCAGTGTGCAGAGGAATGCAGAGTATCCCTTAGAAACACAGCTCTCCTAAGAGGCCCTTCAGCAAAGCAAGGTATTCCCATGATCACCATTAATGAACAAAAACATGCCACTAAAATCAAATTAACATTAATTCCTCAGCAATGAGAAGTTTTATACAAGTGCAGGCTTCTTTGTGAAATGAACACACCATCACAGAGCCACCGATGCAGCGGAAGGTCCCATCAGAAATCTCTCCAGCCTTTCATCATGATTCATTGCACCATTCAGTGCAAATCACAAGCTACAAAATTGCATTATCAGTACAGCTCATTTTAATCAATTCAAGGTACTGATGTTTAAATATCTCCTGCACTAAAAAGCAATTGCTGTTTAGACCAAATTTTTTTTTTTTAAAGAAATCATTATAACATTCTCATAATTGGTTATCTCTCAGAGGAAGATAACGCAGACACAGCTGCTATTTCAAAGGACATTTTGTACATGCAACTCAAACAGTTATATCTGAAATACAGCAGAGATTCTCTCTAATTCAGGAACCTATTTATTGCTGACTGTGTTGTGTGACAGCGCCGCGGCCTTAGTTACACTCACAGCAGAGGTATTTATACACTGTGATTTGCCTAAGGACTCCTTCCTCTGCTGGGCCCCTGTTCAGCAAAACATTGCGATAGATGCTTGAGATCATGCTCAAGTGATTTACTGAAGCAGGTTCAGCATCTCTGTGCTGGCTTTGGGGAGCTGTTTTCCTCTGGCTGTTCCTCCCCTTATTCCTCCCAGCTGGCCACGCAGAGCACCTCGGACCTGCCCCACCAGCCACCTCTGCTCAGCGTGGGGGGGTTCAAACCTCGGCATCACCCCCACGCTCGCCCTGCGAGCCGCAGGCCCGCCTCTCTAATAGAAAACCTCAGGAAAACATCTGTGTGGTAGATAAGGTCACATAATGCTGCTGGGGTCAACACCAATCTCTATCTGGATTTTAAAGAGGAAACATGACCTTGCTTTGAAATTGAATATGTCCCTTGTCCACAGGTAAGTCAGCACTTCCTTCTGTATATAAAAGGGGATGTTGTTTCCCCCTTTGACAAAGCTGCACCAGCAAGACTACTTCTCTGGGAGTGCTCAAATATGAGTGGCTGAGTCCAGGACAGCACCCACAGATAAACACACAGATACATAAGATAAAAGTCTTATCATCAGTGGGTTACTGACTCCCACAGGGCCACCCTGAGAGCTTCCCTCCCATATTTGCATCCCCTTTTTTTTTCCTGGGTACGTGGCTGTGTCCTGCCTCTCAACCCAGAAAGGAGGGGATGCTCTTCCAGCAGCTTGCACCCCTGCACACAGCAGCATCCCCAGGTAGGGTCCCCAGAGCATCTCCCCTCTCTCCCACCTCCCTAGAGAGCAGGCAAATTCTATATCAGCACTTCATGATGCAGCATCTGCTCTAGCAAGTACATTTGGAGGCTCTGTGAGATTGCAATTCACATTTCAATCAGTGATTAGAGACCCCAGGAGCCTTCCAGAAGCCAAGACTACCCACCACTTCACAAGTAATTCATTGCCCTTAGTCTGATGTGACCCAAGATACAGATATCCAACTCCACAGTACACAGTTCTCAAGGCATGGACCTTGCCCGTGTGACCAAACTCTCCCTCCCATCCTTTCCTGCAAGCAGGAACAGAGCTAAACACCATGCCCAAGCACCAGGCTTGGGAACAACCTAGACATGATGGACCAGCAAAGATCATCCATCTTCCATGTAGCATAGACCATAGGGCTTCCAAAAATTAATGTTGGTGGAAAACCAGGGACATCTCTTAGGAAAACATACCTCCTGACATTACTATTGCTAGTACTGGATAACCCATCGGTGCTTGTGGTGTTCCAATGGTTAATTATCTTCACTTTTTAAAAAATGTGCACCCTTTTTCCCCTGACAGAAAGCTATGCCAACAAATCAGTCAAGCTAATCAGTGCCTTGACTCACTATCTAATGTCTAAGAACAGGAGAAAGAGAGGAGATAAAATACATGGGCAATATAGGTTCTAGAAAACTACAGATAAAAATACCCTGAAAACTAGGTTAAATTACCAGAAAGATAAAGCACATTAGAAAACAGAAGGGTATGAATCAATAATTTACATTTCAGAACAGTTACTCAGACATTTACAAGATCTTTCAAATGCCTGTCTCCCTCATCCCTCTAAAAAACTTGACCCTGACAGTGATCCCCAGCAATTTCCTCAGAACTGAAGTAATTCTTACAACCGCTTGAAATTTTGCTATACAGGAAAATGGTAAGTGAATGGAAAGAGAAAAAATACTGAGGGGAGGAGAAGATCTGGGATCTCACCTGATTGCAATTGTTGCCACCAACACAGTATAGTGATTTCCTACCACTTATAATTTAAATAAACTCCTAATGCAGTTCTACTGCTAAACATTGTACTTAATAACACAAAGGCTCCCTGATGTCGTTAACACAGCTGGACTGCCAGCTCGGAAATGTCAGCTTTCTTCCCTGCACTGCAAAAGCTCTACTGTTAATTTTGACATCTGGTTTTTAGTGAGATGCATTTCTTGAAGAGCAAATGCACACTGACAAATCTGGGGCCCTCTGTGTATTTTGGTAAATTGCAATCCATTATGAACATATATCTTCCTATAATGAAATGTTAGTTTTGCAGTTGTAATGCAAGCTGTCCAAGTATCTGGTGGGAACATTTAATAACAATAATATTTTGCTGAGGATAACACAGCTACCTCATTTAGGTATTCCTCATACACTCTCCTGGATGAGTTTTTCCCCTGATATATTAACAGTTTAATAGTATACAGGTGAAAGCAACTAGGTGATATTGAGATAAAAAACTGCCCTGGCAGCTTAGAGCCTCTCTGCAGAGGAAGCAGAACATTGGCGTGTCTGCAGAAGTTCCCCCTGGGATCTTGCTGACAGCAAACATCATGGATCAAGACAGCCCTAAGAGGATGCACAGCTCAATTACTGCACACTGCTCACCCCTGAGTGTGGTTTGAGGGCCTGGCCACGTGTCCCAAGGATCTGGAGGCTGTGATGGGTGCACTGAACACATCCTTTCCTCAGGGAAGTAAGCAAGGCTGGTAGAAAGCATTCCCTGCACCTTTCCAGTACTGGAAAAACAAACAAACAAAAAAAAGACTCCTCACTTTTTTAGATTTTTTTTTTTTTCCTCCTCCATTTAGCCCAAAAGATTCTGAACACAAAATTAGCAGATCCTGATGTAAAGGATCACGTCTGTCACAGAGGGGATTGACTGGGCATGTGAGGTATGCTTGAGACAGGACCACTGCACGTCCAACACAGCGCTGGCGAGCCTGGGTGCTCTGGACTGCACCTTCAAACACTGTTTCCAAGAAATTCAGCACCAGTAGATGAAGTACTGCTTGCAGTCAAGGCAGGCAAAATACTCTGGGCTGCATTTAGGCCTGACCTAAACAGAGATCCACTTGCATCAGTCGGCTGAGTTTGACTTGGCCCTGGATATGTATCCCAGTAAATCATCTCCTGTTAACAGGACAATTTTCCAAAGGACTTAGTGGCAGTCTGGTGGCACATTCCCTCCCTCCCTCCCTCCTATTTCAGTGGGGCTGGCTGCATTCTGCTGACCTAGATGAATATCTGGTGACAGGAATGATCAGCAATGCTTTGTCTTACAAGATCACATTGCTAAAGCACAAGTCTCCATCAAACAGCAAGTCGGCACAGAGCAGCCCTCCCCGGCTGGAAACGCCGCTCCAGTCCTTGCCCGAAGGCAGCGGGTGCCGAAAGTCTGGGGGGAGCATCTGACCTCCACCTGCAGCCAGCACGCATACAGGGGTTAGTCAAGAGCACGAAGTTGTGGTGGTGCACTTCAGACCAGGAGGAGAGATGATAAAAAACAGAATCAAGGTTTGCATAAGCGCACAGTTCCAAATACTTAAAACACCATGTGCGGGCAATGCTGGTCTGGGGTACACACACACACCAGCCCGGGGCCAATGAGAGGAGAGCAGACCAGGAGAGCACCCTGGAAAATCCAGCTGACTCGGCTGTTCAAAGTTAGTCAGAAGCTTTCTGAGCACAAGCAAGTCTGCAAAGCAAAAAAACAAGCACTAGCATGGCAGATCCGGCGCTCAGCAGTTGGTTGGAAACCTGGCTGTCCCTGCTATTTAGTATCATGTTCTTCTGCTGTATTGCAAAGTTATTTAACTTAGCCCAAAACTCCAGGAATATCAGACTCTACCTGATGTCAAGGGTTCTGACAGAAAAAAAAAAAAAAAGAGACAGCAGTTCAGTAAATCACTGTAAGTCATGACAAAAAAAAAAATAATCCAGTGAGGCCTAGACACCAGATAAACAGACCAAATAGATATTTAGACACAGGCATAATTTGTAATCTTATTCAATCTCAAGAACTGCTCTCTATTTTAAATTATATAAAATAAAAATAAATTATAGCATTGAGAAAGAGAACCTTAGAAAGCCATTAAAACTTTTGATGTTGCTTATAATCAAGAAAAATTCACCTACATAGCAGGGAGAAGGCAACTCTGCAACACAGGAGCTACGATACCTGGGATTTATGAGCAGGTTTAGGGTGGGGCAGAGGGGAGTTTCCCCCGAAGCTCTGCATGCAGGCTGTATACAGCAGCCATGCAGAGTTTTACATGACAGGCTCAATGCAAATAAAAATCACAGGTTCTCATTTCTTCTAAATTGCTCACCATGTTTTGCTCTAGCACATAAAATTTGGAGTGCTAACCAGTACGTATCTAGATTTAAATTTAGAAGGAATTAGGACTTAGTTTTTTTCATCTCATATTGGTACTTCATGCAGCTACTGGAACAGTCCTGATCCTAGTTAAAAAGGAATTTTCACCATCTGTTATTACTGTCAAATTTATTATTATACTGTTTGGTTGTATTGTGTTTTAAAGGGCTGCTTCATAGGAGATGCAAAGCTCACAGTGGAAAGACTTAACTGACATTAGGGAACTGGATCAGGGCCCTAGTGAGTGGAAGAGAATTAATATTAATTCTTAACTTTCCTATTTGAGCATGACATGCCCCCAGGCTTGCTGCTTGTCTTAGCAGAATCACTATCTCCTATTTAGGCATGACAATATTTGTCAAGTGTAATGCTCATTAGTCTGCTGTGTGGTCAGGCTAGCAGTGTATAAACACTCTGAAAGATCAGGTAGGGACTAAAGGTCTGCTCTTTGTGGTCAATTATAGCCATCAACATTAATGATGCCACCATGGAGAGCTATACAGGGAGAAGAGAGAGAAGTGCTTTTCCAAGGTTAGTTTTGACAATGTACCTTGGCTACAAGGAGCTGGCAATGAAAAATGTAGTGTGCACCTCCAGCCTCCGTCTAACCCTCTCAGTGATTTATATCAAGAATAGTCTAGTGGCTTCTTTTTTTTAAAAAAAAAATACTTGAATAAAAGACAAGCTTTCTAACCTGAAGTGCATTCCCTTCTACTCTTCAGAATTCACATCGTTGATGATACTTAAACATGATGTTTAATCAAAGAGAGAAAAAGCAGCACAGGGACTGATGAAATTTTCCCATCTCTGCCTTCATTTTTGACTCTACATTTTTCGCCAAGCCCTAGGATTTCCCAGCAAAGCTGAGATTTTGACTCTATTTTCTTGGACAGAGTCTTGTCCAAGTTCCTATGTGAACTGGGAAAAACAATAAGGTTTATTTTCCTTCTTGAAAAATTACATCCAAGATTTTTTTTTTCTTTTTAATTATTAAATTAAGAAATAATAAATTAAATTAAAAAATAAAATGGGGTTATATTCTTGCAGATCTCTTTTAAAGAGAGAAGGATAAAAAATTCACTTTAATTCTTACAAAAGCAGAAAGACCTGGCAATAATTAAAAATATTCACCAAAGGAAAAAAAAAAAAAAACTAGTGCAAAACTAATGACATAGAAAGTCATCCTCAGCTGGCAACCTCCCACTTAGTAACAAAGGAGAAGGACCACTCGTCAGCCCGCTGCTGCCAGCCCATTGCAGGGTAGAGCTTCAGTGAAAGCATCATCAATGAAAGCAGAAATAGCATGAGCTTTTGAAATCCATATATAGTTCCCCAAGCCTGCTGGAACACTATAAATACAAATGAACGTGAGACAGCAATAGCATGTCCTGAAACCCCAGTGAAATTTGGCATATGCATAACTGTCTAGATGAAACCTAACCATAGAAAACTAGGTAAGCAAGGATATTCCCAATGAAAAAAAATAAACCTGAAAATGCACGGTTCAGCCCTTTCCTAAGCAGGAAATCACTTAAGCACATGATCAATTTTAAGCAGGACTTAGAAACAGGTATTTAAGTTTAGGAAAAGTTTAATGCTTTGCTGAAGGAGTGCTTTGATCAGAGTCATCATTTGTTTAACCTATGACCATTGATTTCAATTTAATTATCATCCATCATCTTCACCAATGCAGTGTAATAGAGCACTATTATTGAGGTCCTAGCCATATTCCATTAATTTAATTGCATTTGTCGGGCTAAACAGAACCCTACCTGTAAGGTTATTTATGTACTTTTCCACAGAGCAGACTGCCCAGCAAACACTAGCATTCAATATTTGATGCGTTCTCTAAAAAAGAAAACCACATTTTCTGTAAGTGAGGTGTAGCTCAGCCAGTAATTCAAACTCTCAGCATCCATGAAATCCTGCAATCCATTTATGCCTGCTTTGTAGAACTGACGTTTGCTTGGTGGTCTAAAGCCTTTTATTTTTCTCTTTTCCTTTCCAGCATGTGCTCTTGTACTTATCAGGGCACTTACAGTATTATTTAGGTTGCTGCCTGCGATATTTTCAAGCTACTAGAAGACAGTTTCTTAGACATTTTCATAATGTTTTGAAATGCTGATGAGGATTTAGCATTAAAATTAATGGCAGCCAGCCGTGGTCTTTCAGATGTGAAAGACTGTGCAGTATTTTCTGGGAAAAAAAGGGGGGGGGGGGGGGGGCAGGGGGGAGAAGAATGGAGATATAAATAGCCAGTCTTGCTTTTCTCCAGGCAGGATCCTTTTAATCATGTAAAATAGATTTTAAAGATTAAAGACTCTAGGCTCTGTTCTGCCTTTGCTCATGTCTCGTATCACCAATTTTTTGTATGTAATTTGAATGAAAAAGGACACACATGGTGTTTTCATTTGCATTACCCCAAACTGGAATTTCCCCTTGAAGAACACAGCCCCTGACTCCTCTGCAGTGAGGAGAAAACCACCACACCTTGGTGGAACAACATGAAACAGGAGAAAAAACAATTCCAAATCATTACTTCTTGGACCTAGAACTTCGTTTTTCTGAGATTCAATTTAGAGCTATGTCTTATAAGCTGAAAAGGAGACAGAAGAATTACTGGTCCAGCAGCTGTATCTGTATATGTATGAGCTGCAGTCACAGATTTCATCTAGACATCATCATACTGCACATGGAAAAACCTGCACTAATTGAAATAGGAGCATCATTACTGGGAAAACTGGCTGCGCTGGGGAGCAAGAGATCTCTCTGTACTGCTCAGAAACTTCAGTGATACCAGGGGGGTTCTGCAAGAACTGCCAAAGGTAGAAGGCAGAGAGGACAGGCCCGGCTCCACGGAGAAAAGGTGAATCAAAGTTCTCCTGCAGAAACAATGTGGCCTGACAAAAAGCCAGAGGAGATGCTGGGAGGACAGACTAGGCCAAAGAACTAAAAATCTTGGGCAGAATAGACTGCTCATGTGCATCAACAGTCCATTGACAGAGTTGCAACCAAGAGGCTTCCTTCTTCTGCCACTGGCATGACAAACCCTGTTTTCCTCATTGCTGCCTCTCACCAAGGCACCCAATGCAACAGGAGCTGTATCTCAGCACAGGTCAGACTTCATTCTTAAATTCACTTTTCTAATGCAAGTTGCAATCAATTCCTCTTACACATTGTCTCTACCTTACACTCCGCAGATTTGCAGCTAAAGTCCCACCTGGTTTCCAGCTGCGACTCTCTCCTGGAGCAGGAAGTCCCTCATCTCCTTCAAGAATCTGGGACCAACAAAAATCAATGCTGAAATATATTGATTTTATTAGTTGCACTTGGCTGTACTTCTCAAATGAAATACAGGACGTCTGGGTAATTTTCCTGGACTACATTTATAAATATGCAGAGCATCCTAACTTTGTTCCATATCCTAAAGTATCAATGGCCTCATCAGCAAAGAGCATGGAGACTTCCTTAAGGGACCATCAAAAGCCATCAGCTGAGAACAAGTATTCTTTCCACTAGATATTTTTTCATATTCATAAGAATAGAAAGGAAACAAATGACACTGTTCATCAGATACAAACCAATAAACCTTTCTAATGACATTTGGAATTCACCTGGAAATCCTGGCCAAATCTGAGCCAGTTTTATGGTGGGATTCATCTCTATGGGCTTGAAGAGTAAAGTCCTGTATCCCACACAACTACTCTGCCATGCACTTGGCCTATGGAAAGAGATACGTAAAAGCAGATAAGCAGCATCTGAATGTAAGAAGCTGTCATCATTCTAAGCAGAGCTTTCTTGTTGGGACAGTGCGGTTGGTCTGCAAACAAATGCATGCAAGAAAATAATGCATGTCTGTAATTGTAACGAAAGACTTTGTCTTGACAGCCTTGGAAATGAAAGTTCACAAAGCACATATAGTGTGGGAAGTGTCAGCATAAACCTCCCACACATGCCTCCACCAGTGTAACCAGGGGATAAGGGCAGTGTGCTCCCAGTCTCAGCCTGCTTCTGCCTCTGCTGAAAATGGCCACCAATGTTTTCAATTATTTCCAGGTGGTTTTGTACCACAGACACTGATCCACTTGGAGCTGAACCAAAACCACCCCCCTCACTGCACAGATAAAGCACGTACTCCTCTCACTCCCAGCCTGCAGATCTGTTTCAAGGTCCTGACCCTAGCTTTTAAAGCCCTTAATAGGCAAGAGCCTAATGAACCTTGGAGACTGCTTCTTATTCCACAATCCAAATCAACAGTCATGCAATGCTTCAGGCTTGGGGAAGAGAGTCTGGAAAGCTGCCTGTCAGAAAAGGACCTGGGGGTGTTGGTAGACAGCTGCCTGAATATGAGCCAGCAGAGTGCCCAGGTGGCCAAGAAGGCCAACAGAATCTTGGCTTGTATCAGAAATAGTGCAGCCAGCAGGACTAGGGAGGGGATCATCCCCCTGTACTCGGCACTGGTGAGGCTGCACCTCAAATACTCTGCTCAGTTTTGGGCTCCTCACAAGAAAGACATCGAGGTGCTGGAGCATGTCCAAAGAAGAGCAATGAAGCTGGTGAAGGGTCCAGAGCACAAGTCTTATGAGGAGCAGCTGAGGCAACTGGGGAGTTGCTTAGTCTGGAGAAAAGGAGGCTCAGGAGAGACCTTATCACTCTCTACAACTACCTGAAAGGAGGCTGTAGCGAGGTGGGTGTTGGTCTCCCAAGTAACAAGCAATAGGACAAGAAGAAATAGCCTCAAGTAGTGCCAGGGGAGGTTTTGACTAGATATTAGGAGTCAGTGAAAGGATCGTCAAGCATTGAAGCAGGTTGCCCAGGGAAGTGGTTGAGTTACCACGCCTGGACATATTTAAAAGACATGTAGATGTGGTGCTTCAGAACGTGGTTTAGTGGCGGACTTGGCAGTGCTGGGCTAACAGTTAGACTCGATGATCTTAAAGGTCTTCTCCAACCTAAATGATTCTATAATTCCATGATTGGTCTGGATGAACAGGGCTGAGTGACCTCAGGGTGAAACCCTCCTTGCTTTCCACATCCAAGCCTCCTGTCACCAAAGTCTTAGCCCTGTCTTTTAACAAGAGTAACATCCCCAGACCCTCATCTGCAGTCCTGCTGCAGCCTTCTACACTATTTCTGTTGCACTATTCATTAAAAATTAGCACAAGATAAAGAAAAGCTTAGTTTTAGAAAAAATATTACATTTATCCAGGTCTTTACTTAAAACAGTCATGGTGAGACCATGTCCCCAGGAGCAAAGGGAGAGTGACGCTTTTTCTTAATTCATAAGAAAAGTGAAGTTGGGAGAGAACTTGAGAAGTCAGTACTTCATCCCTGTTGGGATAGAGCAAGGGGAGCTCAGGT
This sequence comes from Tyto alba, assembly GCF_018691265.1. Classification (NCBI taxonomy): domain Eukaryota; kingdom Metazoa; phylum Chordata; class Aves; order Strigiformes; family Tytonidae; genus Tyto; species Tyto alba. The sequence goes on from NW_024881320.1 coordinate 8,253,931, forward strand.
ACAGAGCCCTGACGGAGCAGCTCTGCAGTGAGTAGAACTGATTCACTTCATGTCCAGGGCAGCACAGACAGAGTCCTCACAACACTACCCTTCCTAACAAGTTTTAGTTGAGGTCACGGCAGATGAAAGCAAAGGCAGTGCTGCTTGTGGAGAATCTTTATGCTTGGTTAGGACCAACACTACATGAAGCTGAAAGAAGAAATTCCCCATTACTGATGTATTAACGCTCCCTGGTTTGCTTATCAGCCTCTTCTCACTCTTCCACATGCAGCTTGTGCTTTTTCTGCTATACAACTATGAATAAAAAGGTAGAATTAGCCTGCAGCTCAACAGTGGTTTGAAAGCTTGTCCGTATCTCCATCCTCCTTGCCACACACTATTTCATACTTTAATATCAACTTTAAAACAGATTAGATGCTGATGAGCTGAAACAAATCCAGCTCATTACTCCTACAGCACTAGCAACACTCCCCGCGTAGTCTTCCTTCTCCTTCATATCCATCCCCCCTCTGCCTCTGTCTTCACCGCCTGCACTGTCCCTTCAGCATCAGTGCAAAGCACTTGCTCAGCTCTCAGCTCAGTGTGCTGACCCACAGCACAGTGCCTTGAGCAGGCACCCATACCTTCCAGTAACCCGTCAAGAACACGGTATGCTGAAGCCCTTGTCTTGCCAAGCAACTCATCCTGCTGTTCCTAACTTCTGAACTTCAGCTGGTCACATTTTAAACAGCATGTTCATCTGCTTTCATACCCTGCTCCGTTTTGTAAGTGCAGGTTCCTTCAAAAGAATAATCAGTAATTACTGCAGCCACACCTATACTGGAAATGCCTGTGCAGTGATCTGTAGTTCGTGCTCACAAAGAAAACAAAAGCTGTAGAAAAATAAGCATCTATTCACTTTGAACTTCAGTATCTGGTCATTTTCTGCAGCAGGGACCTGATTCTTTGAAGCACTGAGCTGCCATAGCCCCTGAGGGACTTGAGTTTCTCCTCACACATGCAAATATAAATCAGAAGTCGCTCTGCTGAAGCCAAGTGAATTACGCAGGTGTAACCTCAATCTGACAGAGGGGGCTCATGGATGTCAGAGACTGGAGCAGGTGTCCTTTCATTTTTCACATGGTGATTTTTCTTTTTCAGCCACTTGGTTTTGCACAGCTACAATAATACATGTATAGCTGTGATGCAATAGGACAGGATGGCTGATATTTAGGAGAAATCACACACTTAGATCAATGCACACTGCAGGTATGCAGCTGGAACCAAATGTGTTGGAAGGAACGTAAACCCCAGGGGGCTTGTTCACTAATCAATAAACACAAGGAATGTATGCCACCAAGTTATTACTGCAGTGTTAATTGTAGCTATACAGGATTTTTTTTTTTTTTTTTTGCATTGTTAAAGAAACAGACATCTTCAACAACTATGGCTTTTACAAAACAGACATGATATGAAAAACAGATTTTTATTAACTTCTCTGATGTTTTCAACTTTAGGGAAACACATAACCTCATTACAAGCTCTCAGTGCTGTCTCATAAAGGCAAAAGGGAAGTTCGTAGTGCTTCCAATCCCCTGGTTTACCACAAGTGACATTTAAGCAGTCACCTGGGGAAAAATCCCAATGGGAGCACTGACAAAGCTTACCATTTGAAAAAGGTCAGACCTTCTATTCTTGCTCTGGTATAGATGGTGCTGACCTTAAAAACCTCCCAGTGTTAGTCCCCCTCCTCATAAGAATATGATGGAGCAGCCAGCTAGGGCAATTGGACACTGGAGGAAATGCAGGGCATCATTGCTGTGCAGAATTTTCTTATTCCTTGTTTTCCTCTTGACAAATTACAGGTAAATTCACTCATCTGCAAGCAGGTGCTCAGGAGCATCATCAGCACAGGCACCAGTGTAGGAGCATTAGGCAGGGCACAGGCTGCAGTGGCAAAGGGAGTTGTTTCTCTCCAAGGTGACTGTCTGGAAAACAGATGGCAAAAATGCAATAGCATTCAAAACCATGGTGGACAGGGCATTCTGCGTAATTCTGATAGAAAAAACAGGGATATGCAAAGACTAATTTTAACCAAGGCAATTCAGAGCAGGATTGCCATTTAGCACCTCTGATTCAGCCTCTGGAAGAGCCAATTAGATACAGACACTACAAGAACTAGTTTTATTCATCTGAAGTTAGCTTTGTGAGACCCCTCTCTTGTTTCTTTGATTGAAGACCCCTCCTCACCCATCATTTATATAGAGAAACAAAGAGCAGGCAGACGGAGAAATAGTATTTCCACCCTGAAGATGGAAACTAAACCTCTGGTATCACCTTGAACACAAGGTCAGGCAAGGATCTCATAGCAGAAGTCAAACCCAGATTCATGAGGTTCCAGCTCAGGACCCTAATTGTGAGTTCATCCTTCTTTCTGACGTGATCCTCTCAGTCTGAACCCGTAAGCATTCAGCACTGCACATGTTAACTCCTCACCTTTACTGAGGATTGTCATCCTAGCACCAGGTTGCCAAAGTAAAGCTAGCATCATGACAGGTAACTGGATTTGAATATAGCTCCCTCCCCCTCATCAGTACAACTATCAGAGGCTGATCCTCCACACAGACTTCAGAAGGGTAGACTTCCGACTGAGTCATCCCGTGGGATGAAACAGGACAGCCCACAGCGGTAATCCCAAATGCTGCAGTATGCTAGAAAATCAGTCCCTAACTGCTGCAGTCATGAAAATACAATAAACATGCCCTATGATTCCATTTTTAGTCGCTTTTCAATGCAGCACTGCAGTTTGTCAGTCTTTCTTGTCCCAGCTGGAATAGATGAATTGCTGATGCTTTTTAGGACCATTGGCAGATGAGCACAATAGAAACATCGCTCAGATATTGATGACTAATGCACACAGAACGTTTCCAAAAACTGTGTTGCCATCGCAGCTAAACAAAGTGTACTAAATTAACATTCACATGGAAGGAGAGGAGCTCATTTCCACATATTCAGCATTTAAATGAACCTATGGCACCACTGTGAAACTCAGCTGAAACCAAAAACTGGCCATGGTTCTCTTGAAAGTTTCATAGATCTCCATAACCCTAACTCAGGTTTCAGGTTGGCAGCAAAGCCTGGATTATCTCACAGGGTTTGGTATTTCATTATAGAAATTTCTAGCAGCTACTAGAAGAGCTCCTCTTGGGTCACAGACCTACAGACCTCCAGATATCATCCTTACTTTAAATTATTGTTGCCTTGTTATAAAAATGACATGTATTACTTGTAAGGCACAGTCTAGCACATTTCAAAGCTCACAGAAGTCTTTTACCAGCTCAAATGGATTAGATCAGCTTCTTCATGGGAAATCTCCTAGAGTTTTCCCCTTAGGGCTGGAAGTAATCTGCTCGAGTATGGCACAAGCCAGGGCTAACCTGCAGAGGTAGAAAATCCTTGCAATGGCTGAAAATGCCACTGCCACAAGAATTGAAAGCACAGAATAAAATAATCTAATTTAGATTAAAAAAAAAAAAAACAAACAAACAAACAAAAAAAACAACCAAACAAACAAAAAACACAAACACAAAAACAAAAACAAAAACCAACCAACCAAACAAAATAAACCACAACCCAACAACCAACACATCTAAAAGCAAGACAATAGAGCTAACAGACTGACTAATAAAGCAAAAGGAAGAGCCCTCTGTCTGGATCAGGAGGATTAAGTAGATGACTCACGAAGGAGTTCTGTTGCTGTCCTCTCTGACTAAACCTTATACTGAAGTCCAGATACAATATGATCTGACTCGATGAAGAGTTAGAGCAGTCAGAGGGAGCCAGCACTCCCAACTCCAGTTCCCAGCTCTTGCAGTCATTTGAGATCTCTTGCAAAAGTGATCCATCCACTTGAAAAATTATAAGCAAAAAAATTTTTTTTCCTGCCTTGCGTGCTCTTAAACTTCCTATTATGACAATAACAAAACCTATAAATGCAAAAGCAGAACATAGACCATTTAAAGTATCTGAGATTCAGCGCTGCTTGTTTTGTGGCTGAAGTGTCTAAACACCTGCTGCTGCTTAGACATCTTGTGAGGATTGGTATTTTAATGCACTTAGAAATTATCTAGAATACTTTTTTCTAAAACCCTATTCAGGTTATAGTTTGTTCTTCAGATACAAACAGACAAACAGAGCAGATCTCACTATCTCTGGCTGTGTATTGAGTGGTATTAAACATCATCACTCTTAGAGCACCTTTTTGTAAAGATTTTGATCATCTTTACTCAGGTAAAACTTCCATCGACGCACAGTGTGCTTTTTGCAATGACAACAAACAATTAAGAGCCCTAGATACTGACTCATACTTCATAGATAAATACCTATCGTTCTTCTTCAAACAGGAATATCACCTCTGTGCTCCTAGTTATCACAACTGCTGAAATCCAAACAGGGTGGATATATTTTAACAACCTAGCCTGACACACAGTATTTGGAAGCTCCCTTCCAATGGAGCAAACCCATATTCATGAAATTCGTGAAAAGGGAAGAGAGAAGAACAGGAAGTGTTCTTGAAAATAGGAGAATAATGGAATGGTTTTATACTTCTCATGGATTTCTGTCTCATTAGATTAGGGAGCAGTGCCTTTAATGTAACTAACATGTGGCAACCACAGGGTAACCACAGTGAGTAAATCTGTCCTGCAGGAGGAAGCTAAAATGCAGCAGGGTTTGCTTCAACTGCTAGGAAAGAATCAAAAAATCTTTTTAGTACTGGTTGCAAGTGGGGGTGGAGGGGAGGGGAACTGGGAATACACTAATAGTGACAGTTGAAAACAGAAATATCTCAGCATTTGTGGGTGGGAGAATCAAACAGGTCCCAGCATCCCTCCAATGCTCCTGCTCCAGAATTTTTCATGTTAAAAAAAAAAAGAAAAAAAAGCAAAGCAGTAAATCAGAAAGGGAAAGGCTTTAGGTGGTCTTAAACAAGATAAATCTATTTAGTAACAGCAGCTAATCATAACATGTTCAGAGATGCGCACATTTATGTGCAAAAACCATGCAAGCTAGAGGAATTGCAGTAAGACTGTATGGCTCAAATTACCTTATTGTTGGGAGATCACAGTTGGTTTCACTGCTCTCCTTCAATATTCCCATCAGGACTGCAGCTCCCTTGCTTTGTTCCCCAGACAGCCCAGCATTTAACAGATGTCCAAAGTAAATCATGATCATTTGGTAGGTTTGGGGAACAGAAGATAGATGGAAAAATCACAGTCTGATAAAACAATCAAAAAAGTACCAGCATATTACAGGCCTTTTCAAAATAAATTAGGGTATCTTTTAAATCTCTACACAACAATTTGTATTTTAAATCAAAGACCGTATGTCATTGACTTTCCCCTGAGCAATCTAAGTGACAGGGCTCTCTGAGGTGCAGTAATAGGATGTAAGCGAAGAAGTGGGTATTATTTTACCCATGCTGTGATAATCTGAATGCATCACTGCCCAGCATCATAAACAGTGAAGTGTGAAGTATGAATAGCACTTTCAAAACCCCCATATGCATTTGGGGATTTTAGGAGGGGACAGGGGACCAGGTCTCCAGTGAGAGGGAATGTAAACATTTACTACTAAAGCAGAAACAATATAATATTGTTTAAAATCTGAAGAAGAAAACTATAAAAGCTTGCTTTTCACCTCTCCAAGAAGGAAAGAAAGCAAGGCATAACTAATGTCAAGAAATAACATTGCAAGCAGAGAGTAGAGTTCTTAATAATCAGCAGTATTTTAAAGATCTTGAAGTTTTGCACTGAGACACTATAATTAAGGAAAGAAATGAAGGCTTACCAGTTACCATCTGTCTGGAGCAGGGAGGGAGCCAGTACTATAGGATCTTTTCTACGGAGTAATGCACACTGCAGAAGTATCAGGAAGAAAAAAAAAAAAAAAAAAAAAAAAGCCATTACAGACAACAGCCACCCTGGAGGTCATGCACTGTTTTCCTTCTCTTTTCCAGCCAGCCAGAAGGGTTTCCTCCTCCTCCCCCGGGAGCAAGCCCTGGGCACAGCCACCTTCCAGCAGCCTCAGAGAACAGCCGCCCCGGGGATGGAGCCCGGCCACCTCTGCACAGCATCCCACCACCCACATGGGCAGAGGGCTGCTCAAGTCTTCATTTAAATTATAGCAGGAAGAGGAAATCAAGCCTTTAAACTGCTGCTCACACACAGACTGGGGTGAACAATTCAACCAGCTGAGAGCAGGATTATTTAAAGGAAGACTCAGCTCATCTCTGCATTGTGCCTGATGTAATAAGAACAAAAATTATTTTTAAAGCATGAAGACAGAGAAAAGAATCATTATATGTAGTTATTTTTAAGAATTGTTTTAACATCCTTTTCAATGTGAACTGTGCAAGTTAATGCCACACAAATTGAGGAACCCACAGAGGTTTCTCTTTCTGGAAAAGGATTCTCGCACAGAGATTTGTTTCCCAGGAGATAGCCGTATCTGCTTACCCACCTGCATCCTCCACAGCCCACTTAGAACTGTGCAGACACTGCCCAAATAGGGCACACAGCCCCCTCCTCCTCCTCTTGGTTTGCAAAAATACTCTGTGTGTTGGCTCACAGACAACTGGGATCAAGGAGCAGAAGAGTCACCGAACACGCCTTACAGGGAAGAAACGTCTGATCCTCTGCACCAAATCTGGAAAACAAAAAGGTAGCAATTTATAATCCCACGCAACAGTTTTTTCATTTTTAAGTGACCCACTATGACAACTGGAAGTGCTTTCACAAAAGCTGCACCAACAGCATGTTGCCCTATGCAAAACTGCTTTTCTCCAGTGTACCCCTTCTCTCTCTTCCTCACTTTAATCCACAGCACAATGATCCAGTGTTGCAGGCTTGCATTTATTTGCAGGTCATTCCAATTTAATTCCTCCTATCTGTCATTTTTCTTACATCTTCCACAGAGTAGGCAGATAACACTACACAGAATTTACACGCCGGCAGGACCCAAAGAAAAATCCAAGTACAGCTTCAGTGGGATATATACCTGCACTGAAAAAAACTCTTATAGTGTCATCTGTGAATTGCTCCCAAATTACTAAGGGTGATTGGATCTGAGAAACATAATAGCTTCGTACACCAAGCCAGTCCTCCTTTGACTCCAGATGCAAAATTACCATTTTTCTGCTGAAAGGGTGATTTCATGCCATAACTTGCATGACTAAGGTTTTGAGAGAGACTTTTGTTTAGATAAGGACAAGAGATGCCCTGAGGCTTGTATTGTAATGTTATATGGATATATAGATAGAGAAAGAAATTTTTTGTTGAGCTGAGGGAGTGGCGTGATTTTTATCTGCATGATTACTTACTGACAGACACTGGGAACAGCGAGATTCTTCTTGACCTTTTTTCACCCCTTCCTGGTTGCAAATTTAACAGCCAGTTTGCCTTTGCAGCACCTGGGCAGCCTGAGCTGCAGCTGGTTTCTCTGTGTGCCCACCGTCATTCAGCTGGACACTGTGCTATCTTTAAAATAGTGCTGTTGTCCACTTGAAATCCAATCTACAGCTCTAGGGAAAAAAAAAAAAAAAAAAAAAAAAAAAAAATCTGGGGCTTACAATGGTCCCAAAGGAAAATGGTCAACAGAAAAGCTTCTTCTGTGTTGGTATTTTTAACAGCTCCTGGGATTTGCCCTCCACTTGCATTATTAAATAAGCTTACACTTGCATTGCTTTCGATATACTTTCAACCTCCAGCTAATCTGCATTACAAAGCAACCTGCACAGCTCGGGGTACCACAGTGGTTGGATGGTCACCAGGAAACACTGTGCATGCTGATGCTCTCCCCTGTTTACCATCTATGGCAAGTATAGTCCCTTCATTAATGCATGACAAATAGTCATTTGATAGCAAGCAGTGCTGCAGGGATATGATTAACTCCCAAGACATTTCAGGAACATTGCTGGAAACTTCATTGTGTGTCTTGTCTGAGGCTATTCACTATTCTTCTTGTCTTCTACTTGAGACAGTAGATAATCTTAGTTCAGATTACTAGATAGCTGTAAAACTATCTCAGCCTAAAAATTTAATTTTTTAGCAATTTCTGAACTCAAGAGTAAGCAAGAGATTGGATGGGTTTGACTCAGTAATGTCTCAAATAGACTCATCAAAAGGATAGCTAATCACAGTAACTGTAAAGCCTTTCCATCCACAGATCTCAGTCCAATTCAGAAAATGAAAAGTTGTTCCCGTTTTACAGAAGATAAAGGACAAACAAAGTAACTGGCTTTTAAGGTATAACACATAACCTTCAACTTCTGTCTTAGGAGAGCTGCAATAAGCAACAGGCTGTTGCATAAAGACCCTGATCTGCTTCCTCTTCTATAACCCACTCCTGTTGCAGCTGGAACCAGCGTACTGACCCAGGACTGAAGTAGTTTGGTTACACAGACAAACAGCAAATGGATGGTCTCCAAGTTTGCAGCTCCACACATTTCCCTCCTCTAATTGATAGCCCAAATCAGAAACCTTGAGCTTGTCTTCAAGCATTCTCAGGCTCAACCAACTGATTCCCCAACAGGAATATAAGGGCAGACAACAGTCAGCTACATCAGTGAACCTGAGCCATAAACAAGTCGTGTAAATGGCATTGTATTTCACAGTATTGACCATCACTTTTTGCAATATATAATTTCATTGAATACTTTGTATTGTCCATTCATCTAAGCCTCAAAAGACAAATTTAAGCTTTCTTCTAGCCAGAAAAATATCAGCGAGTGCACATAAATGCAACAACTGTAGTTTAAGTGACATAATTCAACAGTACCATCACAACAAACACCTGATAGCTGCACAAAAAAAAATACCATATTAATTCAAGTAAATGCAGTAAGGGAGCAGAAGAAGAAATAAACAAGTATGCATCTAAAATGTATTCTTAACTCTAGAAATTTCTAAACATTAAAGATATATTTTCCATCATTTAATCTTTTGAAGAATTTGAAGAATTCTCTTTCAGCAAAAGTTGACAATTTGAAAGGTTTCCATTTTTTTTTATCCTGTTTTTGCTTTTAAACTGTCCATGGTACAGCACAGTCACAGTGGCACTGTGTTAAGGGGATCGAATCCTCTGCTACTTTAAGACTAAAGATTCTTCACACTTTCAGCCTTACCTTTATTCAGCTACAGGAAGGGAAATAATCTGTCTTGGATTTTACTCCACATTTCAAAATACCAAAACCATCCAGACAAGAACTCCTTGTGTACAGGGCAAAGTCTTTGTTTTGACTGGCACCCAGAAGGAATTATGACATGCTATCATCAAAGCAAACTCTGCAGACTATGGGGTAAGCAAAACAAGTTTTCTCAGTTTTCCAAGTTTTCTCATCATACAAATATCTTCATAATTAAACTGTTAAAATATATAGGAATTGTAACCTTGGAACCAATGTAACAAATTGGTTAAAAAAAAAAAGTAGCTACCATCCACACAGAAGACGTTTCCTGAGCATATGTAAAACATATGCAATTTTATTATGTATATACTTTTAAATCAAATTCTATCTGATATTGGGGACATCTATACACATAATACAAGTATTTCATACTTACATCCACGTGACAGTCACATATGTGCACAAATGTACTGTTCTGCAGTGGGAGAATGCATTTCCTTTGCACATGTCTGTATAGGAACTACTGATTTGTCATAAGTTTCATCTTAGCATTCAGTCTCATATTTGTGTATTGGAAAGAGGTACAGTTGTGTAGCTTCAAAAAGATTGAGAACCGAGTTAAAATTATTAAAGGTTCATTTAGCCCTAACACTGCATGGAAGTCTTTGGGCTGATTTTTGGAGAGATGTTTCTTCAGGGGAAAAAAAAATACGTCATGGCTATGTGGTTACTAAACACAGGTATCAAAAGAGTACGAATCTGAAATATTCCTGTAAACACTTATAAAAACTTGGAAAATGCAACAAATCAATCTGAATTAGATATCACAAAATAAATACTGGGCACACACTAAAACTGAAGACTTCATGAGTGTCACCATCTCTTTCCCCAGCATATCATCTTGACGAGATGACTAGGGCAGCCAGATACTGTCACTGTATCTCCAAATGAATAACGTAACAGGTAAGGACAAAGAGTGAAGATTTTTAGCCAAAATGCAAACAAGAAATTCCATATTTTCAAAAGTCTGTTTTTCATCAACTTTGACTTCAGTTGGTTTCTTACCTCTCAAACATTTGCTTTTCATAATCCCACTGTTCTAACAAAGCTCTTTTAAAGTCCTCTAATCAACGTGTATTTGTAAAGACATACAGGTCCTTTGTCGAAGCTTCTATTCTAATCTGGGAACTTTAATTTTTGAAGAAGCCAATGCCTTAGTGGTGCGGAAGCACCGAGATGAAGGTTCAGTGAACTCAAGGTCAATAAGTCATGCATTTCTTTTGACTAGTATTTGTTCTTGACAAGCAAGCTGCTCACAAATCCCTTTTGCAAGTTTAAGGCTCTGTGTAGCCTGCAGAGACAAAATTAGAATATAAACATCTACTCACTAGAGAAAACAAGGGAGTTATTGTCACTGTAAAGAAGGAGACATCTAAACCATACCCCCTCCGCATTAATTCCATTATTGTGCACAGGCAAGCTGACAGTTATACCACCGAGTAAACCACAGTTATCTAGTCAAATGATCATTTAATGTTCTTTATTTTACTTTTTCTAAAGAAAATTGATTTCTTGCTATTTATGTTCAGGGTATTTCATTGTGCTGTGATTATAAACTAGACTGAATGCATTTCCACTGACTCCCTGCAAAGTGTGTTTTACAGTCCTTCCTTTTGTACAATGCAAGATGTCTTTTTTAATTGCCAGTCTTTTTTTTTTTTTTTTTTTTTTTTTTTTTTTTAAGTAGGATGCATGCTTGTTTGTTTACTCAGAAGCTCTGAAAGAGATAGGCTGGACTCCAGTCTTTAGATAAGCTGCTATGAAATATGGAAGGAAATATCCCCAATAATGATGTTTGCTATGTAAATGACAAAACTGTCTACAGCCCATTAAACTTCATCAAGGCTTTGCAGATACTTGAAGTTTAACTTGCAAGGACGATTTCTAGGACAGATTCTGGGTCATAATTGTCACTTGTGTCACATCAGGTGTTCTCTTTTATTCTGTCATATGATGTGGCACCCCGAGGCCAGCAGCCAGGCAGGGGACACGGAGGCAGCTGGGAGGGCTTCCCGCCTACGTGGGCAGTGAAGAACAGCACAGCTGGAGTTGGCCGAGGTCGTAAAGCAGGAGCACTAGAACCGAAACCCACGTTTCCAGATCCTTTCTCCCACACATCCAATGATCCCTCCACCCCCGCGCTACTCTTCTAGCGCCCAGAAAGAACATGAGACAAGGGAGGGAGCGCTACAGCAAACGGCGCTTGAGCTGGTGCAAAAGCAAAGCACGGCCAAACGCTGCAGCCACAGCACTGCCTTGGGTGTGCTGGGCCCCGGGCTGAGCAGGGGCCTGGCCGCCCCAGCCCCACCACCGACACCAGCACCTGCAGCTCCTGCTGCCCCGAAACAGCACCAGGAGGAACGTCCCCCAGTACAGGAGTCAGCCTGCAGCTTAGCTGGGACTTTTCAGGGGGTTTGGGAGAATTGCTTCATCTCTGAGGAAAAGAAGCGATCCCTTACTTGAGAAAGGGCAAACTTTCCAGCTCTCCAAGTACTGCTAATGTAATTAGTTTAACCACCCCCAGGTTGAGAGCCTTTTAAGGATAGACATTTAGACACAGGTTTTGAAACACATTCAATATCCTGTGATTTTTTTTTTCCCTTCCTTCCCACATCTCAGTATGTAAAACCTTATTGCTGTGGAAATAAATGTGTGAAAAATCAATCAGAGACCTTTGCAAGCTATTAAAAACCTAACATAGCATTACAGGTTTACCACCAGCAGTTAAAAAGAGGCTCTCTATGAAACTGTGTGGGAAATATGCCACATGACACAAGGATTTTGACAGACATACAGAGTATTTTGAATAATCCAGCAACTATTTACCTAGAAAACCACAGTCACTTTCACAAATATGTAGCTCTATAAATATTATTTTACTACTGATGTTTTATTATCCTTTCTTGGTAAAATCATCTCATGTAAAAACATTTGTTTGGAGGGAGGGGTTAGACTTGATTGTAAATATAAATTGTTAAAAAACAAACAAAGAAAAAACGTAGGGGTTTTATTCCCACCCACTCTTAACTGCCTGTCTGCCTTGTCTGTGATACCATTCATTGCTTCTCAGTTATGAAGAACTACCTCTCTCCTGCTGCCTGCTTTTAATTCCACGCATGCCGTGGGGGAGCAGCTGAGGAGCCCTGGGTGCTGCGTGGCGTGGGCAGGAGGACACCCCTGTCCCGGGCAGCTTCGCCACCCGACACGGCACTGCAGGCGCCAGAGAGGAGCCCCACAGCACACAGCGGGTAAGCACAACGTAATGTGCTTTCAGGGGAAGTTTGGATTTCTGCCTCCCTAAACACCTGAACACCTCACCCAGCTGTGGCCCCTGCTCTCCAATCACCATCCAGACCACTGTACCCTGCTGACTCTTCTCCATGCTTTCTGCAGGTGTGGGACATTTGACAAAGAGCAATTCCTGTGCCAGTATCTTACCCTAGTTTCAAAGGACAAGAGGATAAGTTTGGATTCCAATATTACCCCTGTAGTACTGTGAAGAATAAAAGATCTTTTCTACTTGACTCTACTGAAGATCTGCAGGAGACATCCTTCTATCCATCTTGCAGCTGGATGCACAGCAGATCCTGTATCAGAGATGCTACTGGCCCGATCACCTCTAGCATCCCCCAGACAACTCTGAAACACTCAGGAAAAGAGCGATCTTGGCAGCTGAAAAGTTGACAAGGCCCCCCTGCCACTGCTTCCCCCAGCTACAAGAAATTTTCATGGCTGCCCATACAGAAAACTCATGAAATCTGCAGTAAATAGCATGGGACAGAGGTCAGCAAAAATACAAGAGTCACTTCATCAGCACAAGTGTCAGTCCTTTGCCTACAGTAAAAAGTAAGTTTATCACAGCTTAACTCAACAGGGACAAATCTACATTTGAAAGAATGAAAACAGAATAAACTCACCTTAATCCAGTCTTGCAAAACCCTGCTCTCATACTTCCCAGCTGTCCAGACTGGAGAGTGTTATGACACCTTTGCAGGTCGCATTTAATCAGCAGCATGACCTGACCTGTTCTGCAGGGAGAGCCCTTTATGTACACTTTCCAGCTCTGACCTGTGCTGCAGCATTGCTGGAGCTTACTCTACCGTTACAGCACACTTTTCCCTCGCAGAAGCAGCGTATCCTGTGTGGCATGGGCCATTAGCTCTCTCCGAGCTCAAAGCAGCACTAGCTAACTCCAGCCACCTCAGCCACGCTCCTCTCTTGGTTAGACAGATGCACACTAGCACTCTAAATAATGCCTTTCAAATTCCCAGCTATGCCTTTTTAATGGATCCTCCCTAAAACAACAACAGCTTCCAGAAACAGACTCTTTGCTGGTTAGATGCATTTCCCAGAATTCTCAAAGGCAAATAGCTGAAGAGGGGGTACGCCAGACAAGCACATTAAACTCTGCATGAATCTGTGTGTGCACTTTATTTTGCAGACAAGTCATTAGCAGAGCTATTTTCCAGTTGGATTAAGAGGAAAATACAGGAGTTGTAAAGTTGAACTTGCAGGGCCTGATTCTCTCCTGGTTTGTAGAATTACAGTAAAAATTTCAACTAAAGCAAGTATAGGACTATGCTACATGAGAACCAACCTCACCAAAATCACCAGGACTTTGTCCATCATCTTCAAAACACCTAAAGGACATACCATACCATCTCATTTAGTGACCATGATAGTGGAGCTATTCCCAGGAGAGGTCTAATTGCAAGTAAGAACTATGGGGAGTTGTGAGAAAATTATTCTCCCAGGATCTGGTTTGGTTTACGGAGAAACCCTCACATCTCTTGGCCACATCTCCACTTCTTCCCGGTTTGTGAGGAAGCTCACATTGTTGATGGCACTGAGCTCATGTAAGTGTCAGTTATTTTGGAGTCTCTCCAGAGAGAAACATTTTGACAGTCATATTCTGTTCATTATTCTTCCAAGAGAGGAAATATGCACATCGTTATCTAAAGGAATACAGTCAGCCCACCATGCTCTTGCCTGACTGGATTACTTATCTTGATAAATGCCGGCTAAGATCGGGACTTAGTGCCATTAGATGTGTCTAAAACATGAAGTTGTCATTACCATGTCAGCACCAAGGATTGTTTCCAACCGTGATAATGGTGGGGCCACATTTTGAACAAAGACAGATTTTACTCTGAAATGGCCTACCACACCAGCTGGTTCCCATTACAGCACAGAGACCTTTTGCTCATGATTATGAGCTTTGCCATTATGGGGTTTTTTAATTGGAAACCAGAAATATCCTCCCCATCTATGACTCATATTGGACCTAGCAAACAGTTACCTCATGGTTAGGGGCTGGCGGAGTTGAAGTCTGCAACAGTTCAAAGATCTATTTGATCCAAAGCCTGAGGAACACTGGGTTAAGCAAGGAGCTCCAGCCTGCCACCAGCCCTGCCGCCCAGCTCCCGCGGGCTGGTCCTCCCACACTGCCAAACACCGTCAGCAGCAGCACGTGCACCACGTACGAAGAGTTAATGAAACACAACGTTGATGCAAGAACACATCTCCACACTGCTTTTTTTTGACACTGGTCTTCAAAGCACAGATTAGCTCTGAGGTAAGTGGTTTCATACCAACATTGAGATGAGAAGAACTTGAATTCATTCTGACCTGGATCAGTCCAACATTTAAGCAAAAATACTTAAGTACTTCCCTGTCCAGCAAAGCACTTAAGTATGTGATTTAATTTATAAAAGGTAAGCAAATGTTTACGTGCTTTGGACTGTTGAACTGGCAGCTACTATGCCAACTGCTATATACGTATATATAATTATGTATAGACAACTGTTGTTAAAAATATAACTATAGCTGGTTTTAATCTCAGGTTTTAAGGTTTCTCAGTGGGTTTGTAGAAACTACATACCCCTGCAAACAAGCATAATTACATACATCATTCAAGTTGCTTTCCATTTTCCCTAGCAGAGATCTGTCCCTGCAAGGCATCAACCTGTGCTTTATTCCCCTAAGCCAGCAACAGAAGCTGTGTTGTGTTTCTGTTCCCATCAGACTGAGTGCAGAAGATTTCACATGAATATAGATTTATAACTTGCTGCTTGAAAATGTGCAATGTCAAGTGTCCCACTGAGTTTATTGAGTTGGCTGTGGCAGTATCTACTACCCAGTGCAGTATGACCATTTCAGACTTTAATCCTGCCTAATCCTGTTCCACAGGGTTTCATATTTCCCCCCCATCTTCTTTGCCTGACAATTTTAGCAACTATACCACACACATTTTGTGACTTATACTGAAAATTAAGATCAGTACTTTTGCCGACCGCAGGGCTTGTCTGAGATGCAACAAACAGCATCTTGTATTCTCACCTCTGAGTTCTGTCCAATCTTGCCTCAAACCACGATTCAGTTGCACTGAAAGCTCCCCACATTTTGCTCAGTTTACACTTCAGTCGGTGGCATCTCTTATTTATGCTACATTGTAATGCAAATTGTTTGCAGCTCTTCAGCATAACAATACAAAGATTTCAGAAGAAGCAGAAATCATGTGCCTTTTCTTTTAATTTTTTTCCCCTTATAGTAAAGCAACCAGAGTTAACTCAGTGTCCCTACAATAAAACCAGTTAGGAAAAAAAAAATATTATCATTAATTTCCTAGTAGATACATGCAGCATTAGATGTAATTTGTTGAATTGTCTCACTGGCTCTACAGAGTTAAGCTCAGGTGGAAGCTTGACTTTTGCTTGAACGGGAACTACCAGTTTTGGAGCAGGCACTGAGCATCCTCCTCCCCCGTGGAAGGGAAGTGCTTTTGAGGCACCCAGCCACCACAGAGGCCACAAGCTTGTTGCAATTCTTTAATTGCCAAGTTTAACATTTTTACATGTTTTGCTTCCATAACAAAGGTAATTATGCTTGTATTTCTCCTAAAATGGGGAGAGAGATGAACACACAAAGAGCACAAGGCTTCAAGGGGAGACAGTAAGACCATCTTGTAAACAACTTCCAGTGAAGATGGTGTACTGTACACGACTAATACTCCAATCACTAGAAAAGTGACAGGGTTCCTGAAAACATTTATGGGCACTGCAAGGTGATAATGAACTTCAGAGAGAGCAATGACATCATCTGAGAAGCTAGATATGTATCTTAAAGCTGTCTTCAGGGCAAGTATAATTGAGCAAACCAAAAAGACAGACAAATAACCACAGAGAACCAGCTCCTTGCTCAGAAAATGGCAACTTACATTCCCAAGCAGGCAGCAGTAAGAAAGGAAGTTGTTAGTTACTATCCTGACAAAGCCTGACAGCCCCTCGTTTAATGTAAAACATGCAAAGGTTTTAAGACCAACCAAAAAGTTTCAGATGTGTCTGCATTGATATGTACCTGTGTCTGCATTTGGTAAGAGCTTCCTAAGACACAAGGCCAAGATTTGAGGCTAAAGCTCTCAAGGAGCCTGTAAAACAACTTGAATCCAACCTCCCCAGTTGAACAACACTATCTGGTACCTCTTTTAGAGCTGAAGCTCCAAAAACTGTAGTGTTTCAGAACCTTTCCATTAAGCTCAAAGGGTTCAAGAGATCCACTTATGGTTTTGGAGCATCTAAATAAAAATCTATTCAGTAGGTAATGCAAAGTTGTTCTCACACTTTCCAAGACATATTTGGAGCAAACCACAGGAGAGAGGATGGATGGCTCATCGCCTCTACTGCTAGCTGGGACAGGGAAATCAGAGTTCATTTTCCTGGTCTGCTACCAGTTACGAATCACACTTCCTCTTTCTGCTTGGGTATCTCATCTGTGCAGCTAGAGAGACTGTGCTAATAGTAATCCTTTACCTTCCAGACTACTTGTAATTAGCTACTGCAAGCTTCCCAGGCCCACAGAGACCTTGAAACAGAAGTAATACAATACATGATAAATCAGAACAGAATGGATTTTACCATGAAAGCAGCCATGGCTATCTTAGACAGGAATTGAGTGCAGTTAAAATGCTCCAAAATCATTCCACTATCATATGTTGTCACTATTCAACAACTGAAAAATATAGATACATATTTTTATGCCTTAGAAGTTTCTTTTTTTGACAAAGCACTTTTTGCTGAGAATTTTGGAAGGTTGCTACACTACTCTTACTTTGTTCAAGTGTCCCCTGTGACAACCATATCCTGGAGTGTATTAGAGTTTAAAAACACAGCAGCAAGATAAGCAGTGGCAGGAAGATAGAGGAATTCAGAACTTTGAGGCTCAGAAGAAAAGATATTTCTAATCTCTGCTGAAAACATAAGACAAAATGGATAAGGCAGACAAGCTTGAGGAGGCTGTTACAAACAGGAGGAGAAGCTGGAAAGACAGAAAGGAAGAAGGGAGGGGGAACTTCTCACACCAGCAAGTGAGCTTGATAGCAAGATGAGAGAGAGGTCACAGCAAGACAAGTATAACAAGCAAGTAGAGCTCCAGAAAGATATAGTCTAGAAGGCAGGTCAGGGCAAGTCTGTGTCTATGCTTTGCTTTGTTCTTATTTTTGGCTTTCCACATACCTTCAGAATGGGAGATTATCAGATAAGAATTGATGGGACACCATTAAGACAGAAGGTTTTTCCAGCTCTATTGTGTGCATGACATTCCTTCCCCTCTGGTCTCCAGAGATCTCATACATCTGGATATGTAATTTGCAAAGCACGCACACAGACCTACACAACGATGCTGCCTTTGGTTAGGAATTTGATCAAAGGTACAATTTAAAGTGGGTGTTTAATAGCCTCATAGTGTTTCTTTACCATGGGATCACACAGCCCAGCCTGTAACATACACTTTTGTGCTATCAACAGGTGCTGGGAAGCATGCCAATGTCCCTCGTCTCACGAAAAGCTTCTGCCTTTCCTGATGGTGTCCATGCACTCTGGGGTAAAGGAATTCTAGACCTTCACTGCTCTAAGGCAGGAGATTCAGCCATCTCAGCTAAAGAACAATAATTGGTAGCAGATGTTGATTTCCTGAGGGCTAATATTGGAAGCAGAAAAGAAAAAAGTCTATATCGTAGCAATGCCCTGGGAATTAAGGAGAGATGTAAATGAAAAGGCTGGTTTCTACTGCAGCAGTCAGGAGTGCCATATTTCTAAAGGTTAGAAGAACCTGCATGATCAGCATGGGAAAAAAATATTGGTGTGTAGCAGTTGGAAAAAAGATTCAGCAACCATAGGGCTGTATAATAGTATCACCAATAGTGCTGCCAAGGTGAAAGAGGACCTAAAGATGTTAACTTGCTGAATACATATTAAGATTCTAGCTGAAGAGATGGGGTTGAAATGGGAAGGAACTATTTTTCTAAGATTTTAACTGCTTTTTTTACAGGAACCTACTAATTTCTTCCTTCTCTGTACTTTCTTTCCACTCGCCTTCACACTGAATGATCTCCAACAGTTCCATTCCCAAATCATTTTCCAATTTGTCCACCATACTCACTAAATTTTGACCATTTATGCCTTGCCTCAAAATTACTTTAGACTGCTTAATTGTAAAGAAACTCAAGCCCTCACATTGCCATGTGGACTCAGGAGGACAGTACTGGAAAATTGCTCAGCACCCACTTTCTTGCAGAACCTCTCTAACTGACACATGCACAATACTCAACTGCACAGCACACATATTGCTCCCAACAACCTACACCATGAGCCGCTTCCCTCCCAGCAGTAGGCCAAACTGCAGTAGGCACAGGAGAAAGCAGAAGAAGCTATGACAGGGCTAAAGCCAGGGGGTATGGAAAGAAGCCGGGAAAATGGCAGAGATATGCATCAAGGTGTCAGAGGTAGAGGGAAGCGACAGCAGGGATGTAGGGAAGATGGGAGACCTGAGGATACTGCAAAAGAAAAATCATAGGGAATATGAAAAGGCTGCTGAGATTGCTGCAGTGGAGGAGCACACAAGAGATTGGTCAAAACCCCATTGCTCGTGCAACAGCTCCTCTCTTATCGTTTAATATTCAGTGCTATTTTATAGCAGCAGGATATCCCTGACTCTTCCTCTGCTTTGGAATGTAAATAGCAGCTGTCTCTGTATTTTGTTGGTGCAGAGGCATGCTGTAGGCATGCTCTGTCTGTGCTATCAGCAGGGCCTCTCAGGAGACAGTCAGGAGAAAGCCTGGTTTGTTAATCTTGACAGGGCTTAGGAGAGAGATCAGATTTGAACAGTTCTGCATCAACAAGACTTGGATAATTCTAGACATACAGAGAAGAGCTTTAAGTACCTAAGGAACCCTCTTGGTGGTGATACTCAGCTGCTTACTGAGGTAGGCAGGAGCAGTGAGGATTATCCTTTTGGATTTAGGTGCCTAAATTCTTCCTCAAGTTTCTCCTTAGGCACCTATTCCTTTCAGTAAATCCAGCGCTCAAGAAAATCACTTCCCCATCTTTTCTCTATCCATGGCGCAATGGTTAAAAATACCTAGCTATCCGAATAAATCCAGGCATCCTAGAGTCTCATTTGCTCTTCGTAGTCTCACAGCTGACCAGTACAGTAGGGCGATATCCTACAGCAACAGGTAACGATGCAAGGAACAAGCAACTACAGCAGGAGAAGTCAAAACAAAAACACACACAAAAAAATAACAAGGACTGATCTACTTCTGTCCTAGCGAAGTATTTCACATCATTGCTGCTGACCGTGGGATTATCTCTGGTTTCCCATTACATTGGCCACAACCACACAATCAAGGTTTAGATGGCTACTCATCATTTTTCCCTTTTTACTATAATTTGGCCCCAAGAATCCCTCACAGGAACCTTTTCTAATCTTATCTCTTTTACTAATTATAAAGGAATAGAAATATTAAGATCCCCTTTCTAGCAACCTGAGGATTCCTGCAGAGCTTGTTTCAATGTAAATCTCCTTAGTAACAAAGGAAATGGAGGGGGGGAAGAGAAAGAGAGGAATCTGCACAGAATCTGCAGCCTGCCTTCCCAGGGGTGTTTGCTGCCATGCCACTCCAGAGACAATTCAGCCTCTCCCCAGTCAGCACCCCTCACTGTTCCTAACTTCTGGTAAGGATCATCCAAGAGGAATGTTGTTGATTTGTTGGTTTGGTTTTGTTTCCCTCCCCCCACCCCCCACCCCCCCCCCCCAAAGTTTTCAGTGAGGTATCAGCTGTTCTTTAAAGAGATTATGGTGGGAGCATTCCTAGCACATTGACTCCACTGTGCAGCCAGCCTTGCGATTAAATGGCTCAGAGGTGGTTTCCAAGGATAAACTGTGCCAGGGATGACAACATTTCCTCACCAAAGAGGGGAGAATCTAATAAAAAATAAGGATAGAGGAAAACTGCTCTAGCTCTACAGCTATTATTAGTGCCTCAGAGCATTGTCACTGCTTTGTCTGTGCTGTCAGATGTCACTTTGCATCAGTTCTGGCCAACGCTCAGAAGAAAAATGGTGGCACTCATTTAATTCTACAATGCATGACTGGCCTCTGCAACAGGGCCGCACAGAGGGTTAAGTGACCTCTTAATACTGGTGGGAGCACTGCTCAACAAGTTCAGATGGGCTCTCCAATAATTTATGCAAACACTTTTTTGCATAGACTGGCAATTTATAGTAATTTATACCTTCTATACATCTGTTCTCGCAAAGCATAAAACAAGTGCTTACAACCAAGTTCCAGCACTCAGTCCTGCTGTTCCCTAAAGCAGCTCTCTACTCAACTGGCAATCCAGAGGTGGGGAAAAAAGACAACTGAGGCAAGTAAATGACTGACATATAATAGACACCTGCACTGTGAGGCACAAGCTGTGTAGTGCTTGGAACTCAAGTCTGGGCCCGTGAGCACCGTGCATAACACAGCAGCAAACCCAGCCAGCAACAGCAGAGCTAAACCCCTACACACACCTTCTCTGGCAACATGCTTTTCCATATTCCTTCTGCTTATTGGAGGATCACCCTTTTCATCGGCACCTTTTTCCCCATTTGTTTTTCAGGGACAACTTCTTAGGATAAAGCTGAGCAACTTTGTCCCAATGAAGAATTCGGCACTCAGCAGATGCTGACTATATTTTTTTCCGCTCTGAGGAAACATGTTATGAGCATCCTTTGCACTCTCTCACAAAGAATCCAGATCACTGTATGCTCTTTTTTACTGTTCAGGATGACTGAATTGTTAAGTTTATTTTGCTGACTGTGTGGCAGCTTACTTTGAACTATATGTATACGCAAAGTTAATCAGAGTTGACTCAAAACCTACACTCATCCTTTAGCATTCTCGTTACACATTTTTAACTGCCTGTCTTTGCTCTGAACTGAAAGCCACATCCACCAAGAAAAGAAAAAAGTGACTAGTTTTTCTTCTGATCTTAGTCACCTGTGAACACACTTTGTTTGCTATAGAAGGACACAGTATTGTTTAACAGCTAGCTAAATGGAAGTTAAAATGGCAGCTTCAGGAAAAAAAAGAAACAACTCCAAGTGTTAGTGATTTAGTGGATTGAAATCACACCTCAACATCCAATCTGTAGACCGATCTGGTATTCTTGAGGGGAATTTGGGGAAGTTCATTTAACTCCTCCTTTCAAAACAGATATCTATTAGCTATTCAGCACACTTGATGTGACTGGGAGTAATGTTATGCTGACGGCTGCAACATTTCAGCCAGACTTGTGGATCAGAGTAGCTGATGGATTACTCTTCTAAGTACCTGCATAGCTCTGAAGCTCAAATTGACTGTCTGA
Source organism: Tyto alba (assembly GCF_018691265.1). Classification (NCBI taxonomy): domain Eukaryota; kingdom Metazoa; phylum Chordata; class Aves; order Strigiformes; family Tytonidae; genus Tyto; species Tyto alba. The sequence goes on from NW_024881320.1 coordinate 8,275,839, forward strand.
TAGCATTCTTTCTGTTCTACTGCATTGAAAAGCTTGGCTTTAAGGAAAACCTTTCATTGTTTTGACCACAGTGTCCAAATCTCAAATCATAAAGAACTCTTCATTGAGGAAATGGGGATTCTTCTTTTTTTTTTCTGAAGACAACAGAAGACAGCCATGTATACACCCATGATGTGATATAACATTAGGAAAATCAGAGATAGATTGAAGCCATCTTTGTACACAGACACACACCTGATTCACTGGGAGAAGTTAATGCACTGGCATGAATTCTCTATGGTCATCCTAGAGGAGGAAGACAGCTGACAGTTGCTTGATGAGACAGATCCCACAGCTCCCATTTCATCAAAGGCCCTGTCCTCTCCATCTGCTGGGCACTGCTCCATTACAAGTTTATTACTGGCAATGTCCAGCTATTTTGAGAGTCAAAAGCTCCACTAAGCACCTTTTTTTCCACTAGACCAAGTCAGGAAAACCCCCAGAATTAGAGGAGGAGGAAAGAAAAAAAAAAAAATCTCAGGCACAAGTCTTTGAGCTGATAAGCACTGCTGGAGAAATCTTAGGTTACAGAGCACAAGCAAAATTTAATGATCATCCAAGGATACAACTGTGGAAGCATCTGAAGTCTAACATTAGGACTAAATTCTTTGAGAGTCAGGCTCCTTTGTTTCCAAGGTCTGAATTTGTATTATTACTTTTAACAGCAATGCTACTGGTAATGCTTTTTCCCTTCCCTCAAGACAAAGTAGTAACGTCTTCTTTAATTTGCTTTCTCTTAGCTGTTGCCTTTGAGCTTTTCAGAGCGACATAGAACTCTAAGCAAAGTTTCAGGGACTTCAATTCCTCTTCCACTGGTTTAATCACAGGTAAGAAAGGTTGAGTAACAAGCACCCAAAAGCTACCTTAATCCCATGTGTGTTTAAAAAAAAAAAAAAAAAAAAAAAAAAAAAAAGTGAAGTAGTACAAGAAGAGCACCAGAAGTCTGACAGGCAGAAAGCAAATGGCTACATTCATATAGGTGGTTCCTGCTTATAGAATAGCTGCTCAGCCCCAGTTATTTCATTAGCATTGCTCTAGAGGGTCCTAGGGACTTTCTTTTTGAGGTGCAGCCAATACAGAGAGCTGAAAGATCACTGTAATTTGGCCTATGAAAAATGAGTAGGTGTTCACAGTTCATTTCCCAATAGAGAAAGTCATGCTCCTCACAGAAACCATCATCATGCACAGAACTAATAGCCACCCTGCTTGTTGGGCACACCCATGCACATTAAGGAAGCCTTGCAGTGCTTTTACCACATACAAACAAGAGACTTTGCTTAGCAAAGCTGTTAGTAAGGCATGGTTTTTTTCCAGATCTACAATCAGGTGAAAAAAAATATAGTGATATTATAAGTAAATACAAACAACCAAAACTAAACTCCTGGAACCACCAAAACTACAAAGTATTCCCAAAGGAACACTCTGCTCCCAAATGAACTGGAATAAAATCAGACTGGAAGAGTTGTAAACACAAAGAGAAAGACTCAAGGGTGTGGGGAGAGGATGCAAAGCTAACAAAATGTTGAATAAATGGAATAAAACGTGCTGCTGCTTATCTGAATGAGTAACATCATCTGCTGTCAAAGGGCAATGGCTGGATAGGACTTGATATTTTCCCATTCCTGCTGTAAGCAAAGGAGAGCACAAGGCTTGGGAACAACAGAGCACCAGCTCTTGGGGTTCCAACAGTCAGTTATAAGCCTATGCAGGGGTTCTGCCTTAAACCTATGTAAAGTCTTAGGAAACCTCAGGGTCCCTCTAGAAGACCATTTAGCAACTAACTTCTGCCTGGATATTGCCAAAATAAACTGAAGTCAGAATTAGACATGGCTGAGTCCAATTTCACCTTGATTAGTATTTACATAACGCACAGGGAAACATGAGAAGAGCACATAAATAATGTACCATTTGTTGCAGACCTCTCAGGAGGAGAGTTCTCTGCTATAGTATTGATCCTTGTGCACACAAGATGTCCCTGTGCAGAACGCCTAAATCTTCTTCTCTTTATGCACAGAAGTAAACTTCCAGAAGCTGAGCCACAGAGGTTGAGCTGCAGACTGGTGCTTTACTAAACCAGTGGGTCTAGTAGTCACAGCGTGGCATTCTGCATAAGAAGCTCATAGGGAAAAAAACCCTAATGATGGAGAGTTTCTACATCTGGTTAACTTAGATGATGTCCTCAGTTTCCTTATCTTCTTTCTTTCTAGTGGACTGGACATTTCTGACAACACCCCCAGGAAATGTAAACTTGGGAGAGGTTGGTTGTTGGTTTTTACTCCTGTTACAGTACTATCGCTTATCCACCCAGTCTTACTACAAGTTGGGGGGGACTCCAAAACAAAACCATACCATCACTCTCTGTGGCGGCCGCACAACACAATATTACTCAACAGCCACAGAGAGTCTGTGCCACCTGTGAGAATAAAGTAAGAATAGTTTCTCTTCCCTATTCTCATTGTTTTCTTGTTGGAGGAAGGGTTTAACTTCATGCCCAGCCCATGTGGGTAAAAGGCAGAGAGCATCTGGACATTTCTTCTTTTCTACCCCTTGGTGAACATTACTAGGAAAATAATTCCTCTACTTTGATTTGAAGAGACATTTCCACTTCTAGTTAGCCTACTCATGCCTTACTGAATTTTTTTTTTTTTTTTTTTTTCTCCTTTCCTTCCTTCAAACACACCAGAACCCCCTGCCACACTGCTCTGCGAAGCGCCTCAATCAAGCCACAGCCATATCTGATCCTAATTTGCAGTTTGTTACATCCTGGTAAGCCAACTGCAGACCTTCAACCCACTTGAAAAATGGTTGAGAGACAAAGCTAACAGGTGGTTGGAACATGCCATGTACCTCTGCTCCTTTACAGCCATAAAGCAAAGTAGCTGAGGATATTACTATTGTAAAAGAGGCATCTAAAGTGCCCAACACAGCTAATATCCTCTGATAAGAGACTCATACTGAGCCAGCAAGAGAGGCAGCTCAAAGATTCAGCATTACTATTTTCCTGATGCATCCATGTCTCAGAAGTTTGCAGCAAATGAATGTCATTCTCGAGCATACTGTTAGGAAAGATTGCTTAAAATTAATTAGCTTAGTAACAATGGCCTGTCATTATGCTACTAAGTCACCAGCATGAGCACATAAGTTACAGTGACAGCTCAAGGTATAAAATAAGTACCTTTATATTGAAATTTGCAAAGTGCCTAGCAGTCAAATGCCAATCTATTCACTTTTGGTAATACTGCATAGTTTCTTCTTAATAGGCTGCTCCAAACTCCCACACAAAGATGTGACTTATTTTACTACAGAGAAGTCTTTCTACTTCATACACTGACCGTGCCCAAATTTAGAAAGCTTTTTAAAGTGTATTTAAAAAAGCATACAGCATTCATTCATTCAATGTCAAGTTGAATGTGAGATTTAGAACATGACATTAGGAAAAGCTGAAGGTAATGGAAAACAAAAATTCTCTCTTGGGTGACTTACCTAGGGATGCATGATAAGCTTAAGGTAAGGACCGAATTCTGAGTGGCAAGAACATCAGCAGTTCCCACATTCAGCACTTTATAAGATTTCCCCAGTAGAGAAGGAAATAGTTATTGCTATAATTATTTCATAGTTCCAGTCAGCTGCGTTCAGTTGTACCGTTATATTCCAATGGCAGGAAAATGGAATACAGTAAACTATAAATATCTGTCAGAATTCCTTTGAAAGGACAACAGTTAATTGCATAGCTTGATCTCCTGCCGTGCAGAGCTTGCATTTCAGGTTAGAAAGGTACAGATTGTTATTGATTTAATTCTCTTGAAACATGTGTGGTATAAAACTGTTCAGAAGACTTACGGGGGAGAAATATATGCTTCCAAAGGAAGTTCTATAGCACAAGATTGTGGTGGGCTACCTTCTTGTAAAATGCTTTCTGAAATTCAATACACCCCCTTCCAAAGGCCCTCGCAGTCCCCTCATAAATTGAGGCTCCTTGCTTCCTTTGCAGAAGAGAAATTAAATCAGTGAATCAGATGAAAAACAACAAAAGATTAGCAATAGTATGAGGCACATGCAAAAAATAGTCCTCTGTGTTAAGAATAATTCAGTCCTTATTACACACTCATTTTAACAGTGAGTGATCCATTTCAATCTTTCCTGTTTTCCTTTTATTTAGCTTCCAGTTATACCTTTCTCTTTGAAAAATGATTCCAGGCAGCAAAGCCAACATTTTAAGTATTATATTCTCCTAAATATCTTTGAATCCACTTATGATTTAGCTCATGTGAAGTTGGTCTGACCACCCAAAGACATTAGGACATACAACTGTGAAGTGATTTGTTAAACCTTGTCCATTCTAGGAATAAATTCCCTATCATAGCGACTGACAACAGTGAGGGTAAAGCCCTGTTTAACACTTGTCCAGCTCACCTACTTTCCACACAGGGTAACTTGACCCAGTATAAATTATAAATCATTGTGATTTTGCCAGTCTACATTTGTGTTTAAACTGCTGCTGGTACAGAGAGCTAAAATCCCCAATACAGAGAAGCCTTTATTAGCAAGCTACATATATACTAGTAAACTCCTTGCTTCTAGATACTGCAATTAAGATGACACATCTTCCTGATGGTCGCTTTAAAGAGACAAAGTATTAACAGAGGAAATACTGCAGAAATGTTTTAGCACCTGTTTATCATAAGTAGCTGACCACGTGTTAAGTTACATTTGCACACCCTGCCAGCCTTTATTAGGAGAGCTCTGGAAGTTGTAGATTGCCAGATATATCTTATCCGACATAGTTTTTACTGGCTTTCCCCACAGTTTCCAGGCTTAGAACAGAAAAACATATTTACAGTCTTAATTATCAGGTTTCCCAAGGTGGGTGGGTGTTTTTTTGTGTTTTTCTTGTTTGTTTGTTTTTGTTTTGTTTGGTTGTTGTTTTTTTTTTTTTTTTTTTAGAGTTTTTCTTTTCAACTGTTAGCTGATTGATAATATACACTGAGAGACTAAAATGAAATGTATCACTTTAACAAATTTAGGAGTAAAATGAGCACAACCTACAACACACTTGGAAACCCAAGCAACTTCTATCCAAAGAAAATTTCCAACCGTTGCAATGGTTGCACCTAGTAAAAGCGATTGAGAAAATTTTCACCTTTATTCACCCCTAAATACCTTGTACTGCACGATGCATTGAGCACTGAAGAAGGTGGCTATACACTAGCAGTGTTCTAAAAGCAAGTAAATGAATCATTAAATAGATCACTGAACCAACAGGATTTAAGCATACCTAGTCAAGCAAGACATAATATTAGCTACTGATCATTATGCTGCGGGGCCCGACAACAGACACGGCAGTTTTCAGGCTTTACACATGTGAGGCAAGAGGCAGCGCGTACCCTGCAAGGCTGACAGCCTCCTGAAATCTGACCCATGCGTATGCAAATCCCTGGGCAGAGAGCATCAAACTTCATAAGGCTGCAGGCAGGAGTCGGAGCCTGCCCACATGGAACAAGTTCGACAGCTAGAACCTGAGGGGGATCAGACAGGCAAAAAATACAGGCAACAACTTCGGTAGGAGAAGGGTGGGGAAAGTTTTACCAAGATGAAGTAGGCAAGAAAGAATCTCTGGAGGAGAAAAAAAAAAAAAATTAGAGAGAGATTTAAGATAACAGACAGTAACAGCAGACAGGATGCAAATGGGGAATTCTTCCAACAGATTTTTACCACACAGGATCTCAGGAAGCATTCGTGCTCACTACTGCACAGGTGAGGAAGACAGCCTACTGAAAAAGTTATGGGAGAAGAGTACTGGGGGTTTGTCCCTCTATCTCCATTTCCCCAGCTTAAAATAAAGATAATAACATCCTGTCCTGAGACAATTTCAGGAGCTAAATAGAGCATTACAGTCAAGTAAAATTAACCTATTATTATTAACTATCACCTTCTCTCACACATGGTATCAGATGAAAAAGATGGTTACTCTGGAGAAAAAAAAAAAGAGAGCGTCATAAGAACTACCATTCACATTACTATTACCCATAAAAAACATAAACCATCAATATCTGACTAGTGCAGACAGACTTGAACTCCTTTTCTTACTAAAATTCCCTCCCCTCTCCTTTGCCTGCTCAGAACAGAAATGGGCGATCCCTCTCTCACGCACTGGCTGCACCGCAGCCGAGACCCATGAAAACCCCCCCACCCATGCCATGCTCCCCCCACAGCTGCCTGGCAAGGAGGCTGAGCACCCTAGAGCCACCCCAGCAGGGCTGGGGGACTGCCCCCCCGTACCACCTCCTTTGTGCCTTCCCAGGCCAGCAAAATCACCCCCCTGTCAGCATATGGAAGCAGTTAGTAAGCGAGGGGAGGGTCAAACCCAGCCCTCTACACATTGATTGCAAGCACACACTTTCTCCCAAAGGCAAAAAAAAAAAAAAAAAAAAAAGTGTACTTGAACCCTTAAACCAGATAGACTGAAGCTGATTTATTGGGGTGATTTAGATCTGTTAGAACAAATTTAATTTTGAATACAATTTTATATCAATTAACAGAGTCTCACAAGTGTAGTCATTAAGGAATCTCTTTCCAAAACCAAAGCCAAATATTCAAGATTTATGAGACCGACTTGCCATATTGGAAGTAACTAATTATTCGTAATGAGTCTTTGTACTCTGACAGTGATTATGTATTTTCAGAGCAAATGACCATGATGAAGCAAGTGATAAAGGCAGCTCATGTTTGTGGAAGGGATACCAAGCAGTTAATGCCTGATCATTTTAGCAAAGTATTGGTGGTGCAGGGGGGAGAAACAACAGAAAACAGCTAAGACGAGCGACTCAAAAACCAGCTTATTTAACATCTTAAAGTATGATCTGGTGTGTTTCAGAACGGAGATGAAAGCCTGTGGTCTCTTTTTATTGTTTGAAGCAATTTTGTATTCAGTTTATTTATTCTGACCTCTTGGTTGTCCTTCCACCTTGGACATGATAGCCTTTAACAGAGCAAGGCCTCGCAGATTTAGCTTGCAGTGTTTGCAACAGACTGAGGAGTACGTTTGGGTTGAGAGGAACAACACAGATTTGGGTCCTGATTCTCATTTGCACTGAAATTTCTTCACCTTGGTCTGATGGTACAAGGCAGGTAAAGTATTATAGCAGCCCTGCTTCCAGCTCCCCAGGATGAAGGAAACATCTCTGGATTACTCTGCTTTGATTAAAGTCCCTGGGAATCTGAAAATGGTAGTTAGACAGGGACTAGGTAGATTTTCACATTGCCTCAGGCTACAGAGAATACAAAAGCACTGCCTTTCTCCTCTTTTCATAACTTCCAGTCCTGCCCCAGACACAGGAATAGAGTAATTGAGAACAAAGTCCCTGTTCCAGTGCGGTGTTCCAGTGCCAGGGAGGTTAATGTCCAGGGGCAGGCTCGTGGCGAGAGCAGTGCCATGTTTACTGCTATGGTAGCTGCCGTTCCGATGCTGTACTCACTCAAGCTACGAACAAGGGTCTAATTTCTGATCCTCAAAAAGCAAAGGCATAGCAAGTTGGTCATTAAAATCTGCAGCAGCATGCATGTGATTAAAATGTTAATGTCAATATTGTAATCAAGGTCTGACTCACAGGACAGCTGGTAAGAGACTTGATCTGTATTGCTTAGCCCCAGTCACCTGATGCAGACCAGGGTTACAAAAAGGTTGTGCCCAGCACATGGCAGGGATTGGCATTCACTGGCTCGTGTGGCTAGCTGTAGGCCGGGTGCTGAAAAGGGAAAACTCTGATCAACCACAGGCGCCATATCGATAAGTTCAGCTACACCTGGACGCCAGCAAGAGGAAAGCTTTTCCATAAATTTCCTTGGCATCACCTAAGCTGCAGCTCTGTTGCAAAGGTGCTCGAGTGTCTCCTGTCCATGCACAGTGCTGCTGCTAGGTTGTCCTTCTTCCTTGTCTCACTGGCCCATCTCTTCTGCTTCTTTTCGAATTTTCTGTGTTAGTTTCTATCTAGCTGAATTTTATCCATTTAAGCCTGTGGTAAATTTTGCCTGGTGTTGTCTAAGCACCGAAAGAGCTACAGTCTGCAAAGCTTCTTTTCAGTAAATTCAGGATTAATGAAGAAGGCCTCTCTATTGTTGGAATGTCTAATACAATTATGAACTGAATGAACGGACTAGGCAGCAGTGGAGGGCTCCCAGGTTCGTGGCAGGGAATTGTCTGTTTTAACATCCATCTGTTTTCATTCCCTCTGATCCATTATCATTCACCTAGAGTTAAAACATGATGAATATCATTGTGCAGAAAGCCATTTGATGCTGGGGGGAAAAAAAGATCACTGTAGGTCTGCCTTGCATTGAAAATGTGAAATTGCCTTGGTGGGAGGAAAGGCACAATTGATTCAGAGATGCTGTTTCAAATGAGGCATCTTTTCATATGGGGCTGTTCGATTTTGTGAATTCCTTTCGATGACTTTTCTGCTTTGTCTTTCAACAAAAATATACATATATACAAAATAGGGGATAAGTATGGATAACCATAAAGCTGCTGAATTTGTGGAGTTAACTGAAAAAACACAACTGTGTTCACAACTTTCCCCAGAAGGCACCTTCGGTTTATGTTCACAGTGACATTAAACTCCTGTACGTAAACACGTAAGCGGGATGAGAATCTTGATGACCCTGTTGACAGGAAATAAAGAAAAGAACTTTACAGGCAATTTCCACTGTCCTTGTTGGTCAGCAAATTTGGACGTGAATGAAAAAAAGAGAACTAGAAATGCATATTAATGATGGAGGACCTAAAGCACAACGGGACTGAAATGAGCGCTACCAAGAGAAACTTAAAAATTCCCCAGTTTATCTTTTCTAATGACCTACCCTTATGATGTATTTGTAAGCAACACAAAAATTACCTTGTAAATTAAAGGACAGGCTCACAAATGTGAAAATAGCTTATTGAACTCAGTGTAGGTGCTCTTTTCTAGAAAGTGACCCTTAAAATATTGGTAAAGGAAATACAGTCGTTAAGCTCAATCCATTGTTTAACTGGGTATATCTAAACTCCAGATCTTTCATTAACAACCATCCCCTGGATCTTGGTTATAGCTTTAAAATACGGTACATCTAAAAAAATATATAGTACTGTCCCTTAAAGAAACAAGAGGAGAGAAAACACCACACTGGAAACCCACAGTCCAGCAAAACCCACGGCAGATAACTGCCTGACTCCCCACTAGCCTCTAATTACCCGAGGAAGCGGCTAGACTTAGCTATCTTCCTTGTTTAATTGGCACGCAAAAGATTATAGGATTTTATTAGGACACAAATGATACCGATACAAATGTGATTGAGGCATGCAATGCATGACTGACTATTTGCATTAAGAGGCTTTGTACTACACATGGGATTTCTACCTTTGGCTTTAAATTGCTTAAATTTAAATGACGTCTCTATGCTACATTTTAAAAGGATGATAGTTATTTTAGCTGTTGTTTAAGTAAGGTAGGGCAAAGCTGTCGCCAGACATCAGAAGCCTTTCTAAAACAGCCTGTTGGGGCCAGGTGGAAGGAGGCTAATTTTCGACCGCTCTGTTATTACAGCTAGACCAGGAATATAAGAAAACTGAGGAAAAGGAGGCATTGTAGTCCCCATGTCACAGGCTCTGACGGGTGTGTTGAGGCACCCAGCTACCAGCCTGCTGCTGCGGGGGCCGCTGGCCTGGGAAAGCCACCATCCCTGGTGATGATTGAACTGGAACACAAGTGGGAGCAGGTGGCAGGAGACTTTTTTGGCTTCCCTTCCTTCCACGGCTCCTGCTAACACTGCATCTACTTCATAGATTTTTTTTCTTCCCCCTGCTTATTTATGAAGCTCAGTGGACTTCTTTAGGTTTTATTTCACAATATCTTTCTAACTTCTCTCATCCAGAACTGGAGGCTACCCCCCGGGGAAGGCAAAAGCAGCCGAAGTCATAAGGAATGAAGCCAAGTCAGCCAAATGGAGCAAAGCCAGCCACACACAAGGAAGGGAGTACCCCAGAGTGATGGTAGCGTGCGGTAATATCTGACTGAGTGCAATAAAAGATAACAGGAGGATTAGGTCCTGCTACCATTGGGATCAGTGGGGCAGCCAGCACTCTGCGCGGGGGCCGTGGTCCAAGCACACCTCCCACCGCGCTGCCCCTGGGGCTGGGCGCTGCACAGCCGCTGCCTCGGCCACCAAGCCGGTCCCCTCGCCGGGGAAGTGCCCAGGGACCGAGCCCCAGCCGAGGCCATCCTGGAGAGAGGGCCCAAACCAGCAGGGAACCAAGAAGGGAACTGCAGCCTCTTCCTGCACTGCAGAGCCCGAACGAAACCTCAGCACGGTGGACGGCAGGGAGTAATGAATGGGAAAGGTCTCCCGCCTCCATCTCCACGACCCTGGCCTTCTCCCACTGCCCCTTGTAGCTGCTCCGTGTCCCACCTACAGCTCTGGCTGCCTTGCTCCTCCACCCCCGAACCCTCATCATCAGCTGCCCCCCAACTTGTCCCTCAACCCCCAGATTGTTCCCTGACTCATCCCTCAGTTCTTCCTGTCCCTCAGCTCCTCCTGCGCCCCTCAGGTTGTCCTTAATTTCCAACTCATCCCTCAGCTCATCGTTGAACCCCCACCTCATCCCACAGCTCATTCCCATCCCTCGCTCATCCTTTGACCCCCAACCTGCTCCTCAGTCCATCCCTCACCCCTTGCTTCATCGTTTAACCCCCAACCCATCCTGCAGCAAGTCCTTGGTCCTACTGCTTGTCCCCAGGTCGTGTGTGTGTGTGTGTGTGTGTGTGTGTGTGTGTGTGTGTGTGTGGCCCACCCCCGTCCCCTCCACCCGTTCTTCGACCCCGGTCAGCCCCTCTCGCCGCCCCGCGGGTCTGCTGGCGGTGCCCCCCCCCCCCTCCATTTCCCAGGGGCTCAACCGGCCCCGTGAGGCGAGAGCAGGGCAAGGCGGGGTGGGGGGGAATGCGCCGGGCCCGTGGCAGGAAGCAGCTGCGGGAACCGGGCCGGGGGAAAACTTTTCCCGGCGGCGGGGGCGGGCGGCGGCAGCTTCTCGTACCCCCGCTAAGGCGAGGCGGGAGTGTGTGTGTGTGGGGGGAACACGGTGGCGCGGCGGGGCGAGAAGGAGGAGGAGGAGGAGGAGGAGGGAGGAGGAAGGGGGAAGGGGGGGGGCCGGGGGCACGGCCGGGCCTGCGCCGGGGAATGACGCGCAGCTGGCAGCCCTGCTCATGCGCGGCCGGCCGGGCGGTGCTAGCGCCGCGTCCCAGCTCGGGGAGAATGGGGCGGCATCCGGGCAGCGCCGACTGAGCCGCTTCTGGGGGCCGGGGCTGCGCCGCGCCGCGCCGCGGGCGGCCGGGCTGGGGCTGGGCGGGCGAGCGCCGATCCGGCAGCGGGCGGCGGCGGCGGGGGCGCCGCGCCGCGCCGGCGGGGGGCTGCGAGCCGGCGGCGGCGCCCGGCGAGGAGGGGTCGGCGGCGGCAGCGGGCGGCGGCGGCGGCGGGCGGCGGCGGGGGCTGCCCAGGGATTGTCTCGCTCGCTCCGCGGCAAGAAAGTTGGGCGGCGAGCGCGGCGGCGGCGGCGGCCCCCCCGGCGCGGTGCGCGGCGGCCGGAGCGGGGCCCCGGAGCGGCGCTGCCCCCGGGGAGGGGGCGCCGCGCCTGGATTATCCCGAGCTGGGTCGAGCCTCCTGGATCTGCCTCTCTCCTCCGCGTCGAGTGAAGCCGAGGTGTCCTCGTCCTGATCCAGATAGATTCCCCCCCCCTCTCATTTTTTTTTTTTTTTTTTTTTCCTCCCCTCCTCTTCCCGTCTCTGCTTTTTTGGGGGGGTGGGGGGGGGGGGGGGGCGGGGGGGTGGAAATTTGTCAAGGTCATTCCGTGGATTTAATATTTTTTGTGTGTGTGTGCCGCTCGCCCCACCGCCACCCAGCCTTGCTCTGTGGATTATCATCGCCCTGGATCCGAGGGTCTGAACAGCAGGATTTTTTTGTTGTTGTTGTTGTTGATGATGATTTTTTTTTTTTAATTATTATTATTTTTTAAGGGCTCCGGGGTTCGGAGAGGGGAAGCGGTGAGTTGGAGGGGGGCGACTTTTCTCTCCCCCCCCCCGCGCCCCCCCGCCCCCAAACACCCCCCCCCCCCCCCGCGCCCGGCCTTCTCCTTTTTTTTTTAAAAATTATTTTTATTATTATTATTATTATTATTATTATTAAATATCATTTTTTTTAAAAAGAAATTTTGCTTCTTCTTCGGCAATGGATGGGAAAATCCGGCAGAGCCGGAGGTCGAGGTCGCAGCGGGACCGCGTGCGGCGGCGGGAGGCGGCGGCCCGCGACCCGCGGAACCAGAGCCCTTCCTCGGGCTCCGAGAAGGAGCCGAGCCCCGGCAAGGAGAACGGCGGCCAGAACTGCACCGCCCCGCGGGGCCCGCCGCCCGCCGCCCGCGCCGCCCGGCCCCCGCGCCGCCGCCGCCGCGAGTCCAGCTCCCAGGAGGAGGACCTGATCGATGGCTTCGCCATAGCCAGCTTCAACACCCTGGAAGCCCTGGAGGTAGGAGCGGAGGGGGTCCGGGGCGGGGGGGGAGGGTGGGGGTGGGGGTGTTTTTCCCGCCTGCGGAGCGGGGGTTGAGGCGGCGGTGGGGGGGAAATGGAAGAGAAGGGGGGGGGGGGATATTTAAAAAAAAAAAAAAAAAAAAGGAAGCGCGGCGCTTTCAGGCTGCTGAATTTTGCAAATAGCAATTAATGTGCATTAATCCTGGTGTCAGCCCGGGAGGGATCGCGGGGCTGCGGGCGGGAGGGTGGCGAGCCAGCCCGGGTGCTCGCAGCCCCGCTGGCAACTTGCTGCAGCCCCCCCCCCCGCCCCCCCTTTCCCAGCCCCGCTTCTCTCTCCGACTCCGGCTGGTGTTAACTGTCACTTAGGGCTAGTCAAATGTTTGTTTGGGGTTTTAATTGGCTGGCGGAGGGCTGCAAAATATTCCTGGCGTGTTGGGATGGTCCGGTATTGTTGTGAATGGTGGAGCTTCCCCCTCCCACCCTCCTTCCTTCCCCCCACCCCCCCCGCCCCCCCTCCGGCTCGAGGAGTTTGTGTTTGCATTGCCAAAATGTTACTTTATCTGTCTCCGGAGATTGTTAGCAAATGGCTAGTGTTTGACATTTTGTCGAAAAGAGATGTTTAAATGGATAATAATCCCTTGGTTGTAATTCCCATTTTTGAAGTAATTGAACAAATTCTTCATCTCTTGTTGACTGTACATATTTTTCTGGTGTTAATAGGCTGGCAAAAAATATTGCTTGTCTAACTTATTACAAACAATATTTGCTGAGCAAATACTGCCTGCCTTGTCTGAGCTAAGTTAAGCAGAGCAGGAAATTTAATATTTTCAGAGGGGCATTGACAAACTAAGACTTTGGCTTTTGATTTTTGTTTTGTTTGTGTACGAGAGGAAGAAGTGAATTGTTGAGAGAAAGCACCTAACAAGTCGCTTGATGGGTGTAATAACTTGAATTCCCAGTAAATATGAGCAATCCTGATGCCTTTACTCACTTTCTTTGACACACCGTGGTAAAAACGTGGGCAAAGTTTTGGGTGCTCTTCCTACTTCATATTTCCTGTCGCTTGTGTATCTGTCTGTTAACACACGTTACAGTGACGAAGGGTTCTGTGCAGGCTAATGAATGATCTCAGATTTGCCCAGGGATCTCTAACATCTTTGGCTGAGATTTTGAGATCCCATTTTGTTTGTGGGCTTTGCTTCTCCCCAGCCCACCCCTCCTGCCACGCAGGCCTCTGGGCTCTGGTGGCATCGTGGCTATCGGGAGTGTTTTGCTCACAGAACCAACTTCTCCAAGTCCCAGAGATGGTGTCAGCGGTGGCCTTGGCCATCTACCCTGGTGTCAGGGCGGTGAAGCCTTTGCTTGGGGACCCTTGGCTTCTGCTCGGGAGGGCAGTTTAGCGCAGCAGTCCCTCAGCAGCACTAAGGCATGTAGGTAACAGAGAGGGAAGGTGGTATGTGTCAGCTCGGTGGTCGCTATTCTTTGGCCTTTCACAACATCATTTGTGGGGTGTTGTCCTAACAGGAAAGCCATCTACTTTGTCTATGCAGACCTGATAATAAGTGAGCAGTCTGCTTTCGTGTGCCTCTAAAACAAGCGGTAGAGCTGCCTATATATATTTTTTTTTTCCTTGGGTATGCTCTTAGTCAAATATGCATCAGTAGATAGGTCCAATTAAACCCCTGAGTCTCTACTGAGCTGTCAGTGAAGAAAGTAAAATTCATCTTCCTGCAGAAATTTTCTACCATGATGAGCACATTATCAGGAAATAGAATTCAAATGATAGTGCAGTCCCCCCAGGGCTGATGGGGAAAACTCTGGGTTTTTCGAATGGGATAAGCCCTGTTATCAAATGAACCAAACCATAAACTTGATAACACAAGGACAGAAGGTGACCTTAAACTTCTGCAGCCCCAAAGTACATCTGTCTGTGAAAGCACTTGTGGTTTTTTTTGTTTGTTTGTTTGTTTTTTTTTTTTTTAATATATATATGTCTTTATGAAACTGTCGCTCCTCAGACTTGCAGAATACTACAGTATTTCAATACCACCTGAAATTAATTGATTTCTACTGTGTTTACCAGCATGCAGGAGAACGTGTGCATCTCAGCATCTTGGGCGGTAATTGGCACCTCAGAGGGAACAGTGTGAGCAGAATTCACATGTTTCTTTCAGGCACTGAACTAGGTAGTGTGTTATATTTGAGGTCATCAGAGAGCCCTGGTGATTGTGTACCTTTTGTAAATCCCAGTAACACTAAAAAAGAGAAAATACTCTGCACTGTGTAGATTTTTCCGTGCAGCGCTGATTTTGACCATGGGTGATGTCTGGCAGATTTGGTGCAGCAGCAAGAGAAGGGGATTAAGGCAAAACTACTTTAAAGGAGTATGTGTTCATGTAAATGACTGAAATGGCAAGGTCATTTTGTCTGGTGTGGAGCCGTGTTCTCTAGTGAACTTGACTGCAACAGGTGGTTTTCTTCTGCTTTGGAGAAGATTTGTATTTTAGTGTGTATTTGTTTTTTAAGAGTACTTAAAATCTGCTGTGATGATATTTTGAAAATAAGAATTTAAACCTTCTATGTCCATGAGTGGGGAGAAAGAACAGAAATGGGTACGCAATTTAGGGACAGTACGGAACTAAGAAAGTCTAGTTTCTTTAATTTCTAATCCTAAAAGGAGCTTTTATTGCATATGTGGTAGTTCATTGTGTTCCTTTCTTGTGTTCTTCTAGGTTTGTCACTTGATGTTACATTGATCTGTAATTATGTTTAATAGGCTAGCTAAGCTTTGGGCTTCCCCTTGGAAATTAAATTTCTCAGTGGCTAGGCAGAACTTAATGGTAGAAGCATTTGGGAGAGGTAAGGTGGTTTTTTGTTTGTTTTTTTCTTTTCATCTCAAAATATTGTGAATTTCCCTTCCCCACTAAAGAAAATTCTCACCACTGGTGTTCCTGTAAATAAAGCATGCTTTACAGAATAGAGATAGGTGGTGTGTATATATATAGATATATATATTCTTCCTTCTTGTTGACCTGAGGGTACAAGTAGTTAAGCTTAATACTGAGAGATGGCTCTTTGCTGTGAATTTGAAGCATTCTGGACTTTGATTTAACTCCTATGGTAGTGTTTCCTTTGGTAGTTGTCATCTGAAAATATTGCACCTTCTGTCAGTGATACTTGTGACTTGACTTACAGATCCCCTATCCTACCGTCTTTCACGTGAAGACAGCGTTGATAAATATATATATATTTTAATTAAGGAGAGGAAAACAAGAAAATAACAACCCACAGATAAACCAGCAGCAGCCTCTTTCTGTGCATTCAGCCTTCCCCTGAATTTTCTTGTATAAATCCGGCTCCAACTCAGGTTACATGCAGCTGATGTGTGTGTGGTGGTATGTTTTGTGTTTTTAATACCCAGCCACCGAACATGACTTTGGAGTTAACAACCTGGAAACTTAGTTTACCCTGACCTGCTGGCTTGAGGTGATCAGGGAGATGGGTGGCTACTGGGAAGCCATCAGGTGATGGTGCTGCCCAGGAGATGGTTCCCATGCTGGGCTCAGAAAAGCTGGCGGGCTGAGAAATGGGGGATTTCTCACCGCCTTCCGAAATGAATGGTATGTATGTGAGCATGTGTGTATATTCATTACGTTCAGCCGAAGCTGCTAATTATTCTTGAAGGTGATTGGTGAATCAGAGCGAGAGAATCTAAATGAGTGAGTCGGTAGTTGAGGGCTCTCTCTGATCATAGCTGTTCCTTTCAAGTATGAAAAACAGCGCTAAAAGGGAACTTCATCAGAATGTTAATGAATGCGATCTTTGAGAGCAATTGTTCTCCCAAAGTAGTTGGAAAGACAAGGGGTTGTGTTTTCTTTTTGGCTGTTGTTTATCGTTTTTACAAATACCAGCAAAGCTTTGGAATGCTGTATGGAAATTTTAACTTTCCGGTGGGGAGGGGGGGGGGGGAGGGTGTGTGTGTGTGTGTGTGTGTATGTTTTTTTTAGGAATGTTTAACTTATTTATAGAGTCCTGTGGAGAATCCGCTCACAAATGTGCGTGGAGTGATGCGTTGTACAGAAGTAGATCCCCGAGCTGAAGAGTCAGACCTTGACTTTGTGCACATCGTGTTGAAGTGGTGATGCTGCCCTTACAAGCTGAGATAGGGCCCAGCTGCATCTGGTCACAGACCCTAAGGAGATTAACACTTTGCCCACTCTTACTTTTGGTCGTATCCAGAGGTGAGGTTTGGCAGAGCTAAATCGCGGTTCCTTCTCTGCTGTTTGCCCTTGAGTGTAGCAGAGCTTAGAAGGCCTAATGGTGATAGTAGACTTCTGGACAGAATCCATAAGTTCTTCAGCTGTTATCTTGATAAGGCTGTTTTCACATGTGTGTTGTACACTGTGCTGTTACTGTTGCTCTGATCTCTCATTGATAAGAAAACCAGTGTATTTAACTGCAGCTTCCTGTTCCAAAGGTTTTGTTCTAGTTCCACTGACCTAGCTATGTAGCTTCTTATTTATTGTCATATCTCTCTATAAGTATTTTGCAGCTTAGTTTTCTTCATAGCTAGTCTTGTGTTTTAAAGCAAGTTTTTAGATATTTAAGTGTTTTTCTCTTGTACTTAATTGTCAAGTGATGGTGTATCAAGTTAGTGTTTCTGATGGCCATTTATTCCTTTAAAAAAAGTGGTTTTAACCTCAGGAAAGCTAATGATTTTCTGGATGGTGCTCTAAAGGCTCTAAATGCCTTTTGGTTTTCCTGAAGGCTTGTTACTCTGCATTGATTTGTTCTCCTAGCTGTTGATTTTTTACATCTTGTCCAAAGCGGGTACTTAAGGCATTTTTGTTGTTGTTAAGGAATAAGAGGTGGTTAATGCAGAGCTAAAACAAAGGAGTGAGCTCTGGGAAGCCTGAAGTATCTGCTGAGTCGGGCCAGCAACCGAGGGCAGCTCGGGTCTCTGCAAACCACAGCTGCGTGGCGGGCAGGGGCGAGGAAGGGTCCAGCTCTTCAGTTGGAGCTGGAGCTCTCTGCCTCATCAGTTAAACAAACCTGTTGGGATCAAGGGGTGTATTGCGCACAGGAGAGTGAGCTGCGCAACAGGAGTGATGGGGTGTGCAGCCGGGCCAGGGCACCGCTGGGGCGTTTGACGTGGCTGCGATGGCATCGGAGAAAGAAAATGGCTTGCTTACCTGAGACTTGGCTGTGAAAGTCCCAGCCAAGCTCAGGGGTCACCCTCATCCCTACCTGAGGTCTTATTTTTAGCTCAGTCTGCACTCAACCTTGTTTGTCTGTTTTGTTTTTTTTTTTTTTTTTTTTTTGAAAGACCTCTTCATATCTTACCAATTTTTCTAAAATAGCTTCCTGGAGCATAACTGCTCAGCCTTTCTGCAGTGGTCTGACACCTGGGGTAAAACATGAGATAAAGCTTGCTGAAATGGCAAGTGGACCAACCACTGCAGAGAAATTAAGAAGATAAATTATAATTAATTTTAAAAAATTAATATCATATTTAAGAAATATAAGGTATTCTGTATTGCACAGATAAGATTTTTTTTATAAAAGTGATATAACAAAACTAGTGTTCCACTTCACCCAAATAATAGATGATACAGGATCCAAATTAATGTTTACTTGCAGTAGTGTATTTGACTTCTTGTCTAGTAAGAGCTGAAAACTTTACTGTCTTCTCAGTGTGCTAAAAAGATTAACTTTTCATCATTTATCTCCCATTATTTCCCAGAATGAGATGGACTATTACAATGTTACTTTCTGGGAAAATAACAGTGAACAAGGGCGAGGGGTATGATGAGATCAGCCTGGCGTATTTCACTTTGTTTCTTTGATAGAGTCCTGCTTGCTCTGCAGAAGGGCTGATGTATTGCACAACTGTACCTCTTTAAAAATTCATATAGGTACAGAGTTATAATACCCAGGCTGGAGACCTGTTATAAAGGTTTAGGGGATTTTTTTTTTTTTTTGTTTTTTTCGTTCTTGGTATCCTCTGTTCAGCTTTCTGTTTCTTGGTGCAAGGTGTTGAATTCTCCAGGCACAGCCACTGCAAGCTGTTCCCCCTGCTTCAGGCTTAACTAGACCTGGTAGGCTTTGCATGTGTATAGATCCTAAACCTGTGTGCACCTTGGCTGCGGAAAATGCTACTGAAATGTGCTTATTGCTGCAGTTTCTCTAGCTTCTGGTCTTTGTCCTGGTGATTTAGGGTGTGGGGAACCCAGAGTAGCTCATCTGGGCTGCAACAAGTACTGGAGAGCAAACAGTATCAGCAGAACTGAAACACTGTGTTCTGCTTGATGCAATCTTTCTCTTTTTTTTTTTTTTTTTTTTTTTTTTAAATAAAGATTTGAAATACAGTAGGTAGGATGTGTATCTTGGTATCAGTTGGGAACATCCAGCTATAAGTGAGAACAATTTCCAATTCACTGCGTTTTAATGCCTCCAGTTTATCACGGTAAAGGTATAAAAGAGTTTTATGTAGGTGAAGTGGCTCTTGCTGTTTAAATATCTTCTGGCTCTGCTGTGTTCAGCACAATGGGGGCTGTGACCGCTCCAGCCATGCTCCTTGCACAGAGGAGTTGGAGCACTATTTTACCGGCCCTGTTCCATCTCCTTGAAATATAGTCTCTTTTCCAAAACTAATGAACTATTAAGAATACTGTTCAGATGCTGAAAGGAGAATGAGTCTTTATGTTATTAATCCAAAATGTTTAAAATGGAGGAGAGAGTTAAACAGCTTCCGAGCTGCCTAGGCAGAACGCAGCCTGCGTTTAGTTGTTGGTCCAGTTCCTCTGGTGCAAGCAATTGGGAAAGCTGGGCAGGTACCAAGTGGGCGGGCTGCAGGGCGCTCTCACCCTGTGCCCAGCCAGGCCAGCAGATGTGTGGAGTCCTAATGACAGGCAAATGGGTGCATGTCAATTTTTGTAGCTTAATTATTTTGTACTGAGTGACTGGATCCGAAGTTCAGAAATACCTGGTGAAAAGGAGTGCCGGGACAGCTATGTACATAGTGCTTGCATGATCTAAGATGGATGGAGAGCATTTCCTTTGTAGCTCTGTCTTGCTTCAAGCCAAAAAAGGGACTAAACTTGAACAAAAGTTGCATCTGCAAGGTCAGTGGTTGGCATGGATAAGGGGATTGAAGGGATCAAAATGATTTCCCTGCACTACTGGCTGCAAAACATGGGCTTATGGCACCATTCCTGTCTCTCCCTTTGTGCTCAGAGCAAAGCTTTTTTAATCTTGTATTGGCTATCTATAGTTGTGCTACACAAACATGGCAATTTGAAGTCAAATGTTCTATTTTGGGGACTGCCGGGCACTGTCAGCAGGGCAAGGGAGCTGCTCTTGGGCTCCTCTCCTGTCGCCAAAGTTGGCCTTTGCTCTCTTCTGAGCAGGTTGTGATTGAGAGGCATTCAGAGGAAAAAAAAAAAAAATGTATAGTGTACTTGTAGCTGTAGTCTAAACGTGAAGCTTATAGTGTTTGTGGTGGGATATCATTGCATTATCTTCCTCTTCAACAGATGTTCTTTCTAGCTTCATAAAAATATGACTGTAATTGTTTGTTTGTTTGTTTTTCCAATTTTAAATCTAGATTGATTTACTCTCATTCTAGCATATCCCTGATCTAGGCTGTACTTAGTGAGGAGATGCTTAGGTTAGGAGGAAGCATGCAGCCCAAGTTGGGAAACAAGTGATAATTTAGGGCTTCTGGCTATTCAGTGGGCTGCTGACGGACACCAGGCTCATCCATTTAACCCCTCCTGTTGGTTAGTGAGGCTGCAGTTTCTTTCCTCGTAGCTCTTATTTGTATAGAGCAGCTAAAACCCCAGAGAGTGTTAAGGAAAGAAATGTCTCAAACCTTAGCTGATGCACCTGATGTCATTGTAATAAATGTATTATTGCTGTTGATTTTTTTTGGTGGCTCATAAATGTCTCTTGCACTGCTGTTGAAGACAATGTGCAACCTCTTTATTCCACTTAGCCCGAGCGCATACTTGCACTCAGGGGGAGCAAAAGTCAAGATAATATGCAGCTAAGAGATGTTTACGGAATCAGTCAAACTTGATATAAAATAATTATGGAGTTTTGACAGCTTGTTAATAACTTGCAACCATTGCAAGAAATGGAATTATGGCGTTCTTGGTCCTTGATGGAACCTTGGCATTTCTTTCAGACTGTAAAATTAAAGAAAAAATGTGAAAGCCATTAAAATAGTTGGACGTGGTGCCTGGGAAAATGATGGGCTGCTTAATTGAAAAAATGCTTCATTCTCGTTGAAGTTCATTGCAGTTCAGTTCTGCCCACTTCTCTGTATCTGTAATGGAGAAGGAAGAGGGCTGATTCCCCTAAAATCTGTCTGGGAGAGGGTTTTGGGTGTCACTCAGTTCTTCATCTTATCTGTGAATGAAGTGGAATGAAATCCTAGCGAGCATTAGACATGAGAGAAAAGTCTTGTCACCTGTAATGACTAAAATCCCCTGAAGTGTTGCCAGCATGTACTTTAGGAATCATATAATTATATGATTATTGAAAGAGACATAAAAGACCTCATGGCAAAAACCTTAGAAAGGGAGAGGGAGGGAATCCATATGCAAATGAAGATACACAGAATTTGCTCTCTCTTTTTTTTTTTTTCTAGTTATTTTTCAGTCCAAAGCTCAGTAATTGCTTTTATGGGGATTACTTAATAAAACTGGGGCATGCGAAGGAGGGAGAAATTGTTTATGCCACGTCACAGGGCTGGCTTGCAATCCTATGGAGTTGGAGTAAAAATGGATTTTTAAAAATAAAACTGCAAAGTGGGTTTTCTTATAACAGAAAATATATTTGTTGTAATGTTATCCTACAATAAAAGTGTTTTGTGGTCTGGTGGTTAGCAGAAGGGTCCGGAAGTCAAGATAACGGGGTTTTCTTTCTGACTCTGCCACAAGTTTCCTCTCTGAGCTCTGGGCAAGCCCTTTCATCACCGCCTGTGTCACCTCGGCCGCCAGTGCCATTGCTTGGGTACCCGATGGGAGGTTGGATTTGCCGCTTGGGGAAACTCCTCTGACTCAAGGGAACTGTCTCTCATCTTTCAGCCTGGGTACGCGTAACTTGAAATGTGGGCTGTGTTTGGGCAGGAGGTGATGGGAGAGCCTTGGATGAGAGAGCTGCTCATGCCATCAGTGCTTAGGAGCCACGGCAATATTCCCAGTTTTGCTCTGTTACGGGGTGGGGATGTGCGTGTTCGTGGTTGGGTGCTCCCAGGGATGGGTTTTACGTGGATGCGAGCATGGCGTGCTGCGATGCTGCTCGTGGCTGCATGATGGATGTTAGAGTGGGGAGCAAGTATGTGCACTGGTGTCTTCTGGCCTTGTTTGTCACTCAGGTACCTTTCAGCCAAAGTTGAAATCTGTGTGTGAACTGCTAGTGAAATGTTTCCCCTGTGACCCACCTCAGGTTCACATGTGGTGTATAAGTGTCTTTCATGTGGGATGTACTGACCAGTGTAATGCCCCACCGACCGTGCTATGCTCTGGGTGCCACTGCAAGTGTAAATTTAGTATGAGATTTTCCTGAGCTTTAGTTCTTTATCTACTCTTAGAGTTAAAATACAGGCCTTGACTTTCGGCTCCTTAAGTTCTCCTAGACTTCATCAGTCTTTACTGGTGCTCTGGATTTATAATCTTGCTCCTCATAGAAGCACTCGTTCATGCATTTATTAGGAAATGCTCCTAATGCAGAACAGGCTTGTATCTCAAGAGAGGTTTTGTTGCAAGATAGGCAAAAACCTCCTTCCTTTTTTTTTTTTTTTTCTCAGACTTAACTAAAGCACTCTGTGCATTAAAAAACAAAACAAAACAAAACAAAAAAACCCACAGAAAAAATGCCTACCATACTGCTATTAGTGTCAGGTTACTGAATATTTTGCAAGATCTCTCCAGTAAAAGAGAATACCATTTACTCTGGTGTTGTAGTTTGAAGCTAAATAGTACCAAGTTGTGATATAAGTTTGCTAATGTGATTTTTAGCTGAAAATGACACTGGTTTTCCAACCAGATGGATTCTATAACTCGCCTGCTATCAGCTCATCCATCAAACTCTGCAGATGTCTGTATGTTCATTGTAATGTGCCCATGATAATGTTGATTACACCAAACAAAGAGATAACCCTATTCAAGGTCTATTAAATGCTGTCCAGGCACTGCCGCTCTGCCCTTCTTGGTGTGTGTTTGGTGGTGAGGGGAGTGGGTGGGGGGTTTTGTTTGAGGGCTGTCCCTGCAGGTACCAGGTGGGAGTTTGAAGTTGGGCTGCTTTCTCAGATCCTTTCCACAGCTGTTGAGATGATTGCATCTTGTGTAGAGAGAAGCATTTTGAGACAACTTCGATACAGGCACTTATGTTTCCGATACGATTTGTATTGGGAAGAGAGTTAATGAAACAGAAGTGAGAGCCTCTGGGCTGCACATGGTCTGTAACTTGACTTCATACAGCTCACAACTTTGCTTCCACATCGTTGGATGACATGAAGTCACATAGGGTATCTGACTTAGAAATTAAAATTTTATCTGCATCTAGGCAAAAGTGCTTGCAGGGCTCGATCAGGAAAAGGTTCCTATGCCTGTTACAAAGTTTCCTGTACGAGTCTTAGGCTTTTTGCAAGAAAAGATGATCTTTTTAGCAGCTGTTTGATAGGAGCTTGTCTAGAGCCTCGTGGTAACATCAAACTCGATTGCCTCAGAAAATTAGCTTTTATTTTGGCAGATGTAGGACATGCCATTTCCAAAACAGAGGTTATGAACTGCTGTAACAGGGGCCTATGTAAACTAATGTAATCTCCCAGGTGATACCTCAGATAAACAACTATATGTAGTTTGTTTTCTTGATGGGTTCTCAAGAATTATTTCTGAAGTTGGTCTTTTTTTAAACAAAACCAAAATGTTTACACAAGCTGTTTCCAGACAGAGCATCTTTGGTTTCTTAGCTTCAGCCGTGTTGTGGCACCAGAAACACATTAACGGGCTGTGAAGTCTCTGAGCTGGTTTTCCTCCACCCAGGAGGAGCTTAGGGTTGTCATCACTGGGCTTATGAAGCTCCTGGTCTCTAGGCACGTATTGCTCGTGTTGCAGCTTTGAGGCAAGCCACGCTACTGGATTTTAAGATCTTGAATTTATTTCTCTTGATTATTGAAATCTGTTGTGTTGCTCAGATGAAGCAGGCATGTGTGGATTTCCAGGACAGGAGTGAGGTCTTTGCTGCTTTCCTGATCAGTGTTTCCTGGTCAAAATATATCAGTGGATTTTCTTTACCACTGCCAAAATAAATGCTGCAGACAATCCAGGGCCAGGAATGTCATCATCATTGGGTTACTGAGTTTCTGCCTGAAGGTCAGCTAGCTGTCACTGTTACTAAATAGCTGTTTGCTGATATATGTTTGTGGTCTGCACCCATATACCATGTCTGGTTGCATGTCTTCAGTGTAGTTTTGGAATAAAGCTATGTGGCTCAAACACGGGCATGTTTTGTGATGCTTCTCTGTAACTTTCTAAGATTTGTACAACCTGTAAGGATATTAATTTGACCTCAGAAAGGACAGGGTGTAAACCGCTGGTATTTTTCTGTATTAAGTACAATGTACTGGTCATCTAAAATCAAGTTATACATTTTACTTAATGGTTCAGGTGTGTGCCAGAAAGATGGGTCCTTTCTTTCTAACACTTAAATAGCAATTGGCAGATTTTATTGGCCCCACTTCCTGCGGTTGCTTGGAGGTCAGGGGTTTGTGCACTGTACCAGCAGGACCAACAGATGACCCGCTTGTGCACGGCAGCATTGGGAAGCAAGCAAGTAATGTGGAATTACTATAAGAAAACAGGTAAGCTCCCATGCTGGTCTCTAACAAAATGACAGATCTGGGTTGAATGGAAACAGGCAGCAAAAACTACCAGGAAGCTGGTGGTGGGCTGTGCTGCCGTGGGGCCGGCTGTGTCACCTCGTGCTGGGTGGGCGTCTGCTCCCCCGGGGGGCCCGTGTCCGCAGCGATGTGCCCAGCACCCGGGGACAGTCTGGTGAAGCTGGTGAGGTGCTGTAATGCGAGAATGCTTCAGCATCAGGGCTAGTGAAGGGACAGCTTCTGGCGGTGTGTTTTTCTTGAAGGTGAAGCTCGCCTCTGTTTGGGGTGTTTCTTAGTTTGATTTTTATGTAATTCTGATTTGCCGCTCATTACCAGTAGGTGATTTTTCACCCTTTCAGTGCGCTTACCTGGGCAACAAGGAACAAGTCCTGAGAACGGGGAATAGATTTTTCTCAAGTGATAGATGAATTCTTTTCATTCTTTTACATCTCTCTCCTTTTGTGCTTGTGTGTGTTAAAATCCCCATTCCTTGTTTATAAATGTTTAGCAGATGAAGTCACTGGTGTTTTTGCTAGTATTACCTTTGTGATGTTCAGAACATAAGCAAAATGTGATTCTTCACTCAGTCTCTGTTGAACACTGTAGGAATAATGAGTCTGTGCCTAAAGCGTAAACCCAGACACAAAAAGCATGCCAATAAGAATACAGACCTGGGGGAAAAAACATATGATGTGTAGCTTATTTTACGAATTTTACTGGAGCATCCTTGTACATATTTTGGGGTTGGGAAGAGGTTAATCATGCTGTAAGACTGGCCTTTCTGATGGTGGGGAGCAGAAAGTGGTGTCAATGTGGGGGTCTCCCTTCCCCCATGGTAGAGGGATGCTCTGGGGAGAGTGGCAGCTTGCGGCAGTGCAGCGTAACCAGTGTGCTGCTGGGAGCAGGGCTGGAAGGGAAAAAACATGGGGGAAAAAAAATCAGCTGGCTTTGTGTCTTCATGGTGATCAAGCCTTTTTGAAAAGAGTAAATGCAGGTGTCTTGCAACGTATTCCTGATGCTGGTGAAAGGGGTAGAAATAGGCTGGAGGTTTTCCTGACGGGTGAATCGACATCCTGTTGCTTACACTTCCCAGGCGGCTGCCAAACTGGAAACATTCAAATGGCTTTTTCTGGGGGCTGCAGGTTTCTTTCCTTTTAAGAAGGTCAGAATTTGGGTTGCAACTGAATTGTAAGGTAAAACTTCTGCAGTGACATACAGAATTATTTTTTTTTTTTTTTTAGATTTTCTAGTTGTTCTAATAATACAGTCAAGCTTTAAAGCTGAATGAACTTCGAATATCATCTGTGTCTAACAGCATTTAATCTTTCTATTTTCTGTTTTGTTCAGCCTGAACAAAGAAATAGCCTTGTGTTCTCTTTAGACTATGATCATTGAAATGGTTCATCTCCATTTTTAAATAATGAGAATTTGGATGCCTAGTTACTTAGTGCTACTCTTTTTAATGTTGAAAATTCATCCTTTGCCCTCACTTTTCTTAATGTAGATTTTTCTAAACAGCATCTAAAAATATGTGTCTAAAAGACCTAATTAGTGTTGATATTTCAGTATCTGGGCTTATTATTTAGCTTTTTTAATAGGGCACCTGGGTATCAGCACTAAATGTGTAGAAAATTGAACCTATACCCACAGTGAATGCATGTTATTTTAATTGGGGTTGGGGGAAGAAACAACCCTAAAACTTCAGACTGAATTATTTGTTGGTACGGTGCTTGTACTGTGTTCAGTGTGCCCTGTGGAAGGAAGGGAGAAAATGGTATTTAATTAGTGCTCAAGTAAAACCATACTCACTTAGCTTTATGATTTTAGAAAAATCTGTCTAGGCAAATACATCCTGGCTGGGGCGGATATCTGTTTGGTTGGTATTATTTTAAGTCTGATAAAGGATTGTTCACACCTTCTTGGAATGTAATACGGGAATAAACGGGAAACCCAATCTCAGCACTGCATGTTGCACCGACAGGCCATGCTCTGATACAGGGATTTATTTAATGTGTGGTGGCCTAGACACAAAACAAATGTGTAGAAAAAGGAATTATGTAAAATTGAAAGTGACAATTATGCAAACATTCCAGTTGACGAAGAAGTAAATTCTTCTCTTTTTCCATGTGCTCAGCTTCAGAGCTAATGAACAGCCTGTTGGGGTTTTTGGTCTGTGTGCTTATCTGTCATAGCTCTCTCATCTCAGCTGCTTCTTCTTTCATTTTCTTTTTTTTTTTTTTTTTTCAGTTTGACCTTATTTTCCCTTTTGTCTCATGGAGTCATTCAATCTTTGTACTTCAGGGTTTGTTTACCTTGCCAGAGAAAACGTTAGCACCCTTCCATTTAGGAGCCCAGAGCTGCTGTCCTCACCCCCTTGCAGCACAGCACACTGTCCTTTGCTCCATACGCATGTACGAGAACATGGTGACTGATGGTGTCCAAATCCCTTTATTCAGATTTTTTTTTTTTTTAAGGGAGAGGAAACTAGTGAGAGAAGAAATAAGCTGTGAAAATAGCTCTGTGTTTAGACAGACACACTTCTGCAAAGCTCAACAACTTGGTCTTCCATGCTGCTGGGTAATTCCCATGCTTGCAGAAATAGGGAGAGGGAACTGGGGCTGTGACTGCTTTAATCTGACATAAGTATGTGTTTCTGCTGAAGGGGATGGTCCTTTCCTGCCCTGGCTGCTTGTCCCAATTACCTCCCTTGTGCCAGCACTAGCATTTGTGCTGCCAGGAAAACTAATTCCCTGGTTCCCGGATCTGGCTCACTGCACAGCCATGCAAATGCCCTTCTGGCACGGGGGAGGTAGGACACAGGGGAGAGGGGGGCGTGGAGCAGATGTGTATTGATTAAAGAAATGCTGCAAAAATGGCCTGAGCCTTTGTAGCAGGATTACAGCTACATGTTCTTTCTGTGTTTTAGGTCATCTTCTAAGTCCGCAGTCCACTGAAATGGATGGTGTAAAATGATGATGGTCCTGGAAGGACTCTGGTCTTGATTAAGCTTCTGATGTTGGGGTGGTATGGTCATATGTGGAGTAGCACAGAGTGGCTGAGGGTAGAAGGGATTACTTGGAAAGATAAAACCTCACTTGCAATTTAATTGCTCTGAAAACCCAGTTTCTACCTTGTTTTCACTGATTAATTTCAATGTGACTGGGAGAAAGAAGAGGCAAGCTTTTGTTTGTGCTTGGTTGGGTGCTTGGAGTGGATGAGGTATATAACGCTCTTGATGGCAGAAGGTTTACAAGTAATTCAGTCTGTAAAGGGCATTTATAGCCCAGTTCATGCAAGAATTATTTCATTTTAGCCTTCTGTTCTTTTTTTTCTCCTCTCCTCCTCCTTTCTATACTGTATCCTGTGCATGTGTTGTATAAAGGAGAAGCCTGTATTGGATATTAAATCCAAAGAGTGAGGGAGGAAGCAGCTCTTCTCATCAGTGTCATTTTCCCTGATGTAATCCCACAGAGATTGAAGAAAGTGTCGGGAGGATAAGATCAGTGTTTGAGCCCAGCTAAACGCTGGCTCTGCTTCAGAAAATGGTTTTAATGGAGGTTGGTTGTGTGGGGAGGGTGAGAAAATGGCATGTAAATTGTGCAAATTTCTAAATAAAAAGCATTTAATTGCATTAAAAGAGGGGGAGGGACCCTCTTGTGTGCACATTGGAGACTTCAGTGAGCATAAGTAACCTCTGTGCCACAGTAGTCATTGACCTTGTCAGATCATGCCATTGGAGGTCATGTGTGGTGAAGTGGGTTGCCACAGGGGATTAGCACATCTGGGCAGAGGGTTTTTATATCTGAGTGTGCATGCCAAATCCCATCTCCAGCAGCGCATATGGATTCATCAGAAAACGCAAGGAGAGAGAAGATGAGAAAGCACCTGCCAGATGTGCTTGGGAGAAACCTGTCTGGAGCCAGGGGCTTTCTTGACCCCAGCTGCAGAAGGGACAGTTGGTTACATCCAGGACTCCCCACTCCAATGGGAAGATGGACTTGAAATTGAACTATAGGAAATCCACCAGCTTCTCTCAGTAATCTCATAATTAGGTAGTCTCGGGCACAGGACTGTCTTTTTGCCTTGGTTTCCCCTATAGCTTCATGTATACAAACATTCTTTTACATCCTGCCTACAGCTGTTGGTTCGATATGAGCAAGTACTGCTTTGTGCAGCTGGGAGGCTGATTTGCTTATGTACTTTTTAAGGTCAAGCGCTTGTATTTTGAGTTGAAAATATGAATAGAGGATGATGTTTTGTTATAAATCTCAGAAGATAAGAAATGAGATGACTGTGGTATATCTACTCCTGTGTAGGACTTAACAGTTACTGTCTAGATTAATGAAGATATTAGGCCCATTTCACAGGTGGGAATGCCTGAAGCATGGGAAAACAGAGTAATTACTAGCAACTGATCCATTTGCTCTGTGCCTAGAAGGGAGAATATTCAAGGCTTTAATTTTCCTGCTTTACTGAACTGTTTAATAGAAAGCTTACTGGCGTGGCTTCCTTGAAGTCTAAACATTTGAGTGTGGGGTTTTATACAGAAGTGTTCTGCTTTGCCTCCTATATTCTTACACAATTCTGCCTGAGTTCATTTAATTTCATGTCCCACAAAGAAGGCATTAGAATAAAATTATCAATACTTCCAGCAGGAAAATAGTTGGTATCTTAGTAAGTAAAAAAAAGTGGATTGAAGGCGAAGCTAGCTGGTCTTTGTGTTTGCCAATAAGGGAAATCATTTGTCACTGATTTCCATTGCCTCCTGGATGAGGGGAGAAATGACTAATGCTTTGCTCCTGCCTTAGTTGTGATGACCTAGAATGAAGCTGATTGTAGTTACTAAAAGACTAAATGCTGGTGGGGTTTTATACCTTTGCAAAGTTTTTACTAGGCAGAAAAAAGTGAGAGTTCTGCAAAGTTATGATTTTTAGAAAATAACATCAGGAAAACGACGCTTGAAGGTTAGTTGTTGGAGGTACCCTGTTTAGGAGAGTACCTGTCCTGATGGATGGGCGGGCTCATGCGTGGCACTGGTGACACACACAGCGGAGACGCAACCCACGCTGGGGTTTGGAGCTCTGGTGGCTTCTCAGGCTTCTTCAGAGAATACACAGTTCCCTACAAAGATGCGTTTAAGACTGCTGGGAACAGGTGTGTTTTTCTTAGTCACCTTTAGAAGTTGTCCCTTGACTTCCTGCTGGGGGCTGCAGGGCACGGGTGAAAGTCTGGACTTGTGTTGCAGATGTGGTGGAGCCCTGGATGGAGCCTGGGTTCTCCTGCTTCCCGCTTCATTACAGTACTTACTGTACCATATTGCATCCGAAATACTAGGTTGGACTTGGAGAATTAAGTGGTGCAATTATGAAGCGGAGGAAAAAAATACTGATGTGGTGGCTGTGATAGATTAGTCATTTTGTACCTCCAAATAGCCAATTATTCCTCTGACTGGCTTTTATCTGACCAATTTGCATGTGCAGTCATGGTAACTGGTTTGCAGATTAGGCGCAGAATTTCACGTGGATCTGATGTCGCATTTTGGTCTCTTATTCTTGGTGCTCCCTGGAAGCAGAATGCACAGATGAGGGTTTCTGTGTAACTGATTACCATTAGATCCTTCGTATTTTTTTCACTCTCAAAGCCTTTTCACACTTGAAGGAAACAAGATGGCTCACTTTTATTGTAGTCTTTTTTTCCTTTTCTTTCTTTTTTCTTTTTCTTTTTTTCTCTTTTTCTTTTTTTCCCTTTTTTTCCCTTTTTTTCCCTTTTTTTTCCCTTTTTTTTCCCTTTTTTTCCCTTTTTTTCCCTTTTTTTTCCCTTTTTTTCCCTTTTTTTTCCCTTTTTTTTCCCTTTTTTTTCCCTTTTTTTCCCTTTTTTTTCCCTTTTTTTTTCCCTTTTTTTTCCCTTTTTTTTCCCTTTTTTTTTCCCTTTTTTTTTTCCCTTTTTTTTCCCTTTTTTTTTCCCTTTTTTTTTCCCTTTTTTTTTCCCTTTTTTTTCCCTTTTTTTTTTCCCTTTTTTTTTCCCTTTTTTTTTTCCCTTTTTTTTCCCTTTTTTTTTCCCTTTTTTTTTCCCTTTTTTTTTCCCTTTTTTTTTCCCTTTTTTTTTTTCCCTTTTTTTTCCCTTTTTTTTCCCTTTTTTTTCCCTTTTTTCCCCCTTTTCCCCTTTTCCCCTTTTCCCCTTTTCCCCTTTTCCCCTTTTCCCCTTTTCCCCTTTTCCCCTTTTCCCCTTTTCCCCTTTTCCCCTTTTCCCCTTTTCCCCTTTTCCCCTTTTCCCCTTTTCCCCTTTTTCCCTTTAATATCTGACAGGACGATGTAAAGTGGTCCCAGCTACATAGAAGCCGCAGCACAGATTTTGTTTGTATTGACGTTCTCAGCTACATAGTTTGAGGACACATTGTTCAAGGGCTGGGAGCTTGCTGGAGCTGCACTGTATTTCAGAAGAGATATGAAAGGAAAAAAAAAAAAAAAAAAAGGAAAGAGCTGGAGGAAAGAAGGAAAAATAAACTGAAGCAGCATGGAATGACCAAGGGTGAAATCCTGCCTTGCTGAAGCCAGCATCAAAACTCTGTCTTCAGCTGGTGCCAAGTTTCCATGTCTGCTCTCTGATTTTGATCTTAACTCCACTGGTGTGCTGAAAATTAACAAATGGTAGTAGATTTAATATAGTACACAGAGAGAGCTAAGTGGAATCTTAATTTGAAGAATACTAATTATTCAGGTAGTTGAATTTTGCTAGTAGGTTAAATATAAGATCTGTTTCTGTTAGGGATTTGTGACAATTTGGCATGCTGTGGACTTCATAGAATCTCTGATGTGAACTATTTTTGAAGTGGAGAAACACTCTAAAATATTTGCCAACAGGCAGCTAGCTTTTTAAAAGCTTTATTTGCTTCAAATAATCAAACCTTTTTAAAAAAATAAACAAAAACCAGTTTGCAGATGCAAGAATAACAAGGTACTTTTTCAGAAGCATTTTTTTTTTTCCATATGAGCTCCAGCAACTCAGCTGTAGTTACCTTGGTCTCTAGTGCTGCTAAAGACAAATTAAGCTAA
Source organism: Tyto alba (assembly GCF_018691265.1). NCBI lineage: Eukaryota > Metazoa > Chordata > Aves > Strigiformes > Tytonidae > Tyto > Tyto alba. The sequence continues at coordinate 8,307,362 of NW_024881320.1, forward strand.
TAAAACAGTATCTCGCAACATCATAGCAAATAAATTGGCTAATCTGTATGCAAGTTTCTTGCTACACCAAATTTAAACTACTTAAGCATTTCCTCTTTTGATGAGAGGTAGAGGTTTTTATAAATGTAACCTTTTTCAAGGATCTGTGAAACAATGTCTTGTCAAGCATTTAGTCTTCTGCTGGATTCATGGAATGAAGTTTGTAGGTTAAGAAGTATTTTAAGGAGATTATATATTTATTTTCTTGTGACAACTTCACCTGAAACTGATAATAAATTTGTACATTAGATGATGGATTCCAGGGAGGCAGTTGTATCCGCCTGCTTCCGCATGGTGTTACTGTACTTCATTGCTAGCTAAAGGAGTTTCTTTGTTTTGCATCATATACTAACCATATACTAGGTATAATAAAGTGTGTGTTCGTGCACATCCATGCATGAGCATATGAGTTGTCTTTCTTCCATGTACTTAAAATCGTTGGACCTGGTTTAGGTTTCTTGTAAACTCCTGTTTGTTCCTTTGCCTGTTCCTTTGGGACTGACCTCTGATGACATTGCATGGATTTTTTTTTTAATTTTTTTTTTTTTTTAAATAGAGGAGTGCCTGTTAAGTCTCTTGATCTTACATAAACCCTACTGTTCAAATAACTACAGGTGCACAAGCACCTAGTTTAAGTTCTGAGCTGTTTAAACTTGTGGGTTTTTTTATGTCCTGCTTTTTGAGCATCAGTGTGTACGTTTTATTAAAACTGAGTGTGAAATGTAGCTTTTACAAATTTTTTCTCTTCAGTGGCTGCTCAAGAGCCCTTCCAAAGTACTTTCAGCACAGCTTGGGGGCAGGGGCTGGAAAAATCAGAGTTAAAATTTGGAGCACGTCACTTTTTCCCTCGTCTAGATAAGTTATTTAATCTCTGTCCCTCTGTTTCTTCTGTAAAACAAGGATAACTTATCTCATGCTACTTCTACTGCTTAGTAGTTGTAAACCCTGCATGCAGGATCTTTTTGATAGGAAGTACATTAAGATTAAAGTACACAGTGTTTTGTTCTGAAGAGTTTGAGGATGAAATTTATAGGCAACCGTAAGCTGTGTGTTTGTTTATGATAAAATTGGGAGATGGAGTATAAAGGAACAGACACTGGTACTGGCCGTGTAACTTGCAGCTTTACATTACAAACAGGCTCTTGTTTGTAGTGATAAAGGCAAGAAATCCACTGTATATTACTAGCTGCAAATAGCTACATGGGGTAGATCTTTTCACTCTGTAAAAATTAGGTTTTTCTCATTCTTAGATCAATCTCTCAGCTGTCCCTGTTAAAAGGGTCTTCTCTCCACCTGTTTAGTAACTGTGAATTTTTGTTACTGTGACAGTAAAAAGCATCTTTTGCTGCTGAACATCCTTCAGCTGTTGCTTCTCTCTCCTCCTCTACCTTCTGTATTCTCAGGATTTGGTTTGTGTAATTCCCCACCCCCCCCCCCCCCAATTCTTTGCCTTAGCCGGTTGGAAAGTGCAAACAGCAGCATAGCAAGGCATGAGGTTGCTCTCGATGTTCATGTTTTCCCCACTAACCGTTCCCTGCCTCTCCTTGGTTGTGCAAAATGCCTGTGAATTCATCCTTTCCCCTGGGTGTACCCAGCCCTGGTCTTGCTGGGCCTGCTGCTCACCGGACCTTGGCCTCCCGCCTCACGGGGGTCCGCCAAGGGCAGCATTCGGTTTTGGTTTGTTTTTTTTTTTTTTTCCCACCCCCAGCTCTTCTGGCTATTGAGTAAATAGTAAATATTGAGGGGGAGGGAATGAGGTTTGTGTGGGTGCCGAAGGATTTTTGGAGAGGGAGATTGTCTTGGTGGCCTTGGGGTATGACTTTATAACCAATAGCTAGAGATTCTCTTCACTTCTCTCAAATGGATTCAGCGTGTTTAAAGCTTTTTGGTGGCAATTCAAAGCTGATTTTTAATATTCTATGAGGGAAAGGTGAAAAACTGAAAGACAATTTCTCCTCCAAACCGTACACTTGAATATTTCTGGTTGTGTATCTGTGGGTTGTTCTTAGTTCCCAGCCCCTTCCACAAACACAGATCATCATCTTGTTGTGTCATGGATAGTTCCCTTGAGGCTTTGAGCCAGAAAATCTCAAAGGTTTTTCATACCTGCTTAGGGGACTTGTTAATAATACCAGGCTGCTGTGGACAGATGTCCTGGAAAGCTATTCAGTGGTGATGAAAGCTAAAAATAAAATAAAAAAGAACTTAAAAAAACCAATACCACCCAACCCCAAACCCACCCAAATTGCATAATGTGTATAATCAAGATTGTGAGCAGTTTGCTTCTCCAGAACTCAAACTGGTGCATTGTTTAATCCATGATGTGGGTTAAATGTGCATAACAGAAACTGTACTAGCACAAGCCTTGGATCTTGGGAAAGGAGATCAAATTATAGTTGAGGCACCCATGTGAAAGGCTATGTTTTAAAAAGCAGAGAGCCCTATTACTTCGGGTTGTAGGTGGAATAGTCAGGAGAGTTATGCATGGAGGTACTTTAATAATTCCTGCCAGGGCTGGCCTGCATCCATCATAAGTCCTTACATTTACAAAAAAAACCCAAAACCAAAACAAACAAACAAACAAAAAAACCCCAAATCAACCCAAAAAAATAATAAAAGTTTACATCCATATCATGGCATTAACATGTTCGCTTCAAACCAGTGTGAGTCTGGGCTAGGGTATTGTCTCTAGATCACTGCCTAAAGAGAGAATCTTGCAATGGCAGAGGAGCATCAGGGGGAAATACTCCTCTGTTAATTTATTGCTATTATTTTGCTGATACCTTCTTAATAAATCCCAACAAAGAGCTGGAGAGTACCCAGCTATGGAGAAGTAGGCAGTGGTGGTTGTTCTGTGGGTCCATGTGTGTGAGCTATACACGTGCAGTATATTGTTGCTGGTCATTTTGTTCATCCTCTGCATGTTGTTGAATTCTCCATCTCTCTGCTTTCCATGTACATCATAGATGGGGAAATTGCAGGGAGAGTTGCACAAAGCTGCCTTTCTTGTCATTTCTGCTTAAATCTCACGTGACAGTTGGACAGAAGCTGTTTTCACTGCTTGAAGTGAGGGGGAGGTGAAATGGGTGGTAGATTTTTAAAGTAAGCTATATATACTTATTTTTCCGCATGCAGGTGGCTTATGTTTGTGGTGATGTGGGCAAGGAAGCACCTCATTATGCAATCTGTATTGGATCAATAGTGGAGAGAGCTTGACTTTCTCCCAAGTACAGATTTATCCCCCTTTTCAAGCGAGTTTGGATGCCCCTGAGAGTTATAAGCCTCTTCTGATGAAGGGGATTGATTCTGCCTTTCCTTCCTGACCAGCGGCTGCTGAGGGAGCTCGCTGCAGTCAGAACGCAGGGTGTATTTTACCTTTATTTTATTTATTTTTTTATTTATTTTTCTCTCCCATCCTTATAGTGGGATGTTAGGAGCAGGGTGGAGGAGTTTCTAAATCACATTAATTGCTTGTGACACCACTCGGAGCTCTCTCCAGAGCTGACCAGCCAGAGCCAGTCATCACCCCTTCAGCACGGCCAGACCGATCTGGGCTTGCATTGCAGCCTGAGCTGTTCACTCTCATGAGAATTGGAGAAAAAAAAAAAAAAAAAGACATTTGAACTGTGACTGGGATTTCCTGGCTTGAATGCAGGACCTGTAGTACTGCCTCCCCTGGACTGGGACCTTGATGTCGCGGCGTGTTGGTAAAACCATGGAGCTGTGCCCTGGCCTGGGCTTTGCAGCTGCACGGTGCAGATTAGCAAACTGCAGGAAATGGTAGGGCTGCGCTTCCTCCGCCTGCTACTGCCTCACCCCCAGCACCCTCCCCATGGCGGGAGGTGTGTGCCCTGCTGCCCCGGCGGTCGGGGTGGCTTCAGAGGTGGGGTGGGCGTGCTGGGGTGTGTATGGACCCGCCACTGGCCGTAACCGAAGGGCAGTGAGCTGAACTGCAGTAAATATTGGCAGAATAGAGAGCTAGCCATGCTTGTCCCCCTCCCCCCCCATCACCTCCTTCACCCTGAGGTTGGTGGCTTGCAGGAGGAGGGCTGGCTCACATCTGGTTCCCGTCAGGCATCGCTCCCACTGCCAGGGAGCAGGATGGAGATGAAGGAGCCTGAATAAAACGTTCAGGCTGCAGGCTAAAAGCAGAAGTGGAGCTGATTCCCACGTGCTCGAGCTCCAAGGAAGCTCCTGGCCAGCCCTCCCGGCAGGGCCGGGGTTGTGCGAAGGTCCTGCAAGCCAAGGCAAGGGCTGGTCGCCCAGTGGTCCTCGGGCCGGGCTGTAGAAGGCAGGTCTGTCTTTAATATGTTGCTCACTGCTAGGTTTAAGTCAGTCAGACCTCTGACTGTGTGTCCTGATTTCTTGGTGTTGTGGCCACAGAGAAGTTTGAGCGTGAGAGGTTGGGGCAGACTGCCAGGCGAGGGTGAGCTGGGGGCACGGCTGTGCTGCTGGACCCGGGCTGCTGGGGAAGCATGGGTCTGGCCCCCCTGGTGTTGTTGTAGCAGCTGTAAAGGAGTTAAACCTCAGGATTGAGGTTGTGTTTTAAAATCGTGCACTCCTTCAGAGTAGCAGTTAAGACTGGGATAGTGCACTGTATGGGGGAAAGAGAGGTGCAGTTGACACAGGTGTTTCACATCAGGTTGTTTTCAGATGCGTGGTCTCTAACTGTAAATAATTAAAAATAAATTTACTTCCTTGTTCATTTAGATCTCCACATTCCTGGACTTTGAGCAAGTTCAGGTATAAAATCGAGGGTTTATTTTGTTGCAGAATCTTATTTTCTCTCTTATTTCTGGCATTTCTTGCTGGTTGCCACCCCTGCTCAGGCTCTTCCTCTGGCTGCTGAACTCGTTCCACTGCTCTGCTCCCTCCGGAGTGTGCGGAGATGCACGGGCCTGGCTGCACCTTGCTTCCGAGGCTTTCGCTGAGCAGGGAGCCCGGCTTTGTGCAAAGGCTGCAAGCAGGTAACGTTATACCAGGCTGGCATTTGTGTTCACTGGGTTCAGCGGGACACACAGTGTAGTGCTGGCTGTTGGGAACAGGCGGGAGAATGAGTGCCATTGTTTGCCAGGGGATAATGTCTGCACAGTGTGAAAGTCAGCTGGAGACTCGGCACAGGAGAATCACAGCAGTGCACATGCACGTGGTGCATGATGCCCTCGGGACAGCCAGTGCTTCTGTCTGCGTGTGTATCTTCTGGTGTGGTCCTTCCTCCTTCTGGGTGGGGGTCAGACACGCTTCAGCAAGTCCAGGTCTGTTCAGCTGAGTCGGCAAATCTGACTACATATGCAGAATATAACATGGTATTTCATGGGAAGGATGGATGATCAATTTTAGCTTGGTTTATTTTAAGTTCCTTTCATGCATGCACAGAGAAACCAACTTATAAGAAGAGAAGGAACAGAGGTCATCTTGCACACACACCAAAAAAGCGTGGCAAAAATACATTGAAATTGCACTAATTTTCTTTACCACGGTGGCTTTATTGGACTAGAGAGGAAATGGGAACCTGAGTGAGTTATATTGGAGAGCTGACCTTGTGGAGTCCAAGGGAAAAATAATTTGTGCGAAAGCTTAGTTACTTATTAAAATTTGTCACCTTCCTACCCCTCTCTTTGAATGTTTCTTCTGTTATTTTTTGTAATAAATCTTTTAGATTTTTATTTATGTATTTGTTTATTTTTTGCTGGCTTATTTGCTGGCTGTAGGTATGTGGCACTTGTCTGTTCTCTCTCAATTCTGTTGTCCCTGGTCATCTAAAACCTCCTTTGGCAGGAAGGAGCATTGAGCAGCAGAGACATAGGCACATGTGAGTGAACAGGAGAACGGGACTTGAACGTTGCTGAGTGTTTTGAAAAATAGTGATCTCTCCCCCAACGGATTGAGCTCTCAAACCTGAATCTGGCAATCTCCCTAAATTGGACTCAGCTTTCTCTGGGAAGTATAAAACCAGCAAATTTTCCAAACCTTTTGCTAATGGTTTACTGAGTGAAGATCAATAGAGATGCCGAGAGGAGCCAGGCCTGGAGAAAGAACATATAATGCAAGCTGCCTGATTAATTTACTCTAGAGAATAAAAGCCTTCAGAGATGAGAACAAGGTATAAAATAAGCAGTTACAGACTTCTTATCCACTGAGTAGAAAATGTTAACTTCAGTCTGGTAAAGCGTTTTCAGCATTAGTTTTGTAATGACAGAGTATGTTTAGTGTAAGAGAGAATAGTCAGATTATGGCTGAGGCCCGTGCCTACTCCTCTGCCATCCAAAGCCACTTTTACTTTTAATCTGTGTGTCAAGCAAGCACTGGAAATGAGATGTGTTGGCTTCAAAACTGGAGTGTGTATCTGCTTCTAATCCGCAGATTAGGTTCATGATTTCCATTGTCAGTACGGGAGTTCAAATAGTCCTGACTGTAAACAACAGTCAGAAACTGTTTTCTTCCCTTTTTGGCAGTTTCAATCTGTATTTAAAAATATGGTTTCTTCAGGAGAACTAAAGGGTCATCCCTTCTGTGAGTCACATTTAACTATCTATGTTGGGCAACCTCATCTGGGATGGAGCAAGTCGTGAATGAATGGCTGGGTCCTGAAGTTGGAGATGGCTGGTGAAAAAAGAAGCCATTAGATGTGTGTGCATGCTTGCTTCTCAGATCCTCTTAATTCAGAGGACTGCATCACTCCCAAGCCAAGTGACTTGCATGCTTGTGGTGTTATTTCAGTGTTGTTGGATTTTCTTCTTGATGATTCAGGTTAGAGAAAAGTCAGTTTTACAAAAGAAAAGAACTTCACAGAATCTGTTTTCTTGCATGCTCTTCTGTTGCTGTGATGCCCATGCTCAGACCATTGCTGGTGAAGCAGGGAAATCAGGAATTTTCCAACATGGATTTTGGCCAAGACACTAGAGTGAATGTCTTCCCTCTGCTTAGAAAGGTTTCTTAATCACAGGTGTCCAAAAGTTCCAACTTACTGGTGGTACTTCTCCAGCAGCAAAGGTGTGTGTTGGTGGTTGAGTAAATCCCGGAGTGGTTACTTGATCTTCCTGCAGGACTGTGTTTCCACCGAAAAGAAAAATGTTATCCTGAAATCTTGTGTTCATGTTTGTTCTCAAGCTACTTAACATGCATGGTTTATTTTTAGAGAAAACAATGTCAGCCAGATTTGTGCTAATTGTTGGCAACAGTATGTTAGCCCCTCAAATGCTGACAGGGAGACAATGTTTGGTGATTGCAGCCATGCAAAGCTAAAAATGACTTTAATTAAACAATCATGAAGTATACTGTTCAGTGTAGGAGTTGAACAGTGGGGTTTTTGGTTTGGAGTTTTATTTATGTAGTTTTTTCACTCAGCTGATTGCAGGTGTTGTGTGACAAATTAAATCTTCTTGTGTTTTGCCTTTAATTATTATTCCTGAATATACGAAAAAAACCGAAAGCTATCATCACTGAACTGGTGACGTGTTTCACTCCCCATTCTTCCTCCCCATTTGCTAGCATTATAGTCACTTTATACATGAATTATTTTATTTGTTTTTTGTTTGTTTTTTAATTTACTGTAGTAGGGGGTTTGGTGGTATTTCTTTGGTTGCATTTTGACAGATCTTTTTTTCTCTTCTTTAAATGTTTGAAGACCTCAGCTCAGTTCATAGTGCTGAGACTCAGCTGAGTGACAAACATTGATTTTTCTAGCTTTGTGTGTGAAAGTAGAGCAGGTTGGGTCACAGCTTTCCAGCAGGCCAGATTGTGGGGTGCAACATGGATGAGTCCCTCACCTTCTTCATAAGCTGCTCTTCTTTCTTTGGGTTTGGGGGGGGCCGGGCTACAGGTATGTGGCCTCCAGGTGCAGGGTCTTCAGTGAGTCCTGAGAGGGCACTTAATTTTTTCCTTTTTTTTGGCTGTGGGAAGGGTGAAAACAAAACCTATCATTTGAACTTGTCACTTGCTCATGGTGGAAGCAACAGGGATGAAGATGTGGTTGGTGCCCATTGCTTTTTGAATGTCATGAGTACTCTGGTGAAGCGCATGGGCAGCTGGCTGGTCGACTCGCTCAGGTTTGTGGAAGAAGCTATTACTGATGGCTTTCAAAAGTGACCCAAGTCATTAGGGTGCTTTGAAGATGCTGTGCTGTATAGTAGGAGTGTGAGTGGGAACTGTGCTTCAAACCTGCAAACCCATGAAATCAGCCTCTCTTCAGGCTGTGCTTGTAATGGCCTCAGGCTCCAGCTCCTTTCAAGATAGAAATCAGCCTCTTCTGTCTTTCGCTACAACTGTGAAGATGTTAGTGGTGTGTCAGACATGCTGCAAAGAGAAAAGGTTTCTGGCTGCTGCCAGCCTGCCTGTGGCTCTGAGTGCCACCAGCACTTTGCTCTCTTTGTCCAGAATTGAACAGCACAGTTCATTTCTTGCCCCAAAGTTTATTTTCCTATACTTGCCTTGCTGGCAAAAGACAACAGAAGTGGCCAAACCCTTTAAGATGGGGAAACAGTAACAGGGAGGAGAAATGGTGGATGGAGCAGGCTGGAAAGCTGTTTCTGGCTGCTGCATCTATTTGCTGTAGTCTTTTGCTTTTGGACAAGTCGCCTGTAATTCACTGCACCATCACCCAGCTTTGACTTCCCTGTAGTGGTTTGTGGTCATGGCTGTTTAGCTGCTGTGCAATGTCACATGCAGCACGGCCCTCTCGCTGATTTCCTTGGCTCTTTTTACAAGTGAGATGGCTGCTCAGATATATAATGGTGTATATATCCTATATATAAATTGAATAGCAGCCCCTCAGAAAAAGCTACTCAGTGAGCATTGAATGGATGGATATTTTGGCAAAGAAGGGGGTTTAAAACTGCTGAGGGATGCCTCACTTCAGCAAAGGGAATGAGGGGTGTGTGTGTGTGTAGTGGGTGGCCTTTTGATGGAAAAAATCAGAGCCACTTGTCCTTTTGCACTGCAAAGGCAAGGAGCAGTGCAGCTTTGGTCGCCCTCACTTAAAGTGTTTAGGTAATGTTAACACTCCTGGCTGAAAATTCAGTGTAAAGTAGCACTGAAAGGGTAAATCTGTGTGGAGGGCTGGGCTCTGTGGCCATGGAAGCGTTAGGCAGTATGTGTAATACTGTCTTGCAAAACTTGAAGGAGAATAAATTGGTATTACTGAAGGCCAGCAAAGTGGAAGATAATCATGATATTACTGATCATCGTGTCTGGCTAGTCTTGCATATGTACAGTGGATTTATACGGTCATAATTTTTAAGTTTATTTTCTGTGTGTCTACTTTTTTCTCCAACCAAAAGATATTCAGTGCTGCCTTTTTAAAAAAAAAAAAAAAACAAAAAAAAAAAAACCAACCACAAAAAACCAAACCAAAACAAAAACAAACAAACAAAAAAAAAAAACCAAACAAACCCCTCATGTGTGACCGAATAAGCATCTTAAGTAATGTTTCCCTGGCTCACAAGGAGTGTGGAGAATGCTTCACTGAGTGGTGGGATGGTGTGGAAGAGCTCCATAGTGTTTTGCTCTCTCAGGGATGTTCTGAAATGCCCAAGGGCCTGGCTTGGCCTTTGGAGGAAGAAGAGCATTTGCTGTCTGAGGACACACAAATAGTTGATGTTCAGCCAGTGGAATTACCAACTGACTAATTTGGAAGTATGCTTAGGCACCATGTGGTTTATTGTCAAGTTTCATTATAATTTCACAAAATCTTAATAAGGAAGTTTGGAAAGGAAAAAAAAAATACACTCAGGAATGATAAATGTTCTCCAAAGTAATATTATTAAATTTATTTTTAATTTAATTTTTCTTTAAATCTGTATATGCTTGTAGAAGTTGATGCTTCTGACTCTAGGGAGGTTCTTGTTAACAGCCCTTCGGTCCTGTTGATGGAAATTGTAGTAAATGAATTTTAATAAATACAAAATTATGATTCTGTTGCACTTCCCCATCCCTACTGAAATACAAGTGTAATTTGGTCTGAAACACACCTTTTTATTTCTGCTCTATAGAATAATGAGGCTTATGGGGCTGGTTTTTTCTCTTTTTCTTTTCCTTGAGAAATCAATTACATATTTTATGTGATGCCAGAGTAAACAGTGCATTCCAGAGCAGAGTAAAGAGCATAGCAGCTTGACTCTGATTCCAGTGTTGCATCTTGTCTACCTTAAATCTCTAGCCATTTTAAAACCACTTAGAATTAATTATCCAGGCTTTAAAGCTCCCCTTCTCTGGCTTCTGCCTACAGTAGCCAGCCACAGAAAAGGGAACTTGGATATAAATAAATGGTGTGGCATTGCATTCTCTGGTTTGAAGACATCTTTTTTTCCCTTCATTTATAGCCTTTCAAGTGGAATTGCCTATTGAAATGTGACTATTGGTGTTGAATCAAGTGGCAGGGCTCCACGAGGCTTCAGAGTGCTGTGCAGTGACAGTGCAGAGGAAATTAGGTGTTTCAAAGAACTGAACAAATTAGAAGGCAGAGAGTGCTTCTTGCAGCATATTAAAATAGCACAGTTTTAAAGGGCCTTTTAACTTATATTTCAGTGGCTGGGTCAGAAACACGCTGTTTAGCTTGACAAAACTACTCTTTCCCCTTTTGTTTCCTTGTGTTGCTGAGTTGAGGGGAAGCAAGAAAGGAGATTTTATATAAAAGCAAGTTGGCCCCAAACCTTAAATTATTTGGGTTTGTTGAGGCTTCTTAAATATTCTTTCACCATAATTGGCATTGGTCTCGAATGTCTTAATTCTTGCTTTGCTGTCATGGTCCCCTTTTGTTGGCCACAACTCCAAACACTTAGGTGTGTGCTGTTGGCTGCTGGAATTTCTTCCTGAAGGTAATGGTATTTGCCTAATGCCTTTAGAGCATCTTCATCACATTTAGCAGTTTGCACTCTGGTTCATTATTGGTATAAGCTGTTTTTATTCATGAATGATGGCTAAGTAACCCCATTCTACCTCTGTCCACCTGTACCTATTTTTAATTTCAAAAGTGTAGAACAAGTTCTCTATAAGGAGGAGGAGTTAGTTCCCTGTTTTGCCTGTGCATGAAAATGAGCTAGAGAAAAAACAACCCAGGAGAAGGGCTTGTTTGTAGTTGGAGGAGCTGGATGCTCTGGCTTCTTGTGTGGTGGGTTGTGTAATAAATAAAAAGCCAACAGCACACAAACCCCACCAGTGCCTAATGAAGATGGGCAGCATTAATATTTTGGCCCGTATTAAAATTAGCTGGCACAAATATTGTTTGTAAATAGATGATTCCTCAGTAAAAAGGGGAGAGCATCGAAGGGAGAGTAACTGCCAATGGCAGGGGAAATGCTTACAGCGAGATATTGCTGTGTACCTGCTCTAACATCTCTTATTCCTCCTCCCATATTTCCACTCAAATGCCAAGAAGCCTGCTGTGGCCATCTTCAATCAAGCAGCTTTTATTTTCATTCTTTACTGTGAAAAACTGCTCCAATTTTAGTAAGGCGGTGGGTAGAAACAAACTAAGAAGCTACTTGGTTGGAGGAAACGTAGCATATCCCAATTAGCCAGAAGAGGCAAGAAGAAAAACATTGAGAGCGAACCCAAGCAAGCAGCCAGGAAAGCCGGCACTGTTTATTTTTGGCAGGAGCTGCTGAATGGAAGCTTCTTGTAGTTACTGCTGTCGGTGGCAAGACGCAGCCAGGGTCAGGTTACAGCTCTGATTCAGTGACCAGTAAATGGTTTTCCTCTTTCTCTCTCCTAGTTTTCTTCCTTTCTTCTTTTGCATAGACCTTTGAAGGACTTCTCTGTGCCTCCCTGGCCTTGGGTGCTCTAGGAGGAAGGTGCTGGGGTGGCGAAATAGTTTCCAGCAAACCCAGCAGCTTAGTAGCTATTGCACATTGGAGAGGGGTCCGGGTTTGCCCAGTATACTGATCCTGACACTGAGAGAGCTGCTTGTATTTCAGAGCTTTGCAGCTGAAAGCTTTACAGGGAGTGCCAAACTGGGCTGGTACAGTGAACTGGGCCAGTGCTGCTTTGACAGAGGGGGCAGGAGCTGCTGAAATGGCTTCTAGCAGCAGCTTTACGGTGTTGGATGGCTACTGAGATCGAGTCTGTACATAGACCCAGGCTGGGCAGGTATAAAATCAGCATGAGTATGGTGTATTAAATAGATCATGTCTTGTAATGCTGGAGATTTATCACAGCAGTGTGTAGAAATGAAGGCTTTTTATATGAATGAAATACCTACCCTGTTGAAAGATAAATAGAGGAATTCCTTAAAAAACAATTGGGACGTGCTGGAAGATAGAAAATGCATTAGCAGGTGAGTGGAAAAAGAGCCCTTTCCTTTCCCTCTGTGTATCCTCCATCACTGGTGTCTCTCACTTCTCTGTTACTTGTGGCAGCCGAGTGGTTGCTGCTTTCCATGGGGCAAAATTAAACTTGGAACAATGAAAGAGCTTTCATTGCATGCCAGAGCTGGCCAGAGGGGTCTGGGAAGTTCAGACTTCCTTCCTTGCATCAGACAGTGATGGTTGGGATGCCTTTATTGCACTAGGTATGATTTTTCCCATTTCTGCAGCTGTCCTGAATGCACTGTTTTCAGGCTGTGGTATTAAGCTTTTTTCCACCTATGTTTGCAGTTGTCTGTCCATTTTTAAAGCGTGCTGGTGCAGGAGGAAGTGTATTCCAGGCTATCTAGGGCAGCATTACACCAGGAAGGGCTCACAGTAGCTTTTACTGGCATCATTACAATTGGTTAAATCTTGGGTAGTCTTGTAAGAAGTGCATGTACAAGTATAAATCCTAAAATAAGTAGTGAAGCTGTTGCATCTCATTATGTTGGGAGAATAACTATTTTTCTGTGCAGTGGTCTAGAGGTGGCTTTATTCTTGGTAACAAAGTTTCACTTCCCAGGGCGTTGAGTTTGGGGTTGCATGGGGGGGGCCCTTACCCCAGTTTCATGGCGGGGGGCATGTGCATCTGGCCTGGGTTCGCACTGGGGCCAAGTGAGCTTGTGGTCCCCATGGGCCTGGCCATGGGAGGACTTGACACCACGGTGTGTTGCTGTTACAGCAGAAGGACTTGACCTCCAGGACAAGGTCTGTAAAATTGCCACAGGATGCAGCAATTTCAAAGTCGCTTTTTGTTTGCTCCTGTCTGGAATCTTAAAAGGAGATAAAAGTCAAACTAAAAAGAACCAACTCAAACAAAACAACAACCGCCCCCCGCCCCCCAAGCAAGCAAAAACCCCAACCACCCACAAACAACAACAAAAAAACCCAAACAATTTAAAAACTAAGTTTCATTATTGTCTCCCTCCATCCAATTGCTCTATTCCTTGTTTTCTTTCAAGGAGGAAAAACCCAAAGCATAATTTGTCTACATTTTTAGATTACAAGAGATTTACTTTCTGCAAACACAATATGGTGTAGAAGTTTAAATCTAATTTTGCAAGGTAATTAGTTTCCCTTAGTCTTCCAGTGCAACCACTTTAAATACTTGTATTCCCCGTTTTGCAGTTCCTGGATTGAAGTGGCAAAGAAAAATCCCCCACCAGCTTCCAGTGAAATGTGAGCAGAGATCTGTTGTCTAGCCCGCAGTCTGGTGTTTTTATTAATACCTTTTGCTACAGTGTTACAGTTCATTAACACCAAGTTGGGAAGTTTCAAATCCAGACAACAAATACTTGCTAATTAGAGTTAATGGATAGCTTGTTGCAGCTGTAATTTTCTGTTTTGCTTTAATGGCTTTAAAAAAACCTGTACATCTTAAGAAGTCACTTTTTGTGTGGCAGAACTACTGGAAAATTTGTCATCTCCTGGCAGGGAACGTCTGTGTTATTTTTCTTTCTCCTCCCTACAAATCAATGATTATAACTAGTTTTCTCCTTATGGTTCCCTTTTTGGTAACTGCACAAGAGTTCAGATATGAAATACAGCAGTTACGTTTCTGTATGAAAGTGCAAAATTGAGATGCATTGGCTGTAGTGCTGGAGAGCCCTGCTGCATTTTTCATATTCCCGTTTAGTGAGAAGCGAAGATTAGCTGCAGCTCAGTCATCCTGCAACATTTCTGGAAGTAACTGAAAATCCATCTAATTGCTAAGCCAAAAACTAATAAAAAGCACATATGTGCACCTCTCACAAAGGAGAGCAGCTAGAGATTGGAAGGCTATTGTAATCTTATCTCAGTGGGGAAAAAATTAAGGATTTATTTGGCTCAAGTTATTCTCTTTGTCTGTTTAGCTGTGTCTGATGAGAATCAATAACGACCATCTTCATACAAAACTGGTGTTGGATTAAATTCTCCTTTTTCTCCTGGGGCACTTGCCTGCCTGGGGTGGACTCTCGGTAGCTGGTATGGGTGAGCTCCCCTAGCCTGGCTGGCTGACAAAACCTGGTGTGTGGCACTGAAGCTGAAATTTGAGAACGGCTGTTCTTGGGTTTAGTAACCTGGAGGAAGCCGAGGTTTGGGTGGAGGGTGGCTGTGTGCTCCCCCCCGTGCGGCACTGCCAGGAGCCCTCCTTGCACCCCTGCGGGCTCACACCCCCGGAGCTGAGCTGCTGCCGCCGGGGGTTACACTCAACCCACCTTCTGTGTTATGGCTTCTGAAAGGTTTAAGTGTTCCATAAAGGGACTGAGTTTTCCTAAATGCTTATACAGTGTCCACTGTGTATTAGTGCTAGGATAATAGTGTCCCTTTCTCCTCAGATTAGGAACTCTGGCTTTTTGAATGATACACTTTAAATACCGGAGGCTCTTGCATTTGAGATCAACCTGAATTGACTATGGTCGCATAGATGTTGATAGAGTTACACCTGTTTAACACATACTTTGCTGACTTAAACTGCTTTAGTTTAAGGGAAGTAAGGGTAGAGAGTTAATAAACATATTGGTATGTTCCCTTCGATACACATACCTGACCCAGAGATGAGTTTCCAATTGCAGCAGCTCATTGGGTTGATTGACTTAATTCAAATGCATTGGCAGTGTGCCCCGTAAGTGGGGGGACTAAACACTAACTTGAGAATTTCAATATTGAAACAATTGCTTTTGACTCCTGGAAAAAATATTGAATTATTTCCTTCTTGAAGGAAACATATCGAAGCTCTGGATGGAAATAGTTGGTGTCTGTTTCTGGAAAAACCAATGTGCTGAGCAGTAACTAGCAGATACAATTGTTCCTTTCAAAGTGTCTTCTGGAAGAGCTGACTGGGAAGAAGTGTGTCAGACACACTTGTGCGAGGGAATCTGATGCTCCTAACGGCACACGAATATTCATGTACTTAAGAACTGAGTTTAAAGTTTAATAAGCAAGTGTAACTGTTGAGAAAGCAGATGTGCTACTTCTAGTTCGGTTGTGCAGAGACTTCTCTCATGTTTACAGTTAAGGAAATGGGAAGTCCTGGGGGAAGTACTTGGAAATATGTTGGTTGTGGCTCTACTGGATCAGGGCTAATGTCCTATTCCTTTTTTAAAAATTATTATTTTATTTTCTACTAGTATTTTGTTAGCTGAAAACCTAAAAATTACATGAAGACTGTGTACAGCAGTGCTTCTAGTTGATTTCTTATTCACCAAGTCCTGGAGCAATTCCTAAATTTTCTGGTAGGTTGTTGAAACGACTCTCGTTTCACTGCTGCTAATATACACTTCGCTAGTGAGACAAAACAAGAATTTGCTTTACCCAGAGCTTGGATGGGCCACCATGGTGTCCCCGACCCCAAGCTCTCACGGTGTACCCCAGCTGCCTGGTCTCCTCATGCATGTGTTGTACTGGGTCTCATCTCTGTGCTTGGCTGCAGCTTCCAGCTGAGTCAGGAGTTACCCCATCCTACTGCCTAAAGCCCACAGTGCAGCCTTCGGGAGGTGCCAGCTTTGAATGTGGTTTGCCTTTTATTTTTTTCCCTTAAAAATGTCAATTTGCTATATATTGCATTTATCCTATGAAGAGGAATAAACCATGCTACAATGTTATGACCTATAAATGAGCCTGTGTAATCTTTCAATTCCCTTTAGTGAGCTTTATCCACTCTTTGGAGCACATGGGAGATTGGCTGGCAAGGCCCATGAAGGGTTTGTGCTGGCCAGCCTCTGCTCAAAGCAGTTTTGGGCCTTTTGAAAGTAGAATTAAGACTTTAAGAAATGGTGTAGTTTGTTGGCAGAAAACACAATGACATACTGCGTTTTCTGTGTTCACCTTACCTCATTTCTTTAGCAGTGATTCCAGTTTTAGAGCAGTGAACCTTAATGAACTCGAGCTTTCTCCGGTTTCTTGGTTTTAGGGTTGCATGCTGTAACTGTAGAGGTGGAGATGTCTGACAGCTACTTTAGGAGCCAAACACTACCTTCATCATTGGGCATTAAAATCAAAACAGCGTGTGTTGCACTGAAATATTGCTTTGTCTGGGCGCTGCTCGGATTCAAAATTAGATTGAAAATGAGCTATTAGAACTGAAATAAGTAGGAGCAGTTATTTTTCTTTTGCAGCAGGTAAAATGGAGCTTCAGCAACACTTACTTAGTTTCTTGGGGTTCTTTTTTTTTTTTGTTTTTGTTTTTTTTGTGGGGATTTTCCTCTGATGGCAGTGGCACACATTTTGGAGAAACAATAGGAAGCATTAATAATTGAGGAACTTCCCTATCTTTGCTGTCGACTAAGCTGTTTGTGAAAGGCATCATACTACACATGGATGATACAACACGTTTGGGAAAACAGAGGGTGTTGAATTAAAGCAGAAAAGTGCAGCTATTATTTGAACTAGTCAAGCAGTGCCTTGCAGCTGTGACCAAGTCCAGGGCCTTGCTGTGCTTGCTTTGCTGTTGAAGGCAGGGGACAACTTCTCCCCCAAGGAGTTGGCGGTCCACATGGGTAAGCTGGCATTCCTGCCCTTTCTTCCAGAAGGAGAACAAAGGCATGGACTTGCTGAAGTAACTTGTCTACCATTGCAAGTTGAACTTGGTGGTGTGATTTCCCTGCCCACCTATTCCATGGAAACTTCCTTGCACCACTAAAGGCAGCTCAGACTTTTAAATATATTTTTTACCAATTGCATTATTGTTGCAGCAAAATATTATGGTAGAGGCTTAGTGGATGAGGATTGCCATGTATGTGATGCCTTCAGGCTTGCTTTTGGAAGTGTGTCTGAGGTGGAAGGCAGTGAAATGTGTGTCTCAGAGAGGATTATTTCCCTTCTGCCTGCCTTTGAACAGGTTGGGTTTGATGGCTGAGGAAATGACAGTCTGACTTGTATGTAAGGTCAGTGGGATCCAAGCGCTTTCTGTTAAATATCTGTTTCTAATATTTTCAGAAGTTCTTGAATTCAGTCCAACACTCATTTCCTAGTTTGTCAGGAAATTGTTTTGCTGCTTTATTGAATGAACTGCAAAATAATCCCAAGGAGGGGAAAATGTCTTAAGGAGAGTCTCAGCAATGCTTTAGCTGCTGGTGCCTGGTAAAACTGCGTGTAGATCAAAGGTATCCATCTAGCTTTTTTTATCCCTATTGCTTTCAGCAATGATATTAAATTGATTCTCAGGCAACTGGAAAATACCAGATGGAAGTTAATCAACAGATGAACAGCCATATCTCTCTATCCATAACAGCAGGACCCTAGTTGATGGAGGAGTTGCTTTAGGTCCATCAAACTCCAACAGCAGAGGGAAAACTGCTGTGACGTTGTTCTTCCTCTGAGATTTGGTGGAAGGTTTATGAGCTGGGTTAATCATCTTTTCCTTAAGCCTCTTGGGCTTGTTGTTTTGTTGTTGGATTGTGGCTGGTTTTGGTGTTGATCTTTTGAAGCATGCTTTTTTCTGGATGTGAGTCTGGCCTTCCACCTCTAAGGCCAAAGAATGAAAAACAGCCCATAAAGAATTTCACATCAATGTAAATGACTTAATTTACACTATTATGGAAACAAGATCTCTTAGTGTTCCTCCCCTTTCATGGGTCATACTTGGTATTTACTTTATTATGTGTTCTCTGATAGTGTCCCACCCTCTTACTGCATAACTTGTTTTCCTGGAGGCTGGACCTGCCTCGAGTTGAAAATATTGCCAAGCCAAGACTAAATCGCTGGCTCAGATTAACTGCTTGAAAATGTTTCTACTAAATCTGTGTAGGAGGATAGAAAGGGAGAGGCTGTATCCTGGCTGCAGAATAATGCAGAAATCATAAGATAAGTAACTTCCAGTAAGTAGTGCACTTTTTCACTAAGTTGATATTAAGAAATATGAAAAAGTGACAAAATAATAGTGCACTTTCAGTATTGTCCTCCTTCTCTACACTGGCCAGGCTTGTGCTGTGCTTGCCAAAGCCCAAGCTTCATATAATAGATGCTTTCTTAAAATAAAGCTGTATTGAAAACCAGTGAGAGGCTTTAGTGATACTAAACCCCCACCCAGATATGAAATGCTCAAAGAGGGTTTTGTTTTGGTTGTGTGTTGTGTGTGTTTTTTGGTGTGTGGCTTTTTTTTTTTTTTTTTTTTTTTTCCCTGTTGTGGTAAAACTGTTAATGTGATTGGGGAAATTAAGGAAGGGGTTGGAATTTGAACCTTTTGTTTTGATTTTTTTTAAAAGAAACTCTTAGCCTTTTGATGTTTTATTGCTGAGGTGAAAGTGGTACTTCTGAAGTGCTGCTGAGGAGCTGGATCCATCCCCTCCTGGGCTGTGTATGAGTCCAGAACAATATGCAGGGCTGGTGCCAGCAGCGTTTGCCAGGAGCCTTTTAAGGGAAACCCTGGTGGAGGACAGCCCAGACATCCTTCACCAAAGCCCTTCCAAAGGGTTAAGTAGTCTCCAAATAAATGTCCCCTTTGAGATGCCAATGTCTGATCCCAGCCACAAGCAGCTGTGTAAAAACCCAGGGTAATTTATCCAATTCCTGCTGCAGTGGGCCTTTTGTTTTTGGTGTATGACTTTGTGGATGCCTTGAGAAGGGTGTGAAATTCCCTCCCAATACCAGTTTTGGAGCATGAGGGAATGAACTTTGCATTGAGGCTTGTGGCCCATGCAATGAAGCAAAGCCATGTTACTTCCCTGGAGCCAGAGACAGTGGAAAAAATCCTGAAATAGAAGCTCTCGGTGATTAGGTAATATATTGTAAGATTTTTTGCCACAAACATAGCTGATCCTGAGCTTGTTGGTGCATAACATCACCTTCATCTCTGCACCTCCCGCTTTCCCCTCTTGACTTGCGGCTCCTTGCCGCCCCAGATGGGAGCTGATAAAACATGTCAGCTTGGAGAGTCAGCAAAGCTGGACCCCATTGGTGTGCTACCACGGGTGACGTTTGGAAGGAACACCTGTGTGACAGTAAGGCAGCCCCTGGTTTCATCCTGCTGTCAGCCTGAACAATGCAGGTCTCTGGGCGAGGTGTGGCTCAGCAGGAGAGCCCTGCTGTGTGTCCACACCAGGCAGTCCTGCTTACATTAAATATTCGTGTTTCTAAAGCGCTACAGCAATCCAAAAGTGTGTGTGGTAGCTTTCCCTATTAGTATTGCTCTAGGTAAGAGTTCTCTCTAGGCTTATCTCTATCCCCTATAAGCAGGGACGTGTCAGACCTTAATTCCCTTCGGTATGTGTCACTGAACCTCAGCATCTCATTTTATCCTGTTATACAGAGAATTAATAAAGATATAGTCATCTGAGTGCTACAGGAGTGCTGGGGCTGGACGTGAGTGGTGCTCTGGG
Source organism: Tyto alba (assembly GCF_018691265.1). Lineage (NCBI taxonomy): Eukaryota > Metazoa > Chordata > Aves > Strigiformes > Tytonidae > Tyto > Tyto alba. The sequence continues at coordinate 8,327,040 of NW_024881320.1, forward strand.
AGGATCTGCCTGAGCCTCTGATGCAGATTTCTGGCATTTCTTTTCAGTCAAATGGGTTCCTGCTCCATCTGGTCACAGGCTTCCCGCTGAGCTGAGCCCCAGTGCTCATGCTCCATGAATAAAGAGCTGCTGTGTTGCTTCTGGGATCCTTAATGCAATGCTAGGAGCTGTCTGATTTCTCTTTTGCCCTTCAAATAATTCCTCAAACTTTAAGAAGTCTGAGCACAAATTTCATGATAAGGAACCTCGTGTTACACAGAGCCCTGGCTGTTTTATGGGAAGAGTTCATGCGTTAGCTTCTGCAAGATATAGCAAAGCAGAAGAAAGAGGGGTAGGGGTGTGTGTGTGTGTGTGTATATATTTATATATATAGCTGTGTAGTGTGATGTGGATGCCACAGGTGCCTCAGATTTTGCGGATTTTGCCACAGTCCAGTGCTGGCAAAGATGCAGGAGGAGGTTTGGTAAGGTATGGCCTGAGTTGGTGTGCAAAGTGTCTCAGACAAGTGGGTCTGTGGGCTGTGATTAAAAGACAGAAAGGTGAGAAGGGGAGATGTTTAACTTTAAAATCAGGTGAGCTGGGTTTCACAGAGAGCTCTGGATTTTGGAGCTGACTTGGACATCTCTTTTTTGCAGGGTTTTATATTCCTCTTGCTGAAAAGGGAAGGAAACCACCATTATAAGGGTTAATTGATAGGGTTAATGGCTCTAACTATCAGCTGATTTGACCTGCTGGTCTGAGTGGCTGCCAGTCATAGTGTAAATGAATCTCACCTGCACAGAGTCATCACATTAATTCTCACAGAAAATAAATGGATCCAGCCTCGTTCTGCCCACAATATGTGCTACTAGCAGCTGACAAGGAAGGGAGTTCTGCTGTTTCAACATGGTGCCCTTTCGTCAGCCCAGGTGTCACGAATTTTAATTCAACCTCCAAGGAATGTTGGAGGAATTCTGAAATCTTTTGTTACTGATACAAAACCCAGAGAAGTTTCAGTGAGAAGGCATACTTGGTTGTTCTCCAACAGCAAGACATGCGTTAGGTCCTGCTGTTGCTGCTTGAGGTCTGTAAACAGCTACAGAAGGCAAGTTGAATTGTAATAAGGAGGAGCTAGGCTTTTCTAGACATGTTCAATAAATACAAAATAGGACTTCCTTCTCCTTTTTCAGTTCAGTGGCTTGGATATCCAGCTCATACATGTTTGATGAAATTAGGTATATTTATTCTGAATAAGTATATCAGATTTTTTTATTTGCCTGAACTCTGTAGTAGGAAAGATGGGCGCGTATCCTACTCTCCTTTCTCTTCTTTCTGATGGGGAAAACAGTATGCTAATGAATCAAAGACAAAAATACTCTTTTCTCAGACTGAGAAGCTAGATCTGCTCAGATAGAAATAATAATAATAATAAAAAAAAAAAAGCCCTGCCATTAGAATTACAGTGAAAGATCAGGCACAATCTGAATTACAGCTTGCTTAGTAAAGGGCATTGCAGTGAGAGAGGCTTTAAAGATCAAGTCCAGCTCCAGGTGAGAGATTTACCTTTCGGGTTTCCTTTGACCCATGGACCAGTTGATAATAGTGGATTTCCTTCATCTGACATGCCCGCACTGTCCATGTGCTATACAGTATGCTGCTGGATTGTAATTCTCTCAGTAATAAAATATGTTGTTGTAGAAATCTTCACACAAGCACCGGTGCAACACTGCTGTGGAGCTGGCAGACATGGGCTGTGATGACTGTTGCCTTTTTTTAGCGTTATCAGAAGGCTGAAAGAGAAAAGACTACTAATATCTCTTGAAGCAATGGCCAAAATCCAAGGGAGAGAGACTAGAGGCACACTCAAAGGTCATAGTTAAACACTTAATAGCATTTGGTGGATTTTTTTTTTTTTTTTATTTTCCTACAGATTGATTCTCTTAATTTTTCTGTGGTCTCTATAGAGCTGTACCATTCTTTAGTGAAGTTAAAACCAATTAAGGTAGAAGTTCTGACTTAGACTTCGAATTTTCAAGTTTAAACTAAGTTACAGATAGCTTTCAAGGTCAATATGTGGTTACATGCTATGAAATTTAATTGATAATTTTCTTCCCTAAAGCATTGACGTATTAGCAGGCAGCTCATCAGTTGCATAGAACTCCCCTGGACATCATTAGATTTAACCTGGGATGCTTTATCTCTGAAGGATTTGTATTCACATTTTTAGTGCTTTATTTTTCCAGAAATAAGTGATAAATTTGACTTGATGTTTCCAGAGAAAAGTATGCACAATGAGAAATGGAGGCAGAAGAGGGATTAAGTGTGGGAGTGCACACACGTAGCACCAAGCAGAATGTTTTAGAAGGAAAAAGATCGGGGAGCAGAAATTAAAGCTTTTAAGAGAAAAACAAAGCTGAGAGTTTATATGCATAAATATTGCCAAGTTAGAAGTAATTTTATGTTAAAATATTTTAATGTAAAATAACAGCATTGTCATTATTGTGCTTTATAGATGGACAAAATGCTTAGAGATCAGTCCCAAGAGTATTAACAAATGTAGAGAGAATAAACTCTGTTTGTCCTCAAAAGAGCACATGTTGGGGGATCATTTAAGTAATGTAAAGCCAATATGCAGAAAACGCTTGCCACCTTCAGAGATTTACTCTCTGAAGTTTTGCACTGAGTATCTAAGCAAGACTTTCCAGATTATTAATCACCTTATACTTAAGTCCAAGTTTTTCACTGTTAATGAGATTTTTCCAGTGTGGACAGTACCTGAACATTGCATTTAGTATAATAACATACAAGAACAGCAAAAAGATGTGCAAGCCAAATGTTATGTGATTCCTATGCTGGACTCTGTCCTATTTATTCCTGGCAAGAGATCATGTACCATAAGGGAGCAGTGATGCTTCCAGAAATCTGTGGCACGTGATGTGTTTTTCTTCACTGAGGCACAAGGCGATGTGCCATGAAATGTCAGCTCCCTCTCTGTTTCATAAGCAAGTTTGTTCGTTCAAGGGAGATGGCAACATTTGTAATTAGGCAGGTGAAATTGCTGGGAGGATCATTCTATGCCCCTTTCCAAAGGGGGTCAAGGTTTTGTGTGCATAATCAAATATATAACAATTTGTATTTAAGTTATAAGTTAGAGTGAGCAAAACCATGGCCTGCTAAAAGTCAGAGAGCGAAGGGGTTTTATTTTCTTACATACTCAAGTGAAAGGAACAGTATCTCTTTTATGTTGATAGCCAGGATTAAATTATTCTTGGACTCATTATTAAATGAAGCATATGATTAAATATTGAAATGAAGACTATTATTTTTCATATCTGCATTGGAATGAGGAAAAGAAAAACCCATACGGATGAGTCAGTTCCTGTATCCAAAGCAGTGGGGGAGAAGGGAGCTGTTTTCATACAGACACAGGACCCTAAGTTTGGAGCCTGGGGGGGAGGAGATGTTTACATGGGGCTGGGGGGAAGGTGCCTTAGTTGCTCCACATCACAGCTGTGCAGGTGGAACCATGCACCTCTTGTAGGTGCATCACCAAGACCATCAGTGCTTGGCATTATCCTCTATGAGCTGGTGCTTTTCTCAAAGGGATCCTGTCCCTGGAAGTGCTAAGAGATAATGATCTCCCAGAAGACCCAGTTTCCTGCTGCTGACTTACATACATGTATGCCTCTTAAAGCAGATGCTGGCTCAAAACACACACTTAAGTGGATAAATAAATACAGTAATATTTTGTTGCTGCTGTGGTAGGTTGTAGAGATCCTAGTGAGCTTGGTGCTATGCTAAATCCTGCTCGACAGGGTTCTGTTTTACTCAGATGCCCCAAGCACTGTGTCCCAAGAGTCTGCAGAGCAAAGGCAATGGACAAAAAGGAAAGATTATTAACCCCAAACTGCATGAATTGTGCTTCAGGTCCTCAGTTTGCAGGTACAGTTTTCTAAAGCCATGGGAAAGGCTTCCCAGAGGTTTGAACTCATTCTCTTGTTTATGGCATGGTTACAGGTGTGTGCACATAAACCAATCAAAAAACCCCCCACCAAATCTTGCAGCGTATTTCTGCTTTTGGGTGGGAGTTAATGTACTACTTTACAGCTTATGGTGAGGAAGTTAAATTGGTAGAAGTATGCTTGAGAGAGAGACGTGGTATTTCTAGAGAATTAAGACTATTATAAGGGATAGAGGTTGGGAAGGGAAGTGAAAAATGTCAGGCATGATTCTTTGTTTAGATTTATTGTATCTGAATCAGTCTGATGGGGGAACTTGGGAACCCAGGCTGGCAAACACAAAAAAAAAATATTTTTTTTTTTTAATGGACCTAGAAAGCGATGTTTTGTCAATTCACGTGCTACCAAACCTCTTCATAGAATTTGATTGTTTCTGAGATAATAGTTATACAAGAAAATAAAATGCAGTTGGGAGTGCTTTGGATGGCAGCTGTATAACGTTATCAGCACTTCTTAATATCAGTGGTCTGTTTTGCTTTGTTTAGTTTGGTTTCTGCATTCACTCCTGTGATAAGGTGGTTAAAGCAGAATGACCCTTTTTTCCTAAATGTAATTGGAAACATTTAATAGAGTTCCCTGATGTGCCCACAGTTCTTGAGGAGTTTCCCTTGTGCAATTACTGGCCTTTTTCACATGATTAAAAAATCAGAATTTGAAATGGCAGAGGAAATCTGCAGATCAGAAATTGTCTGATTTGAAATTGATGCAATGTTACGTATGACAGTTTGCAATGTAAGCCGAGTGAACAGAAGAACTTCATATTGTTGCAATGTACCATTATCAACCTTCATCTCCAAAGGTACGTCTCTGTTTGCCTTGCATTGCTCCTGATTCCCAACAGCTTGAGCTAGAAGGGAGAATGTGTGAGAAACTTTTTTTTTTCCCCAAGGTTAGAAAAGTCAAGCTCTCTTGACTCCAGCCACAGTAAAGTGCATGAAAATTTTTGCTTCTTATGAATAACAACCTCAGTGTTTCTATTTCTGCCAGGTCTCAGAGGTGTGATTTTGACTGTTGCTGCTGCAACCCCATGATGGCCTGATGGCTCAGAGCTTTTAATTTCACTCAGCCCATCACTGTCCCCTCCCATGCCTTAGTACATTCTCTGCAGCCTTCATACTTGTGCTCTGCCCTGAAATGGGGAGGAGCTTCCCAAATCATCACAAGGATGATTTCAGTAATAAATGAGGCTGTATTAATTGCAAGAAAAAACGAGTTAGTAGCACAGAAGAAATGTGTTGTATAAGGCTTCTTTTTTGCAGCTATGCTGTATTGAAGTGTACTGCTGCCTGTGCACAGTTTGTTGCTTGTTTGGTAAACTTTCGAGTACAGCTATTAAAAGTATTTAGCTTATTGCTGCATTGATGGTGCTATTAATAGTCTAACTTGGTAGGAATGAGTGGAAGTTGATGCAGAAGTACAGATAGGCCTTACCCAGGCTCCATTTTGTTATTTTTATTAGTGACAGATGTATTTTGTTGGCATGCTGTCCCACACAGCTGAATTGCATCAAACTCCTCATGCTCTTGGAACTGTACTTAAAAAAAAAAAAAATGTTCGAACTGCAGAGCTGAATTTTAGATTGAGTCTACTGGGTTGTTTGTGTACTTACTTAAAAGTTTATCCCCAACTTGCTGAGCAGTGTTTATAAATCAGATTTCAATAAAGTTTGCAGTGTCAATAAACCTCACAAATGACTTGGCAGTCAGCTTTTGAACTCTCAGTGGGCAAAGTACAGACGCAGCCGTTCTTGCATCATGAGCATTACTGAAATGTCCTACTAGACAAGTGTGTAGAGGTGCAGTTATCTTTGTCTTTTCCTGTGGCTGGGACCCCTGAGTTTTTGTAGCTATCCAAGGACCATCCACTGCTGTGTTGATTCACATCTTTAAATAAGGAAACCCGTCATGGGCTGATAACATTGATTCCAAACTGGCAAGTAATGGAGTGGAGCAGATCAAATACACCAGGGATGCTTTGGTCTTCCAGAAATTAAAGTTTTCATTATAGAAATGTGGAAATGGGAGACTATTAATTTTGTTCTCTTGACAGTTGTTATTAAATCCTACTTATTTCATGTGGTCTCAATTCTTTTCAATTTTGACATTTCAGCACACAGGAGATCAGTGCAAAAAAGGCTCAGTCACTCTAGAAGTTACTGACAGATATGAAAGCATTTTAAGGGGGAAGACTTGGGGTTTTTTTCTGCTGCATCTGATGCAAAAATGTCCCTAATGACACTACTATTAACAGTGCCGAAACATGCACCTTTGCAGCTTGCTTGCAGACTTGGGCAGACAGCATTGTGGTGTTTATACCAGAGCTTCCCCTTCTGAGGTTTTCATAACTGTAAGTAGAAGCAGAATGTTTTTGCTTATGTGCTAGCACCATTTCTAGGCAGAAAATGGTGTGAAAGGGAGACCTTTTATCCAAGTCTGCAGTGGGGATTTCCTAAGCACATGGAAGCCTGAGTTAGGAAACCATAAAGGGGAAGACCTGGAAGATAGGATCTTTTTACTCCTATTAATGCTTGGGAGGAGGCTTCCCAAGATGCGTGCAGCAAAGAGCATTATGGATTTTATTTTAAAGCTGTATGTCCCATTTAACTTCATTGCTCAACTAAAATATCCCAGTGCTAACTCAAACTATTTTTTTTTTTCCCCTCCTGTTTCTGCATTGCTGGTTTGATCCCTAGATACAGAAGATCAGCAGAAATCCCCCACCATCTAAAAGGATTAGGAGTGGCTGGTGAGACTTTGGCTATAGAATTAACTGTTGGGAGTGGTTTTACAGTAATAGGCACAGGTTAAATGCAGTGATGAGTTGTGTGTTTCTGTTATTGAGCAGAAAGCAAGGTGCAGTAGTCCTTCAGCAAGCTTCTGCAGTCTTCCCTGCTCAAAATGTGCTTTTATACTTTTTGTTGGGCTTCGTGTTTTCATTAAGCTTTCCTTCTCATGTGGCACTTGTATTTCAATTAGTCATACTGCTCTGTACCTTCTCACTTACCTTTCTCGGTTTGAGCAGTCCCTTTCTTTCCAAGCATAATTCCCCATCTGCTTTGCTGGTTGTCCCTCTGGTGTGGAACCTGTTCAGCTGGTGATAGTGATTAATGACTGCACCAAGCATGGTTGTCTCAACTCTTATTTTTTCTGGCATGCATGCACGAATTGAAAGGCTGAGGGGTCTGGCAGGCCTCACAATGGCAGCTTTTCACTTTTCTACATTGTCTGCCACCACTCTCATACTTGCAAAATTTCCCTGTATTTCTCAGAGCAGTAACTTGGTGCTTATCTGAAATGGTATAGTAATGTGGCATGGAAGAGTCTGAGCTGTTCAGGATGTGCGCGGCTCTGGTTAGCCAGGAAAGCAGAGGTGCTTGGTGCGGGGAGAAGGATCCCCACTGTTTATTTTTTCTTCCAAAAGTCTGTTTTCTGTGTGGCATCGCAGCTTTCCCCTTCCCCTTTCCTCTTCCCCAGACAGTCAGTGTAAGGAGAGGCTCATAATCTTGTATTACTAGATCCTGCTTTCTGAACTGGCTGAATCTGATTCCTTACTCTTTGCTGGTAGATTTGCAAAGTCAGTGGGACTTGAGTATACCTGAGTATTTCTTACCCTGTTAAGTCTGGAACTTAAATTATTTTGTTAGAAATTGAAATGAACCTTTTGGGTTTGATTTATTTCTTACAAGTTTATCTTTTAATTCTCAGCTGATGTTCCCGGTGACTTTTTTGGTACTATCAGTAGACTTGACTGAACAGTTCCGTTATATTCATCCAAACTATTTTTAACATCAGTATTAAGCCAGGATTTTTAAGGAGAATGTCAATCAAACTGACTTTGGACAACCTTTGTCCTCCTATGACTGACTCTAATCTTTGCTCTGAAGAGGCCTGTGACCACTTCAGTGGGTGATCTGTGAGCCAGTCCTGTGGTGGCATTATCTGGATCTGTGTGTTGGCTGCCCATGACAGTAATTAACACATTTGCAGCATCATTAATTTTGAAGGGCTACAAGGATACGTTTTCTGTAACACAGATTTGGATGTCAGAGAAACTTCTGCGAACTGTCTGAGGGAAGCAAGAGAAAACTGAAGTGGAATGACTTTACTAAATTAAGTGTAGGCTTGTGTCTCTGTGCAAGTGGTTGGAGCCCTTTTACAAGGATGAGGGCACCCATCTTGCTGTCCCAGCAGTTAGCATGTGAGCTCTTTGGAAAAAATTCAAATTGGGAACCCATCCAAATTTCCACCTTTCAGAAAGCATCGTGCAAAATTGGCTCCATTTACTGTGTTCTGGGGTTGGCTTCTTGTTGCTGTTGGGAAGGGGGGGTGGGTGTTGGTTTGATTTTTGGTTTGAGTTTTAATTGCTAGTTGTCTGAAATAGAGCTCCAAACCTCCTCTGGCTTGGGTTAAAAAAGACCTGCCCTCAAAAGTGAGTCATTTTCTGGCTATACTTTGCTTACTCTATGCATGAGCCAGAAAGAGCTCTTCATCCTCAGAAATTCACCAAGCCATCTGAAGAGTGAAGTCTGTGGTGATTTGAGGGTCTGTCTCTTTATGTGTATGTTGTACCAAATCTAGAAGTGCAGTTATTTCTGGATAACAGCAGGTTGATATACACTGGTTTTGTCATACATGCTGCTCTATTTAGGGATTGGGGAAAGCATACACACTTGTTACACAATATTAAATATCACTTCTGAAATAAGATATTATTTTGGATTAATGAGTCCAGTTTCTTAATTTTAGGGAGAAAATCCTTCTAACAAAACACTGTTGTACGTTTCAAGAATTATCCTGAAATGACTAGATCAGCAGAGATTTTCATATCCAAAAACATGAATAACTGTTCGTCTTACTTGACTGCATATTATTTTCCATTTTTAGAAATGGAATACATTAGCTAAGGCATGGAGCTTGGAAGCTCTGAATGCAGTTAGTATTATCAATTAGATTTTACAGAAATGAAACTGAGGCAAAAAGTAAACAATTTGACTGAGGTCGAATAAGAAATATGTAAGTTACTGGTGTCTCCTTATTCTTTGTTTGTCTTGTCTGCTTAGAACTTGTCAGAAGCTATTTTCTTCCCCCAGCATTTTTAGAGCATCTAGCACTCTGGTTTTGATTTAAGCCTTTAGCCTTTGATTTAAGAGTACAGGAGCTACTGTAACATGGTAGTGCTGAGCCCTTGGAGTCTCTTGGCATGTAATGGTCATCGGGATGGAAGTAGCAAGAGGATTGCAAATACTCAAATTCCTTTTCTGATGCTGTCTGCTGTCTTGCTAATAAATTCACAAAGCCTATATGATTAAAAACTTGAGAACATGGCGCACTCTATGTGCTCTAATTAAAAGTGGTAGAAAACTTGAAGCTTTCTTTGAAGGGCCATAAAAATCTGAAGGTGTCTTTGAAAGTTGGTTGCCAGCAGCAGAGGACAAGCCCACGGCACTGTCATGGGGTTTGCTGCAGGGGCAGGATGTGGTTCTATGCTGATCGTACCTGGCCACCGCCTCTGCAACTTCAACCGTCATGTTCAGATTTCTCGGTACAGTAAATGGCTTACTGAGTCAGAAGCATCTCGGTTTGCCCATATATTTTTGCACAGTACTGCACTGGGTCACTGGCTGTGATGTGGTTGACTTACTGAAGTGAACAAACAAAGTGTTAGTAAAAATAAAGTGCTTTTCGCTAGCGTCTAGTCCATGGAAGTGGTATGCTTGCACGGTGAGAGTCTGTGTTTAGTGGTTCCAGATTTAAAAACAGTTTATCCTTTGTCATCAGATTCAAGGATGGCACTTCCATCTTCCCTATGTGAAGTCATGTGCTGCAGGAATTGTATTCCTCTTTTGTTTGCTCTAACCACTGGCTAGTGGCTCAGGGCTGTCCGTGCTGCAGTGCAGGCTTGGTGGCACTGAGGGAATGGGAGTGTGTGTGGGGAAATCTAAATATTAAGTTTTAATGAAACAGGACTAGTGTTTAAGTAAGAGCAATGGGTAGCTGGAATCTTTGCTGTGGCAGGACAGCTTGCTCTCTGCCCAGAAGCTGGATGATGCTGTAGTTGTGGGTGAGGTGATGGTGAAGGCATGAGTCCACTCTAGTGTTCAGTGTTGGCCATCACCACTCAGTCGGTGAAAGCCGTCATTGCCTTCCTCATATAAGGAAATTGAAGTAAACCAATGTTGGGCTGTCCCCAGCTCTCCAAATTTCACTACGTGGCTTTAACTGCAGGGCTGTTGTCTCTCTTAATTGGATCTCTTGATTTACTAAAAGAAATAAATTTAATTTCGGCTTCATGTTGATGCCCAGCCTCCTGGCTGGGTGGAACTGTGTTGAGGAAGTTTCCCAATAAACTCGGGCTTCTTGGCCGTTAACCTGAGCTGTCTGATGCTGAATGAATAGTCTCCGTACAGCAGCAGCCTGGGGAAAGGCTCTCGTTCTAGGATTGATCCTTCAGCTTGTTTAGTGGCATGAAGTGCAGGGCCTGTGGTACCTGCGTGGCTTGGGGTGCAAGAGGGTGACTCGGTTAGGATGCAACACACTGTACTTAAAGCAATATGAGAGTCCAACTGTGAGCGCTGGTGCTTAGCCCTGCCTTGGATCCCAGGGAACCAGAAAACAAGTACCCTGATCTGCTGGAAGCTTGATTTCATTAAAGAGTAATCAGCAGCGGATATGTGAGCATAATTTACTGGATATCAGAAGGTCTTTTCAAACATGGCACTGAATTAAAAAAGAAAAACTGCTATGCACGGTTTTATTGTTTCTTTATGAAATACAGCTGTTGAATTTGTATTTTCCCTTATTATATTCACTGTCCCCCAGCCATCCATCATTACAGCTCTCTGGAGTCATGATTGCTCCCCAGTCTCCAGTATTAAAAACCCATCAGAAGAGTCCAGTTGGAATTTTTCAAGCATGCATGGCATCTCGGCATCACAGTTCTCATTAATTTTTTGTGACATCAAGCTTTGGGATCCCACAGGCAGTCTTTTGGAAATATTTAGTTCCATGAAGAAAAAAGCAGCGAGAAAATTTCTGCCTCCAAACTTTTTTTTTAATTTATTTTATTTCTTTTTTAAGTGAATAGAAGCAAGCACTTCTGTTCTGTTAAACCATTTGTGCAAGCTCCCCTCCAGCAGTAAATGGGAGCTGGTGTTGTGGTTGGGAGCCCATAGCTGGCACACTGAATGCTTGGATTAAAGCAGCATCTCTGCAGGTACATATTTAAAACTAAAATATTACAGCAAGTTAAAACAACTTTGGCAGCATGTTCAAATTACTTGGCAAAAGTGTTAATTTCCTTGTTAAACGTCGTAGCAGAAAGGGCCTTTGATCCCAGCAGCCTGTTGGGAGTCCTTCCTAATTGTTATCAAACTATCCTGTAGCTTTAAGTAGATAAGACCTAATTAGCTAAAGTGGTGTTGCGTTTTTCAAAATAAAGAGTGCCCTCTCAATGTTAGGCACCTGTGTTTCTGGTCTTTCAGCTAGAATTACATATTTGGCGCTCTGCCCAACATATGACTTCAAGCGAGGGCTGGTATCCTGTGGCAGTCTGTGGCTCCCAGCAGCAGAGGAGAGGGGACTGTGGCTCGCATTTCCCCTGAGGCCCGAGCACAACATACAAATTACCTGCTTCAGATGGAAGGCAGAATTTCAAACATTTTTAATGACAGGAATGTGAAGTGCTGATGTAAAAATATCTTTTTATTTATTTATTTATTTTATTCTTTGCACTTGTGAAAAGGAAAAGGGGAAAATTGCATTGATGGAGCAAGGTCTGATTTCCTTGCCTCAGTACAGTCTTCTCCACTTCAAAAGATCACTATAATGATTAATCTGAAATCTCCTTTACTACTTTTAACCTCAGGCTATTAGTGAGGCCACCACAGAGCAGGAAGAAGGGGAAAGAGATGTTGGAAACGCAATATTCTTCTGTCTCCTTCACCCATCTGCTTCCAATGGGAAAATTGAAGCATTAAGGATTTGGTTCAACACCTGTTAGGTTACTCAAGGAAATACAAAGACTTTACCAGATGTTTAAGAAGAAACATATGGCAGCCAGGGAAGGAGAAACTGTGCCAATTTGTCTGTTTAATCAATCAAACTTGTAACAATCAATGCTATTGTCCGTACCGTTAATAAATAATTGTTCCCATGAAATACTATTTAATGCAACGTAGAACTTCATTAATTGCTCATTGCAGTGGGCAGAATGAAGGATGCATTAGGTTCTCCTCCTTTCCCTTGCTGATGGTACAGAACTTCTGGACTTTCCTCATTCCATGTTTTTAAACCCCAAACAAAACAAAAACCAATTCTAGGAATAGATTTAAACAGGAATCATAACCACCTGCACAGTTTTCAGAGGTCACTTGAAATTTAGTTGAGTATTAGGGGAAGGAGAGAATATAGGTTTAGTTTTGCAAGGTATTTTGTGAAGGTGGATGGTGATTCCTTGAAGCTCTGAAGCTTATGTTCCTCCTTGATTTGATTAAATATATAAAACAGATATAAAAATACCAGTTTTGTTTTCACCACAGGCTACCACCAATTACAGTTTATCAAGAAAAAATATTGTTGCTGTGAATCCAGAGGAGCTTCTCTAGTGATGTGATTTAGGTATAAAAGATGGTGGGTTTGAGTGGTTTCTTGGAGAAACACTTTACACCAGGTCCTCTCAAAGATGCTTGTAGTCCAGGCACCTTCAAGGATGAACCCCGAGTGTTTCACCTGTCCAGCGATACGCTGGCTGCATCCTTCAGACTTTGGCCATCAGTCCGAAGGAAATAAACAAATTGAGGATGCTTCCTTAGTCATACAAATGTGGAGCATGTTAGGATAAGCAACTTGTCATTAGAGGCAGGGCACAGTTCAGTTCCTGACGTTATCTCACAGTAGTACACCTTCTGTCGCATCGTAATGATTAATCACAGCCTTGTTCCATGTGTTACCAGGCAGCCTGCATTTGCTTAACAGTCAGTAACTACCATACATACTCTGCTGGCTTAATCCCTAGTGACTGTTTTCTAATGCTAACAGTGCTGAACAATGGGATATCATGACAGCTTGTGATTAATTCTTTTTTATTCCCCCCGCCCCCCCTCCCCCCCCCCCCCTTGCAAAGAATTTGAGAATTTCCCTGTTTGAGATGCTTGCTTAGCTATCTTTGACTATCAGTGGTAAAGCACTGCTCTGGTTGCTGCCAGAATAACTTTTAACTCTTCTCTAATTTGGTATTTGACCAACTTGAAAATAAGAGTATTTGCCTTCTGTGAGGCCATGGTGTGCTTGTGAATTGGTTGGTAACTAAGTACTAGGTCAAGCAGGGGGGAGCATTTGAAGCTCAGGCTGCTCAGGTTTGCTCCAACTTCCCTGTACAGCTCATGCCTCTTCAGGCACTGGAGAGGGTGAGGGAGGCTGAAAGACCTCGTCTCTTTAAAAAGTCTCCATTAACATCCTTTAACAGCTCTGCAGTCTTTTCTTCATTAAAATGCAGGCGGAACTAGTTTTATTTTGTTTAGGAAACAAAAAAACAGTTGTCTCAGTGAATATACAGTTTGTAAAAGGGCAGTCAGGGTTTGCCTTGGTCTCCGCCATGTGAGTTGAATAAGAGCTCTTCTCCATAGGATGTAGGAACAAAATGATTTTGAAAGTCACTGAAGTCAGTTAATGACATTTTTTCTTAATACATACCTTCTTGCTGATGTTGTGGAAAGCATTACAGAAAAAAGCTGGTTTAGACCCAAATCAATGTATACTTTATCTGTCAAGCTTTTTGTGAACACGGTGATTAAAAAATGAAGCATATTTTGATCTGGGTCTAAATGTTTTTCGTCTGTTGTTTGACACTGAGTTAATTAAAACGTTTCTTTGCTGTAGGAGCTGATGGTGGCAGGTGCCATCTCATTTTCTTAGCGAAGCTCTGCTCAGGTTGGGCGCCGCTGCCAGCAAAGGGGTGTGGAGGGCGTGCAAAGCCTGGCTCTCGGTTGGCTGACCTGTCTTGTCACTTTGTGCCTTTGACTGAAATGGCATTATTAGTGGAGTTATTGGTTAAAAAATAGCTTCTGAGAAAAGCTGAAGTTTTGGGTGGAGTGATCCAATCTGAATGATTTAAGGCCGTTTCTTCCCTACCCTCTGCACTGCTGTGGCTTGATTTTTCTAGGAACACAAGATGCCAGGAGGTAGGAAGGGAAAGGACTGTGTGGCCTCTCCTTTTTCCCCAACATCATATAATCTCCTTAATTTTCTTTGGATAAACCAATTCTCATTTCCTGGTATTTATAGACACCTCTTTTCAAACTGCTGGAGGTGTTATATCCACTGAATACTATTCTAGAATAATGAAATTTTATGTTTTGCAATAAGGGTTAAACTATGCCCCTGTAGAATATTTAATTGTTCTTTTTTTTTTTTTTTCCCCTGACTTTCTGAGTGTCTGAAGTAGGCTTTCCTGCTCTAATCCAGATCATTGGGATTTGCTTATATATCAGATGCAAATCTCTTTGCATCCATAATCCTTCTTTATAAACTGTTGTTGACTTTTCTGTTGATTTTTTTTTTTCTTTTATGCCCTATTTCAATGGCTACATATGTTCTGAGGTTTGAATTTTTGAAAAGTGCATCCCAAGTGAGTCATGAGACAGATCTGTGCTAATATGGCTTGACAGTCTGCTGCAAGGTTTGCAGGAGGATGGTGCTAAAATACAGTATCTACTGTGTTTAAGATCTTGCATTTTCTCAGAGATATAAGGATGAAAAGTTTGTCCCTACTCTAAAGACCTTTTTGCTTGTTCACCAGACTTTGAGACCTAGAAAGTGCTGTGGTCTGAGATCATAAATACTTGCTTCTGTATTCTCTTGTTGAAGAAAGTGTAAGGTGTGTACAGTGTTTAAAAGATGTTAAGGATGGGAGTAGGGAGGGCTTGGTGCTGGAGCCGAGTCGTGGTTATGGCAGTAGCTTGTGTATCACTTCCCTGTGTTTATGAGGCTCGACTGCAAACCAAGGGGGAGGAAGCAAAGTTGAGTCTGTGGCTTATCCAGCATAGATGGGATCCAGTGGTGTCAAGTCTCAGTGTTCTCAAGGATAGTACAATGTGCTTCAAATCTATAAGGGTCATAGCAGAATTCTGTAATTGAAATTATTCTGAAGACAGCTGGATTTAGAATAAATGTATTAAGTAATTTGCAAGACAGTGGAAAACATCACTTCCATGGTTGAAAGAGCAAAGATGAAGATGTCGTGGAGTCTGATTAATTTGTGATCTGATGCCTTTCTGCCCTTTGCTGTGGAAGAAAAAAATCCCTGGGATGACTTATTAAATGATTAGTTTTATCTTTGTGTAGTTGGCTGATTGCAGTACAGTAAGTAATTTTGTTGCTATTGCTGTTTAAAATTACAGTATGATCTGGAGTAGAACAGGAGTGTAACAGAAACAGGGAAAAACTTAATAGCACTAAATGCCATGATTAGAGACTGAAAACAAAAACAAACTGAAGAATTATGATGCATGCAGAGACAGAAAAATATGATTGTGGTAATTGATCAGGGTAGCTATGCCTCTAAGATGGTGTGAGTATGGGAAAGAAAGCAAATACCACCAGGCTGTATCTTCACTGTGGCTGGCAGTTCTCAGCTGGAACATTGTGCTTGTCTTCTGTCATATGTTTCAAAAACCCCAGTGAATTTAAGTATGAATAGGCTCTCTGAAGTGTGTGCAGGTGGAGCTGGTATAAAAGTCAAGTGTGGTAATTCCAGAGTGTGGGACAGAGAGGAGACACCACTGGTGAAGGGGGTCTCCTGGAGCCAGAGATGAGCCTGAAGAACAGGCTGGAATTACAGTCCGTGATTAAAGTTTTAGTTGGAAATTGGGTGTTGAGCAACAGCGAAGTGATAAGACTGATGGCAGCAAGAAGCAGCTGATTGAGCTGTGGAGGTGGGTGTGGGTAAGGTGGTATTGGGAGTCAGCTGGACCTCCAGATAAGTGTGGTCTGGTGTGTGCTTCAAGGGTGAGTGAGAGCCTTCCCTACATCATGGCTAAGGTCCCACTGTGGTGTTGTGTTTGACTCTTGGCACAGGAGTGTGCTAGGTGGCAAGAGGAAGGTTCTCCCAATTCTTTGAAATGCTTGTCCTCAGGTGCCTTCTAGTCCTGCCTCCTCTCTTGCCTTGAAAGGTTTCCTTTAGGGTGCTTCAGTCCTTTTCCCTCCCTTTTCATTAGAGTGTGTCAGAAATTTTTTTTGTTACTAAAGCATTTCTGGGAATTGAGGGTGGCCACTGATTAAAAAACAAAAATCTTCCTGCCACTATAGGAAAGTCTTGTCTTCTGCTTAAGTGATTCTCTATCTTTGGCTGGCCATTCCCTTGCGTTCTGATGCAAATAGGGTAGTTCATCTCAGTCTTTTAGAAGAGGTGACTTAATACCTTTGGTTTAAAAAAGCAAATCATGGGTTTAGTATCTTCCATGTGTTAAAAACTGTTTTGCAGACTGATCTGTTAGGGTTAAGGTGCGATATGAGTAGCATTTGTCATAAAACATGTGGGCACAAGTGGCTTGAAGCTGTTATTCTTGCTGTGGTAACTGTCTGCGATTGTGTAGATGATACAGCACTAAATAATCCCTGGATTTGGGCAACTAAAGAGTCCCAGTTTTTCTAACAACTGATCTGGAAAAGGTGGTGGAAAATAAACCTGCCCCCAGACCCCTATGGGTCCCTTGTCTGCCCAGAGTTGGGGATTAGGGGCCAGCGGCAGTGAGGCCTGTGGACGTCGGCCATTTCCCAGCTCGTGCTGCCAGAGACCGGCTGCAGCCTGGCAGAGCTGACGGCAGAGAAGGCACCCCGCTCTCTCTCTGGCCGGTGGCCTGCAAGTTGGGATTTGGGGCATAAGCAGACCCTTCTGCCAAAGACAGCCATCTCTGTGCACAGTGGCTCGCTTCACATGCAGGGTGAACTTCTGCCATTACTTGGGGTTGGATTCAGCGTGGGACAGGCCTCTCCTGCTCTTCTGTGGATCTGGAGGTGCCATTTTACTACTTGGCTAATAATCTGCATTTAGTCACTCCTAAGGAAAAATAGCTCTTCTAACCCCAGCTACCAGTGATCCCCGTGACTGCTTCTGTTTCTTGAAGTAGGTATAGCAATATGGAACAGATCCATCAACAGCTGCACTTAACAGCATTTTCTGTGTTTGGTGCTTTAATAATAGGAAAAAAAAAAAAGAAAAAAACCCCACATACTTTTATCTTAACTATAATGCACCTAACTATAAACAAACAAACAAACAAGACACCCAGATTGTAACAGCAAAATATGCTTTAATCACAGTGTGACCCTTTTATAATGGTTTTCCTGTCATAAATGTAATTGCTGATGCTTTAATACTTCCACCAGTGTGGCTTAAAGTTGCAACGTGAATGCTGAAAGGATGTGTACTAAGTTTTGCAGTTCTAAAAGCATCAAAGCAAATCTATGACATTGATTTTTAGACTTCTGTTGTTCATCTGCATATTCTTGCATTTATAGGGAAAGCAGGTAGAGTGGTTTGGGGTTAGTACAAGGTGAAAACACTAAGCAGTTACCTCAGATCTATTAAGTATTTACATGCAGCTGCTTACCTATTAAGACAGTGGTTATAATATTTAAAAGCTAACTTTTGCTGTCACATTGTTGTAGGACAATTTCCTTGTGTTGTGACAACACCAGAAATGCTGACGTTTTGTCAGTGGAATTTCATTGTTTGAGACCCTTAAACAGCTGGGGACTCCTGTGCTGTTTCCCTCTGACACAGTTTTATCTCCTACCTTGCAGTGGTCCAGCCTTCTTTCCTTTATGTCCGTCTTGCACAATGCTATATGAATTGAAGGAGGTCTGGTAGTAATAAGCTTGCTAGGATTTTTTTTTTCCGAGATGGTAGGAATTTATCATAAATGTAACGAAAAGCTGCTCCTTGATAGCACTGACCAAAATCAATCCCAAACATTAAGCTTTGTAGCCCATTAATGTGCTTGGGGCAAGACAGCAGTATTTATCCCATCTCCTTGGTGAAGAGCTTAAATGACGTTGCTACTAATTCTTTTTCTAGAAAGTGTGACTCTTCCTGCATATTTATCCCTGTTTGTGCAAGGGAGCAGCTTCCCACCACTGGGGAGTTGCAGCTAGCAGGCTGTCAGTTTGTGAAGCAGACAATTGAATCAAGGCATTAAAACATGCCACTCCAAAGCTGTTTAAATCATTGTAATGCGAATTATGAATTTATTACAATACGTATTACCTCAGGGGACAGAGAGGAAAGGGAGATCTGAAGGGGCTGTTTGTAAACATGTAAAACAATAAGTGTTTCCTGTGTTGCCACCGCAACAGGGAGCTTGCCTGCCGAAATAAAACCTAAATAAATGTGTACACAGGCAGAAGCTCACCTGGGGCCAGATGGCTCTTGATGGGTCAGGTAACAGCCTGCTTATAAAAAAAAAAACCCTACAAACAAAACAAACACAAAACAACAAGGAAACACCCTCTGTAGATTTGAAGGTCATTGATTTTTATTTTTATATCCCACCCCCAATTTGTTCCTCAACATTGCCCATCTTTATCTTCCCCTTCCCATCTCTTCTGTCCTACCCCATCGTTTCTTCTCCCCTACAAACAGCCCCAGACCTGCTCTCCTTTGGCTGTGCCTGACTTCCCACGGAGCTTTTGCAGATAGGTATTACCAAGTGAGTGGCAGGAGCATGCCCAGGAAAGTGCTAAAACAGGGTGGTGCTGAAGGCATGAGGTTGTGGGATAGGCAAACCAAGCAGCACTGAATTCAAAGTCCTGGCTCATTTTATCCCCAGCTATGTGGGGATGGTTTAAGCTTATCTGGATGCTGGCAGCCCCTGGCACCATACATCTGCTTGTGCTGGTGTGCTGTCAATTTTAGTGCTGATTTGGGTAAGGTTTGGAAACGTTGGTAAGGTCAAGCCCCTTGCTGTGCCACCAGACTTGGCTGCAGGTATGCAAGGGGCAGCTCACACTGCAGGTCTCTTGCGAGTGCCCGGTTAGCCTGAACAGTGAAGCTTTCTTCTGTTGTTTGACTTTCCTCATGCTGAGGGTAGCGTTTCATGTAGCCTGTGCAGCAGTGGGCGAATAAAGTGGAATGAGTTTTGCTAAGAGATTTCCTGAAAAACATTGATAGGGCTTTCACTGGCCTAAATTGCTTCCTTATGAAAGGGGCTTTTGGTGTTGGGAGAGCCAATTACAACTGTGCACTCTGGTGTTCTTTGCCGCACGGCTGGTGGAGCCCAAATCTCAGTTCCTGCAGTGAGCACCGTGTCCTGCCAAGGGGGCCAGATCTCTGAAAGTCACAGTATGCCATTTGTGGAGCAGAAGTGCCGTGATGTTGGAAGGTGTAATGTGTCCTGTGCTTTGAACAAGCTGCCACAAATGGAAGAGGCAGCTGAGGTTGGAAAAAACACAAATTCACTAGTGCTTCCTAAGTGGAGAGAAAAAAAAGTGCACACCTCTCAGGCAGCATGACAAAAAATGCATGGAAGCTCAGCATTCCCCTAAACAATGTTTTTGAGTATATGCAATGGTTGTTTTGGTGTTTTTTGCTTTGAAAGGTGAGAAGATAAGCAAATGCCTTCCCCACGTTCAGGTCTTTGCTCCACTGGTGAGCTATCTGCTCAAAAGAAGATGGGTATCCCCCAGTAGGGTAGAGTTCTACTAGCCACTCCATACAATTTATTGATGAGTAGTGGTGGGATAATGAATTTTAGTCATTACTGACCAAGACAACATAACAAAGGAACCAGCAGTTTACGGAGGGATGGATCTGTATCCCATTACTTCTGCAGTTGGAGAAGCAGCATGTCTCAAGCGAGCTCTGAAGGGGATGGTGCTGATTGATGTGGAGGTAATGATTTATAAAGTGGAGAATCTAAACTTAGTGCAGGCTGCATTGCCAGCATGTTGGCTGTCCTTAAAGGACTTCTGAATATGCTGCATTGCAAGACTGCAGCGATTTGGCTGTAAGCTATATTTAGCCTATTTATTCTTTGTTGGTGTATAATGTGCAGTTCAGTGGAAAACTTGGTCTCTCCAGAAAGGAGATTTGAACTGGAGTCAAGACAGGGAAAACACCATCTGTCTAGAAAACATTTTTCTTAAGTGATTTGAAGGGGAAGGCTTTTTATTTATATGTACGATGCATGTCCACATTGCTTGGTTTGCTGTTTGGGTCTTTTTGTTTAAAGTTGCTTTGTTTTGTTTTTTTCTTTAGTGGGCCTCCATGCTTTAGTTATTAAATACTTTTAAAAATACAAACAGAAAAATGCACTTTGTTCAACTCTTTAGACCAATTATTTAGTAAGAAAATATATTTTTTTTTCTACTTACAGTGAACCACTCCAGTGTTAGGGTAAAAATCAACTGTGTTTTGAGGAGGAGATTTTTCATGTTGGAAGCACCCTTAAATGTTGAACAAGCATTAGCTCTATTGTGTTAAGGAACAGAAAATAGCAAAAAATACTGTCTCTGTTTTAAAGTGCTTACGGTCTGGCTTGAAGGTTTGCAAGTTTAACTGGTCATGGTGAGCAGTACCAGGCTCTCCAGAGGCTCCCATCAGTTCATGCATGGAAGAAGTATTTGTGCTCTGCTTTGCCAAGGAATGTGTGCCATCACTTTGAAATTAGTTCAGGAATTACCTCTGGGAAGTGTCTGTAGCCAGAGATGCACTCCCCTGGGATTTCCTGCTTTTAAGAGACGTAATCTGGCTGAATTGATCAATCCCCAGCCTATGGATGTGCTTCCCCCTCTTTGTCTGAGTGGGGCTCTGCACTGTCCTTTAGGGCAGAATGTGAGGCTTTGTTGTGGAAGTTTTGATTCGGAAGGGGCCAAGTCCATGATTTTTTTAGGTCAAGAAAGGTGAGGGGAGGAGAGGGGTTTTGTTGGAGGGCTTTTGGTTGATGAACTGTTGATATCAATTGGGGAAAATGGATTGAAAAAATGACTCTCTGTGAGTGAAGTAGGGATAGAGAGAAGGTGACATCTTTTCATGCATTAGCTCTAGAAATAAAAAGATACTAAATGCCACTTGATCTTAAAAATAAAATCTTAACTAACTGGGAGATGCAGTTGTGTGTAACTTGAATTACCCATTGCACCATTAATCCAACATGGTCCTGAGCAGCCTGCTCTGGCTGACCCTGCTGTGAGTGGGGTTTGGGCTAGATGGTCTTCAGGACTTGCGTCCAACCACCACTCTTTGGTGATAAAGCAGATACCCAATGTTGGAAATTAGAGCCTGATCACCTTTTCAAATAGGTAATAGAGCAGATGTTCTGATGTTGGCTAGTAGGGAAGAGATAAATTCTGATAGCTTTATTATGTACTATATTTTCTAAGTTCATACACTGTTGTCTACATAATGGTACAGGTATCTTAAAATACTGCTGTAAAATGACAGTACAAATAAATTCTGGGTAGACGATACGTGGAACAAAATTCCGCCGATTCCTTATGAGTTTAAATACGCAAAGAGTCTTTATGCTGATAACATTTTCTTAGATAACATTTTCATAGTTTTATTAATGTAATATATGAAATATTGCTTTTATGACTGTGCAGTATCTCTTTATTCTGTTTCTTGGGTGTCTATTCATCTGTCTCCATAATTATATTTTACTTCCTGGAATTATGCAATTCATCAATGTCGGGAAGAGCAGGGTGGTTAAGGGTTGTTCTAAGACTCATCAGACAAATGTAGTGCATTTCTGGCAGTTAAAACTGTATCCTTATTAAAATTGAGAAATTTCTTCTCCCTACCCCTCCCCAATTTACATGATTTAAAAAACCCTCCAACTCATAAAATAGAAATACAAATTTCTTATCATGGTTTTATAAATTTAAAATGTAATTTAAAATAGCCTGTGGTGAATATTTTTAAATGAATTGTTCTTTGACACAGCATTCAAATATCTAAGTCTGGCCATAATGATGTTTGATGGCTGCCTGGCTTTTCTTGATCTGTAGACTTTCCATGGGAGAACTGAGGATGTGCTGGGGGAACATTACAGCAATGCTGACTGCAGTGTGCTCGGGAAGTGATGGGCCCCTGAAATGCATGTGTGGATAAGTGCTGTAGGAAATGCCTCTGCACTTAGAGATGAAAAGCAGAAACCAGAGCATGGTACACTTTTTAAACAGCCCAAGTGGTATATGGTGGCTGTTAAGGACCAGCTTTTTTAAAACAAAAAAAATCCAGGAAGATTTCTTAAGTTTCTTAAATTAAAAAAAAAAAAAGTTCCTCAGCCTATGCTAGGAAAAACTGAAGTAAGTATTTTGGGGATTTAAAATGGAAAATGCAAAGGACAGGAGTTTTGAGATGCAGTTCGACATATCATGATCTGTGTCCACCTCGTATTTTCTACCAAAGTGAATCTGTATTCATACTGGCCTTGCAGGTGTTGAGAAAAGATGATGTAATTTGGTTTTGATGCAAAAGATGCTTTTTGGAAGTCAGTCTCGATTTAATGCAGCTACAGAACCACAGTTCATTCAGGCAGTCTTACAAATATGTTATTGTGATTATCAATCCACAATTGGAGAGCTGGGTGCCTGACTTGCCATGGAGCAGGCTACTAAGTCTTAGCATGAAGTATAAAAAGTCCTGTGGGGAAAAAAAAGGCAAAAAGGTCTTGACCTCACTTGGCACTTTGAGAAAGTTGTGGTGATAAAGATGAACAGCAGGAATGCTACAATGCTGGTTTTGGTGTAAATCTACTCTGATAAGCTCTAGTGCTTTTGAAGCCCATTTCAAGATCTGTACTCTAGATGAAGCAGTGTTTCATCGGAGAGTTCAGTGTTTTGGCAATCTGATGCATTTTACTCTGTTGGGGGGAAAAAATAAACCTGAATTTTCAATTTGTGATGCAATGGTGGCTTTTTTCCCCACCTCTTTTTTTCACAGGGTGGTGCATATTGGGTAAGCAGGTGGTGTTCTGTGACTCTCCTCCAGCCTTTGCCATGCACAGATACTCACATGTCAGACTGGATATCAGCATAAAGTGCAAATCTATAAATTATAGAGGCACAGTGATAAATGGGAGGGGCTGCAGGTGCACTTCAGCACTGAATTCTATTAAATCCTTGTAGCAGAGGGTTTTCTCCTCTTCCCTTTTCTTCCTCAGCAGTTAAGCATAAAGGCCTTGGGCTTTGCTTCCACCTCCTTGAATTCTTCAGAGTGCACATCACAGTGTCTTTAAACAGTGTGAGACATGTCAGGGAACTGAAGGCATTAGGGGAGCTCTGGGATTTATTGGCAGATTGACAACCTGATAGACATGCTCCCTTTCTTTGTTTGTCACTCTTTGATACTTTCCTTTTCATTCTCCAGGGGGAGGGAGGGAGTCCCACTGTAACACTAAAAGTCTTCAGCATTTCTACTCTGCAAAATGCTTCATCTTGGTTTAAGATTTTTTTTTTTAAAGTCTGAAGTTCACCTTATCCTTAAAGGTGCATAATTTACCAGGCCTCTTGTGATAGCTTTGTGTCTTGCAGAGAAAGTGAAATGGGAACTGAGCTCATTAAAACTAAATTAGTTTAAAAAAAGAAAAAAAGTTTCTCCTTTGTGTGAATCCTTGCAGCTAATATGAAAGCCTAAGATGATGCTGCTTTGTTGGTGTGAGGATAGAAAATGAGGTGATATCACAGGAAACTGAATATCTCTCACAATCTCTGTTCAGCAGTGTTTAGTTTCAGGCTAGTTAGACTACAGAGAGGTTGGTTATATGTGTAAAATGGGGTCTTAAATCCAGTTCTTAGCTCTGATGTTTCGCATGTTATCTTCATCTCCTTGTGCTTCCCTTTCCAAGGTTTTCAACAGGAGGAACAAAAAGTTTCTCTGCTGCTTGCATCTATTCTGCCTAGTTCATTTAAAAGATGTCTAAATACAGGAGTGCTGTGTGTACGTTTGTATATATGTTTTTACTGATTGCACATACACAGTATTGCTGTGCAACTAGCCTCATGACCGTGTCAAAGTTTTCATCCCTAAAAGTGGGGCACATACCGATCAGAGCGATTTATTTTAATGCATATAAGATAGCACAAAATGGTGCCCCTCAGTATTAGTTTACTCTTTTGCCAGCCTTGACCTACCCCTATGCTGCAGAACAGAGCTGAGCAGCGCCAGCCAATATTGCTTACCCTGGATCCTCTGTCTGCAGCAGATAATGCCTCAAAGCTCCTTCCTCCTGTGCCTTTAAAGTACACAGCCGTATTAGAAGATTAAGTTACTTTGAACATGAACAGCTCCCGGTATTGTAACTCGGGCTGTTTTTCACTTTGTTCCACTTTAGATATTGCCAAGACTCACTGTGACTTTTTTTCCCCCTGAAGTAGATTAAGAGCATGAAATTGTTTGGTGCTGGATAATACAGTAACCATGGGGCTATTGTTGTTATCTTTAATGTATTAGGCAGATGTAGTTTTTCTTGACATTTTGGACTTCAGGTGAGTTGGTTACTGTGGGTTGTTCTTTTTTTGTTGTTTTGTTTTGGTTTTGTTTTTTTTTGTTAGTTTGTTTGTTTTGGTTTTTTTTGTTTTTTTTTTTTGTGTGTGTGTATTTCTGCTACTTATTTCTTTTTTTGTAGAGCTACTTTCCTGCCTGGCTTTGCACCTCACCAAACTGTTAGATGAGGAATGAATACATTTGGTAGAGAAATTAGACCATTAATTCCGCAAGATGTTTTTAGTGATACTTCAAGATCTCAATTTGATAGGAAAGACTGGTTAGAGAAGGAAACAATTTGATCATTTCAGATTGAGCAATTAACTACTTAACAGCTGGAAAAAAGGTTGCAAGTGATGTGATTCTTCACACCAGCAGCACTTAGCTATTCCATCCACAGTTTTAAAATGCTTTGAACAGGAGATTAGTATCTTGCTCATTTTGCAGATGAGCAAACAGAAGTACAGAGGGGAGATAGGCTCAAGCAGCAGGTCAACATCAGAGCCAGAAGAATGAATCCTGGCTGTCTAAATCCGATCTTTTAGAGCTGAGGCAATAATGTTTCCCCTAGGATTATTTCATCTGCTAGTACTGAGAGGGCCAAAATTTTCAAGTTTGCTATTTTTTTTCCCCTCATTTTTGAAATGTGTTATTTTCTTTTATGTCCGGGTGTCTGTGAATGAGAACCTTAGAGAGAGTGCATGTCCCACGGTTTCAAAAAACATGAGGCCCCCTTGTTCAGGCTAGAACACAGCACATGTCATCTTTGCAATACCTATTGCATTGTTTACAATAATAAAGAGCAAAGCCAATATGCTTCTTTGCTCACTTATTTGAAGAGAACTAGATCACTGAGCCATGGACCATTACTGAACCCCAGTTCAGTGTGCCAACCACTTTTTCTGTACCCTTAGTGATATCTGCAGATCTAGAAAGGGCAGCAATGCGAGCGGGGCTCTACTGCTTTATACATCACCGAGGCAGCCAGTTGTGCATCCTGGACAGTGATGAGAGCCAGGAAACTTCCCGTTCTCCTCCTGGATCTCATGCTGCCTGTTCTTGGGCAGATCAGTTGAGTTTCCCCTGCCCCTGTACTCCTGGGGCTCTGGTCTGATGTAGCTGTTCCATGGCACTGATTCACGGTTAATCATGAACCTGCAGCTAATTTGGAGTTTGAGTTTGGCTATGGGAGTTCATCCAGGCTCTGCTTCTCACTTAAGAAGTCTTGCTGTTCCCCTTGCTCTGTTGTTCTTTAGCTAGGTTTAAAATATATATTGTTGCTGGCATTCAAATCCATATCTGCTCCCGACATATGCTATTGGCACAATACCAACAGATGCTGTTAAGTGGTATCAAATCTTAAAGTGCAGCTATATTCTGAAGTGTGACTCTGTGAAAATGGCACCGTAGGGTTCCTCCTGTGTGTCTCGGTGATTTATGCCCTAAGTTCTCTTCTAAAAAGTAAAAGATGTTGATTGTTTGTTTTTAACAGTTGTCCTGACAAAGTAAACCTGTGATTGGATTTCATTTTAAGGGAAATCTTGATGGGGCTAGAGTGGGGCTGGCTGTATCATTCTCACTCCTGTCCTGGCTCACAGCTCCTGTCCTCCCACCCCCTTGCCGTCTCAGCTATGCAGTGTGGGAGCTCTCAGGGCTGAGAAAATAGGAGTTTCTCAGTTCCACAGGATTCAGACTTCTCTTGCATGTTATAAATACTTTCGTTTTGCTATTTAATAACAAGTTGGTCATGCTCCATTTGAAACTCTCTTAAAAATGCAAAATCCATTTGAGGGAAACAGGAATTTCAGAAATGTCAACAAATAATTAACATTGTCAAGAGTAGTATTTTATTAAAAAAAATTAAAAATAGTGAATGAACACTGAGTTAATATTCTTCTTCCTCTCTTTCCATCCTTATTCTCCTTTTGTTTGTTTGAGATTAAATGATTATAAGCAAACTTACTGCACAACTGACTCTTTGCTTATTGTTCCTCCTCCTATGAAGTGCAGTGCCATCTGGCACATGGACAAGTGGGGAAGATTGATGGCTAACAAAGAGCACCATTCTTTTTCTCCTACCAGATTTGGACAGAAAGCAAACGTTTTTAATCAAATCTATATGTTTCTAAGGAATATTGGCTGCTGAAAATTTGCCAACAGCTGAACTTCCCCCGCTTCCCCGCCCTGTGAGAATTATATTCTGCCAGGCTGATTCATGGATGGGACAGTATGGATGCTTTTTCTCTTGTACATAATTTTCTTTGGTATTATTGAGAGAGCAGTGAAGTAAAGGGCTGTTGGTGCTGAGGAGACATAAAAGTGGGAATGGTTATATGATGTAGTGCAAATAATCTTTAAAAGTAATACTATAGTTCTTTCAGTGGCCTCTCAATGAATCATGCAAGACAACTGAACAAAACACACAGTTGCTTTCAATGAAGCAAGCAAAACATCAGTGGAAAGTTTGCCTGCAGTGGTTTTTCATTTTTCAGAGAGAAATGAATGTTTTATAGATTCCCTCTGCCATCCCATATTCTCTCAATAATTATGCATTCGTGGGATAATACAGGAATTTAGGATCCATGGGTCAGAGGGAATTCAGCCACGGTGCTCAGCTGGGTAAGGGAGATTCAGCTTTTCCTGGAAGGGAGGAAGGGCTGACTCGTGGTACGGAGCAGCTGAGCCACAGCGTGCTGTGGAAACCTGGACCTCTTGAGTGAGGGAGCTTAGGGAAGGTTCTGGGAAGTAGTTTGGCTTCACTGGAAGGGAAGATCACCAACTGCAGAACTTGAGAAAGGAGGTTGTTAAGGAAGAGATGATGTATGGTTTTAGGGTTCAAGGAATATTGTCTGTGATGCTTAAATATTACTGCAGGTGCTAGATGGATGCTGGCTTTGAGCTATGTTTCTACACTAGGCACACATAATGAGAAGGGCTTTTGCTTTATGCTAAGATACAAAAAGAAAAAATAGGACTTTGACGTTGAAATAATAAATTCAGATGCCTATAATAATGTCTATAAATTAATAGGATTTCATGCATAGCATTCAAAAGTATTTTAAAGAGGATGTGGGATATGCAAAGATAAAATGGATTTTGTAGCGCTCTATAGCTGTGGAAAAAAATATTTTAATTTTGATTTTTTTTAATATATTTTTTCCCTTTGAAGTCTAATAATGGAGTTAATTAGCTCTAAGCACCTGGATTTGAAGCTTTGAAAATGATCCTTTCATTGCAGTGTTACTGAATTTTCTGGAAAGTTGCATCCACAGGTACACAGCCTTGCCATGGTGTATGCAGCCTTGTACAACATACACGTGTGCATGGGGAGGCAGTGATTGTAGCTCAGACGGCGGGACTTGAAGAAGGACCTCTTTTTTTTAATATTGGGAAAGTTCATGCTGTTTGACAAGTATCTCGTGTCCTAGTTCCCTAGTTGGGAAGTCTTGGCAATGCTTTCCCCTGCTAGTTCTCATCTGTGACTTCAGTAAATAGATGATGATGATGATGATGATGCAGTGTGTAAGTGCTGGACCTGAAACTGCTGAATTGAAGATTGTACCCTCTGGGCAGCAGGAATATTTTCTTGGTGTTTACCCCGCAGCAGGAGCCCTGCTGCCTCCTCACTGGAGGACACCAACGTAACCTGCTTTGGGCAGTGCTAATTTCAACAAGAGTTTTCTACGTTTTGCATGCTTATATTTTTCTTGAATGTCTTCACTGCTTCACTCCTCTGGACTGAACACAGAGTTATGACTTGTCAGAGATGGTGCGAAAATTGCCCTGTCCTTTCTGCTTTGCTGTGGTGCTGGTAGGAGGCACAGCTTGAAATTGTGCTGCAGGTCTGAGCCTACGGTGTCCTGAACAGTGCTGGGGCTCAGAGCTGGGATCCCCGGGCCAGGCAAGAGCATCTGCAGGGGCTCGGGTGGCTGGAGAGGAGGAGAGACAGCTCTGCTACAGGGTGTTTGAAGGAGAAATAAAACCAACTGAGAGAAAGGAGTGACTCTGACACAGGAAGTTTCCAACTGTTATATTTATATAACAGTTCAGAGCTTAAATCGCTCTTGAAGCAGGCAGATTTATATCCCCTTCAAGCCTTGCTGCATACTGTTCCCCTCTTCTTTTCTTCCTGCTGCTATAAATCTGGATGCTCTTGTTGATATAAATATTCTGTCTTTTAAGGAATTTCACTAAACTTTGTGGGCACTGAATCAAGTCTCATGGGCTTTGCTTTGCATTGGGTGACTAAGTCTTTCCTTTATCAGTCTTTAATTTGCTGCCTTTTGAATATTTCCTTACTCCCTTTTTACATAATAGGAAAATGTCAAAAGAAAATATATTTCAGATATAGGGACATGCGGCATTTGTGTTTGAAAGAGAAAACGTGTTCCTCTGCTTTTAAGAGGGTGGGTAGAACAAAAGTGGCTCTGAAGAGAGCGGCATGGCCAAGAAAGTGGGGTGGAAATGTGCACATTCCCTTAAAAGATGCTGATGCAGTCCCTTAGCAGGACAAAGGTGAAAAGCAGTGGCAAAAATTAGGAAGTTTTACTTTTGCTCTCCTATGCATCTCCACAAAGGCTTTAACAAATTAATCCAGTGATGCTGCTAAATGCCTGTGGTGCTCCTCTGGGGATGCCACGAGCCATTCAGTCCCCAGGAGAGCGCTGAGTCTCCGCTCCCCAGGTCCGACAGTGCTGTGCTATGCTGGGGCAGCCCTGACAAGATCTTGTTGGGGTAACCCACGGGACTTTAGTTTGTTGAAGAGCTTGGTTTGATGTGTGAGAGCTGAAAACGTTCAGATATTAGTGCTGTGAAGAGAGGGCTCATGTAATCTGTGCCTGACACTCCTGGGTGGGCTGGGCAACCAACATGAAGCTGCACGTGGGGCAGGGTGCTGAGGTGTCTGTTCACCATCTCCTGACTGGTGTTAGTGATGGTTTTCATGTCTTAAATGTGTACTTAACTGGCAGTGTGGCTGAGTGAGCTGATGCACAGCCTGTAGAAGTAAAGGGGAGGCTTTCCATTGTCTTCATTGGGTTGTGGATTAAGTCTCAGGAGAATAATAATATCACGGTTTACTTGGCAGTAACAATGCTAGTGGTGCTGTCTGACTGCAGACAATAAACTGAGCAAGTTACGGAAAACATGATAGCCCTATCCTGAACAGGAGGAGAGTCACTCAGACGTGAAAGCAATCCATTTTGCATACTGTTTCTGTGGGAACTTTCAACAGGGTATTTTGACATATGGCTTCTATGTAGATGAAGTGCCAGACCTTAACTTGGTAGAGATATAATGAAATTTTCAGTGAAGTAATTCAGAGTGAAGTATGGAACCTTTTTTGAAAGTTCCCGGATAGGTACCTGTCTGCACCCTTGAGGTGCAGCAATCTAGTGCCAAGATGCTTGTTCCATGTAAGATGCATTAGCTGGGAATCATGAGTTTGCTGAAGTATGCAGGGCTGGGCACCAGAAACGTTCTTGCTCTAAGACAGCCTATTTAACAGTCATGCTCTGAAGCTGGCGGTGTGGTTTGTCAAGTCTGGGGAGGGACATTTTTTGGTTTTTGTTTCATACAAACGTACTTCACCTTTTCACCATTATGGCTTTGCTCTTGCTGATTAGAATGCTGTCATCAGAAGTCTCTGAGTACCGATTGAGGAAATGCTCTGGGTTTGATGTTGAGTTAATGAAGTGGACTCTCAAGCATCAGCACGCTTCCTGCAGAGGGATAGAAGCAGAGTAGTGTTTGAATATTCATACAGGTTTAGTTTCCAGCATAGCCCCTCCTTCCCCATACGATAGGCAAAGTCTCCTTCCTCTGCTGAATCTGCTTTTCCCTTATAAATCTTAGGTAGCTGCATACAGGAATGAGAAAAGTGAGGGGCTTGGGGGAGAAAAGCAACTTTTAAATAATATGTATCTTGGTTAACCAGGACAGCTACATGTGAATTGCGTGGATAACAACTGTTTCTATTGCATACCACAACATAGTCTCTCTGGCAGCCTGTTTTAATATCACTGATCAAAACCATTTGGTGTAAGAGAGGTTGAGTTTCTGATTGTTGACCTTTCTAGCTCAGCCCAGCTGGCAGGGGAGACCTTAGACTGGCACAGGTATGCAAGGGTTGCTGAAGCAGTAATGCATAGCAGAGAGGTTTCAGGGGCATGGAGGAGAAGGCAGGGAGTCATCTTGTTTGTTTCACATCCTTTGACAGAATTGCGTATTGATTCTTTAAAAGAAAAAAGGAAGAAAAAGAAAAAAAAACAAACCTCAAGAAAATATTACTTGCTGCAGTGGGTTACAGCTAACCTGTGTTTTCCTGGGTATTAGTGCAGCTCCCAAGGCAAATGACTGGGGAAGAGCAAGCACAGCTCAGCAGAAGGCTGATTCTGTGCCACGGATGCAGGCCTTAACATCACCTCTTGTTCACTCTAATTCAGTGTTAGTTAAACAGTTCAAGGCAGGAGCAGAAATTCCCAAGTTGTCTGTCCTCTAATGGTCCATTGAACACCAGCCTTCAGAGGAGCCCCTCAAGAGCAGGCTGGGCTTGGTCTTGGTTTGTAGCAAAGCACATTCAGTGAGGGAAGGCATGGAGTAGGTGCCTGCAGTGTGGGAATGGGAGCTGCCTGAGCAGCTGTTTCCTACCACTCATGAGGAAACTGGTGGCAGGAAGATGAATGCAAATCCCCATCACCCAAGCACTTGGATCACCTTTTCTTGTGGGAGCAAGCCTCATACCCAGTAAAAGAAGTTTTTCGGGGGGAGCTCAAAACAGTTAATGAATCTCACTAAGCCTGTAAAATTGTGGAAAGGGCATAGTTTTTGTTATTTGAGCAGAAGTACTTGATGTGTTCAAGAAGAATTTTTATGAGGCAGCAATCTTGGGACTTTGATGTAACTTAATGTTGGTCTCTGCATGAGACATCAGCATGCAGGTGGTTGTTGCTGATTTACTGACTTGGTGTTTGTCCAACTAGTGTGAGTCTTTATGGTTCTGTTTTTTGCTTTCTTTTGTCGATGGCAATCTGAAATATACAGATGCTTTAAAGAAAGAGGTGGGGGCAAAAAAGACCATTATGTTGTATGTTTATTTAAAGTAAGGTGAGGAAGACTGAATAGAGATTAAGTCAGTGTTTTTAAACTGGAGGAGTGCAAATCCTCAAGGAACCCAGTAGTCTGATCCTCAGAGGTAATTAGTAGGTAGCCCTATTAATTTTAATGGCAGCTCTGAGCCGTTAAAGCCTGGCTATTGCCTCTATATTTTAAATATTATTAAATGCTACATACTTTAAGTACTTCATTTCTCTCATTTAAGAAAAAAACTCAGCTTGTTCATTGGGTGCCTCATTTAAAATTATTTTTATTTTTAGTGCCTGTTGGAAAATGGGTATGTTTTTCTGGGACGAAAGTTGCTATTAGGATAATTGTACTCCTGCACTGCTCACAGCTTTAAGGAAATCTCTTCAGTCTGTACTTGGTAAGAGGCACTAGGTGATGAAGATGCATGTTGATAATCTTTGCCTTTGAACGTTTCTCCAAAAACAAAGCTGTACCACAACACAGCATTTGAGTGACGGATGCTGGAAGTGTCATGCGGTGCCGTAAGAAGTCATTTGATACTGGAGCAGGGATAAGTGGTCCTGCCAAGTTTTAACAGCCTTTTATTTCTCTGGCTGGTAGGTCCAATTCTTGGGTGGCAGAGGCTGCTTTGAAAGGATCCCTGTCGGCATTTCCAAAAGCTCTCACGTGCTTGAGTGTCTTGTGTCTCCTCTTACTCCCTTGCTCCCCCCCAGGCAGGATCCTGGAATCTAAATTGAGCTTGTGACACATGCTTAAATAACACCCTGGGAAATACAGTTGTTTTGAAGACCTGATTCTATGTGGGGCTGTAGCAGCAGCTGAGGAGGTTTGTGTGCAGGGGTGAAGATGACCTGTTGCAAGAGGGAAGGATGGTGTGTCGGACAGCCCTCGGGTTGGCGATGCACTGCACAGGGATGTGACCTCCATCTGGGTTTGGGAGTGGAAGTGAGGAGCATTTAACCTTCCCCTGTCGCTCTGCACCATGAGAGGTGAGATGAGTTAGAAACCCCAAGTCATTCTTGAGTGAGTTCTTTGAGGAGGTCCTGGCAGCCTGTCAGATCCCAAGGCTATTTGACATCCATGGTGCAACATTAATTGCTTTTCAAGAGGAGGAGCTTAGAGCATTTCTAGGGCTTTTATTAATTTGACTCCTAGTTGATTCTGGGTCATGTTGTGAATGGAGCTGCTTGAGGCCATGCACCAGAAATGCCCAGCTGCCTCCCAGCTTGCCTTTGCGTGCAGTGGGGTTGGGTTTGCCATGGGACCCTGTGTGAGGAGCTGGTCAGTATTTACAGGTGTTTTTAGGGCATAGGGTTGTCCTGAGCACTCCTGATGTGATGCAGGTAAGAGACATTTGAAAGTGTTGCTGTGTAAAAGACAGATGGACATGGCATGAGCAAATATCCTTGTGGGAGGGAGGAAGAAGGAATTGTGGTGTCAGCCTGTGTGGTGCCCAAAAGTCTCTTGCAGGGGGAAACTGCTTGAGTGCTGATCCTTTTGTACTTGTTCCAGGTGTAAAATAGATCCTGCAGCTTCTGCACCTAGCACCAATGTGCTGCTACATCTCCCTTTTACTTGAATGTGTTTAGAGTGTTTCAGAACTTGCCTATTCTTTCTATACTGAAGGGTTGGGAGAGAGAGTAGTAAAAAGAAGTCACTGCCATTTCCAAGCAACCTCATTTGTCTGGCCCTGAACCTTACTGCTGCTTGCAGTTTTCTGCCTTTACAAATGTCTTTTAAAGCAAGAAGTGAGCCATCTTGTATGCAGGTCTGGATGTATGTCTCCCTTTGCCTCCCACCCTTAGGAAACAGGCTCCCGGTGTAGTTTACATGTTTTATGCTAGCTGATTTTGTATTAACATAACCCCCCACCCATGTTGTTTATCTTCCAAGGGATGCATTTGGAAGGTAGCTAATACTGGAACATCTTCACAGACTCACAATGTGATGCTGAGTTACTCCAAGATGCTGCACTTGGAGTTTAGCTGGCACTCCACTGAACATGTTGATTGTAGTCGAGCAGATGTCTGTTAATCTTTGTGAGAAGCTACCTTGCCATTCTATCAAGCGCAGTGTAGAGGACAGATGTTTGATGAAAGCGCTGAAATATTTAACTAGGATATTTTTCCCCCTGCAGCCGAGATTGCTTGTTGTGCCTATTAATCTTTTACAAGACTTGCATCTGCTCAGAGGTGGGTTGTTTCAGGCTTTGGATGAACTTTGTGTGTATGTGTGTGGTTTGAAACAGTGGTATAATGAACAAACATGATGTGTATGTGAATAAATTGAATGCATAAAGCAGATGAATTAATCCCTCAGTTGCTGAAAGTCTGTTCTGATAGCAATAGTAAAAAGTTACTATAATGCTTTTTCTCTTATTGGTGCTTACTCCTCTTTCAGGGGCGTCTTTACCCTCCAGTTTGTATAACTAAGAATTCAATTGGCATGTCCTTAAAGAGAGCTTGTCCTTTCATATGCAGTCTTGTGAAGCCTTAATGCAGTATTGCTGGATAATGCAGAGCTCATCTGTCCTGCTGTTCCTCTCCTCCTGGTCTTATTGGCACATTTGATTAGATCTTATGGTGGATGAAGCTCTTGCTGGGTTAGTAGAAGTAAAGAGGAAAGGCTAAGAGGTAGTTAACCACTTATCCCAAGTTAGCATCTCTCTTGTTTATGAAGAATTTCTTTTCAGTTAAGACAGTACCTTTCGGTAAGGCTTAATTCTTCTGCGTGAGCTTCTATACAGAGCCATTTTGTTTTAATTTCCTCTTGTTGTAACAGTTACACTTTCACCATAGCTGGTGATGGAAACACCATAGAAGTCTTGGATAACATGGCAGATTGGAAAAGCAAAGAAACCACATGCATGCAAAACTTCTTTTCCCCCAGAGGAGTAGCTTCATTGGACGGTATTATATACACTGTATTTCACTTCACAAAAAAAAAACCCTCCCTAATTAATACTTAATAAGGGTTAATACTTGTAAAATAATTTAAAAGCTCTCTGAAACACATTTTTTCCTTTGCTGCTGCCGACTTGATGGCCCATAGTTGTTTTTTTTCTAGTTTCTTCCAGCCCATTTTTCTTTGAATGTTGCAATTCTGAGCTTGAAGTCCAGTATTGTCTTCTAAATATCTCATGGATATAATCCAGTTTTTGTTTTCTTTAAAATTAGTTGGCTTATGAATTCCCCTTTTCTTTTCTCCATGTGTTAACTGAATCAAAGTGAAATGGAAAATTGTCACATAGACCCATTTAACTTCCCCCTTCTCCAAATAGATGATAAGTTATTCACTCTGTATTTTTGGATATAAGAGTAACACCAGTTTGAAAATAATTTAGCACAGCCATAGCTTTATTAACCAATTCTAGAACATTTCAGGGCAATCTCATAAGATGTTGGGGTATGATGATGATTATGCTTTGGCAGAATAGGCCTATTCAATGAGCAGTTCAAGCTTAGACACTTATATCCATGCTGTGCTTTAAGGTCTGGTATTAATTCAGTTTTAAGAATTAACTTCTCTACAGACATTCATATTTCATGTGCAGCATTAACTTGCTTAGTCTGTAAAATTTGCTGGATATTTTCTGTTTGCTTGAACCTGCCTAGTTTGAATGATCTTGCTCATGTCACAGAAAGTGACTAAAGTCCCAGCAATGTCTTCTGAGTAAATGCTCTCAGAAAATGTCCTTGCTTAATTGTAATCAAAAATTAATTGTTCAGCTGTCTGTCATCTTTTTTCACGCCTCACGTATTCTGCCCAGTAACATTCTTCTTCCATATGATTCATCAGTCTTCAGATTGCTTAAAAATATCCTGGACAAGGAAGACATATTAGCAAAGTCATAACTACATTGGTGGATGAAAATAATCTGTTCTCAAATGTCTGCGTACTTGCCAATGTCACATCATGCATACAGAGAGTAAATGAGTGGGCTTGTGAATGAACAGATTCTTGAAGTTAATCACTAGCAAAATTGGTCAGAGAATTTACAGACTTTAAAGAAAAAAACAATGGATGTTCAGAATTTTTAACACCTTCTACTCATTGTCATGATGCTTTTTTAATGTAAGAACTCCTTGTTGTCCACCTGCTCATCCTGTGAAATCTTTTGTTCTGGTACTCAAATCAACTGTCTCAATGCACATGATAGCTCAAGAGTCTTAAGTCTCAAAGCTTGCTCAAGTTAAGTAAAATATAGTAAACTCTTTGGAGGTATTTATAGAATTGCTACTAATCTCACCAGATTATGAGAAATTTTGTGCGTCCTGCTTACCTGACGTGCTCATCTCCCTCATGGAAGTGCTGTGGGGTGGCCCCTGAATACTTGCTGGGTAAAAATAAGTAGAATTTTCTAAATCATTGTTACTGCCTGAGAGGAAAAAATCCACAGCAGGGAAACAGTGATTCTTATTTGGAGTGTAATTGTTTCATTGTGATTTGCCATGATTTTCTTGGGTTTCATATCAGACCAAGTTGAGGGAAACCATCCCATGCAAGAGGGATGGGAAGAGAATCCAAGCAGAGCTGCTGCCGGGAGCTGGAGGGCTTGGGAGGCTGACTTAACAGCTCACTTATATCTGCTTGGGAATGACTTCTCTGCTAATGGTGCTTAGCTGTTTTTATGATGGGCAAGCAAAACGCGGAGTCTTGGGTTTAGCTGAGGATAGAGGAAATGACAGAATCGTCAGAATTTGTCTTAAATGGTGAGTGTGGTTGCGTGTACTATTCATGCAGAATACCGTGCAGCTTTAAATAAATTGTTTTGTTGCATCAAGGAAGAGGAAGAGATGGTAAAAATCTTGGGGACCTCAAGTGTGACCTCAGACCTATTTATATATGTTAGGTCTCCATCTGTTGTGCAGACGTTTAGGAGCAGGCGTGAGTCATGGTGTTGCAGTCAGTGGAACCGACTGTGCCTCAGGTGTGTGTGTGTCTGTTTTCAGGATTAGTCTTCCGTTGACGTGACTGGTTAATGGATCTCACTTTGGGAAAATAATAGTGTGTGTCAGGCTTTCCTTTTGGTTACCTTCATAGGTTATTATGTAGGACATCCAAACTGTCTTTCTAAATATGGTGAGATTTAGTACAAGGAGTACTAAAGGAGTACAAGGAAATTAAAATGGAAAGCATAAGCAAGGCAGGCATTTATAAATGATTGAACTAAATTATACTCACTAGAATGAGCTGCAGCTGTGACAGCGATGTTTCTTTCTTCAGGTAAATAACATTACCCATCATTATTGGTTATGCTAAAAGGCCATAATTCCATGTTAACATGCCTTATTGCAGCCTGATAAGTCATAGCCTAATCTCCATTACCAGACTGCCCATAAATATTAGAGATATGTGGTACGGGGAAGGTAAGGAATGAAACCTGGTTTTGATGCAGTGTCAGTGTTGGCTGGCCTCTGACAGGGTAGAGCTGAGTCATTTTAGATGAAGCAATTACTGTAATGTGTAAGATGACTTTTCATTTTTATTTAATTAAGTGTAAAGCTGTATTGCCACCTATTCATATTGTTTTGAGGGGGGATGGGGGGCGGGGGTGGGTGGGAATTGTTCCAAAAAGCCTTGATGACTTTTGCACATGAGGAAATACAAACAAGTTTCAGCTTTAAGGTTACGAGTACGTTGTGGTGTTGTACCACAAATGCAATACCACTGTTGTTTTCAGTTCAGTCAGTTACTGCTTTTTGTGGACAATAAAACCACAGGCTGTTGAAATTATATGGTATAATAATGGAGTCAAATCCACATGCTTGAATGATCCTGTGTGATTTTGACATTTTATTAAATTGATGAGTAGGTAAAAGGTTGGATTTTTTTTTCCCCTTGCTGCTAGAGATTGAGAGAAAACAGAAACACAAACCTTTGCAGTTAACTATTCCTAGAAAACATAACTGGCATTTTTACTACTTCTTGCCAAAGCAGTTGAAGGTGTATATCCTTTTGGATAGCATGGGAGTGAATGACACTGTAGTCTCTTCAGTTTGAACTTCTACACTTTTGAATTCATGGTGAATTTCAGTCACTGTTTGTTTATTACAGAAACATTTAGACTGAAGTTGAAATCAATGGATTAGCTTTGTTTTGTGACCCTTTCAAAAACC
Source organism: Tyto alba (assembly GCF_018691265.1). NCBI lineage: Eukaryota > Metazoa > Chordata > Aves > Strigiformes > Tytonidae > Tyto > Tyto alba. Next base: position 8,364,721 of record NW_024881320.1, read on the forward strand.
TCGCATGCCAAATCTGCTGAAACAATTTCCATTGAAAAGCTCAATGCATTTTTTTTTTTCCCCCTTCCTATTCTACATGGCAGAATGTGCAAGAGCAGCGTTTTTAATGTTTTAAAGTAACAGGAGTTGCAAAGAGAAGTTTGATACTGTTACGTGACTAACCACTGGTGACTGTCTTTCCAACTCAGTGTCTGTTCCTTAAAGTTATAGAAAGAATCATAATAGAAAAGGCAGCACATAAATACCTGTCTTTGACAGCCTATCCCAGGGATGGGAGTGAGTAAAGGTGTGCTCTGTGGTATATCTAAAAGGTAAATAATTTTGGGTTCTAATGGAGCAAAAGCTGGCCAATAATCAGAGAAATCCTGTCTGGGAGATGGGGAAGAAGAAACTTGAGACACAGGTGTGTGAGTAAATGAACATGGAACAAGTTAGGGCATGAACTTAGAAAATACCTGTGATAACTAGCTGTGTGCAGTGAACACAGGAAAGCCTGTCCCTCTTCCCCAGCTGTGGAGATGGGTCAGTCTGGGTTTGGGGGAGGACATTCACAGCCATGTAAGGATAGATATACTTGTGTTATTTTCTCTGGAAGAGCAGAAGTGTGCACAGCATCGTTTTGAAGACAACCATGGTTTTACAGAGATAAAAGTGAAATTTATTTCTATCGCTCTGTTGTATGTTTTCCTCTGATTCAGGTTTGAATTTTGCTGTTTTTTTTCATTGTTCGCTGTTACCATTCTGTACTTTCAAAGCTTGCTTTCCCTGCCTCGGATTTATTGAGGGAGCATGAGGGGAAAAATGAAATGAAGCAATATATTTTGCTTGTTGTTGTCTTGCTGTCAATTAAGTCTTAGTGGTACCATTAGTCATTTTATGACACATTATCTTACCTGAGTGAGTTTTGCTCCCCTCTCACTGTGTTTGGCTGAATTTTTAAACATGTTTTTGTGGGTTGCCATACATCCTGAGGCTGGAAAATATGATTTTTATAAGTTCATTTACTTTTTGAGCTTTCAGAGCTTTCCTCCACTCACCCCCTTCTATCAGTGTGTATTTGTGAGAGCTCTCCAGGGCTGGAAGCGAGCTTTAGCTTTGTTGACACAATTAGTTGGTTCACAGTGTGAGTGTGACAGCAGCTGTACACAGGTCTGGTGGAATACAATTACAGAGCAACCACAGATCCCCAAAGAAAATTGTAAGAGTGAAGATGACGAAGAAATCTATTTCTGTAGAACTCTGCATCTTAGAGGTGCATGCGACAATCCCAAAGGTTGTACTACTTACATGAACGTTCAGAACAATTGGCTTTGTTACTTTTATCTTGGGGGCATCCAGTTCTGTTCCTAACCAAGATGATCACTGTCATAGATGCTCAGTGAAGCTACTGGTGAAGTCCAGGAGATTTCACTCCAGGTGATTAGACACGGAGCTGAGTACAGTACACTTTGGTTTCCTATTCCTTCCTTGAAAACTCCAAGTACTGTAGAAATTTTTCAGGAACTTTATATAGCTTCTTAAGAGAAACTCAAGTTTCTTTTCTGTGTGTGGAAGCTGTGGAGTCCTTTGTGTGTCTGCATGCAGCTTATGATTCCTATTAATAACAATTGGTTTATAAAATGTGGTTACTGGAATTGGCAAGCATGTATTGGCAGCAAGGCAACACAATAGTCAAGGAGCTGAATGCAAGCAGCAGGCTGTTAATGCACCCCTACAGTATCCTTATTTGTGTGCTTTTAAATTATTATCTTTGGACTATACTTGCATTAATTGCCTCTTGGGTTCAACTGCTAGAAATGTGAAGATCCTGATAGCAAATAACTAGCTAACTTGGTAGTTGTATTGGTTAAAACAGAAGTGTTAAAAGAATTTCCACTGAGAGCAGTGAGCTGAAGACTACAGTTACAGATCACAGACTGGTCCTAAAAGCTGACTCTGCTGGTTAGGGGAATGTTAAATATGTCTCTAATCATAAGTTTAATTTTGAGCATTTCTTATAGTGATCATTCATCTGCAGTGGAAGACTGAGAAATATCTGTGTAAAGCCTTTGGTAAATCACAACTAACAGGCAGGCAGTGAAGAATTCAAAAGCAGAGAAAAAGAGCGTATGTGTCAAAGGGAGTGTCTTTTTGCCTGAAGTGAAGTTGCAGGCCAGGTTTTTCGTCCCCTCCACACAAACCCTGGGCTTCTCTACATCCCACCTTTCTTGAATGTAAAACTTAATTTATTTTCCTCTGCTCCCCCATGGCTGTGAATCACACTACTGTCTCGCTTGGTGTGAACCCACAAACTGTGTTTCCACAAAGTGCAAGATCAGACCAGTCCGGAAACTTAGGCTGTCAAGTTCAATTTAAAGAAAGAGGATTTTTATTTAGTTTGGTTTCTTCAAATGCGAACATCAGGAAGACAAGCCAATGGCATCTACCACATTATTGCTCTGTTGTGTTTAGGGTTATAAAGCTTACTGTAATTCTAACAGACTGGCATCTGTTTTGTTTCAGCTTTAGTGATTGAAAATTACCAAAAAGCATCACACTTTTGAGACAGAGTCAGATAAAATGAGCGGGAAGGGTTAGCCAAGAAGCCCACTCAACATGGGACTGTTACACCTACTAAAATGTCTCTGTGGGTGTCTTGGATGTTGGTAAGGAACTTGCATGTTGGTTTGGAGGAAAATTCTTTTGAACGTAGACAGTAATTTCATAATTAGCCCTTAAAATTACATGGTACTGAAAACTTGGGAAACATTAAAGATCACAAACATTAAAGCATCTGGTTTATATTTTAGCTACTCTCAACTTGATCCCTCTGCTGCCCTCAAAAAAGGAAGTGAAAGAAGTGTGCTTTGAGTTAGTGTGAGGGCTAGTTAGAAGGGTAAAGATGATTACAAGCAGCTACTGAACTGGCCATAAGTACAGGCCATGGGGATGCCCTGAAAGGACAGTGAATTATTTTTGCACAGTCAGAAGTGTGTGTGGGCTGAATAGGATTTCATCTTCACTATCCTTAATATTCTCTGATGTAAAGTTTAGTCCAGATAACATAATTGTCAAACATCCATTGACACAGCAGTGATACTCATACAGAGTACAGGACTTTCTATCTCTTAGCTTGAGCTTTGTGAGTTCAGGTGAGACTTCCAGTGAACAGAATTCACAATTAATCAAGCTTCCAGACTTATTTTTTCAAAAGGGATATAAAACTGTTTCCACTGTTGTTCTCCACTTAGATTTCTCATTCTCCTCGCAGTGAAAGCCTGGTTGCTCAAAAAGAGACAGAAAATGATAACACTAGAATAAACTGTTGTACCAAGTTATTAAAATTTAATCTTGGTTCCCCCTATCACCACCATCACCTTGTTTTCTTTACTTAGAAGGTGGTGGTAGTTTAAGGGTAATTCCATCTTTTTTTGGCAGTCCAGTTGCCTGAGTTGCACATAAACAGCTAGTTTAGGAAAGTGCAGAAATCCTCCTTTTCAGACATGAGCATTCTAAACTGACTCAGTTCCTAATTATAAGGCCCCTTAAGCTTAACCTGTTTGAAGTGTTTTTAGAGCTTGTCCACAGGAGACTGCACCTATTTACTATGTTATTCTAAAATCACACCTTTCTTTTTAAGTAGGTGGAACCACATGGCTGGATCAAGCCTTGTAATTATCTTCCACCTGCCAAGAAGGACTGTATCCAAACAAAGTTACAGCCTGAAGCTTTGTAGACTGGAGCTGTTCAGGGTTTCGTTTCTGTCTCTGGTACTTGAGAAAAGGCTTCTCATCATATAGACATATGAATTGCTTTCAGCATCCCCATTGATAATTGATGAGACTGAGTCACAGATCAAAAAAAATCAGGAAAATCAATTTAGCAGTCTTTAACTTTGCATTATAGAGAAGGAATATACAACTTAATTGCTTTTCTGTAATAGTAGCAGTGTTTTTAAAATTGTGTTGAAAAACATTTGCATTAATGTTTAGTCTAAACAGTGTTTAAGATATTTTCTCTCTAATTTCTTCTGCCTGTATAGACTTTATTTTTAAATGTCAGTTTGCTTTTCTGTCAAATTAAGTGTAAGGTGATGACTAACATCACAGCTTTACCCAACAACTTACATATTTGCATATTGCTAGTGCCTTCATTCAAACAAAAAAAAAAAGACTAGGTAGGAAGAAATCCTTTTGGGGAATGCGTTAGTGAAATTCAGCAAATGTGTTGTCTTCTGAATTGTAATTTTCCTATCAAATTCATGTGGGTTTCTTGCTTTTGTTTGTTGTTTTTTTTTTTGCCTCTTGGGAGTGTCTGCATGAGACTTGGAAGCCCAGATCTGCCCCAGGTGTAAAGGAAAGAATGGAGTTGTGTCCTTCCTTCCGGAATAGATATTGCTTGTGGAGAACCCAGGGCTGTTAAGTCCTGGTTCTGGAATACCTAATGGAGTAGGCAGTTTCTGGCACTGAAAAGAAAAACGTGAAGTAGCACTTTTCCTTGGGTCTGTAATTGGACACACACGGTGATTATTCGTGTGAGGAACAGAAGCATAAAAAGTTAGCAGTGGAAGCTGAACCTCTGGCATGCAGATCCTGCCTGGGGTTTGTGGTGCCAGCAATGGGCATGTCCTGAGCCCAGAAAGCCACCTGGTTCTGGTTGGTTTTGAATCCCATTTTCTTTTCAGCTTTGACATGGGCTTGCATTACTTGCTGAATGTTCACTCAGGTGCTCTGGATTTTGCCACAAAGCTGCTCAGTCTTGTGAGGTGTAGCCAAGACAGCAGAAACTTGATGCAGGGTACTCTGAGGTGCTGAGACTTGATTGTGTTTAACACCTTGTTGAAAGAGCAACGAGATCCTAAAATTATTGATCTTTTCATCATGGTACTTTACTGCCTCTTGTCACCTTTATGCCCATTCTACTTACAGGAGTATTTTAAAGCTCTGAAACATTAACACTTATAGTTCAAGCATCTCTTGAAAATATAACAGCGAAATCATATATTTGTGTATGACAGTTGAACAAAACTAGGCTACTGACATCTTGAGCCTAAATTTTGGTTCTTGCAGCCCTACTGTATTCTCTTGGTTCAGACAGCACTTAAAACCCCCATGCTTTGCAGTAATTCCTCTTATTTACTGGACTCTGCACCGTGCTACCTGCTGAACTAGTTGCTGGATGTTAACCTGTTGAATTTAGATAAAGTGGTGTATTTTCTGACTGCTGACACTGTTCAAAACTCTCAAAGCCACAAATTCCTCTTTCAGGGAAAAGTGTGTCTAATACATGTACCTCATGTTTTGCAGGGTGATCTAGACTGTCATGGTGGTTTAGAAATAAAATGTATTGATTAATGTTCATTACACCACCATTACTATTAGTGTTATTTATTCAAAGCTGCTTTGATCCGCCTTTCTTCAGTCTCAGCTACAGTGCAAGGGGCACCATAAAACTCGTGATTTGAAGCCCTGGTGGGGAGGGGTGAGCTCGGGCAAAGGGAAGTTCCTCCATGCAGAACAAGCACAGCACATGAGAGTGATTTCTGCTGGGAAAAGGGCAAGGAATGGGAATAAAAAAGAAGAAAAGTCTTTGAGGCCATGAGTGCTTCTTTGTCTAAACAAACTTCTGTAGTTAAAAAAAAAATAGGTTGAAAGAGGGGAGAATACAGTGAAGGGAGTTGGAGGATGAAAATGTGAATTCAGCAGCGCAGGCATGAAGATCTGCCCATCTAAGCTGGGGTGGAATTGCTGTTCATCCAGCCCAGGCAGCAAGGTCAAGGTTTCAAACTTAACCAGAGCCTTTTAGCTGCTGTGGCAATCTATGATGCCTGTCTGGGAGAAAGCCTGGGTTCTTTGATGCATCTCCTGCCTCCTGGGGGCTGCAAAGATCCCAGCTTGCATATCTTCTGGGGTGGGGGGAGTTATTAAATGAGCTTGCAAATAGAAACTGTACCCCAGTTTCAGAGAGGCAGCAAGTAGAAAAAACTGCCTGACCCGCTGCTATGACATGGAGCTTTATTCCAGGCAGACTTTTAAAATACATATTTCCAGTACATTTTCCCAGCATCTATCAGAGAGTGTGCCCTGAGCTAAGTTACGATGTATCTCAGGTTTTTGTTCCCAGGGGCAATCCACCCTCAGTGTTCATTAGCAAATAAAAGCTCTGCATGACCCACACACTTGGCTAGCAGTACCCCAGCCATCTTGTTAGCATTTGAAGTAACAGTACAACTTGTATAGATTTCTCAAGCAGGCTCAGTAATTTTATGTTTGGAGAGTTTGAGCCAACTGGTCCTACTTCCAAAAGAAACACTGCATGTTCACCCACTTTACCTTTAAAACAAAAGGGAGAGAAAAAGGGTTCGTATGGCTTGTGTTTTGTAGTCTCTCCAATGGGGCTTCGTAACTGCCCTCCTGGAATTTCTTTTACGATAGTATAGCGGCTTTCAGCTTTTCCCTTCTTGAGTTCCTTTCAAAAAATAAAATAAAAAGAAATCACTGAGGTGCTAGTCCCAGTGGAGGGAATTTAACTCTACTTGGTGGTTGGCTGGTGTTTGTAGTTATCTTTTACAGACTCTTCTGGAAGCGGTCAAACTACTACAAACTGGCAATCAGAGCTGTAGAAACTTAGATGACTGCTGCAATGATATGGCTTTTGTGCCCTCAGAACAGGATAGGCTGTCTCTACCATCTTCTCATCCATCCCAGCTTTGGATTTGTGAACAGGCTGGGAGGAATTGGAGGGTTGATGGTAAACTTTACTGGTTTGAAAAGACTAAGGAGGAAGTGAATGTGCCTGAAGCAGCCTCTGGGGATATCGATGAATGAACATCTGGTAAAAATTAAGTATTACTTACTGCAATAAAAAAGCAAAATGCAAGGTGGCTAACAGCCAGGAGATGGCTGATGATAGAGAGTGGATTACATTCTGCAGACTGCACAGAGGTGTCTCCTGCTGCCTCTATCTTGAGCCTTACAAGCCTATATATAGCACAGATAGTACCTACTGCCATTTCTTGGGCTTTCCCCAGCCCCATTTAAATAGCTCTTCTGTAGATTGTCAGGCATCTGCTTTCTGAAGTCCTAACCAGTATTGTGAAGGGACTTGTGGCCATGAGAGATGATTCTTAAAAACACTTATTTTATTTAGGTGGTCAAATTATGATGCCTTTTAGGAAGCTGATCTTCATAGGAGGAATTTTCAGAAGGTTGGGTCTCTGATTTTGAAAAGGACTGAAGATAAGTTTTAAGACTGGTGAAAATAGCCATCTGGTATTAAAATAGCTTTCTTCTTCCCTCAGCTGATGGGTCCATTCAGTTTCTGGCTTTTAGTTTGTATGCATGAACTTTCTTGATGCTTTCTTTTGTATCTTTGCCAAATTTGTTAAAAATCCTGATGAGGCGATATCTATTTTACTGTATTAAGGTAACAATTCTGTTTACAATGCAGCAAAGGTAATTGATAAGGAACAAGAAGGTCTGTGTTTCTAAGGAACTTCAGAATTTTCTAAAGAGCTTAATAAAATAATTTTGGTAAATTGACAGTATTCTCTATTAAAACAAATTAGACAAATCATGTGTTCGCTGCTGTCAAGTGTCAACAGTGGCTTGATTAATGCAAAGTAATGTTGTCTGGCTGATTGTTTGTAGCTGTCCATAAAATCTTGAATTTGAATGTGGGGTTGTACATTAATGAGCTAGGGAGCGTTTTTCACTCGTGAACAATGGTCCAGCTCCAGATTTTGACCGCTATTCAGAATTCGGAAAAGTAAAGGCTAAATGATTTGATTTGATTTGGATGCTCTGTCTTCACGAGGGAGAGAACACTCTGTTCTTACAAATGCTTTTCAGCAAGGGGTTTTGCTTTGCCTGGTGCCTTTAAACTTCTGACTCTGTCCCACAACCTGTCCAAAAGGCTGCTATCTCAAGAAAGGTTGTAAAAGTTCATACAAGCCTCTATTTCATGATTATTCTTTCAAAATACAATGGTACAAAATCATTTTGATGGTACAAGCAAGTGTTCTGTGAGCATACTTTAAGCATTTAGCAACAACTTTTGACGTCTTTTTCATATACTTTTCTTTTTTGGTGAAACTGCTGAGAACTGTGCTTCCTTTTTAAGTATAGAGTACAGCAGAACATGATAAAGTATGTTTACACAGTTGCATGACTGTAGTCAGATTTTGCGCATATAGTATAATTTCTGTAGTTGATGAGAATTATTTTGCTGGAAGCTATTTCTACTGAATGATGACCTTGAATATTTGGTATATCATTCTGTGCTTATCAGAAGGACATTCTGTTTCCTGTACAAGATCAGAGTTCTGCTTCACGTGAGCAATTTTGCATGCTGTCACAGAGCAAGCAAGATTCATTTGCAGTACTTGGTCAGTGATGCACCTGAGCTGACTTCTAGAAGCCTACCTGGGTAATTATTTCAAATAGTATTTAGTGCACCAAGTGTACGATGTGCTTGCCAAATACAGGGAAAAGTATTTTCTCTGAAAAGCATCTTTCAGGTGCACTGTGTGTCAATCCCTATTAATTTTCAGTCTTTCTCACTTCCCAGCTGATCTTTGACCAATTTAAATAAATTGACCTTTGGGGTTTTTGAGTTAGAAAGGAATAAAGATGTGACTAAAATGTCATGAAAACCGCTGGGTTGACTCTAGGGATCTCTGTACCATGTTATCTTCCTTTTTATCTGAAACTCTGTTCTGATGTGCTTTGATCTTCGAGGATTTTTAAAACATGCTTTTTTTTTATGTGCAAATGGCCACTAAAAAGTTTACAGATTCACAGCATGTGTGCTGTGTAAGGCTCTCTGAAGACTGCTTTTGATATGTGACTATATCCACAAAAAACTCCTTGAACCCCTAAGCAAGCTTACTTTGTATGATAATACCTGGGTCTTATACAGTGTGTTTTGTCTCTGGGTATTGAGGCTTTTTAAGGATTTGGTTTCATTTTCTTCATTTTACAGATAGGGGGAGGGAGTGGGAATTGGGAAATAGTTGTTCAGGTGTGGGAATGGGGAGAGAGAAAAAAGGAGTGATTTTCATTTCCAGAAGGGCTGGGAAATGGAGGCACAAAGAGCAACAGTCTTGCCTGAAAACCCAGTCTTGTACTCTGTAGTATTGCATATGTTTTTCCTCCTGGGCATGCAGGCCTACCGCTGATGAGATATATGATGTCTGGTGTTTGGTTTACATGAGCATTTACTTCTATTTTGCAAAGACTTTTAGTATCTCATGAAGACACGTTTATTGTGCCTTAAAATCCAATTTTCCCTTGCATGATTTTCAGCCTCTGGAGGACTTTTAATATCTCAGTTGAAACCAAAGCCTGGTCTTTCTGTTTGGCTCTGGCAGACATTACAGAGGCTAAACAAAGAAGAAAAAAAATCTGTGGAGTTTTTCTATTTATTTGTACTGCAGCCTGATTTGGGTTCTGGTAGAACATGAGTATGGTGTAAGGCTGCAGTGAATGCAGTACAAGTGGTGTTGGAGGAGAAATAGGAGGAAGGGTATTATCTCTTTCTGATTGCAGATTTAGACTGTGCAACCTAGTAGCTGAACATTTTCATCTGCTTAACTCATTTGTTGTAAAACAAGGCTAGCTGACATCAATATTCTAAGGAATCTTAACTGGAAATGGTCATGCAAATTACTTGGCACCTTTCAGTGACCAACAAAGCCATTAGGTTCCTTGGAGAATATTGAGAGGAGCATTAATTAAATCAACAGGAATGGACAAGGAAACGTGGTAGATAAGCAGCTGTTCAAAGAGAAGGAAAAAAAAAATTCATCAAGCAGGACACACAATTTGTGGGAAATAAGGAGAGTCTTTAAATACTTGTATAGTGGAATACAGTAGTGAGACTCCCTTCTTCCCAAATGTTTCCAGCAGTGTCTCAGAAAGAGGCTGAGATCAGGGAAGCGAGCACTGATCTTGGTGACCCTTCTTGCTAATGCCTTCCCTCCCTGTCACCTCCTGAGAACTGGCACAGCTTTCCCGCACCAGCAGGCACGTCTATCCTGCCATCTGTACTGCATGCAAAGAGGCAAAGGTGCCAGATTTCAGCCAGGGTCTGGCAAGAGACTTGTTCTGTTTAGGGTGGGAGACTGAGCAGAAATGGAGCTTCTCCCTGCACACCTTCCAGCATGCTTTCCTGTGCGTGGTGCTGCCTGCTCTTCTGGAACGTGGCTGGGTGACGTGGAGTGAAGATGGTATACGTAGCCCAGAGCTGCTGTGTGATGAGAGTGTGGGTCCCCCAGTTAATCTGAGTCAGGCAGAGCAGGGAACTCACAGTGGGGAGGCAGAGAAGAATTGTGATACAGTGAGGAGAGTTACAGCCCTGATATGTTCTTCCTTTGCACCTCTTCACCTGCTAGCAGTTGGCTCTGTTTTTTCCCAGTGCACTGCTCAGAGCTGCTATGAACTGCAATCAAACTCGATCTTGCCAAATGCAAATTAAAATGTCAGAACATTTCTCAAATCGTTTTTTAAAACTACAAACTTCTAAGGCAATTTTCCCCCAGTATTTTCTCCTCTTTATTATTTCTTCTGTGATTCGTGAAGTGACCCAGTGCTCCTGTGCATAAAAAAAAAAAAAAAAAAAAAAAAAAAAAAAGCAAGCATTATGTTCATAAAGCGTAAGATCACACAGAGCTACTTTTTGCTGGCACATTTGTACAAGCTCCTATTCTGCATATTGGAGTATTTTCATGCTGGCTTCCAAAATTCATGAGCAAGGGCAAACTAGGTTTTTGTGTTGGACAGAAATCAAAGAATCTGGAAATGTAGCCAGTGACTGTAGAATAAAAGCAATTATCACATGCAACAGTATGTAAATGTGTTTATTAGGGATGTGTGTGTCCCTTGTTAGTGTGTATCTTAGTGCCACAGTATCTTTGATTCTGACAGTGGTCTTCTGAAACATAATAGTGCTGTTCTTCCCTTTTTGCAAAGCTTCATTCTAAATAACTTCCCCTTCAAATTAATTCTCTTGGCCCCCCTTCACACACACTATTATTTTCCTTTCTTACCAGCCATTGAATGATGTGGTTGACCTTGGTTTTCATATCCTGCAGGCCAGATCAACTACTTCCTGAAAAATATTTGACCAAGGGGAAATGCAAGGCAGGACAGATATTTCTGACATGTTCTGCTTTCTGCACACAAGCTGGATGGTGATGAGGCAGGAGAAGCTTGTGGAATAGCCTCAGAGAAAGCTGTAGCAATGGGGATGATCACAAAATTCTCTTTTGGAAATCTTTCAGTGCTGCCTCGATGTTTAAAAGCAAACACCCTATGCCCTCAGAATAAACAGAAACAAGGTGGTGTATGTAGTGGGCAAGGGAGGTTTGCTATGCCTAGGTAAGAAACAAAATCTGACTGACAGCTGGTTACACATAGTGCAGTGCAGGGGTGCTCCTGGTGCTTCAGAAAATGTTTCTAGGGAGAGCTTTTGTTGTTGCCTTTACCTTGAACTGCATCTGTGCAACATCGGTTGTTTTAAAAGCACATACCTGTCATTGAGTATACATAATTAAACTTAATTTCGTTTGAAACTTTAATTTCTTATAATGACTGCACCGGCCGGTTTTCTCTTCTGTGGGGAAACTTTGTTTAGGAGTATGCTTACAGCAAGCAAGTCTGTCCTAAAATACAAGAGCAGCAAAGCTTTTGGCCTTGAAAAGAGGGTGAAGATTTCTGAAGAAAATACCTTCTACTTGATAACATGTTGCTGGCAGGAAAGTTTTCTTCATGTCACAAAATTTGGCTGATCCAACCAAACATCCCATTCATATAGAAACACTTGAAAGGGAATTAAACAGATGATCTGTCCCATGTTTGCTGCCAGATCCTGTGCAGGGCAAGGGGTGCAGGTCAGCCTCTCTGTGCCTGTCTTCTGTGGCCACCAGACTGTCACCACTGAAATACAAACGTAGCGTAGCGTCTGCGGAATTCGTCTCCTTTCCAACTTGTGAAAGGCATCCTGCAGGCTGGAAACAGGAGAGCAGTGAGCTTGAGCCAGGGTGGCTTTGGGAGAAGGGGGAAAGTAAATAAAAAGCTCAGACTGCAGCTCAGGATATAAAAATCCCTTCCTTCCTGTAAGCAGTGGCGCAGGGATGGGGATCAGCATGGTGACCAGTGTTCACCCACTGGTGACTTTCCCAGCAGCTGTCATAATGTTATTCTTTTCAGCAGCCTCTTTTGTTTTTGTTAAGAAATTTTTTCAAACATTTCAGCTCTGATCCTGTGAGAAGGAATTAAAAGTTTTGGCAGCTGGGCTTCATCCACCACTCCCTTCACTCCCCTTAAAAAACACTCTTCATGGAGCTTTGGCCTTAATTACTGTCTGCAGCGTCCCCCGGGCACTGGATGGGCACAGGGCTGCTTGGGGGGCTGAGAGACACCCTGGTGAGTGGAAATGGCAATGCCCTGCAGTGAAGCAGCTATAATAGACTTTCCTGCTGTGAGTGAGGGAGCCCTTAATAAGAACTGAAGGCTTATTTTTGCTGTGGGATATGGTTCAAAAGCCGGCCTGGGTTGTCATGGGGTCTTATGCCAGGGATATGCTGGCACTATGGTGGGCACTGGGGAAGCTCCGCTCTGGAGGATGGCTCACAGGTCCCCATCCCCAGCAAAGGGGGCTTTGCTTCTGCAGTGCTCCCTCCCTTCAGAAGTCATGCTGCCAGCCTGTCTCTGGGCCGCTTCGTCTGTCCTAGAAATGCCACAAATCTGGGGTCCTCACATGCTGGGGGGCTGTGGCGAGCATGTGGGGAGAACAGCAAGAGGCGAGTTGGAGCGGTGGCTGGGATGAACTCCAAAGTTTGTGAGGAAAAACTGTCAGGGATGTACTTGAGGATGAAGCTTGGAATATGGATGTGCCTGCAGGAGGAGAGAAGAAGGAGCAGTGCTGAGGAATGAAGGCCTGAAAACAGTGGTGGGGTGCATGTGGAAATGGGCAGGCGGAGGCTGGAGCGTGAGGTAAAAGCCCTTCAGCAGGCTGGGCAGGGAAATGCTACCCCAGAGCTGCCCCAAACATGGAGCTAAGCAGCTTTGGTGCCCCTCGCAGGGGCTCAGCAGGGCAGTTTGTCTTGGAGTTGGTAGGGTCCTGTGTGGGTTTGAGAGGCCATGCTGCTCTGTGAAACGGAGCGGGTTTCGAACCACCTCTGTCATACCTGGGGCGGCTGTCTGCACCTGTCTACTGCAGACCAAGGGTGCTAAAAAATTGTTGATGAAAACAAAAGCACAATAAGGACACTCAGGTCAGCTGATACGAAGTGGAAAAAATAGATGAGGCAAAAGAAATGCAACTGGGAGAGGAAGGGTGTGTTGTTTCTGTTGGAGTGGTGCTACTTCCGCAGCCTGTACAGGGAATGGACACACTTCTGTGGCAATTGGGGATCCTCAGTCTCTGGAGACCTTTTTTCCCTTTTTCCCTCCAGTTAATTTCACACAGAAGGTCATGTCCTGATGTGGTCATGGCTGATTTTCAAATCCCTGCCCAGTCTTTCCCTGGTTAGGAGGGTTGTGGATTGTTTTGCTTTCAGGACTGCTCAGGGCCTCGGTTTGACTCCACTCTATCTGCTTGTTATTCATACTGGAAAAACACGTTCTCTGCACTTATGCCTGAAGTTAGGTTGTGATTTTGCTTGTTTTCAGAGTGATTTGCCTCTCTCCTGATATAATTTAGACAGGGAAATGTAATCAATCAGCATAGTAATTGCCTGTTTAGTATTGATGACAGTTGAGGGATTGCCTTGCATTTCACAGGTCCTCTCTGGCTGAGGCAGAGCTCAGAGGTCAGCACTCTGACTCCAGGGATGCACTTTCTGGGGGATGTGTGACTCTCTTTGGCGAGGATACAGCGGGGAGAGCACTGCAGTTTAACTTTTATTGCTGCTTGTACTGGTGCCATGTCCTCAAGAAGAATGGCAGTGGTGGGACTTTGTGGGATCCTGGCTGGCTGCTTGGTTAACACATCATCATAGGAAATATTTCCAGGAGAAATCATAGTGGGATCATGGTCAATTGATGTCTTGGGTTACTTGGAGATCTAAAGATGGTATTTGCTCATCTTTGGCCAAGGTAGCATGTGGGATGTCATCCAGAATTCCAGCTGATAGGGAACCTGTTTTGTAAACTCTCAATTGAATATGTCTCTGAAAATGAGGACCAGTGCCTTGAAACAAAGGGAAAGGTCAGCTTGCCTGTAGGATGTATAAAAGTCAAGTAGTAACATCAGTTGATAAACAGACTATGAAGATTTCTCCATGTACAGTTATGCTTCCTGTGATATTATTTTCAAAGTCATTGACTTTACTTTGTCACATAGCAAGACCCTAGTGGGTTTTGGTCAACCTACTTTTCTTGTCCATCTGCCTAACATCTCACAGTTTGGCAGATGTTTACAGCATTGTCCCAAAGTCCCTTTTCAAAAAGCAGCAGTCCAGATAAATGGCAGTTCCTGCAGAGAAGCCATTTCAAATCATTGATCACTGAACCACATAGTTCTGTTTCTGTCAAACCACTACTGCTGGTTGCAATGCTGAAAACATGTTAAAAATGTATGGTTTGTCCCTTCCCCCCTTTTACCTTGACGGCTGCTATGTGGTGATCCCAAACAGTTAATTTACACTGCCATTACCAGTGGGAGCTGGCTGGTTGTGTTCAACAACCACCAAAATTTCATTTTTCCAACAATCTGATTTCAGAAGTTTTTTCAACAACAAAGTCATAATAAAATATGAAGTGAACAAACACCGCTTGAGATCATGACAGAAAAATAAAATAATGAAAAGGTCAGTAAGTGGCATTAAAATGTAAAATCTGAGAGCACATAAAAACAAACAAGTTGTTGGACAGAAAGCATCAGTGGATTTGAGCACACCAGAAATCTGAGCTCCAGTCCAGATGCCTGCAGTTGACTGTGTCCAATTAAATAGGGGGCATGTCTCATTGGTAAGCAGTTCTCGGTAATACCGGTATGAGCGGTTTTGTGTTTCTCATTCCCACACATGTGATGTGCTATACCAGCATAAGGTTTCTAAGATAGCTGAGCTCTTCCACACCAGTGGAAGCTGTCTGGTTCCCCTCCTCTATACCAGTTCAGGCAATTGGTTGATGCTTGGGTGGCAGTGAGCTGTTTTGCAAAACCTCAGTGTCAGTTGTGCCAGCACAAGATAATCTCCTCCCCCTCGATTTTTTTTTTTTTTTTTTAATGTGAAATGAGGGTGATAATTCCTTCTGCCATTCTCCATTTCCTCAGCTGAATGGATGTTGAAATACTTATGCTGCCACAACTTGCAGCAGGGAGCGTACAGTGGCATGAGGCCGGGCATGGAGTGGGCAGTAGAGGAAAGGGGGAGAGCATGACAGGAACTGCTGTAAACCACTGTTACTGCCAAACACATCACATCACTGAACCACAGCCTGAGTGCTACTGAAAGATTCAATAAATATTCAACAGCAGAAATATGTCCATTGTGAATTAAATCAAAAACAAAATAGTTAATGCAGATTTGGACATCCGCTAGGAGGGTGTCTGTAGCTTGCTGCAGAATTGCTTTTAACAATTGAATGTTTTTCTGCTTATTGTTCAGACTTCCAGTGGAAGTTTGATACTTGGTTTCTGAAACCTGTTTAGAGACAGTCTTTTGACTACGTAACACCTTTTAAAAACAAAAACAAAAAACAAAACAAACAAAACACAAAAAAACAGACATTTCCATTGCACTCTAAACAGAGGAGATAAGTAGATCTTAAAATATTGAGTGTCATTAAAAAGGAGCTGATGAGCATTTTACTGTGGGTCTTTACATGTTGTTATGAACACTGTAGAGTCTTTACCAGGGTATAGGGGTATACATCATTAGGTAGTGTACAGAAACTAAGACAAGATATGGCTCTATAAATGACACTGAAATTCTGTCATCTAAACCAGCCAAGCAGAAAAGGATTAACCATGTCAGGTCCCTTTTTTAAGACTTCTTAGAGCCCTAGGTTACAGAGGAAACCTGGCAACTCGTTTCCTATCTTGCTGACTCCTGGTCTGACCAACCAGGGCGCTTACTCTCTCCTGCCCATCTCCAAAGGCTCTCCACGAACACCAGATTGCGGAGCAGGTGCTATGTGACTCTCGCTCTCTAGCGAGGTGATGGAGTGCATTTGATTGTGTTTTGCAGCAGTAATTCATCTGTGTTATAATTTAAGTAGGTTCCTTGTTCTCTGTGAAAGTTTAACACCACCCTGTGTAAAACGCCTGCCCCCCCCCCCCCCCCCCCTAAAAAATCAACCCCCCACCCCATGTCTTTATCCATCCAATTTTCACTACTGTGAAGTAGTTGGCACTGTGTTGCCTGGCAGTAGGAAGCCATGCATTGCCAGAAGGTTGGCAGGTATTTTTAGCATAGCCTGTTTGGCAAGGAAAGAGAGAAGTGCCCCTCTTTCACCCCTGAAAGGAACAGGGGCTGCAGGCTATGGTGTGGTTGGATGGTGCTCGACTGTCTGCTTTTTAAAGTCTTATTGGGGTAAGTGGTTGGCTTCACCTATTGTTTGTAAAGAAATGTTTAATGCATGGGTGCTCCAATTGCCACAGCTGTCTTAGCTTTTGCCTTTCCCTGTCTGTCTCTCCCTATTTTTTCCTCTCTTTGTCTCAAATTAGCGCCACAATTAAAGTGTGAAGCCTGCTGGCAGCTAACTAGTAATTACTGTACAATGAAAGAGAGGAACATCTGTCAAAGCTAGGAGAAGATAACAGCTGTAATTGATTGCCACATCATGGAGGTTGACCACCAGCAGATGGCTGGGGCCAGTTTTTAATAACCAATCACAGCAGTGGTCCCAGGGATTTGGTGTGACTCTTCTGAGGTGACTGTGTATTACACCTGTTCAGAAGCAGCCATGCAAGCCTCCGTCCTCTTACTTCCTTTATTTGATTTTACTTATTTATTTTTGAATCTACGCTCACCTCTGAAGCCGTACCTCAGAGCAGCATATGCCACTGCTCTCGCTAGGCAGGGAGTAGCAGGGAAGAGGGAGCGAGGCACTGGAGCTGCAAGCAATGGCTCGATGGGAATTGGCAACCCTTGGCGCTCTGCGGCACAGGAAGTGCCTCCAGTCACTGAAGCATTTGCAAAGCACAGAAGCAAGTTCAAATTCACTGCAAAACAGAGGGATCCCTTCAGAGGCAAGCTTTTAAAAAGCAAATGAAGGGGGGAGCCATTTACAGCAGAACAGGGGGCTCCTGCATCAGAATTACATTGCTCTGAGTGCTTGCCCTGTGATTGTAGGGTGTGGTATGTCATGTGTGTCCGTGTCCCACCCCCCCACCCCCCTCAGTTCACAGCTCCTGCTCTCAGCTCCTGCTGGATAGCAGAGCTGACAGGAAAAGGTCTGAGTTTATTACAGCATCACAATTCATAAAACCTGCAGACTAAGACTAACCAAGGAACTGTCATTGTTTCCACTATTTGGCTGTATTGCTAGAGCATGTTTGTGGGACATTCTCTCCTACACCAGAAATGTTTCTGAAGAGAATGAATAATCTGAAGAGGTTCTACTTCTCTGCTACACATAATGGCTCTTGCTTTGTGGTAGCAATAAGATAAGGCTGAGGAATCAGATCTGTCCTTATTCCACCATTTTCCTTTTCTAGACATACATATATACAGAAAGCACATGGGATAATCCTTTTCCAATGTCTTCAGACCCAAAGGAGTAGGAGTGTGGCAGGGGGGCTGGGGGAATCTTCTGTTGTCTTCCATAAGAAAGCAGAATGTCTCAATGTAAATGAATTGCAGAGACTGGATGTGCATTCTAAACTCTGCAGAGAGCCTGAATAGCTGCTGCCATTCAGCTCTCCTGGTGTTCAGTCATAGGGTTAATTGTTAAACAATTAGTGCTGCATTTCAAAGGCAATGAGACAAATTAGCTCAGGTATCATGAGCAGTTTCACCTTGCACACTACCCTCCTCCCATCCTTGCCATGACTCAGTTGGACAGAGCTTCCTGGGTTATTGTGTAAAACAGCAGCTTGTTTTAAACAGTGCAATCTGTCATTAATTCAGCTAATAAATCACAGCATAAGAACAAGAGTCTTGCAAGATTAACATCTACAATCAATTGGGAATTACAACATTGGCTTTCATAGGCAAAGCTGATCGTTAAGTCATGGAAAATTTATTACCTTACAAATCTGCTTATAAAAAGTGTTGACTTGAAACCTTTATAGATTGTACTTACTATTATCAGATACTTGCAGTTTTTTGATGAAAGGTTAAATAACTACACTTGTGCTTTGCATTTTCACTGAATTACAAAAAGTGATGGGCAATTCTCTAGGGTAGACTGACATTTTTGTGGAATGATTCTATTCAAGTATGTGGTTCTTGTGAATCACAATCCTCTTAGCATGACAATACCTATGTTACATGTCATAGGAGGCCAAAACCATCTTGTTAAGTGTGCAAACAAATCTTCAAACCATTTTTACTGGTGCAAACTAGAGAGAGATGTGTTGTTTTTCCTCTTTCTGCAATGGGAGAATTTTGTTGGAGCTGTAACACCACCATTGCCGAGGCGTTCATATTCTGTAGTAAGAAAAGAAAGTCTATGGAAGTTTCCTGTTAAGAAAAACATTTGATCTCTACGCAAAATAAAACACAGTCCAAAGAACATACAGTACAGTGAGTCCTGGATCTGGTGTATTAGTTTGGAGCTTTCTTCATCCCTAAAATTAAGCACCTGTTTAAGTGAGAACAGGAATTCGGCACCTTAAGGATCAGTGTAGTTTCTGTTCAGAATAACCAGAAGGTAACAGGAAAGTGTGTACGTGACATGAGATTTTTGTGATGTGGGGAACATGTAGGGCTTAAATTTAATTGAAAGTGTTATTGGATATTCCAGTGGCAGCTTGCCCTAAATGAGACTGAACAGCTGAATCCCAGAGGTAACTAACAAAGTTTCTGTTTTTGTTTGTTTGTTGGTTTTGGTTTGTTTTGTTTTTTTTTTGTTGTTTTG
Organism: Tyto alba; assembly: GCF_018691265.1. NCBI lineage: Eukaryota > Metazoa > Chordata > Aves > Strigiformes > Tytonidae > Tyto > Tyto alba. The sequence goes on from NW_024881320.1 coordinate 8,383,731, forward strand.
TTGTTTTTTTTTTTTTTTTTAAACTGGATTTTAATAGTTGCTGCATTTTTTAAAAAACTGTGCTGATGTATGGGTATGATCTTGGTAACTGGTCACTTAACACCTGTTTAGGTATGTAGGAGTAATTTCCTACCTTGTAGACAGCATGCTTCTTCAGGCTGGAGTGTTTGTGAAATGCAAAAAGGATATCTAAAGGATCTTAACCCAAGTGCTGGTGTCTACCTTAGCCTGACTTGGGAAGATGCTTCTCTCTTTTTTTTTTTTTAAATACATATGTTGTATCTTGCTGTATAACCACCCTATTTTTCAATAACAGAAGAGCTACAGGTTGAGGCAGAAGCTGGCGCAAAGGCAGCAGTCAGTGAATCAGACACTCGGGATTTGGGCGCGGGGTCTGGAGCCTGGCCGGCGGCGGCGGGGGCAGTGGCGGAGGCGATGCCAGCATCTGGGGCGTGTGCCAGCTGGGTGCTGTTCCTGCTGCGCGCCGGCCTCGCAGCGTGCTGGCAGCGCTCTCCGAGAGAGTGCAAGGAAGTGAAGAGATGGAGGGGGTGGGCAGAGGATGTGGGGAAAACAGCTTTGAAAAAAGAGAAGGAGGGAGAGCAAATGCGGGAATCAATAAATGAAGAAGAGCCTGTATGCTGTGTGGACAGGGTACAGTACCAGCTGGGACTACCTGAAGCCCTCATGCAGCATCAGAAATCAATTCCCCATCCCTTCACCCCTGTGCCTTGTTGGTGGCACCTCGGGGTTAGTGTCCTTTGCATTTATATGCATTCCAGAGTGGTGGAGACAGCAGCAGCCAGCACACTTGACATGGAGAGCCCCTTTGTGCTCCTGACTCCTGCGTGAGCAGCAGGTCAGCGAGTGAGCAGAGTTTGAATAAGCAGCCCTTGTGTCTTCATATGTCTCTCTGATCCCTTGAACAAAACTGGCATACGAAAGGCAGGAAGGCAATGTGAAGGCCTCCTAAATGTCACCGTAATGTCAGTAGCACTGGGAGCAGAGCAGCCTCCAAAGAGCAGAAAGCTTTGTAATATTTATAGAAACAGAATTTGTTAAAAATACATTTGCCTGTTACAGTTCAACCTTTTGGAGTCCTCACTCCTTTCAACTCTGGGAGTGGGTGGTGAGTTGAGAGTCTCTGCATGCGTTTCAGGTTGGGATTAAGTTGTTGCAGTCAGTCTGGGACCCTAGCAAATGCTAGAAATCTGAGAATTTGGTAATTCTGCATACCAGGGAACAGGCATGATCCTTCTACTGAAAGTGCTCAAAGTATTTTGAAATAAGCCTTTGCTATCTTTCTCCAGGTAAACATGAAGGCCCACAGGACCTGTTTTGCATTTGCAAAACAAAGGTAAATGTGGTGCAAATCAGATAGTGACTGGTCTCCTACCGTATAGCAAGTCAGTGGAAATACATGTGATACCTGACACCCAAGCCTCTGTCCCTGGAAAACCCTATTTTGTCTCCTGGTAGCTTGGACTCCAGAACTGACTGCTGAGAGCAAAGCAGACCTGTCTGCCTATTTTTGCAGAGCCTGCTGCCTTTAGCTGCACCATCATCATGGCATGTCTTGTCACCATGATCACAGGCACGTAATGCTTTTACAGCATAACAAAATGGACCTGGAAAACAACCAGGAAATGGAGCGAGAGAATGCTGTGAAATTATTGTAGATAAACCTGCCTTTTGCCCCACGTTGCGCAGGAATCCCAGCGATGGCTCTGCTCTTCCACGCTGCCCGTTGAAGAGCAGCGGTGGCTGGTGGCAAGCAGGCAGTGTCCCTGACCCAAACAGGCCACAGTGTTTCCTGGCACAGCCCCAGCCTGTTGGAACGACTGGGAGATCTGGTCCATGTGTTGAGGGGATCAACTTGTGCTGTTAGCACTGTTGAAAGCCCTGACACTTAAGGGCATCAGATCGGATCCTCACCCAGACCTGTCACCTGAAGTCATGGGCGCCTGTGCAACAAAAAAACCCACATTTCCTTTAGCAAGGAAGAATTGCTTTTTCTCCTCTTGATTGTTTATTTTTTCCTTGCTTTTTATTTCTTGCCCTTTTCCTAAGGGTCAGTGCTTCTCCAGCTGAGGGGAGCACGCTTTTAACGTGGTCAGTCAGCAGCACATCGAGAACTGCTAAAAGACAAATTACTGCCTAACAAATGCTGTGAATCTCTCTCCTTTCCCTCCCCCTTCCTTCATTCCAGCTCTTAGTTGTTTAAATTCCTGATGCTTCTGGTCAGCAGGAGGCTGGAAGATGCATTGATTTCTGATTTCCAGCTTGGTGCTATGGAAGCCTGGGCTAGCTGTTTCCGTTTACCTGAGCTTTGTTTCAGTGAGGTGGTAAAAATATCTCCAGTCCTACCAAGTCTATCTTGTTTGGGTTGATCAGGCAGCCTCTGTGTTTTAGAGCGCAATGTAAAGCTAGATATGACATATTCCATTGGGGGAGTAGGAAATCATTCTTTTGTTCTGTGTGTTTGACATTACACAACATTTCCTGGTACCAGATTTGCTACTGTGCTGCCCGCCTCTCACTGATGTCTTCTTATGTGTAGCAGCATGCTGGTAGAGCAAAGCACTTATTGCCCCTACTTGCTCAAACCATATGTTTTGCAAAGGCATTTTCTCCCTCCTTCCCCACTGTTCTGAGCAGGAAAGGTCCAACAGAACATGTAACAGCTCTTGCTCGTTTCCCTTCCCTGCATATTAAAGTCACTGAAAGAGACACCACTTTAATATAGTGGACTGAAAACTGCCAGAGCTCAGACCCAGACCCTGTTCATACATTGCTATCACAGCAGGCAAGCCCAAAATCTGGGGCAAGGCAGCTGGCCAAAGGTGGTGACCGCATGTGCCGGCCGCTTAAATCTGCTGTCGTTCGTGGGTTAACAGGGTAATGTCTTTACATCCCTTGCCCCCTCTCACCATCACAGCTCACACAGGAGCTGAAAATCCAACTGAGTGAGCATGGCTTTGTTTTACTCGCTTGAGATGGCTGCAGAGTGAACGGATGGTTAGTGGATTAATAATGTTTCTCAGCCGTTAGTGGGTGCTTTGATTACAGTGCTTTTTTTAATGACCACTTGACTGCAAGTGGTGAAGGATGGCTTTAAAATGTCCTTTTAAAATTACTTTCAGACTCCGCAGAGAAATACCAAATTATACTTTTCCCCCTCGCAACAGAGCTCTAGCAGTGCTGTGTTACCTGCTTGTGGCATATAGAAATACGTGCACCTTTTTGATATGTCTGTTTTATCAGTCTCCTCTTGTACGTTTTTTCCCCTGTGGGCAACTAAATTACTCTGGAGGGAGGAGGAGGAGGAAGATTAGGGAAACGAGTGTTTATCCGTCTTAATTAGTGCTCTGTTGACAGAAATTATTTTGAGTATTTGCTGCACAGTAGTTACTGTTCATGTAAATTTTTTTTTTTCTTTTTACTTAAGTTGACATGTTTATTTCTTGCCCTAAGTTATTGGTGTGACTTAGCACAGCTGGCTACTGATTTCTCTTTTCAACCAGACACAGTGATTTTTTTGGTCAATCACTTGCCCCCCATTTGCCTGCAGGGCTCTCCAAGGCACTACTTACTGTACACACTGTGGCAGTTTGAATCGAGGAAGCTGAGCTCTGGGAAGAAGCTGAGTTCACCTGGTTTTGGAGTACCACTGACAGAGGTTTGGAGCTGCATGGTAGCCATTGATCATGAATGTATTGTGACTATACCCAGGGTGTCTGCAGGGAGCTTCAAAGAAAGAAGGGGGCAGGATATGTTGACTAAACAAGGACCCATTTGGTGTCAGGGCCTCAACTGTGTATGTTATCAGAAGGTAGAAAAGAAATGACGGTCAGAAGGGGAATGAATGCTGAGCAAAGGCACTCCTTGTTTTCACTGTTTTTTTTTTTTTTCGAAGATTGCACTAGCTTGATTCGTTAATCCTCTGATGCATATGACAAGTTTTGTAGTGAAAGCTCAGCTATTCTGCAGCTTGGAGAGGAAGTAAAATATCTCATGGAGTTTGAAGGGATTTGTGGATTTGCTTGGATGTTAAAACAGGCCAGCTCTTCTAGCCTATAGCTTTTTGGAATAGGTGCTCAAAACCTGCTGTGGAGCTCAGAAGGGGACTGACAATATACTTTGCCAAGAACAGTATGCATGAAGGTGTGGTATGCGTTGATGTCCAATGCTGAGCATGCTGGTGCTCATAAATATCTGCCCTTCACGAGCTAGAGAAAGCATTCAGTGTAAAATTCTCTGCAAAAGCTCTTTTGTAGCATTGTGGTGGTGTACAAATATGCACCAAAGAAAATAGAAATTCATAACGTAATGTGATGTTAATGTGTGAAGAGGTAATTTTTTCCACACACTTAGAAAAGGTGTCATCCTGGGTTTAAGTTGTCGTGGTTACTAGTAGCTGGTTTAATTTCAGGGCTTTATTTTTCTAACCGTGAAGTGAAAATAACACGTGGCCGTGGAGGTATAAGATTGCCATCACTAATGCTTGCAAAGTGCCTTGAAATTCTTACGTGGAGGATACTATAACAGATGGTAGGTGATACTGCACTAACAACTTCTGACAACAATCCCTGCCTGTCCCCTTCTCTCTTGTCTCCCCACTTTCTGCCTTGGGTTTTTAAAGAAATGTGGCAGGACCATTTCAATTTTGAACAGAATTTTTCAAATCTAGTGTGAAAAAAAAGCCTGCCTCTGTGGTTTACTGACTCCTTGGGTAATGTCCCTTTAAAGCAGCAGCTGTTGCCAAGGTCTGGAGGCCGTGGTCACTAAATCATTTAGAGCTGTGCTGTAGCTGAGGGCTTCCAGCTTCGCCTTTTGTTACTGTCACACAGTGGGACCTGGAAGAGAGCCAGGGCTGCAGGCGCCTATTGTGCAGGAAAGCCGCACATCTGCAGTAGAAGATGAAAACTGGATGTCAGCTGCCTGAGCAAAACTTCTTAAAAGTGGTGTTGTAAGGCCCTGAAAAGGGGGCCGGCAGGTTTTTTTTTTGTTGTTGTTGTTGTTGTTGTTTTGGGGGTTTTTTTGTTTGTTTTGTTGTTGTTTTTGGTTTTTTTTCTTCTTAGTTCAGCCAGGCTGTTCCAGCGTGTTTTGAATCCTGATCTGTTTCTGTGTTTTTAAGCTCTACCTTTCATTTTGGTGGAGGGGATGGTGCTGGTAACAGAAGCGTGGCCAGAATCTTTATAACTGTAATAGACTGCAACAAAAGGTCTATTCACTTCTTGATGAACCAGGGATTTACGTGCATTAGTCCCCACTCTCTACAGAGAGGGGAAGACTGCCCGATGAATGGAGAAAATTCCTCTATTCTATGCACCTCTCACATCAACCCCCCACACTAAGTCAGTCCATGGTGTCTGACAGGGCTGTTTAGTAATTGGGAATCACCAAACTCCGTGCTTGGTTTATGGAGGAATGAAGTGTTTCTGCTCTTTGCTTTCTTGAACATTCATACACCGCAGCAGGAGCTCTTTTATTTATTTTAGCTTTCTATTAATTTTAATTTTCAGTCCAAATGTGTGCAAACATAAATTAAGTAGGGGTGGGTTTACATCACAGCCAAGATACTTGTTAAATGAAATTTGTGTATAATGTCTGTATACATAGTACAGAAACAGCATGCTTGTCTCATTAGTGCAGTCAGAAGTAATTGCTCTGAGTCTGAACATTTATGCTGTAGCAATGCCCACAAGATTTTAAAAAAGGTCCATGCTGCTGGATGCTGTATGCACATGTGCAGCTCAAAAGTTGCAAACAGTTGGATTTTTTATCCCTGAGTCAAGAACTATTTTTTACAATGTATTTCTCTACCCATCCCACTTCCCAGTACTTCCTCAAAGACTTTTCCTGAGAGATCCTGAGCTCTGACATCATCCACTGAGTCAGTCTTCTCTGTGTAGTGAGTGGGCTGAACCCACACTCTGCATTTCAGGGGGAGGGTTGGGCTCCTGCCGGGCCACGGCGTGACAAAGCCATCGCAGGGCAGCGTGGTTTTGGTGGAGACTGAGCATGGGGCTTGGCCTGTTGTAGAACTGCTTGTGGATCTCTGTGCCTTGAACTCCCGATCAGTGTTTGAAATAACTGAAGCTACTGATGCAAAACGTTTTGTGAATACTGTGGAGGCCAAATTTGCTGTATTGCAGAGTTTTTCTGAGAGCATGTGTTGACTGCAGAGGATTATTCAAAATAGCAGTTTATTTGCATTATATGTGGTGTAATACAGAGGAAAATACCAACTCCTATGGTATCCAGCCCCTTCCTGTCGACTAGAGCTGAAGAGGTCTGACCCTTGGCGTGTGCTGCAGTCCTTTTGTACTTGTAGAAATCTGGTGGGGGAGGATAGGAAGAAGTGCGGCTTTCCTTTAAAAACAAATTGTAGGACAGGAAAGAACAGCTGGTCTGTAAGCAGCCTTCTACTGCTGCAAATACCTTTCCCATTAAGACACAATTAGGAACCATGCACCCACACTAAGGGAAGAGCCAGTACTGTAGTGTACATACTTTGGGGCTGGGAGAGTGTCTTTATCCTGTTTCCATAGCACTCTGCTCTGGGAGCTCCTTCATTCGGGCTCCTGCATGCTGCCAAAATACGACTATATTTCTAGGGACATGGGAAAGACTCAAGTTCTTAATTCCTACCAAAAACAAGTTCTCTGAACTGTCTCCTTGGGCAAGCATAGAAAGACTCACATTTTTGTTTCTTATTTTAACGTTTAAGTATGACCCTGTACTACAGTTCATGAAGTCAAAGCTGTGAATCCCCATTCCCCTGGGGTTTTGTACTAGCTGTCTTCGTCTCTGGGATAATACGCCAAGAAAACTCTCTGGATTTATGAAACCACAGCCTGACTGGATTATACTAGCAGTATATTTGGAAATGCAATTGGTCTCTTGAAACCAAAAATAACAGTGCGCTATCTTTCATATGGCTCTCATACTGCTGATACAGCTAATGATTAGAGAAGATTTGGAAAGATTTATAGGAAATCATAAAAATAAATCTGAACCGAGGTAATAATTCAAGAGCAACCTTCGGTAAGTCTGGGCACGTCATGTTTTCTTGATTAGAGGTCACTCAGCCTTCATACTTTCTCACTATAGTCAGTTAATTCTGTACAGCCTGCATGTTAGTGTCCTCTATCTGGTCTAACCGAACTGAAGTGTTATCTTTGAAGGGATTATGTTTTGCAGCACTCAGTCAGTCTACTGCTATAGCTACTGACAGCTGTAGTTGAATTTTGGAAAGTGGATCACTCCCTTCCCTTCTTTCTACCTTGCTTCAGCATAGCTCACCTGCAGTACAGATGAATATAGCTGTGTTGGGTACTGGCAGAGGCATTGCAGAGACACCAGGGAATCCAGCACAACAGACTGATCACTTAGGCTCTACTTAGTATGATGGTATTTTGGTTGCAGACATGCTACCATGGTGCCTAAAACACCAGACAGAAATCTGCTAGGGGAATGAGAAGATTCAGGCTAAAATTTGGGATAGTGCAGTCTACAGTAGGGTTTAAATTCAGAAAGAAACAGCCAAGTTTTAATCTTGAGTATCATCCCAATACTATCAATGCTTAAATGGGTCTTAATAGGCAGGAGTTGGAACAGGAGTCCCTATGAATTACTGATGTGTTCATCTTCATAATTGCTGGCCATGGGAGAGGGTGTGGGATGTGTGTGTTGGTGGTTAACGATGTGATGGGCCATAGCTGATACTGGCAGCCAGGGTCTTTAGATTATGCAAATGACCAATGCATTATTAGTGAGGCACTGTTCAATTTTTAATGTAGTACATGGAAGCATAGTGATATTACTGCCATTATTTAATTACAAAGTTGTCTGGGTAACCATTGCAATCCTACTTTGAATTTTTGCATGTTAATAACTGCTTTATACAAAGTTGGGAGTGCCCGATTTTAATAACATCACATGTGTAAATACTGTTGTCTTCAGATTGCTGAGACCTTTTAGCAATACTGAGGGGAGTGAAGCAGTCTGTATACAAATGTTTAAACTTCATTCTGACCTTGTAAATCCTGTTTTCTCCCCAAGTGCAAATCTGGTGCAATGCAAACAGCAGTGCTTCAAAAATAACCCTAATTAGCAATTAGCTGCAATAAATCAAGCTTGGATGGTGTGCTCAGTGCTGTTGAATTTGATACTATATTATGGAACAAGTTGTGTAATAGACATTTAACTGTTTTAGCTGGTAGTGCTGCTTTTCTCACATTAAGTAAAATATCTAAATGTCATGTGAGTTTCAGCAGCAATTTAGTTGATCATCTATATACTTCTCATTTAGTGGAGACATGCTTTCTGTAGAAAGATAACAGATAACCTTAGATAACTATGTGTTTCTGAGGTATAGATGTCTTTATTCAGTATTAATAAATGCAAAAATTCAGCCATTCTCATTTCCTTCTGAAATGCATCAAGTTTAAATATAATGATTCCTGATACCAGCCAGAAGAAGCGAGAGTCATTAGAGGGATCTGGGGGCTAATTGGGCTTATAAAAAGGCAAATGGTACTTTGATGATGTTCTAACCAGAATGATGAGAAGTGCATTTTTATGGCCCTGGATACATGAGTTTTCTAAGGTCCTTTAGAAGTAACTGAAAAGGTACTCAGCATTTTATAGTATGTGCCATGCTGTTCGCAAGTATGAGATGTGATTCTTTTCGGAAAACAAGAATCTGTGTTTTTTGAAGCAAGCGTTTAGTGGTTCTGGGTCTACTGGTGGTCTCAAGTGTGGGAAGATGACAGTGGTCACAACAGCGGCAGTGAAATGTCTCCCTAGCATGCAATTAAAAAAAGATTTAAAATGTAATGTTTTTATAACTTGCTTTTAATTTTCCATAGTAATGAAGGTTTAATGCACCTTTTGTCCAGCTGTAGGATTCTGGCTGTGTGACTCCAGCTGTGTGTGGGGTCTGTAAGGAACAGCAGAACTACTCCTGTCCCCTGAGCCCCTCGGGTGGGGAATTGTCCTACAGCTGCCAACTTCGAGGAGGTGGCTGTGAGTCACTCCACAATGGTACCGTGGAAGCTGAGAGACTAATGGATACCACACCAGCAGATTTTCGTTCCTGTGATAGTAATTTAAAGGTGGAGTTCTTTGCTTTCAGTGGTTTGGTTTTGTTTTCTTTTCTTCTGGCTAGTTTGGACACTTACTGCACAAGTGAGTTTTTATTTACTCACTTTGAGTACGTCTTTGAAACTTAGTATCACTGTTAGATCAATGGTTTGATAATACATACTTGGGTTTTGGGGGAGTTTACCATAGTTTGTGTCAAATTAAAATGTCGGTATAATATCTAAAAAGTAAATACTGATGAATCCATGCCTTTAAAAGCAGTGATATTAATAGAACCTAATATTTTACATACATAGTATTTTAGATAATGTTTTTGTTTTGTTCAGCATTTCTGTAAGCTAGATAAATATTGATATTAGGCAGCTGGGTCAGGTGCTGAAACTAGGACCCTTTTCCATCGATTTCCAATCTCATACCACAGTTAAAGGTTACATTGACTGGCTTTATGTTTATTTAAATTTGCCACAATGTGAGCACTGTGGCCCGATATTACTTTCAGGGCCTCTAAAATGGCCATAATTCATCTTCTGACTTGGTCAGACAATGTGTTTTCTTTTGTTTAAAAAAAGTCAATATTATATTATTGTGCAGGAAAAGATGACATCAGTGTCTCTTACACCTTCGTTTCTTTGAAAGAGAATGTAATTATCGTTAGTAATTAAGATGGTGGATCCCTAATTTATCACTAGCTATGCTCTCATTGTAGTTTACCTAATTCCTTTCTTGATTTTTATCTAGGCCTTACAGAATTATAATGTTATTCTTATAGGTCACTCTTCAATTTATGGATGGACTGTGCATTGCTGAGTTGTATCGAGGCAGGGATTGTACTGTTATGTCATGAAGGCGCAGAGAAAGGCAGGTGACCTGAGGTGTGATTTTGTTTGCAGTTGCAAGAACTCTTGGTCACTGTGGGTAAGGAAAAGCATTGTGTATTGCATGATCAAGCAGCAAAACTGACCATTTCTTTTTGTGACTTAATGAGCATTGGGGAGTAGGAAAAAAAGCAAGGTGTGCTTGCAAGGAAGCCCAATAAAACTGTAATTCTATATGTACAGGTGGGAAGGCTCTTTTACGGGGTGAAATTCATGAATTGGAAAAGCAGAACAACTTAGGGTGATGATTTAATCAACATGCAGTGGCTTTTAATTTGAAGTAAGTGTTTCCTCTGGGACTGTTGTTAAACCTTTTGCTCTCATCACTCCTTATTGTTTCTGCTGAGCTTTCTTGTATGTCATCACTCTGCTGAGGCCTGTTGTAACTTTAAGGGCAGGCAGCTGCTTTTAAGACAAGCTGCTGTTGTGTGGGTCCAGGAGGTGTCTGTGGTACTCACTCCACCAGCCCTGCCTGGCAGGGCACGGAGGTTGTCTCTGTGGGTTCCTACCCGCTGGTGTACTCTTCCCTATATTATAAGGTAGGTTTGACTGAATTCGTTACTCAAATTACATCCTCGGCAGTAACTGAGTTTTAGGATTTACACCGAGCAAAGAGGAGTGTCGTCTTTCTCTGCATGTTTTAGATGTTCTGTTAGTGTGCTTTGAATTTGTATGCAAAGACCTTCTCAGTGTGTTTTGAAGACAGGTAGTTTAGTTTTGAACACTACTTTAAAGAATGCTGGCTCTTACTCAAGTAATAAGTGAAATCCTTTAACAACTCCAAGCTTAACCTGGAATTTGTGTTGTCTTCTCCATAATCTTTCTCCACTCGTAACTGATCGTACGCCATGTAGTAGCAAAGATGCTGATAGCGTTGTCAGCACCAGCTGTCCCTCTTTGCAGCCATTCCCTGTACTGAATTATTTACTGCTGGGATTTATGCTATGTATATAGTGTAAAAGTTTTATCACAGCAATTGTGCGTGTAAACTAGTACTGGATACAGAGATGGTCTCCAAAGTGTTAGAAGAATGCTAAAGGGAAGGACTTTAATTTAATTAGCTTTATCTGTGGCTACAGATTTATTAATTGTTCTCTTTATCTGTAGTTTAACAAATAATCATTCTCCATAATTTGACACATTATATGTCTGAGTAATTATGTTCTAATTATGGAATCCCTTAACTGCAAGGTATAGTTTCACAAAAGGTTTGGGTCTTTTATTTAAATGTAGGCACATTTCCATGGCATCTTTCTTTCAAACGGATGTAAGGGTTCCCAGTACTGGAAAACTTAAGAGTCATAATGTGTTTCTTATTGTTCAGGCAGTGAAACAGGAATGAGCAATGAAGAGAAGAATGAAAGGATTGAAGGGCAGCTGTTAGCCAAGAATCTTAGGTTAGTGCTTTCAGCGAAGCCAGCAAGGGTCCCACTACTTAAACTTTAGCAGAACTGAAAGGAAGGAGGGTATCTGACTCTTAAAATTGAAGTGTGATATACTGAAACATAAGTAGGAGATTTGAGTAGTTTAATGTACCTGTGACTAGCAGGTTTTTTTTGATGACTCTTCTCTGAATATATTTCTTTGCAGGAAAGCGCTGAAGTGCGTCTATGAGGTGGCTGTTACAGTAGTTCAGTACTTCTCCAAAGTGAAAATCAGCAGATGATTTAAAAAAAAAAAAATAATCCTTTTTATTAATGGCTTAAAATGTAGCAAGCGTGACCCTAGCAAGGAGTGTCACTGAAAGCGTGGCCACCATGCCTCTTGGGTAGAGGATCTGCAGTGCTTTTGTTGTAGGTTTAAGGTCCCATGTTCACTGATGCTTTCCTGGGTAAACGCCTCATATTGTCTCATTAAATGTTCTCAATTACAGTTTCCTCCCTTATATTTGTACAGATCCTTTCCAGTAATCATGTTGTTCGAATGTTCATTTAGGTGACAAATCTCATTGTCTTTCCACTGGGCAGTTACCTGGCAAGACTGAGAGTGTCTGAAGAAAAGACTGATGTGCTAGTAAAGCCAAAGGTGCCTGGTGCATTAGGTCATTTTTAAGGAGTTTGAAAATATTAGCAAATGCACAAACCAGCAGCTTTATATGCTTTGCCAAAGCAAGCATTTGTTAGTTGCCAGCTATTCCCTGCTGTATTAGAAATCTTCAGGGTAGAAATGTCTGTTCCTCTCTCCTCCTCAGAAAGGCTGGTGTAAGGGCTGTGTTACCCGATATTATCAAAGGTAATGTATCGCAGAGCTTAATATTCTTCTAAACTATATTTTCTAAAGATGATGTGCCCCGATTTTGTGGTAATGCTAACATCTTGCATCTATTAAGACCTGGACTTGTTATGAGATGCTGGACACATTCCCAACCATGTAATTTGATGCTGTTTTGTTTGACAAACAAGGGTATGTAGCTTGCAGTTGCCACAGTGCGAGTGGTAAGTGATAAATCACAGGTATGGTGCTTAGCTGGGGACTGCTGAATTGTTTCCAGTAATCTTCCTAGTATGTGGAGGTGGTGGTGGAAAGCAGATGTTCAAACCTGTTTTGAGGGGTCTGTGGGATTTGGTGGGGGTGGAAGGGAAACAACATCTTAATGCTATTTCTGTGTGTGTGCATAGGGCCTGGAAAGCCAGTTGTGTCTTTTCACCCTTGTAAGAGTTAGATGTTTTTGTTACATAGGATAATACCACTTTTCGTTCAGCTATCTGGATAAATTGCTAAGAATTACAACGCCTCCAATTTTAGAGAGTAACAAAGGAGATTTGTTTTCTTGTACTTAAGCCATGCTGTATAGACATAAAAAATACAGCTTCTGTCAGTGCTTGGGACAAGGTGAGGTCAGGTATGTGCACAGCCTTGTGTGTGTACCTGCACAAAGTCAGGATTTTTTCTAGGTATGTTTGCTAGGATAGTCTTTTTAAAAGAAGTGTTTGAGGATTTATTTATCCAGTATTCTTCAGGCAGAGGTACTCAGAGATTGGTGTCACATCCTCCTACAGAGTCCATAAAGAAATAACAGATCATGGGTAATAAATATTCTTCCCTGGCGGAGGAGTTCAGAGGGGGAAATACATGGTCTGATTCAGAGGTGAACTGTTCTTCAGTTATCAAAATTGATGTAGAGAGCCCTTTATGCAATGAAGTTGTTCAGCCTGAGTTTGGATAGTAGATATTTCTGCTTAAAAGTCTGTGGGAGGGGTGTCCTGAGGAAGAACCTGTTACTGCCTTGCTTGTTAACGGGAGTTGTGCTTCACTACCAATGGGTAGAATTCGATTCTTTGGAGATGTCCTATTAGATGCTTTAGGGAATAGGTCGTACATGATGTGTTCATTTCCTTAGTATAATTCCCCATCACCAATGCCATTAAATGCACCATTACCAGCTATCTTATGTAAATGATTTTTCCAGTCTTTTCCCTTAGTTCAAAATACCCTTTTGGAGGGCTCTTGATTAGTTGAACTCAATTTGCTCAAAGGTTAGCATGTTAAATTGGTATTTGGTTTTCATTAACCTGTGCAGTAATATCTTGTCATTAGGAAAGGCCTTTTGCAAGGTCTCCGTCATCATTCATTTCTTGTAGCTAGGTGCTTTGCTTTTTCTTCTTTCCTATCTGATTCATGCTGTCAAGGATGCTGCCTTAACAAACAACTTGTCCTTTGTATCACATAAGAAAAAACTGTGGCAGCATGTTAGCCTGGAAGTGTACTGTGTAGTGGGTTCAGTTAGCAACAGCATCTGTTTAATTCTGGAATTTTTTTAGTTAGTATTTAATTAGGTTTTGGCGAGGTGTTATCATCATTACAGTTCCTTAAGATAAGAGTATTTATTGCTTTGCTGACCAAGGCACAGTTGAGTGATTAAAAACAGCAGTGTAAAGAAAGAAATTGGGGGAAACTGGTCATTTTTTCTGCAGTGGCAGACTGTCAAGAGACACAGACTAGAAAATCCAAAATGTATGCTAAGAAATTAATTTTTTTCTCTTCTTAAATACAACAGCTTGTGTGTATATCTTCAGGAAGGAACATAAAGGCACAGTTTTAAACGTATGGTTGCAGTAGACTTCTGAGTAATACTTGGACTATCTATTACCCTGTAATTGCAACCTATCAAAACTGCATTGTATTAATATGACTGATCATCTTACGTGGTTCAGGCATCTCCTGCTCCTCTTCTGCCCAATGCCTCATTTTGAAGTACAATCATGTTTCTTCTTCCTGATGTATCTCTCTCCTTCATGCCAAATTGATAAAAGCAACATATTTGAACATAAATAAAATTAATAGAGCAATAAAACAAAAGAAATTGTATTCTACTAAATCCTCTCTGTTTGCTTTGCTTAAAAAACCAATACGTTACTCAAGGAATAAAGAAAAGCAGCACAAGACAAGCTTTGAATCAAGTGAGTTTATGTGCTTTCCATCTCAAAAGAGGTAAGCATTCATTGAAACGCTTGCTATAAGAAAGCAAATCCAGCAAGTTAATTTTTGTTGTCCAAGACTGACAGTAGGATATGGAGTGAGACTTTTTCCAATGCTGAACAAAAGTTAAAATTGGAGAAAAAAAGGTGGCAAATTCCTGTTTTCATGGAAAATGTGAATAATACAATTTTTCTTGTAGGCTGGAAATTCAGCCTATTCATGATTTATTAATTTTATCGACTTGCCGGTTCCGGCCGCAGAAACTGTCTTGAGTTTTGCATAACAAAATTGTACCATATTTAAGGTATGATTTTTCTAAATTATTTTAAAATAATAATGCTTGTAGAAAGGTGTGTGACAGGAAGCAACTACATGTGTGTCCCCCCTTATTACTAATTTCACAATTGCAATACGTGCCTCTAGAGTTGCAGCAGGAGTCATATTTTAGCTGAAGTGCTGCAGGTTGGTGTCATCTCTTAATGAAAACTGGTGACCAAACCAGTTTCAGGAGTGGCAGTATGGCATTTTCTAAGGTCTTTTAGCTATGAGACTGTTCTTCCCTCTTACGGATTTGCTCTGATATGCTTGACATATTCAGATAACTCCGTTCTTCTGATCTGCCTGCAAAGACATTAATTGAGGGACTATACTAAGGTAGAGGGAAGGAATAAGGATTTTTCAGGGCTCCTTCTTAAGAAGAAACAGCAGCTACCCTCTGAGAGAGGGCTCAGGGAGGGGCTGTCCTGGTGCCCTCCCCCACCTCATGGGGGGCTACAGGAGCGGCAGACCCAGGCTTAGCCAGGAGGTGCACAGTGAGAAGAAGTGAAGCCCATGCACTTCAAGTTTTAATCAGGTTAAGTAGTAAATTGAATGCTGAAGGAGTCAGAATTTTCTGTGCAAAGCTTTGCTGTATTAAAAATCATAGAAACAATAGAAAAACTATAAAAAACAAAACTCGCTCTTACCTTACAAAAAAAAAAAAAAACAGAGCAGAAACAGCCCATTCTATTATACTTCATTAAATAGGGATTTAGAAATCCCCCTAATGATTTCTTTTTTCAGTTCATTTACTAAATTTTTGTTGTATGTCTTTTTTTTTTTTTTTAGGTTAAATTGCACAAGTTTTTTATTACACTTGAATAATAGCAAGAGAAAGAAAACAGAACCTGATTAAAATGTGAATTTCCTGGGGAATGTCATTTTACCAAAAGAATCAACTTCCGTAATTTGAGGTGTCACAGTATTAGATGCACATGTGTTAGTGTCAATGATATGAATAATGTATATTAGAATTGTGTTTTCCATAAGGTTAGGTTGGTTTGAAATGGAAAAAATATTGCTGAAGCTTGTGACCTAACATAGGTGAAGGTTTAAGGCATCTGTTTTTCCTTTTACTTTTTAATCTCATTTGTAATTGTTTGTTCCGCGTTTGCCCTTTCACTCATAAGGAAGGTTTCACTTTTTCCATTCTAGTACTGGCACTGACAAAGTGCAAAATTTGGCTTCTGTGTTGCAGAGGCCTTGTGCTGTCTTCATTCAGCAGTTTTATCCTTTCTTCTTAGGCTAGGTAAGCAGCTTGTTCCCAAAACACCAGCAGAAACACCAAAGATGATGAGGATGCTCTCCCTGCTTCCACCTCCACCCCTCTCACCCCCCAAACATGTGCTAATAAAGAAATTGGCAAACAGATCTAAACCAAAGTCCAGAAAAATATTGTCTACAAAAGCTGACTGTTCCTCTGTGGAATGAGCCCTAAGTGAAGCTCTGAGTTTCCGCAGCCTTAATCAGTTTGAAGCAAGATGTCATAAAGTAATTGGACTTGGCTTAGAAGAATTGCCTGGGATTGTTTCAGGCCAAACTGTCAAGAGTGAAGAGTGAAGCAATAGCTTATTGAATCTAAAACCCGAGCTCACCTTTGATACGTCTACATTCCAGTTTAAAGAGCCCTTAAAATTGCTTTCTTGCATGCCTCTCAGCAGCACTGTGTGGGCAAATAAATTCTTTTAAAGAGTTTGCGTAGGGGTGTAAATATGTGCTTTTTATGAATAAAGTATTTTTCTAAGTTGTGTGGCTCCGTCCCCTGTGTCAGAGCGCTGGTTGCAGAAGCCCAAACAGCTTCATCATCCTGGCCGCGTGGCAGAGAGCATGGCAGGGACCGGGTCCTTGAGCGGAGCTCCTGGCTTCTCCAGTAACCCAAATAGCAGCCAACTGAATGGGAGTCTTCAGGGAGGGGTGGGGGGAAATGTCATGTGGAAAATAGTTTGCAGAGCAGACGCTATGCATCAATTTTTCCTATTGCCATGCTCCAAATTCACTGGGTCTTTGGGTGTGTTGTTTTTTTTTTTTTTTCTTTCTTTTTCTTTTTAACTTTGCCTTTTGCGAACACAAGACTTTCTCTGGCTGAGAACTGAATCTAGATCAACTTAAAAATAAATCAACTGCTAAATACTAGGCCAAATGATATTAATATGTGCATTGGATGAACCCATCCTACCTGTGCAGCACGCAAGGCACCCTTGGTTAGTCATGTGAACAGGGCCTTTATTAGTGGGCTGGGTTCTGCTGTCTCCCCACCCAGCTCTCAGGTGCTGGAGCCTTTTAGGGAGCACTTGGCTGACTCTGGGTCAGGGGCAGCTCTCCTACTTCACCCTAAATTGATGGGAAATTGGGATAAGTTCTGGAAGAGCAGAAGAGGGAGTGGGACGTGGGGGTGTTGACAGCAAGCTGAGGGTGCAGGGCATAGGCTGGACTTACACTGCATAAGCAACACTTGGTATGTATCTTAAATTTTAGAGTGCAGATTGTGATAGGGATTGCTTTGAGCCTCACTCCAGCTTCACTTTGAGGGAGATATACCAGCTCTTGTGTGTTTCTCTTGGTTTTATTCTCCTTTAAACCACTTTTGGAAAGGCAGAATCAAAAACTAACTTGAGAGCAGCCGGGAAAATGGAGCAAAACAGTTGCTGGCTTAAGCTTTCAGCAGGAACAGCTGGCACAGGCACGTGTCTGGACAAGCGACATCTCGACTTGGAAAAGCACATGCTATTTTTTGACTGGGGTTGTGTCAGGCTTCTGGGGCCAGTCCTGAAGTTTTGAACCCTGTAGAAGTTCCTCTGATGCTGAGAGCCGAGCAGGGCAGGATCATGTTGACAGATCTCCATCTATTTCTTTCCCCCAAGGTGCTGTTTTCATTCATCTGCTGTCCCTGAAAGGGAGAAACATTAATTTTTTCTTGCCTATTTAGAAGAGGGAAGGACTGGGCTGTGTGTGAGAAGTCTAGATCAGGAAGGAAGGGCTTGGTATGTGTTATGATACAAAACAGCAAAAGGGAACATACTCCCATTTTAGTGGCAGCAAAGCTGCTGGTCTGTAACTGTGCTCCTATGTCTGTCACCCCTTGTGATTGAAATTATTTCAGCCACTTGCTGCAGAGTGAATGAAAGTGGATTTTCCCTTTTCTGCATGTATTCAGTGCAGACCTTTGATTTTATCATATTGGCATTCTTGATGGCATATCATCGTGCTTCATATGTGTGTAGAAATTGGCATATCAAGGTGTGCCTTCAAAGACAAAAGTGTAAGGGATAGTTAACAGTATGTTTCCTTTTCAGCAATGAAGTGTAGTAAGAAATAATTTAAGTCTGAGGTTTTTCAGAACAGTACCTACAGATGAGGTATACAAATGTTCATGAGAAAGAAATTAGATGCCTAATTCCTTTGGGCCTTTGCTGTGGATTATTTATACAGCTTTAAGTATATTGGTGAATTTTGTGGTGCAAACTCTGTGGGATCTGTGTGTGAATTCAGTTGTGTATATTGCAGTGTCGCTATAAAGCACCTTGTTACTCAGTGCTCAGTAGTGTAAGTTTTACTAGCAAATTCCAGTATATTATACCAAACTTAGACTTGCCAAAACTGTGTATGCCAAACAGACTTTATTGAAAATTGGAATTTAAAAAGTTGTAAAACCTGATAATTCATTTTTAAGACTTCCCTGTTTTGCATAGCTGTTTCATCCTCCTAAAACTGGTCTCTCAACTATCACACCCTCCCAAGACTCCTTGATCAAAGCTTGCTTCCTCCAAAGCACTGGTTTGTGTTTTCACCAGGCAGCAATGAGGATTCTGTTTCTTCCATGCAGCACTGTCTCAATGTCTGGAAGGAACATTTTAGCCTTTTTTGTCTAGAATCTGTGGCTAATTATCAAGGGTCCATGAAAGCTGATTAAGAAAAGCAAGTTTGTGTGCACTGTAGAGCAGTGGGTGTATGTGAAAATTTTTAAGGTGTCCACTGGAAAACTGGCAAGAGGTCACAGCTTGCAAAGTCTTTATTAATGCACTAGGGCTTTTACTTTTTGCAAGATTTCTTGGCCAAAGTGAAGGAATGTGAAATAGGTTGTGTTAGGAACTAAACAATCCCTTCCCCTCACACATGCCCTCTGTAATGAATTCAAACTGAACCCATCATGCCATTTTATATATTTTATATATATATTTGTTTCTTTCATTCTTTTTTTTGTTGACCGAAAAAGAACCTTTCATGTGAGTTCAGAGAATTTATTTTAAATGATGTATTATTTACACAGTGGTAATGGCTCCTTTGTAAAGATGTCTTTTGAAACTTTTTAGCAGGCATATTATCATTTAAATTCACACACAGAGACTATTTAAAATTTGTATTACAGTGTACATATGTATTTAGGGGCTTGCGTATATTATTTTATCCTAATGGGTAATCCGTCTTTTCACTGTGTATTTAGGGACACTTAAATCCATGGATTATTCAGCAGTTGAACATAGCCATTAGCTTTGCAAGATGAAATTCAGATGAAATGTTACTGTGTTTAAAAAGAAAAACACACCCAAAAAATTAGGAATAAATTAGTTAACCTTGCACTGGTCTTGGGCAGGTGGACCCTCTAAGAATCAGTCCATATATATTTTGTACCTGGAGCTATTTCCTTGATGTCAGGAAAAAAAAAAAAAAAAAAAAAGGAAAAAGAAAACCCCCCCCAATAAAACCCCTTGCCCATGTTCTCTTTGCATTCCTTTCAGGTTCCAGACAAATGATGATGAACCTAAAAACTTTTAATTTAAGAAAGGAGGTTTCTCTTATTTCTTGGCAGTATCTCTGCCTATTAGGAAAGCAGAGTAGCGCTTTCTTTGTCAAAGCTGCTGTCATTTGAAGTACTGGGAATTGGCAGGTTTGGAAAATGCTACTTTATGAAGACTTGATTTTCAGGCTTCAATCTGGTCACTTTTTGGATGGAGTAATACCAATGACACACTTAGTTCTGATCTCACTTTGCATATGTGTTTTCACTGAGACAAAGAAGAAACATGTTAAGGCTTGCTTGCCTTTTTTTAAAAAAAAAAGCAAAAACAAAAAACCAAACACACAATAAACAAAAAGCCACAAGAAAAAACAGCCTACAAAAACTGAACTGCTGACACTTTGTGGAAAGCTGAGCTGCCTAGAAATAATACAAATTCTGCATTTCTCTCTGTTTACTTCCACGAGTGCTAACATGAAACCAGAAACTTTCTCTCTGGAGAATTTGTCTGTTTCTGGGGCAATCTTGAAATGTAGATAACGATCAATGCTGCTTGTTCTTCAAGGAACACAAAGCAGCAGCTTCCAGGTAACAGTGAGCTGATATCTTGTTCATATTTAACAAAGCATATCTTCATATTTGAGGTGGGTCAGGTTTATGAAATAGAAAGGTACAGGCAGGAAAGCAGACTCCTGGCAGCTTGCGAGGCAGCTCCTTCCCTTACTAAATCGTCCTTCACACAGAGGGGCAGTGTGTTCTACTTGGGACACTGCCTCCCACCTGAGTAGCTGCTTGTTCTAGGCTTTCAGTGTTTTTTTTTTTTTTAAGGGTGCTAATCCATGACAGCTGCAACTGAATTCAGGACTGGAGTGGTAGCTGTAATCCACTAATTTTTCTTAAAAGAACTGTGAGTATTTTTGCTCTGAAGTCCCTTCAAATATATGGGTGAATGCAGGAATGGTACAAAAGCTGGTGAGCAGCTAAAAGAACTGGAATATAGAAATTACTTCTCTTCCATTGGGGTAGCAGAACTGAAGTTTCCAGTCTGTGTGCAGGTGCAGAGGACCATCTTTCATGCCTTGGACAGCAGCCTCTGTGCATCGCCTGCAATCCTCCAAAAATCAGCTCTTTGATATGCAAAAAGGAAATGGATTGGATTCAACCATGCAAGACAAGGCAGTTCAGGCAGTGAATGCTCAAGCAGAGAAAGCAAGCATGTCCTGAAGAATGAGCCACTTGTACCTACTGAAGTCAAGCAAGCAGATGTCTTTCTGCTCACTTGTACTCCACGAATATGGTATTTGCTGCTGTATAAGCAGTTAGGCAAGCCAGTTTCTAGAGTATCTTTTCATTAAATGGCACAAACCTGTTAATCAGCACAATCTATTTCAAGGAGAAGGGTATGCAGCAGAAAAGAAGCAAAGCAGTAGCTTTTACTAAGTTTATAAACTTGGGACACGGCCTCAGCCAAAGTTTGTGTTGGCCTTCTGTAGATGGGGAGTTGCAGTTTCTGCCATCTGAAACATTGGAACTTGCATCTGTGTCCTTTTCCTGAGTTGTTTTGGGTTGTTTTTTGTCTGGGATATCTTTTTATTATTCTTCTGACTATGCAGTTTTCTAGTACTTGGGTGCACCCAGAATTTCTGTTTGTGGCAACAGAGGAACTGCTATCATAACAATATTTTTCAGCTCTAGGCTGGTACTACTCTGCTGTGAAACGTGGATAGAACAGACCAGACCATCAGTCCTGCTGATAAGGGCCAGTGCGATTCCCCTGGCGTCTCTCGTGCCAGAAGTAGCTGAGTTTAGTGAAGGGAGCACCCACACTAAAAGTCACCACTCTGGTCTTGATTTTTGACATAAACACTGTAATTAACTTTTGATCACCATCAATTTTCACATGCCTAATTTCATGGAAATGTAATATAGCAAAGGCACACACATTTATCAGCTCTCCACCAAGTAATATATGGATGTATGTCCTACAAAGTGCTTTAGGTTTTTGACACCAATATATTATTTAACATTTCCCCAAATATCTCATAAAGCAGTGGTGAGTGAAGAGACAATGATACCAAAGCATAAAGTCGTCAAGCTTTTGACTGTCTTTAAGGGGTCATTTTGATGGCTTTCTCTAAACCTAGGCTGTTCTGAATTAAATACTGTTAGATAGATGCTACAGAATTTGTCTTTTGCATGAGCAGAGAGAATATTTCCACCCCCACTTTTCAGCCTACTGTTACCACTACAAGAGGCTTGTCATCCTACACTTCTTAAGGAAGCCAGATTTTTGGCTTGGGTTCAAACATATGTTTCTCTGCTGCTGCCTGTATGCTCTCTGATCTGCCATTAGAAACCAGTTTTAGCTGATGCTCTTCCCCAAATTTCCTTCCCCCATTTCTGAAATGTTGCAAGCATGTATGAAGTGTGACTGGTCGATTGACAAGAAAATTCATGTCTCCTCAGACCACTGAACTTTTGTATTTTATGGCCACTTAATAGATTTGTCAATCTGTTAAAAAAAAAAAAAAAATCAAAAAATCTATAGCAGTGTTACCCTAGACATCAGGAACCTGTACTAAAGAAGAAAGGCACTCTATTTATTAATAGCAGTATTATTATTATTTAAAGATTTAATGGAGAAATGATAGTCTGTCCATTGGCTGCAGTGTGTGAGTTTCAAGAGCTTGAATTCCCATGTTAGCAATTTGTACGGGTTTGTGATGCTTTCTAGTATGTGTGAATGTGACCTGCATCTAAATGGAAGCAGCTGGTGGAGGCATGAAGTGGAAAGCATGGTGTTTAAATGCATAGTGACTGCTCCAGTGGGCAGACAGTGTCCTGGGACCTTTGTGTCAGCTTTTGGAAGTTTTAATAACCAATTTGGGGGAGTAGTTAAAGGAGCAGATGCTTTGTCCTGTGAATTTGTAGCTGTGCTGTGCTCAGATTGTTTCAGCCCATAATGAAGTGTCAGTGAAAAGATGCTCAGTAGGATTATTGGAGATTGGCTTTTAAAAAGGACCTCTGTCTGGGCAGGAAGTAAAAATAAAAACAAAACAAAAAAACAAACCCCAAACTTTCACCATGGTTGTGTGAGAGTAGGCTTAAACTTGGTGAGCTCCCTAGTCAGCTAGCTGAGGCTTGAGGGACAGACAGTACTTAGTGCTTTGTATTTACCCAGATAGGAAATATTAGAGGATTTAGCAGCTGCTTAGTTATGTGAAATCAGGGTTTATCATAAGGTCTGGGTAGTCCTCCTTTTTTTTTTTTTTTTTTTTTTAAATTTTGTTATAGGTAACTTCAGATGTTGCACTAAAGCAGAAAAAAGGCCACCTCCAAAGTCCCAATGCTCTGTGGGTATTTTTCTTTCCCAAATGGCCAACTTCTCGAATCTCTTTCCATGCAGGTCCTGCCTCCATAAATAAACCTGCTGCTTCTCTCTACTGATCAATTATTGCAACTTGCAGTCGGTGCCGCTGGGGTTCTCGCGCTGCCCGTCAACTTGGAGGCCAGCTTTGCCCTGGCACTTCGCTGCCAGCTCTGCAAACCCGGCCCCTCAGGGTGGCTGCAGAAAGGCTTTGTGGCTCGTGCTCCTTGGTGGTGATAAAATCCTCCACCATGGACGCTGTGTTACAGTAATTGTGGAGGACTTGATCCATTGACTAAGCTCACAGTGACTTTACTGAGCCATTTCTCACCCTAATTTCTCCTTAGCCCTGAACCTGCACCTTTAAATAGAAAGCGTCTATGAAACAATATATAACATAAATTCCAGGAAGAGTAAGTTAAAATTTAGCAGTTTTAATTCTAGGTCTTCTCCCAAATATGGGGAGTACAGAGAGGTATTTGGGTCACCTCTAGCAGTTTTTAGTGGATTTGTTCCAGCAATCGGAAGAACTTACCCCCTCCTGCTGTAGCGCACATTTGCCAGACTGCGGAGTTCCCTGGAGCCTTCACCTTACCTGTTCTGGGCATCACCTCTCTGTTCCTACCTGCTAGCTGCTAGCAGGTGGATCACAGCTTAATCTTCCTCTAACGGCTGAAACAGCAGGAAGCATTTGTGCCAAAATGAGGCATTTTCAAGTATTTATTTATTCAGGGCTAAGGTTTCCAAGAACCCATGTAAATATACAATAGTGGATGTAGGTACATTGATATGTTTTCATAAGGTTTTAAAAAGACTTTTATAAGCACACATTGAATGACAGTTGTGAGTTTTGTTGAAAGTATTTGAGAAATTTTGGAAGAAAACAATTAGATCAGCCTTGGTTTTCTGGTGTGTGGTTTTGTTTTGTTTTTCTTTAAGACATATGCTTTGTATGTCTCGATTAAGCAAGGTTTGTTTGTAAACCAATACACTTCCACAGTACTTCCACTTGAAATTTTTGTAACAGAAAAAAAGCTTCAGTTAGCTCTCTAGCCTTTCATTCAAGTAAACAATAGTGTGCATAGACAAAAATTTTGCTAGCAGGCAAAAGCCTGTTTTTATTGATGCCGAGACAAACAATGTTAATTATATCAATGAATCAACAGTGTATGTTTACTCCAAATCTCTGTTTGAGACCTCTCAGACTGACTGGAGGGGGCATTATTTGCAAATACGGCACTGTTGTTCAGGGGCTTCTGCAGTGTAAGGAGTTTCACTTACTCTCTTTTGATCAACACTTTTCCCCCATTTTTTTCCTGATTTTGTTGCTGTTGGTGTTCTCTGTGGTCAAAGGGGAGGCGGAGGATTTTTGAAAGAAATAAGGATAAATATTTTCCAAGTTATGTCAAAATCCGATACATGTTTCGGCAATGTGACATTTCAGGATAGAAGCAGGATGGAAACATTGTGCTTCAACAGGCTCATCATAGTGATTTATGTAATGTTATCCTTTCAGTTAAATGCCTAATCTGCCAGATGATGCAGTTGCATGCTTAGATACATTTTCCAAAACCTTAAATTTTTCTGTTCTGCAGGAACAGTAGTAATAAATTGATTGGAAAGTGCAACAGAAAGAAACACCCAATAAAAAACAAACAAACAAAAAAACCAAAACAAAACAAAACCATGCTCTCTGTCACAGGAGTGAGTGTGGGCAGGACCTTGGCAACTTTGTTTTGGCAGCATCATCCCACCAAGTTGCCTTGGGCAGTGGTCTATCAGATTTCCAGAGAGCAGCAGCAGCTCTAGCTGGCAGACTTCACAGCCAGTGTGTTGCCTGAAGTGAAGGGAAGGCTTTGCAGGGAGCAAAGAGGATGGATAGTCTTTAAGTCCTCAACAGTAATGAGAGATGTTTATTACTGAAGAAAACTGTATTGGGATTTCATTTGTGCTTTTGGTCTAAAATTGAGGACAAATTAAAGTGTAGCTCCAAAATAGTGGAAGGCTTTGTGGTTGGAAATGCCCATCAGGAGGAAAATGGAAGAGACTTGTTCAGGAACCAGAGCTCTTGACTGTGACAAGCCCTTGTCTTTTTCTTCCACTGACCCTCTCCAAGCCTAAATATGAATGTTTTTTTCCTTCCAAGTGCTCCTCCTGACTTGACCTTTCCACCTCTACTTATAAGACATTGTCCAGGTCCTTCTGATCTCTTGATAGCTTCAAGCTTCTCATTGCTGACCTCTTTGGCAAAGATATTATACCTTCCCTTTCTCTGCCCTGCTTGCACTGTTGCTCAAAATGCAATTTAGACATAGTATCTCTGGCTGTGTCGTCCATAGAGTTGCTACATTTGATTAAAAAGAGGAAGGGGACCACCCTCAGAGTTAGTGAGTGTGAGTAGTAGGCAAGAGGTTTGTCCTAGAAAAGTCTATGTATTTGCTGAGTGTGGAGATATCAGCCAAATCACTTATTCATTCATTCTTCCATTACCCAGCCTGGCCTGGCTGCAGGTGTTCTGATATCAAAAAGGCTGGTTACTCTACTTGGTGGCAGTATGTTTGCTTTATCTTTAACCTGACAAGCCATTTGTGCTCCAGGGCATGTGTAAGAAGAATTAAATGCAAACAGCCAGAGTCCTCTGCAGGTTAGAGACAAGAAAGATAGTGCAAAGGGATTAAGGATTAAAGGGACAACAGCCATAAGCGGGATGGAAGGTTCATTTATGCACTTGGCTCCAACTAGATAAATATTTATGAGCAAAGGGAATGGATGGTTGTAAGAATGTCTGGGGTTTGTATAAGCAGAGCAAATATAAAATTCTTGAAGATTTTGGCACTGTTGGTGTTCGGGGTTTTTTGTTTGGTGGTTTTGTTTTGCTTTGTTTTCCTTCAGCAGTTTGAAGGAGTTAGAAGCACAGATTCCATTAAAGCCCACATTAGCAAGATACTTATGATCACTCCAGTTCTCTTCTAAAGTTTGAAAATACTGTATTTCTTGGTTGAATTGTACTTGATCTGCTTTTGGTATTCTTTTCACTTGCTTCTTTTCAGAGTAAGTTTTCTATTCATGGATTTTCCCTATAGTATGTATATAATGTGCTACCCTCACCGAACAGTGTATTTTCAATTTATTGTGTAGATACCAACAGAATAAGTAGAGTCCAAATCTCAGCAGAGTTTCAGGGAGATGCTTTGGTAAAAGCTGTGGGGAAGTGAGGTATGTTTATTGTTTGCCTTGAAGTATTATATGATTATAAGAGAGTATGCCTGCACTTAGTGATTTGATGGTTTGGCTGCTTGACTGCCAGCAGTCATTTGTGCAGTCTTGAGCATCTAGGTTGGATTTAACCTGCCAACTTTTTCTAGACAAGATAAAGGCTTTACACTGATGTGGCTAAAAACATTGGCAAGCATCAAGAAAGCTCATTTATTTAATTTTTATGATAAGTCTTCTTAGGAATATATTCAAAACCTCATTTTGCAGAGATGAGTCAAATCATCACTGCAGGAGTTTTTAAACAAAACCTTTGCATGGGGCAGGCATGCAGCTGTAGTGCTTTCAGAGCTATTACTGGAGCTAAAAGGAGAATGAGGAGCTTCACCTGGTTTGCATTGCAGACTCCCTTCAAGAAGTCCTTGTGGCTGTTGCTGTCAGGCAGGATAAGGGGCTGGTCTGTTCTGGTGACACAAAAGCCGCTGAAAAAAATGACACAGCCACATTTGTCAAGTACTTTCTTTGGTATTCCAACAGTAGCAGTGGAGAAAATGTAAGGAAGAAAAATCCTCAGTGAGCATGCAAACTCCTTGCGGAGTTGTGGGACTGACACCAGAGAGCTGTCAGCCTCTCCTGGGCTGGATGTTGCAGTAAAGCTCCCAGTCTCTGCTGCTGGAACCTGCTCGCCCAGGCTCACTGCCTGCTCCCTGCCTTGCTCCAGGCTATTCCTGCTAACTACAAAGAAAAACAACACCCTCCTTAGTCCTCAGGATGTACTAGGTGGTGGGGATAAGGTGCTATTCAGTCTCTTCTACTATGTAATATGCAATGTTGCCTGTGAAACTACCATTTTATATTGATTTCCTACACCCCTGCATTAGTTTATCATTAGCAGCTTTATCATGATGTTCTTGTGAGAAATTCCAGGTTGTCACCCCTGGGAAGTTTATCCAGGGCTATCTTTATAAAGCTTTGTAAAGTGGGAAGGGGAATCTAAGCAGGGATTTAATTTCTCTAGATGTGGGCTAGAGACACCTGTTCTGCAGCTAATCTTAGGTTTTCTTTATGCTTAAATTTGATTGTGTGCCTTTTACCTCATTACAGAATCTCAGCATTGACAGGGACCAGTCAGTCACAACCTCACTATTTTGTAGGTGAAATTGCTTTTGTTTTTGTTGGTGTAATTGATCCATTAATGTTACCTGGGTGCTGTAATACTTCAGAGGTACAACATTTCTTCATCTGGATTCTGATCAGATGGGCTTTTGTGTTGTGGTGTAAACTTGTTGAAGAATTGGGTTGTTAACCATAAGCATCCAGGGACCCCAGTTGGGGTCATCAGTCATCAAACCCCTCCAAGACAAAGAAGGACATGCCTTGCTCCTGAGTCATCCCTGTCTTTGTGTGCAGGTGAGACTTCACAGCAGACCAGAAATCCTTTTAAAAATGTCTCACTAGCGCAGAAAATAGGCATCTTTCTTCATAGTACGCAGAGGCAGCAAAAATACATTTCACTCTTTTCCTTGCACTGGCTGTTTAGACCCCTGAGTAACTTTTAAAGTATGTGGTTTCCAGATCTTATGTTTGGAGTGGATCAATATCAAAGTTATTTTAATGGTTAAGCTACATGTGATTTTTACGCCACCAGGAGCACTTCCTAAAGAATAAAATTTGCTTTGATTGGGAACGAGCAGCAATCTAAGAGACAAATGGTAGAAATTTTCATTGACTTTTGCACTCTGCCAGCCTGGCAGTGCTGTTGGCGGGAAGAGCAGTGCAGTGGCAGGTACTGGTGCCATGAGGATAAATTCTGACGTTTAGACCCAGAGGATTCAACTATGCATGTTTAGATATTGTGCTGTTTCTTCAGAGCATTCCTTCCATCCCTTTTCTCATGCTTGCTTGTCCATTGGGGACTTACCTGTAACAGGGCTTGTGGAGACAATATTGGCTGTGGTTGGTGATTTTCTAAGAGGCTATGGAGCAGGAGAAAGAGTTGGCAGTTATGATATTTTGATATAGAGAAATGCAATTGAAGCACAAAATGGGGAGTGTGAGGTCTAGTCTCTGTCACGTGGAGGTACTGGCTGGTTTCCTGATCCATCATTTTGTTGAGATGTAGAAGGAGGGGTGTATTACATCAGTGCACCTCACTGTTTTGTGTGGATGACCTCCTGCCCCTTCTCCAACAGACCAGCAAGCCTCATTTACAGTGTACAGTTTTCTAGGATTTAGAAGAAACTATGCAATAACTCCAGAGAATGACTTGTAATATTCCGGATCAGCAAGCATACTCCTAAAACACCTTATTTTCTTCAAGTAGGGCTGCAGAGCGCAGTTGTCCTGTGCAGCTGCATGCTGTGGGTGGGGTGAGGCTTGTAGCTGCACAGTGGAGCTGGCTGAGCTCATGCTGGGGCTGCTTGATGCTGTGTAAGCAATGGGGCATGTCTTGCACGGTCTTGTAACTCTGCTGTCATACTCATTCGGAGAGCGTTGTTCTCGTTGTATTTAAATCTCCTTGCATTACAGATAATCTAATTCTATCACGTTAGGATTAGGGGACCCCACTGAGAAGAGTTAAGAGGACCAGCTGCTCTGTGCTTCAGAGGCACAACCCTGGTTTGTCTAATCAGGGGAAGGCCACCCTACATAACCCTGAGGAGTTTCTTCTGGGAGCAAGAGCTTTCCCTTCCTCTGGACATGCTGCCAGTGCTCCTCCCAGGCAGGCTCATGTGGCAGGTTTGTGACTCCACCTCCAGCAGCACCTACCACCCCTGCAGCTCTGCTCTCCAGGGGGACAGTGGCAAAGCAGGCAGGGGTGTGCTGCCTGCACGGAGAGGGGGGCAGTCCCCTCCCTGGAAGGGTTCAAGGCCAGGTTGGATGGGGCTGGGAGCACCCTGATCTAGTGGAAGGTGTCCCTGCCTGTGGCATGGGGGTTGGAACTAGATGATCTTTAAGGTCCTTTTAAACCATTCTATGACCCTCAGACACTTAAAATAAGCATTAAGCTATTTGCATGGTAGTCGGTAGCATTATTTTTCTCTGCAAGCTGTTGCAATCAGTTTTGAAAGCCCCAGATATTTCATTCAGTATAGCCTGAAGTTGAGTGGGTTTGTCCCAGCTTTATTATTTTGTTAATGCAGATATTTAATAGAAGCAGCATGAGAACTGGATTCAAAACTGTCTAACTGGGAGGTTTCAAAATAGGGCAGGCAAAAAAGAAGCAGCTTCCAGAAGGTATGTTTGTAGTAGGTCCTTAACATAGCACTATTTAACTTATTTTAATCAGTGACCCCGGGGTGGGGTGGGGGTGGGGGAACCACAACAAAACATTACTCATAAAGTCCTCAGATAACGTGCAGATTAGGTGGAGTGCAAGACAGGGAACAGGACCTGAGTGACTGGGATTGCTTTGTGAACAGCATGTTCTGGTGCAATGAAATGCCATACTCTAGAGACAAAATGAGGGCCCTTCTTGTATAATGAGGAGTTGGAGGACGGATAGCTCTCTTCTGAGAAATGGCTATCCTGAAAGAGGCTTGGGTGTCAAGATAGATAAGCATCTGAACTTGAGTTTTCATAGCCTAGCTGTGCCCAAGATTGAAATCCTTGAATGTATAGACAGGGA
Source organism: Tyto alba (assembly GCF_018691265.1). NCBI lineage: Eukaryota > Metazoa > Chordata > Aves > Strigiformes > Tytonidae > Tyto > Tyto alba. Next base: position 8,413,394 of record NW_024881320.1, read on the forward strand.
AATACCAAGTTGAGTAGGTCTAAGGTGGTTATGTAGCCCTGTATTTGGCACTGGCACAAGTGTAACCCAAATACTGTATCCCATCCTGGTGCTTGCAGTTTAAGAAGGATGTTTAAAAATTGGAAAGACTTCAGAAAAGTGTCATGAGAACTGTTAAAGAATCAGAAAATCTGTCTCTCGGGGACAGGCTCCAGGAGCTCTGTTTTATTGTAGGAGAGTAAGGGGTGACATGATTACAATTTATACCAGCCTGTATAGGGAAGAGAAATTTGATAATAGAGAGCTCTTCCGTCTGGCAGTCAAAACTGTAACGAGATCCAGTGGCTGGAAGGCTGTAACATTGATACATTTAGACTAGAGATAAGCTGCAAAATTTTACCAGGTTGAATAATTAATGACTGTAGCAGTTTATCAAGGGTTGTGATGACTCCTTCATCTCTGGGTATCTCTGAACTGAACCTTTTTAAACAAAAGACTGTTTTTCAGTCCAGGATTAATTCAGACAAGTCTGGTGGCCTGTGTTGTGGTAGTGTACCTGCAATGAGGAGTTCTGAGGCAGTAGATTTTTCTGTTAAAACAGTCTGGGGATGAATTCTGTCCTTACTGACACCTGAAGAGTCTGTGCTGCTGCCAGTCTGTGAATTTTGAGAATGCTTTGTGCCCTTGGCATTTTTCTATGTTGTTCTCAAAGATCTTGAATGGTTACAGCTTGCAGGTGCTGCTAAAGCTCTTGCTAGGAAAAGTGCATTTTTGTGGTTAGTTGTATACCAGAGGGAAGTGGATCTCTCCCTCCCTGTCATGCTGCTACTTCTCAAGATTCAGAACCACTGGGGAAGCAGCGTTGGCTATTTTTTTCCAGCATATTGCAGTTATATTTTTGTAAACTGATGGATGCTCAGTAGGAACTTTTGAAATGGGAGAGATGGGGACACTTAGCACCCTTGATGCATTGGTCCCTTTTGTTTGCAGTGAGGAGGGTTTGTATTGAACTACCATGATATATGTTTGTACTGAAGAATTATCCCAGGCTTTGCTTTTTACCTACCTGTAGAGGATCCTGCCTGCCTGCCTCCCTATCCAGCATTTCAGGGGAATATATTAGCAACTGACATTAATGTTGTTGAGGAAACATTGTAATATAGGTGCATTAGAATTGCTAGGGCTCTAAGCACTCTAATCTCTTACTACTTTATGAGGTTTCTGCTTGTTTTGCTTATATGTCACCAAGTGGGTCATGACTCAAATTTAGCAGGTGCTGTTATTAATGCTGGAGCAAGTCTTCAGCAGGCTATTTTTAGCAATCAGGGCTGTTGTTGAGAGCTTGCAATTGCTAAAAATGCTTTGGAATGATTTCACAAGTGATACTGTCTGTGGTGGAATTTGCGCACCAGCTGTCTGTCTTCAGGCCAGTTGATTGTGTTGACACGTATTCCCTGTGATTTGTCATCTCTGACTCCCGCTTTGCGATGGCTGTGACAGGCGTGCTATCAGTGTCTGATGGGAGAGAGTGAATGAGGGGGGAAGTGACAGCAGCAGCCTCATTACTGACAGCTTGGGAAACATTGAGTTCGCAGAGAGGACTTTGGACTTCGCCGGTATTTGATTTTTCCTTTACCACCCCTTCTCGTGAAGCACACCTCATTGCTGCCATCTTCCCCAGGAAGTATCCGCTCCACAGCTGAGGCCTTTTCTTGGATCCCCCTCAGCCGTATTTTAAACATTTTCCCAACTTATGTGGCTTCCTCCAGTCAGAATGTTTGATGAGCTTTATTTTCTTGCTGACAGTGGTTCTCATGCAAGCCAAATTTTTGGGGAGAGAATGCTCCCAAGAACAAGGCTTGAAAGTCAGATCACTGAAAACTGTGGTTCTGGGTTGGGCTTGGCTACTAACTTCTTGTGTAGTCTGACCATGTTTGATTCAGTTTTCGCATCCAAATAACTGTGTAAAGGAAAGGTATGAGATAGGTACATGAAGTGATTAAATTATTAAAATTGATTATGGTATATCCTGGAAAGCTTTTAACCTGCAAAATAAAAATAAAAAAAAAAAGACTAGTGGTAAGTGCTCTCATTCCCATAAGCATAGTACTATATGTAGGTGTGAAGCTACACCTGTGACTATTTTCTTATTGAAATTACTAGTTCAGTTAGTGAAATAAAAGGGTGTTAACTCTTATCCAGGGATTTCAAGGTGTTGAAGTCCTGGAAATATAGAATCATGGCATGTCTTTGTGTTTTGTGTCTGAGAGGTGAAAGAAGGCTTCTGGGATTAAATGACTATGAATTAATTTCAGTTTTTCTAATCCACTGATGAATGCAAACAGTACAATAGCTTCAATTTGAAGACCATCAGAGCAGCCATTTTCTATTGTCTCTTGAATTATAATCTGAAATACCCCACCAATTTTTTTAATGTTACACATATGTGGATTTCAAATAAGTGTAAAAATATGCAAGGAAGGCAAATAGGCAGCCAGTAATGATTTATAATGCTGTAGTCTTTTTGCCTCCAGAGACCTTGATTCAAATCTTGGCCCAAGCCTGAAGAGGAAATGAGTTTGGTTTTAGACTAATTCTTAGTGGATTTTTGTCCACATTACAAATGATGTGTGGCTTATCTGGCAGTCAGAAACCTTCCTTGAATAAAGGCTGAATTAGACAATGTGTTTCAGTAAGGCTTAATGGGGAAAAGTGCCTGTCTGGATGAAGCTCTGACCAATTTTGCGTCACTTGTCTTTATAAGCACTAAGTTTGGCAGAAATTGAGGGGAAAAAAAAAAAAAAAAAGGAGAGACACAGAAACTATTAGTAGGGGGTATATTTTTAACTTGCTATAGAATAAAGCACAGACTCTCATCATAAGTCTGTAATGGTGTTTGTACATCTTGTTTTTTATATATAGTATTGTATTTCTCCTCCTCAACTTGTGAGTTTTGCCACATGAGAGAGCCTCTATTCTAGCACAAAGAGATCTTTTTCTTTCTATGTCAATCAGAGCCAGACACAGAGTTGTCTGTCCTGAAGGTGAAGGGACTACATGAGCAGCAGTAAGTATGGCTTGAAAGTCCTGTGCATCGGCTCCTAAATAATTCAGTTGGCAGGTAGCTTGTACTTCCGCCCACTCTTTAAAGTGAGTGCATTATCTGAGAGCCTGCTTGAGGCTTTTTGGTTCTGAGTTCTTGGAAGTGATTTCAGAGGAAGGTATTTGAATTGTGCCTAAAATACTTTATGCCAAAAAGAGCTTTTGGGACAAGAAATGTTTGAGATCTTAATCCACGGGCGTGCTGCTGCCTCACGTTGTGGAGGGCTTTCAGCCCCAGTCCCTGCGCAGGGGCAGCTGGGGACCTGCACAGGGTCTTTGTTTCTGGCTGCTCAACAGCTGGATTTCTTTGTGGGCAAACTTGCTGGAGAGCTGAGATCTGTTTTCTGTAGTGTGCGTGAAAATGGAGTGTGGGGTGGGAATGCATCAAAATCCTGCACTACCCTTAAAAGAAAGACATCCTTCTTAGTCCAGCTGTTTGAAAAATGATCTTTATTTCCTTTCCTCTTTCCTTCCCAATATCTATATTCTATTCTCAGCACTTTCCTTGCAGTGATTTACCCATTTTTACCTTGGCTGAAATCTGATATTAACTCTGTGTGTGTGGACTGTGCAGGCAGCCTCAAATTACGTTTTCAATGTTAGGGAAAGGTCCCAAGTGAAATACTCTGGGGAGCAAGCAGCAGGGGGAGGGACAGCAGGCAGGGAAGGTATGTTGGACTGACTGAGCAACTTGTCAAAAATTCTGTGATACAACTACACCTGCTGCCAGGGAGCTTAGCACAAACCTATTTTCAGGATTCCCCTGAATCTTTGTCACTTGGTGAGTTAACCCTGGGGTATGAATCCAGACACTTAGCGCTGGGGAATGAAGAAGAAAAGCAGATTTAGGAATTTGTTTGTTGGCAACTTCAAGTTGCAGTTTTGCAACTGGTTAGCTCTATGCTCTGCACTGGGATGAGAGCTGTTTGAAGTTGTTCAGGTGGTTGGTCATCTTTAATCTTTAATATTTCAGTATGACTTAATTTATGAACTAGTCATTTGTGCGTGCTGCCTCTAGTTTTTGCGGGTCTTTGTGGGCCAAAGGTCCACTTCAGATGTGTGTTGGTGATCTCTACTAACTGAGCTACCTGGATTTTTCCTTGTAGTTGTTGGACAGAACAAATTTGAGTCCTGTGTTTCTTGAGGTTGGATATGTACTGGTTAATTTATTTAACAGATTATTTATACTCTGTGGGTTTGTCTATTAGGAGTGGTGTCTCTGATGAAAAAAAAAAAATGTAATAGTATATCTTAACTGATTAATGTGAAGGCAAGTGTATCAGGCATGTTCAAGCAAGTGCATCTACTGCTCCTAAAACACTGTTTGCTGTTTAGTTATCACTATGAAGCTCTTGAGTTTGTGCTAATGTATTAGACAATCCATTTAATCTGTTATAAAGAGATTCAGACCTGGAGTTTTATGTATTGTTCTTTTATACCCCCTTAAAATTCACATTTGTTCAAATAAGTCACCTTCATAAGAAGGAACTTACAAAAAGTTGCAGTGATAGGAGTTTCTCACTCAGATTTCTAGCCACTTAATACAAGCTCTGACTGATGAGAGTGACTGGAAATAAGTATATACATTTTACTGCAGTGTCCTTAAATATCCTTAACACTTGAGCAAAGGCCTATGAGTTTATTTAAAGAATATGAGAGCATTTGGATTTGGTGACCTTTTTCAGTCAAACTCTGGTGGAGTTTCATCATCTCTTCTGAATGAGATGATTTGACCTTTATCAGGAATTTAAAACCTCTGGATCCAAAAGAAGAATCCAAGAAATCTACTTCTTTCAGAGTAATTATAAGTATGTAGCTAGATATAGCAGTACCATTTCTTTTTTTTTAATTAGAGTAATTTGCTCTACACAAATATGTGCAGATTCTCAGCGTTATTAAAGCAGGCTCAAGTGAAAGAAAATTCCTGGGGTGGTTCTTGTTGGAAGTAGTTGCAGAAAATGCATTTTTCACAATATACCAGTTTTTATCTTTCTTTTCTTCACAGTTAAAATGCTTCTCTATGAAAAACAGATGGGGGTAACCAGCATGGTTATTTATATAAATAAGTTAAAACATGAATTTGAAGAAAAGCCAGTCTGTGGCACATGTATTACTGTGCAGGATCAAGCTTTTCAGGCAAAGATCCATTTTTTCCCCATGAAGAGGTTACAGGGGTCTTAAAACAATGAAATCCTGTTTCCTCACTGTTTTCTAGTCTCAAACACAAGGTGAATCAGCTACTTCTGTAAAAGTGTTCTTTGCGGGGAGAATGAAATCCACACTGCTGAGTGAGTAAATTCAGCTGGAGTAGATTTCCGCTGCTTCTGATGCACACAAGTACTTTGCTTGCTTGTTTTAAGTCTATAGCACTTCATAAACCCCTTAATTTTTGTGTGATTAGCTTTAAATCACAGTTCTCCTTTTTAATATATATATATATATATATATATATATAATTTCCCTTATCTCTGTAACCAACAAGCTGCATTAATCCTTTCTGTATACACACATCCATCATCTGTTGTTGAAAGTATTATCCTTTGCTTCTAGGGATCAGATGTCAAAAGCAGAGAGTTTGGGATTTTCTCTTTTTCTTCAGATTGCTGCAGTGCTGGTTGATACTGTGTTTTTTTCCTTCCTTGGATGCAGGAGGAATTGCTCTCTTCCTTAACTACTAATATGGCCTGTGAAAATTCTGTAGTCTAACATAATGGTTTTAACTTTGTAATGAAGGGTTACTCTTTGTTTTAACAGATGAGAAACAAAGGCAGAGAGACTAGGGATGCAGATTCATTATCCCTGTGGGATTCTGCTGCAGCTGCTGAAGGTGATTTAACTGTGATCAATTTATAGTTTACAGTAATCCATCAGGTTATGAAATGCAGGGACTGTGGGCTGGATGAACTCTCTTCTGTCAGATGACTTGTGGAGTGGTAAATTCCAGCAGAAGGGCAGGGAGGAGTCAGATGATAGCTCTTTTGGCCACTGTAATTAAATCTAACAGAGATCACAGATCCAGAGCATTAAGGATGCACCTGTGCATCATTCAGTGCTGACTTTCATAGCTGAAGGGGTAACTCAGCTAGCTCAGCGTGGTCACCAGTAGCTTGCTCATGGGAGTAGTACCCAGTTCAAGACATCTGCAGTGCTGCTGCAATGCCACAGATGTGTCCGTTTTCTGTGAAAATTTTGCACCTTCTATTACACAGACTGTTGTGGTGGTGTCCTGTGGCTGTGGAGGGGTGGCCAGCTTGAAAGGAGGCCACGGCACATCGCAGTCCTGTGGTGCCTGCCAGCATCCCCAGCATCGCTCGAGCCAGTCATGAAATTGTCCTAACCAAGCCCCAAACTTTGTGCCTTTTGGATGTTGGTATTCCAGAAGCCTTGTTACCTGCCTTTCTGGCAGGTGCTTGTTCTGCCTGGAGCCTTGGGAGGAGCTCTGGTAATGGTTTTCCTGTGATGGTCCTGAAATTTCAATCTCAATTACTTTCAGCTGCACTTCTCTGAGAACTGTGCTTCCACAGTACATGCTAAATTGTTTGGAAGGACTACATATGCCTCAGGATCAAAATGCAACAGGAAACGTCAGCAGCATGTCTAAATAAACATCTCTGTCTCTCCTACAAGAGTGTTTAGCAGCTCTGTTGGCAGATGTTTCTATAAAATCTTAAATACCATGCTTTCCAGACCTCCAAAATGTTTGTAATCCAGTAAACAGAAAAGGACAGGGAAACAAGCTGAGGAAGGTATTTCAAAGAACAGGAGAGCCCTAAGGAATTAGTGATTCTTCAGAAACAAAAAGTGAAATTGGGTCCTGGGAATTAGTATTTCACTGATAATACTGGGTTTTAAAGTTGTTTATTAATGAGGTGCACTGTTTTAGCTGTGTAAAAGTACAGAAGGCAATAGGGGTTGGTTTAATCCAAGTAAGGGGCTTTGTGATTGTTGTGCAAGTTTGATGTATCAGGAGTTTGTACATGCATTTTTTTACCAGCAGCCTGATGTGTTTCTCTACCATGTTTAAAAGTGCAAAACCTGAATAGAATGTAGTGTTTGTTTTTGTTGTTTGTTTGTTCTTGTTGTTTTTCTCATGATCCCTTGCATCCTCTTAAAATGCTAATTTATTTTTTTCTAAATATTTTTATTTTGGTGTGCTAAGGGGAGAAGGGCTTACTCTTTTTATAGTTCCCCTTTGTGTTTTCTGTCTCAGTGTGTTTCAACTTCAGCTCAGTTGAAACATTTTTGTTTTAAACATTTTTAAACAAGTTTTTAAACACGTTTTGAACATGTGTTTAAAAACTTTGCAGTGACTTTGCTGACTGAGGCAGTCACGGACACCTTGTCCTCTGCTTCTCAAGTTCTGCTGTCTGCTGCATGGTGTCAGTACTGCTGCCTCTGGCTGCCTGGTGAACTGGGTCAGCAAACTGGTCCAGTTCACTGTGCTGCTGCCCAAATGTTTGTGCTGGTGCTGCGTCAGGGACTGCTAAAGCCATTATGAGTTGTCCCACGGGTGACTGCATCACCCATTCAGCTGGGAAGGAAGGAGAAAGGTCATTTTCAAGGTCATTCTCAGCAGGTCAGGGCACAGCTGGGATGGTAGCAGGGATGCGGCTGCAGAGCGCTGGCCCTTGCACCAACACCTCCTCACTGGCCAGCAAAGACAATTAGCGCCTTAATTCTAATCTCCCTGGCTGCTTCTGCAGTCTGTTTTTCTTTCAGATGCTTTACATGCCAGACCTGTGATACTGTGAAGTACCATAAAGTAAGATTAGATAAGGGAAAGTAGCAAGTGCGGGGTAAGGGCAAAGCCAATGGAAATTGCCTGAACGAAACTTTTGCATGGGGACAGCGGGGTGCAGGCTCAGCGCTGTGCGGGGAGCAGCGGGGCCGTTTCTCCATGTGTCTGTCCCGTGTTACTTGGCTCTAGAAGGAAGCACCACACCACATGTCATGGTTCATGCTTGAGACAGGCACTGGGATGCTGAAACCAGAGATCAGGCATTAGGGGGTAGAGCTAGGAGAAGGCACTTCAGAGGGAGTTGTCACCTGTAAAATTGAGGAAGGGATAATTCACTTATTCTGTGAAGCCAGCTGATCTCCACAAATGAAAAGCAGGTCAGGCTCAGAACAAAGTTTGACTACCTGGTGTAAGATACTGGGTTTTTAGAAGTGCTTTAATGCTTAATGCGGGAGGACCCAGCAGCATGGACAGAACTCATCTAATAAGGGAACTATTCAGATTTCAAGCTTGATGTCTTTAAAACAAGATGGTTTGGAAACCTTTGATCACATTCTTGGGGTTAGTTTCCTCCCAAATTACAGCTACAGTTTGTTAGGTCCCTTTTAATCCTCCGGCCCTGACATAGCTGGGTTTTCGGTGTATCAGAGGATCGCTCACTTGAATAGACTGTCCTGTTGGATTCATGGTGTGATCATATCAGGCTAGCCTATGCTCACTTCTGTCTCCTGGTTTTGGGATGCTAACCTTCAGGAAGAAGACAAGGTGGAGAGGTGGGTCCCTGTGTTCTCAAATTGTAGTAGCTGAGTGATTCCTGGGATTTTTTAAGTTGTCATAAACTGAGTTCATGACTGTTTTCTTCACCACCGTGATTCTCCTCATCTCAGTGGAGTTAACAGCTACATAAAACCATGCAGGTGAATGCAGAATTTGATGCTGTATGTGATATAAGACATCCCACTTGTATTCTTGGACAGATTGCTATTAGTGCCATTATTTAAATTATTATAATTTCCTTACTGCCAAATCATCACTTAATGCTAGAAACAGAATCCAGAAGAATCTGTGCATTGCCTTCTGGTAGGGGGAGAAGGAATCAGTAGTCTGTGTCATAGCTGAGAGGCCAAGCTTTAAGATGTTCTAAGTTATGGAATAACACATTGGTTTTTACTGTCGTGTGATGCCAGGAGAGCATTGTGCAAGAGTGAATGTAAAAGCAAAGGTGGAGAAGTCAGGCTTTTGCATTTAGGGATTAGTTTTGGGGCAGGAGAGGAAATGTGATATTACTTCAAATCTACACCAGCAAAAGGATTTTGCATGGTTTTGGGAGTTTGATTTCTGTTTGTTTTTTTTGGGGGGGGATTTTTATTTTGTACCATTGGCAATGGTTTCGACGAACAAAACAAATGTTTGCCTGGATCTCATGTGTACGAGACATTCTCAGCCCTCATATTGCCCTGAAGTCACTTGACTGGCCTCGTGTTTCTGGCATGCTTAGCTGGCTTTGTAAACTCTGATGTGATTTAAAGTCCGAGTTGCTGCACTGATATGTCACTTTATCTGTCAGCCAGGAGTCTCTTCTGTCCTCTTTGTATACATATGCCCCCTCTAGCCAGATGGTGCTGGATTTGGGTGCCATCCAAAGCAGTGCATTAGAAAGGCCAGGTTATGTGTCATATTTCAGAAGCCAAGAAGAGCTGCCAGTTCAAGTCTTGGTAACAGCTTGACTTAATATATTGATCATGTTGTCCTCGCTATTCTCAAGCTATTTTATCTAAGACAGTCAAGAGGATATAAGATTGAAGCTGTACAAATCCCACCTGTTGCCTCTAATATCCGCTAATATCTGTGTTTGCATTTACTGTGTGTCCTAGAAAAATCTGCTCTCTGCCACCAGCATGAAATCCTTTCTAGTGTTAGAAGATTTCGATGTTGTTTGACTGTTGGTTCTCCTGGAGCACAGTATGATCTAGGAGCTGGGAGGTGTAGATTCTCCTCCTAGTTTTGCCAGAGGACTGACAGTTGATTTGGGGCAAGTTGCTTTGTGTTTGCTTATTTCTAATTCTGTAAAATAGAGGTCAAAATGCTGATTCCCTTTGTGTCATGCTATAAGAATTGCTAATGAAAAAGGCCTGATAAAAGCCAAATGGTGATGTTATTTATAAATTATGAAAGAACTTTCCATCATTTTCCTGGCATGCTTTTTAATTTTTTTTTTTTGGTAGAGGAAGGCTTTCCCTAATGGGATGTGAAAGCCACAAACCTCGTCTCTATCAATAATAGAATAATGTGTGGAGAGTGAATTGTGGTGTGGAAAGAGAGATGGGGGATGAACTGCCTTTAAGCACATGTTAATTAAAATGGTCATGTAGTCCCCAGGTTGCCACCTTCTGTGGGATGGGTGGATGTTTAAGCTGGTCTTTCTGGGTTTTAAAATCTTGATGATGTCAGTCTGTATCTGTAAGATTTGAGAAGACATTTGCTTCTGGAATCAATGCAAGAAGGGTGCTTGTCTCTTGGTCACCTGCTTTTACAGATCCTGCTGAAATCTGAGAACTAGTGCTTATAATTTTGCTCGGTCATGGCGGGGACCTTGGGAAACCCATATCCTTTACTGGAAATAAATACCTGGAAACTCATGTGTTTTAAACCCCTTTCTGCTTTAGTGTAAGCACTTCAGGTCTAATGTGTGAAATTTCCCTTTCTGCTCTTTTATCTGCTTTTTGAAATGTAGTATTCTTGATACTGTCTTTTCATCTGCAGTTGTTACTATCATCAGGCTCCCTGAATTCCTTGACAAGAGCTGCTTTACAGATGAAAGCAAGATTATCAAGGGCTACAAGAGAGATGCTGTGGCCCCTTGGGTGCCAGCTTTGGGAATAGGGTGCTGGCTTTGGGAATAAAGCTGAGGCACTTGGGGCGGGCAGAGCCGGAGGATTTTGCAGATGTCGGTGGCACTTTGTCGCTTAGCAGCAGCCTCCTGATACGGAGGTGGCTGGGAGGATGCCTGCCCTGCCGCCGCCCGAGCATCGCCCCGCTCCACTTGGCCAGGAGCTTTGTGCTCACGCATGGGGTCACGCTGCTCGGGTGCGATGTACCATGGGAATAGGTGGGCACCGAGAGGCTCCAGGGCTACCACTGTGATGTGGATTAGAGCTTTTATTAATAAACAGTAGTTGTGAAATGCTTTTATAGCTCTCTTTCATCTTGAAATTTCTTTGTATCATAACACCTTTGAGAGGGATGTGCTGCAACTCTTACCTGATGAGTGCTTTTTAAAACCTTTTTTAAACCAGATATTATGCATATAGTAGTGTTGAGAATTGGTGTCAGAGCCTGGATGAGAATTCAGGGTGTGCTTGTTCTTCATTGCTCGTGCTGTTGTAGCAGTGAGAGTTGTTAGGTAGCATGTGTGTGTGTGTACAATATAATTGCCATGTCAGCTTCTCTGTTTCTGGTTATCTACATAAGGAAGCAGATAGCTGGTGGAGATGTCAATTGTGATGTGGCTTATTAAGAGCTACAAGACAGAAGTAATCACAAGAAACCCAGCTTCCATGCAGGCTGTTCTCCAGAGTCTCTGGTTGCATCTGTTCTGTCTTAACCCTTTTCACAATGAGTGGATTTTTTGGTTCTTGCCAAAAGTTTGTGCCCATCTGAACAAATAAATACTGTGTGCTACATCTGTAGTTCTTGTTCTGTGATGTTTACATAAGGTGCTGTGAACAGTAAATGAGAAGCAAAGTTAGGCCCTCAGAGACACCAATTATGAGATGTACAAGGGCTCTTAACTAATTTGAATGGGTTAGCAGTGATGAAAGTTACTGCTCTGTATCATGTTTGAATTCCCTATGGCATTTCAAAATTGAGGGCTAGTAGTAAATAGAAAATTGCATGAATGCTGCTTTCTCTAGTCTCTGATTCGTAGAGCCTTGTTCCAGACAGGACGAAAACCATTCCTGCAAACCAGCCAGCCTTTGGTTTCAGGTCTATGAAATGCAAGTAGAGGTTTCTGGATCTGAAAACTAAGCATTAAGAGAAACTCGAAATTTAGCATGCATTGAGGAAATGGTTACAAAGAGGCACCCAGCTCAGCAGTGCTTGGATGCGGGAAAACCCAAATCCTCTAAACATGGTGAGAAGAGAGTGGCAGAGCTGATGAAAACTTGTACCATTCGCCCTGGATTTGGTGAGACAGCGAGGAGGAGTGATTGACGGCACCTGCTCTGCTGAGGCCTTGCTCTGCAGTGGGTTATTGTCCTGTCAGCACTGCCTGCCTGAGGCCTTATTTGACATGCTTGGATAAGTGGATCGCATCATTTTGATTCTGCACATGTTCTCCTCTCTACAGCTTGCTGGTTTTGTTCGCTCTTGAGCTTTAATTGTCCCCTGTCCTGGTGGAGTGTTTGCTTGGTTACTTCTTCCTTAGTGGCAAGTGAGACTAACCAGACAAAAGTACAGATCCTCCTTTCCCTCAGGAACATTAATGAATGTGCTGATTTATCTGTTCCTTCTTGTATCACATGTTGCAAACTGATATACCCAAGAATTGGTGGTGTCATTTGTCAGTCTCATAAAAGTCTGTCTTCCCATTAGCACTGCTCTTGTCCCCTGTTTTTTGCTTTCGATTTAATGTCCCAGAGGAAACTGGGATGGAAATAAGAATGAAATATGGGTTTCCTTTTTAAAAAGAAAATAAACCAAACCTTAAGGGCTTCCTATTGGAATGTGATGGGATTGGACTCCTATATCTTATCCTTTGAAAATCCCAGCTGGAATTATTTAATGTCAAAGCATGGAATTTCCCAGTGTGAAATTCATTGCTGGCTAAGGATGCACTGGGGATTAGAGAGACATCACTTTGCCAGGGTAGCATTGCTGTCACCGCAGGAGACCTCACTCACACAAAGGGACGTTGCTGGTCTGTCCTGCTTCAAAGCTGAATCTTGGGGATGAGATTCTTCAATTCCCGTTGAGGTTACATGCTGTGTGACTGACAGCTGGATTTGGGCAGAATAAACCAGAGTGGGTAAGACTTTGCACTGCCTGGGAATAGAGAGAAAAAAACAAGAGGCAAAGTCAAAACATAATTTGCTGATTTTTTGTTAGTTGGTAACGGAGTAGTTTGCTAGTGCACTTCTAAAACTTCCGTAAGACCACAGTTTGGTGATTTTGCTCATTTGGCTGCATGATAAAAGGGTCGGATTGGATGATTATAGTGATTACTTCTGGTCCAAAATTAAAATAATAAAATAAAAATCTATGGTATGGAAATCTGATGTCTTGCAAAGCTTTAGGTTAGATAGTGCTCTCCTTAGAAGAAATCTCTAATTTTTGGAGGGTATCTTCTCAGTTTCAAAGTACTTGTATAAAGAAAAAACAGGAGCAGTTCAGACAGTACATTGGGTAACCACTACATGCTTTGATCAAAGATGATTATTTTAAGTAGGCATCAATGTCTATATGTTAGGGATCTATAAAGCACTTAAATAAAATATGGGCTGATAGCTGTACGTGCACCGAATGGTGTGGTGTTAACAAGGTGTGCAGCTTTGTTTCTGAGACTCATAAATCAACAGTGGTTTAGATGATGGAGGGAGAGAGAGAAGCAACTCTGTCACACTAAAAGAATAACCTTTCTGGCCTCTTTTTCTAAACTGTTGATCTCTTTATAAAAGAGGATTTGCCCTGCTGTTCTAATAAGAGTTGTAAAATAATATATGTGTAATTAGAATTTAATAATGATTTGTGTGACTGGATCTACAGCATAAGCTGGTTCAACTGATTGTGTAACCTTTGCATTGTGTTCATTATCTAATGTTGAAATAACAGCTGGAAGTTGAGAGACTGACATGCAGTTTTAAAATTACAGAGCTCGAAATTGCTGCTGTCTGTAAACATATGAAAATCTATTAATGACCTTTGAGCTCTGACTGAAAGTGTTTTGTAACATAGAATACATCAAAATTGCCTGGTACTATAGTGTATGTTTCCCCTTTCTCAGCAATTGCCTAGGATATAAATGAATGTTTCATTCCTGACACAGATATCAGAATATTTTTAACTGTTCTAGAAAGCCCTAAGGATATATGGAAACATTTGGTTGCTTGTTATTTGTTCTAACAAACCAGTTATGAGCACGTGGTGTGCTAAGCCACTCGACACGGGAGAACATAGCTGCTGGCCAGACTGACAGCTGTAGACCTCGGTTGTACAATGCTTTTCTCCAGCACCATGTTTGAGAAGGAGCAAGGGTGATGAAGGTGGCACAGATGCACTCTCCTGGACTTTTCATTAGCGCATGTGACAGATATTTAGAAAGGCATTTCTGTCCTGCTAGAAGTCACTTCACTTGGAGTTTTCCCCTTAGATTGAAGTAATATGCTATGGGCAGCTGTTTCTGGCGATGGCTGGCTTCTACATATTTCTTGTTGTTGGATCAATTATTTTTCTTCTCACTTGCTTCCTCGCCAAAGAAACTACCAGAGGACTAATTATTTAATACACATTCTAGACCTCATGACAGCTGAACTGAAAATTGTTGCCTACCACTGAGGGCAACTGTGGAGTTGGTAAAAAATACATCTAGTGTTCCAGCATTTAAACATCAATTAATTTATCATGCGGCACCAGGGATGAGGATACGGCTGTTTTTTTCTTCTGTAGTCTCACCCCTACAGTAGAGTTGGCAGAAGTGAATTTGCAAGCGTTCGTCTCCTTCAGCGCAGTATTCGTTGGCGTTGTGCAAGCTGTGTCAAACTGCAGTTGAAGCTAAGCTTGCAGTCTGCTGTGCTGTGGCTGAAGAACATTCACACCTCTGTTCTGCAGCATCTTTGGGAATGGCACCCTTCCTAGAAGGGTGGTAATAAAGAGTGTAGGCTGGAGGCAGTCTCAAAACGTCCACAGCTTCTTGCAGAGCAAATGTGTTTGATACTATCACCGCTGGGGACATTTGTCTGGAGCTTTCATTCTGTAGGTGCTACTGCTCTGAGAACATTTTTCATGGCTATGTTTTAGAAGTATGTACCACAAAATGAGTGGAGACAACACCTGTGGTTGAATCAGGAATCCTAGAAAATAAGTTAAAACTTTGCATTTGTAGTTAGCAGGTAGAAGCTTTGAATTCCATAAGAAATCAGGCCTGAGATTCTTGAATTCATGACCAAGCTACCTAAGGTTATAGCTGTATCTTTTAAGTCTCAAGTATGAAGCTATTCACATGGTAGTCAGTACAAACCTAATGTGGTTACTATATACTGTGCACTATGAAGATCAAAACTTTAAATGCACAGATAGAGGAGAACAATTTAGGTCCCTGCTTTTGGTAAATGAGCCATATGCCCAGTCCATCTGCCCAGCCTCAGGTTGGTTCAGCTCCCATTTCCAGAGTCCAGCTCATGGAAGCATGACATCCCCCTCAGCAGAGGTTGAAACAGTTGTGTCTTTTCTTTTTGTTATCAATTTCAAAGAGAGAGCCAGTATTTCTAAGCGTTCCTGTCCATAGTGATAAACAGGCCGGAAGCATATTTGCTCAACAATACCTTCCTGTTTTTTCTGATTAGTTTAGCTGAAAATTGGTAATAGTGAAAGCTTCCAGATACCATACCAGTATGTGCTGGTAGGACCCCCATACCTTTTCCTTTGGCAGCTTGGGGCCAGCTGGTGTAGCTGGAGACTGGGGGATGCGTTACCTTCCTGGCAAGAATGGAAATGAGTGACGAAATGGCCACATCTGGCTTCAAGCAAAGTGCTGCTTCTTCAGGTCCTAATTCTGTCACTGGATGGGAACTGTTTGATTTCAATATGAGTGCCTGTTTAAGTAATCTGGGGGGAAGAGGAATTAGTCCAGATTAAGTGTTTAAAGGCTGCTCTTGAAACAAGCTTGTGGTTGCTGCCTATCAGCAGCACGGGCCCAGCAGTGTCACTGAATATTGGCACACTCAAGGAACATCTTCCCAAAACACTGGACCTGGAGTGCGTACCTGGCCGTGCTGCTTACCTGGTGGATACCTTTGGAAGTTAATTGAGACTGATGTCCCTCAGATCCCAATTTTTAAAATTGAGGTGTTATGCATAGTCTGTCACTTGGGAGATGTTGGGCAGCTCAAGGGCAGAGTGTGGTGCTGCTGCTGGGCTAATTGTTGCCTCTTGGGAGGGCACTCACCGAGACGATGGGAGTTCGCAGGAGGCATGCACTCTGCACTCCACATTCGTACCCAGCCGTGTGGCGATGCCGCTCAAATAAATTGAAGTTGGTGCTGTCAGATTAAGCAGAAGCTCTTTTCCAGCTCCTTCTTACACGACATAAACTGGGCAGGCTGAGCTCCCAGTCCTGGCTGAAAACAGTTTCAACCGAAAAGTACTTTCATCTGCTGTGAAAGCTGGGCAGGTTGGCCTTGTGGTGCACGAACAGCAGCGCCTTTCAGCACTCCTGCAGCCTGTAAAAGCTGGGCAGTCTGGGCTTGCAATATGCCTCATTTCATCTACCTGAAAATGGTGCCCCAGCTTCCCTTCAATCATTTAAGCTCCCTTGCTCTCTGACACACTTTCCGCTGACAGTAATTCTGTGAGCACTCGTTGGGCATTTACTGCCATCACTAGAGGAAATACTGATGGCTTAAAATGGGATCATTTCCTTTCTGATGGACAGCAAGCACCTGTGGGAGTTTTAATAGCTGTACAGTATGTCTGTTAGTAGGTAGTGAGGAGGACGGGTGCAGTTCTCTGCAGCTAGGAGCCTGCAGGCTCTGAAGAGGAAATTGGAGGAGAGGGAGAAAGCCCCTGCTGGCTTCCTTTTGGGCTTGTGGAGTGCAGCTTAAAACAGTAGATTTTGTGTATCTATATCCCCCATGGGTGATGGTGGAGAAGGTTTATATCAAAACCATGAACAATCATATGCTCACATTCATGCAGATTTCCTTGACCTCTTACTAAAGAGAATGTATTTGCTGTATGCATTCTTACTTTTATATGTTACTGTTAAACACTCTGTTTCCAGGGACTTTGATGCTAGTGTGGAGAGAGTAATCTCCAGTAATTGAGAAGGAAGAGAACAGTACCAGCCACCTTCTCCTCAACGTTTTTAAAACAATTACTGCTCAGCACTTTACCATTATTTATTCAGGTCTCGTGCGGGCAAAAAGAGCAATCAAAGCCTTGTAAAAATCATTGTGGATTGAATAAATTTAAAAGTAGAGTGATACTGACCTTCCCTTTTGTAATTTTTGGCTGCATTGTCTCAAGATAACATTTGTCTAAGGTGTCTCTGCTTGGTACGATGTCTTCAAGGTCCTAGCAGCAAAGGTCTTAATTCTTGGGAGATAAAACAAGTGGGCATTAAGCAGAGTACCGACAGCTTGCTCTTCAGCTCTTCACAGGTAACAGTACTGCAGCCTCTGGTAATAAATTTGGCTGTTTCAATTACAGTGAGTTTCTTGGTTCATCCACTTTTATTTTTAAGTTAAATCATGTATCATAAACCTGCAAGCCAGTGGCAGCTTCAATTGTCGTAACATTTCCAAAGCTGTCTTGTCAAAAAGTCATCTTACTCTCGAGCTAAACATGTGACAGGATCAGAGCAAACGTGATGCATTTTAAAAAGCAAGACCCAAACTCATCTGGAATACGTCAGCTACCAAAGGAGAATTGCAGTCTAAGGTTAAACAAGCAAGGATTTCATTTGCAATCATTTTAATTGATATTGATTGCATTGCTTGAATGTAGGGTTAAAGCAAGAGAGTCGTTTCAAATCCTGACTCTTTTTTGCCTTTTAAAAAAGCTCTAGTGTCTTTGGCTTGGAAGGCTGAGGGCTTGAGTTACATTTTTAGTGAAGTTCACAGTGGGGGAGAAGAGAGGGTGGGAAAGTAAAACAAACAGGTGTGTGTTGTATTACAGGAGCAGTGAGAACTTCCCCATCCATGGAGCCTGCAGGGCGCTGGCTGGCGATGCCAGCAGAGTGCTCCCGAAGTGCCCCGAGCTTGGGGGGGAAGCCGGGCTGGCCTGCTGCCCGTGGGGAGCCGCGGTGCCGAGCTGCGGCCAGTGCTACTTCTGTGGCCCCTCCACCGCCCTCGCTGCGTGTTCCTTCTACCCCATAGCTCTTCAGATCTGGGCTTTCAAACTTCTCTTCCCACCACTGAAGTGCACTCTTGCTCGTTTTTAAAATCTCCACTTGGATTTGCTGCCCATTCACCACGTTGAGTTCAAATTCAATCACCTTGGTGTGGTCCTACCTGATACCCTCTGGTAGAGTTGTCTCTTATCCCATTCCTTTTTTCTCTCTTTTTTTCTCTCCTTATTACTCAATTTCATTTACCTGTTGGCTACTCATCTTTTCTTGTGCTGGCTTCTGTTCTTGCAGTGGTTTCTCTCTATGGACCCATCTTCAAATCCGTGCCTTAAAGCTAATTTCTTTCATGTACATTTCTCATGTATATCTTCAATATTATCTTTCCAACTGAATTACTGTCTCCTGTGTCACCTTTATGCAACTAAATGGACAGTAGATTTCCCTTAGTAGTGGTCCAGTCTGTATTTGTAACGTGCTTTGTATACTTAGAAAGCATGAGAATATTGTCAGCATTTGTTTCTCTGTTGCTGTTCTGTAAACTGGGTGTCAGGTCAATAGGAATATTTTAAAAGTAACCTAATTAAAAATAAATCTGTTTCAGTTCCTCTCTGAGCCAGGATCTCTCCCTGAACTATTAAACAAACACGTTTGACAACCCTACTGCTAATTGCATGATAAAGTTGATATAAGGATAGATGGTGCTTAGATCCTCAGGGGCTTTTCCATTGCAGTTTTGCAGAGAGAAGCTGGAGGCAGAAACAGGGACAAGCAGGGTCAGTTTTAGAGACATCAGTGGGGTTTTTTATTTCCTTTCTGTGGATCCTTCTTCTGTTTGATGTTCAGTGGGATATTTCATGTTCCCCAACTTAAGGAGTAAGTGCTGCAGTGAAGAGTTGTAGAGAGAGAAGCTGGAGGCTGTTTCCCTTCTGGGAAATCAGCCCATATAATCTTCTGAAGTCGGCAGAGGCAGTCTGGCAGGAGCGGAGTGTAACCAGTGCTTGGCTGCGTGTCTGAGGCTTGCAGTGTCCAATGGGCTCTGGGGACAGGGGATTGTAATGGACTTGATTTCATACCAGGGCTGCATTTCAAACTGATGCTTGAGGGCTGAGGGTAGTTATTTTATTAACTGTAGGTGTTATTTTTGTCCCCTGCATCCCAGCAGCACGCTTGAGGTTTTTCATCTAGCTGTGTGGGTTTTGCACTTTTTTCTCAGGTTCTTTCAAGTGTTCCCTGTGTGTGAGAGGTATTTACAACCCCAGCCTCCCCCTACATGCTTTCTGAGATCTCAAAGAGCTGTGTAAACTCAGAGGATTAAGGCAGAGTTTGAGCTGGGCTGAGCAAACACGCAGTGATAACTCCAGCCAGCGGATGGCTGTGGATGTGAGCTTGTGCCAGGGTCCTCCAGGGCTGATCATTATTTCCTGATCAAACAGACAGTGTGGAGTCCGCTGTGCAGAAGTCTCTTGCTGTGGCATTTTAGGAGTATGAAGGGTCTCATTCCAGAGCCGAGGGCTGTGCTCCTGTATTCCTCACAGCTTTATAAACTGAGCAGCGTGCACCTTGAATGTCTTTGGAGATTGCAGCTGTGCCTTGGTGACAAGAAAAATGGCATTTCAGGAAGGAGTATTTCAAGAGATAAAGGATGTTGCCAGCTCTGCCACAAGCAGAGTTGCAATTGCATAACTTTAACTAGCTTGGGCCAAATATTGATGAAAATAATGCAGAGGTGTTTATTATGGAGTCTTAAAATCTGTTGCAGAGTCTAGGTTACATATTTGGGTTGCTAGCCTGTGCTGAGGTCTTTGCCAGTGGATCTTCACAGCTACTGGTGTGAAGGGTATTTCAGTTAGAGCTAGAGGAGGTACCACAAATACATTTTCAGTTGAAGTGTTCTTTGGTATCTGTACATCCAAATAAGCAAATGGGGAGATGAAATTTGTATGTATCATGGAGTAACTGCCAGGAAGGAGGCTCTAAAGAAAAGCCTAATTCTTCCTTATCTGTAACCATGCAGCCAATTAGAACCATCTGCTCTCCGTCTGCAGCCCAGACAGACAAGGGGCTGCAGATGGAGAGGCTGTAGCCTGCCCTGGAAGGTGTGAGAGAGATTCGTAAGTGAGGACAGGTAGGAGACATCCCTGGAAGCAGTGAGTAGTAAGGAACAAAATAGTTTTGTATATTCTGGAACAAGGTTTGGCAGTCTCCTTCCTGGAACCAAGAAGAGAGAATGGGCCTGGATCCACCAACCTTCCCTGGAAAAGGGAATTTACTGGCCCTGACAGCAAAGGTAGCCAGGTCTGCTGAGTCCTGGGTTGGGAAGAAACCCCAAGGCTGGATATGGAGACCTTTTGACTTCAGGGCCTGACTTCAGACATTGTTATTGTGTGAACTCCTAGGCCCTAGGCTGTATGTAATGTGCAAAGGGCAAAAATAACTGCTAGTCTGGACTTGTCTGGGGGGAAGGCTCCAGTACAGCAGTTTGTCAGAAGGCCAGTTTCACCTGCCGGCTGGGATTGCTGGATTGAAGTCAAGGTGCATCAATAAATGCTGTTCACTGTAGTGTTGTACTATATATTCTGTATGTGGTTAAATTTGCCAGAAATTGCCTGTGCACAAGCACAGATGCACATCCAAAAATAGTAAGCTCTTGTGCTAAGTGAGGTCCCCAACTTGGAGGTCATAAGCTCTCATAAAAGAGCAATCACTGGAAGGCCCTGTTAGTAGAGTAAATAGAAAGGAAACAAAGGAGGCAAAACCAGGAGCTCCATTAGCCCCCTCCTGCTCTCTTCCTGAGGCTGCAAAGAGGTCTGCACTTAACAGCATAGAAAACAGCCCCGCTGTCACCCTCTGTCAGTAAGGAGAAGCTGTGTCCTGCATTCCCAGAAAAAGCAAAGTCCTGTGAGCTGCATCCTGTAATGAAGTGGAGAGGAATGGGACTGTGGAATAGGTTTTCTTGTCATGGGGCTGAGGAGCTTGGCTCCTTCCCTGCTGCTGCCCCAGACGTGCTGCGGAGCTGAGGATGCCTCCCTCCACCTTCCTCCTGCCCGAGGCAAGCAGCAGCCTTGGCTACCAGGGCTTGGGTCTTAATTCACGGCTGTTTGGAAAGTGCTTGAGATTCTTGGATGCAAGTGGCACTACAAGTGAATGCATAATTTCCTTGGCTTTGGTCCAGCTATGACTGTATTCCCTGAATTAATTTTGCTAGCAGCTCAATGATGAGACAAACCTTAAATCTCCAAACAAAATGGGGATAAAAAGCTAAATTTCTAAGTAGGGAATTTTGCAGGATTCTGTAAGGGGAAAAACATGGATTTCCAGACTAGTTGTGTGGTGAAGTGAATCATCTAAAGCCTGGAGTGAATGTGCTGTGGGTACTGAGGGAAACCTTTCCCTAAGGCATTAGCAGAAGCCCAATCCCCTTGTGAAGGCAGCTAGAATTTAAACCAACATAGCCATTTACTGCCTTTGAAAGCACCCTTGAAAGTGAATATTGCACACTGAGCCAGGAGCGCGTTTCTTGCTGGTGCTTTCAGGTGGTGACATTTCCCTGCCGCAGACGCCGTTCTCCTTTATCAGGGGCCCATGTTACCTCATGCAGCATCTTCCACGCGTCTGCTGTCACGTTGCAGCTACATCTGGCTTTAGGAAGAAGTGCACATCCTTGGTGACTTCTGTTTCTAACGTTTTGCTGAGTATCAGTTAGCAGGTGTCATTTCCATTGCACTAGATTCTGATTAGTTACTAAACCTTAGCGTTTTGATTTCCGTCTCAGCAACTTCCCAGTAAATAGGACAGTGTGACCTTCTTTAAGTGGCATCTCAAACTGCTGCTCTAGAGTGTTATCTTAAAACTAAAAACCAAAATGAGCAACTAAACACTAATTTGTATTCCTTGTTTTATCATTTATGGAGAATAATGCCAGACAATTATTTTTCCTCGCTCTTTCACTAGTTATGGACTTGGCAAGCTGAGCTGTGTTTTGGTGTGTTCCGCACTTCTGAGACAGTGCTGCTTATTTTAATTTTGGGGTAGGGGGTTGTATCTGTGGTGGGTTTACAACTTGCTGTGTATATGTGTGCTTTAAGATGACCTTGCCAGCCACACAGGACCCCTGTGCAAGGTGTACAGAGATTGGGTGCTGGCTAATTGTCTTTGAGCCTGGGTTGGAATAGGAAACAGCTGTATGTACTTTATCATTGTGATTCAAATTTCAATGTCTCTGTGTCCCTAAAGTGCCAGTGCATCATCTCCCTTCATAGGGAAGGGTAACTTTAAGCAGTGAGTGATTTGGAGTGGAATCAGCATGTTGCACACTGAGGCAGTCAAATCACTAATTCAATGAGAGCTGGGGGAAGTAATCTAGAGCAATCAGCAGGGCATTTCATCCCAATTCCTAATTTTCTTTTTTTGTTGGGCTTTAGTTTTTGAGAAACTAGAGAGCTAATGATTTCCATGAGCTCTTTTGCAGTACCGAAGGTGTGTGTGTTGACGTGAGCAAGTTGTATTGCAAACTCCATTCACGTAGGATGCAAATATCCATGACGTAATTGTTTGAGTCAGAAGTGAGGCATTTTGAAAAGGGGGTGTGAGGCATTTAGAAAAATTTCTGTTGCTGAAGTTGACAAATTTTGTCACGATAAACAGTGCTTTTAAGGTATCTTATAATCTAAATCTATTTACCTCGCATAAAAAATTAATTGGGATAAAGATGATGCAAAACATTCTAAAAAGAGTTTAGTTTTTACCCATCAGCAGTTAATAAAAGGCACTGGGGAAAAGTTTATCTAGCTGTAGTGAGGTGATGTCATAGTGACTTGACATATTATTGCTTAAACTGTTTTTCTGTGTGGTGTGTGTAGGGGAGGGGGAGATGGATACATTGTCACCACAAGTTCAGCTTTCAGTCCTCAAAGATGCCGGGGATAGCAGTAGTAATTCCCCTCTCTGATCTCACTTCCTATGTTAATCATTATGACATGACATACCCGCTTTTAAACTGTGCTTAGATTGTATGTTATAGTCCTGATTCAGGGCAGACACTTAACACTTGGAAGTGTTCAACCTCTGTTATGTGTTGAGATCCCATTGATCTCGGCTTGCTTATTGAATGCATGGTAGGCTTTAGAAGTGCATTTCTCCATATGAATGCTGCTGCGAATCCGAGACTGCCAGGCCCAGGGGGGGTGTGATATGCTGCTTTCTGAGATCAGCAACAAAACAAAATAAAAAACCATCTCTGTTTCAGTTGAACAGTTAAAGGTTTTCCTTTAGGATGCTGATTTGTTCATGTGCTGTTGATGTATCGTTCCTGAATTAATCTGAAGCAAACTCATTTTCATAACCAGTTCCAGCATCTCTGAAATTAATCAAACACATAGCCTGGAGAGTATTCATCCTAATCTAATCTAAAATTACTGTTTGCATTGTGCGTGCCTAATTATTCATCTTAAGTCATCTCTGGAAAGAACATGCTGTCTTGTTTGTGTTTTTGTTCAATATTTATACTGTTTAACACTTAAAAGTAGTTTCAAAGACCTTATTATTTTTTTTGTCCTCCTTTACAGAAGGACATGTCGCTAAAGCCTCAGGAGCGAAAGGAGAAATGGGAGAGACATCCAGGAAAGAAACCTAGAGAATCTGAAAACTGTGTGTCTGCTGAGCCGAGTGAAAATGGCCATAACAATGATGCTGGGAGCTCAGAGAGAGAGGCAGAAAGAGGCAAAGAACGGATGAAGAAGAAACTCCCCTTGAAGATACCCAAACCGGTAGGGAAATTATTTCTCATCTGAAGTGACCATATCATGGCATCGTCCACTGTGAAATGTTGTTTTGCTGGTAGGCTGGGGTTGTTAATGTACCTGGCTTCTCAGGTAACTTGTGCTGGTGAAAACAATGTCTCTTGTAAGACTTCTGGCCAAGAGCACAGATTCTGTGTTGTGGGAAAGTTTTTTAAGCTAAGATGGAAGACCAGGTGTACTGGGTGAGTTAGAAAGGAAGGAGCAGACCTCCCTCGTATTCTGCAACATTGAGACAGCGTGGTAATTCATACCACAGATTTGTGTTTTTTGCCGTCTTAGACACAGAGAAATCATCAATTGGATCATAGCCTTCTCTGGGGAAGATGTGCTTGTTAATGTGCACCTGGAAGTTGCAAACATTAATATGTCCATCATATGAATCAAGTTCATGTGCCCCCAAAACAGTATGTTGAGAAATAGAGGATATTCAAGTAATTTAGAAGTGGCAAGTCAGTGTGGAGGAAGTTGTGCTGTGGGGAGTCTTTTCTCTGTGCCCTTCTGAATTGTGGTAGAACATTAATGGATTAAGAGTTGTCATGCTGGAGGGGATGATTGCGAAGACTCCCATCTGAACCACAGTGTGTTCAGAGCCGGGGAGGTGACAAATAAGAGGCATTATGGCTGGCAGGCTATTTATCACTTAGCTGCTGCTCAGCAGGGAGATGTGTTGGTGACTCAGTGCGCATTCATTGGTTTGAAACCCACATGGCACAGCAGCCTGTATCGATGAACAAGCACGTTCCCAGTTGTCTGTTAGCATGGTGCCAAATGGCAGCCAGTGGAAGACCCATGTACTTGACCCTTCAGCATTTGTTCTGAGCTCAGAAGTACGGTATGATGAAAAACTATATTTTATTCTCTTTGATGCAGAGAACAAGAGCTGTTTAACCCAAGCACATGTTCTGTTCTGTGAAACTGGTTCGTCATGTGTACCAGACAAGGAAAGATTGAATTGTCCAGTTATTGGAAGTGGTTTTTTCTGACTTTCGCTATTTTAGGGTTTGAAAGGGTCATTAAGGTTACCATATGTAACCCCCTGCGAAACTTCCACCACACACATTTTTTTGTGACTGTGTTGTAACATATTCCTTCAAAAGGTCTCATCACCTTTTATGTTAGAAATCCTAATGGTCTGCTTGTGGCCCCACTCTTCTGGTGGCTAATTGTTCCCATTAGCAAGTTAGCAGACTTCTGTTTTCTTCCTTTTGATTTAAAAAAAAAAAAAATAGTTGGAATAATTCAAAACAAATAACTTATGTAAAGATGTTAATACTCTTCTGCTTGCAAACGTTTAAATAGCAAATCATGTAACCATGCACTCCTAGTAAAATATTTCATAGGTTTGTTTTCTTTTAACTCCACAAAGTGATAACAAATATTTTGGTTTTAAACTAGTCAGTGTATATGCAATTAAAATATATTAAGTTTCTTGTTTGTTTTTGGTAGTTGAGTGATAGGGTTTCAGTTCCCCCTCTGGTTACAGATGCAATGAGTTTGTGCACAAATATTCACTCTCTGCAAATTAAAATGACTTTTTATTAAGGGTGAATAGATATCCTTTTTAGTTTCACTGAAAGTTTGAGCAGCTAGGATCCTTGTCTTGACATCCAAACCCACAAAATGCTAAGCATGTATTTCACCAGAAGTCCCTGGCTTTGATTTAAAAGGTTTAGAAGTAATAGTGCTGTATGGTATTCCTGCCTGCTGCTTACACCAGAATTGTGGCATTGTGCTTCATCAGCTCCTCTGTCTTTGTAAAGCTGCTGTTGTGTCAGTTTTTTTTATTTATGTGAAAAGACCCCAAACACCAATCCAGCGACCCTTGCAAAGCATACATAAAGCTGGCTCACTTTCTGCTATAGTCCCCGGAGTAACCTTACAAATGCTCCTGTTGATGCAACTGAGTGGTGCAGTTCGAGTAGGGAAACAAGGAGCACAACAGGAGGTCATTAGGTCTCGGTTGCCACCAAAATCTCTCTGACACAGAAGCCTGCTTCAGTAAATATTGCCTTTCTGTGGGTTAGAGGGTTGTTCCTCCAGGTCTAAAATTACGCTGCAGGGAGTTCAGTGCCTTTCAGGTATTTGCAGCATTGTGGGGGTGTGGGGCGGGGCAGTGGGGAGCTCCTCTCTCCTGGAGCTGGAGTGAGCTGGTTCCTCACCCGCTTCAGTTGTTGGAAAGAGTTGTTAATAGTGACATCTTCTACATGAAATTTATAACCAAGTTGCAGATAGTTGTGGCCACTAGGGATTTTGTGACATTTCCTTAGAAACCTTTGGGGTAACTCCAGTTTCTGTAATTATATGCTGCTGCTTTAGTTTACCAAACATTTAGATTATTTGTATTTCTGCTCTGAAAAATTAGGACATTGCTGTCTGTTCCTTCTGGCCAGTATTTGGCTGTCATCAGTGATTAAATAGGATATTTACTGCCACATTCATAGAAACATGAATTAATCTTTCATTGTTTAATCTCTTTTTTTCTTGAAAGTGTAAGTAACAAAATCCAAAAAGACTGAGAAGCTTGCACAAAGACTATAAAATAAAACCTGTGATGAGTGACTCATTACTACATTGTGCCTCTTTAAACAAGTCACACTTAGAATTAATCTTTTATTGAAAAGGGAGATTTTTAAAATACCTTTTATTATCCTAGCTGATGTAGTTGTGAAAACCAGACAAATTTTCAGGTCTGTAAGGTTGATGAAAGTAGCAGCAAAATCTAAGCTAGATAAACTAGGCTATTCTTAGTTCAAACTAATTATGCAAATGATATAGACAAGTTCAATAATTTTTCCTTTCTTTAATAACCACAAAGTTCACACCTAGAATTCTGGCATTTCCTGCCAAGCTGTCTAGACAAATTGGCTGTAATACTAAGTTTCCTGGAATTTGGGGGGTGATTTTTGCATCTCAGGGTTATTAAACATAGATTTATACCTAATTTGGAAAGCTTACTGTAATTAATGCTAATTATATTGAGATGTTGCTTAGAAATTACTGTTCAATTTGAAGCTTTCCTTATACTCTCATCCCTTCTCTTCACAATGCTACTGAATTGTCATCTTTTCTATGCAGCTTCCTCTAATAAATCAAATTGGGCATTATAATTACGGCATTCTGCTAATCCTTGTAGAGAGGTGCAAAGTGGTAAGCTGATTTGAGTGCCAGGTTGTCTGCTTTGTTTAGAAAATTAGATTAATACTTCACTCTTTTTGACAAAGCATCCAGATTCCTATTTGCTCCTGACTATTTGGTTCTTTTGTACCTCAGGGTATGGAGAGAGGGTTGCAAGGGCCAATCTGTCCTTTCCAGCTTATTACTCTGTGTATAAAAGTCATTCAAACACATTTATCTCCTGCTGTAACCAAGCAGAGGAAAAATAGGGCATTTCAGATAGTCTTAGGTCCTTTGGCCAAAGATTTGTCAGGATTTGGGGCTGTTCTCATCACGTGCACAGAGAAAGGTGCTGACTTGAAACTGCTGCTCTACAGTGGGAATCAACAAAACCTTCACAGTCATCAGGGAACATCAAGGAATGAGAAAGTGAAGCCATGACATATTTTAGTGTAGCCAAAGTGGCCTGCAGTAAAGCTCGCACCTTTGAAAGTGTGTATTTGCCTCCAGCACAGGAGCATTTGTTGGAAATTGAGTCATTGCCTTTTTAAAAAGCCATGTCCATGACTAACCCAGTGGTTTGTGGAAGGGAATCCCCAGCCCAGCTGCAGACAGTGCGGGTGAGGAAGAGGAGCTCATCAACTCATTAAAGGATTCCTCTATGGTTGGGTGTATAGTTCACTTTGATGAAGTGAGAGGTAGACAGAAGATGAAACCTCTTAGTTCCAGTTACGCTTCCTTGTGTTGTCCTAAGTCATTCTTCTAGTTTTCAGAGAGTCACCCTTTGAACTTTGGAGTCTGTCTTCCATTAGCCTTAGTTGAGCTGTTTTTCTCTTTTCTGTGTTCATTTCTGGAGTTGCATATTCCTCTGAATGTCTGAGCTGCCTGGGGTCACTCGGTGTAGAACAGTGGGTTTTTTTTTCTGAGCTTCAGGACACATTGCCATTTTGTACGTAGACTAAAAATGTGCTGACCTCCTTCTGAAAAGAGTTGGGGCTAATAGGAAAGAGTTGCTGATATTTCAGGTTAGCTTGACCTCAAGCTCTGTGGTTAGGCAGCTCAGGAGCGTCACGGTGTATTGAATATGTTTAGATGTTAAATGCGGCTGTAATAACACTCTGTTCTGCAAATAGTCATTTGTCACAAAGATGAGTGTCTTACACCTCCT
Organism: Tyto alba; assembly: GCF_018691265.1. NCBI lineage: Eukaryota > Metazoa > Chordata > Aves > Strigiformes > Tytonidae > Tyto > Tyto alba. The sequence goes on from NW_024881320.1 coordinate 8,441,359, forward strand.
CCTTCCTTTTCTCACCCACTGTTTAAATCACCCAAGATGAGGAAGAGTCTCAAAGAAGCTGAGGAGAACAGGGTGGTGTAGCACGTATTTAGTGCTCATAAATAGCGTGCTGGGTTTGGAGCATGGGAGGAAAGGGCAAGAAAGCTAACGCTGTCATGTTGCTCTGGAGGTGTGACATCTCTGACTTCAGCAGAGCTCCCTGGAGAGAGGGAAAGCAAAGTTAACTCCTGTGTCTCATTCACCCTCTAGCCTTTGTCACACGGCTGAGCATTATTGATGATTAATGTGTATTGTTGCTGTGGCTCTTGCCAGACTGGAACTGCCAAGTTACATTAACATTTTTGATTACCTATTCATGTGATTTTTCTGTGATGCTTATCAACTCATTATCCAACATTCATTGATGAATATAACACCCTCGCCCCCCCACCCCAGAGAACAGTGCTCTAGGTTACTGCTGATCTGAGCTAAAGGTGATACACTAAGTAATTTTCTATCCAGGATGCACATTGTTTTGACTGATGTCTAGGTAAAAATTGATAGTTTGTTTTCAAACCAGTTACCTACCCTTGGCCCCATTTTGTGTGTGGTGGTGGTGCTGAAAGGCTATGAGGTTTTTCCCAAGGTAAAGAGAAACAGTCTAGAAACTCATCTGGCTAAAGAAATACTTTGTGTGGAAAATTTCCTTTGGCATCATACTGCTTGGGCTGATGGTTGGGCAATAGGAGCACGTAGCTGTTTGATCTTCGTTTGTATTATTCCAGATAATGATAAATGGTAAATTGAAAACTTGGCTGTGCTTTTGAAGCCACTGGTGGGCTGGAGGCAGAGCATTTGCTTAGTGAGGCAGAGTTTGGAGGCTGAGGCATACCTTTCTTAGCTGAGGTTCAGCAGCCACATCGGAGAGTGAGTCCAAAAAATAACCTCTGGAGTCTTTGTCTATAGGCCAGAGGACAGGTATGGATATGCCTGCCCTTCCATGTCTTAATGAGGTAGTGTTTGGAAGCTGAGTTGTGTGAGGGTCTAAATATAATAGTGACTAATTCTGTTACCTTCAGTATCTCAGACTATTAAAAGCAAATGAATTCTAGGCAGCCGACTTACCAAAAAAAAAAAACAAAAAAAAACCGTTGTCTTTAATGTGGGTTTTGGGGGTTGGTTTGGTTTGGTGTGTGCTGCTTTGGTGTTTGCATTTCACTGCTTTTGAACACTGAAATTATACAAACCAGTTTCATTTTGTTTCTAATTCACGTTACCCTTTTTGTTAGCAGATATTGTTATTTAAATGTTCTTTGAAACTAAACAACAAAGCAAAAGGGAAAAAAAAAGTCCATTTTCTTTTAATCAGGAAAACGTTGCTTCACGTGTTGCTTAAAACCAGGATCCTTTTCTACCTTTGTAAGTACAAGAACCTGGACATGAAAGCTCTGTACCAATTAGTTTTAAGCATGCATTTATGATTGCTAGGAGAGTTGGGTGGTTAACACAGCGCGTTATCTGTGTGAAGTCTCTCTGCCATGGACTCCAGCCAGGCTGTGGCAAACCGGGGGATGTGGGTTCAGGTGGTGCTTCGGCTCCCTTCAGCCCGAGCCGAGGATGGAGGACGGCGGCGGAGGCCCGCTGGCGGCGGAGGCCCGCTGGCGGCGGAGGCCCGCTGGCGGTGGAGGCCCGCTGGCGGTGGAGGCCCGCTGGCGGTGGAGGCCCGCTGGCGGTGGAGGCCCGCTGGCGGTGGAGGCCCGCTGGCGGTGGAGGCCCGCTGGCGGTGCTCGGGTTCAGCGAGGCCTTCTCAAGCACGTGCTGGCTTCTGAACATGTGCACGGTCTCCCTGGCTTCAGAGCTCATAATGAGGTTGTAGTGCCGGGGCCTGGCCCCGGGGGGATTTCGGAGGAGGTCCTTATTTCCGGCTGAGTAGGGCCGCACGGCACAGCCACAGATGGCCTTGCCTTGCTCTCTCACACTAATCTGCGAGTGCAGAGACTTCACAGCTGCCTGGGAAACCACTGGGGAGTAACGGTGCAAAGTACTGAAATGGGCAATACAGTATTTAGTCATTAGGCTTGCTAATCCAAGGCCTAAAATCAGCCTCATTTCAATCAATAGCAATCTGTTTGCACTGTCAGGAACTAATTTAAAAATCTGCTTTAAGTCCTGGTTAGGCACTTGGTATTCTGTTTTCTGCATCAAAGTGGAGGGGAAGCAGTGGGCACAGCACAGCAGTGGCAGGAGGAGGAAAAATCCTTTGTAAATAAATACTGGATGTTTATTTCCCAAATGAAACCCTGCTATTTCAAACAAGTGCTGTTGGTTTTGCTAAATTTATCCAAGAATTCAGTGACATTGTTGGAAGTGGCTATAGACCCCACTCTGTGGCAGAGTGGGGAGCTTCGCAATGTGTTTTTCTTCAGTGTTTCTTTAAAGTGCTATATGAACCTTAGACAATTAAGGTTTGTGTTTTAGATGTGGCACAGATAACTTCATCACGGGATTGCAGCCACCTTTTGAGAGCTACATCACAGCTTCCATAACTGATCTCTGTAGCATACTGTACTCCAGGGGAAGTAGTGCAAAACAGTGCCATAAAACCACTACGTAACTACAGCAGGAGAAGGTCTTTGTTTAAGCTGGAAAAATGAAAAATGTATTTCAAAACTCTCTGCAGTTCTGGTAGGGAAATGTAAGTTGAGGAGACCATATTTATTAGAACCGGGAGAGAGAGCGGGGGGAATCCAGATGTTTTTAGACCAACCCTGGAACAGAAGCCTATGCTGGATTTTACCACACTGCAAATACTATTTATTTTGTGAACAGAGCAATGTAAAGCGTGTTTTGACTGCTGAAAGTGTTTGTAGAACATGGCTTTGTGTTTTTCACTGATGTAGCGAAATACTTACTCACTTGTCTCGACAGGTGGGTTCCCCTTTTGTAGCTGACTCTCACTTGCCAGTATTGCTTCTCCATGTGCTCCACTTGTCCCTGCTCTTGTAGGACTCGCCTGATTCTCAGACCTCTGAGCACAGCTCCTTGGGGTGCTGCAGCCCAGAAGTTCCCCAGGAGCTGGGGATGCCGGCTTCATGCTGGGTCAGGCAGGGCTTGCTCCCCTGGCCCAGCACCCAGCCGAGGGGGCTCTGCTCTGCGTTCATTCTGCTCCCTGCTTTGTATTTAAGGATCTCAGCACTGTTCGATGGTATCCACTCTGCTGTGTTCAGAATGGGACCCTGAGGCTTTGCTTGCAGCATTGGATTCTACCTCCTTTGGCCCTACTTTTCTTCTTATCCAAATTTCCCATTGTCCCCATTCACCTCTCCCACTTAACAGCCTTTGGGCAACAGCAATGTGTTCAGGCCTCCAGATGGCTGCTGGCATTTCTAACACGTGTTAGAGCAGGTCTAGAGAGCGTGGTGGTTAAAGCACTGGATGCTACCAGTGCTTTCTTTGTGTTGGAACTTTTTAAGCAATCTCTAGTGGAGCTGAACCACAGTGTCTTCAGGGGCCTTAGTCTCCATCTCGGTTCCCTATCTGAGAAGATGCGATAGCTGCAGACCCAATGAAGTGTGGCCAAACAGACCTCTGTAACTCAAGATGCCCACAGACATTTTGTAAATGGAGCAATGTGGAGGAAGCCACTCAGAGCAGCTCTCATCTCGAAAGACTTGTCCCTAGGAAGCAGGGAAGACTTCACCTGATACTCCTGGTGTTTTCAAAGTTTAAAAAGGTCAGGAAATTGAAGTGATAGGAAGATAGTTAAGTCACACTGCTACAGTATAAGGAAGTTATGTTTAAGTATGTGAAGAATCAAACCAGTTAGAAGTTCCATGTTTTAAAACTGCTGCAAGTTTTCTATAACTTCTCTCTGTGCACTGAGATGACTGGTAAGGACCTTAGGTCACATTTGCTTAAATGTAGCCTTAGACAAGAGAAGAAAAAAGAAACAAAGCGATCCTCTCTTCTGGCTGATGTTTGGTAAGTAGCTGTGAATGAATCTCATTACAATGGCTTCTTTTGAAAGGGAGAAGTAAAAAGGAAATTTCATTGCTAACAACTTACGTGGCATCAGATGCTATAAAGAAGGTTGTTGGTGGTCATTGGTTACATTGTTATAAAAGAAGAGCTAAATGGTTTGTAATTTAGAGAAGGGGATTTAATTACATGAAGTAATTTACAGGAAGCTATAACCACTTGTATCTTTCTCTGTTGAATTTAATTGGTTGACACAATGCACAAAGTCTTCTTTCTTTTGCTTCTTCCCTCCTCTCATTTTTTTTTTTTGTTTTGTTTTGTTTTATTTGTATATTTGCTTTCGGAGTAGAGAAGGCACCAAGATAGAGCACTTCTGTTGTATCTTGTGATTTTAACAAATTGAAGAATGGAGAAAGACAGTACTGTTTGAATGGTGCTCTGTCTCCTGCTAGTCCTGGTAGTGTGTGATGTTTGAAGAGATTCAGAGCCTTGGATGGAGGGGTTTTTTGTACATCTCTTCATGACTGTGAGATAGGGCATCTGGGTGTTCCGTGGGCCGTGTAGAGCCCCGTTTCCTGGCTGTAATGCAGATACCATACAAGAGGCTAGGACCTCGAAGCAGCTGAAGCAGCCATGGCCTTTTTGCATGTTGTTTTTTCTGGTTTGGACAAGAAGTGTCCAAATGGTTATTCCATCTTTATTTAAGTACTATCTGCCTAATGTTATAGCTAGCTTTGCACAAGGGTTTGGGATCTGTTGCCTAATAGTAGCCCCTGTTCTTGGGCTTGCATCAAATATCTGTAGTAAAATACAAAGCTTCTGAATGGCAGCAGGTAGAGTATGGTTCCATATTATCATCTCTGTAATTTTTGGAATGATCACAGGTATTTTTTTTGTGTGTGTGAAACAAGATTAGTAGATGTAGATGGACAATATTCTTCCTCTAGCATATTTATCACTGTAATAACTAAACCATCTGTGCAGCTCCAGTCTAAATCTGAGCTGATTTAAAACAAACATAAAAATGACATCCCAATGTCACTTGTGGTTGAGACAAATTAAATATCTTTTTCATGAGATACTGTTACTTTCAACACGCAGAACTTGTCCTTGCTCACTGCTGGCCATGGATCTCCATTTCTGCAAGAGACTGCTGGGATCCATGCACCAGGAGCTGTAGCAGAATTGCTCTGGCAGTTGCCAGTCTTTGCCTGAAGTCATTTAATGGCACTGGTCCAGCTCAGTTGGCTTTCCTTGTGGAAGCTTATCAAAGATGATGCTGTTTTCCACCTCTCAGTTGCTCTCACCTCACAAACTGCAGCCTCAGGCAGTGTTACCCACATCCCTCGACCTCTCTTCAGTGTGGATTCTTAAGGGAGCTAATTTTCATACTTCTGCCTGATGGATGGTTTACACGAGCTGTTGAGAATATACGCAGCTTGAGTAAGCACGTCTTTGGTTTGAAGACAGCTCAGGTAAAATAAGCACTTATTTTTTCCCTTTAGTCCTTGAAGCAAGGTTACTAGTGGCTCTTCAGGTGAATGCAGTTGCACTATTTATTTGGTAAAGTCAGTCCATGAAACCTGTGCTATTTTCTCTAATGTTTTGTCTAAAAGAAACTGAAGAATTAAAGCCAGCAGGGATTTGTGATAGATTTAAAGCTCTTCCAAGCTTACTGGTTGAGGGAGTCCTAACATATAGTCAGGTATTTATGTATCTTTTAACTCAAGAGTTGAAATATGCCCTGTCTGTATGCAGGTGTTTCTAGCTGTTAGCACTGTAAATTGATTCTAAAATTTTTCTGAGGCTGAGCCTTGAAATTATTAAAAAAAAAAAAATCCTATCAGGGAGGGTATTTTCAATGTTAAGTTTAAAAATTATATATATAAAGTCTTATTATGTGCAAAAGGATTTTTTTTTCCCCTTTTTTTTTTTTTTTTCTGGTAGCTTCCTCTCAATTTTTTTCTTTGCACTTGGATTTGTTGAGATTACAAAGCAATGTGTTACTTGGGTAGCTGCTGGATTCTGAAAGCTCGTGTCTAAAGTCAATTATGTAAATATGTGCAGGTTTTTTAATTTAAAATCAAATCTTTTGTCTTCACCCTTCCTTCCACATTTCACTTTCTTCTGGTTAAAGGCTTTGATTTTGGCACTAGGGAAGGGAGCACAGGCTCGATTCTTCCTTCAGCTGCAGATCCAATGCAAGTTAAAGCTGAAGACTAGTAATAGGTTTCATTTTGCACTATCTAATGTTTCCTCTTACAGCCCTGCTTGACTCATTGACACTGAATAGTAAAAACAAGGGAAAAACCTTCTCCAGGCGAAACCTTATCCACTGGAATAGTATTGCTAAAAGAATCCAAGGACGAGGTAATGGATCAAGTAGTGGACGCTGTCCAGGGCAGCTAGAATAACAGTGCAGTGATGAATAGCCCTCTGATTCTGTAATGTTGTAGTCTCCTGGAAGGTGGTGCTGGATCTCATAAAGTTGTCTTCCTGTTGGTTCTCAAAACTTTCAAGTGACCATAGGGCAATACTTTGTAATTTCACATGACATCTATTGGCTTTAGTGTCAGCCATAGGTATCCTTTTGGAGTTTGTGTCTTAGGCCTTTAGGATGGAAGATGAAGATACTTCAGTTGGTCACATAGGTCTGACATGGAATACATCTGCAGTTTTAACATGAAAAAAGATAGATGTGCTTTTTAGATATTTTTCAGCTCATGTGGAGCAATTTCAGCATATAAAGGTGTAAACAGGGATGGCACGAAGGAGGAGAGTCATATTACAAGTGTTGCTTGAATTGAGGTTTTCGAACTCACTCCTCATTTGTACATACACTCGTTTTCTTCCAGGTGCACGCAGCCAAAACCAATAATATAAAAATAATAATGTTATTTGCTTACCACATAGGAAATAATTCCTACAGAGAGCAGTCTAGCTCGACAAAACCTGAACCCCATTCTGAAGAGCTGAATTCAGTGTTTTTCTAGCACGTGTCCATGCTCCCCTGTAAGAAGGGCTGGCAGTACAGCCCTGAGCGTTACTGGGGAATGTGGTGGCATAATGGCTGCATGCCATTTTAGATTGCTTCCCCATTTTCTTCTCTTGCTTTCCTTGCGACTGGCTCATTTTGTTCATAAAGCAGCTTGTAATTGAGTGTTTGACAAAGAAGTGTTTACAAGCAGTGCTTCTTGTGCGTAACTGCCTAGCTGAGGGGAATAACAATTTGGGTCTGAATTTCAGCCCTCCTTTGTCACTGTCGTATCATCATCAGTGGCAGTGCTGTCTCTGCTTAAAGAGAAAGATGGATTAAAATTGTTTTAGGATATGGCACTGGAGTGGGAACCTATGCACTTTGAAGAAGCTGTTGGCTGTTCCTTGTGGCCCATGCTTGTTTTTTGTTCATGTCTTGGTTTTGGACCACACGACAGTGTGTGCTAATTATCATGTGTGGTGACTTCTGGGTGTTTAGAGGTGGAGTCTGCTAACTTAGGGGGAATTTTATTCCAGTTGTGAAATGTAAAGGTTGGAGTTTTGCCAGGTTTTAAGCCTTCTTTAGCCATCGTGTGGGGTGAGATCCTATAGACTGTTGCTGTCCTAATCTGGGAATGTGGTTGGAGTTCAGTCTTCATGTATTGAAACCTGCAGTGCAGACGGGACCTGTGTTATCACAATAAAAGTCTCATTTAGCTATCTCTCAGAAAGAAACGGTCTCTAGGATCAAGCTTTTTAGTTCAGGCAGCATGTGGGTGTTTCAATTGTCCATGCCAAAACCCTTCTGCAAATTATGCCAACCGGGCAGGGTGTGGAGGGAACAGAAGCAATGAAGTTATGCATGAGTAAGGAACAGCTCAGGCTTTATTTAGACCCATTATAGGTCATTTGCAAAGGGTACTCTCTTTTTTGGGGGGGGTGAGGGGGGGAAGGGAGAGGTGGTGTCTTTTCAAGGGGCTTCTCTGTTCATTCCATGTTTGCAAGAATTACCATGTTTAATCAGAAGTGATGGGAATCGACACGTAGCGAATAAGCAGACAATCCCAAGAATCATCAACTAATAGCTGGAGGCACCCAGAGTTCTCTCTGACTCCAAGTTGTGGGGCTGAATAGGGCAGTTCCCACTAACGTCAGTGCCAGTCTGTGACTAAAGCCCGCACATAGAGGTGAAAATAAATCACAACATATGAAGAAAAGTCATGTAATCAGGCGTGAGTAAGAGTGGTACTCAGCCATTTTGGCCAATGAGATTAACTCCTTCTCTGCTGCTTGAGTGCAAGCAGGAAGTGATTTCTGTAGCAAGCCTACTAATATCAAGTCTGATTTTCTGGTATAGTTGTTACTTAATGGTCAATACTGATCTGTTGAGCAGAAATAAGATAAGCAGTCACAGCTTTACGGACAAACTATGAGTAGGTTAATGCAATGACTATGCTCCTGGGCGCATCTCTGAATTAGTGTTATTGCTTGTCAGAGAGCTTTGACCGTAGCAACATACTGAATTGTTAAATTCTTATATACAGACAACCACATGATACTCACATCCAGAGTACCTTTTATTTGTCCTCATGCAAAATAGTTTTGCAGGTGTTTTGCTAAGACATCTTCCCAATACCCTTAGCCTTGTTCTGAATCATCCTCCAGCATTGAGTAGCTTGGTAAATAAGCAGTATGTTTTTATATGCCTGTACAAATGCTGTTCTCTTACAGTCCTTTGGAGCTAGATATTCCCTCCCTGTTTACCTGACTTGTCAAGAGCAGAGGGAGAAGAAAAATGTCTTTGTGACAGCCTTTTTTTTTTTTTTTTTTTTTCCCCTTTTTTTCTTACAGTGAAGCAGAGGAATAAAGGGGTTAATTTTTTTCCCCAGACAGTCTACCCACAGCAGCAGCACCAGGCACCTCTAGTAAATTGATCAAGGGACATGTTTGACCTTAGGGCTGCTTGTTAGAGAACATTGTTATAGACACGTTGTAATAGCAGATGTAATAAAGTCTACATTGTCCCAAGGAAAAAAATAAAGCATGTTTTGTGGGCTTTTTTTGTTTTGTTTTTGTTTTTCGCTTGTGTGTATGTTTGTTATTTAGTAGGAACTGAATTGTGTGGCAACCTTGGGTCACCCAAAATAGGCATAAGCCTAAGGCAAAGCCAAAGGCAGACAAGTTACAGAATAAGTTGTATGGGAATTTGAGAAATACCTGGTTGTTATTGTTTGTTTAAACTGAGAGCACAGGGAAGAATTAGGTTTACAAAAAATAATTTAAATTACAAAATGAAAGTGTGAGTTGTGTCAAGGAATTCACAGTGATGTGGACCCTGGAGGCTTGCACTTCAGTAGCTCTGCTAAAGAGAAGCATTCACGTGTTAACTGGAAGAGGAGCATTCATGCATACTAGGCTTTTGGCCCTGAAGAGTTTGGAACAGCAGCTGTTGGATGTTCCTCAGAACCATGCTGCTGCTGAGGGCTGGATTAGGAGGGTTTCGGAAGTGTGAGCTCTTAGGCTTGTGAATTCTTTTGGTAAGAGCCAGCTTTGTTTAAAATAGAGAGTAAGATCTCTACTCCTCAGATCTTCTAAGCACAGATAAAAAAAAATGCTCTTACAGGAAATTACCACCACAAGGATTCAAGTAGTTGAGGACCTCAATCCCAGTGACTTGTTGATATGATGCGCTCCTCACTCACTTAAGCGTTTACATAAATCTCACTTATCAGTTCACTCTTTTTTCATTTTTTTTTTTATTCTGATGCCTCTTATTAGAATAAATGTGTTTCTTCTATTTTGATAGATCCAGGCAAATAAAATGTGCAAGCTTTTGTAAGATGTATGTTGTGCTCCATTAATGGGACTCAAAAATAGGATTTGTGATCATTTCAGAGGCTTCCTTCTGTGGCATCATGTGCTTATTTTCCTCATGGTTATTATTTATTTATTTTGGCAGAATGTCTTTAACTTACATTGGTAATGTCAGGATTTTCTACTGCTTCAGCTGCATTCATTTTCAGAATGTAGAAAACAGACTTTTTTGCAGTATTCATCACCATGTGACTTACATTGATCGCGTATATCTGCCATTCAAAGACCTGTTGGGATGAACTGTAATTGCTTAAGGTGTATCTGCTTAAAATAGCTTAATCCGAAAGACTTTTTTAGTTATTTTATACAGCAAAGGTTGTTAATACAACTACACAAATGAGAGTCCTTGGTTAATTCCTAGTTAAGTATTGACATACTTGTTGACTTGAAGCTTTTTCTGACAGAATTAGCATTTAATCAGTAAAAGCCAATCTTTTCCTTCTACCTGTTAAAAAAAATAGCTGTTTCCGATGCTGAACTACGTATGTTAAAATAAAAATTAAACAAGTGATATGATCTTTTTCATTATCAGATACGGGCTTTTACCTGGTAGTCCCTCCATAAGGAATTAAGTTCCATGTGATATTTTTATTTCTGAACTGAGAATCTTGATCTCCAGCATGATGATAGTTAGTTTCTGAGTTGATTTTTTTTTTTTTTTTTCCTTCTCTTTCCGGACACTGCAGATAGGTAATTTGAAAACACTTTTCCTCCTCCTCCTCAAAAAATAACACTGGGAGAGGAGGAGAGGCTGCTGTATTCTTGCCAGAAATACTAATTGGTGGAGTTGTTGAGGTTAAATGATTTATGCTATTAGGCTCTGCCACTGGATTTTTGGGCAACAGGGTAAATAGCCATCCTTTGTCTGGTTGCTTATCTGTAACATGCACATAATAATTTTTACTTCCTTTTTCAAATGCTTGCAATATATAGAAGAAAAGTAGTGAGGGACATGGTGATTATTTTATTACCATACAGGAAAATACAAGTCTGGTTTTTCAACCTAAAGAAGGAAGGGAGGAGGTCATTTCTGTAGGAGTCTTGGTCTTGCTAGCAAGATTTAAGGGACTGGTCTTAAATTGTGGAACATCATACAGAGAATTAACGAGATTAGGAAACAGCACTGCCATATCAGCTCAGAGCTGACCCAAAGCACAGGGAACCAATTCAGATGGAGGACATCAGGGAAGTCACTCCATCCAAGCTAGTATTTCTGCATCATGCCATGTGAATGTGCCATGAGGTGCCCAGGATGGATGCCAGCTTCAGCTTCCAAGACCTTGCTTAGGGGTGCTGAACACTGTTCAATAATTTAATCCACCAAGAACCTTGCAGAAAGCTCCAGCAATTGCTGAGGATGATCTAATGCTGGTATTAATCATCATGTCATGATTGAGAACTAGGTGTGAATACTGAGGGTGTTTCCACAGTACAAACCCAGGGAAGGATCTTGATAGCAAACTTGCTGGGCTGGTTTTCTAGCCTAAGCATTTTCTTTTTTCTTAATTATAAACCCTCCAAAGGTCTTCTAGGGTGAAGAGCTGGTTAGAAATACTGAGTGTATAATTTTGTGGTTTTCTGTCTTTAGTAACTGGCTACTCAGGAAGCTTTAGGAAGGAATAGATCCACTTATGTAGGGCTCAGGTATCTGTTACTCTGAAATAGCCCCACTTGATTATGCAGCTTAGAGTATGAGACGTACATAAAGCTGATTGCAATGGGCTAAAAAGGGCTGTCAAAGCCCTGGCTTGCCAAAAAAAAACATTTTCTGCAATTTGGTATGAATTCATCCATTTTATTCTTCCCAGCAGTGGGATTTGTTTGCGTGCTGCCCTTAGCTCAGACCCAGACCTTCACCTCCAGTGTGGTCTTCTGATCCTCCCTGGAGTGACTGCCTAGGAGACCTTTGCTTTTCCCTCACCGACTGCAGGTGGAAAGAGGCCAAAGGAGTTGTTAGGGTCCAGCTACGGGTGAGGGTGGTAGGTCTGTGCTTCAGGGGGTTTGGCATGCAAAAGATTTGCCCTAACGGAAGATGGGAGGGGAATAGCATCTGCCAGTGAGTTGTGTTGGCACCACCAGTGTTGGTGGGTTACATTCAGTTTTCTGAAACTAACTGGAGAATATTCCAAATTCCTAAAATTCTGCCTGCCCAGCAAAATCAGGGGGGAGTGTGGCATTACTAGCCATGTGAACGATTGCTTAATTTAGCAACAAGTTATGAATATTCAGTGGCATAAGCTTCAGCAGAGAGGAGGAACAGGAATGCAAGCCCACAGGGATCCAAGCTTGTTAACCTCTGCTGCCTTGGGCTCTACTACCCTGTCTGTGTGCTACCTGGAAGGAAATTGTTGCAGGTGCATTCATCCATGCCACAACTGAACCTTCATTTTGCTTTATAGATGTTGCCTTGGAGCTGCTCATGTGGAAGTGGGACAGTTGGGCTTTGTGTGAATGCGAATGCATGTGCATGTCTGTCGAGTTTACTCTCTCAGCTTAACCATAATTCATTACATAAAGCTTGTTTGTCACACATGACTTTAAATATCCATAGGGCAGTCTCATGTAATCATTCCAGTGTCCATATCAACTACAGCAATGTAGGGGCTGCAGTTTACTGAAGACCTAAGCACAGAGGGTGAATGTGGTGTATGATGGGAATCTTGCTTCTAACCCAGTGCTGTAGCTGCCTTGATTGAAGCACCAGGAGGTCAAGTGACTTGTCAAAGGTTGCACAGTGAGGGACCAACTCTGCTGACATCTGATACCAGGAGCCTTCTGTTTCCCAGTCTGCTGCTGATTTACACTTTCATCCTCCAGTACATATAACTGCTGCTTGAATTAAGCTGTGACACATCTTCATATCAGTGTAAAATCATTTCAGGTTAGACCTTGCAAAGGGAATGTCGTTCCTTCCATGAACACTGTGTAGGTTTAGTCCGCTCCCACCTGGTTCGTATGCTAGTTCAGCACCACTGACTAATAAATTACAATTATTGAGGTATCAATTCATCATGTCTCAGTGATGGTGTTGCCTGTTCCACTGCATTGACCGAAGCCCTTTGCTAGCTGGCTAATGTACTGCGGTTTTACTCTTTCTTGTCCTGTAATGATGGGATCCCTTGTACCAATTTGAATCCTATTAGATTGCAATTAATTTCTCCCTACTCCAAACTGAGGCTGAGTCAAGTGCTGTTCAGTGTTGGGCTTACCACACAGATATATCAAAAGGGTGAAGTGTTTAGAAAGAACCCAGCCTGAGCAATTTTTTAATCTGTGCCTCCTGTTCCCCATCTCCTCTGATTGCAGTAATTAGCAAACCAAATTCATGGCTTTGGGAACATCAGTGTGAGCAAGTGAGGAGAAGAATATAACTGGATGTTTCAAGAACAAGTATCAGAAAGGGGAACAGTTACAGAAAGTTCGTCTTGTTGTGGAGGGGTGTCTGCCTTTAGATAGAAAACTTTTTTATTTGCTCTGCAGTGGGACATTCTACTGTAAGACTTGGCGAGCTGGCTTTGTTTCAGTGAGTTATTTAATGCATAGATACTCCTGCTACAGGATCCATAGAGGAGCCTCTTCAAGCTTTGCTTCATTGTTCTGGGTACGAAAGTGCCTGGGCAAGGTTAGTGCTATGTCAGGCTGGTTCCTTCACCAGCAGCACGGCTGTAGGCGCAGCCTGATGGGCACATTGTTAGACCTGGTGCATTGCGATCTCCTCTCCCGCAGGGAATGCGCAGGGCCTTGGGAGTTAGTGGGAAATCTGTAAATGTTCTTCCTAAGTTCTGACTCTGTAAACATCCTGAGAACTCCAACACAAAGTGCAGTCACCTATAGTCAAAGGTAAAATTGTTCCACTGAGGAAAATTGAAAAAAACAGCTTGGGGAAAGAGCCCATATCTGCCCTTCTTGCTTGTCAATGCAGTGCTTGAGCTATGCTTTCAAAGCTAGAGAAATATTTAAATGTCAGTGTGCAGCCATAAAACGATAGTTTTGTTTTATGATTTAAGCTTAGATTTCAGAGAAGGAGGAACTTGACTGTACCATCACAATGCGGTTTCTACTGGATAAATTGATCCTTGGAGGCAAACTAGATTAATACTAGGAGGAGACAGATTTAGAATTTGCCCTTCTCTGTGGTTTATATAAACTGAGGAATATTTCTGGGTTCTTTGTTGCTCTAGCAATTTTCTCTCTGTTGGATGATGACCCTTTCAATAAGTGGTCATCCACATTGAATTTTTCTGACTCAGAGCTTAAAAACCAGGGGGTTTTATTGACTATAGAATTCCCATACTGTAGCTTGACCTCGCTGTTGGCTTTCTTTGGAGACTATACAGAGATTTCAGCTAATGCCAAAAGAAGCCATTCACCTTTTAAGCTTGCTTTTCCCTGGCTCATAATCTACATCTGAGTGAAATATAAAGTATTGCTTATCTCTTATCTGCAAAGCTTCAGTAAGCTCTGGGCTACATGTGCGCTCCCAGGCAGCTGTGACACGGCTCTGCCAGGCACCTGGGAACTGCCACACCACTTCCCGCAGAGAGGCAGTTTTTGGGGTGGGCAGTTTTTAGGACAAAGTGGGCATATTGCTTCACTTTTTCTTTACTTACTTTATTTTTACTTCTAGCCTATTACTGCCCATAAGGATCTATTTCTTGCAGTAGCTACTAGGAGCCATTTAAGGGGATTTGCTTGTTGTTACACATTTGGATACATCACATGTATGATTAAGAAACTAAATAATCAGTTACAGTCTTTCTGCTCGTGCAGATTTCTAAAGTAGCTGAAACTGTTTCAGAGTGAAGGTGATACTAGCTGTCCATACATGTCAGACGAACACATTCAGAAGTTATATTTTGTATTAGCGCGAAGCTAATCAGTGTTTGTAGGGTGTTTGGCAGTGTGTTTTTTTAGCTTACTCTTACCTACTGCTTCCTGTGAACTATACTTGAGTCTTAAAATGTGTTCAAGCCACTAAAACCAGTACACACTGCGTTCTCGAGAGCCAAGCTGGGACATGCTTTCAGACTGTTTTGAAAAAGCACGCTCCGTGAGGAGAGAAGCCCATGTTAGTAATGCTTGCCTAATGTTTTGTATTTGCATGTAAGCTTTGAAAAGTTACTGTCTTTCATTAACTTATGCTTGCTGTCACTTATTACATTATGAGCCTCCTCAGTGCAGTAAAACCTTCAGAAAAGAGAATGGATAGAAACTCAGTGTAAATCCAAACAAGGGGGTGGGGGTGGGGTTGGAAATCATGTTATATATTATTATTTACAATTTGCATTTGAAATCTCACATTATTTTTGTTCCAGTTTTTTTTGTTGGGCTTTCACTGAGAATTTACAGTTCTCTGGAGGTAGTATCACAGAAAAGTTACTTGAGGTTGTGTATAAAGAAGAAGGAGTGAAGAGGGGGGAGAAAATTTTGACTGGTGGAAAAAATTAAGAAGGCTTCTACTTAACTATAATCCTAGCATTTAGTTTGCCAAGTTGAAGTGGTTTTATCTTTAATTTTGAGGCAGCCATTCTGAACGCCCTGTGCTTTCTCTTCAATCAATTAAAGTAATTTTGTTCTACTGCATAGATTTACTGTGTCTTACTACTGTAGGTAAGTGGCTAAAATAATACCTCTAAACAAGACCTTGAAATGACTGAAAGTTGATGTTTGTGTGCAGTTGTGGTTTTGGGGTCTTTCCACTGGAAAGAAAGTTTTCACCCCAATTTATACTAAGTAAAAATCCCCTTTAGGTGCTAACACAGTCATACAAGGAAGAAGGGTGGTTTCTTCGTTACACTGCTTGAGTGGGGTACAAAAGGCACATGGGTCATCTATAGATCCACATATGACCTTTGGCAGGTTAAGGTACTTTGCTCCTTACTATTTCATGTCTAAAAATAGGTGTAATATCATCCTATTATACACAGAAGTTGCAAGTTGAAATTTTGTGACCGTTAGGTACTCTGGTATTGATGAGGGGCTTGGATAGAGTATCATGGGAACCATTCTAAACCATTCAGCAGGAATCTGACTTTCGAAGATTCTCATCAGAACAGACCTAATATAAAGCTATTAAGTCTACATCTCAGATTAAAAAAATGCAGATGTTCTTGATGGTGGGTCAAGGGTACAAGTAGCAGTGTCTGGACCCTGTCAAAATGTTATAAAATCAAGATTAAAACAAGCTTAAACACAAATGTTTTGAGAGCATCTTGCTAGATATGTTTGTGTGGCGATTTCACACTAGGCTTCTGCTTTGAATTACTCAGTGCTGGAACAGTGCTGGTTAGCAAAGGAGAGGTTGTAACTTTACAACTGCATGCATGGGCTGAATGCAGCCTGCAAGGAGCATAGGGATTTTTGTCTGTACCCGAAAGATATCTCTAGATGTTGGATCCCCTGATTTACTCCTTAAAATAAAATCCCAAACTAAAACATGCAGGGGGATTAGGTCTGTCTGCCTACCATGCCCTGAACTGTGCCCTCTTCAGTGAGCGGTACTTCTTGGGAAGGGACGTGCAGTGCGGCACAGATAAGCACATTGAGACGAAGCTCCAAGGAAGCAGTGCATGGCCAGGTCTCCGTTTCAGTTCTGGGCTTTGAATGACTTATTTCCCCACTTTGGCTCTGTATCTGCCGCCTTCTCCTGAGAATTGTTTTGCCTTACAAGCTGCCCCAGTGACTTTAGTGAGTGAGTCCAAGTCTGTGGGTCAGCTTGCAGTCAGAGGAGTTATTTATACAGTTTACATTACTGGAGGATCTGTCCTGTGTTCCCCTCTTTGCAGCTCTGCCTTCCCATGTCTTGCCAGGGATGTGATACACAGAAAGTTTCATAACGTGCACTTGATGGTTTCTGCCTGTATCTGTCCAGTTGGACGGGGTGCAGGGGTTGTGTGCATTGATTGCTGACCCTTTGAAATGTTGGGCTCTTCCAATCGCTTGAAATTTTTTATAAATATTAAATCTCTGCATAAATGATCTTGTACAGCTTCTACAAAGCATAAAAGAGGAGAGGTTAAATTGAAAATGAGGTATATTGGACTTCAGAGCACAAAGATAAATACATATTTAAGTTGAAGTTTAAATGAATAGTTCCTGTGGATATGTACTAGTGGGTTCAGAGGGTAATTTTTTTTTAGTCTTTGGCTAAGTGATGCATGAAGAAAATAAGTGATAGCCAAACTTGTTTTGTCTTCAGGTTTTTTTACTAATGCATCTTCAAGGAATGCAGCCATCTCCTTTTGTTCCTCTGCAACTTGACGTGTTCGATTTGGTTTCTTACAGAAGTAATAGACTTTGCATAGATCTGTTTGTGCTCTTCTAAGGAACTGTATTTGGAAAACACATTTTCCAGAAAGGAAAATTTTTAAGAATACTGCTGGGTACTTTTATAGTAACGCACTCTTTGTGAGTATCTTCAAAATGCAGAGGTATTTTCAGGTCAGAGATGGCTTGGAAAAGTGAAAAAGACGATTACGTCATTTAAGAATCAATTGATTATGATTGCTGCATTATTCTAATGTCAATCACAACCGTTTGCCAGTCAGCACAATTGTGTAGCTATAACAAAAAAGAGAATTAGGCCAATGGCTTTTGAGAATTCCACTGTCTTTGTTTTGTAAGCAGTCATAAGCTGTCTTAAAAAGATAACCAATGGATCACGTAGGTTTTGATATAGAGATAAGGAGCAGAAAATCCTGTATGATGCTTGTTCAGTTACCAAACCTGATGTTCAGAATCATAGTATTGCCCTGAAAATAGATGATACTTCAACATAACATTTTAAAGTCTTTATACTTGCCCTTTAGGTCAGTAACTTTCAACTCCTGCAGTGATGAGGGCTGCTGAAAGTGCTTTGTTAAAGGAAAAAAATTTAGATTTTCAGATCACATGACTCCAGGGGGTTGAATTTGATAAAAATCTACTGAATATCAGAAGACTGCCAACTCTCTTGAGTTAATGAATGTGTTCTCCCATCACAATGGTTGTGCTTCATTTTGCATTATAATGTTGTCTAACAGCAAGTGGCACTTCTGATTCTTTTGTAATTTCCAAGCGAAATGCTGTTTGCAAAATAAACATGCTGAGAGTTTCCTAATGCTCATGTCATCAGCAAAAGTGAACTGCATAGCTAGGTCAGTTCTTTGGTGGAATAGAGATGGGTAGGTTCTCTTAATAGATGCTGCACAGACGTGAGCCCCAAATTGTTTTCTTCCTTCCTTAAGCTTGAGCAGACTGCAGCTGTGCTATGTCAATTTATTGCTGTGCAGTGGAGAATGAAGCAAAACCTCTTCCTACTTTGCTGCTTTTCAACACAGTTGACAGTAAGATAAAGCAGAATTGCTGTGCTGCTGTTGCTAGAGCACTTCCCCAGTGGAATGGCCTGAGGACTGCTTCCACACGACATGGTTTGAGCACCAGCTCAGGACAGATCTCATAAATGGAATTGAACCTTTCTCCTTTATCAACCCTCCTTAGGGTGGACTAATATATTATTAGAATAATAATCTAATTAATAATATAATACAAATACATTATATATTATAAAATATAATAGATGGGGGGCAGTGATGCAGTGACCTGACATTTCTTCTCCACATCTTTTTAATGCTAAGCCAATTCAGGCCAGAAATTCATGTAGCTGTAGCAGTGAAGCTGGTATAGCAATGGACCAACTTAATTGGGATGTGATCACAGCTCTCTTCAGCCAAGATTGAGTTTATTCTTCAAAGAAGCCTTCAGGATTTAAGGGGAAGTGTCATTAATGAGCATGCTTGCTCTTACCTCTTAGCACATGCTGTGAAGTTTATCTGCCTTGTGTTTATGAAATACTTCCCTGCATTAGATGAAAAGCTTGGAGCTTGAATGCAGCACACAATTGTTGGCTACAATCAACTAGCTACAAAATTTACCTTTTGTTATTGATTTCTTAGTTTTCTGCAGAGAAGTTCAGAATTACTATTGCAGCGTTAAAGGTGGGAAAACTTGAAGCAGGCTCATGATGAGTGCTGGATTAGTTGTGGGTATCCAGCAAGCAAACAGGAGAATTAGAAACAGAGTCCAGGTCCCCTATTTTCTGTTACTCTGAGGGACTGCATTTCCTCACAGTTATTAAGCCTGCATTAACAAATGGAGATAACTTTCAAGAGGGAAACCACAGGAGAGCAGTCAGCCATATAGTGGTATTTGAGTTTGTTCCTACACATGGGCGATAACTGCTGGTAGTTAGATAGCACTGTAGGAAAGCTGCGGGTAAACGTTGATTCATGTTTTTAAGGGTATCCACTGTGTGAGCGGGGGAGGTACTGAAGTTGTCTCTGTGCATGTGTGTAGGAGGGATATTAAAAATCCAACTTGTCAGGGTGTAAATTCATGCCAGAATGAAGGAAGGAGAGCACTCAAAGTGGAGGCTCACTTTATGGTTAAATTCCCATGGTGCATCGGTAAGACAATGAAGATGATGCAAACCTAATACTGAGGTTGTGTGATGCAGAAGAACTAGAAAGGAAACCGCAAAACCCTGCTTTCGGTGCAGATGAGAGCAGTGGTGGCAGTGAAGATTCATGTCTTTTGACAAAGCTTCAGTCGTAGACAGTGTAGAGGGAGTCTTGTCCACAGGTCAGGATGCTGGCCTGGCAGGCTGTTGGTAAAATTGATCTAAAACACAGTAGTGAGCTGTCTTAAAAATGTGCATGTAATCTGCTGAACTTCCTTGGAATAGAAGTTGTAGAAAGAAAAGGGAACTAGGATAAAAAACTAGTTAGCAGCTGTCAGCAAACCCTGACAGAGTGGTGCTTATATTTTAGGCTTCTGTTGTTCTTGTAGAGCACATGCCCGTGCACATCACCAGCATATCCCGCTTGGAAAGAGCAAATGGCCCAGGCACTCCTGTATGCAGTGTCTGCCGTTGGCATGTAACTGCTCCATGATATCTTTTGGTGACTTAACTAAATATTTATGGTACGAACCACAAGCCATTCAAGCCAGTCAGACCCAGTCTGGAAGAGCTGAAAATATGACAGCATGAATAAGTACCATTTGAGAGTATCAAAGAGCTATAATAATGTGGATAGCATTACATTAGAAAACCAAGGTGGGAGGATTACATGAAAGCAAAACACACAGACAGGCCCCAAGGGGAGACCATCCACCACAAAGGATAATTTCCTACGGGATTCAGACCCAAGAGCACATTCCTCTGAGGCTGCTTTAAAGCATCCAGGCAAGACATCTAAAGAGAGAGAAAAAATTATAATGCTTTTTTTGAGCAACTGTGTGTAGCTGGAACAGATGCAGCCATGCCTGGTCTACAGCTCTATCCTTTCGTCTGGATCCTACATGTTTTCCTCCCTGTGATCTCCTTCTCAACCTAAGGAGGATGGGGGTTTTTGTTTTCGTTTTTGGTTTTTTGTTGTTGTCTTTTTGTTTGTTTGTTTGTTTGTTTCCTCCCCCCCCCCTTCAGGGGGAGAAGAGGGGAAACATCTTTCATCTGTGTTTTGGTTTTGCTTTTGCTATGTAGGCAGCATTGCAGTCAGATCCAGGGTGTTTCCTGGGAATTGCTTTGACTTTGCAGGACAGCGTGGTAGTGTTACTGTGGCTTTTGCAGCAAAACTGGAAGGCTCTTCAAAGTGTGTTCAGCATTTAATCCTGGTGGCTGACAGGCCTGAATTCAATAACTAGTATTTTTTATCTTCCCTCTCCAAGTTAGCAGTCTTGAATAGATGCTGTTTATAGCCCTTTCCCCCAGACATCCTTTGGAGTAACCGAATCCCACACGAGCTTGTATATGTGCCTGTACATGTAGCATCTGTATACATTAACACAAAGGATAATATACAGTCTTGAACGTGGCAGGTTTAGACTCTTTGCAGAGCTGTTATGCTGCTTTGCCCTTTAGTGTTTGTGTGAAGGGCCAGGAGGAGAATGCTAGCTGTATTTTTCTTCTTTTTTCCTTCCAGTCCATGATTAAAACACAGCAAGACCATGAAGTTCAGAGGTGCTGCTGTTACAGACACTGCCCTGGCAGGAGTGGAAGGAGGGTTGGAGGGGGTGTGTGGCACAGGTTTCTCACGTGTCAGCAGAAGACAGCGGGATCTATGTGTGGGTTTCTGCACAGAGAAAAGCTATAGTGCAGTTTGTCATTTCAGCTTCAGGCCTCTGGGAACAGAGAGACTACTTATGGGGAATGTGCTGGTGAAGGAGCAACAGCATTTAAAAAAAAAGTTCAGTCCCTCTGTGTGACAGTAAAATATTCAGAGAAATATGGGCTCTTTATGCAGTAGGCATCCTGAAACAAGGCATTGGCACCTCTCTAATACAGAAACTGAAGCAAGATGTTTGGAAAAGACAGATAGACAGCTGGTTTGTGCCCAACTTGTGGTTGTACGTAATCCATCACTGCCAGGCCTGAAAACAAGCAGGAGCTCACAGGCACTGACTTCCTGGCACCGTGTCTATTCAGCAAAAGCTCAGTGGTGGCATGAAGCTTTTCAGGGCTGTAGAGAGATGCAAACAATCCCTTCATTCTCCCTTCACTGGGGAAGCCGCTGGTAGGTGGAAGCAGCTGAAGTCTTTGGTCTGCTGCAATCCTGCAAGAGCTGGGAGTTGGATGTATTTTTCCTTGTGATAAACCAGCACCAGCATGCGCAGCTGGTGGGATAAGCAATGTTTTAAGGGAAAAAGTGAATGAAGCAGGAAGATTGGGCTTGGGGCAGGAGGTCATGTTAAAAAGTTTGCTCAAAACTCTTTCAGCATTCTTGGACAAAATTTGTTTGCTAGCTTTTCTGATTATCATTTCAGAAGCCTGTAATGTGATAAAATTTTTTTCTGGCCATAGTGCCAATATTGATAGTTCCTACTCGGCCCTCAGTGGTGATGACAGAGCAGTTTATGGGACTGCACAGTTGAGAGCAATGTCTGCATTAAAATATCTATCTCTTTGTCACGAGCCTTGGGACCAGTTTACTACTTGTTACTTCATTTATCTGATTCGCAGAATTCAGGTATGGCCACCAAGATTTCTCATAGCTCATGCAAAGGCCCTAGCTTAGATATTCATAGTCGTGTGTTGTGTGCTTGTGTGTGAACTGAAATTGGTGGCTGTGAGGATTTTCTGGGTGGTTTTTGTTTTTGTAAGGACCGTAATACAGCCCGTAGTACCGTGTGCTGCAGAGCATGCTGAAGGCAGTGGAAAGGTGCCTGTGGGATATGGAGGATTTGGAATCTGGCCAAACATCACTTTATTGCAGTTTTCATGTATTTTTCTTAAAATAATTGCTACTGAATATATGTTCAGGCCTGCTAGTGATTAACAGCCAACAGGGAAATACCCTCTTTTCCCAATATTGTTAATGATTTACCAGCTGGCACTGATGTAGAGAGGCATTTTCGTGTTGGGCTTTACACAGAATAGGATTGGTGTGTGGTGCTAACTTCAACTATCTCATATCGACAGTTACCACTTTTGTAAAGTAATAGCAAAGACATTAAAAATCATGTAATTAAATATCCTATTACAAGCCCTAAAGGCAAAGTATGGAACCATATAAAGGGCCTAATTCCATATTTTTTCTCTTCTGAGTCCAAACTTCAACTTCTAACTCTCTACTTGTGTTGCCTCATACAGTTTCTGTTGCTGAGTTACATAGGCTGAATAATGTGCCCCTTCCCTGCAGCAGATGAATACAATACTTGGGGAATTATTGTGTGAACTGGCTTAGCTCTGTTGACTTCAGTATAAATACTGATGTATTTGGGGTTCACTCAGTTGTTTCAAAAGCAACAGTCTCTGGGATTTGGGGTTTGGTTTTCCCATAACCCTCCTCCCCAACATACTGTTACACAAATATTGCACAATCCCGGTGATCTTCAATTACTTTCTTGCATTTTATTTAAGCATGTTTATGACAGTTTCTCCTGGTTTGGAAGGATGGTTGGTATACGTGTGTTCCAGTAAAACTTGACACAAACAAAGGAGCAATTCTGTAAGAAGTCCTACTCAGAAAAACACGGTAAAAAAATACAAAGTTGATGATACAGTGTCTTTTTGTTTGGCAGTAATTGTTCTACTCTTTGTATTACCTTACACAACATGACCACACCACCCACTGCTCTGACTTTTGAAAAAAACAAAATGTTCATCTATGAGCCAAGAGGAACCAGAGTGATTCTAAACTATATAACTTCCAGAGGAATTTACTTGTTCAGTTGGGCTACTTACTGCTGAATGAGCTTCTCTTTGTAGCGTGACATTGATCAACCTCTACGATATTTCTATTGCCCACAGGTGTCCTCAAGGCTGTTAGTAGAAGCCAAAATGCCAGATATGGGTGCTGGTGGGTTCAAGTGCATGCTGGTGGACTCTGCTGAGTTGTTAGTCTCCAGGACGGTGCCCTGGTAGGCACAGACATAGGATTTCATAGCAGGAAACCCAGGAACAGGACTCCTGGCATGCTTACTGCCCTAAAATAGGCTGTCTGTCCTCCAGTCAGCTACATGGTGCTGCCATCCTAAAACCCACATCCCAGCTGTATGCAAACGAAGCAGAATTATGGCAAAACTGCAGTGCGTGATCTTCCCAGTGTTTTAACATAGGACAGATGTGTGCATTAGTTAAGTCATCCTTTTTTTTATTATTGCTTTTTATTTTAGCAGTTAAAACCAACTCAGTTTCCCAGGGCTTTTGCTGGAAAATTCTCCACACACACTGTCTCGTCACATATCCTCCCTCATTCTCACTTTGCATCCACCGTGAAATGACAATTTCCCAAA
Source organism: Tyto alba (assembly GCF_018691265.1). NCBI lineage: Eukaryota > Metazoa > Chordata > Aves > Strigiformes > Tytonidae > Tyto > Tyto alba. The sequence continues at coordinate 8,464,936 of NW_024881320.1, forward strand.
GGGGAATTCACCTTAACAGTTGCTAAGTTGTTTATCTTACTGGGTCCCTAGCACTCTGCAATTTCCCCACAGACAACTGGAGGGTTTAATTTGTGATATGTCTCTGGTGGGCTGTGTCCTGCCTTTGTAGAGGACAGGGTATGTAATCTAATAGGTGGTTTGTTTGCTTTCCTCTCAAAGTGCTGTAGTCATGTTTCTGTTGGAATACATTTTCAGTTTTTGAGGATAATGAATGTTAACAAATCACTGGGAGTGAAAATAAAAATAGAGGAGGAAAGTAGGTGAGATACCACTGCAAGCTTGGCTTGTGCTTTGTGGATCTTTTTTTAATAGCAAAAAAAAAGTGACATCAGCTCTGCTGCAGGCATGAATTAAAGATGAGAACTTAATAAAACTTGTTGGAGGGGAGAGGGAGGAAAGAAAGTGGAGCTAAAGCAACGATGTCTTTATTTTTAAGCAGACAGCACCACCTCTGCTTCAGCTCTTTGAGATTGTGATGGAGAATAACAAAAAGCAGCATCCAAAGTGGTCTGTGAATCAAAAGTGCCCTCTGCTGGGAAAATCCTGCATGAAGGAGCGTTTCCAGTTGATACCCAAAAGCTTAATTACCCTCTTTTGCCGGGGAAGAGGCTGGATATAATCCAGGATCCTTTCAGCAGTTGCCTTTGCCATTACATGCCCAGTAGGGATTGCAGTCTGAACATGTCACTGGGTATTGGTGGAGTCTGTGATTTCATTAGGGTTTGACATCACGTGTGCGTGGTTGCTCAGTCACTGGTCTATTCATTATGAACAGAAAACATGAATTTGCATTTGCAATATTGCCACATGACAGATAAGAATCTGGGTGCGAATGCTGTGCAGATAACATCATTCTTGGCAAAAACCCCAAGTGATAAAAAGGGGATGGAGCTAGGAGGAAGCCTCCAGTGGCCCTGATTTAACTCTGGTTTGGTTTACGTGAGCAGCATTGATGAGACACTCAGTGTCAATGCCAAACTACATGTTCCTCCAGCAAGCCCTTGTTCTTCCAAGGCTCCAGACCTTGAGCAAAGGCACTACCTGAGTCTGAACCTGGAGGCGAGTTGGTTGCCACAGCAGGAATATTCATGTGATCTCTGCCAGTCAGTCCAGTGGTTCTTGCTTCTACATCTTCTTTCATCTCTTACATGGGACTGTACAGAGCAGGCTTCCAGGGTGGAGAATGAAGGGCTATGGGAATGTATTGGTGTGAGTGACCATAGAGCATGTCCGCAAGTAAGTGCTCAGACATTTCCTGTAGGTATCACGGGGTTCTCTGGGTGTCCAGCCTTCCTGCCAGCATGGCTTTTGGGAAGTTGGCCGCAACCTGGACATCCTTAAGATTTAGGAAGGATCCAGGCTCCGTCTGCATGTAGGTCCCACGGCACAAACCCGTTACTCTGTGAAATGAACTATTTGCATGCAGAAATATGGCTCTTACCAGTTAGATCCTTGCTGTAAGTTCAACTGCTGGCCTTCTCCAGTTAGATGTTGCTATTCTGATCCCTCAGTCCTGTGCCTGTGAGGAGTGCGTAGAACCACTGTCAAGAAAAATCAACAAAGAACAATAGAAATCCAACTAAATCAACTGGAGTGTATAAAGTTTCAGCCGTTTAGTACTCTGTTCTGAGCGTCTTTAGCAATATCAGTGACAAGGGCTGTTTCTTATCTGATTAAAATAATTTATCTTCACATCTGGAGCAAAAAGGAGTTGATCTATCTTGTTATTTGTCATAAAAAAAGACTGTTTTAGAAGATGAATAGTCACAGATATAAAAATAGCAGAAATCAGAGCAAGTAGATAAGCTAAACTTAAAAGTACAGTTAGCACTAGTATGCTATTCGTGCCCCTTGGGAAGAGAACCTGCTGTATGATGCATCATGTTGATGTTATGTAGCAGCAAGGAGTGATATTGATGAATTCTGCAGGAAGAGCTGGCCAGGAAAGGAGGGAAATAATCCTTGTGGCTATGAAACAAGCTTGAAATCCTTAGGGATTTGTAACGGAAGCCTTTTTCCTCAAAGGAGCTGTAGAGCTAGTGTCCCAGGTTTCACTGTGCTGGCAATGGTTGACTTTGGCAGTCAGGAGTTTTTCCTCTAATTGTCTGTGAGAAGCCTTTGATTGTTCTGCCTGCGCTCGTGGGTGGGAAGGCAGCTTTATTTAAGGAGGAATAAATATTTATTCTCCTAGAGCGCTTGCCACAGCTGCTGCTTTGCAAAAAGATGGTGGTTTCAGTTAGAAGCGAGTCATGCAAACTCTGCTTTTATGAATTTGCACCTGCTGAGCTGTGGTTTGGGTTTGAATGAATCTAAAATCTCAGAGGTAAAGTTCACCAAAGTGGTAAGTTTTGACTGTCTAAAACCAGTGAATTATTCATTTATTTCTCCCAACACCATGAAATTACCACCTAAATCTCCTGCCTGCACTCTGAGTAGATTTCTTAGTAAATTTGGCAGACTTTTCAGGTGCACAACAATCATTTGACCCGTTTTCAGATTTTATTTCAGATGAATTGCAGAGCTAGGTCTTGTTATCTGTAATATCCGTGAATTTGGACACAGGGGGTTTTGGTGCCTAATTCAAATTATTGAATTGACAGGGTGGTTTCTGTCTGTTTCTATTTACAGCTAGACATGGTAGCTTTGAACTATGTGAAATGGCTCTGTTTGGTGTAGAGAGCTGTTATCTCTGAAGCCGACTTACAGTTAAATGTCATAGTAACTGTTAGAGTCCATGGTGTGCTTGGGAAGATAGTGGATTTGAGTCAAATGAGGACTGTGCAGGTAGTATTTACGTTATGCATATGCTCTTATTGGCATTTGGTTTCTCAGTTACTGGATATTTGTTGCCTCTGATCACTGCCTGTATTGGCACTTACTGCTTTCAATGACTTTTGGATCCAGAAATTCATGAAGTGCAGTTGTAGGAATAGAGAAATGTACTGGAGACAAAACATGAGTTCAAATGCCATGAATGAATCATTTCTGTAATTGGTTTCCTTCAAAAGAGAGGAGTTTAAGTGTCTTTGTAATAGTTACTTTTTAATCCACTCCAACTTCTTCCTGCCTCTCCACGCATGCTTCCTAGAGGGTTTTTTAATTCTAATAGTGAACTTACAGATTCAAGTCACCCCTTACAGGTAGTGAATGTGAATCAGAAAAGCAAGATTAAAAAAAAAAAAACACCAAACCAAAAAACAAACAATCAAAAAAAAACCCTAACTGAATCATAATAGCATAATGCTTATTTCTAAGTAATATATGGTGCATTTGGACAGAAGAGTGACAATAATTTTTTCAGAGGGATTTGGTACTCAGTTCAGAGCCAGGATGTAGTAATCTTGTAACGGAAAGGCTTACACTGGGCTGCTGAAAAATGTACCTGCTGCTGAAAGCCTCTCCAGCATGTGTCCTGGGACCACATGTGCTCTTCCTCTTCCCTGTGGAAAGTTTCTGGATAGACCATGTTGGTGCATTCAAGACAGATGAGTCATGTCCGCCTCGAAAAGGGGAAAACACAGCAGCCCGAGGGGCTATCCCAGCCTCCTGTCCCAGTTCTTGTCCTCCCAGCAAAGAGCAGAGCTTCAGCAGCTTAGTGCCAGCAGTTGTAGGTTAATTGGGTGTGTGCTTGGGCAGGTGGCCTTGCATCAGGAGAGAGCAAAGCAGGGATAATGGAGAGGAATGGCTTTGTACAAACTGCATCAGAGGCTGCTGATGTTTCTATACTGTAACAGAATTTGGTTTTGTAATGCACACTGGAGTTTCCTGGAAAAGGTACGGGGAATGCTTTTAATTGCAACACAGGCATCAGAGTGGAGATCTGCACCCAGTGATGGGAACATGCACAACTCAGAGGTTTTTTTAGAAAAATGGGTTTGTTTCCTGTGGTCTTCTCGTCTGGAGAAGCAGCACGTTGCTTCCTTAACACCTTAGTGAAAGGGGATACATTTCAAGGGTTTGATCCATTCGTTCAGAGTACGTGTTTAGTTGACAAATCAAAGGAAACCCAGCTGAGAGAACTGCCTTGCAATCTCAGCATGGGTCTGACGTGTGAAGCAAGATCTGTAAAATGACTCTTCTTGTTAATTTGTCTCATTAGCAAGATGGGGGACTGTACGTGATGCAGAGTGTTCCCTTTCTGTTGTTCCCCATGTTGGCAATTTCTAAATATAAGAAACAAAATACCCTCTGCATAAACAGTCCCTGAAGGCAGTTCTTCCACTTGTATTTCTCATCTTTGCACCTCAATCCCATATTTCTGCATGGAAAAACAACTGCTTCTCTGCTTGTCTCTGTAGAACGTAACAGATCACAAAGCAACACCTTGTTGTTCTTTTGTCAGCATTTCTGCATGGGGTTCCCCCACAGAGTAAGTTTAATATTTTAAAAATCCTAAAAGCTAAAGCAGGATGTGGTGTCATCTCTGCCCCTCACCAGGGATGTGAGGACAGCCTGCACCCTTGGGGGGTGTGTGTTTGCTGAGGTCAAACTTGCTTGTCTCTTCTTTTCAGTGTTTTTATTCTTTCCAGCTTCTGGTTAAATGAGGCCATCCTGATAGAAAGGAATGCCATGTACCCTTGGTGTGTCTGGTTTGTTTGTTTTTTAAAAAAAACTATTGAACTTTTTTCATATTTCAGTAGTACTTTTAAAAGGAAAATAAAAATTCATATAGCGGTCTTTATTATTTTGATTATGATTCTTTTCAAAGAGTTTTTTCTAATAAGGGGTCCTGCTGTGTACATAATGTTTAATAGTGTTTGGTCATTAAAAATAAACTTCAAGAGGAAGTTACATTTTAGGAATTTCCTCTTATGGTGAAATAGCAGGTTTTTCTTGTGATAGAGCATTGCAAATACCAGTGCTTTCCCACTCCTCCTCGGGAGTTGTCACCCCAGGACATGTACGTTGGTCTGCAGCAAAACATGAAGATAAGTAGGCAGAGGGAAGGGAGACTGAATGTTGGGTTACTTTGACATTGAGACAATGAGATAGCATCCTGAAGTCTGTGATGAAGATCTTTTTGATTTGGACATTCAAAAATGAGCAGAAGTGTTGCAAAACACACCGTAGGTCACTGACTAAGCTGCACTTCTCTTATTTGCAGACACACAGCTCTGTCTCTGCACTCCTGACCCCGTCTCTCCCCAATGTCCTCCCACTGCCTTAAGTTCATCCCTGCTTCTCCAGTCCTAGCTCTGCTTCCTAGCTTCTCCTTTCTCAAACATACTGCCCTTTGAGAAATGAAGCATCTGATGAACATCAGAGGTGTGCCATCAACTAATCTGGGTGAAGCCCCATCATCCAAACAGTGTCAGTGGAATGAGAATTTGTGAGAGTGCCCTGGAGTTGTCACATGTGTAGAAATCCTAGTGGTTTGGAGTGATGATGATCATTTATCAAAAGACTCCTGGAAACTAAAATGAAGAAAGCAGCAAGTAAGTTTAAGCATCGTTGAGTATGAAACCAATTGAATTGGTTTCTTAGCATAACCTGAGCCACAAAGTGTTACTGGATTACAGTTTTATCTATTGATACCTACACTGGTGAGCATCCCCTGCTTATTGACTTTGCCTGGCTGTAGGGCCTTGTTTGCTGTTGAATGTGAAGTTCTGGCTGAGAACAAGTCCAGCTGGTGGCTTGGTCTCTTGCTGATTCAACTGGTATTTGCAAACGTTTGAGAATTAGCAGTGTTTGAGATTTGCAGAGTGTTTTTCTAGAGAGGGTAAAGCTGCTGTCTTGGATATCTAGCACATCGGTGAAATGCTTAAACACACCTTCTGGGGCAGGATTCTTGCTGTCAGGGCACAGTTAAAACAAGATGCTTAAACCCTTCTAAAGCTGCTGATTATTGAACAGAAACCTGAGCTCCAGAAAGCTATTAGTATGCTAAACTAGACTTGTTCTCTTGCTTAATTTTAATGCAAGTAACTTTATTTTAAATTGATGCTGGTAAGAATTGGGAAAAGCTTTCTGAGAGAGGTTTTTTCCTTGCTGTTAGAATAAACTTATTTCAGGCTCTGCCATGAGACTGTGTGGCAGCTCCTCTTCCTTGGAAGGTTGCCCCAGGTGACATGGTTCATGCACTCTTGTAAGTGCTGTTAATTTGTGAGGTTTCAGTGGTTAGACTGAGCTGCTAAGTGGGCTCTGAGCAGATAATGAGGTCAAGTAGGGGAGAGAGGCAAGAATCCTGCAGGTTCCCACTTGGCATTTGTACCCAGGTTGCACATTTTATGGAGATTTTGTCCTAAAAGCAAAGTTCCTGTAAAGTCATCATTTTGCTGAGGTGATTTGCAATACCTGTCCAAACCTGAAAACAAACCTAGTTGTTCGTGCTCACTGCAGTACTGCTGCTGAGATCACTGCTGTCATGCTGAAATGCAAATTTGCTAGTGTTTGTTTTGGATTATTTTGTGCTGCATTAAAATGAAGAAACTACTCAAGTTGCACCATTAGTGAGGTGACAGAGCATTGTGGAATAGCACTGCTTAGAATATTCTATAAAGGAAGGAATTAATGAAGCATAGGAGCATGCAAAACTAGATGTAGAAGGAACATTATTGTCATGTATTCAATAGTTGGAGCAGTTTGCAAAAAACTGTCTTCTATATTTTACCCTAGCCAGCTCCCTAACTTTGATTGTATAATAATCTTCGTCTTATGGTTATATCACAGAGGTCCCGGGTTACACAAGGAATTTGGTATCATTTCTGGGATTTGATATATCTATTACATTCACTCTGAAAGTTTCAAATACAGTCATTCAGCATGTGTAAGAAAGAAGGTAACTATGAGTATCTCATGAGAGGCCCTCTTTTTGCATCTTGATATGGGTGCATGACCCTACGCTCTTCAGAGTTGACAGGAGTGGAGCCTTCAGTGGATGTTAAGTCAAACCAAGAGTTTAAGAAAAGTCCCTCTCTTTCTGGCAGCACACCAGCACCCCTATTGATTGAAGCTTTCATGTAATGCTGAATTCTTGCAGAAGTTACTCTACTGTTTAACTTTCAGGAGGTAATTTCAGTGGGACTACTGATAGAGTATAAAGTTAAGTGTTGATGTAGGATCAAAATCATATTTTAATCTGTTCCTTGTTGGTCCACGTACAAATGGAGTATCCTGCGAAACGGAACTGCCAGCACTGTCTCTGGTGTACAGGCAGCTGCTCATTCATAGATGAATCAGAAGTTACTTGAAGAAACTAGGTCTTGAAAGAATCCATTTTTATTTCTGAAAGCATGATATGATTTTAAACAGCTGTCTTATTGACCCAAGTGAGTAAAACTTCTGTCTTTTTTAATAGACCGATGAGAACATGCCTATTCAGTAATACTGCAGATGGCAAATGTTTCTTTACTATGCAGTCTGTTGGGCGAAGGTGACCGTGGTAGTCATAAGATGTTTTCTGTAATAGCACACTATGGTTTCAAAATACTCTTTTACGCTCCCTTGACACTTATTTTTCCAGTTCTTAGGGTTTCATTAACATTGTAGTGATATCTTCAGTTGGATTTCATTTGCATACAGCACACTTGCTTAAAAAGGGGTATGTGGCTGAGTCTTTTGTTGCTCTTTGGCGGATGGGTCTTTTCTCTGGAGTTGCACAGAACAATGATACCCTCAGCTGCAGCTTAGTGAATAGCAGAGAAATTCAACATGGCACAGTTTCACTTTCCATTAACTTCTTTCAGAGGGAGGGATTTGCATTGTGGTAACCTCCTGTTCTGTAAAAGTGCAAATACACACGTAATAAATGGAGCATGTTGTGACTGTGGGTCTTGCCCAAGAAGTATGCTGGATGATGGTATAATTTGTTTTTTTAAAACATGAATGAGTTCATCCTGGGAGACAGGGCCATGGTAGTCGGAATGCCTGCGAGTGAGCTGAGTGGGGTACGGGGAGGCTGTGGAGGTCTTGAAAGTGAAAAGAAGCTGCTCAGGTTTAGTTAAAAATTAAAAACAATTAACTTTAAAAACAATTGACTGTTGGATCGACTGAAGGGAAGGATTCAGGGTGGTAGCAGGGCACTTTGCAGCACCCTGCAATGACAGGGGTGGTGAATGCCACCAACATGGCTATCTATAGTGAAGGATGCGCAGTGCAGCTCTGGGCAACTGCTTCACCTGTATGGAAAGAAAAGAGAGATGTTAGTATAATGAAGCAGAAAATGTTCTGAAAACACTGTGGGTATGGGAACACCACCTGAGTCTTAAGTTGAAAACAGTACTCTGCTTGTGGACAGACTGGTACTGCAGTTCAGTGGTAAGGAGAGATGCGGAAGAGGGAAAAACATTATTTTAGCTGTGGTGAACTCGAGACAGTTGCAGGGGACAAAGATTGAGGTATCCATCAGTTTGTAGTCTCTGTTGAAACATGAGCTGAATTTTGCTTGCTGGTGAAGTTACCCAGAAACTGAAGTGAAGGATAATAAAGGGGTTAGAGAACAGCTTTGAGATGTCAACTCTGTTAGGAGTGCATGATACTATGGGTTTACAGGGCACACAGGTCTGCAGAGCCACAGATCTGCTCTCTTGCTTACCTAGCCAAGGCACGAATGTGTCTCTTCTACTACAACTAGTGGTTCAAGTGCTCCACAGAGCTCTGCAAGGAATTCAGCTCTCCCCTCTTTACCTGCTCTAGGAGGAGCTTCAAGAGCAGATAATCACATGAACCACCACTTTTTCCTGTAAGCCTGTCCTTAGGTCTGGGTAGCTGGGCATATAAGAAAGCTTGTACTCTGTTTTGCTCAGGAACCCGCTTAAATAGAATTGGAAAGGTTGTTTTAAAAATAAAAAAATGAATATATATATATTAAAAATAATTCACCCACCCTTTACTGTCAGCGTTATTTATAGGTAGCATGTTAGAACACCCCTTAAGAGGTGGGAGCTGATGACTTTAAACAAATAGCAGCCCATTGCAGGGGTTTTTTTTTTGTTTGCACTGAACTACTGATGCCTAGAAATTAGAGGAGAAAGCTGAGCTATCACCAGCTGAAGCCATAGTACTTGTTAATACCAGATTTTGGATGTTAAAACATGTACTGCCAAGGTAGAAATGTGGTGACCTTGTTCTGTTTGACTCATTTGTTGTCTGTTGCCAAATGTTAGTCATAGGCTACTACAGCAGTAAACTCAGAAGAGAGTTCCTTCTTTCTGAAAGTATAACCACTTTCTCCAACCTTCATAAGTTTTAATTAAAAGGAGCATGTAATGATTTTGGGATTGAATCCAATTTCATATGCTGTTTAAATCGAGAAATAAAATTATTTCCATCAGGCTTTTAGTTCAAGGTTTGTAACTGCTGGATCATTTCCTTTTTCATCAGTTTCTGAGTTTTAAAATGGCTTATGAACTTTAGTGAAATCATTTAGAAATGGATTTCATGCAGAATAGTTAATAAATGAATAGTACAGCTATGTAGTGAAATGAGTCTTGTTTGCATCTCAAGCAGCACAAATTTAAATAAAACACAGAGCTTTGCATAACAGCATTTGTTTTTAATGTTAGCAGTGTTTCTCAAGCCACCTCCAATATCCTTCATTTTTCACAGGAATATCTTTGGCAGCAAGGAGGATTTTCAGGGATTGATTTGAGGTACATAATTGGAGCAGTAAGACTACACACACAAAGTGTCACTTAATGGATGAGGCTCATTTAATTGTAGGCTGCTCAGAAATAACCTAAGAAACACTTCACTGGTAGCTAATGCAGAGGTGTAATTAGACTTCTACATAAGTGTAATTAGGCTGATTGCATAGAAAGAAAGAGAGTTCATAAGGTTTTTTAAATGTGTGCAGAGTAATTTTGTCTCAACTGTCTTATCCCTAAGCTTCTGCTGTATTTGTGTTGGACTTAAATAAATAAGTACATTGCTCTTTAGTTAGCAGTTACCTGTAATCTTCTGTCTCTCCACAGTGGGCTTTTTCTGTTGTTTGTTTTTAAGTAGAGCTCAATCACAGCTGTGCCCAAGCCAGGGTGAGGCTGTGCCCTGCATTCAGCTGTGGGCCTTTACAAATAGGGTGGGTGTAGAGACACCTAGGAGAAAAAAAAAAATGTCCTAATGCTATTTGTGAGAGTTGGTGGCACCCTGCTTATTTCTAGCTTGTTTTTTCTATGGGAATTTGTCTGGTGCAATCATGGGTGTGTGATTTTTTTTTTTTTTCCTACTGTCCAGTAACTTTTAAGTTGGCTAACTTAAACCAGATGGGGAAAGTCTGAGAGACCTCTTAAAAATGAAAGGTAAATGTCTGAGGGATGGAGAGGGATCCGATATGTGCACCCTGTAAGAAACCCTATGTGTAGGAGAGAGCCTGCAGCACAGGTTCAGCTGCATGTTCAAGGGGGGAGAGACATCTGAACTGAGGCTTCAGCTTCCCAATGAAGAGCAGCTTCAGCTGGAGCTCATCCCACCAGGCAAAGTGACTCTGCAACAGACGATTAAGGAGCAGGACACTGCTCTGTGTGAGAGTAGGCCTCACTGGAGCCAGGGCTCGGCGCAAACACTAGGAAACCTGAATAGGGGTGAAGGAGGAGTTCCTGTTGGCTTCTCTTATCCTCACCTATGTTGCAAATACCAGCTCAGTTTACCATGCAGTTATTTCCTAACCCGAAACCAGCCACTGTAGGCACTGAAACTGAAGCTGAACATGGTTCAGGTCAGGCCTACATATGCAAACCAGGGGACTTCTTAAATTAGAATAAAGGTATGTGTGATGCCACCAAGCTCCCCGACACAGCCACCTCACTAAGGACAAATCATTTGCTTCAGTGCATCACCACTGGTCTTTGATGATTTTTCTTTTGCGGGGAATACAAGTAAAATGAGTGAAGAATTAATACTTCGAGATCTTATTCTGACACTTTTTCATAGTGCTATTTTTGCCTGCCTTTTACATTTACCGAGGAACATGCTGTCCAGCTAAATTGAGTTAGATGTCAATCCTTCCCTTATTAGTTATTTATCCAGTATACCTCATGGAAGCCTAAACTAATAAAATCACTAACTGGCTAATAGTATAGATTCAGGGAATATACATTTGTTCCTTTTCTTCTTCTACTAACACTTAAATATATTTTAAACTATATTTTATTATAATATCCTACAAATAGCAAATATAGGATGTAGAAAAAAAATCTATTTCCTTGCATTTTTTATTTCACATTGTTGACATAACCATAAGTACTGCTTGAGTGTGTGTATGTATCTACACGTATATATATGACTTTTAAAATATCTATTTAAATATTCTCAGAACTATCCATGTGTTTTCACCTTGTATGGTCCTGGTATAAAAGTGCATCCGTATAGGGAAGTAAATGTAAAATAAAAACCCAGTTACCCCTGAAATGCTGACACTTCATTATTTGCTGTCAGAAAATCACCTTTTGGCAAGCTGTAGAATGGGAGGGCAGTTATTTAAAAGATTAGCACTTGTATGGAAATCTCTGTATTTGCTTTGAAATGCTTCCTGCATTAATAATTTTCTTGCTGTTATCATCTCTGGATGGAGTTGTTCCCTGGGAGTGGATTGCTGTACATACTCCATACAGCACTGAGATAAGATAGCTTCTGGTTTTACCAGCCTATTTTTTGAGAAATGCTGTCTAGGATTTTTCTACATTTGTTTAAGTAGTGACAAAGAAAAGGAGAATGTTTGCGCTAATCAATAGTTGTTGCCAGTTGTGAGCATATAGAAAACCAGAGGAAATGTAGCTCTGAATTAGGAGCATAAAATACAGGACTATTTCAATCAGTATCTAACAAGGGAAATGATTTCTACTATAACAAGCAAATGTGCTGCACAGGTGAGAGACTGAGGGGGTGCTATGGATTTCTTTATAACAGTATGAATCAGAAAATGAAAAGCCTTACGACTGTATTGCATGTTCTCTGGCTTCAGCATAACTGATGAATGGAGATAAACTGGCAACATGGAGTGCTTATGAGCTGATGTTTTAATGCAAGAAACCCACATCTTAATCGAACGTGCTGGCTGTGTTCCCGGTCCTGCCCCCAGTGTCCCAAGGCCTGGCTGACCCAGACCACCTCTTTGGACTAAGGGGCAGAACTCTTCTTAATCATAGCTTTGGAGAGGATGAACTAGAGACAGATGAATTGACCTTTTAAGTCAGGTGTGGATCAGTTCATCCATACTTCCAAGGTATTTACTTCCTATTGTGAACAAAGTTAGGGGAAGTTTCAGCATCATTTTGCTGAGTATATTCTTATGTAGGTAAATAACTTACTTGAAAAATTAGTCTTCCAAAGAAGTATCCTAAGCTTGCTAATTTATATTTCCACAGTAGAGTATCTCTGAATGCTTTTGTGGAGTAAAGCCCAACATATGGCTCATAGTTGATTATAAAATACAGACACTTCTGTGTAGGTATCTGGCTCCATTCTTTTCCTTGCTTGGTAATGACCATAACTGTTCTGTCTGACAGCTGTGCATGACTGTACAAAGTGAGACAGTGGATCCGGTCCAGCTCCCAGAGTGGCAGCATCTGCACTCATTGGCTCCATTTTTCTTTTGGCAGTCCTAACTGAGAAACCAGTGATTAATTCAGCAGAGAGAATGGAGCTGAAGTCTGACCCTTAGAAGAGCTGCTGCTAGGTCAGTGCAGAGGCACACTGGTGTATTAGGAAGGTTCACACTTTCAGGTCTCATACTTTGTTTTTCTGTGTGTAAATATGACTTCAGCATACTAGATTGTCTATGCGAGAGCGGGGTCAGCTTCTCTCTGAAACCTCTGGATGCAGCGGTGCCCGTATCACAATGCAGTGGCCCATGGGCTTGGGCACCTCTATCACAGGCTTTGTCTTCAGGGCAAAAACAGAAGAAGGAGGAAGAGTTCCCATAACCAAAAGTTAGTGCACAAAGAAACTGGATTGGAAGAAGTCACGTGCAATGTGGGGGGCATGTGAAGAAGCAACTAGGGAGGTAGTAACAGGAGGTGCATGGTGTGGAAAGGAGGGAAGCAAATCTCCTATACCCTCATATTGTTTGTGTTGAATTATGTGCCCGTTGCCGTCTCCTGCTAGTCCAGCTTGGTCCAATATGGCCCTTAATACACAGTTTTTCCCTCTTCCACTCCCATTTTTATTTCTTTCCCTGGTTACCATGAGTTGTACTGAGTGGTGAAAAAGCAGGACATCATGCATGTATTGATACTGGGTATTCATGCCATGTGGGCTTAAAAAACAGAGCTAGGGCCTTCACAGGCATTCGGTAAATATTTATTTCCTGTCCTGAATTGGTCACATTTCTTAAGCAGAAGTTTCCTGACCAGATTCGTAACTTTATCAGAGGACTTTTGGCTCCCAGTTGTTTCCTCATCAAAGATAATAGGAAAGAATGTGGAAAAAACACTGTCCTGAGCTGCTGGTACAAGCTGGTACTCATAGCTGTTCAACTACCTTTAGCTGAGGCTCTTAAGCCAAATGTAGTTTATTCTATAGGTTTCTTAAGTGGTAGCATTTATTATCTGCCAGGTGCTAGTAAGTTGTGTGATTACAACTGCTTGTTTGTCTTTGCCCTCTAGCTCAGATGGCTCTTCTAGGCCTCTGTAAGTGAAGAAACACCATCTGGCTGTTGCTGCAGGATGCTGGGAGATTTCCAGCTTTCAAATCTTTATAGAGCTGGAGTCTTTTTTTACATTTTAGAAAGCCTAGGGACTCTTCCAGCTCTGTTTTCCCCTTGTTTCTTTCTGAGCTGGAGAATGCCTCTTTACCCTCTTACAGCCACTTGCTCCAGGCATATGTTGTCAGAGAGTGTTAAGAGCTGACATAGCTTTTCAGGGTTACTGCCTCCCTGGTCTCCTGGTAATTTGGAGATTATCCTGCTGGTAGCTCGATGAAATGTCTGACAGAGAACTGTTTTTCTGAAACACATGCAGATATTACATAGCTGATCAAAGGTGGGGGGTTCTCTATTTCCTCAACACAGAGCATGTAGGTCCATTTTAAGAGGAAAACCCCCTCTTTGATGAAGTATGTGTGTCAAATTAAAAATTATGTAATAGGAACTCAAATCTGACCAGGCTTTTGGGTTTAAGTTAATATTTATACGAAGAGGGGGAGAGAGAAATAGATATAATTGCTATTACTGTGCAGAGCTAAAGGTAGCAATGAGTCAGCTAGGGGAGCAGCAATATTTTGAGCAGGTCAATTTGCATTCTCTAGCTGCTCTGCAGATTCATTAAAAATGTTTTTTATAAAATACCTGTTTTTGATCTAATGAGGTAATATATCCGTGCGTCCGTCCCTCCATATATCTATCACTGCTGTAATAATAGGTGGTGTAAATTCACGAAGCAGATGCAATAAGATAAACGGGAAGATTGCTCAGGACATAAGGGTTAAGGGTGAGCTCTGTGGGTGGGAAATGTTTGCACTCTTTGCTGTGCCTTTGTATAATGGTGGCTGCAAACCGCCTTCACGGGTTGTTTTTCCCCATCCACCCTCCAGTGGGGAAAACAGGATATTATTTTCCCTTGAGAAATACCAAGTGTTTGAAGCCTCACCCATCTCCTTGTGTTAGAGGTTCTTGGTGGCACAGTCTGTGGAGGAACTGGATGATGAGCTTCCAAGAACATGCTTGAAATACAGCCCATGCAGTCCTGAGCGGAAAGTATCTCTGGCTCTGCTTTCAGGCTCCTGTGGTGTGAGGATTAAAGCTGGCTTGGAGAATGACAAATCTGTTTTGCTGCAGCTTCTGAGATTTCAAAGTTTGTTTTGGTTCAATGTTGCAACAAAAGGAAAAGCTTTTGAATGTTGTTTGCAACATAAGCTTGTGTTGAAACACCTCATTTTGGACGGCATCAGTGAGGATCAGCCAAGTAGCTATCAGTACATAAAATGGCTGAAGACAGCTCTGTTAGAAGGGAAAAGAATGATCGTGTGTGGATTGTATTTTATTTTCCTGGTCTTTTTCTTTAATGTAGCAGTCTTGTCATCAGAGAAAAAATTTTTGCTTTTTTGGCTGAAGCAGCCACCTCCAGAAAAGTTTGCTCCTTATGCTTTTGGAGCAAGGTTTTATGTCGGCTCTGATCTGGCACTGCTGCAAAGAAGCACTTCTGCCTCTTTCCAGCTGGCTTTCTTCCTAATGCCTGCTGCTCCCTTGTGGCAGGACAACTGGGGGTCAGGGTCATAGAGAAGTGGGGTTTTGTTGTTTTGATTTTGTGGGGTTTTGAGGGGTTGTGGGTTTTTGGTTTTGTTTTGGGTTGTTTTGTTTTGTTTTCTTCATTTTTGGGGCAGGTTTTTTTTAGCCACATGGTTTTCCTGATGTGCACCATCACTTTTGTTGTGGTGCAGGAGCAGCAGTGACCTGGAGGAGTAAGGTTCCACACTTCTGGTCACTGTGTTGGCTTGTGTCGCGTTGAAATATATGTGAAATTATGTCCCTAAGGTTGCAGCACACACCAATATTTTATACTCATTAATCTCTTGAAGTTGAGACATTATTGGTATGAATAAATCTTGGCAGGATAGAGGATTTAGAGAAGAGGAGGATATATATTACTTTATTAAATATAATTTATATGTATCTCCAACCAGCAAGCCCCAGTATTCTGCTTGAAGCCGTCTTACTCAACCGCAACAGTTTATAAGAGCTAAAACAATCATAGGCTGCGGTGTGTGATTGCAGGTTTGTGATACGAGGATTTGAGCCATACTCTTCCACTCTTTGTGGACAAAACCACCTGCAATTTTAACAACACATTAAAGAGTTTTTAGATTTCAGGCAGTACAAGATATGACAAATCATGACTTCTTCAATTAAAATCGATAATGATGCAAGCTAAATAAAAGATTTAGCAGGTGGGTGGTCTAGCTGGTAAATTGATTTTCTTTGGGTACAGGTGAATGTACATGACAGTACCTCCATCATTAAATAATTTCTGTGACGAGAGACACAATCAGCTTTATTAATGTGACTGTTATTGTAGACTTCTAACATAAATCAATGCCTGCTGGAAAATGTCGCATAATTGGTTAGGGAGATGTCAAAACAATATATTAGAAAGCAGTTTACTAATCTTTGCCAAGTGGATTAAAAAGTATATTGACTGTAGAGGAGTAGTAAGAGTTCATACTCTCCTTTTCAGAGTAAAATCAAAATAAAGTTTACGTGGGCTTAACAAAAAAAAATAAATCTACAGGGTTAACATATTTCTTGTGTTAGTGCTACTGTAGCTTGAATGCGTGATCAGAACCAAGACTGTATTGTTTTAGTGGCACAACTGATCAAAGTTCTGGATACTTCACGTTTGCCAATTGTTTTCAACTGTGGAAAGATCACAAAGTGACTGGGATATAGTGAATCAAGCTGGTTAATATTACACTAGAGGCGATAAGATATGAGAACTGAAAAGTCCCTGAGTCTTTACCTTCCTTATCTCTTATCGCTTTCCTTAATAGTTATGGTTTTAGATTAAATAACCTCTCATATAATAAAATAATTTACAGCTTATTGGTGCGTGATACAATTTTGCTTCCTATTGTCATTTACTGAGCTTTCAAAAATGTCAAAGGTCAGTCTTTTCTTTGTTCCTTGTGGCAAGTGTTTTTCAGTTCACCAATAAGAATGTTGCTACTTAAAGATACTGATTTCCACTTTCCTATCAAGGTTTATAAGAGAATAAACCGGAGGAGAGGACTTCAGATCTAACAGGCAGGATTAGAAGTCAGATGCACTTTATTCAGGTTGCTGTGCCTTTCTCTGTGGCTTTAAGAGCTCATTCCTCACCTCAGTTTTCTCCTCTGCAAAATGGAAAGACGACTCAACCACGTACTTTCCTTACTGTGGCTCTAAATGCTAGTTAAACATTTTTAAAGATTGAGGGGATGGTAGGTCTTCACTGTTAATAATTAAACTGTCTCTATAACTGTCCTGTACAGTGGCTTTCACTTCCCCATTTTTTTTTTTCTTTCGTTGTTATTCTTCGTGACTTTCATTATTTCTTATTCTCATTGCAGTAAAGAACAAACTTTCACTGTCTAGTGGACTATGTCTGGGCAAGATGGGCTTCCTGTGGAAGTCTATGAAAACAAATATGGTGAATTATGGCTGCATGTAGTTGAAGATGGGAGATACGAGGGAAATTATTCTGGTCCTGTAGTCTTTAGTTTCTCTGGTGTGTGGGTGCAGCCAGCATGTTTTGACTGCTTGATTTTGGTTTGGTGGGGTGACGAAAGGTAGAAGTACTTTGATATTTTTTTATTGTTATTATTATTTTCTTACTCTTTTCCTTATTTTCCAGCTTTCTTTGGGTGAGGGTACTAGTTGTTGCTTATAACACTGCGCTGTTTGGAGATCCCAAGTCTGTTTTCAATCATTGTATTACTGAGAAACCACTCTCTAGTTATCTTACTGGAAAATGAAAATACACTGTAAAATCATCTAATTTATTAGAGCCTGATTCTGGCATATGGCATTTATCCATCTGAAGGAGAAGCTTGAAGTGCTCAATGACAATAGACTCATCCTCCGATGGGAGATTCTGCACTGTAACGCTATACATAGAAAAAGAGTCCTTCATTTTTAGCAACATTGATTATGTCTATCTTTCTCATCTGGCATCTACTGAGTGCAAACATCAGCCCTGTTTTTCCTTTCACAAGTGTCCTAGCCATTACTGAGCATCAAATGAGTGTTGTATCTCATGTTTTATCTGACTGCCTTGTAATGCGTAGGGAAGCCTTCCTCCTCAAATTGAAACAGATGCTGCTTTAGTTTCCTTTGCAATTCCCTCTGCCTGTGGAAGCCATGCCACCAGCTCAGCTGGGATTATTCTACTTTCCCTTTTCAACTCCTGTACCTTCAGCTTAAAAAATGAGAAAAACCAAGTCCAATGAACTTAACAAAACGACACAATTCTTTACTGTGCAGGTTTGCCAGTGTTATGTTGCATTTTTAAACCGTAGAAGTAGGTTAGGGAAGGATGTTCTCTGCTGAGATGTGTATACCATCTGGTGAGCCTCTGTCCCGATACCGGCCGTTGGATGCTGCCATGCCGCACACATTAATAGCAGTAACAAATGAGGCTGTTCCTCCCTTTCCCTGTGCTCGCGGGCTCTTGATGGGCTATTCTCTGCTTGACCTCCTGATGCAGCCGTCGGGAAGTACTGATGGTGGTGGTGGGGCTTTTGACATGGGACATCTGTCTGCTACAAACTGGAGAGCAACTTATTTCACGTAAACTGCTTCACAGCTGTGCAGTACCTGCCTGGAGTGGAAAGGTTTTAAATTGCGTTGGCTGTAGCTTGTGTTGAGCTGCTTCATCTGTATTCCAGTATCCTATTAAAGCATAGTAAACCTGTGGTACTGAAATACCAGTTACACTATAGTGACTAGTAAATTGAAATGAACTAGTTAACATTCTGCTCTGAGAGCTAAAAAAAAAGGGGTTAGGAGGAGAATATTAGTCTCCTTGTAATTAAGGTCTTAGAGACTTCCGAAGGAATAAAATACAAATTGTATTTCCAAATCCTTTACCAATTTGTGAATTATAGTAGTATTGATCAAGACATGTTGTAGGGTACAAAGCACTGAGTGGGGGTTTAGGATGACGATTGTGGTGTGTGATTCTCAGAATACAAAATTTGTGTTAATGAAAACATTTCTGGAGCCTGCGGAGTTAAGATCACGAATAGGAACAAGAGTTCTGATTCTCAGCTGTTCCAACATACAGCAGATGGTTAACTTGCCTTCTAAATCTTTGCACAAATTGGGTAAATTCTTAGGACTACCCATGATCTTTCAACCCATTCCCAGTTTTTTGAGTACTAGCAAAAGAATAATTTGTAAATCAGTTCCAGGCTGCGGAAAGGGAAGCATTTTGTGATAGTGAGAAAATGTGAGTCAGAAATAAGACTGCAGATTCTGACTTGCAGCATTTTGCCTACTGCAGGTTTGTTTGCTAGAAGCTGGGAATCTTGTCCTTGAGGCGGCTGTGAAGTGAGCTGTTTAATGCTTATTCTCTGATAGTCTTGGATGAAGTGCAGTATAGAAATGCTTAGTCGTGACGTTCTTCAAATTATCCCAGCAACACTATGAGAAATAATGTTATTCTAAGTTATCCTTTCTCGTAATATCAGTACTAATTTCAGTTTCTCTGAAATTTTTTGTTCTCTAGTCTCTCACAGAATCTGAGTTTTGCTTCAGCATTTCTCATGCATTTTCTTTTCTTTTATTTCCTTTATGAGGAATTCAATTTGCTGCAGTAAAGTAATCTTAGTGCTGAAAAAATAGATATATTCAAGTATGAATTACCTTGGTGGCAATAAAGGACAGGTTTTTATTGCTTGCTTATCAAGGAGGGTTTGTGTTTATGAGTTCTCTAAGTTGTAAGTACATTGCATTAGAACTAAATTTAACCTGGCTTGGTAACAACAGCATACACAGTTAATCCATGAAGACAGTACAGATTTATATGGCAATGATTTAAAAAAAATAATAAAATAATGGAACTACTTCCTGTTTTTTCTCAGCAAAGAAGCTGTCAGTAGTATTGAAATAATAGATAAGTAGCTATTTTAAAAGATTTTAATGAAGAAAAAACCCCAGCTAATCAATAGGAAAATTCTTTTAGATTGAGACCATTCCTAGTCATCTGAGGAGGACTTTGGGCTGCAGCACAGGAAGGAGATGTGGCACCAGGAGCTGAGGTGGCAGGATGCTCCTCAGGGCAGAGCTGAAGCCCGTGCAGCATTTTCATCAGCCCCCAGATTTTTAGGGCTCATTTACAAGGAGAAATGACCCAAAAGAGCTTACCATGTTGCTTTCCTAGCAGTTTACCTTAATTCAGTGTAGTAAAGTGAACTGGAAAAGACTCCTTATCTCAAAGGAATATTGCTCATATAAATTTATATCCTGCCTAAATTTGGAGTCATTTCCGTCTGTAGTCAAGCTGTAAGAATTGTGAGCAGCAGTGGCCAAGTTGCGCTTAACAAAGCTCTGAAGAGTGAAGATGTCTTTTCATCTTGTAAGAAAAATACTACATTGATTACCTTTGGTGATGTCACAGAGAGAAGCAGGTTTTACGCTCTCAAAACCTAGCAAATATCACTGCAGCAATTTGGATAATAATCATTAAAATCAATCTCTTTCTGTAAGTACAAATTAACGTTTATTGTTCCCGATCATACAGCTCAGCGAAATAAAGTGTTGTCAGCAACAGATTATAGACCCCAAATGTTTTATTCTTAGAACGTATCAAAAGTAAATAGAAATACCAGACCACTTTACAGGGTAATACAATTTTTCAGGGTAATTTACAATATCTGATGACATAGATGTGTTAGAACTTTCACATGTCGAGATTAGGAGCATGGATTGACCAGGACTGTGTAGGTTAAAGTGGTGAGTGAGTAGTTTCACTGCTTCTATTGAATTTTTAAAAAGTCATTACTCGTCTAGTCCTGTGCTGGTGCTGACAGCTGCTTTGTAATCTGAAAAACCTGATCTGAATAAAAATATCAAGTGGGTCTCTTCACCAGCCTGTTCCCTGGAAACAGAGGAGACTTTGGGTAGCATAAAGTACAGTTTGCCAACTGTCAGCAGCTCAGCACCTGAAATTCTTCTGATCCTTTTTAATTTAGAAATTTACTTGTATGGATGTAAATACAAACAGTTGTATTTAATTTGATAGCAGTTGTTTCAGAAAACAGCGTGAATAATCTCACAAGAAACCTGCTTTTCTGTATCCTTCTGGCTCCTGTTTACATGGTTACTTTCCAGTGCTACTGCTGTAGACTTATGGATGGAAGGTGATCTAATAATGGTATCAACAGTTAAGCAACAGTTAATTAGATGATTGTTAATTGAGTTCATTTAAGTTACAGGCAGTAAGTTGGATCCAATCTATTCTCTTTGAAGGGGCTTTTGTTACTTTGCCAGTGAGAAAGGGGGGCTGTGGTGTGGTATGTAACAACTGCAGACAGAGGAATGACTCGTTTTGTGTGGACAGATGTGCCTTTTGGAGGGAGCTTTAATAACGGTATTGGTCAAACAAAAGTATACACTTACATGTGCTTCAGAAATACCCTTGTTCACATAACCCTTTATACAAGCAATGTGAGCTAATATTTTTAGACAATCCTCATAAATGGTAGACGTAAGGGAATGTGAGTTCTTTCTGAATTTATTACTCTTTTTTTTTTGCTTTCATTTGTTAATTTGGTTAACCAAATCATTGTCTGACACTAACAGCAGAAATTGTCTCTGCTGCTAGAATTTAAATGTGATTCCAGTGACTGTGCAAATATCTCCCATGCAGAAGCTCGCCGCGCTCGCTTGCGATGCCTCTTGACCTTCATTTTGTTGCTGAAGTGCAGGAAGCCGCGCGTGAGCAGATGCACGGAGGGGCTCACGCAAGGTAAACACTGCCGTGTCGGGCTGTTGATTCGTGCAGGTGGGTACGAGTGAGGGCCTCTGATGGCAAAAGCTGGGTCGATGGGATATTTGTCAGGTTCAGCAGGGTTTTGTAGGGGATTGTTTCTGTGTGCCTTGCTCGAAAGGTTGGATTTTGCTTTCAAGGGCAGACAAGGAGGAAGCAAGTCTACAAAGTCTGAGCAATGTAGCTTTAATTGAAGTCATACGTCTTGATGGAGCAGAGGTAAAAAGGAGGAGACCATATGGTGTAACCTTTATTTTTGTTAGGTTCCCTGATAAGCCATTGATTTGATAAGAAATGCTGCTCCATTGGCTGATCTCACAGGGTGCAGTTGTTCTCTGATAAGCATGTGTTTACTGTCTGCCATAAATGCCTGAAGTGACAGTTTATGGCAGGTTGGATTGGATGTTTTAAATGCTGAGTGGATGTATCATAACTGTGCTTTCACAGGTGAGTTTGCTGTGCACTCAGGTTGCTTCAAGAAATGGGTTGAAATGTAACATTCATTTGTTTTTGAAGCAAACCAGTTGGACCAAGGGGGGTAATGCACCATCCTTGCAAATGTTATACAACAGGGATCCATTTGAATACAGTATCTAGGCCAAATAACTCCCCCAAAAAGCCATGAATGAGGAACACAAAAATAATGTGCATTTTGGTACAAACTGCATGTTCTTTTAGAACGAGATGATTGTTTTCTGCCTTTGTGTTAGGTACTCATCCTGTCTGGATCTTGATGTAGCCTCCTTTAAAGCAATATTCAAACACATCAAGATTTTAAAACCCAATAAATCTGTTAACTTCTGCTGGATTTCCTTGATGCTAGAGGCTCAATACTATCCCAGTCGGAAGTATTCAGGAATGAAAAAATGATTAGTCTTCATGCTGTAAGAGAAAGGAAGTAACTCATCGCTCTTTGGACTAGTGAAGGATGAGGGTACCATGTTATATTTATATGTTCTGTTCCTACTTGAGCTGGGTAATTTTTCTGAAACTCAAGATATATTTTTTCTGATTAAAATCTGAAGACACTCTATTATTTCTATAACCACATTTAAGGCTTGTAATTTAAACAAATTAGTTTGCATTTCACATGTCAGACACAATGATTTATAGAGGAAAATGGGGTTTTGCATCTGTTTTGTCTCTTGATTCATTAAGTTTTGATTGAGGAAAGTTTTTGAAATAGGGTGTAAAGGAATTTTCCATCCTTAGTGAAGAGGTTTCTTGGCTTTTGCAGCATCTGGTTGGTTTTTTTTTTTCCCTGTGTGCATATGCCAAGAAATCTTCAATTCCCTTTCCTGATTTTGAAAGTTCAACCTGAGGGAATTGAGCAATTTCTCTAGTTTACACCATTCACTTTCTGTCCATATGAAGACAACACCTCTGACAAAGTCAGTGATGGCACCACAGAAGGGACCCAGTTGCAGTTTACTCCAGGAACTTTCCTCTAGTTATTCGAGTAACTTTAGCAGCTCTGGCTGCTGTTTCTGATGAACATGCAGATGCTGCAGGGCAGTCGCACAAGAACCGCGTTCAGCTCCCCGGCCTCATAGGAGATGTGGAAAGCTGAGGGTAAACTCGGGTGGTTCTAAAGCTGCTCTGCCCTGTCTTATGTACATAAATGTTATGCGATATAGGCAAGTTGCTGCTTAGCTTTGGAGACACGGGAATGTGTTAGTAGCTTAATGTCACTTTGCTGGTCTAGCATAAGGAGAGACATAATTAGGAACTGTGTCAAGGCAGTGTCTAATGTCCAGAAGAAATTGCATCAGATCAACGGATGCTTCTGTCCAGTTGAGGTAGCTGGTTTTGTTTTGGTTTTGGATGTTGCTTGCCAGCTACATTTAGCGTGACTAAGTGTTTTCAGATGTCCCGTGAATCAAAGTCTGTCCTGATGTAAAAAGTCTGTTACAAGCAAAAATGGAGAAAAAGATACTGGATTTTCTGGCCAGTGAATGATTTTGGAAGAGGAGACATTGAGCTAAAAGGCTCTTGAGCTAATCCTGCCTTGTGACATGTGGGTGAGATGTTCTAGGTGAAAGTCCCACAGGGCTACAAATAAAATATTTCTATTGTGTTACACCCAATTACACCAGGGCTGAGGCTGATTCTGCTTCATGTTTGCTGCCTTTGATTTCCCTCTCCTTTCCCACACAGCAGCTTGTGACAGATGTAGCCACCACTTTTAACGATGGACCTTTGTCAAGCCAGGGAAAACGGACACTTGAATTCAGAGAGAAAATAATGATCCTTTTGATTAAGCAAGCCAGCGTTGGTGGATGGGCTGCACACGCCAAAGGGGAGAGCTCAAAGGGCATCTGCCCGTAACACAAGCGATGGCAGGAAGCGCGCCCGGCTGTAAGAGAGAAAAATTGGCCCTGTGTTTGGAAAGAACAGAGGAAGAGAGATTAGAGGTTAAACTGGAAAGAGTGTTAAAATATTCTCAGTGTATGATGGCTGTAGCTGTGGATTTAAATTGCTGAAATTACCTTGTCAGGATGCCTTATCAGCTGCTGTTCTAGTGATTGTTTGGTTTAGATAAGAACTCGAGTGCGATAAAACCTTGATAACAGTTTAGAGATTACAGCTCTTTTGAAACTGCTGGCACTTGCTAGGGGCTCGCTAAGCTGCCGAGAAGCTGTGGTTGGATTTATTCCACTGCATTTTTTTTTTTCCCCTCCACCCCCCTTTTCTTCTTTTGTTTCATGTTTTTGTTTAAGTGCTTAAGCTCTTGTTTTGGATCGTTGTTAGTTTGAGACACGCAGCCTCTTTGAGCACTTTCTGGAAATGGTGCACATGCATAGAGGAGGAGGTGACCCATGCTGAGAAGTGGAAGTGAATGCTGAAGGGAAGAAGAAAAACAAGGTACTTCTGCGCCTCTTGCCATCTGATCCGATTTAGGTACGCAGAGCTGCGCCCAGAGTTTCAGAAGCTACAAGGAGGATGTACAAGGCTGGGTCACTCAGCGTGCTTGGTAGCATTCTCATAGTACTTCCCAAAATACAAAGTTCCTGTAAAAATCTGTTACTTTATGACAGTTCATTTAATGGGGATATAAAATACTAGTCCTTAAAAATCTACCTGATGTTTATGGCACTATATTTGTGTCGCTTATATTAATTTTGACTGTTATGTTTTGGGTTTGGTGACTTTGTGGTTTTTAGATAGAGGCTAGTAACAAACCTCCAGTTGAACTCATCCCCTATGTATGTACTGAATGGGACAGAAGCAGGGTTACAGAAACTGGCGAGGTTTTTTTGTCTGATTCTTACTGAAAGTGATTATATATGGTATGACAGCATGGCTGTATTTGTTTCTGCCTTTTTTGTATAAATTATGCACTGAGCAGCTTTTGCACATCTGAAAGTGCTTGCAGCTTATGTTTTCAAAATAATTGATTAGTTTTTTGTGTAAATATAATTTGAAATGAGGAAGCAGAGAAAGTATAAAACTCAGATGGTCAATAGAGAAAATACTGAAGTTGTAGGACTGTGGTAAGAAAATGGAAAGTCAGGATGAATTTTCATGGTGAAAACCCTTTTTAGTGTTCTTCACTTACACTTCATAGTAAAGCAGTATATCGAGGCATTCCTTGTTTACAGGTGTGTTTTTAGCCTGTCTAGCCAAAGGATAAACTTTAAATACTAGGAAATAAGCATGGGGAAGAAGTGTCTGCTGGGATAATTACACATCTTGTGTATTAATTGTATTTACAAAATTCTGAAATAATCTGTGACTGGTCACAGTTACACTTTTCTTGGTTTCGTAGGTAGTAGAGTTGTTTGCATTGCACCACTTGTGTTCTTCTACCTAAAAGCATGACTTTTTTAAACAACATATAGATGACTATGTGGCATTGCTGCACAACAGGACAGTTGTAATTCTCATACTGAGCAGCATTTGTAACATACTGACATGTAACAAATGCTACTGTTGTTATATGAGTATTAAGAGGAGTGTTGTACTGGTAAGACTGGATCTCCACCTTGCCTTTTACAACGCCGTGCTACTGCGTTTACCAGAGGACGTAATTTTGTCCTGTGGTTATAAGGGTGCAGCTTTGCTGGGAGCTGTGGCAAGCAGGGCATTGGAAGTGCAGCTGCTGAGCCTGGCGAGGATCTGACTGGTGAGAACTTACAAGTTGTATGTTTTTATCTTGCAAGAGTGGAGAAAAGATTATTTGGGGCAATATGTGAGGAAGCCTTAGCTGCAGCTTTCAAGTACCTTTTTTTTATGTTCTGGGCTAATATATGTGATAATGTATTCACCTTTGAGCCCTTGTGTTGAAGCTATTGAGAAGCTGGATGGTGCAGAGCTGGAAGTTGTTGGTTACTAGTGCTGTTCATCAGACAGAAGAGCCTCGAGATGTCAAGGTGTTTGCAACTCATACCTATTTCCTGTAGTATGCATGAGTTTGTTTTTGCATTTTGTTGTGTTTTTTTTTGACTTGGTGTTTGTGATGAGCAGATTTTGTATAGCTTACTGTTTTTTTTTTTTTTTTTTTTTTTTTCTTCAGTAGCAAATCTAGTGTTTCCTCTGTTCCACTGTTCAGCCTGATAACACACTAAGTGTGCTCCGTTTGGCACAGGCACAACATGTTCTACAAAGTCCACAGCAAAACTTTGGACCACATCAGTTTGACTGTCTGGGGATATGTAAATAATTGCAACACAAAGTACCAGGGGAAACTGTACTCAAATACCGAGACTTTGCTTTGTTGTTGGTTTTGGTTTTGTTTTGTTTGTTTTTCCTTGGTTTTAACCCAAAATGCTTCATTTTTTTCCTGTAATATGGGAGGAACCTTTTTGGCAGTTAACTTACTGAATCTACACCCATGTATGCTTGCAACTGATGAAACATGTAATCTAAAAGCACCGGTAAGAAAAATTAGCAGTTAAGAGGCTGATTGTTCTGTGTATTGGTTAAATCTCAAAACATCAGTTTTATGAGATCACCGAGCTAAAACTTTTTTGTTTATATTTGGGTGATAGCATATACATAGCAAGTTTTTAATGGGGCAGCATTTGTGTTGGAGCTCTGGTTCCTGTCCAGGAACAGATTAATTTTTGAGATTGTGAAGATTAGGTTTCTTATGTGATGATAGTTTGTTGATTTTTTTTATTACTTAGGTACTCATATTGGAGACGTTCTGAGAGGCATGGTGTAAATCATCTCTAGCCTTAGAAAAGATGACGCTAGGTAAAAAGGGCAGTCCAAGTTGGAAGAAAGAATATGATCAGACTCTGGTTTTAGAAACACTGGACTGAGATGTAGGGTGACTACATGATTTCCTTAGGGTTGTACAGAAGACCTGTGAAAGAGCAATTAAGCAAAGATGAACCATAACAGAAGTGTACTTCCAAACTATTTGAGTTATCAAATCTAATCAAATAATAAAAATGACCAAATGAGCTACCCAGGAACTGAGATACTTAATGAGTAATGGGTTATATTCTTCTTAATTGTGTTCAGGTGCTCATGGGCTATATTGTCAAGACTTGAGACTGTACATACAATTTGTTTTTTCAACATTTCTTTTGTTCCATCAAATTTCAGAATTTAGAGCATGATGCCAAATTATCACGTCTCACAACAAAACAAAGAGCTAGCAGCATTACCTTTCTCAGGGAAACTGTGGAAATACCCCAGGCTTGCTTCAGCCATACTCTAATTTGAGGTTTAACACTGTTAATGTCAGCCCACACTTGCATCACTTGAGTAGATATGGGCTGCGACTGGTATGAGCAAGGAGTTGCTGGCCACTGCATGGTGTGGAGGTGGCCAGAGCCTGCAGCTTGCAAGAGGAGTGTTGGTTGGCTTTTACCACCTGGGGCGAACTGCACGAGAATTTCAAATGAAGCCTAACGTGAGTTTCCAAGGCAAGTTGGTCTGTTGTGGTGTGATTGACATCTAGTTAATCCTCCATCAGAAGACTGCAGTCAGTGGCTTGGGTGAAAGTAGTGCTTGCAGGTGTCCTCCCTTCAAGATGCACAGTTTCACAGAGCTCCTGTGGATACAGTCTCACTGATTCCTGTGCAAGAAGAGGTTATCAGAGCTCTGGCAGGGCGTTTCAAATAATTCTTTGCAAAACTTAGAGGTTTTGCTTTTTACCCTGAAGTTTCATTTTAAATCTTGGCTCCATTTCAGGAGTGCTAAAAGTGAAGCTCACCTAGCTCATCTGGGCTGAAACAGTTACTGAAGAAAATTGCACAAATGGCATATAACAGATGATAGATCATTCTTCTGGTTCTTGAGAAACATCTTGTGGGGCGTTACAGTTCTGCAGCTGCAAAACCTAGATGACCCTGCTATTGATGTCCCGGCTATATCATGCGGTTGGTAGCTGGATGTTTCAACTCAGGACTATTACAGAAGGGGACATGAGCTTACTGTTTCATTCATGACATTCTGCTTTGGCAATTAGAAGTAAACTCTGCATTACCTCTTGTGATTTGGTGCTAATAGTGATGGGAAAGTGCCATCTCTTCATCTAGAGCCTGATTTTGGATTACTGCTACACCATTACTGAAAATATTTACAACTCCTACAATTCTGTCATTGTTCTCTACCACCACAAATGCAGTAATTTAAGTTACACAGAGAAGGCAAACATACAGGTTTTAATGCCAACCTCTGTTGTTACTCTGGACCCAAGCACCACACCTATCTGAAGGAAAGGGTGGTGACACAACTACATCCCCTCAGGTTTGTTCATCTTCCTTTGTGTGTGAAAACAGATCATATATACGAAGATGGTCTTACTAGTGAAACCACAGTGCTCTTCCTAAATGCAGAGAGGCTCAGAAGTTATGGCTCTGAAGAGCTGGTTTGTGACCTGCCTGTCACCTTTCTCATGTGTCTTAAGATGTGAACAGTCTTACAGTAAAAATTAAATGCAATGACAGTGCTCAGAAGATCTTCAAAGTGGCCTAGCTAATTTTGGGTTTGAGTTTGACCCCAGAAACAGTTCGGTTGCATGGGATGTCAGACTTACATCTTGAAGATCATGACTAAGCCACAGCAATTTATTTAGCTACAGTGAAGAATTTAAATTATTCTGCATTGGGTGATGTGGTTTTTGGTTTTTTTTTTTTTTTTTTTCCTATAACCTCTCAAGAAAGGCAAATTTTAAGCTACCACACACAGCTGGTGTTTCTAATAAGACACAGATGTGTTTTGGGATCTCTCCCATCTCCTGCAACATTTAAATGTAGATAAATAGAACTTAATCAGCTATAAATAACAGCGTGTCATGCCTGTGGATCACTAACCTTCTCTGGGGCTCCCACAGGACTAGGGTTAAGCTTAATTACTTCAGTCTACTACAAACAACAGAATAATCAGCTGTTGGATATTGCATGGGGGGAAGGTGGAGGGAGCATAAAGAAGCAAGTCAACATCCATAGCCAGTGACGTGATGTCCTGGTGTTCAGTGTAGGATATTTGTAATGTTTTGAGACCAATGGGATTCTTTTATTCCCTGTTTTGGATTGAGTGCACTGGAGGTTTACTGTCAGTGCTACATCTGTGAGTGTTGATTTAAAACAAACTCACTCAGGAGGCACCTATGAACTCTTTTTTTCATCCCCTTAGGGATTTTTTTCTCCTCTTAGGGATAACTGCTCAAATTTGCTGGAATAAAAAGGTGGTGATTGTGGCTCTCTAACTGTTGTAAGATGAAGGGAAGTTACTCCTCTGTGGCTGTTGTATACTGCTACTTTAGGAGGGCAGATTGGTATGTCTGGTCTGGAGTATGGTGACCATCAGCCAGAGGCAGTTCTCCCAGGCTGGGGGGCTCAATGTCTGCCAGCTTCTAACAATGGGATCCATGTGTCTGGCCAAGCTGACCTGCAGGGGAGTGTTATGAGGCTGCACTCTTCCAGCAGCTTTCTCCTGAAGCAAATGTGAGATGTCGGAGAAGCCACTGAGACCCGTCTTCAATCGCTGCCAGGTTCTGCTCTTCCTGGCATTACTCAGCACAGCACTCATGGTATCCCCTGTGTATTCACCAACTGCTATACACCCCATGGTATATAAATACCATAGGTTACCATGGATCAATAATGGAAATGGCTGCTGTAGAGTCAGTGCCATGTTTATATATGGAGTAGTTTTTTTCTCCTCTAGTACTCAGGGCAGGCTACTATCATATTTTGATCCTTTTTGAAACGTAAGCTTTCAGTCTCTAGTCTGCCTCTGTGTGATTGTCACACCTCTTGATGTTGCACTTGAGCAGAAATATCTACAGTATGCAATCACTAATGAGTTGTTTTGATGTATTTCCTATGTTAATACGGAGGTGATGTGCCACTTCGAACAAGGTGTCCTTTGGCCTTTGCTTGACACACGGCCTGGTTTCCCCAGTTAGCAGTGACCATTGCCGTTGCTCTTCCAAATGGCAAGCCATGACAAGGGAAACTAATGTCCCAAACTGCTTGGTTGTTCCCATTTGCATTGGTATGAGTGAAGTACGTTTCTGCTTAGTAATTTATTTGGTTTTTTGATACCGTTTTGGTTAATTGTCACTTCTCTCAAAGAGCATTGGTTGGAAGATATTTCCTAGATGGCTGTTAGCTTCCTTCCTGTTAGCTTCCCTGTAGGCTTCTGTTCTTGCATGATGGTTAACATAAATGGGCTTTGTGATTTGCATAACCTTTTCCCAGCTACAGTAAGTTTGAGCTATGGATTTGGGTTTTTTATTGTAGATTTGATTTACAGCAGAGTTGTCCCTGTCCCTGGTATCTGCTCCACAGTACCCTAAGTGTCTGGCAGGTAAAGCTGGGCGAAGCCTTTGCTGATTCAGCCAGGAACTGAGGGCAGTCTTTACAGTTCTGCTCAACAAAAAGGCCTCACAGGGGTTGTCTGGAAGAAAAACGGCAGTGCTTCGGCATTGCTTTGGCATTGACGGTTTGATTTGTGATGTAGATTACATGCAGTTCAGCTGCATGGAGTCTGGGTTGGACTTGGCTGAAAGCTGTATGGGTTTCCATGTTTGCTGCTGTCCCTGCACCACTTTTCTTTTCAAAATGAGAGCAAGTATTGGGGTGTACAGTTAACACAAGATTGCTGGTTTGCCTTTTTCCCTTTTCTTGTGTCTCTGTAAGCTGCATTTCCTTCGTGGAGCTGTAATTAAAACATTTATAAGGGGGGGAGACCAACCCCGAAGGGCTGCCACTGTGGCATGGAGGCTGCCTCACTGGGGGAGAGCTGGCCTGCGGCAGCGCCCGCGGCCCCTTTCCGCACGCAGTCCCTGCTTGTTTGATTTCCCCCGCTGCGGGCCAGGCTCAGGAAGACAGGGGAATATTTATTTATAAGCTGTCTGTACAGATGTTTTCATTGTGGTTTGCGGTGCATTGGTGCCACTTAGTGGGGGGAGAATTGAATTGACAGCTTTAACAGTGCAGGGGAAAACAAGGAGAGATGGGTTTCATATTCCAGCCCCACTTCCACCCCCCCAGCAGTATTTCTGCAGTTTAAAGACAAATTCAAGTCTTCTACTAGCCACAGAGCTGCTGTGGGTACTGGTGTTGGCTGTCGGCAGAGTAGTGCTGGCAGGCTGGATGTGCACTGACCCTAGTCCCAACAGAGGAACGCTGGACTGAAAGCACTGTTGAATATTAGGCTAAATAGTCTGGTTTTGCTGATAGAAAAATTTAATCCAGCCATGCTTTGTGTTATGCAAGGTTTTGGCAGGGTTAAAAATCATTCTTTCTCTGTGTTATGATTTCCACTCTTTTAGGTGTAATGGGAAGGATGATGGAATAGGATGGTGTTAGCTCTGATTCCGGTTTTGGAGGAACCAATCTATACAAAACGTTAGCAGTGTTTATTTAAAATAATATAGCTAGATTTTCTATTGACTTTCCCACAGAAATGGAAATGTGGGAAAAAAATAAAATCCTCTGCTGTGATATTTGTAAGAGACCTGTTCTGCTCCCCAGAATAAATGCTTATGGTTAACTAATGGTACCTGGAAAGAGGCACAGATGTCTGCTGTTTGCAGTTATAGAAATGGCCACCAGCCACAGACTTCCACATGAGCCTGGAGTTGCATTGTGAGGTTGCAGTACAGTGTGTTGCACTCAAAGTGCTTTTCAGCATCCTCTGCTTTGTATGGGGGGTGTGCAGTTGTGGAAGAGGTTCTCCATGGTCAAGATGCTGAAGAATATATTGTGTTTGATTGATATCTATGTGTTTTTTGTCTCATGTAGGAAAGGACACTCTAGGGTGGTTTTACCCTCAGTTGAATTGGCTCACTGAATTGCTGCCTTGTTTTTTTGCACATGGGCTCCTTACCTAGTGTTGTTTCTCTGTGTTCCTTTGCTGGGCGTGCAGCATGCAGTGCCCCAGGGAATCTGAGCCTGGTTTTGCAACCCTTCCATGTGGGGAACTGCTGCTAATTTTAGTGAAATTTCTGGACATGGAACAGTTACACTTTCAATCCTTAAGAAAACATACCACGACCAAGGGTTGCACTTACTGGCCTTAATCATACCTGCTGTAGCTTTCATCTTAGCTAGTCCCATTACCCTCAGCAGGAAAAGCAGCACTTTGCAGGGGTCGGCAGCTCCCACCTACTGAAATCTTTCCTGGAGCCCTTGGCAGCTTCCTCCGTGTTCTTGGCTGCTCCAGGAGAGCGATGAAGGCCGGTGTGTGTGTGTGTCCTGGTGTCACCTCCCGTGGCTCTGCCGGTGGCCCCACTGAGAGCTCCTGGATGATGTGCATGGGGCACCAACACTTGCATCTTCTACCTGATTGGAACCTGTTTGTGTCTCTTGCGCTCTCACCAGAGGGCACTGCACAACATGTTGCAGCCTAATAAATAACCTCTTAACCTGCTTAGCTGCTTTATGCTCAGTGGCATGTTTTACAATGTTACCTGGAGTCCTTGAATGCTGGTTCCCATGGCAACCCGATATAGCATTTTTATTCTTTATTACTATCACTGTTTTATTGCTGCCTTGTTCAAATGTGCTGTCATCTTTATTTTGCCTCGGTGTGTGTGTGCGCGTGTGTGTGAGCGCCACAAATCCGTTTCTAAAAATTATATTATTAAACCATTTAGTGAACTTGGAAGAAGGGTGATGATCTGTCACTGTTGATTTAATATTAAATAGAGAAGCACACCATAAATGGAAACAAACTAGAAAGAAAAAATAAACCAGCAACCTAGATATTAATACAGACAGCTTAGGATGTGTGATCGAGGTGCAAATAGTTGTGTAAAAGCAAATTACTAGGAGAAATACTGCTTCTGTAGGGGAACATTATAGTCTTAATTTCTGAGAGAGGGCATACTGACAGTGTCCAGATGTTCTTAGGAGCACGTTTTGGCCAAAGGTGGTCATGGAAGCAAGGACTTGAATTGTTTTAAGGTGAATCTTGAAACATTTACGGAAGGAACTCTATGGCCCAATAGGGAGCAGCCAGAAATGAAGCTGGTAGTATAGATCAGGTTGTGCATAACTCATTCTTTGCACCGTGTTTATGCTATATTAATCCTACGGTTGATGTATCCTGCTTCTCTGCAAGGGCCAAGGAAGATTTCTTCCTCTGGACTTCGTGATAACTGGTCTTCAGGAGTGGGGGCAGGAGAAATCACCTTTGCTGAAGGACTGGAGATGGAGCTAGAGATGGGTGTGCTGGTCCTCCCAGCGCTAAGATCAACTGCTGATAGATTTGGTGTTGGAAGGAAGGTCAGATTAACAGGGACCCTGGGGAGAGGGTTTGTTTTCCTTCTTAGTGCAGGGCACAGTCTGTTCCTTAGGATATTTTGGGGATTTGACCTAAAACATGGGGGTTTTGCTATTGCAGGAGATAATGGGTGATAGTGGTAGGAGTGATGGAGATTCAGAGGAGCTGAAATGCATTTTACAGGCTTCCGTAGGAGAGCTGCTGGGACTTTGCCAGGGTGCTAGTATCTCCCTTCGGGCAGGGAGGAGCAGTGGGCAGCCAGGCTCCCTGTGGGACGTGCCCGCTGAAGCCTGGGTGGTGGGGGCTGTTTGAGGGCACCTAATCACAGCCAACAGTGGGATGGGATTTTTCTTCGAGGCAAAGACTGTGTTTCTGGGAACAGCAAAGCAAACAGAGTTAAAGGCAGTGTGATCTTGTGCATACAGGAGCCAGCTGGCAAACCCCAGATAACAGATATCTTTCTAAGCACATGTTAGGAGCAGTGCTGTTTTCGATGGCTCCCTTGTACGTGCTGTCATCTTCCTTCCCTACTTTAAGTATTAGGGGGCTGCTATAAAAATATTTGTTCTTTCTTAGCTCCTCTGTCTAAGTCACTCTTTCCTATCGACTGCTACTGTGCGACTAAGCACGGCAGTAGGATATAAGTATCCCCTGTGCAGAGAGAGGATGTTGAAAGGACTGGGGTCAGGGCTGCCTCCTCGAGGGTGATCTCCCCTATTTAAGGAATCGAGAGGCATCATTTGGAAAGGTATAAATTATCTAGGACAGCACATAGAATTTTACAACCTGTACTTAAATCCTTCATTATATCCTGTGCCAGCAGCAAGGCAGCTTCTGCAGCCGTTTCTAAGGACACTAACCTAGAGATTCAGATGCTTTGGAGGATGTGTCTGTCCTTCCAGAAAAGTCCGAGATTCTCCCCGCCCGCCCCCCCCCCCCCCCCCTTTCATTCTTTGCAAATTCCTGTATTTTGGAGTGATGGTTTGTAGCAGGACAGGTTTGACTGTGAGACTTTGGCAGGGAAATTTCTTCAAAGTGCTTGAAGTACACCCTTGTTCATCTCCAGAACCCAAAGCAAAATAGATAAAAACTGATCTGTAACTAGGATTCAGTCCTTGGTTGGGATATTTAGGGGATGAGTCTACCTGGGCTGAATAGCTTTTCTAAAGTAAAACCATTTCTAGATTTCCAGACTGCTAATTATTAAGAAGTAAGGAGAGCAGCATGGGGAAGGTAATGGGTTTCCAGGAAGTGGATTTCAGTCAGCTCAAAGCTGCAGTCTTGGCAAGCTGCTTGGAGTGAGAAGGAAGTTTAGGAGAGTTGAAAGTTTCTTAGAGAAGCGAATTTAATGGCGCAAGTATGAACTCCCTTAATGGAGAGGACAGATGGGAAACGCAGTAAGAGATTACTTTAGCTAAATCATGGGCTCTTTAACGACCTGAAACTCAAAAGCAACATGAAAAAATTGGAGAGTAGGTCGAACTATTGAGAACAATTTTAGCGTGAACGTGCAAAGAAAAATGAGAGGGCCAAAGTCCAAATGAGCCACAATTGGCAAAAGACATAAAGGGCAGCCAGAAGGGTTTCTATAAATGTATTTGTAGCAAGATCTGGGCCAGGGAATGAGTTAGTCCACTGCTCAGTGGAAAGGAAAAGCTCTCAAAAGATGGACGTAAGAAAGCAGAAGTGCCGAGTGACTTTTTTATCCTTTCTGTTCTTCCTGAGAGGGTCAGCTGCAGCTATGCAGCCAGCACGCTATCAGAAAAGAGGGAAAGAAAAGGCTTGAATACTTAAGTTAGCAGAGCCTGGAGGAATTCAGCTCTGGGTAGTTAGAAAACTGGCTGAAGCAATTTTGGTGCCATTAACAATAATCTTTGAAAAACTGTGGAGGACAAATGAGGCTTGAGAAGACTGGAGAAAAGAAAACTTAACGGGGTATCTTTCAAAAGGGGAGAAGGGAAGGAGCTGTAGGCTGGGGGGAAGCCTATAATGCTAATAGGTTTTTTTTTTTTTTTTTTTGGAAAAGTATGATACAGATGATAAAGTTGTTTCTAGGCATGTAGAATGCAGCAGTCCCTGGGAGAGCTGGAGATCTGCAGCTCCAACTGTAGTCACTACTTCCATTAACACTTGGATGACATACTAGAGAGCACAGATACTCACTTTGCAGATCATGCTAAGCCGAGACAGGTACAAGCACTGTCCAGTTCAGGACTAGGATTCAGGAGGATCTGAAATAATAGAAATGGTCTGCAAAAAAATAGGTTACAGCTTAGCAGTGCAAAGAATGACAGTAAAAGACTGGAACTGGTCAGGTACCTGTTCTGCCAGAAATTATAAAAGAAAGTGTGCATGGAGGGTTTCGGGATTACAGCAGATCACTAAATATCCCTGGATCTGCAATGACATCTTGTTAATAGGGCAAAAAAAAATCATTGGGACATAGAAATATGGTTTACTATAAATTATGCAAGGCATTCTGTTCATTTAATTCAGTTCTGGTGGATGGTGCAATATGTTCAGTTCTGAATGTCACTGTTCAAGGAGGATACTGGCTGTCAGAAGAGACATTAGGAAAAATTTGCAACAAGAAGGCTAGTTAAGCATGAGGACCAGTTTCAGTTTCCCTGGGGAGGCTTCAGCTGAAATGAAACAAAAGTACCCTAGGGTGATTTATTTTTGTTTATTTGTTTGTTTTTTGTTTGTTTGTTTGTTTTCTGTTCTTTTTTAAACCACTGTTTTACCTCATAGCAGAAAGGGTGAGAGATTTATTCATGCCCAGGGAGTAGTAGTGGTAAGTAAATGAAAATACAGAATTTCAACTTAATTGGAAAAAAAGAGAAGCTTTTTTGAGCATGCAAGTAACCAGGTAATACATAAGCTTTTGGGCATCTCATTAAAAGACTGTGTACCTGGAAGCTGCTTTTTTTTTTTTTTTTTTTGCCCCCAGGTAGCCCAGCTGGATAATAAAGGTCCAACTTCTCCCTGTAACTTTTCGTTTCCTGGGATCCTTAGATTGTTACAGCTGAAGCATCAGCAAAACTGTAAAATATTCTTGTGTTCTTTGTGTACTTGAAAGCTAAATTTTTTAATTTTATACTGTGGTTTGAATATTAGTGAGACAAATCCCTAATTTAAATATTGCTGTTTTGCATGAAATGCTAAAGTATGGTGCCTGGAAATTCTTTGGTCCATTGTTGATTTTTCATATCTCCCATCTAGCTTTAAGGGTGCCTGAAGGCCTATAAAAACATAAAAACCCGAATAGACAGAAATTAATACCAAGTTCTTCAAAAGGGAAGTGGAGAATATAAGTGGTGTCTGGGGTGACATCAACATTTGGATCCCCCTCTTTCAGTCTGAAATCAGGCTTAGGATGGAGATGAAATAGCATCCAAGATTTTTTCATGACAGGAAGAGTCTTCAGACATCAGAAGACTCTTTAATTATGGGCAAAGTGATTCATTCAGTGGTCAGCATCTGTATCTCATTAAAATATGAAATCCTTCACTGTTTCTCCTTTAAATATGAAGGTATCCCTGTTTTATCTTTTTTGGCTTAGCAGAGCTATATTTTATGTCAGATCATTGCAGCGTACCTTTCGAGTGAGCCTGAGTTATGTGCAGATTATTTAATGCTGAAAATGTTGAGCAAATGTAATTCACCTGTGTCGCTTTCTCCAGAATATTTTCTCCTTCAGCAACCAAGCGCAGCAGAAAAGCAGCTTGAAATGAAATTGGAGGATTAATTTCAAATTATTTGGGAAATGGGCATAATCAATAAAAGTAAGCTGCTCTTTGTGTTTTATCCTGCTGAGCCCTAATCAACAAGTGAGGATTTTCCTGAAGCAAACTATCTCAACGGGCCCAACCCAACTCCTGCTAAAATTGATGGGAAAAAAAAATCTCCCATGGACTTCAATGAGAGCAGCCTGCTTTGAACTGACTTTTATTGTGGTGGGGAAATATGCATTTTGTCTGCAAGTATTTGACCATAAATACCTGTGCAGATGAATATGTCTGCATTATGGTACAACAGAAGGAAGCTGAAAGAGGATCAGGCAAAATAATAACGAGTGAAAGCCTTTTGTTATGCCTTTCTTTCCCCCATCTCACCAGAAATAAACTGCCAGGTATATTTTTGATTAATAGGGAGGATTTTCAGGCTAAAAGGGTCATCATAACTTGCCAGAATTTTCCCATTTTTTCCACCATCTTGCTGCGACTTTTTAGATTTTGGAAGGAGAGGGTGAGCACACACAGAGAATTCTACAAGTTAGAAGCAATTAAGTGTTTTCAGTTTTCTTACATCAGTAGTGATTAGTGCAGGGGCTTTCTACTCTACTGCCTCTTTCCAAAATACATTAAGACTGTCGGATGTAAATTGGGGACATCAAAGCACTTTCTGCATAGGGTTATGAGCCGGTCTGTAGTGCACATTGCTCTGAATTCTCCCCATGTGTTCAGTGCCAAGCACAAATTGCATTTTAAAAGCAATATTTTGTTTGGCCGGTGTATATCAATCTAACTGTATTCAGCAGCTGTGAGGTTAAATTCTGGTTTGTCAGTTGGCTTTAGGGTTTGAAATAGAAACAGCAGCAACAGGTTTCTCAGCTTCGCCTGTGATCAAGTGATGCTGGAAAGAGTGGGAGAGGAGAGAGTGTGGAGATGCCTTAATTTATCAAGGGCAAGCACTTAGCCACACAGCCATTTGTCGCTCTTTGGTAGGTGTTATGATCTGCCCAGAAATACTGAAAAGAGAGCTAGGTGGAAAGTTGGGACAAAAATATATAAGGAACTGGAAAGAGGGCTGGCTGCCAAAATCTGTGGTGTTACAGTTGGCCCCCAGCTTTGCTCCTTGCTTGTCTTGGCGCTCTAGTTGCAAGACAAATATATTTGTTTTACTGTTGTTCATGAAATCTGGCTGGCTGCATAGTGAATGGTGTGAAGCAGTAGGGACACTTCATCTCGTGAGTCATCTGTGAATGGGGAGTGGGACAG
Organism: Tyto alba; assembly: GCF_018691265.1. Taxonomy (NCBI): domain Eukaryota; kingdom Metazoa; phylum Chordata; class Aves; order Strigiformes; family Tytonidae; genus Tyto; species Tyto alba. Next base: position 8,503,049 of record NW_024881320.1, read on the forward strand.
GAGGGTAATGCCATAGGTCATACAGACTGGGCCACGAGGTTTTCGATGCTTTTTTTCATAAGCACTTCAACAGTAAGAAATGCCCTCGGGATAAAGCCTTCTATTCTGCAGATTGGGGCACCAATACTCTGCTGGTGTGGGGCTGGCTGATAAAGCAGAGAATTTGGGATGAACCACGAGCAGTTTCCTGCTGTCCCAAGGGGAAGCAGGTGTGGGGAGTAGGAGGAAAAAGGGTTCGTGGTTACGGCATTCTGATTCAGGAGGTTAAGTCTCCTCAAAGCAGCAAAGAGCTGAATTCAGTCTCTGAGCCTTGTCTTTATCTGTGTAACAGAAATCACGCCAATGCCCAGCTCACCAGAGCACTGTGAGAATAAATCCACCGAGGACTCCAAAGTGCTCAGATAAATACCTGTGAGAGCACAGGGAGGCATTTGTGCTTGTATGAGGGATAAGTGCTTTATTAGTAATGACCCGGAAAGGACAGAGCTACTTGCAGGTATAGTAAGCACAAGCAAGTACCTCCTGTAGTTGACAGGCTCTTGTTATAAATCATTTGTGGAATAAATGACACAAGAGAATTCATGCTTCCTGGAGGAGAAGGAAAGAAGTCTCTGCTGAGCTTAATAAAAATGAAAATTTGCTAATGTATAATACAAGTCTAGAGGGGGTCACAGTCTGCTTGACAGGAGCTATAAGGTCACAGATTAAATAGCTGCCCAAGTCGGTAGCAGCAATATATGGGAGATTATTGAAGGAAGATGCGTCCTGGGATTTTCTCCCACAGAACAGCAAGATCTGGGATAACTGTAACTGTGGTTTTGCACAGCAGAATTCAAAAGAATTACTGCAGCAAAAAACTGTGTGTTTGACATCAGGCATTTAAAACAGCTGGGGTGGCTTCCAGCATCCTCCTCTTCTCAACTTTTCAAAGTTCCCTGTGAAATAGGGCAGGAGAAGCTTGCCCTGTGCTGTGCCAGCCCCACAGGGTCTTGTGAGCCCGAGGCCGTGCTTCCAGCATGGTCCCAGTTTACAGGGAGAGTGTCTCCAGCTTCCTCTCTTGTGCTTCTAGCACAAGACACGTTCCCTTTCCTCCCAGCCACTACCGTATGTGCTCATAACTGCTCCAGAGAGCTCAACCAGCCAAAAGCTAACATGATAAAAAAAAAAAACAAATTAGTTTCTTTTGGGCTAATTTCCTGAATTGTCTCACCACTTAGTCATAAAGGTACTGGTGCAAGAGACAAGGTGGGAACATATGGCTGGGGGTAAAGGGAGGAGTGGGAATTGGTTGGCTTTATAACTTCCATCAGCTAAAGCTGCCGTGGGACTGTCACAACAGGGCTGTTACGGCTTTGCTTCCTTGAAATGGAAGGAATGCATCAAGCTGTAGTCAGGAGCTCCTTCCGCATGTGGCAGCCCACAGACCGCTGCTGCGCTGCGGTGCCGCTCTGTCTGATCTGTCCCCGTGTGTCAGCGCTATCAGGGTGCCTTTTGCGTGCCGTGTTTCAGTAAAGGAGCATTGGAGGCAGCATCCTTCCCCTGTTCTTGCAAAAACTGAGTTGGCTGGGGAGCAACAAGCAACTGCTGCTGCATTGCAGTGGCCACAACCTAGAAAAGATGCAGGAATGTACCTGGACAGGTTCTGTTTGTGAAAAAGCATGAATTTTAGCTCATTAAAACACCAAGTCTCCAAACGTTGTAAAGTTGAGGTCAGGAAGTAGCTGTAAATTGAGTGACTAGAAAGGAAACCCAATTAGCTGCTTGCCGTTTTTCCGGAGTTCCTGCATGGAGGTCATGCAGATGTTCGTCATAGCAAAAGGCCTCCATGTTGGTGCAGTTCATCTCAATCAATACAGGCTTTCACTCTCCTGCAGTGATGTTCCCTGGCACTTACCTTTAAATGTAAAAAGATATTATTTGAGAAAAGGCCTCTCTTCTGTATAGCATTTTTTTTTTTTCAATTATAATAGTTAAGCCTTCTTCTGCTAGTCTAATTCCTCCTACTCTCCAGGATTCACATTCTTCAGGCATATAACAACTGCTACCGGTTATTTTCCCTACTGTGATCACTGCAGAGCCAAGTTATACATCTCATGTTTTAGAAATTTTCTTTTAAAAACATGTTACTTCAACTTCAGTACTAAGGGTTGTTTTTTTTTCTTCCAACAGCTTTATTAGTGTCGAAAAAACAGACCAATGTACAGAATTAAGATGCACTCATACCAAAGAGGTGCTGTTCTCTCCCTTCTTCTCCGTGTGATAATGACTTGTCTGTATCTAGCCACAATTTTGCTTGTCCAGGCACCATGTCATACTGTGTACCCCTGCCTAGATTGCAATTTTTCCTCACTGCCCTAGAGGACTGTATGTGCAAGATCCACTCATGGTTCTTGAAACACAAAGCCATGACCAGCTACATCTTGTATTACTTTGCTGTGTAACTGTGTTGATAAAATGCTTACTGGCCTGGTAATCTCACAGCTAAGCCCAGGGGTTTGCTGTTCAAGAATGTAACTTTTGCTATTACGCTGAAAACAGAAACACGGAAGGAATTAATTTGGAAAGAGCTTCATGTAAAAATTTTATATGCCATCCTGCTGCCAAGATATCTTGCCAATTGGATGGTAGTAGCATGATTTTAAACTTCTCTTTGTATACAAACAGGATGACTTAACCTCTTCCTCTTTATCCCTGAACAAAAGAAAAACCTGATGATCTGAACAGATGTTTTGCAAATTGGTAACTGGCTCATGATGCAGTAGGGAAGCAATGCGGTCTTTGAACAAAGCTTTGTCATTTGCCCTGGGTGTTTCCTGTCTGTGTGCTAACTCATCTTGTGCCTAGACGGGCCCTTTTTCCAAAGGGCAGAGGTCACAGAGAGAACCCAAAACGAGAGAAGTTCACATCAGGAAAAGCTTGGCAGATTGTGTCTGATGGGGAACAGCCCTGTTGAGCCCCCAGGAGGACAGGAGAAACAGCATCACAAGCCAAGCTCTTGGGGACGGCCATGGGAGAAGGTGACTTGGGCAGTAGTGGTGGGAAGGCAGCGATAGAGAGGAGGAAGGGGTGAGATATGGGGATCTGGAATTGTGCAGTGGGGCCTGGACAGAGGAGTGATATGGAAAAGGTTTTGGATATGCACCAATGAGTGAGAAGCGGTCTGCCAAGTTGGTTACAGTGGCTTGAATGGCTCCTTCCTCGTGCGGTGTGAGGAGGAAGCCAGGGCTCTCCTAAGCCTCCTTAATCCAAAGAAATTGCAGCAATTGAGTGACACCATTTTCTGAGTACACATAGTTAAAGTGGTGCAGTCCGTTAGCATGAATGCTCAAATTGGTTTAAGAGTGACTGATACAGATCAAATGTATTGGAACTAGCTAATTTGAGAGTGTCCGTGCAAGGGGGTTATGCCAATTTAACATTATCAATTTAGACACCAGTAGTTGCATTAGTGCGGTGTTTGAATGCAGACTAACATGGAGAGCAACTAAGAAATGGCTTGAAGAGGCATTTTTCACTGAAATTAATAAAATGTTTGAGTTTTTATTTAGCAGAAAATTGTGGTATCATTTCACAGGGATTTGATCTTTCTGGGGAAAGAAGGGATCTTTATTTTTTTTTAAAGCAAGAATAAGGGAAGTGCTTAATTTATGTATTTTATGCTTCTATCTCCTCAAATCTTTCAGAAATGTTCTCTCAAAAATGCAAATCTTAAGACTCAGAGATAGATTTGGGTCTGGATGACAGTCAGGTGTCCAAGCATTTGGGATTATAGTCTAAAATGAAGAATTAAGTATAATATTTCTGCACACAAGAGTGGTTGACGTCTCTCGAGGTTGCTACCATGCCTAACTGAAGTTGGGTTTTATGCAATATATTTCTTTCTTCCTACACTTGAGCTATCTCTTCCCTTCCTCCCCCTGCGCTTCCCTAACTACAATTAAAATGTTGACACCTGGCTTGGCTCTGCAGATTAGGATTTGATTTTCTGTAATTATATGTTATCGCTCACATTCAGTAGCAATTTTACCTTCTGTACAGTATGATAACACTTATTAATTCAATAAAAGAAATCAATTCACAGGCAATTTCAAAATGTAACACCTTGGTAACTGAGTACTAACCAATCAGATTATGCATCTGACATTGTGCCTTGTCATTTAATCAGTAATGGGTGATTGCAAAAGCTGATATATGTCAGATGTTAATTAAGAATAACACAGTTTGGGACCATAATGTTAGCAGTGCCTGTTTTGTTATGATGCTGTGCTGAATATAGCTAATATTTGACTTGCACTTAAGTATTATTTACACTAAATGGAACGATAAGGATATTTATTCTGTCTCTGTGTTCCGACAGATGTATTAAATTTTCTTTTTAATCAGTGGAACATACTGAGTGTTAATGGACCACCGCACAGTACATGTCTGTGTATGTGGGATGTGGAGGTGGTTTTGTTTATAGTGAACATGGTCTGTCTTATCTTCTAGAAAGTTATATAGTCTTGCTTTCCCACGGCTTTTTTCATCTTTTCAAAGTGTTTTACTTGGCATCTGCCAATCAACTCTTTCCATCAGCTTATTGTTACAGTGTTGAAAAATAAATGTGAAAGCCGTGGGTATGTACCACCTCTGAATGCTGAAACCCTCCCCACCTCTCCCTCCTTGTCCCTTGCAACAGATACCAGGTGAAACGTGGTGTCCTTCACCAGTGACCCTGCTGGGAGACTACTTACTGGTAGCACCTTTCACTCCATCTACACCTGCCATTTTCTCCCCTTCTGGATGTCTTCAAGCTCCAACCTCAGGGTTGGTCACAAGGCTTACACCGGGTCTTGTTCCCCTCCTCACTTTGGGCCTTCCTGGGATCCGTTTGATTGGGATTGACATGTTGTCTGTCCTGAGCTTCAGCTGTAGTTCAGGGCTGTTCGACGGGCACTCGATGCCACCAATTCCCAGCAATGGCAACAAAGGACATACAGGACATGGCCCTTAATTTTATACCTTTACTTCAAAGACCCATTTGTTCTGTGTGATTAGGACCTATTAGTCCAGTTAAATTAAGATGAGACCAGGTGAAATATGCCTGAAACGGACACTTCAGTTAAGTCAAATGCTATCATGCTGACACAACCTTCCTTTCTGATTTTGTAATTAAGTTAGAGCCAAGGCCACCAGCTATTAAACTCTACACAGCAAACTTATAAGATGCAAGGAGTCTCCAATACAGTTGTAAACTTCAATTAGACATCACCAGCCCAGGATCCTGAGCTTTCATTGGACACTTAACTAATTTTATTATAACAGCGGCATCCTAAATGAGCAGCTCTGGGGCACATTCTATTCATTTAACAGTCCGCATATTCATTACATCTTACAAATTGGTATCAGATTTTTGTTTTTACCAACTTATTAATTGATAGAGGGAGACACATTCAGCATTAGTTCACTTACATTTTCTGTTTGGTAAACCATTTTCATTCAGAGCTTGCCTAAAAAGCAGCAATTCCTATGAGCTGGGGTAAATTTTCCTATTAAAGTGATTCACTAATGGCTGACAAAGCGACACGGAGCTTGTAAAACCATTTGCTATGAAATTTCAGGAACAAAAGAGCTGCCTTTTTTACCCCAACATATCACTGATTTCAGGGAAGTGGAAGGATTAAAGGTGGAGATGTCAATGGTGGAGGTTTCCTACTTTCTTTAACAATGGTCCCCCTTCCCCTCCCTCCACTTTACCAACAGACAAATGCAATGTTTGTTTGTTTCTCCTTTTTCTTTTCTTTTTTTTTTTTTTTTTTTTTTAAATCATACCTAGATATTACCATCTTTTCTTCAGCTGTGGTTTCAAAAAAGGAAAAAGTGCTTCAAAATTATATTCTTCTGTGTAATTCTCTGTATCATGATTTCATACTCAGTATTCCAGCATGGGTACTTGTTTAGGCTTCTCCTTTCATTATTGTCCCTCTGTATAATCAAACCAGTCAGAACTTCAGTGATTTAAGCAGAGCTCTGACAACTCATATCCTGATGTGTGAATCTTGGCTTCTTACTTGAGTGTGGCTTTCTTGAACTTCTAAGGAAGCAGAGTGTTTATTTTCAAATGTGCATGCCAGTAATGAAGCAGTCCTACATTTTGCAATTACTAATGAGTATATATGGAGAGAGCCCAAACCTTGGAAACTTTCAGGTTTTAAACAATCTAGTTACACTAAAGTTTAGAACATACCTTATCCCTTCAAGAGGTCTTACTGTGCTGCATAATGTATTTCTATAATGAAGAGATAATTATGGCGTTAATTCTAGCTTGAGAAAAGATAATTTAAGCTATTTTTATCATGAGAATATTCACCTCTAATTTGTATCTTATTGCAAATTTTCTCAGTGTCCTTAAGCTGGTGAAAAAAGGTTTCATTAGCCATTTTCATTAGTTTACATTCTGCAGCTTATCCTGTCTGTGCAGGCAAATCTAAGATGATGAGTAAAGGTTCCCAAACTGTCTTTCCACAGAAGGAAGGTGATGCTTAAAAACTTCTGATGGATCAATCCATTTATCAAAATACCCACAGACTCCAGACCCAGGATGGTGAAATGTTAATACATATTGAGTGTCAAGCTAAGAATGTAAAATTATCCCCCACTAAGTGCTTTTAATAAGTTACCTTATGTTAAGAGCTTTGATTTTGCTGTGTGAATTTTCTTCAGGGGAAGAAAAAGGTCACAAAATATTGAGTTGGTTCTAGCTGGATTCTTTGACATAGAATCAGATCATTATTTCTTTCTTCATTAGCTTCTTATTTTCACAAGTTAAATAAGAGTTACCCATTTTTTAGTTCACAGCATGGCAACTTGTAATAGTGCTTGTTTTTAACAGAGTGTGCTACTTGCGATGCACTTTGGAATCTGTGCTTTCTTCAAAGACAACTGATAAAAAGAAGGGACCTGTTATAATAAT